>NW_024367707.1:15042809-16539468 GCF_014805655.1 Passer montanus
GGAGGGCGCGCCCGCCCGCCCGCGGAGCCCGGCCCGGCCCCGCCGGCGCGGAGCGGAGGCGGAAGCCGCGCCGATGACTTGTGCGCGCTGGGCAGCGGGTGTGCGGAGTCCCGCGCTGTGCCGAGGTAAGAGCGGAGCGGCCCTGCCTTGTCCCCGCCAGCATGTGGGGACGGGGCGCTGTCATCGCCCTGGCCGCCCTGGCCGCGGCCCTCTGGCTGCGGCGTGACGAAGGTACAAACCTCCGAGCGCCGGCCCGGGCGGGAGGCGGGGCCGGGTGGGCGCCGGGTGCTGCCGGAGCCCGCGGGCGGTCGGGCCGGTGCGCGCCCCGCACGGAAGGAAAGGTCGCCGGGCCGAGCAGCCCGGCCGGGGGCTGGGCCGAGGCGGGACGGAGGCGGCGGCGGCCTCGTGACGCTGCTGCCGGAGAGCAAAACCGCAGCGAAGGGGCGGCAGCGGGGCCCAGCGGGATGCAGCCCACCCCCGCCTGCCGCGGGGGCCGGCCGGGCCGCTCACCTGCTCCGCGGAGGGACGGCCGGGGGCGGGGGAAGCGCTCGCAGACCCGACCCCCAGCCCCGCCGCAGGGTCTGCCAGGGGCAGCGGCTGCCGGGTCCCCGCGGGCCTGCGGGCGGCGCCGGCTGCGGCGCGGCTGGGGCTCGCTGACACGGCGGCCAGGGCGCAGCGATGTCGCTGCCCGCGCTGGCGCGGCGCGGCCCGGCACGGCGGTGCGCGGGGGTGAGGTAGGCGCCGAGCGGAGCTGCAGCGCCTTGTGTGTGGGGGTGTGTGCGCGTGTAGGGATCGCGCTCCACTGCGGCGGGGAGGGAGGGAGGAGAAGGAAGGGAGGGAGGCAGGCGCACTGTGATGAGCAGAGCCTCCAGGTCCAGCCAGCGCCGTCGTCCTGTCGCTCCCAGCGGAGCCCGGGGCGGGGGAGCGGCAGCGCACGAATGACTGCCTGAGAGGGGGGGAGGCGAGGACCGCGGCTCCGCGCCGGGTGCCTGCTTGTTTATTTATTTACCATCATCGTTTTCGGAGAGGGCGAGTCAAGGGAGTGAGGCTTTTTTCCTTTTTCCTTTTTGGTTTTTTTTTTTTGCCACCTCACTACCCCTCTTGTTGCAGGTGGCTGCCGTACAGAGCGGCGCCTGGAAAGTTTTGTTTGCGTGCGGGCTGCGAGCGGCGGCGGTCCGGGATGCGGGTCCCGGGGCCCGGCTCCCCGCCGCTTCCCGCCGCACCGCGCCTCCCTCCTCCCCGCCGCCCTCCTCCGCCCCCTCCGTCCCTCCCTCTCTCCCTCCCTCCCTCCTTCCCTCTCCCCGGTGCGCGGCCATTGCAGTGACCCCGGCCGGCCAAGGATGATTACGAACACGCGGGGCTTCCTGTGGTCGGATCTGGAGACGCGGGCGCTTCTGGAGATCTGGGGCGAGGCGGACGTGCAGTCGGCGCTGGACGGCAACTTTCGGAACAGCCATGTGTACCGGGACGTGGCGTGCCGCCTGGCCGAGCTGGGCTTCGAGCGCACCCCCGAGCAGTGCCGCATCCGCATCAAGGGCCTCAAGCGGCAGTACTACCAGGCCCGGGACGGGCTGAAGAAGAACGGGCACGCCCGCAAGATATGCAAGTACTACGACGAGATGGACCGCCCCGCCGCCCGCGGGGCCGCTGGCCGCGCCGCCCACGCCGGGCACGCCGCACAACAGCCGCGAGCTGGACGCCGAGCTGGACGAGGACGCCGGGCCGGAGTCCCCCCGGGACAACTTCACCGAGGATTCCGGCGAGTGCTCTTCCTACGCCGACCACCCCATCAAGGTGGAGTGCCCGCCCTTCGCCATCCCCGTGCCGCCGGGTGACGGTGAGTAGCCTGCGGGCTCCCGGCGCCGGGTGTCCTCCCCTCGCCCCGCGGGCTCTCGCAGCCCGGCTGCCGGCGCTTCTCCGCAGCTAGCGCGCTTCTGAGCGGCTTCTGCCTTATGCTGCTGCCTCCTGCCCCGTCCTTCGCGCTCCGAAACCCGCCCGTGCTTCCCCCCGCTCTTGCACCTTGCGCGTCCCTGTGAACTGGGGAGCGGGCTGCTGCCGCTGCTGGAAATGCTGCATACCGGGGAGGGGAGACGCTGCAGACAGGGACCCTAGTGAGTTTTAATCGGTATTTGTCAATGGGAAAACTAGCGCGGAGATTATCGAGACAAAGTGTCAGGTAGCATTGAGCAAGAAAAAAAGCATCCTTCTCGCTGGAGTGTTTTCCCGTTCCTTGCAGACTGAGTGCAGTTTGCTAATCGGTATTAAAACGGTGATGACGATAATACCTGAAAAATCTCCTTATTGTTGCAGCTGGGCCAGAAGGCTACTAGGGGAGAGCTTTCACATAATAAATTGCATGGGTTAATTCAGAAACAATGTTTCTAACTTTAGCGGGCTTGCGGACAGAAACAGCACTTTGATAAAGCCGTCCTTTCCCTGCGCGTTCTTTACCCTCCACATTTGTATTGTGGAGGTGCTGGGGAAATGCTGCTTGTTTGTTTTCAATCTGGATTAATGCAGGTTGTTTAATACAAACATGAACCTGTCTTCAGAAGTTGACATCACTTAAGCATCAGCCAATTGGTTGACGTTTAAGCAACCTTTTTACATTTAAACCCCATCAAAGAGTTGTTTACACTAATGTTCTTTTGAAATGCAAATCTAGAATGCCAACAGACTGAAACTCAATTTAGATTAATGTGATTATCTGCAATAGACAAATGAGGCTATACTATTTAATAACCTTCACTTAAACCTTTTTAGAAAATGAAAAAGACTCCTATTGTTGAAGTTTAGCACTACAACAATCAAAAAAATGGCTCTGTGATTTTTGTGTTACCCTTGCAACTTGGTAGAAGTTTGTGGGTTTGCTTTGGTACTCTGAAAGAAGTACTATTTATCTCACGTAAATACAGTTCACATTGAGAAAGTGTAACCTAATGCTTTGTGAGACGTTAGGTCACATCTTGTAGGGAGATTTTTTTGCTGCTTTCCTCTTAGAAAATTGTTTTTCATCAGAAAAATAATAGATTCTTTCCTTGCTTTAGGCTTTAAAGAAGTCAGTGCTCCAACCATTACCCCACCTCTCAATCAGCCCAAAAGATCAAAAAAACGCCATACCAATTTGACATTGGATAAAATGATGGAAAAATTTCTGCAGCAGAGCATGGATACAGATGAGAAATTTTACAGATTTGAAGAGCAGAGGCTCAAAATCGAGGACAAGCGTCGGGAAGCTGAGCATGCTCGAGAACTCCAGATGTTACAGATGTTGGGACAGATGTTGGCTGGAATTTCTTCTACTGTATCACAAAGGTCACAGTCTATACCAACAAGTCCACCTCGGAGAACAAACCACCGTTCATATGCGGATAACTTTAATTATAATGCTATGACAGCAACACTTTCTCCACCGATAGGTACTTCCTTCTACAGCATAAATAAAAACTAGGGTACTTTTTAAAGCTTCTGTGTGAAAGCACTGGTAGTAAGCAGCTTTTGAAAATAAAAGCTAATTGGAATTATTTAATCCTGTGGTGAAGGTGTTTGTCTGATGTGGAATGAAATTAAATCATTATTGTACTGGTTATTTAATACAGGTACATTAGTTATAACAAATTTTCATGAGCAAAATTATACCTTTTGAACCCTGTAAACCTTGGGAACTTCTTGCCACATTCACGTCTCTGTACACTGAAGTGAGGAGAAGTTATATATGTAAAAGGCAAGTAGGAGAGTTGCTGGAAGCAATCTGGAAGCGTTAGTTACTCTGTAGCAGAAATATTGCTGCTGTTTTGCTTGAAGTTATCAAGCATAACCCAGTATATGAAGTTAAGGCTGTGTATGTGTTTTTTTAGGGCTGGGAAAAGAGTGGAGTTTTTCCTACACTGAAGCCATCAGATGTTAAGGTCTAGCTTCTTTAAAATAAATTTCTTTACAACAAAATTCTGGAACTTATAAATTAAATACTGTATTATTGTAGTAGGTGTAATAGAAGATGAAAATATTTGCTTTTTTTTTTTTTTCTACACGAGCTCTATAAATTCTATGGGCATCTGAATTTACTTTAAAGAAAAAGACAAAGCAGTATCTCAAGAATTGGTATTTATGCACAAACTCTTCCTTCTGTACCTCATGTGTGGGCCAGAAGCTGATGGTAGCAATCATTAACAAACTCCTTGAGATCTGTGTGCCTGTGGCATTTACCTTTGTCTTGGTCTCTTTGTACCTGGAGGTAGACTGCATGGGCAGGAGGAAATCAGGGATATTCCATCAGTGCTGGAACTAGGGTCAGATTGGGGGCTTAGTGATTGTAGCCTGCCACATGGAAATGCAAAAAGTGTTATTCTCTTCTAATTCTGAATTTTACACTGCTTGGAAGGAAAAAAGTGTAGTTTGAAAAGAGGGGGAAAAAAAAAAGGGAACCAGGCGGCATCAGTGTTGAATAATAATCTGGCATGCCAGATCCTAAGGGGCATTCCCTGAGTTCTGAGAGGCCCTTGCCTCTCAGGAGTGTGTTAGTTATTGGTTATTGTTTCCCTGTAAAATGCATGGCAGGCTGGGTGGTTAGGCCTGTTGAGGGTTTAGGCTGGCAGATCTGGTTGTGTTTCTTGAGTGGATAGTTGGTGTATAGGATTTCCAGGTGGCAACAGACTTTTGCAGATAGATTATGGGATATGAATGGATACAGTGTTTCACTTCTAAAATTACAGAAATTGGTGTGCTTTAGAAAATCCCATAGGAAATTATTTAAGGTTCTAGACTGGGGTGAAGGTACCTGCAAGGCCTTACCATTACTTCTGAAAGTTTTTTCCTGGAAAGCTTAATTATGTGTAGCAACCTGAAACAGGTTCAATTTTTCTTTTTGGATTTCATCATACAGGTGTACAGGCATATTGCACTATGCAAAAATGCATGTTATTTATTTAACTGTAGCAAGAGGAATTTGAGATTCTAATCTTCTAATTGGCAAGAGTGTAAAAAAGTGTTTATGCTAAAATGTGAGCATAATGCTTCAGGCAACACATCTTTTAAGGAATTAAGATTTAATTTGTTAAGAGCTGAATGTGCCATAGTGATTCTGTAGGTAGAGTATGGCTAAATTAAGAATGGCTTTTTGCATAATTCTCTGCTTTCTCTCTATTTATTATGTAGTCATTTTATATTCACATGTGAACAAGAACCAGCAGCGAATAAACACAAGGCCATCTTAGCAACACTGCAGTTTAAGGGTTCCAAGCTAATAAGTAATATTCTTGTGTGGTTGAAAACCAGCAGGTGTGTGAAGTGTGATTTAAAGAAAATAATCTGCCCTATTTTCAGAGTAGATAAGGATTTTGTTCTCCTTTAGGTCACTGCAATGCTATTTTGGCTGTAATCCAAAACAGGTAGTGGGTTTTTTCTTTTATTTTAATTCCTTTCTTTTTTTACCCCCCTTTTTTAATTATTTCTCAGTAAGACTGGGATGCCTGTATTCAAAAGCAAAAGATCAGCTGAGAGTATTTATCATTATTGAAGACTAAACCATACTATTACTGAAGATTAGTATGTCTGGTTTAGATTCTGTGAAAGATAGAGAAAAAAACTGTATTTTGCTGATAGCATGCAGATTTGTAATTTTCTTGTTTATTACATTTTTTCCCCTTTAATTTGCCCAGTACTTCTGGAACAGAATTTTTTTTCCCTTCTTTTTCCTCCTCTCTGTATTTTGGAGTTGTGGGTTGGGGTTATTGAGTTGTGTACAGCTGAAAATAAAGAGTATCATGGGAGTTATTTTCTACATAGTTATGTTATATATGTGTAGCAGTTCTTGAAAGCTTTTAGAAGATCTGTAAAAAAGAAAGTAAGCATGGCTGTGGTCTAGGACACTCATATTAGCATTCAAATAAGCCACTCTTCTGAGCAAAATTTTACTGGTAATGAGGAGCTTTTAAAAACTTGCTCTTTTAGTGTATTTGTTGCAGTTTATAGTTAACGCATTGTTGATAGAAGTAGTGATCTTCACATTTTTCCCATGTTAGGTAAATGTTTCAGTTCTTTCTAGTTGTGATTGTTGAAGTAATTTTTCCTTCTAAATTTTTGTAGCCTTTTGGAAGAGTCATTTCATATATAGCTTACTGAGTGTGCAGTTGTTTTAGTATGTGTCTTGACATGTAGCTTTGCATCAGAGATCTGGAGATGTATTATAGCTAAAAATGATCTTTGTGATATTTGTGATGTTTGCATCTAGTGCGTTGGATTAGAGTTTTGCAGAAAGACTTTCACTATGCTTTGTAACCACCTACCAAAATAAAAAAGCAGTGAGCTAGGCCCTGATTCTGCTAAGAGGTGCAAGTCTTTAAGGGGAAGCGAAATAAAAGGTAGGGTGTCCATTTAAAATTTGGTTTCAGTTGCTTTGTGCTTGCTCTGTGGATGTGTTCAGTCCTTACTAAGTGTTCCTATTTCAGTTGAGATTAATTATGGAACTGATTTCAGGCTGAACTAAGAAGGTATTTCTAGTTACAAAACGTTCATGTAACTATTCTGGGTTGTTGCCTCTTTCTGTACCTGAGCCCTAAATTAGAACTGTGAACAGTCAGTGCGAATATTCTCTTCATCAGACCCTGAATGCATTTTTATAATTATCACCTTCCCTAGTTACTCACCGTTCTAAAGGCCTTAAAGTGACAAAGCAGTTGGATTTTAGAAGTATGTCACTTCGTGTATCTTTGTGTAGTTTTATTAGTGTACATGAGTGCTTAAAAGAAATGCTTGGCAGTAGTTTAAGAAAGAACATTCTTTGAAGTAACACTTATTTTCTTCTTTTCAGTTATAGAGAGGTCTTTTTCACTGCACAGAACACACACTCTGAAGGATATGGAGAATATTTTTCAGCTGGTGCGCAATGTTATCCCTCCTCTAACAGGGAAAAAGCATAAAGGTCAAGATGGTCGTATAGGCATTGTTGGAGGATGTCGAGAGTAAGTTAAATAGAAATTTGATTTTTGCTTCTGATAAAGCATCAGGATTTCATAACTGTTTGGAGAAGCCATTCAAACTCACCTTACACTTAAACCACAGTTTTCCAGAGAGCTTTAGTACTCCATCATCATGACCATGCATACTTAGGAAAGAACATGGTACCTTGCAGATGTGTTGCAAAATTTTTATACTGAATGCTATGGGAACTTAAAATGCTGTTTGTGTCTACCTTCTCTGTCTCTTTTGACCACCAAACTCTCTGCTTTCAGTGTTGGTCTTTTCCCATTGCATGGTGAGATTTTAGAATAAGTAGGTAAGACAGTGGCACATCTGATTTTTTGCCTTTGTGGGAACTGTGTCTCTATTTTCTTATGCTATGTTTTCTTGTGTGCTTTTTATTTTGATAAATATTGGTGTTTAGTGGACTCTGTCAATGCCTTGCTTTACGTACTGAAGTAATGGAAATATCCTATTTCAGGGATACTGCATAAATCATTAAATTTATACTGCATAAATCAGTTAAATACTGTATTGACCTAGAAACAATATTGGCCACAGTACTTTAAAGGAGCCACTACACCTTCCTTCTTTTCATTTTCCTCTTTTGAAAGAGATGTGACATCTTTCTCCTGTAAGAGAGATCTACTGTTGGACATCTGCTGTGAATAAACATTTCATAAAGAGCAAAAAGGTGCTGTCTTGTAGCTGGGTCAAATAGCCAGGAGTTAGAAGCTAATGGTCATAGGTACTTCCCTCCTGGTTGAAGTAAGCTCCTTTGGAGAGCAATTGTGTTCATATCTCTCTCTTTAGTCTTTATAAAGAGAATTTAGGACAACTGGAATCACAGTTTAGGCACTTTAGTTAAGCATGTAAAGCCAGATGGGATTGATCCAGGTCACAGGTCCCATATTTAGCTTGCAAACAGTTTTTGGCTCTTGTTTGTTTGTCTCTGAAGTTTTACCTCTTTCACTTGAGAAAATTTTGCTGGTTTATGGCGTGATCTGTGTAAATATTTCTATACAAGATCATTATCTAATCTCATTACTGTGGTTCCTAACCTAAATTTTATTTCATTTTAGATACACTGGAGCACCATATTTTGCTGCAATTACAGCTCTCAAAGTGGTATGTGTTCCTCTTTACAAGTCCAAAATGAACTTTTTATGATTTCTGTTGCCTAGGTGTAATTTTTAAAATATCATTCATTGTGTAGTGCACATGAACTTTGAGCCTCTAGAAGGTCTTCTCTTAAGCAAAGAAAATCCTTAGTTCAGAATTTGTAGAAATACTTTGTAAATGTGTCACTTACTGTGTTTCATTCACTGTGTTTCCTTTTTCTGTGTAAGGTGAGGTTAGAAATATGTCCAAAGTTTGACAATTTCAGGGAGTTGGATAGGAAATTTTAAGTCTTGATGGAATGTTTGCTCCAAAAGTGAACAATAAAATAACCTTAGATTATTGTTTAGTTATGTTTTTGTGCTATTGTGAGTTCTTCAGATTTTTTTTTCTGGACCTGATAGTTAACTATGTTGAATGAAATAACTTTCTTTTAAAACTTAAAACTTTAGCCTAGTAAAATTCTTACATGCAGTAAGTTTAAAGATTGGAGGTGGAATTCCATGTAATTTCTAATAGCCTATTTTATTTGCATTCTAGTCTTCAGCAGAAGTATTTTCTAAGCTTTTTTTTTCTAGAAGCATGAACTTCCTTATTTTATTGACACATTGAATGGCTAAACAGACGACATAAATACAGGGTGTATGTAAACACACAAATGTGAACAAGTCATGCTTGCATGATACATCTGATTTTCAGAAAGCTGTGTATAGTTTGTCAGTACTTTCAGCTCATTGTGTATGTTTTTCTTTTTGAAGATTTCTCTCAATGTGTAGGTAACCATCCCAGATATTTCCAACCACTTTTTCCCTCAAACCCTTAAAGATTTGAAACTGAAATGATAATATTTAACCACTCAGCTTTCTGTCCACTATGTGCAAGTCCAGTAGCAATAGTAGGAGGTTCCTTACTGAAGTCAGTTGATTTCAGACTGTTACACCTGCATATAAACAAGTCAGAGTGGCTTGAACTGTTCAATGTATAGCAGTAAAGCAGAGAAGACACTCCTTGATACTGGGAAATTTCAGTATGCGTGACCAATACAAGATCACTGGTCTGGTCACTGCTTACATAATTTTATGTGTATTCTGATTTTTTGAGATAGTAGCACAAGCTTGAGTCTCAACTCTTCAGCTTTAATGTTTATTTAACATAGGGTGTGTTGCTGAAATTGTGCCAGCCTTTTTCATGTATGAATTTGGCTCATTGAGTAAAAATGGTAGGACTAGAAATGTAATCATGGCTCACCATAGCTATATGCAAGTATGTTGCAGTAGTATTATGACTTTCTTAAGTAGTTTTACTCATGTTCATCTGTGTTCTTTTGTACATGAGACATTGTATTCTTTGCTTATCTATGGATGAGAAACATTTCTCAAGTGAATAAAAATTTGAGAGTTGTGTTTTCAGTCATCCTGTTAGTGAGAAACAGAAAAAAATTATATTGGAAGTTAGATACAAAAATAACAGAACATTTCATACTAGTCTATGTAAAATAGAAGAAACATAATAAAATTTGTTTAAATTATCAAGAAGAAAGAATTCAGTTGAATTATTAGTTGAGTAATCTTTGGAATGATAAAGTTGTTATCATTAAATATAAATTTGATAATACTGTTTGCAAATTTTCTTTTTTAGGGTGCAGATTTATCCCACGTGTTTTGTACCAAAGATGCAGCAACAGTAATCAAATCATATAGTCCAGAGCTGATTGTTCATCCAGTTCTGTAAGTGATTTATGTTTTGTTTAAATGAGCTAGTCAGGCTTACTAGTTTTAATATTTCAGTCTGATAATTGATTAGTTTGTTATTTCTTTTGCTGAGTTACTGGATGTATGAGCTGGAGATCACAAAAACTCCAGGCTTTGTCCTTTCATTACGACTAGTTTAATATTTAATATGGGACAGTCAGCTGTGAATTTCTTTTCATGTCTGTCTAAGTACAAGTTTTAAAAAGCAGAGATCTTTCTTTCTGCTTCTTTTTGACCTGTTCTGTGATTGTAATGCATTTCCCAGTGAACAGTAGCAAGATCCAGAGCTACAAATTACTACAAGTCAGCATTTTGCAATCTGCATTTGAAAGGCAAATGGAGTGTGTTCTCTTGCTTCTTCAGCCCTGATAGTATTTAATAGTAGTGTGTGTTTGCCTCTCACTGCTGTGTATATAGACACCTAGGAAAAATTACAAGTCAAGAGAGATGCTAATTCCCCTTTTTTCTTCATGAGTATGTTGCTTGAAAGAACATACTGTTCTTGGGAGCAAATAGATGTTCCAAAATTATATAAAATAAGGGTTTAATTAACAAGAAGATGAAAAGTTTAATAAGTGACTGTCCTCTGATTGGGAAAATCTGTGTGTGTGCTTCTCTGAATTTTTGTTCTGAAATGTGTTACTGATTAATGAACTTTCATGGGATAAATTTGTTTCAATTAGGTGTTATGATGGTTTGCAATGAGCACTGCAAATTGAAATTAAGATGTGTGCCTTAGGTGTGAGTTTAGCTCGCACCAGTGCGTGTCACAGTCTGCTGGTGTACATAGCAAAGCTGTGATTAGGGTAGGAAAAGCATAATTTAAAAACATGTTTGTCAGATATTGCTGTCAGGAAGGATTTATGAGAGCAGAAATATTTTGGTGTCTGAGAACAAGAATGTGGTCTTCCTTATGGGGATGCCTGTGGTTGGAAGTTGTAAGTTTATTGTGTTCTGAAGGTGGGTTTCATTCCTCTCGCTGGAGACAGAGGTGCTTAGAAGGAAGGCAGTTAAACAGGGTTGTGTTTTGTTGGCTGCTTTTTCCCCCTCTCTGCAAAGGTAGAAGAAACCCATAACTTTATGGATTTCAGACCAAATAAAAATGATGTTTGAAAGCAAGGGAGAGATGGGTAGGGTTTTTACCAGTATGACAGTTTGCCTCTTCGGTCTAAAAAGCATCTCTTCCGTTGATGTTCTCTCTGATATCTTATGATAGCAAATGCAATGGAGAAGCCTAATGGCAATATTAACATTTAACTTGAGGTGTCTGGATGTGTTCCACGTGAGGTACAGCAGATGGTCATCTTGTACGGTAACAAGTTGACCTTGCCTTGGGAAAAGCTTGGTTTGTGTACTCGGTGGTTCTGGTTCTTGATGTCTGGTCATGGAAAACGTTAATAGGAGAAATGGAAGCAGCACAGAGGAAAAGGGAGCTGAAAACAGGATTAACAGTAAACTTTCTGTTCATGAAGAACCAGAACAGGCCTGCTAAGTAAGAGTGGGATTTTTTTTGTATACAGATTCTCAGTGTCTTCTGTGGGATTTAGATTTCAGTAAAAACTCTGATCTTTCTACCTGCCAAGAGAACTTTTGATTTTAAACTTCTGCTCTGTCTATGAGTTCCTTGAGACATACCCAGTATAGTTAATCTACAGATTTTCATATGCATGTATCTTTTAAGTCTGTGACTCAGTATTTAATACTTTTAATAAAACTGATTAATTTCTTGCAGACAGCTGGGCTAATTGCATGATGAAGTGGATCTCTAAATATTGTGTACGTGACATTCAAAATGAAAAAAATGCAAATGTATAAGTGTTCAGATTTTATTTATTGAATTTTCTCATATTTTTATATCTTCTGCTTCATTCTCAAACCAGGACAGAGGGAAAGAGAAAACAGTCTTTTCTGGTTAGAAAAGAAAGAAATCTTGATTGACTCTACTTAGCGCAGGTTTTATTGAAATTTACACTAACAGCCTATTTTTCTTGTGAGGTCCTTTGTGTTCAGTGTCACACTTTTCATATGATCCTTTATGTGTTGTGGAGCTGTTTGAGTTCCGCGGGCACGGCCGGCTGCTCCTGATTCAGAGCCTGATCTCCTAAACAATCTTTGTGCTTTCTCCCGGGCCGCGCTTCACGCATGGAGGAACCTCCGGGTAAAACCCACGAGCAGCTATGGCATTGTTTTCTTTTGTGGCTCTCCTTAAAACTCTGCTTTGTTATGATTTCTCCATGACCCTCAGAGTAACTAGGTAGCTGTTGTACCACTCTCTTATTATGCTAATCATAATTATGGCCCCGTGTGCTCAACTCTCTGTTTGAGCAGCTTGGCACTTGGCCAGGGTTCAGCTGCCATTTTGTACTGCCGGGAGTCTGACATTTTATCATCTTAGCTGCCACTGCCTTCTCTACTGCCTTCACCTCACAGGGGATCACCTCAAGGGAAGAAAATACTCTTTTCTTGCCCTCTCTGGATGCTCAGGCTCTTCTGGCTCATTAGAGCTGCTGTTGTGGATCTTTGCCAGTATGACTGGTGAAGGCATGAGAGAGTTAGAAGTTGGACCGGGGCGTTTCAGGTCTTTGGCAATCACTTGTCACTTGAAGGATGCAGAGAATGTTATGTGAGAATCATTGAGCAGGATTGCAGAAGGAGTTATGAAAATGAACATCCATCTTGCAGCATTGCCAGGGCAATTCCATGTGACTTCAGATGTAGTCAATCCTGGGAATCCTTTTGGTGTGACATTCCATGCTGGGGACACCCATAGTGCCATCCTCTCTGTGGTTTTTGTTTCTTGCCTTCACTCCCTCTAAGTGAATGTGAGAGCTGGGACTGCATGTGGCAGCCTGGGATCTGGAAAAATGAAGCTTCAGCACCTGGCTCTATGTCCTCACTACCTGAGGAGAATAATGAAAGCAGAGTGTCTAGGGGCTGGGAATAGTCAATATTGTCAATAGTAACTTTTCCTTTTTATTCAGAGATTCTGTCAAACGCATTATGGCCCCTTCCACAACAGCCTGATATTATTCAAAAATTGACCAGCTAACCAGTTCAATACTATTGATGTCTGACTTTTTGCTTTCCTGCAGAGAAGCAAAAAATGTGTGTTGCAGAAGTTGGGGTCTTTTGAATAGTGGAAAATACCCAGTCTTGGTGACATCTTGTCTCCTTGATCTTGTCACTGCTACCTCAGGTTTGTGCTGCGTTTTCCTGTTCCGTCAGCTAATGTGCTCCTACTGTGAATGCTTCACAAATATAGGCAAGACAAAGCCTAGCTTTGGCATTTTATTAAGTTTTATTGCAGGTGTTCTGTGCGTGGATTTTTGCTGTAGATGTGTGCACACTTCCTTCATGCTTTCTAGAGAAGAGTTTTCCTCAGCTTTTTTATATTTGCCATGTTAGTAGCCTGGCTCAGATCAGGTTGAATAGACTTCTTGGATATCTGGGTTAGCTTACCCTGTCCTGGTAGGCAAGTGATCACAGAGCTGAATGAGCTGTAGGAACCCGGGTGGCTGTATGTTAAAAGAAGGGAGAATAAATCTATTGTGCTATTTTCCCCTTTTGTAGGGACTTTTTGTAATTGTACAGAGATTTTCTTCTCTGTAGGCCAGAAAAGAGCCAGATACTACTGAGTAGCCCTCTTGTAAGCTGGGTATCAGACAGTTTGTGAAATCAACAGTCAGTATACTCCTTGATCTCCAGGGTTTTATCAGAGAAGCAGAATGAGGTCATTAATTTCTTGTGGTGCCAAAGAGGTGATGTAATTTTACATTACCAACCAAAAAACCCACCCTTGAACAAGGCATGGATTTAGAACTAAAACTTTTCTCTTAGCTGGTTATATCTTTGGGTTTGTGTGCACTAGGAAAGATTGTCAGAATTACTTGAAGTCTTACAGTTAATTGCAGAGTTGAGGTTTTGGGTTGCATTTTGGAAAAGATTATTCTTTTGAGTTTGAAATAAGAGTAATTGGGAAGAAAATACTCCTGAGGCTGGACTGTTTCTGCAGGCCAATTACTTTTAATGAAGAAACTCAATGAAGATCAGGGTTACTGGAACATATTTTACCTAGTTGTATTGAATTTTGTCTATGTTTTGAGCATTTGAAAAAATCATCTTATAGAAGGCCCAACAAAAAGCTCAATATTTTTGGTCTCCTGTAATTTATTATGTGGAGAGGAGGTGCAAAAGCATCGATGCGGTGTGGGAGGACGCTCATACATTTCAGTTGTGTTAGCTAAGGATAGCTATTAAACACTACTTTGGTGTAATGCTGGCACTAACCTCACTTTTGGATCAGCTGCTGGAAGAAGTGCAGAGTTGCTGTCACCAGGGAAAGTCAGGGGATAAACAGAGATCCCTCCAACAATCAAAAAGATGTCTCACAGGTGACTTGGCTGCTGGATCCCTATTACACCAGCAGAGAAGATGAAGGAAGATATAAACTTTGTGTTCTTTCTTCCAGAGCCTCATTTAGACATCAGCCTGGCTAGGAATCACATGAGAAAGTTCAGGGTTTTTTTCTTAAGTACTTAGCGGGAGACAAAGGTCAGTTTCTATGTGCTGACTTAAAGAATTTATATATTTAAACTCTTTCTTGTTCTGTCATGCAATGCCGTGGCCAAAACTTGCTTATGGGCCTGTTTTCTGTGTCCAGCTTTCTTGGCAAAAATCTGCTCCTTCTTTGCTGTGTTGCAGAGTGAATAAAAGCAGGGAGGTGTATTCACCCTGTGCTACAGTCCCTTTCCTTCCTGTAATTGCAGAGATCCCATGTGATTCCAGCAGAGGTTTTGTCACCTCCTCAAAGTGTGAGAAGTAGCCGAAGATTTTTAGCATTGCTGCAGGGAGTGCTGCTGTCCTTGCTGCTTTCTGATATGTCAGAAAGAGATGTACTCCAGTTAGATCTGGCCCAATTTATCTTCCTGAATGCTTGCCATACTGCTGTGATTTGAAACCAGGATCAAATTTCTTTGGTTTTCAATCTTCCTTGAGTTTGAGTGAAGGCAGGCATCCCTGGCGTTTATTTTTGAAGGTTTTAGGATCCCCCCTTTTTTTTCTCCAGATGACAATAAGCAAAGCAGATACTTAGGCTGAGACCTGTTCTGTCTTCTCATGTGTCCACAGCTGACTGGAAGTACTCTAGCCTTCTGGGTATGCAACTATTATTTTAAATGTGTTCCTTTCTGAGGGAAATTTCATTGTCATCTTCTGTCTATGGCTTTTAAAGTCACAAGTTTGGTTGATTGCTGTCCATTTGAAAAATATTAGCCAGATTGTATTTATCAATTCAGTTCACAGGAGTTATAATGGGTCAAGACCACTTCCATGAACTCTGAAAACAGGGGGTCAAGACATTTGGTTATCATTATGCTTTTGGAGAGGATTGTCATAATACACACGGGTAATGTGGTTGAGATCAAAACAAACTACAACTGATTTAAGTATTGGTATATATCTAAGTGCAGGTCATAAAATGATTGTGTTGGTAGCTGTAGTATCTTTACAAGGCTAGATAAGGTTGACTTTCAGCACTGTAGTCTTGGCTGGGTGAGAAGTCTCAGCAAACAGTCAGGCAACAGCTTCTTCTCCTTTGGGGTTCTCTCACAGGATGCAGGGGGCTCTGCTCTGCTTAAGAGAGGTGATCCCATTTGTGTGGTGCATTTGGGCTCATTGTTAGAGAGGCTGTTGTTGGCTCCAATGCCTCTAGAGTGTGACCACCCTAATTCCTAATGCAGCAGAACATCTGATACCCAAGTGAGTGTCTGGTGTCCAAGCAGCAGCCATGGAAAACACTTTTAGTCATTGTCATTATGAAACAAAGCCCAAAACAACGATGTGGTCAATATGGCATTTTTTTTCTAAATGTTTGCCTCAATAGGTCATTCAAGCTTTTACTGCCTTGAAGGTAGAATAGGGAGCAAGTAAAAGCTCTGGTATCTGCACATTGAGAGTAGCCCCTTCCTATGAACTTGTGATACCACTGCTTCTCCTGGATAATGGGTTGCTGTTCTTGCTGCTGCTAATAGAAGAAGCCTACCAGGTTCACTTCTGGTGTCTAAATTAATGTACTCAATGTCTGGAAAAGAAGATTTGAATAGAATTCAATCCCTCTCTCATCAAGGTCTTTATTTCTCTTTCATTTTCTTTTCTGTTATTTAATCAAATTGTAACTGGAAAAGATGTATTGTCTATCCAGTGTTTACAGATTGTATACAACTTAACGATGTAAACAGCCTGTTAGATGAAAATGACCCTTTTGTCTTCCAAACTTGGGGGGGGGGGCATTTTAATATGCTAATCCTAATTTAATAAATGTTTCTCTTTTTGTTCTCTAATTGCATCCAGACAGCTTCATGCCGTTGTGTTGTCTTTGTGATTTGCTCTACCTGACTGAGGTGCTTGGTGAGAGACACAAGAGTTGATAATAGGCTCAATGAGCTTCTCTAGAAGCTGTTATTTCCAGTTCTGTTCATGGGACTGAAAGAGGCTGCCTGCAGCCCTTGGGCTTCTGGAAATTTGGCATTAATTTACAAGAAAGATTATTTAAATGTTGGCAAATACAGCCACTTTTAGAATAGAGAATTAGTTTAATTTTATGCTCAACATTTTTTTGCATTGTTTGGGTTTGCTTTTCTTTCCTTTGACCCGTCCTTTCCAGGATAATTTCACTCCCTATCTTATTTTCCCAATACAAAGGTCATCCAAGGTTTACCACAATTGATAACAATTAGTTTTCTGAGAGAACTACTTCAGTTCTAGAGCTACACATTGTGTCCCATCTTTGGCTCTTTTGATATGTTGTATTACATGAAAGTTCCAAGTGTCAGTAGGTCTAACATTTGATTCACATTAATTATAATTACCTGCAGTGTTTGGACAAACAAAACTGAAACTCTTTCATCCTCAGATCAGAAACTTTTTCCCATCTTTGAAGAGAAGTCTGTAGGTTTGCTATGAAACTGCCCCCTTAGTGTGGCTTTGTCTGAGTTTGCATAAACAACCTTGTGCAGTGGTACAACTTAATGCATTTGGAGTTGCCTCAGTCATACCAAGTGTGTACAGATAACAAGCAGAATTTGAATAATGTACTCTCCAGAGAGGAGCCATATAGTCAGTCAGGTGACAGCAGTCTTGCTTTTGTCCCATGTTCTTCTCTAGCAGGAGGTCCCACTGATTGGCATTTTCTGGTGTCCAAACCACATCTCTGATTGCTAAGGAGGTACCAGCTCTGCCTGAGACCCATGTGAAGAGCTGCAGTCCTGCTGCCTCCTGTTTGTGCTGTCATTCATGCTTATCTACTATTTCTGTAGCTCCTGGTTATACCCTTGCTGACTTTGCTTCACATTTTCTTGTTTCCATGTAAAATTTGACAAGGCTGCACCTTATCTCTTGTTCCTTTCCCTCCTCCAGAAAGCAGTGACAGAAGCTGTCATTCATTCTGAATGGGGAAAGCTGCTGTGTTTAGAGCTTTCTATGATTATTTAAAGCTGTTGCTTGGTGGCTTTTGATGATTTGGTAAAAGCCAGTCTTTGAATAAAGTGCAGCATAGAACAAAATTTGATTTCTTCGGAGGATTAGGGATGGGAGTGGTGTTTCAGGTCCTAGCTGTCAAGTGTCCCCCCACTCTGGGCAGTGACCAGCCTAGAGCAGACTTTCAAGCAGATGGCACCTGTCAGATATCTTTTACAAACAGCTCTAGAAGATGCTTGGGAACTGTGGGTGATACTAGGGCAGTAGCCACCGTCTTTGATGTTTGTTGGGGATTTCTTGTTTGTTTTTTTAATGTTATGAGTTTTTGTCTGTTTATCTGTTTTTGGAAAGATTAATACATCAAGCTTTCCCTAAGATGAAGATCTACAGAACTGTGTTTTAGGACAATTTTTATTGTGCCATAGTGAAATATAGAAGAGTTCTGAAGAGCAAAAAGCTTAACTTAGTTCTTCTTTCTTTATTAGCTCTTCCCCTCAAGGCTGTCCCCAATGGCTTCTCCCAGTCTGTACTCAAATCTAGAACTGGCCCAATCCAGGTGCAGCACCTTGCACTCCTTGAACTTCATGAGGTTAATGTGGCAAAAGTTACCTAAAGCCACTAATAATTTAGAGAAAATTTGTCCTCACCATTTTAGAGACTTAGTGATGTTTAATTTGAAGAATCCTTGTCTATTTTGCCAGAGAAAGTACTTTCCTCAATATATTCTGTAAGCAGAGAAAAGAGGAAAAAGATAAACATGCAAGATACTGAGCACCATACCCTGGTCCTGTCTGCCCAGCAGCTTCAGAGACAGCAAATTATAAAGGTGTTGTGTTTGCCTTCCCAAGACATCATCAGTCATCTCAGCCTCTCCTTACCTCTCATTAACAGCCAAGGAAAGCTGATCAGACCCCATCTCTGGTGTCCTTTTCCATCGTGTGCCTCCATGTAACCCCCTCTGTCTGCTTGCTTGTTTTTTTAGATCTGACTAATGGATAATTTGTGAAGTTGATTCCAGGATTGCTGACGTTAGGTTTAGACTCTTTCTTACCTACACAGCTTCACAGATACGACACAAGTTACAAAAGCTCCTTCAGTTTTTCTTATTAGTTATTCTGTTGTCTTGCAGTTGTTATTTATGTGTTTACCCTCAGTTCTTTAATATGTGCAGTCAGAGGTTTATTGGTTGCTTTGCAGACAAGGTTTTGAGGAAGTGTTTGGGAGTTTGGAGAGGTGTTGCTTAGTTGCTTGATTGAACAACAGTGAGTTGTCATAATCTAGATTTTCATCAGAACAGCATCTGATAGCATGTCTCATAACACCTGGTGATTAGCTGGCAGTAGCATTCCCCATTTATTCCCTGATGTGCTTTGTCACTAGAATCTTTTTTTGCACACATCTGCGCCATGGTATTGTAGTTCACACTCCATGTTTACAGGTGTAACTGCTAGGATTGAGCTTCCCAGTTATTCCTGTTGTGCAGATTACCCTCTGATAGTTCTTTAATATGTGCAGTCAGAGGTTTATTGGTTGCTTTGCAGACAAGGTTTTGAGGAAGTGTTTGGGAGTTTGGAGAGGTGTTGCTTAGTTGCTTGATTGAACAACAGTGAGTTGTCATAATCTAGATTTTCATCAGAACAGTATCTGATAGCATGTCTCATAACACCTGGTGGTTAGCTGGCAGTAGCATTCCCCATTTATTCCCTGATGTGCTTTGTCACTAGAATCTTTTTTTGCACACATCTGCGCCATGGTATTGTAGTTCACACTCCATGTTTACAGGTGTAACTGCTAGGATTGAGCTTCCCAGTTATTCCTGTTGTGTATATCCATGGTGCAGAGTTTGTATTTTTGCATTAGGGGAAAGCCAGACTAGTTCCCAAAGTCTTTCCCTATCACCTTCCAAAAAAAAAACTTGCTTTATTTTGAGAAACACCAGATTTTTATTTAATCAAAGTCTCTCTTAAAGGTTTTTACTCTCTTCTCAGAAATTGAAATACTGTTTTCTCCTGGCCTTAAGAGATTTTCTTGCTCCTTTTTATATTATTACTAGCTTTGTGCTTTAGAGTTGGGGATATTGCATTAATGATATCTCTTTTGGAAAATAATCAAGTTGGAGATCATATGGCTCTGCACCTCTAAAGACAATGGTGATTCTTGCTCACTTCATTCATTTCTGTCAAAGCTTGGAGATCACATCTCTTTTGATCAAGGGGAAGTCTTCTTCATACCTCGTATCTTTCTTGAGAGGTATTGGGGCTTTTTTAAATACAGAGCTAATTTCAGTTGTTTCAATGTCTTGGGCAGTGGAGGTGATAAGTAAAAGGATGTGTTTGAGATCAGGTTAGTAACCAGGCAGAGAAATTGGCATGACGTGACAAAGGGAGCTGACTCTGTCCTCTGTGTGAGTGTAGGACATGGTGAGCAGCTGAGAACCTGATGTGGTATTCTGTGCTGGTGCCTCCAAAGGAGTTTTTTCCAAACACATTTTTGTGTGGTTTTGATCCACAGGCAAACAAGAACATGCATTGACTTTTTCTGTAATGATAAACTAAATACTGCTAAGAAATATTTATTCCTCAGTACCCAAGCACAATTATTTGTACAGGCAAATTATCCAAATGATCCTTAGCAAGGATTTTGACTCATGCCAGTTAGCTTCTCCCAACCATTTCTTCCACTGATGAGGAATTACCATGGTCCAGGAGCTGTGCCCAACAGGCAGGTTGAGCTTTGTCTGTTTTGGAGCCTGAGAGTGCAGAGGCCATCTAATCTCAGTCAGAGAGCTCTTCTGCGTGTGTTCAAACATCATTTGTAGACTGTAACTGGTGAGAGCTAGAGGAATTTTTGCCTTTGTGCTAAATCCCATGGTCAGGAACATTCAAGGTTTACCCTGCCTGAAGAAAGCTGCTTATTGATCATTTGTACCCTATTAGCTTTAAAATGCTACTGGTTTGATGTGTGTGTGTGGACATAAACTGTAGATAGCACAACAGCCCTTCCACTTCCAGAGCAGCTGTAGGAGCAGGCTGTTGGTACAATGTTCGTAGCTGTGTAGCACAGCTGTTGTGAGCATCCAGTGTCCTGAAGTGAAGCTGGCATGATGCTGTTGTGAGACTCTATTTTCCTGCTTTCTTGATGAAGATTTAAAATCCATCAATTATTTACAGCATGGTTTTATAGCTGATTTTGTAATGTAGTTGTCGTTACCACCATTTTTAATCTCTTGACCCTTCACATCTTGGATTGCTTCTTGATGTGACATTGGAAAGTAGCTGAATATAATGTTTGTAAAATGCTTTGAAGATGAAAAGCTCCACAGTAGGTTTTTATTATTACCAGAGGCAAAGTGTGCAGGAGTGGCTTAATATTGGACTGTTTATTTCCCAAGAGATGGCTTTGTTTTGAAAAGTGCACAATTATCAATTGAGTTTTAGACAAAACTATCTTATTTCAATCCTGCATATAAATAAATTGACAAACATTTATGGTTAGATTATTTGTCTAAGTTATTTGTAGACGAGCAGAGCATTTATGATACTACCTATGGCTCTATTCTTAGCTTATGTTTAATTAAGCTTTTTTTATTGTATTTGGCTTCTACTATCCAAAGGTATGTTGAGTCCGAACATCCTTATATATCTAGAAGTTGCAGTGTTCTTACAACTACGTGGTAGATGGATATATTTATTTGAGAAATATATGTATATTGAGATATATATTGCTCTTCAAAGATAAAACAAGTTCAGTATGTGAACAAAGAAGAGTGGTCTGCATTCAGAAATGATGATGTTTTATTAGAGTTTGGTTTGCAGGCAGTTTTTCACACGTTCAACCTACCCCATATTAAAGTCCTGTCTTCTTTTTTTTTTTTAATAGTGCTTTATCTATTTCTTGAATAATTTTTATTTCCAGCCTCTATCTACATCATGAACTGATAGGTGATTGTACAGAGATAAATAAAAAGTGAGCTGTTTAACAGTTGTCAAGTTGGTTTCCATGTGAGGTAGAGGAGGAGGGAGGGAGCTGCAGTGCTCAAATGGAAGAAGTTCAGCTTGCTGAAACAGGGACTGCTCCAGGGACAGCGATGTCCTGTGTGCGTGTTCACTGCCTCCCTTGCCCTTGCAGGGTCGTCGCTCCCACCCAGCAGCCTTGTTTTGACAGAGCTGTTTTGTGGTGTCAGCACAGGGCTCCTCTGGGCTTTGGGAGGCGGCTCTTGTCAGCAGAGGGGTCGCTGGGCTGCAGCCAGGCACCACATCCCTGCGCCCTTGAGCGGGATGCTTCGCTCCCTGCAGCTGCAAAAGCTTTGGGCTGCTGCCTGGCACTTGCAGGAATCATTGTGGAATTTGCTGATTCTGCCAGACACAACCTAAACACTTGTTCCCAAGTGCTGCATCCCATCAGGACAGCTGTTGGTTATGAAAACCATACAGTGGCTTTCATCTGTAATAATACAGCTTTGTTGGACTATTGCAGGCTTACAATAATCTGGGCAGTACTGGGAGGCAGTACCCCCCTGCTCAGCCTACAGGGAGCTTTATTCCCCTGTGCTTCAGTTAGGATGTTCATTTATTGTTGTCACCAATGTCAGAGATGGGGGGGAGGGAGGCTAAATTTTCACTCCATACTGTCAGTAAGGATTAACTGCAAATGCTGGGCAGTGCTTTCAAAATACTCTGACCTATTTACACAACAAAACTGATCAGAACAAAATAAACAGTTCTGGTCAGTGACTGAATGCTGTATTGTGGCAGCTATATTTGGCAGTGAATTTTCTCATCATTTTTCCAATGTAGACAAAAAACAGAATGCCATAGAAATTTTAAGCATTACAAGCAGATAATGCCCATACTGAATAGCTTGTTTCTCCTGTTGCCTTTTGGGGAAAGAGGACAATTTGGCTGTAATTCAGTTGGAACAAATTCTTATGAAGCAACTGACAAAAAAGCATATGAGTAGATTTATCATTCTGCCATGTGGGGTAATAAACAATTGCATCATTTCCAGCAAGCTGCAATATATACCTGCGAGATGGTAGATCTCTCTCCAAGGTATAACCTCTGCAAAGAAGCAGTAAATAGGGAATTGTGACAGACACTAAAAATTGTTGGTTTCCTGCTTGGATTTTATTTTTTTATTTTGTAACAGCTGTAGTGGATACTTGCAGTTACTTCCTCATTTTTATGTGGTATCCCATAAAGAATGAATGGAGAAAAATTTTTCATTTTAGCTATTTGGAAAGCCATTCTGTATTTCCTGTATTTCTGGGTCACAGATTCTTGGTAGTTTGGAGGATAAAATTGCCTGACTCTGTCAAGATAGAAAATACTTCTTTCTATCTTGTGTCTTAAACTCAGTTTCTAAGTATACTAAAATGAAGCCTTTTTAAACTTTTATTTTCCCACATTCTTCCCTGTAGTGATAGTCCCAATGCTGTCCATGAGGTGGAAAAGTGGTTACCACGGCTGCACTCGGTTGTCATAGGACCTGGCTTAGGTAGAGATGAAGTTCTGCTGGAGAACGCTAAGGTAATGTGCATACTGACATTTTATCCTATGTCTTCATGTTGAATTGTATTAACCATTCCTGTATTTGATATCATTACACAAATGTTCTTTCTGTTATGGTTGCTAAATATCAAATTTAATAAAATATTGTTGACTGACAACTACCGTTTTTATCCATGGCCTTCACTGTTAAACTGTAACCTTCAGTCTGAATTTTAGGCACGTGTATGGTCGTTCTGATTTGCTTTTGTTTAGCTTGTCAAAGTCAAGAATTAAGAAACAGGTGTTGGCATATCTAGATAAAAGGCTCTGTGTTTTCTTAGGTTCAAAGCACCTGTGCTGTAAGTACATAAATATGGATTTGAGTTCATAATTTTTGACAGCTCGTATCAGATGCACCAAAGAACAGGAACTGGGTCCTCTTGCTATAAGAAATAATACTCTTAATTATAAAATGTTGCAGATTTCTACTTTGGATAAAGAGATAATCCTATTTTCTGTCAAGCCTTAGTGGAGAGCTCAAACAGGAGATGAGATAGTCTTTTACTTTAAATAATATGTACTTGGACCATCTTCCCAATGATGTTTTGTATTACTGTCAAAACATCTTTGTGTGTTCAAAGTGTGTCTTTCAGTCTAATGTCAGTCTAACTTTGTACAAGTTAAATTTTTTTTTCCTGACCAGTATTACTGAATTAGTCAGTGGCACTAACAAGTGAAATTAATATAATTTACAGAAATGGTGACAGTTACACAGTGAAATCACAAAACAGAGCAGGCAAGAGACTGGAGACCACACTATCCAAGTGTTTAGAATACCTTGAAAACTATGAAAGGTAGTTTTGCTAGGATTTTGTTAGAGAAAGTTGCTATTGGAGTTTCTTGCTTCTTTAATTTTCTTTTTGGACGGCAAATGTATATATTATGATAAAGAGTTGCAAAAGTAATAAAGATTAGAAAATAAAATAAATTTATTACAAGTGATGAAGAAATCAAATTGTATTATGACTGAGAAATTTAAACATATTTTATTAGTTTTTTGAAAACATTATTTTCAGAAATATTTTTTACAGAAAAAATACTTGACACAATTCTTTTTTTTTCTAAAAAAATAAGTTTGATGGGCTTTTTTCCTAAAGGAGAACAACTTTAAACAAAAGAAAATAAGAGTTCATTTAGAATAGCTGAGATAAGCTTCTTTTATGTCAGAATTCCATCCAGGGTTTATGTGCTTATCTGTACTACAGAAGTATCTGGAAGATTTCTTGATTGTAGTTTTTTCCTCATTGCTAAAAATAACATTGCTTTCCTAGTGAATTACAAGCATACTTTTACTTCAGTTTGGCTGTCCTGTGAAAGCCAGCTTAAAGAAACAAACCCAGCCAGTAAAGAGAAGGCTTTTGGAAGTTACTTCATGCTAAAATCTCAGGGCACATTCATATGAGCTGTGGATCTGGCCTTATTAATTTCAAGTCACATTAAAGCTCAAGTTCTTTGTCTGCACTGTAGTTGTGTAAGTGTTCATTAGTTACCCAGTGCTGAGGTTTTTAACATGCCACTGGGGACAAGTGAACCCTGGCTGCCTGTCTGAGGGAGAGTGGTGCTTCTCTGTGCTGAGGGAAAGATGAGTCTCCCTCCTGCTCCAACAGCAAATTTCAAGTGTCAAGAAAAAAAACAAGAGGTGATAGCATTACTATTTTAAACTTTTATAGGAGGCCGGCTTGGTGTAAAGTTTTCTGGTTTCCCTTTAAGCTAACTGTGGCGCGTGTGAACACCAGGCTGGGAGGTAGGTGGGTGTCTGCTTTCTAGTCAGGGTTTTGTATCAGTGCTAGTGATGGTGAGATGGAGCTTCCCCTCTCTCTCCTTCTGTCCCACTAAGGTGCTGAGGCATCGAGTTCTGGCATCTCTCTAAAGCTGTTTTTATGTCAGTTCTTGTCAGTATTGTGCCAGCACATTTCCAATTAATGTGCTTCTCCAAACAGTCATGTGTTTGGGCTGCTTCCCTCTTCTGAGCATTGAGAAATTAAGAAATTAATTACTAGTGCTGTAACCTTCAATTTCTGGTATATGGCCAAGAGACAGTGTTTTGTTGTGGAATAGCTTGAGTGCTTGTTGACCAGATGGTGCATCATCTCCAGATCAAAGAATGCTTTGCTTCCTCAGCATCTTTAGTATGTCACCTGCCTCCCTCATTCTTAACGCCTGCACTGCTCACTGTGGCATTTGAGCTCCTTTCAACAGTCTGATTTAAAAAACCCACCTTGTGATCAGTCTCCTTTGATTTGATGTTTTTCTCCTTGAGCACTATGATAGTGTCTGAATACATATTTACTGGTTTCCTGCAATTTTGTGGGTTTGGCTGTAATTCCATTTACAAGTCCTGTTACAAGAAGCTACTATGCAAGTTATATCCTCCTTTTACAAGCCACTTGTGTGGGTCTGTGCCAGAACCCTCCCATGCTGTTACTCAGTTGCTTGGAGCTGATGCTCTGTCAGAGCTTTCGAGCCATGGGTTTATGAGGCCAGGAGCTGCAGCTTCAGAAAATTCCCCTAAAGAAAGCATTTGTTGTGTCCTGATAGCTGTACACCTGGATCCCTTGCAGATGTGGCAATTCTAGTCTCAGCCTGGTTAGACCTTCCAATTCCAAAGCAAATAAGCAGTCCAAGCAGTCTCTCTTCAAGAGAAAAGAGCAAAAACACATTTCTGCTCCACTTCTCAGCTGTTGAGTATGCAGATTGAAGCATTTCTGCTCCCCATACTACTTCAGACTTTTGAAATGCTGTTACCATGTCTGATGTGAGAGTTGGCCACGATGTCAGCTTTCTTGTTGGGAGCATCAGGCCATCTGTTTATTCCTTTCAGTGTCCATGACTGATTCTGGCCAGAGATACCAGTATGTTATGTCACTGAGTTCAGCTCAGTTGGAGTGCTGCTGCTGGTGCTTTAGCTGCTATGTGGAAGCAAGGCCAAGACCCCAATGACTGTCCTCTGCTTAGAAGCAGCATATTTCCAAGGGTATTGGATATTCTCCTTGTTTTCCCACAGCAGCAGTGTAACGTCCCTATCATATCTACCAATCGCAATTTACTTCATTCAGCTGTTGCATGTATGTTTGCACTTCTGGCTTTACTGTGATCTGATTTTCCTTTTAGGAAAAGCTGGGAAGTAGGGAAATTTCTGCCTGTACCATCAAGAGCTGTTTCTTGGGTCTGTGAGAGAGCCAGGTTCCTCTGCTGCAGGGTGATGAGTGCAGCTTCTGAGAGGACTTGATTAAAAATAATGTTCCTTGCATAGCCTCCTGGGAGAGCAGGAGATGCTGCCTAATGCTCCAGGATGTTCTGCATTCTGCTGCCACCTAGCAGTTAGGCAGTTACAGGGTGAGCTGTGTCCTTCATCAGTTTCCATCCTCTTGTCATCTCCTTTCCCCTATTCCTTATGGCTTTGAGGCCAGACGGACTGATACAGGATTGCTGCTGGGATAGCAGTTACTGTAGGGATCACACAGACAAGCATTCATCCTTACAAAGAGACCTCTCCTTAACTGAATTCTTCCACATTAAAATCTTCCTTTCTTGTCACTGGGTTCCTTGCCTCTCTCCTTGAAGTGGGAACCCCAAGTCCTGCACCCTGGTCTTCCAGATTCCTGTCTTGCTTGAAGTCAGAATGCTGTTTTCAGCAAAGCATGCTTGCTTTCCTCCTGTAGGAGAGAGGTAATGATTAATGGCAAGAACAGCTCTGTGTAATTCAGATTACATGATGAAATTGACTGGGTTCTCAAACCATATGCTTGTTCCTCTTGCTCAATTCTCAGTCTTTGTTTTAGCTTCCAGAACATGTCAGGACTACCAGCCTGGGTTTTCTTTTGGCTGAGGCCCTGTTTAGCTGCCATTTGTGCCTGTTGCTGTTTTTCTTCCCTCAGCCTCCTTGTCCTGCAGTGCTTCCTTCAGACAGTCATTTGTCCTTAAAGATCTCCACTATCTCTTGGGATATAAATTTCAGGATCTCATTTTCCACCCCTTGTGACGTCATCTTAAGGTCATGTTAAAGTGTCTTGGCTGTAGTTAACATCTAGATGGTGAGAGAGGTTTGGGCCCTTGTCAAAGATCATTTCCATCAGGTGTGCCCAGAGAGAGCCCATTTGAAATTTTCAGGTGTGTGGATTCTCAGTTCCCACCTTGACTGAGGCATCAGCCTTTCTGTGTTTGGTTAGTTGGATTATTTTCCTCCTTTCAAGCCTCATGCATTCAAGATTTAAGCAACACTTCACAGCTCTAATAAGTTGTGAGAATGGGACCAGGTGCCTCACTACATATCTGCACTACTTTTCTGCAAGATGAAGAGCTCTGCAGAATACAGGGCCACCTGTTGTTATCATATAGGTCTGTTGGAGTTGAATCTGTCACTGTGGGCCTTGAAAAGGATTTTCCTCTTGATGTCTACTAGCCCTCTCAGTTCTGTTTGTGTAAGACACCTGAGAAGTGTTCCAGGTGAATGTTGCAGGTGACAGATGAGTATTGCCTACCTACCACCATGTACAAATATGAACCAACTGAATGTGTTATTGTTTGGAGTCACTGCTCATGGCAACTCAAATCAGCACAATTATTTTCCAGAAACTTCATTCTTTAGTGTGTGTCATGTGCATTTGCTTCCTCCCTGTTGATACCCTTTGGAGGTTCTTGCTGTGGGGATGCAGCAGTTCATAAGGAACTGAAGTAGCAGCAAGGGCATGCCTCTTTCTCTTCTCAGCCCTCAGCTAGGAGGAGGTGAGGTAGCTGGAACTTTGTGTTTGGGGTACTGCAAGGGCAGCACAGTGGGATGTGTGTGCCCTCTGTGAGAATGTGTGTGCTGTCAGCCCTCACCCAAGGCCCAGCATTGATGCACATATCACAGACAGAATCCAGTGACAAACTGATCTCCAGCTAGCCAAGCTTCATTGCTTTCAGAAGGCCTGATGAGACTCAGAATTTGTGGATGTTGTCACATAAGGTGGGGCAGTTGCTGGGTTAGAATGCAGGTCTTTGTGATGGTGTTACTGGTGTGGATGAAGCTGGGGAACACCAGCTCAAGGCAGAGATGCCCTCTTGGTTATGGCAAGAAACTACTGCTGGTTGAGCTAAGAGCTGTTAGTATTCTGTGGCCTGCTCACAGATGTCTTGATTAAAAAAATAGTGTTTGAATATATGCTAACAGTACCTTAAATACAGGTTTATGTAGCTTGCAAACAGAATTTATTTCTGATATGTGTAATGGATCTTGATGAAAGTCATTCACAGTGAAGTGGGATATTTATTTGCTTTCTGTGTGTAGGCTTATATTGTTGTTTAACTTGATTTTGATACTCAAAAGCATTTGTAAGCAAAATACTGGTATTGGATATCTTTTCAACTCTTTCTGAGCTCATTCAGCTAGAAACCCTAAAAAGAAATTGGCAGTGATAAATTCAGTTCATTAAGTTCATTTTAAGCATGACAAGTTAGTTTTGAGTTTATGTTTATTTAAGACAAAGTGCCAACAGCTGACCATGAATATCTGATGCCAAATCTAGTTAACATAAACAGTTATAAATTGGAAATTTTGTAGCGTTTTAATTGTCAGTGAACATTAAGTGAATGAGAACATGAAAAAAAATACTGCTTTTATTTATTCTGATGTAGATATTTATACTTTAGATTGCAATAAAAAGGATTAATACCTAAAAGTGGATGGTCATGTTTTTTAAGGGCTGAAATGTATGTATAAATGTAGCTTCTCAAATGGTCTCTGGTTGACCATGGTTTTGGGGGAGCACAGGCAAAAAGGAGTGCTCTGGATTTTTTTGTAACTAGGACAGTATTTCAGAGGCTTTGGTTTTTCTTATTGTGTTCAGGCATTACTTTGGCTTATGTCACTTCTTCAGGAATTTAGCATGTGATTGAAGCTGATATTAAGAAACTGTTAGTTACCGTTTTCTTCCATGCTCAAGGCAAGTGATCTAATTTTTAGAAGGAATCTACAAATGAATAATTTTCAGGTTTTTTTTAATGTAGAGTAGAACAGTTTTGATTAGCTGACATCTACAGTGTCTTCAGCTTTGTTATTTGTAACAGCTTCTAACATCTCCCAAAGCGTTTAATGAGCCTGATGGTGTGGAGGGGTAGAGTCCTTCTCACACTCTGCCTGGCTTAAGTGAAACATTTTGCTGTGCACCTGAAAATCTGTTTTGGAACACAGGGCCTAGCATGTGGTACTACAGTTAAAAGACAAAAGACTTAATTGAATGGAGCATAAACCACGAGATGAAGAACCTATTTGTGCTAGAGCAGGGATATTCATGTCTATTAGGTGACTCTTCATTCACAAGTGGCGATCATTCCTTTCATAAGGTTTGAGCACTTAGTGAAGCAATTAATGAGTTTGTGACAGGTATGCATACAGAAATACATAAAGTAAAAGTCAGGCAATTAGGCTAGTTAAAGATTATATATATATATATATATATATATATCTTGTCCACGAAGATAGATTTTTGTTGTCTTTGCTGAATTTTGAAAGGAGGATGAGTCTTTGGGTCAGTTTGTGCAGTTTAAGAGACAACTGCACATTTTAATCAGTGAGTCAATAAAAGCCTAAAACCAGTTTTGAAATGTCTGAAAATATGGCTCTAATAGGAAGAATCTCAAACAGTAGAACTCCATTCTTAATGTTTTCCAAACTTCTTGCATCAAATAGAATATATTAAGGGAAGCTTCTCCCCCCTGCCAGCTAGGGCTGTAGCCTCAAGCACAGCCTGTGCTGGGCTATTTGCCTCCTTCTAGCTGTGCAAGATTGTAAATTCCTGCTTGCCAAGCCCATTTTCCAGGCATCTCCACCAGAGAGCTGCATCCTGACCTCTATTGCAGCTGAGTCCCTGCTAACTCTGCATTTATCTAGACTTGAAGCAAGAAATGCTTCCTAGGGCTTTCAGTGCCTATTTGTAGGAATCGATTTGCAGCGTGTTGGGGTGGAACTTATTTGTTCCTCCCGGTCACCTTGGGGAGGAGGATGTGTGGAAATGCTTCGAGCTGCAGCATTTACAGGAAGATTTTGGCTCTTTTTTCTTTTATCTCCCCGTTTCAGACAAAATCATGGATTCAGGACTGCTGGATGGGAGCAGCATCCATGCAGAAAATATAAGCAATTATAGATGGTGTTTCAGCAGTTTCAGCAGCAGTTTCTGATCCTAGCTTTCAGGAGATGGTTCTTTGTGAAAGGGACTGCCACTCCCAATGCCAGGTTATGCACATTTGCATGTCTTTACCAAACCAGAGTGTGTAATTACATACTCAGCATTTGCAGGTTGCAGTGGAGTGCACTTTTCAGTGGGCTGAAGGCACTGCTTCCTAAAGAGTTTGGATATCATTTTAGTCAATACTGTCCATTATTATGGCATGTTAAGGCTTGAATTTCTTTTTGAGAACATGAATAAGACTTTTCCTGAGAGTGGGTCAAGATATGACTTGTGAAGGGACTGAGGAAATGCAGTGTTTATTGCTGATGTCAAGTAAAGCAGTCTTTTCTTTGCAAGGTAGAAAAATGATGGTGTGAAAATTAATTACTGTTTTGGGATTGATGTTGCTTTATATATTCCGCTAGTCTGGTTTTCTCTTCATTTCATTAAAATTCAATCTTATAATTAAATGACTGGTTCTAATTTCCTGATTCTTCCCTTTGTAAACACCAAATGCCAAAGTTTTCTGTAGCTGAACTAGCTCATGAGGAAGAACATAAGTAGTGACAAAAATATTAATATATTAAAAGTCACTGCAGGCATTCCTCTGCTAATCCACATCTAATTAAAAAAGCTGAAAAGTATATCTGACTTAGGTGTGGCAAACCTACATAATTGTCTTTTCTGTGGATCTGTGGAAGATCAGCTTTTATGCTGTTCCATGTGGGCAGCATAAATAGGATGGGTGTTATTGCTGGCTCGTGGACTTGGGTGCAGAAGTCCAGACTGCAGAGTTTCTTTCCAAGAGGCTGTGGGCACTCCTGGGAGAGTGAACAGGTAAATTCTCCCCCTGGGGCCTCTGAGAGGCTGCTCTGTGAAGACTTCCATGGCTGATAAGGGATCCTTTGCTTGTATTCAGGAGCTCCACAGCAATTTATTTTTCCCTCACATGTTCCCCATTATTCTCCACGTGGCTATTTCTTAAAACCAGTGGCTCATCTCAGCCCCATTCCCTTTTCCATAATACTTGTGGAAGTGTGCAGGAGTCCTGGATGTCCATATTAGTACAGAATCTTGTGTTTCACAGCACAGCTGCACTGTCAAATGGTTCAATCACATCATGCTTTTCTGCATTACTGTGTCCTCTTTCAGCAGTGTCCTGTCCATTTGTTCCTTCAGGCTTCTCCCTCCTGCAGTCCTTTCCACCCTGAATAATTCTGCACTTGTGTTGTACAGGTATCCATGTGTTGTGGGTTTTGTGTTTCAGGTTTTTTAGGGGAAGTGTGACGGTTGGTGTGTTTTGGTTTTGTTTTGGTGGTTTTGCTTATTTTGTGTTTCAGCCTTGGATTTTGGATTTCTTTTAAAGTTTGGAATTTGGGCTTGGGAATCTGTTTTAAAATTCTCATGTGAGAGTTGGGACAGGAAACAGATTTCTATTACAATGAATAAATTGCATTTAAGGGAATAGTTTCCATTACAATAAAAAATAATGAAAACAGATTAATTTTTCATTCTTACTTTGTAAATTTTTGAAATTACAGTGAAGTGTTACCTTTCCTCAGATGGACCAATGGTTTCTACTGTGACAAGTTCTTTTTCAGTTTTTACTAAGTAGGCTGCTTGTGTAAAAATCCTGAATAATGAGTCAAAGAAAAAGGTTTTTTTCAGGAAACAGTGTATTTCAAGAGTAGAGTAGGAGTAGATTCAGGTTAATTTTACCGTCTCTGGCTTTCTTCCTCTTCACCACCACCACCAAAAACTGCAATGACTGAAATACTATTTTGGGCAATTCTAAATGTCAAGTATTTGATGCTGCTAACAAATGATAATAACTGTGAGAGAGCTTGTCCCATAGAGCATCTTCGTGGGATGTGTGAATCCCAGGTAATTTCCTCTTTGGCTTAATGAGGATAGAAGCTTCAGATTTAGTCTTGTTATTAGGAGAGGAAACTCCTGGTACAGATTTGTTCTAGCATGAGTACTGCAGTCCAGCAATACAGTTAATCATCACTGATTTTAATGAGAGGGGGTTGACACCTCTTTTCCCTTTCTCACGCAAATGTTGAATCACTCTTTCAGAGGACTGCCAAGTATTTAGCCAGCTGGTACAAAGAAGAATATCTCTAGCAAGAGATTGCCCAAACCCTGTTATTAAGAGTCTCAATGTAAGAGGCTGAGTTTTGGCCCTGGCTGTGAATTGCAGAGGAAGGATCCAAATTTCAGTCTTTGATATCTTACCTACACAGTGTGGCTGTAGGTCATAAGGTTGGGTGACAACAACCTTCTCATCATTGTCCTCTCTCTTTGTGAGTTGTGCCAAGATTGCCTTGTGAATCCAGTGCTTCAGTTTTGGATGTCCTTCAGGGCTTAGGAATGAACTGAAGGAATTCTCCTGCCTTGCTCCAAGCTGAACCACCACTGTTATACATAAATATAAGTATAATACATTCTGTGCACAGAAAGTTTCTTCCGTGGGCTATCCTGGAGCTAGAATTCTCAAATTCTTAATATTCAAAATGCTGTTTGAAGGGAAGAGGTGATATCTTGGGCTTATCATTGACATCTGTATGTGTTGCTGTTGTTCACTTGTCAATGGTGTTTTGATTTTTTGTTTTGTTTCAGCTTTTGTCTTAGTGACATGTCTCAGTATTTTTAATTGTCAATGTTCTCTTCTAAATCCTTTCCCATAGAAATAATTGTTACATTGGATAAAACTGAAGAGATATTTTCTGCTGATACATAGAATTCTGTCAGGAACTGTTAAATAGGTTTTGGTGTGAAAGCAGAGTTAGCTTGAGCTGTATTAACTGGGCAATTAACAGTGAAGGTTCTTCTGTATCTACAGGTACTAGCCAAAAAAAGTCCATGCCAAATACCAAGGTACAAATACAAGTGAAAACTGATTTTTGTTAATACTCTGCACAGAGGATGTTGCCATTATTGCCATAAATTCCTGTTAATGCAAATATTTAAGGGTTTTTTTTAAAATACGGTATTTGCAGAAATAGAGTGTTTAAAAGTGGGCTTCATCTCACCTAATTCTTGGTGTCTAAAAATAAAACAGTAAAGTGTCTCTGCACCCCCTGTGACAGCTGAGGAGGGACAGGTATGTCTGTTGGCTATTCATCCCACCCTGAGTGAGGTGTCTCAGCTGTATGGGATGAACTGCTCTCCCATGGTCCTGTCCACAATCAGTAGGAAATAGGGCTTCTCCCATAAATGTGGTGTCTTAGGGGGGATCCCTGATCTTTACTGGCTTATTGCAGTTTTGAAATCACCCCTTCCCTCCCCAGAACTTCCTCTGTGAGGTTCCTTGTCTATCTCCAAGCAGTTTCTCTCCAGGTTTAAGGAAGGAAGAGGAAAGGAAAATTATTGGGATAGGGGCTTTGATTGTTTGTTTGTTTGTTTCTTACTGGTTGGCTTTTTTTTTAATAAAAATTAGTTTTCTAAATAAGACAAACAACTTTGTATCCCCTGATTGTTTGTTTTATAAGGAGAGGAAGGACAAGCAAAGATCATTCAGTATGTTAGATTAGAAACTGATACCTCAGAGACTTGGTACAAAATAAAAGTTGCTTGCCCAGTGGTTTTACTTAGCAAGAGGAGGAGGTCAAATTAGAGTGGAGGTCAAATATTTCAGGATTGTGGAGGATGTGCTAGAGAGGTAGGAACTCAAAACATGATTAGGAAAAAAATGCCTTATTTCTCTGAATGTACCAGTGATCTGACCTTCCAGATGCTATTTAGCTGTAGATACAGTCATGCTTTGTAACTTCCACTTTTGTTTTTTTTGGTCTTATACATACATTCTTTTGGTATACCATGAATCTTCAGGACTGCTTCTTTAGTAGAGAGTGAGACATTCCAGTAACCAAGATGACAGTTATGAGGAAACATGAAAAAGGGCCAAACAATAACAGCTACTGCCAAACTTCAGCTTCTTTGGGAACAGAATTTTGGCAAAATTCCTTCCCTAGATTGCTTATAATACATTTAAGAGAACAGTTTGGAAGGATAAGGACTCCTGTGATCTGGTGTCTTCCTTCAGACTTCCTTACTGACTCTGTTGGGGAAATCTTTTTTAGTTTAAGAACATCAAGTGTCATGAAAGGCTGGCTTACTGAAGTTGACATACTAGAATAAACTGGTGATTCATATTAGTGGGAAGTGGAGCAGTAATCATTTTAAGTGTACTGAAGGAGTTTGCTGAAGCTGCTAATGTACAAAAGTATTCTAACCAGTTAGAAAACCAGGCTGCAGCAAAAGGTATTTGTACCTTCAAATGCTGGGGGAGGATGAGCTTGCTGAGATCTGGGTCTCAGTGCCCTATGATATCTTATCAGAAGAGCTTAGTATCATTCAAAAATAATTGAGCTGTTGGATCTGTAACATGCATTTATACAAGGAAAATACAAACAGCAAACACAAAATCTGCTTGCTAGATCCACAGCCTTGTTTTATTATTACAAAGTGAGCCAAGTTAAACATAATTCTTAATGAACTTAACACAGCAGGGGCAAAGCAATGCAGCTTCTGTGAAGGGAAACTGAGCTGTACACATCTGTGCAGATTAACATGAATGAATTAAGAAATTACTCTCTCATACATTTCTTGAAAGCTTTGATAGTAAGGTACTCTGGTTTTCAGAATGCCGCAGTTAATTGTAGGTATGTTTTAAGACTCCATCCTCACACAGCTGTTAAGTGTGCTTGCCAGTAAATTTGAATAACTTAGCAGTAGCTGAACAGTATGAGTTGTGTAAAAACTCATACTTGCAATTGGTTCAAAATTATTCAGGTAGCTGAGTATAAGAGAAGACTGTGGTGTTCCCTAGGGATCTCAAAGCAGAAAGGCAGCTGGCAGTCTGACACACAGCCCAAGTTGTGCAGGTCTCTGTTGGAAAGGTTTCTGTTCTCTAGCAGCTTCTGCTGTAGCCGCAGCTGTGTGTTGAGACAAGTCCTCAGGCTTGGAGCAGTGGATATGGAGCATGCTTCCAAACTGCAGACAGTGCCCAACAAAGAAAATGGAAGGGAAATACTTTCCATTGGTATTGGAAAAATCAGAGTCAGGTAGTAATGCTTGTAAGGATATGTATATGTCATATGTAATAATTTACAGGGACCTAGGTGGGTGGTGTTTATTTTGACCATTATACAAGAAAAGAGAGATGTTCAGTACCCTGAATATTAATTAAAAATTGCTTTCTTATTCCTTACATCATGTCTTGCTAACCTGTGAAGCTCAGTGCTGTATGACAGCTAATCTGAAGAGCTTAATAACATTCAAAATTAATTAAAATTTCAGATGGATACCATGCTCTGTTATCTTATACAGGAAAAAGATAAGATAAACCCTCCAGCTTCAAAGATGAGTTAGTAATAACCAGTGCTGAAGAAAACTTGACTGTTGGCCACTGTTCATTAAAAAGCCTGAGGATCAGTCATTGCTGCTGCTGGGTTAGGCGGGAGAACAAGGGCAGACAGTCTGCTCAGAGATACTGCTTGCTGGAAAGAACACTTTTACAAATGGTCTGTTGCCTGGGCCACCTTGGTTTTGCTTTCAAAGCATGAAACCTCCAGACACACAGGTGAAATGACATCATGCATACTGCTCATCTCAGATGTTTGTTTGTACATAAACTAATCCTGCAGTGGGGCTGTCAGCAGCAAAGCAACTGAAGTTAGTTATTATAGTTATTGGTAGATTTCTATCAAGGCAGTACTCACTGGGATTTCTCTGGTTTTTTTTTAATTGGAGATGTATGTTTACTATGTGTGATTTGTGTTGGCATTACATGCCTCCTACAGCAGGCAGAGTGGGTGAGATTGCTTGTTTGTTTGCTTGTTTGTGGTGGGTTGACCCTGGCTGAGTGCCAGGTGCCCATCAAAGCTTCTCTGTCACTCTCCTCCTCAGCTGGACAGGGGAGAGAAAATACAACAAGAGACTTGTGGGTTAAGATAAGGACAGGAGAGATCATTCACCAGTTACTGTTATGTTGAAGTGTGTGCAACAGACTCAGCTTGGGGAAATTGAGTTTTATAACAAATGAGATCAGAGTAGGATAATGAGAAATAAAACTAAATGGTCAAATACCTTCCCTCCACCCCTTCCTTCTTCCCGAGCCTATTTTAACTCCAAAATTGTTCATTTCCCTGCTGTTAGTGGTGCAGGGGGTTGGGAAATGGGTACTCTGGTCAGTTCATCACATATTGTCTCTGCTGCTCTTTCCTCCTTGGGGGCAGGGCTCCACGTTCTTCCCCTGTTCCACCATGGGGTCCCTCCAACAAGAGACAGTCCTGCACAAACTTCTCCAGTGGACTTCCCATGGACTGCAGTTCTTCACAAACTGTTCCAACATGAGTCCTTCCCATGGGGTACAGTCCTTCAGGGGCAGACTGCTCCACTGTGGGCTCCTGTCTCCATGGGGCCACAGGTCCTACCAGGAGCCTGTTTCAGTGCATGCTTTCTGTGGGGTCACAGCCTCCTTTGGGCATCCACCTGCTCTGCTCCCCTGTGCATTTCCATGGGCTGCAGGGGCACAGCTGCCTCACCATGAACTGCACCACAGGCTGCAGGGCCTGAAACACCTCCTCTTTCTTCTTCACATGTCTGCAGGACTGTAGCTTTCACATATTTTCACTCCTCTCTTCTCTGGCTGCAATTGATTCAGTTACTTTATCCTGTTTTTAAACCTATGATCCCATCACTGTTGCTGGTGGGCTTGGCTTGGCCAGTGGCAGGACTGTCCTGGAGCTGGCATTGGCTCTGTTGGACATGAGGGAAGCTTCCAGCAGTGTCTCAGAGAAGCACTGTAGCCCCTCTTCCCCTTCCCAAAACCTTGCCATGAGTACACAATACACATACCAACTCTGTGGACACTTAAACCAGGGAGAAAAGATTGTGACTATTAAATTACCTGCTGATATGAAAATGTTCTACATTAGTTTGTAGAATATAACAGATTTTTTTCTATCACTTTGTAAAAACAACTTGCATGGTCAGATTTATTGTATGAATTTGGTTTGGATCTTATGAAATCTAAATTAACAAGCATCTTAAAAGTATCTGCCTTTTTTGCAGGGTATTATAGAGAAATCAAAAGTGAAAGGAATTCCTATCATTATTGATGCAGTAAGTATTTTCTTTATTTCAGTCACAGTGGTTTAACATTTAAGAATCTATTCAGTAAATGTTCTTACTGTGTTTTGCAGGATGGACTGTGGCTCATTTCCCAGCAGCCTTCTCTTATTCAAGGCTACCAGCGAGCTATTCTTACTCCAAACTACATGGAGTTCAGTAGACTGTATGAAGCCATGGTGAGCTGCTTGCCTTTTTGTCCTTGAAAATAAGTAACTTATTACTGGCTTAAATATTATGTACTGCTTCTTGTATATGAAAGAAACACTTTCTGGGTTATTATTTCATGGGATGATTGCCACAGAAATCCATATTCTTAAACTGAGCTCTATTTTAAAGACCCATTTTCATGCATTTTTAACATTGCAGTGGGTATAGAAAAACATACACAGACTGATGATGTTGCTTTTTCCCCCCCCATGCATATGTAACTAGCATGTGTTAGAATATGTTGTTCTAGTACCAAAATATGTACTGTGTATGGAATTCTTGTGTTGTAGCTTAGAGACCCCGTAGACAGTAGTGATCATCATGGATGTGTGCTAAGACTCAGCCAAGCCATGGGGAATTTGACAGTTGTGCAAAAGGGAGAAAGAGATCTTATTTCAGATGGAGAGAAGGGTAAGTGAAACCTTCTGCTTTTAGCAATGTGACTTTCTGTTCTGTTTTCTTTCAGTCAGAGTCCAGTAGAGTGTATGGCAATTGGCAGTATTCCCCTGAAGATTGGAGGGATTGCTGCCTTTGCTGATCACCTTTAGATGATTTCTGTAAATTAGTACCTTAAAAGTGCAACTAAATTTATTTGCTGAAAAGAGTTGCTGATTATATTTCGCATTCATTGATGTTATATTTTACATTACATGGTTATTGAGAAATTAATTATTTAATCTTTGTGAACTATTTGAAAGTTCTTTATTGAGTTGGTTTATAGTTGTCATTGCTAAATTGATACAAAATAATATACAAAATAATCCTGTTAGTTCAGGATGTATCAGTATGTGTGAGAAGTGAAGATGTCTTGCAGCTCATGACCTGCTCAGTTCCTTGATGCTGTCCATCATGGGGCTGCAGATTAGCTTGTTCATACATAACTTCTCAGCAGCCCTGACAAATTAAAAATTAATTCTAGATTGCCATTACAACAGTCTCATACCAGTATGGTTTAAAGTATACTTAATAAAATTAGCTGCTTGTTTGATGCTTTTTATACTGATCATGTACTGTGATCAGTATAAAATTAATTCACGAGTGCCTTCATCACATTTTGCCTGCATGGTCTTATTTCACATACATAACAAGCAGCAGCTCTGCTTTTAATTACTTGAAATGCTAATCTCTGATAAATGTTTATGCTACTTCAGAACTGTTTTGTATATACAGCCAATCTTTCATTACTGGGAGCCATGGAGGTCTTTTATACCAGAAAAGCAGATGTAATATGACAACTGGTTTGTGCAGAGCCACCTTCCACATACCCCATTAGGGCAGATACTGTAACAGACTGTGCAACAAGTGGGACTTGGAAGCAATGTGGTGACATCTGTGTGGGAAAGGACCTTCCTCACACAGTACCCAGCTTTCCCCACAGGAAGAATTTTTTGTCATATTTGCACTTGCAGCAGACTTGATTTGTAACCATGGACAGTCAGGCCAGGCTTAAGGGTGGATGAACTCTGCCGGAGGATGAAATGTCTTGACTCCAATTTATGCCAGCTAGAGAGCTTTAGAGCATTGTATTTGTCTTCTTCCTCTGCTTTTATGTCAATAATGTTCTTTTTATACAGGATTGTTGCTTTTTAAATGAACATTGGGAAGACTGGGTGAGCACTTTAGATTGAGTACATTATCTAGTATCTGTCTGTTCTCCTTTTGAACTCTTGAGATAAGTGTATCCCCACACCTGCTGGAGAGAAAGGACAGGTCTCCAATGTCTCTTGTCATGAAGGATTTAAAAAAAAAAACAACCAGGAAACAAGTGAATTTCCTTCCAGTTTCAATTTTGAATGTTCATTTGTGGCACAAGTTCACATATGTCTTGTATGCTTTTGGGGCTTTTTCTTGGTTTTATTTTTTCCCCATCTTGTTATTTGTCTCTGTTGTGTTCTGGTATTTTCTTCTACTAATGAAGTGGCTTTTGGTTTTGAAATAAAAACAGTTCTGTGCCTTTATAGTAGTTCATTGATGTCCAGCTATAGGCTGCTTTCTTGTTTTTACCTTGGTGTTATCACTGGTGCTTTGTTGGATTACAAACATTACAGGCATCATTGCTGAGCTGAGAAAGAAGGTTATAATGTCTGTAACAAGAACTGTTTTTAGAGTTTGCATGACTTTGAAGGAGGTTCTTGAGAATTTTGCAGAAACTGCAGACTTCACCTTCCTTTTAACAACAATGTTCTTTGGGTCTGATCTGCTGGTCATTTTAAAAAAAGCTTCTCAAATGCAAAATTACATTGAGAAAGGAGATTCTTCTGTGTGCTCTGTGGCAAACATGGAATATGTTGTCCTGTTACTGACCTTGAATTCTTCAGATTATTTTTTTTGCTCTTGTTTTTCATCTGTCTCTTCTTTTGATCTGATGTCATTTTTTTCCAGCTAAGACTACATACATCAGGGAAATCCAAGGTTATTGGGTCGGGCCAGTGTCCTCTGAGCACAGTCAAACATTATGAAAAGATCTGTGTACTCCTCTTGCCTTTTATTTGTCATGTCATCATCCATTTGTAGTGCATAAGCCCTACCTATTAGGCATTTCCTGTTTGGCCTCCTGTGTTCAGCATACTGACACTGTAGTTTGCATATATTACTTTCTCCTTTGGGAAAATACTGCATGTGTGCTTTCCAGAAAAAAAAAAAAAAAGAAAAGAGAAAAGTAAGTCTCAGTGCTCTCCAGGAAAACCAGAAATCGAGAAATTGCAAACTTAACTGTGTAACTTTAGTGTTTTATGCTTAGTTGTTGAGGAAGGAAGGCTTTCTGAAGGTGCCAAATTTTGCAGTAGGAAAGACTGGGTTTGTGAATGCTTTATAGCTTAGAGTGATTGTAGTGGTTATTTTCACTGTAGTTTTATTCATGAGTCTGTAGGAAATGCAGCAGACAGTTTACTTCTGCTGCCCGAAGACAGAAAGGGTTACCAGGTGATTTGGTGTCAGGTATTGCTGAAGAATTACTCTCATCAAAAAGCTTTGTAATCTATACAGAAAGGCTCAGTAAATTCTGATTGGAAGCTGAAGTTTAACAAATTCAAAGTAAGATTTAGACAAATTAACTAGTACAGCCACATACCTGAAACTTTGCTAGATTCACAAACTTTGAAGTGTCTGGATACCTCTAAAGTTTGTTTTCACAGATCAGACTAGATGGCCTCAAAGTCACATACTGTCCTCTGTGAAAGCAGTAGCAGCCCTCCAGTATAAAGGAGGTTTTTCTAAAATTTGTCTCCAGTTCAGTAGTGAGCTGCCAACTGGCCTGTAAACGTAATCACTGAGATTTTAAATTAAGTTTTATATACTCTTTTTCTCTTTCCTTTTGCAATTTCACATTATAGCTTGGTCTACAGTTGTTGATTCCCTGCTCTACAAAGATGAGCTTCACCATGCTCTTGGTAGGTGATATCAGTGCCATCACTGACCAGGGTAGGAATGAGTACTCAGCCTATGGGTAAAAGGTAAGTCAGCTTTTATTCACTATGGCACAGCTCTCTAAGGTTATCTTTTTATTATTCTTTGGAGAACTGGTCAGTAATAAAGTGTGGTTATACCAGCCTTAGTTCCTAACATGTTTAAAATTTGGTTAGGTCCTTGAATTAGAGTATTTGTATTTTGGTTTTTAAACATTATAGTGAGTTTTTCTGTGTTTGACCCTCCTCCCTTCCAAAAGGCAGGTTTCATGGGAACCATGTCGCTACTACCTGGGACTACTTCTACCTGGAACCAGTAGCCAAATTTGGTTTCTCTCTTTGGTTTCTTAGGCAGAATCCTAAGTACTGGCTATGGGGTAAAAAGCCAACTCTTGCCTTAAGTCCCCAAGTAATGCTTTTAATTCCAGCTGTTCATCTCCCCACACAGCTGGAAAAGAAGCTGTCACTGACTGGCTCACTCACAGCTGCTGAGCAAATCTCATCTAGATTTATAACTGAGAGATTTATTAGTGAGAGGCAGCACCTTTGTCTCCAGTGCTGCTTCTGCAGAATGAGCACGATGAGGAGGTGATGGTTCCTGTCCCTGGTGCCACTGTGCTGTCTCTGGCAAGTGCAGCCCAGCCAGCTTCCCCCTGGCACTGTTCACCTGGCCCCTGGCTCCTGTGCCTATCCAACAAAACTAGTGGAAAATGTGGGTCATTTTCATCTCAACTTAAACTGACTGCTCTGTTGCACTCAAGGACTTACCTAAGTTTTAAAAGTGTGATTAGGAAATAAAAAAGTATAAGCACCCTTTATATAAAAGCCAACTTACATTTTCCACATCAGTTGAGTTGTTTCTCCAGCCAGAGTCATTAAACTTGGTTTCCCTGTCTGTATGCACTCTGGGACATGTTCCTGGGAATTCATGATCTCCAGCTATTTGCTTTTGTGAACTAACTTGCAAAAGGAAAAAGATAAATTTCTTACTAGTGTAAATACATGCTAGGTCAGAGATGTATATTGGTAAGAGATTTTACTAAAAATCTGATATTGGTGTGAATCTTGCATTGATGGGGCAAAATGATCCTTGGTAGCTGCATTATTTGCATAGAAAATGGAAATCTTAAGCCTTTTAATTAAACTGGAGTGTGTTTGTTGTGTGGGGTGGCTGTTAGCTGATTGATCCAGTTGGGTCGTATCAGAAGTTAGAATGGTGGTGTCTCATACATGGATTCCTGACCACATTAGGGTGAGTGTAATCCTCCTCCTTTCTAAGAGGAAAACAAGTGCAAGGAATTTGTTCAAGATGTCTGAGATTTAGGAGTTAAATTTAAATCTCCAGTCTTTCAGTCTGCTGTCTCAATAAATGTGATATTTCACATAGGCTCTTCAGCCTTCTTGACCATCATCAGAGCACCTAAAGTATCCTATATTTCACATGCCATGCTCTAAATGAAAAAGTAAAAACCACCCAGAGATTCATTTATATTTTTCACTACTGGGTGAACATGGTGAATCAAGAACAAGCAGACACACACTATCTTTTGTACTTAGAAAAACTTCATTTTTCTAACTGTGATGTATCTGGGGGCTGGCATGGTAATTGGTGCTGCCTCCATACAGCCATATCAAAATCTGTGCTTCCCAGTTAACTTGTAGTGCTTGAAGTCAGCAAAACTACTACATTGTGATTTTTTTTTTCCTTCAAAGAGAGAACAGCTATTTTCAATTATATAACAGACTTGTGGTTGTTTTTTTTTTGTTTTGTTTTGGTTTGGTTTTTTTGTTTGTTTGTTTTTTTTTTTATTAAGCATACAATGCCCATAAATAGGTAATTCTGGACTTTTGGCAGCAGGAAATTTGGGCTGGGAGTTCTTTCAGCTTAAAAGTTGGCAATGATACAGCTAGGTGTGACACCATGGTCTGAATGCTTTCACAAATTTTAATGTGTATCTTACCATCACTCCCTTTTCAGCACTACTGAAGATATCGTAAACATAGACCTACTAAATGACTTGGCCGTAGTTACCCAGAAAGTCTGGGGCAGAGTTTTGAATTGTTTGAAGCCCAAAACTCCTGAATTTTACTTTACAATATTCTATCAGTGTGACAGCCTTCTGTTTTTTGTTTCGGTTGCACTCAGTACAAATTATTTCCATGGGTTTGGGTACACAAGAAATCCATGTGATTATATGTGAGGGACGTGTTGTATTTGCTGCCTAAAGCTCTGGCAATATTTATGTGGTGTTTACTTGCTGAGATTGTGTTGAAACTGTTGAATAGGACTGTGGCTGTTCTGACTCCAGCAGATCTCCTTGCAGGCATTTCTTTAGTGATGACATTTTTATTTCATCTAGCCTTTTCTTCTGATAGTGTATGTGTGCTGCATGGATAAGTCCGAGGGAGTTGGGTAATTTTTTTTTTCCCCCGAGAGTTACTTGGTATAGATCATCTTTCATTGAAAAACCGTCTGCTACTTATACTGGGGTGGGTTTTCTTTGATTCATTACCCTGAGAAATAATGACATCAGATTTGGTTGCTGAGACCTGCTAGAAGACAGAACTAGACATCCTGCTGTAACAGCCAGCTTGACCAGCATTAATTGTGTGTTTCTGTCAGTGGAACTATAACTGAACCTCTCCATTGTTTTGATCCAGACTGGTGTCAAACTAATTGACCTTAAGTGGCCCTGGCTGCTGCCTTTTCAAAACTGACACATTGTGGTGATTTCAGTCTTTGTAGTTTCCTTGTTGTCCCACATTCAGTGGTCTTGGTCTCCTCAGCTCTTCCAAGAACCTTGTTTCTGTGTTTGCTGATGTACATGCCCATCCCTAGTTGAACTGCTACAGCCTCACTGAACACATCAAAACCAGCTTCATCCTCATGTAGGCAGAGCACTGTGCATGTTTCCAGGGAACAGAGCTGCCCACCTTCTTGGCATCGTAGCTGACTCTTCAGCCACGTCCAGCTAATGGAGGTCTGGTAACACTGCCACTGGTTGTGACTGCTCAGTGCAGTGTAAAGGCATCACCCCACAGTCCTGAAAGGGATGGGGAGCTGTCCTCACAGCAGGGCTCAGACATGCAGTGGGGGATGTTGCACTGGCACAGTGTGAACACAGCAGTTTTGTTTTGCTGTTCTAGAAGGGTGAGAAAAGCATCCCATGTTGATTCGGCAGTATGGTGGTTTGTCTTGATGCACTGTGGGATTCTTTTTATATTTTAAAAGCTCTTAATAATGGCTGTAATTCAGAAGTGGTTTTAAATCCTTTTCCCATTGCCTGTCGTCATGTTCATCATCCTTTTATTTTGAGATGTTCTTTGATCAGCCGAGCCTCTGCACAAGAACTGTGTTATATCTCCCTCCTCATTCAAGTGAATTTCCTCTAGTTCTGCTTCTTTGAAGGTATTCCAAGGATTTGTTTTCCAGCATCTGTGTGCAGAGTACAAAGGTCTGCTTTTGTTGTTGCCTGTGAGTTAGTCTGCACATGTTTGAGACTTACTTTTTAAACCTTTTACAAAAGACCACTTCTTTTTTTTTTCTTTTTTTTTCTTTTTTTTTTTTTTTTAGCAGAGTATTATAATTGGCCTAGTTTGAGATCTTGCTTTCCTGTACAGCTCAAAAGTGACTGGAAGGTTGTGGGGCTACAGAATAGTGGCAGATGGTGACATACAGCTAATAAGCAGGGGCTTGTGCTCAGCTGTCAGTCAGAAGGCCCCAAAGCTTTTGAACAGAGGATTTCCATCCTGCCTCCTGCCAGGAGTTCAAGCCCTCAAAGTGAAAATCCTGTGAGATAGCATCTTCAAAGTAGTAGAATTAGAGGTAATTTCTCCAAAGCACTGTATTTAAAATAAAAATAAGAATAAATCACTCCACCTAAAAGGGCATACCTTCTTCAGATAGCTAACTCAGAAGGGCATTACACTTGTGAAATTTGACATTAGCTACTGCTCACTGAGAAACACATCCAGAATCTTAATTTGAGAGGGGGAGGGGGAAGGGGAGAAGAGTGATTGGGAAAATGAACTGCTGGCAAGGCTGCAGTGGTGTGTTCTGTGCTCCTGGTGACTAATGAATCTTTGCCCTCTCAGTGGCAGCAAACACGCACAACTGCCTGGCCTTGTGAGCCCCACAATTACTGCTGGAAGGATTACTAGGAAATGGAAGTGAAGTACAATTCTTTGCTGTTGCACATAACAAACTGGAAGGGATTTATTGGCATTATGTAGTTTTTTACCACTTGCGAGTTAGGAAGATGTATCTGCAAGTCCTTCAGTTCTGTGCAAATTTTTTCCTTTCGTTTGAGAATAAAATTTTTTTTCAAATGTTAAAAATATGGACAGCACTCCCTCTAAAACACCTGGGCTGCTGTATTTGTACTCTTTGGAGAAACCGAGCCCAGGCTTGAGGTAAGAGCTGTTGTCCAGGCAATGCCTGGACTTGCCTTATCCTTTGCTTGTATATTTGGCATGCTCAGCAGCACACAAGTGATTGTGTGCACAGTCCTGAATCCTGCAGCAGCTCACTGCAGATGCTGAGGATCACACTTGGCCAGTCATGATTCCACCAGCTCTTCCATCCTCCTAGGAGAGGAAAATAAATTTCTCCTGTTTTTTTTTCAGAGCCAAGCAAGAAAAAAAGCTAAGGGTAGGTACATACCCACAAGAGAGTTTGGAGAAGGGTAGCAGAATTGCTGCTGTTTTCTTTTTATGTGCCTTATATGTCCTCCAGGCTTCCTGCTTGGGCTTGTTGAGAGTGGAGAACAAAGGAGTTAAATGTAGTGAAACCATTTGTGTGTTCCTCATAGTTAAAGCTGCACAAAGAGATCAGTTTGATCAAGGTCCTTTGTATATTTAAAATAGAAATGTAACATCTGATATCCTGACACAGCCTGTCCACAGTGACACTGCTGACAGAAACATACACGGATGGTGAGGACACTGTCCATTGGCAGAACAAAAATAAATCTGTCTTGCATGTGCTTTTTACAAAGCCTAAGGAAAGGGCTGTTTCAATAAAATATTTTTGTGATGGATATGGTAGAACATTTGAGATTTTAGTTCTGTTTTGCATTTGCTTTTTGTAAGCACGTTGGTTTACGTTGGCAAACTGTGAAGGTCAGAGACACTGAAGAGTTACGTTTGTGCAATGGCTTTGTGGAAGGATCTGGTTCAGTTTGGGGTGATGGCTCATGATGCCACATAAATAACTAAACTCAACTGTGCAGGCTGAGTGAAGTGGAAAAAGTGTGTGCATTGTGCAATGTTACGTGCAAAGGATTAAAAGATAATGAGGAAGGTATTTTTAAAACTGTTAATGCATTTTTTTAAGAACAGTGTATTTCAGCGTATTCTGCTGCCTGTGTTAAGTCTCCCACCTGTTAGTTGCTGTGTGCCTCAGAGGGTGGCCCTTGCAGCTGCAGTGCTGTCATTGCAAACAGAGGGATAAAAGCACATGACTCTGGTTTTGGTTTGTGTGTTCACAGTACTTGTGTGCAGTCACGAAGGAAGCAGCCGGCGATGTGGTGGACAGGGGGACCTCCTTTCTGGTTCTCTTGGAGTCTTGGCACACTGGGCATTTGTTGCTGGAGCTGAAAAAACAAATGGGTATGAATATTAATTAATCACTTATTGCTGTGAGCCTGTGTTCACCTATGGTAACTGTTGTAGACCTGCTATTTTATAAATTTCCAAGTGAAATTTGAGATTTTGGTAAGAAAATATCCATGTACTTTTAAAAAGAGTGTTCTAGAGCAGTCTACATAACAGTAATAATTATAGTAAGACAAACTCTTCAGTAATCTAGCATCTCCCAAGTCTGGGGCAGAAGAAGAGCCTCTGGATCTGTTCATAAGGACATTTATGTATGAGGTATGTGTTTTCAAAACAATTGAATGTAGGCAGAAAGTAGAAAGGATAAATAAGTGGTAGTCATTGGCAATAACATCTCTTTAATTCAAAAGACATGTTGTTTGGCTTTGTTTTTTTCTATTTTGGTGAATCCTCCTGCATTGTGGCTATGTAATTCAGTGGGGCAGGTATGTTAAAACTTGCAAATAAAATACAACTTCAAAGAGAGTAAATCTTTTCAGGCCAAATGGCAGTCCACTTTGGTTGTTTATAAAGCAGCCATGCAGATGGCTTTTTAGTTAAATTACATCAGTTCCTGCTGAACTAGCTGGTTCAGATAGTCATGCAGTCTTTCTGTGAAAGCATCAGCTTCAAATAAAGTTGAAAGGAATGTAAGCAGTCAGGGAGTTACAGTCTCTCTTTTCAGTAAGTCAGGAACTGTGGAAGCTTGAGGAGTGGAGACCTGTAGTCTTTGGGATGCTGCATGTGCACAGTATCAGATGTCCCTGGGAATTATCCAGGCTGTGTTTGCGTTACCACAGGGGCACTGCACAAGGTGCCCGAGGCTTCAGAATTCTAAAATCTAACACACACAATCTTGGTTTCCTTTGTCATTCTGGGTATCTGAATTTGCAGCTGCCACTAAAGGAGGAATTCTGTTTTAAGTTGTTAAAAGAGTGACTTCATTTTTGCATGGGGTGCAGCACAGCAGTATTAAATTGCTGGAGAGATTAGCAAACACAGCATGTGTTTTCCAGGCACTCCTGACTTGAGCTCCTGTGGCTTTTCTAAACAGCTCGCTCAGAAACTCCTTTATTTTATAGATGAAGGGAAAGTATAATTGGCATCAGCAATGCATTGTGTCTCCTGCAGTGGTGTTAAGGTGACCCTTCAGACACCTGCTGTACCAATCCTGCCTGCCTCATGTGTTGCAGGAAAGGAGGAGCTTTTTGGGTTCAGTGAGTCAGGGCATCTGCTTGGAGACTGCACTGCAGGCAGTCCAGCCAGTCCTTCCAGCTTCTGCCTGGCTCTGGCATTTCGAAATGGCTCTGTACAGAGAGGTTTTCAAACACTGAGATTGCACTGGCTTTTCAGGGGTGCTAGTGGTACCTGTAGGTAGGATTCCTCACTTGAGTAGAGAGGATGCTGATGTGTTTGATGCTTTAGCTGCCTTGAGCCCAGGAGCCTGTACACAGCTCTTGTTTCACAGCAGTATTTGGGCATCCAGGATTACTCTCAAGGTGGTTTAAATACACCTGCACCTTGATGAGCACATGGAAATTTTGCTTAGGTAGCATCTAATTGTAAAGTCATGTCCTGCTTTGTCTGTGTTTTACATTGTGATCCTTCACAAAACTCTCACTTGGCAGAGGAGTCAGGAGGTCTTCAGTGTGTTCCAGGCAGCAATGCTCAGCTGAGGCTGAGCTTTGTGAGGTTTTTGATCTGCCAGACCTGGAGCACAGTTGTTTTCTGTTTTAAGGCAGCTTATGGCAAGCAGCCTATGACTAGATGCTCTGGAGGTGAAAGGTAGAGGTGGCTCTGGACTGTGCTGGCTTCTCTGGGAGAGGTTCAGCATTACAGGTCTGGGTCTGGGTGCACACTCTTGGGCAGTTCATAAGTGTGTAGAGGCATTACAGCAGTGCTTTAGCTTGTGTTGTGGTCTTCACTTGCCACTGTACCCCTTTTAAGCTCATCTAATGAAGTCCCTGGGGCAGTCTCTGTGGCCCTGCTGAAAATAATTTCTTGTCTGCAGCCCCATGACCTTCCCCCACCCCTGCAAGACAAAAACTAAATGGAGTTACCCAGAGAATGGAGAGGAAAGGGGGTGAAAGGCTGTCGGGTGAGCCTTTGGTCTTCCTCTGAAGGAAAGCATGAAGCTTCACATCAGTAGAACTAGACATGGAGCACCTTCCCCACTGCTTATGGCAAGCAGCCTATGACTAGATGCTCTGGAGGTGAAAGGTAATTAATCTTAAAAAATCTTAATCTTAGAAAATCTTAAGCCTGTTGGCCTTTTGGGTGCTTTGGCCCTGGTGGTGTTTCTCACTCAGTCACATGCTGTGCCATGGGTAGGGAAGTACTTGATTCAAAAAAATCAGATGAAGATGCTCTGCAGTGCAAGAGTGAGAGCATGTTTGCTTAAGAGGCCTTCCTGGCAATGCTAACATTTATGGGTATAATGATGTCCACCACCTCACAGATTGCACAGATGTGTTGGAATTCTCTTTATAATGTTGTTTTTTGGTTTTTTCTTCCTTTCAGTCAAAATCCCTTTCTAGTGGCTGCATTTGGAGCTTGCTCTCTCACGAGGCAGTCTAACCACCAAGCCTTTCAGAAATTCGGACGTTCAATGACAGCCTCTGACATGGTTTCAGAAGTTGGAACAGCTTTTAACAAACTTTTTGAAACCTGAAGCCAAAGCAGCAAAGAAGAAAAGAACAATGACTGCAAGAGTAATTACATGTACCGTAGAATTTACATAATGCACCCTTTCAAGTGCTGTAGCAGCATTGGTATGTTAGGTAGATTTTTTTTATTTTTAAGAATAGAAAAATATGATTAATGTAGATATTTTTTAAGAGTTTGGAATACAAAAATGTTTTGGCTGAAATAAGCTGTAGTTGCAGATCTGTTATAATATAATAAAACTAAACTGAAAGTATTCCTCTGTTCTTTTTGATAGTTATTGAGCAATAACTAAAGTGTGAACAGCAAAAAAAAATGCACTTAATACTTAGATAAAATTCTTCCACCAGCTCAACTGAATTTCTTGGATTTCTCCAAGGTTGTCACTTGTCATTCTTAGACCCTCTGTCTAGAATTAGCTATTGCACTTCATTTTTTGCTATGCTAGTAGAGTAAGAAGCAAAACGTAAGCCTCTTTGGAAAGGGAATGCATGAGAGTTGCTGTAGATTTTGAATGTAATTAGTTGCCTTTTCCCATTCCCGGTCCTAGAGGCAGCATTCATTTAGACAAGGCATCCCTTCCTGCAATGTCTTGTTAGTTTTTTTTAAAGGTTCCCCCTTGGCGGAATAAAGATACGCTATAGGTATCTTGGCAGTAAAATTCATTAATAATTAGGCTTACCTGGAAAAGAAATAAATTTGTGTTTCTTTATCTGGTCTTGACTTGGTATAATGAACTTGTGAAATTGTCATTTGGAGAGGTACTAGGTGGGGCACGAAACTCAGTGATACCCAGCAGAACTGGTTCAGCTCTCAGTGATCATGGAAGAGTGAAGTGCTTCTAAAATTCCAGCTGCCTGCTGGGTTAGAGCTCAGAGCAGCCCAGCACACAGATCTGTAGGTGGACAGCGATGAGCCAGTGGGAATACAAGTTGAAGGAACAAAAGGCAGCCCACGGCTCGTACCTGTGCCTTCAGAGCAGAGTGCAGGCAGCATGTGCTGCAAGTCAGAGGCAGAAACAGAAATAGGGTGGTCAGTCTTTGAGCTTCAGGTGAAGTACTTAGTTTTGCAAAAAGCAGGACCTTTTAGAGCAAAAAGCGTAGTGGCTTTTACTTGATCTTTGCAGGACAGACAGACACTGATCTGGTGCACTGGCAGAGCAGGCAAGCATTAGGTGTAAAGCAGAACTTCCATGGGATTTGCACGGGACCATTCCTTTAATTTTTGGAGATTCAGTCAAAGCTTGTAGAGACTGAACCTGATTGGAGAGGGAGGCAAGTTCCTGCAAAGAAAATTTAAATGGGTGCTGCCCTTGACCCTCCAACCCAGCTCCAAGTGTTGCTGCTCATTGTAGTGCCAGAACAATGATGAAACGCATCCAGTTCCTGCAGTGGATGTTGCCTTTCAGCACAGCCACCCCTGCAGTGCTCCCAGCTGGAATGTGGTGTCCCAGACCACTCAGACTGTTCTCATTCCTTGCAATAGCTGCCTGCAGAAAGCACCCAGAATCAGAAAGGCTACTCCAAGTATTTTCCTTCAGCCCTTAGAGTTGGTATTTATGGATGCACTGTGACTACTACCTCACCCTGATGCATTTTTCTTTTTCTTTTTAAACCAGTTACCTATTTTTAAAATAGGATTTGAAGTGTTTGCTTGTGTTACTCTATGAGGGTTCACAGACTACTCTTAAGAAATGAGGTTTTAGTGTTTAATTTAAGCAGTTTTATAAACTGTCTGCATCTTTGGGGAAAGTTAAGCTATTATTTCCCTCCCTTAAAGGTATTTGAGAAACCTGACTACTTTAAAATGAAATCAGAAAGTTAAAACTGATTTTAAAACAGCTACTGCCTTTAAAATAAGTGATTTTTCTCTTGTGATTAGAATATCAGTGGTATTATACACTAAATGACGTGTAGGCAAAGTCAATCAATTAACAGAGCTCAGTACAGATTTCAACTTGCCCTGTTGGTTTTAAAGCTACACAGAAGTTGTAACTGTTATTCACTAATGTATATTAATTGTTACAATTTTTAAACATTCTGGAAATGTAGCAGTTTCTTTTGGTAGGAAATAAAAATAATAGCAAATTGACTGGACTTTTGTTTGGTGTGTGCTGATCCCATTTCCCACAGCAGCTGAGCTGCTGCTCACCATTAGCTCTGTTTTGCTAGAACAACACTGCCACGAACAAATGTACAATAGCAGCTGTGTCAAATAAGCACCTGTGCCCCAGTGCTGAATGAAGAGACACCCCACTCTTCTCTGGAAATACAGATAGTGGAGAAAGGGAGCAGAAAAAGAGCTACACATTTTGGTCTCAACAGTATAAAAGAAAGCCTTTATCCTTTTGAACAGATACTTTGAAAACACACAAGTGCCTTGTAGATGAACCCATGTTCTTGGTTTTTCTGTTTTTGTAAACTGATTTAAAGAAAGTGGAGGTAGCAGGTAAGTACCAGCCCTGTATCAACACAGGCCCTAGAACACAGGTCAGCTCAGGTGTCAGAGATCTGCCCACAGGTACAGCAACCATGGCCAGCAAAAAGTAACTGAACAGGTTAAACTTACTTTATACTAATACATATACATCCTAATTTTATCTTCCCAATTCTGGTGAGATCCTGAGCATACTAGAAGCCCAGTGCTAGAGAAATCTCCTTGTATTCTGTGCAAAAGCAAACAGAAGCACCAAGCCTTACAGGTAACTGGATACCATATTATTACAGGTAAAGGTTTCACAGGATCAAAGAAGCACCACTGCAGTAAGGAAATACTTCAAGGTTAAAAGTATCCCCCATTCCTATATCTGAGAGAAACCGAACTGTCAGACCAACAGGCATAAAACTTAAGTGTTTTCACCTTAAAAACAGGCCTAAGTTCTTGCCTCTGCCTTCACTCTGTTTAAACTCTGTCTCAGGTCAGCAACACGGGGTGAGGGCAGGTGAGCAGCCTTAGGGCTGGGGCAGTTCCTGCAGCAGAACAGACCCATGCCTCGTGGTGTTAAATCAGTGCAGCTGCTCCTGTGCTGCCTTGCATTCTGGATGCTCCCACCACCTGTGCTGCAAGCCCTGTGTTTATTTACCAAGTACTAGTGCCAACAGTTTTGCTCAAATTACATGCTATCATTTTTAGCCATTCTGTTCAACAGATTTTATTTTGAAAGAATTAGTATTTACAACAGTTGCTGAAGTAGCTGAAATAAAAAACAAGTCCAAGGATGAAGGATCAGCTTTTTTTCTCAGTCTGCTTCTCTGTCTGGCCTCCTTCCACAATTTCCCAGGTTGAAACAGCAGCTCTGTCCTGTAAGAGAAAGTAAGCAGGTCAGTCCTGCCCAACTGGATCACAGGTTTTTTTAACCAAGATTCACTCAGCAAAGCTATTCATCCAATTGAGCAAAAGAGGTGGCAATACAATCTCACAGGAATGCCACTGCTACTAATAATGCTCAGAGTTGTAAAACAAAACTAGACAATTTTTCCTAGCTCAGAGGGAAGAAATACAGAGTAGAAATGTCACCTCTTCAGTGTGGAATGCTGCAGTGGGTGCAGCCTCTCACATGAGTAGCTACACTCAACTCATGCAATCGTATTTTCAAGTCTCAATGGCTCATGTTCCTGAAAAAATCTCAATACATACAAATATAGTGCTAAACATGTTTAATCTGAACTCAGGACAGAAGCCTGTTGGTTTTACTCTCTGTAATGTGATACTGTCATATTTTTGAAAGGCAATATTACAGCTAAATTAAACATTCTATTTAGAACCAGCTGTTTGATTGCAATGGTTGAAAATGAAAGTTAATCTGAACATAGACACACAACAATGTTCCATGAGAGCAGCTGGAATTGTTGAATCTTTTTTTACATGCAAATCAAAACTTTTTGATGCCTAAATACATTTTACTTGGTACCACAGGTTCCAAGCATGCCACAATGACAGGAAAAGACATGGATTTTTTTAAATCAGTCTGTTGCAAGATATGTAACTTCAGCCAACATCCTTTGCAATGAGCAACCTGACAGAAGAAACCAGACTAGGGAAATGACAAGCTACAACCTGAAGGAGAAACTACCCTTTCTACAAAGCTGATTTTTAAGAAAATTAAGCTTCTATTCAAGCCACACCCTCCCTGCCCTGCCTCCAACCAGGGGGTTCCCAGTCTGCACTGGATGGAGCTGAGGCTTGTCTGCTTCATCTGTTCTGCTGCTTTTCCACCTCCACATGGACTTTAGAAGTTGCTGGCTTGCTTGAGCCTCATGTGACAGAGGGCAGCATGCTGGCATTAATGCATGTAGATGAGAGGTTCAAACATTTTGTGGACATGAGGGCCTGGACAGAAATGAGAAATTCACATAACTTCCTCAAGCAATTATTAGGCAAGCAGGACCCCTGTTAGGTGCTGTTTTACCGGGGCATTTTTGGCATCAGCTGACCCAGCCAGGCAGACTCATGCTGAGCAAGAGGGTGGGGAGAGCCCTGCTTTGTGTAGGCTGTGTCTTGTTGCACATGTGCTTTGGTGAGCCTGTGTGAGGAAGTGCAGAGCTGCCTCACTCAGTCTGCAGGACTCTTTGGGATCTGCAAAAGCAAGGTATAAGCTAACTTCACAACACGCCTTCAGCTACTTCCACAGTGTCAGCAAAAAAAGCAGGAGTTCAGCTTTGGGTGCTTGCTCTGTGTGTGCTCGTAAGTGCATTTGTGCTTCGTCTTCTGGAGCAATCTAGTCTGGGATAGATTATGCTGAGCTTCAGGTTATTAAAATTTTTTTAAATAAATGGAATGGTTTGAATCCTTCAAGCTCAAGACTAATTTGTGAGGTTTTTAAATGTAAATCCCCTTAAAAACAAACCAAAACAGATCTGCAAAAGGATGGAGGTGGAGCTGCAGCAGGCTGCTTCCCCAAGACTGTCTCAGCGTAGTTGTTGCATTTGCAAACTTGCTTGACAGGTGAGTGTAGTAGGGATTTACAAACAAGTTAAAGGCAGCAGATGTTGCAGCTTCCCTTTCCTTCCACAGGTGCAGCTCACCACCAGCACCACGCTCTGCCCTCAGCCTGGTTTTTGCCGGCACTCTCGCTGTCATCCAGGAGAGGAGAGCCCTGACAAGGGACAGCCCTCACGCTCGGCAGCGGGAGCGGATGTGTGCTGACACTCCCTGATGTCACTGTGCTTTCCATCCTCCCACTGGCAAAACATGGAACCAGACTTGCCAGCATCAGTTCCCAAGGAAAGGAAAAATGAACAGTATGAACTGGATGGAGGGAGAGAATGTGGAGGATTATTCTGCGCTCAAGGAGCAACACTGACCCTCGCCTCACAGAGGAAAGAAGGGCAATGACCAAGAGAACTGGAAGAAGCAGCACTTTAAAGAAGCAATGCAGGTCCTTGGAACCAGGAGAAGGCAGTAATGCCATAGAGGGTCTTCTCTCGAGCCAGAGATGCCATTGAGATAATGGGAAAGAACACTGGCATTAGGTGTAGGCTAAAAGTAGAAAGCAGGATAGAGAGAGGAGCGATACAGGAATCAGGCAAAGTCCCTGTGGCTCAGGAACAACTGGAAATGAAGCTGCTGAAGATGGAAGAGGCTTTCTAATGAAGACTTATTTTTGGTGGGGAGTGTGGGGTAGGTAGAAGGAAGGCATTATTTTCACAACTCTGTTTACTTTCCAGTTCCTTTGCAATCTTTTTTTAAGACTGCACACATTCCTCACACCCTTCCTTCTGGATTGAACTTGGGCAAACTTAGGGATTTCTGAATAACATGAGATTTTCATATTATGAGTGCCTTGCATGGAGACACGAGGCTGAGGGGGAGCAGAAGAGAAGGCAGCAGTATAGCCAAACAGGGGCTTGACTTCCAGCTCCTGCTCTGCAGTCACACAGGAAGCAGGGCACCACACCACAAGCTGATGAAGGGGAGTGAAGGACAAAAATATGCGTTATCTTAAAAAGTGACTGAGCCTCACAAAGAGGGTTACTGTCTTCTACCTTTATGTGGATTCCAAAGGCAGCAAGGTCTCCACGCAGACTGTCACAAGCCTCCAAGAGGGGCTTTCTCTCCTGCATTAACTGCTTCCTCTTCTCCTTCTGCTCCTGTTTGGGTTCCTCGGCTCCTGCCGTTTCCGGCAGAGCCAGCGCGTAATGCCGGACCTTCGAGCGGAACCTCACCAGCTCTTCAATGACATTGGAGAGCACTGCAGACTTGTCTCCTCCCACAACCACCTAGAAATCAAACAGGGCTTTACAAACATCTGATATAAAAAAATCAACATCTGATATTAAAAAAATCAACCCCATCTCCACAGCAATGTGAGGCTTTATCATCTCTCTTGGTTGTGCACCTTCCATATATTGGTAGGATTAAAATGTCACCATCTCACTAATGCTGGACAAAAAGTCACAGTGGGGTCACACTTGGAAATAATTCAGCATATTCCTGCACAATAAAGCATTTACCTTGGAGCACAGTGCTCTCACATGAACACAACACACAGCATAACCCAAGTGGGGAACTTATCTCCACAGGAAATCTTGGATATGCCAAAATGTGTGTAACTTAAAAAGGGATCTGACAAGTTAATGTAAGAAAGGCCTGGCAACAGGAATCCAACACAGCCAAGGAAGCCTAGCCACCAGTTCAGACAGTTCCTTGGCTATAGAAGTCCAAAGACACAGAATACACCAGCCCCTTACTCTGTCTTGGAGTTCCAGACCACCTTCAGGAAACACAAATCAGGAAAAGTATGTTGGCTTTAAGTCTCCAGTCCATCCTATCTCTTCTCCTTTCATCTACAGAAATCCTTCCCATACCCACAGAACTTTCATCTGACCCACCTTACCCAATAATAAGTTTCAGCCACTCAAGAAAACCTGACAGAAGCAGCAGCTACTGCACACAGGGCGTGGATATTTCCTGGCTGCAGCCGAGCCCCTTCCTCCCCTCAGCCACGTCCAAGCATCCCTGGCCCCTCTGGCTTGGCAGGAGTCTCACTGGTCAATGCCTCAGGAAAGGAACAGACTCCTCCTCCTGCAGAGTCCTGCTCCAACAGCTGCCAGGACAGGAGCTTGGGAGTTGGCTGAAGAGGAAGGCCACTCCTCAGCACTGGCACAGCCAGGCTCCTGATCTCACCCCTGGCAGAGAGACCTTCCCTGTTTCTCATTAGAGGCAAACTCCCAAGGGGGAGCAAAAGGACAAACCTCCAACAAACAAGAGAACCTCACCACAGTGTTTTATCACTAGGACACAAGAGCAGGAGCACAAAGCACACCAAGGCCACGGGCAAAGCTTCTGGCAGCATCATCTGGGAGCAGAAGGGCAGCTGAGTAATTAAAGCCAGAAGGGACTGGGTTTAGTCACCAAACAGCAGGATGGAAACGAAAGGGAGCAGAGCTTCAGAGGTCACAGACAAAAAAGAGGAGCTGGAGGAGGAAGTGAGGGAGAAGCTGTTGAAGATAAGAGTGTGAAATGCAGTGAATTCCCCAAGCTTTCAAAACATGCAACCACACTAAAGAAAAAGTTTATGAGATTGAAAAAGGTAATAAATCTAAGTGTCAGAACACTCCACAGTAACCTGTGGCAGGATAAATACTTAAATACAGAAGGGAAAGCCATGATGATGGGAACAAGAAACATGCCTCTACAAACACCACTGAAAGAATTCAAACCAGGCACCTGGAGTGAGAGCCTTCAAAAGGAGGAGCAGCTTTAGGGGATGAACCAGTCTGCCACATAAAACAGCCTCTCAGGGCTGATCTCAAAATTTCTGGCCCTTGCTTATTCCACAGATTGGCCCCAGCTGCACCTGCAATACACTCAACACTCTGGACTCTTTGGGGAGAGCAAAAGCTTCCCAGTTCTAAAACAGGCACAATGGTTTTCACTCATCACCTTTCCAGATGGATTCATCTTACCTGCCTGTGGATAAGATCTTCTCTTGCCAATGCAGAGGGAGAGACAGGCTCTCTTACTGTAATACAGCCACTAGACTGAGATGAGCCATTCCTCAGCATCCCCACTGATGACTTCAGAAGCACAGGCAGCCACACTAGGCTGATTAGCTGAGATGAATCCCAGCCCAGGAGCAAGACAGACCCACAAGCTACATGCAAACATCCAAATGAGGGGGCCCAAACACTGCTGCCTGTATCCTCTGCACTGTTAGCACAGCAGTGGCCAGGCCAGGCAGCCCTGTCCCACACATGCCAGCACCCACTGTGGTCAGGGACTGCTCCTGGCAAGCTGCATGCCTGGGGCTGCCTGGCTAAGAGGCAAGAAAGGCTGGATGCTGAGCTGTTCTGGCTGGTCTCAGAGTCAGGGAACAATCCCTACACCATTTTATTTATTAAACTGTGGTAGCCCATGGACCTTTCTGATAACGACTTTGACAGATTCATTTACTGGAAGCTGAAAGAGCAGAGGAACAGAGAGGAGTCTGATGAGCTGCTCCTTTCTTCCTGCTTATCTCAGACCAGCATCTTCTGCTGATCCTCCTGCCACACAGAGAAAGGGACTAGCACAGCCTAAAACAAAGAAAGGCATTCAGATACTTGTTTCAGCAGAAATATAGGTGCAGCAGATGCCTGCATGCAGACAGCCCAGAATCTGGAGGAATGTCTTTGCCATCCAGCTAACAAAAAATGTAAGTGTTTAGTATGCCACTAAAATTAACATGCAAACTACAGGCTGTGAGGAGTAACACACAGCCAAATCACATCCAGACACTGTTTTGAAAGTAATTTTGTGACAAAATCCATGGAGACAAACTAAATAAATGCATTTACCACTACACTGCCTGATTTTTGGAGGATGAATACTGTTATATACATTTTCTTATTCTCTTCTCCCCCTCCCCAAATTAACAGTTCTATTTTGCATAACAGTTTCTCTACAGAAAGTTTTCCACTACTTTGCATTCAGCTCCATATTTGAGGAGAGGAGCAAAGAACACCCTGCTATTCTCCAACAGTGAAGTCTCATTTCAAATGCTTCCATACACTGGGATATCACCTCCAAACTGACGACTTTCTTTCCTGTTCAGTACGTTGCTCTGAACTGTTTTTTTTCAGCTCTCCTTTTTTTCCTCTCCCCATTCCTATCTTTCCAAGAACTAGTTATGTAAGGGCCCCATCCCCAGCTCACTGTCCTCCCCTCTCCATATCCCCCCCCATGGCTCAAGGCAGAGCAGCCCCTTCCCCTGGCTTTCTGCAGAGGAGTGGGATCCCTCACAACTGCAAATATTCACACAGCTATTGAAGCCAGCCTGGATGCAACCATCAGGAAGAAGAGGAAAAGCTGGGGAAAGCCAGAGACATTACAGGACAATTTAAATGCCTCCAATGCCTTTTTCTTGTTTCGTTCCTCTGTCTTTCATTTCCACAGCAAAACTGGTGCAGAAGTCACATGGGAGTACTTCCAAGAACTAAAAAGCCCACACTTTGTACCACCTGCTCATAATACTCTCCTAAAACATCACAGGAGAATCTGCAAGCCGTGCAGAAAGGTTTACTAAAACCATAAATAACTTTGTTACATCTGATGCTTTCAGAAAGCACTCTATGAAACACAGGGGCTGCTACCATATCCTCGAACACACAGAAGAGGTATTTCATTACCTGTCTTTCTCCAAAGGACATCCCAAGGGCACTGAAAAAGCCTTCAATATAGGAAATAATGCTTCCATACACAACAGAGCTTCTAGGAGATCCAGCATCCTGTTTAGAAAACACTCAAAAGAGATTGTCCAGTCAATACACATTACAGAGCCCAGCATCTCTCTGCAGCCTAGTCCACAAGGGAAAACTACTACTAATTATAAAGATCTACCTCCATCAGGAACACCTGCCCAGACAAGCAATCTTACAGAGATACAAAAGCACCTCACAGCACAAAGGGAAGGGATTTAAGTAAACAAGGGAAGGGAAGAGCTTATCACTAGCCTGCGCAGGCAAGAAGAGATGTGAGAAGCTGCCACACATTACATGTGTGCAGTAAATTAGAACTAAAAATAGCACTTCTGGGCATGAAAGGGCTGTGTGTATAGAAACAAAACAAAAAGAACAAAATCCCACATTCACAGGCACCTATAATATAAAAGGTTAAAAACAAATTCTTTGAGTATCTTATTGATTTGATCCATGTGGAGACCACTTTGAGACAGTGTATGGCATTTTGTCATGCCCTGGTAGCACCAGCAATCAGCAGCAGCAGCAACAATAAAATAAAGATTAAATGACAGAATGAGGAGCAATTTAAGGGACTAACCCTTGTCTAAAAAAATAAGAGTGATGACATGCACAAGCAAATCAGCAGCTGGTACTGGATTTTATCTGACATCTTCCTTAGGGCCTGAGATAAGCCATGATCTAAAATGTATAGGAATATCTGAACTGGGAGGAGCTGGAGCAGGGCACTGGGAAAGGAAAGGCACTGAAAAAGGAAAGGCACTGAAAGGAACAGAAGCATGACATCTAAGCTGAGAAATGCTTAGCAGGAAGGCTAAAGAGAGGCATAAGTAGTTATGTGGATTTACTCACAGTTCTTAGGGAGAAAAATTACACTCATGATAGAGAGGGAACACTCCAGACAGCTGGGCTGCACCCAGAAAAGCTCCACTACCTCAACCAGAAATCTGAGTCAGGTGCCCCACAAATATCCCATCCCATTCTCAACAAAACAACTGACAGGAGGAATTCAGGGGGAACAAGCAGTGACTGACAAAATGGGGTAGTTGTAGCTAAGAGTGGCAATGCCATTACAGATCCCTGCTGCAAAGTGTTTCAGGTCAGGGATCCGCTCAGAGAGTCAATTTGTAAAGATAAGGCTAAGGACAAAATTTAAAGCCAATGCCAAAACGGGACCAGAGCAAGGTAGGATTTCTAAACCAACAGGCTAATTCTCTCTCTTAAAACCAGTACATTACCATGTATACAACATTTCTTTTACTACACAAACATGGTGAACACGACACCATTACTCAAGGAGCACAGCAACACGGGTGAGGTGCTCACCTTGAGTAACAAAGGGAGCTGCTGGTAAATGGAAAACCCAGAAGTGCTTCAGATAGTGTTTATTGCTCAAGTCTTGTCCTGACCTACCACATTCTTTGTATCAGCATGAGAGATCTTAACAGGGTCTTAACTTGCCAAAAGCCATCTGAAGACAGACTGATGCTGATGCCAGTTACAGGAGACAGCAGAAGCCACTCAGTCCCCAATGCTGAACTCACCACCACGACTGTCCAGTGCACCTGAGGCTGCTGGCCAAAGCCCCTGCAGCAACCACCCCCCACCACTTCCCAGTTTAGCTTAATTTCTCTGCATGTATATTAAGCAAAGAAACAGGGTAAGAACACAGAACCAGCACTAAAATTAGCAGCATGTCACAACAGCTTTAGGACTTCCAAAAGCCTTAGGTATAAATAATATAGGGCAGCAGGAAAGAAACATCCTCTGGACACAACAGAGCACAAAACAATAGCCATGCACAATTCCTGTGATAGGGTCAGGACAAATGGGCTCCACTAAGGTCAAAAATTTATGGAGCTTTGTTTCTGCTGGTATCTTATGTGAACAATAAACTAATCTGTCTGCATTAAGCAGTAGGACAGTGGACAGCTGTCATTTTCTGATCTCTGTATCCTAATGGGTTACCTTAGTAACAGCCTTAAGCTGTCTGTTGCCATGGTGAATGAGGTCCATAATTGCTGCAACAGCCCTGGAGGTGTCAAAGTCATCTGCAAACGCAGCCTTCACGGTTACTTTTGTGTTGGCTAGCCTTCAAGAAGAAAAGGTAACATTTGAGATAAGACAAACAAGATGCCAGCAGTATGCTGAATTCATCAGCCATTCAGCCAGAGGGAGTCATTGAAAGGACACTGCCATCTCCTTCCCAGCTGTCCTGTGATGGGCAGTGCTGCACTCATCAGGGAGAATACATCTTTCTGCTGTGAAGGGAAAAATCTTTTGCATGTCAAAATCCTAAGTGTTATCCATTCAATAAATATACATGGCTAATCAGAGGGGCCAACAACAACAGAGCAAAGTTTGCCTCAAATCATTTAAAAACAGATGGAAAATGAGACTGATATTAAGCATATCAAAGATCTCACTGAGTTTTGGTTTTTTTCTCCAGCAGCCCATTAATCATGCTAACAGCATGTTTCTCTTCCAAAGGCACATCACAGGCAGCTCTCCAGTGCCTGGCAAGAAAGCTGTCCTGGGGTTGGCCAAGAATCCTGTTGTCAGGATCCGACTCAGAACCAAGCACTGCCTCCTCATCTCCCAGGGGAGCCCAATGCCAGTCCCAAGGTATTCCACTCACCATGGCCCAGGTGGAAAGGTCCACTGGCAATATTTGTGTAGCAGTGCCAAAAGCCATGGGAACCAGCACTGATCACCACAGAACCTGCACCACCAGCTGCAGCCACTGGGAGAGGGAGATGAGGAGAGCAGCAGGGATACATGGAGAGCTACAAACAGCTGCTGGCAACATGCTCCCACACACAGCCAGGTGAACCAGAGCTTGACAGCACTGGCCCAAGGATGCCATTTCCCAAAAAAGTCCAAGGAGCAGGGGAACCTCAAGCTGTCCTAGCATCTCTGGGGCTGTCCTGAGCCTTGTTTTGCCTGTTTCTGTAATTTTTTGCCTGGAATGCCTACCTCCCCTCAGATACTGGATGGCTGCTGTTCTAATTCATTCTTCCCAACACTCTTCCCTGCAAGCTTACTCCTCTCCACTGAGTACCTAACACTTTGCTAATTAAGAGCTTTGTTTCATTTTCATTGTTTTTACACCTAGGAATACGCAAGTTGTGCCCTCCCACACATCCCCCACTGATTATCCATTTCAACTTCCTCATGCCTCTCAGCTTTATCTTGCACTAACAGAACTCCTGCAGACTCCTGCTGAAGGATTTGCTTTTGCCAAATACCACAGCTAGTTAATGCAACTCCACTTTCCCGTAACAGGCTCCAGTGTCCCTTGCAACCTGCCAGTGCAGCCACAAGCTTCCCCAACAGTGAGGCACCTGAGCCATAAGGAAGCTGCCTCTCACCTCCACAGCACAGACTGTCTCCCCCCTGATTCTACAGCCAGAGCTGCCTGCACTAACTTTGCTTTGTGGCACTCAATGCCCCTCCTACCCTGACTCCGTGCTCTGCTCTCAGCTCTGCACCCAACACACAGCTCACCTCAGTCCTGAAGATCACCTGGTTTTCACAATGGACTCCAAAGGATTCTCCTCATCATTGTCAGGGTCACAAAAACTGTAATTCCTTCCTTCCCTGTGACATCCCTGCCCATGGCCAATCTCTCAGCAGCCCCTTCTCTCCTCTGCAGCACACCACAGTGCCAGCCAGCCTGCTTACAAATCCACGTGCCCAAGGTGTGTCACTCTCCAGTCATCCTCTTTCTTCTCAAATCAACACTGCCCAGCTCTGCTTATGAACTGGGGAGCCTCACAACTGCCATAGCTTTGCCTCCTACACCACTCACCAGGGGCAAAGATGCCTGTGTTAGGACAGGCACACCAGATAAGTAACAGTGATTTTAAAAAAACAGTGAACTGAGTATAGCAGACTAAGAGCAAAAACAGCAAGCTAGAAAGAGACTTTTTGTTTTAATTACCCTTGGTTTTTGGGATGGGAGGGAGGACTGCTGCTTAGTCCTTCTTGTCCTGCTTCTTAAACAGAACCCTTGAGTCTGTCAGCAAACTATTGCTCACATAATCACAATCTTTTAAGATATGGGAAGGGCACTTACCTTTCCCACAATATGTCTTCTCTAACAGGGTCACACACCAGTTGTCCTTTTATATAAGCATTTGCATCTCTAATAAATGAGGAGATTGCCTGAAGAAGGTTCTTTGCATCTTCCATGCTCTCCTCACTAAATTCTACCGCTGAGAAAAAAGAAATCAAGGCATTATGATGGAGAGAATGTTGTCTGTCATACATAAGAACAGTATTTGGAAACAAAGGAGAAGCTTGTTATTATTTGTATAGCAAACTTCTTACAATTAATTGCACATTTAATTAAAAGCTCCATTCTTCATGCACACCAGGTAGATTAAATCAATATAAAAGACGATCACTATATATGACAAAGTATAACCTACTGGAACACTTATCAAACTGATTCAGAAAGTTGAATGTGGAAGTTTACTGATGCAATCACTATTTAATTTTAATTTTTTTCCATTATTGAATTTCTCTGCAAAGTCATCAATCCAAAGCATTAGGATTTAATATACTTCTAAGCGTTCTAGTTATGGCAACACGTACCTCTAATTCTGTGCCTATTCTAATTTAGGTAGACACAATCTGTATTTAGAGATGTCCAAAGAAGCCTAACCCTCACCACTGACTCTGTTTAAAGGGCTGCCTCACCAACATCTAAAATCAAGATGAACTTAAAATTTGTGGTGTAGCTCCTGAACAACTCCCTCACAACATCAGAGCTAAACTGACCATACTACTTTGAGAAAGCTATTTTTAGAGAAAAAAACCAAATTGCTTAAACTCATAAGGGCACGTCTAGGATGGGATTTATCACACTCACACATATCAAAGCCTCTTATGGCCACTGGAAAGAAAGATAAAACCTCGAGGTAAATGACTCCTTGCATCCACAGTTGAGCTCCACTTTACGATGAGATGTGCCACACAGGAACCCTACAGAGCTTCTCTTCCACCAGCCACAGTAACATCAGCCCTACCACTAACAAGGCATCCATGCACACAGACATCCCCACTGCACCCAGGCAGACCCTACCTTTGGCAGGCAATTCCACTTTGGGAGCTTCCAGAGTCCACTCCTGCTGGCAGGAGTTCAGCAGGCTCCTCTCACCTTGCCTGCACCCTGTGAAGTGCAGGTGTGCCAGACCAGCTCACTGTCACTTTTACTGGGAATTGCTATCAGTGACAGGCTTTTTTAAATTTGTACAGGAATGTGCAATTATCTGTAGAAAAGCTTTTGGAGCCCACATAAGAGAGCTCACCTGACCTCAGTGGAAGCTGTGTCCTTAGGACAGGCCTGAGTTTGACTGCACTCCTTCCCCCAGGATCACACCAGAGCCATTCACAGCCAGAGCAGCATTGCTTCACTGCTGTACACCTGACCTCAGCAATAAGGTACATCCAAACTACAGCTGCCAGCACGTTCCTAATATCATCAGCACTGAGCATCACCCATCGCTTCCACAGAAATCTCACCTCTGCTCCTGCCTGGTGCATCCAGCTGCTTTATAGAATTATCCAGTGCTGCCCAGACAGACTCTTTAGATCAGACAGTTCTACCAAGAGGACAGATGTAAGAGGGAAAAAGCAGCCAGATGTGAGATCCAATCTAATTTCTATTAGCCTAAATCCCAAGAAAGCCTAACTATTTAAACAGACTTTACACAGGATTTACCCCAGTGTAACAAAGGCATAAGTCTGGACCTCTATTTGTCAGATTTTTCACTGCCTCATTAAATCAAGCTTTACTCAGTTTTCAAACGGACCTCTATAACACAATGAGACACTGAGAATGATCATTTATATACACTAGCATTACTCAACTGATTAACCTGCTTACAAGAATTCTGCAAGGAATACTTGATAAAAGTTTATCCTGATGAAACCTACTTTCGTTCAAGCCATTCTTCATCCCCAGTTGAGGGCATACTCCTAAACCACTGCCTGCAGGCACTGCAAACCCACAATGCAGCACAGGCAAGCCTGGCCCTATAAACCTTCACTGTGCTCCCCACTCCTTCCCTCCTTCGCCACCGACAGCATCACCAATGCATCATCAAATTACAAAACATTTCTTTATTAGCACCAACAAGTAATTACACCTCAGAGCGGTCAAAACATTGCAGTTCACTCAGGTTCACAAAATCACCAGAGCATTTCTGGTGACCAGGAGAACATTCTGGAGACAGAACCCCACTGCCTGTGGCCGGGCTCACAGGCCCTGTGATTTATCACACTGCATAAAGTGAAGCCACTGCTGAAGAGATGCAAGAGGAAAAGTGCTGCCTCACAGCAGGGTCCCACAGGACTTCAGAGATGGCACCTGTCCTTCCAAGCTGCACCCAGAAGCAGCTGGCACACTGGTCACCATGCTGCTGCCTCGGGTACCTAGGAATGATTTTCCCAACAGCCCCAGATGTGCCACAGGGTGGTGACTCAGGCCAAGAAGGGAACAGCCAGAGGCACCAGCCAAAGCAAAATGCCCAGATAATCACCACTGCCCCCAGAGCTCAGCTTCAGCCCGAGCAGCTCTGCCCCACCACCAGAGAGGCAGAGAAGCAGATGAAGCAGGGAACCCCATGCAGAAATACATTATGGAAGGATGATCCAAGTCTCTTCTCTCTGACTTTTCTCCTCTTCCCCACAAGCAAGGCATGCTGCTTTATCCTTCCTCTGACAATGATCATCACAGGAAGGGACTCCACTCTCATGAAACACGTACACCTCCCTGCACTCACCCCTTTCAACCCTTGCCCCTCCGAGGCTGGGCCAGTCTGGAGTCACATTTGTCTCTATCTGTGTATGCTAGCAGGCACAAAAACAGGAGGGTAGCCCAGACAACAAAAAAGGCCCATTCCAAGCCAAAGAAAACACAGTATCAAGCATGAGCCATTCCCACTGCCAGCAGCTGCCCCCATCCACATGCCTACAAAGACCTTTTTTTACAGATTCAATCCAACTTTTGTGGTACCACCTGACCCACAAACCTGGATTTTATAAAAGGCTTTCTTTGGCAGATAGGAATGGCAGCAACCATCACCCATGGGTCTAGGCTATAAAAAACTTTTAAGAAACAAGAAGGTGCTTGGGATCTCACTTCTAATAAAAATACCAGCAGACAGCAAGATGAGAAGGAGTGCAGTAAACTTAAGTTTAGACCAAAGTGAATACTGATAGCAGGGACACAAGCTGACAGGCAGCACAGTGAATACCTGGCTCAGCAGAGACCAGCTCTGGCTCTTTACTGGGAAGCTAATAATGCACATGGCCTTGTAAGGTGGAGGTGGGAAGTGCAGACTTCTGAGCAACCCTTACCTGCCAACTGGCTTATACTCTGATATGACACCAGCACATCCTTTCATCAAAGCCACCCACATCCACACAGGTAGCACTCTTTTTTTACCTCAGGGGGTGTTTATCCTAGAAGTAATGCAAAAGGCACAGGCTCAACTGCAACCAGCTGACAGGGAGTGAAGAAAGCCTGCAGGCAGCTCTCCATTGCAGGGCTCCAGTGCCATTCCTTGTCCTGAGGCAAGGTTAGAAACTACCAGACATTTAGCTCTTGCTCACATGACAAACGTATATATGACAGTGGTAGCAGGTGTTAGTCTTTCCTCTTGTTTTAAACACGCAGTTGTTCACGACTCCCAAGTGCCCCCAGCCAAGGAGCCACCTAAGTGTACACAAGGTATTTCATCTCCTAAAAGGAGCAACCAGTCAAGTGTGCCACTGCCCTGCATCATCACCCCAAAACAGCCAAGCATGCCACCAATCCTCTGCATGCCCAAACAGGATGCTGCTCTGCAGCAGATCTTCAGTTGGATGCACCCCTCTCTTTCTGTGACAGTGGCAGGGAAGTTAATAATCACCTCTCTCTTTACTACCCCATGCTTTGAAATACTGCAATTGCTCAGTTCCTGATGCCTTCAACTGTCCTAGGAGAGGGAGGATCCACCAGGAAGATCATATGGGTGGCTCCTGCAAGGCAGCTAGCAGTATGAACAAGCAGAAAGACTTCTCAGCCCAATGACTGCACGACTATAAAGCCTGGCAGCACACTGCACACTGACAGGCATGGGCAGTGCCTCAGAGCCTTGGGCAGGCCAGCTCACAGTCACACTGCTACAGGTGCTTTATCCAAGGCAGACAGAGGCCCACTGGACACCACAGCAGCTGCTGCCCATGCTCCACTATTCCCTTGCCATGCCAGGACAGCCAACAAGCCAGGTGACCCAGCAGTGGTTAAGGAAATACTATCTGCTTTTGGTAGGTCCCAATAAACTGGTAGGAACACAGACAGAAGAAAACCTCTTCCAGCTCAAAGTAGCATCTACCTGCTGGAAACACTGTGGCGTACACAGGGAACCTGACAAAATCTCCCCACTAGCAGAGAGATGATCTGCCAACTAAGGTGTTCATTAGGTTATCATGTGCTGGTCTAAGTGAATTGCACTGCACCACAGAACTGCCTGAACATTCAGGAACTCCACAGGACAAAAATGATAACACAGCAGGGAGATAAAAAATTACTAGCCAGCCCTCGTCATACCCTCTACAGGAATATAAGCCACACCTCCATCTAGATACATCTCCAAAACCAGCTGATCGTGACTGCAATACAAGTAACTACAACAGAGGCAAACCAGAGAGAGAGGTAATTCATTAATTTAAAATGCAATTAACTATGAGTCACAACTAAGCTCAAGAAGGTATTTAAATGAATGGTTATGTACTGCGCCCAGTAAAGACAATTTTCTAAATGTTAGCCAAAGAGCAGCCCCAGAGAGCACCACCAAAACCCTTCCACCCACGGCACTCCGGGAAGCACACAGGGAGCTGGCTGTGGGAAAGGCGTGGGGAAAGCCATGCAGGGAAGGGGCTGGTCCTTACCTGAGCTGTATCTGCCACGCAAACAAAACATTCTGAACTGATCTGATGAGCATTTCTCCAGGAAATCCTAAACTCCGTGCACAAAAAGACAGCTTTAGCACGATATCAGTTTCTTCAGGAGCTCTTTCACCCCCTTGCTTTTCAAACTAACACGACAAATAACGCATCTTTGCAATTTAAGACAGGCAAAAAACCTTTAACACTGCTTTAAAACCTAAACTAAATAAAATTCAGTTCCATATAAGATAGGTGTGCATACATATATACAAGATATAAATATATGCACAATGTCCACTAAGACAGTGAAAATTACTTTGCTGGTACAATCAAACATACACTGTAAAAACAACTTTGCAAAAAAACCCCAAAATGAAAGTATCAGACTAAGACTGGGATACAATCTTACAGACAGGAAAGCTCCCGAGTTGTGCAAACTTTACAAAACCAAAAATTCATTGAAAAAGAAAATAAGTGCACTTTTTCTACAGGACTAGAATATGAAGAAACATAGGGAGTGAACAAAGATAAATCTTAGCAATATAAAAAGAGTTATCTGTGTTAATTATGAAGCCTAATAAACTCCACTCTAATATTTATCTAGCTTTACAAATAATTTACTCCAGTAAACTATTAGTATTACTATTAGTACAATTACTTTATAGTAATAGTATAATGAACTATTTAAATGTTTGGAAGGTAAAATAATAAAGCATTCAATCACCTCCAACCCTGCTCTCAAGCAAGGCTGGACATTGTGGTAGATTGACTGTGACTATTGCATTTCTGCTTTTTTGGAGGGGGGGGGTTTGTATGTTGTTTTTTTTTGTTTGTTTTTTTTTTTTTTGTTTGTTTGTTTTGTTTTTAATTTGCAATTTTTTTTTATTTGCAAATGGGTGAGGATCACTGAAGTGCCACAAAAATAAAAAATAATAAGAAGACAGTACAAGTGATAAAACATGGAAAGTGTCATTTGCTTAAATCTCACATTTTAGACAAGGCTTCTGGTACAAGACTAAACCAGCCTGAACAGTGGAAAAGCATCAGCAATGTGCTGTCTCTCAAGTGAAAACAGAAATAATTGAGGCAATCACAATCAAGAAACAGTAATACTGATTGTTTTGGTAGGTGTTCATTTGTTTGTTGTGGGTTTTTAAAATAAACTGGATAGAAATGAGTGCACCCCATATGCACAGCAGCTTTACACTAATACACAGAGGTAGAAGAATATGAATACAGTACAGAAATCAATTCAAATTTGGGAAAGGACCATCCAAACTATAGAAAACAACTCTTCATTTCTTTTAAAACAGAGAACAGATGAAGAATCACAGCTCTTTCAAAGCAGGTTGCTTGGCCCTGTGTTACCACAATCTCTCTGATTTTCAGGGTCAGAACTAAAATTTTTTAATTAATTAAATTTAAATTAATTTTTTTTTTGTTAGCTATTAAAAATCAAAGAAAAAACTGGAGAAGGGTACAAGGGGAGGGAAACAGGGCAGCTGGATGTAGAGGATGGGCTGCTGTGCCCAGGTGACAGCCTGGGATGCAGGTGGCAACTGGCTGGACCAAGGGAAGATCCTGGACAGACCTCCCCTCTTTTGGCACAGGCACAAAACCCTCCATGTAGGGTTTAACTTTCAAGGTCAAGGCAGCTGTAGAGGAAAAAATTGTTTCCCTGGACTGAAAATCACTTTTCAGGAAAGATTAATGCTTGTTACCCATGTGTAAGGGCAGACATGAAAAGCAGAGACCAACAAGAAAAGAGAGACAGGCCTGAAATATTTGTTTCCTCAGCACAAGCTGTGCCATCATGGAGGATGTGGAGAGGAACATTTTACATGCTGCTTTTAACTCCATGCACTGCATTTGTGGTCATTTCTACACCCTGTCCACAACATCTGCTGAGACTTGTGAGATTTCTGTGAAAATTGTGAGCTCCAGGGAAACAAGGCTTAACTGTACCCAGACAGCATCAGAAGACTTAGGAATAAAGCAGCTCATATTGAACCTCTTTTTAAAGGGATTTTAATTAATTTTTCCAAGAGGGCAAAGGGGAACACATATGCCAAAGCAGTTTCCCAAGCTTTGTCTAAAGGAAGGAAATCACCAATTCCAGCAGCAGGCATCAGCCAGTGTGGGAGCCACCCCAGCACCAGGCACAGCTGTAGCACACACAGCTGGCAGAGAAACCCTGCTCTGGGCCACACCAAAGACCTGGGGACACAGTGACATATCACACAGCCATGTGGCTCGGGGGTATCAGAAGGCAAAGCTTCTGCATCAGCAAGGCCACCTTATAAAAAATAATGGTAATGGGAGAGACTGCTGCAATAGTGTGGTTCAGGATACCCTGAAGCTTCCTGACAAAACACTGACACTATGCCCCATTTCACCTAAAGAAGGACTAGGAAAAACACCCATTCTTTTCCAAGTCCATGCTTTTTCAAAGCATTATTAAGAATAGACCAATGAGAACCCATCTCTACAGAACAGAATCATTCAGGTTGGAAAAGACTCCTGAGACTGCCAAGTCCAGCCACAAATCTGCAGTGCAGGATTCTGGTACCAGGCACAAACTCTGCTCCTACACTCTCAGCTCAGCAAGATCCATTGTTATAAGGAAATCATGAATCTGAGCAGGTATCCTTCCTCCAGATCCACAATAACAGATACATCTGTACTAGAGAAACACTGCAGCACAAGCACACACTCAAAAGCTTTCTCAAAAGAGGGCTGTGATTAATATTTACATATTATAAACCTACAAAATTGCTTCAATTCAAACAAAGAAATTACCTTAATTGTTATGTAGTTTTTTAATGACTTTGACATTTTTTCTTGACTTCCTTTAACATGCAAATGCCCTATAGTAAAAAAAAAAAATTAATCAGGATAAACAAGTGTGCTTCTGAATAGGGAGCAAATGAGAAAGACTGCACTGAGACACTGTAAATGTTGGAGGCAGCATATGCTATAATGGATACATGCCAAACATTTCAATGTAATGGGTACATTTTTCAATAGCTTTGCCTACAGTCCTGCACACATCTCCATCCTAAAAACTTCCACTGGGTGAATTTTAAAATACAGACATTTAAAACATTAAAAAAAAAAAACCAACAAAAAATCCCCACCACTGCCATGAGTCTCCCTGTTCAAAATTGACAATAAACTGGTAAAAACAAGCAAGTAAATAGTTTCAGTCTTCACAAGTACCTTACCTGTTACTCTTGACTTCCCAGAAGTATTTCAAGAAATATTTTCCAGTGATCTAGCATTTAAAAATCCTTAAAACTCAATCTTCTGTACTTACTACTTGCTGATGGCTATTAACATTATTTTTTTACCCCACCTGTTACTCTTGTGACTTCCCAGAAGTATTTTAAGAAATATTTTCCAGTGATCTAGCATTTAAAAATCAATCTTCTGTACTTGCTGATGGCTGTTAACATTATTTTTTTACCCCGAAATTTTATAGCACTGGTTCAAAATATCTTAAATGCAAAATGAATTTTCTACAGATTCTCAACTTCTCCAGACTTGTGAGACTGAGAAAAAGCAGGGTGAGGGAGGGATGCAGCTACAATACCTAATTTGAATTAGTTTATTTTAAAGTGTGATCTCTGAGCATTGCTAGAACATTCAATAGTCACACAGATCACTGCTTTGCAGGGCTGTAGCACAGGAAAAAGGTAGTAACGCTGCATTTAGGAGAGTATGTAGAGCTTGGCTTTAGGATTGAAAGCTCTGTTGAAGAAATACAGGAGAGGTACAGCCTGAGGTTGCCTGCTTCCAGGTCTCACGCACGTCTCATTCCAGGTCTCATCCTGGCAGCACCACTGATGGAAAACACCAATTATTCACAGCACCAGAGAATGGCAAACATGCTGCCACTGAAAGACTACTCAGCATAATTTCAGAAATGTTGTTAAAAGCCTTAATAGGCTTCTCCTAATGAAAGAGTAACTCTGTAAGTTACCAACCACCCACAACTAACGTGAGATTTCAGGCACTTCTGTGACCTGCAGCATCTAGCACTTAATCATACTTTGAGACAGATTTCTAAGCATAAATTTATCTTGCTCTGTAATACCCTACCAGCACTGCATTCTTTCACATTTGGCAGCCCAGTGCTACCAATGCCTCAGAGTGCAAGGAAAACGTATGATCATGCTCCTGCTTTTACGAGTGGTGACAGAAGTGGCATTTCTTGCTCAGCAACCCAGCAGCTGTCTGCATTTTGTGCTACTCACTACACAGAGCTGCTTTGCAGCCTTGCCCGAAACCCTCTTGCTTCCACAAGTAGATAAAATCCCCATTGCACTCATCTGGATATGAAAACAACAAGCTCAAGCCTGATAACTGGACCTGAAAAGCTCATCGTTTCACTTCTCAGCTATTTCTGATAATGATTCAAAGCAAAAGGAACTCACCATGGGAAGTCCTACCCTTACCATCTCAAAATTTAATTTTGCACAACATACTCTATGGAGAGTAGGAATGAATCAAAATATCTATTGGTGCAGAACCAGCTACAGTAGCTACCCATGATAAAAAACCTTGCTTTAACAGTCTGTCCTGTCTGCTAGCAGGTGAGGCCACTTTCACCACTGCATCATTAAACCTGGGACACTCAATAAGCATATTCAGGCTGTCAGACACAGCTGGACACCTGCAGCTCTTGGGACTCAAGTAAAACCCACAGCCAAAATTCTCCTCGGAGAAGGGGAAGAGCCTGGGTAAGATTACTTCCTCTCTCTTTTGCAAAGGCATTTAAATACTGACTTAATTAACTTCAGGCAGACAAGCTTAAAAATAGTTGGACTGTGTTTTCCTAAAAAGGTACCAGTAACATCTGAATTTGAATTAATATTCCTCTTCCAAGAGTTTCAGTACTTAGAATGATTTCATTCAAGAACACAAAATACAAGGATTTTCATAACTTTGGTTTGGCGCTCTTCCCAGAGTACAAGTAGTCTAAAAATAAAGTCCTTATAAGATTTATCCCCAGTGCAGGGATTTTCTTCCTCTAATGGGGACTGCTCCTCCAATTCTGAGCTGCTAAAATTCTGAAGTCTGTTAGCAGAATAAATTGTTTCTGAAGCTGATTCATTTGCCCTAAATAATTCACACCATCATCCTCCAGCAAGACTTTCTGACTTAATGAATGCAATCTGTCAGCTCCTAGAGAACTTCAGTATAAAAACTGCCCTTGGAATTAAGTTCTCCCCTTTTCTTTTTTTGATTTAATTGACTATTCTTTATTTAGCTGGTATATTTCCCCTACAGATTCAGTTCCAAGTTTGCAAAGCCAGATTCACTGGTTTGTCAACAGAAGGCTCCCCTCAGCAGTAACCAGTGCATCTCAATGGAAGTGCAGAGGATTCCACAGTGCCTGGGGAACAAAGCACACCCTGGAGGATGCACCAGCCTCTGGACAACTGCTATTGATTTACAACAGGCTCTACACTGGGAACTGAAACTAGAATTCAATATTCATCCCAAACAGTACAAATATATAAAAATGAAAGCTCGCATAATTCCCAGAGTGCACCACAGGCCTAACTCTGCAGCTCTTCTATTCAGAGAAGCAGCCTCCAGAGTTCATAGAGACATCCTGCCCAAAATACTAATCAGCAAAAGAGAGGCTGCAGGCTTGAATCTGACTTTCTATTGACTTCAGCTGTCCATCCAGAGCCACCACAACTGCAAGAGGAAGAACAAATGCCAAGATTTCCATCAATGGGAACAGCACTAGAGCCATCAGTGACGTAGTTCACAGCACAAACTTCCCTGAATGAAGCACTTTTATGCAGAGGGAGCAAGGAGCAGTTCTCCATAATGCCAGGCAGTGAAACGTGTTCTCACAGCATGAAATGCCAAACTTAAAGAACCCAAACTATTGTATTTGTACAGGCCTCTCAAGTGATCAATATTTTACTTACCAGAATGCAGAAAGTAATTCCCCCATTGCTCACACTGATGATACACCTCACACTGTGCAATTTCATTTTCATGATGAGGAAATGCAAGATCTATTCCACCGGTATGGATGTCCAGCTGCTTTCCAAACACTGCACTGTAACAATATTTTCCTGATCAGTAAGTAGAACACCACAAAAGCTTTTTGTAAAAAGCAATGCAGACAAAAATAAGATGAAACAACATATATTTAAGTGCACAATTTAGTAACTGCAGTTTTAAAACAAGACTTTACACATACCTTGGATACCAAAACTGCAGCAGAACATGTATGGACAGGACCCATATCTGTTCACAATTACTTCCTTAGTAGAAGCAATTATTTTTCTACCTTCAAGGACAGCAAAGAGGATGTCTCCTTTCCTTGTTCTACTACAGTTTCAGTATCACACAGGTGCCTTTATGTGTAAACCTAACAACTTATTTCTATAAATTTGGTCTTACTCTTCCTTATCTTGTCCCTTTTCTCTAAGAATTCAAACAACAGTGTGTGCAGTCAGGGCAAGCTTGGCAGGTTAGCAACTTTATTTTGCTTGTTATACAAAGTTTACACTTACAGCCTCATAGGGATGTGAGTTAACCTTAAGTGCTCAGAAACCAGGAGTACTCAGGCAGGGAAAGATGCAAGGCCTACAAACACACAGGTCTCCCATATGTTACCTTAACAAGGTGCTCATGGTAGCTGGCTAAACATTAATACTCTGGTCCCTTTTTGAGACAAACACCCTGCTAACACTGAGCCACACAATGGCTTTGCAGGAGCTGTTGGGGCACAGGAGGAAAAGACAAGGAGGGGAAGAGGGAGAAGAGAGGAAGGAAGGAAGAGCAGCTGTCACCATCTCCCAAGTGCATCCTTCTCTGCTTCTGCCCACTTCAAAACCAGCTAAAGCACAAATCTTCCCAGGGCTGACCCTCACCTTCCTTTGTGCCACCCACAGAGGAGCACTTGCTGTTTCCTCCAACAAAACCACTAAGAGCTGGAGAGAGGTGCCAGATGGATATGGCAAATGCACAGGGACAGGAGGAGCCACCCACCTCACACAAGGAAAAATGCATAGAGAAGATCAGACCTGAAGGGGACAAAGCAGGGGATTCCCTCCTCCAGGGCTGCTCTAGAGACCAGAGACTCCTCATTCACAGACTTATCAAAATTAACTCACCTAACATAGTTAAAGTGCTTTGAGATACTTGGCAAAACAGACAGCTAAGCAAGTATTGCTTAAAATGGACCTTCAGCAGCTGACTGGGTCAGCAAATTGGTTTAGGTCACTTATCAAAGTAAGCTCTCAATTTGTCACAGTCCAAGATTACTACAATCATGCTCTCCGTGGGTCTTTTATTTATATGGCAGAAGCCTCATCCAGCCTCAGTAAAACACATTTTTAGAGAAAGAAATGCAGACTATAAGCAGCACTGCATTAGCAGACAAGCCATGTTGTAACTGGCATTTCTTATCTGTGCACTTCTGTCAGAGGTTGTACATCAAACACAGCATGATTTTGTGCACTTTGATTGCTTTAAGAGCTGCCTCACTATGCTGAAACTATTTACAGACAGAAAATCACCCTTATAAACACTTTCCACAAGCAGGTGGAAAAGACTAACAATACCAGGTGCACCAGAAAAGCATATGAAAGAAAAACCTAAAGCAGCTGGTTCCACCTCCTTTCAGCTTTAGCTGAAAATTTAAGCTGAACAAGGTCAGATCTAAACTATTTCTTATTAGCTTCCAAAAAAAGATCTGAGTCTAATGCAAAACTAAGTACACTATCAATCTTCCAGGAAAGAAGACTTTTTCTCCTGTGGTGAAAATGAAACTTCAAATTAAGAGCAAATTACATCAAACCAACTGCAAGCAAAACACTACTCAGCAAGAATGCTGAATAGCACTTAGATTATTAGCATGAACATCCACAGCTGCTGTTAAGATAAGGCCAGCAAGATCTCATAGATCAAGCTGTAATCCCACACCCTGTCCTCCTGACACCTACATCCTGAACTAGGGCTGATGGAGACTGCTAGAAGTGGAAGGGAAGCAAATGGAAGAGGTGCCATAACTTCCACCACACCTCTGGTTACTCAGCTCAAGTTAAAAGACTGCTAATGGACTGTGATCCCGTGTGCCCTATCTTAAGCACCAAGTCTGACTCAAGAGAAGGTGCCAAAACATAGAGACAGCTGTGACAGTAAGGTGAAGCAGAGCTTATCTGGGCCACATGTGACATCCCAAGTTGCATAAAATGGTCACATTAAAACCAGTGCTACCTACTGATTAGAAAACACTTTCAATACTGCTGCTACCATTGTACTGTGACTGAAAACAAAAAACAGCATTAGATTTACCAAAATCCAAGAAATCTGACCTTGATATTGTGGAACATTCAATGTGCCATCCAGGTCGTCCTTTTCCCCAGGGAGAATTCCAAGATAGCTCTTGAGGCTTGGCAGCCTTCCACAGGGCAAAATCTTTACCATGTCGTTTATCAGAATCAACTGGCAAGAATAAGTGATTTGTTAATGGGATATGCCTCAAAGAAAAAAAATGACCAAATGAAAGCAAGAGGAAATGTGTATTTAGTGAACTAGTCTGATTTTAATCCCCTTCAATCAACTTCTTTTCACTACAACTTCCTTCTCTTCCCCCTCACACAGGGGAAAATTGAAATATTGGAATATTGAAATAGATTTCAACAATCTACAAAGATGGATTCAAGATTCCTTAATATATCCTACCAGTCCTTTTATCCTTTCCTGGTTTGCCTTATTTTTCATTCATTTAGTTACATATCAGCCAGTTTCCCCAGGACAAATTGACTGCACTACAGCAGAAAAGGTAATCAAACCAAAACACAACACACAAACAAACAAACACCCTACATTTTTTTCTCTGGGACACAATTACTTTGTGTTTTAGATTTTATAAAACAATGTGTACAGAGATAAGAATCTATTCTTGGACAGTAGCAATTTTTCAGTACCGTTTTCACCAATGGGTTCTCTACAAAGGTTTCCTCACAGTTGTATTTGCTCTTTCCTTCACTGCATTGCCAAGGATGCAGTCCTCTTTGTTACAATACTGCAGGGCTGCTCATCTCTGCTGACTCCTAACCTCCAGTCAAATACACAGCAAACCCTGGCAGGAGCCACAGAACAGGGCTCTGGACTCTGGACTTTCTTTCAGACAAATACACGACCTCACTTTTAGAATCATACAACTCAAAATTCCCAAGAACTAAAAATACAGAAATATAAACCTAGTTTTTTCCACTGAATCTTCACCTGGGCTCTTTCACTAGATTGCCAAGTTCTGAGTGACCAGTATCTGTGGACTCCAACCCTCTTTTGCCTACAAAAGAGCACTCTTCAACTTCTCAGTTGTAAACAAAACAATTGTCAAAATCTTTAGAAATAAGAATGTACTTAGTTGTGACTAGAGGAGAAGCAGGGTAAAACACATAATCAGTCTCAGCTGAGGCTGGAAGGCACATCTGGGGACAGTCTAACCCAACCCCCTGCTCAGAGCAGGAGCAGCTACAGAGGCTGCCCAGGATGGTGTCCAGTTAGGCTTTGACTGAGGATGGAGATCCACAGCCTCTCTGAGCAACATGGCTTGTGTTACCATCCTCAGGGTAAAAAGGATTTTTCTTAGCTTTAAATGAAATTTCCTGAGTTTCAAGTCATCATCAGGGCCTCTTGTCCCACCACTGAGCACCAGAGAGAAAAGCCTGGCTCCATCTCCTCTACTCCATCAGTATGAATACAAATGGGTAGGATTACCCTGAGCCTTCTCTTCTCTAGGCTGAGTGGTCCAGCTCTGTCTGCTTTTCCTCACATGAAAGATGCTCCATCATTATTGTGGCCCTTTGCTGGCCTTTCTCCACTGCTGTTCTGGGGAGCCCAGCACCAGACCTACACTCCAGCATGTCTCACCAGTGCTGAGCAGAGAAGGACCACCTCCACTGAGCTGCTGGCAATGCTCCTCCCTGTGCAGCCCAGGAGGCTGCTGGCTCTCTGCAGTCAGTAATTACCTCTAACTAACTGTTGACATTCCCTCTGGAAGCTGTAACGCTGAAACAACTCCAGAGCAGAGCTGTGAGAAGTTCTGGCTGGACCTGAGCATCAGCCTCCAAGGCATTTTCAGTAATTACAAACAGATTTTTTAAAATGATGAAATACTGAACTTTAGTTTGCGGAAGGATGCAGAAGACCTGAATCAAATTCTCTGATGCAGAGACCTGATCAGATCCTTACTTACAGAGGTTCAGCAAAGCAAATCCTGCAAAGCAGGAACTGGAGCAAAATCCCCACAGCCATGGTACAGCCCTGCTCTAGCACAGCCTATGAAGATTGCTCACTCTCACACAAAGAGGCTGCTTAGCCCAGTGACAAGTAATGAAGGAAGCAATTCACCCAGTTAACTTCAGAGCAGTGCAACTGCCCCAACAAGAACACGGTAGGTGAGGTTTCCTTGTGTTTTCCCTTGAGTACCTCACTGCTGGCTCCTGCAACAGCAAGAACACTACCTCACTGTGAAGTTTCTATGTAGCGCTGCCAAGTATATAATTAAAATTGCTTGAGAATCCTAATTGTTCTAAGGTACCAGAACAAATGTATAGAGGGAAGGATGAAAGGAAGAAGAAAAACCAAGTTTCCTCCTGCACTGGCAACAGTGAGTGCTTCAAAAAGTAACTACACAAGCACTGTAACCTTAATTAACCAGAAACTTAGCTATACACAATGGGTTAGAAAACTGTATCAGACTGTTGAATGAAAGTTTGCATGCAGATGCAAAATGCATTCAAACAATGCATTAACACAAACTAGCTCATGCCATAAACTTACCTGCTTCATCTTGGGTATCAGGGTTAGTAGCAGTGAACACTCCGTATTTTCTTCCCCAGGATTTAACATCAAAATAAACATTGCCTAATACAAAAGAAATGTTTAGTTGCATACCAAAAATGGGGTACATTGATGAGAACTTGGTAACATTTCTCTGAAAGCAAAATAAAGTGCTCTTCCACTCCCATGTGAAATTCTGATTTAGAAATTCAGAAATACTGCAAAAGTAGTAACAGATGTCCCGTGTTTTGCAGCAACCTTCTGCCCACAGCATAACTTTGAACTCTGGGGATCTCCCAGGTTCTCCCTTGCCCATGCACAATCAGCAATGCCCTCCCCTACTGCAGCTCAAGCTACACCTAGTCCAGTTACAATGCACTTGAACTCTTCTACAACCACCAGCTCTGCTAAAAAAGAAATCCACACATTTTGCTTTGCAGACACATCTTTTACAGCACACAGGAGTACACAGCTCCTCTTCAGAGGTTCCCCCAGCTTTCTTGTAGAAACCAGGCCAGGATTTCCCCAAGGAGTTTAGACAGCAGTTTATTACAGTAAACAATTACAATAAATAATAAGCTACATTTAACTTATAAATTGAGTAATAGCTGTTCTGCCCACTCATGTCATCAGAAACAATTCACTCACACCCTGTTAAGCAACAGAAGGAAAGCCTGGCACAAGGTATCTCATCTGATTCCAAAACAGGATTACTAAGAGCAGTGGCTTCCTATACATGTGCTGAACAAGGAGTTACTTTGCTCAAAGTCTTACCTTGCGAGGTTGCATAAGCTTGCCCACTGGAAATTATTGTTTTTATAAAGGAAATTATTTGAGGAATATTGTCAGTCACCCTCATATATACCGTAGGAGGAAGGACCTTAAAGAAAGAGTAACATCACATTATCACACTGCCAATGAGTTCCTTCACCCTAAGAAACAAACTAAAAAGAACATTCTCCTCAATTGTATCTTTTAAAAAAGTTGCAAGTATCATAAAAATTGATAAGCAGTATTTAAGGTAATACACACATAGAAAAAATATTTGAGAGGTGGCAAAGAAAAACCCTGATTTTCCCAATGGCTCGCTCTCTGCTTCTGACAGGGAGACAAGAAGCAAAGTCACCTGAAATCAGTGAAATAAGATTTTGTGTTTCCTGTGCTTTCAATCAGGCTATTTCTGCATTATAGTAAATATGCAATATCTGTGAATCAAGGATCTACTAAATATGGAAAAAAACTGTTCCTAAAGAAACGTAACTTGCTTATTCAAAAGCTCAGGATTGCTTCTCCCCACATTTCCTTACTCAAAAGATGTGCAATATCATTTCAAGGAATGAAAAAGTAAATCAGCGCTCAGTTTCCAAGCAACAAATTTATTTTTTCACATTAAACTCTCAAAACCAGATTCTTTACCAAAATAATTGCTTAGAAATAGTCTTAAATTTAGAATCTTGAGTATTTGTACCTTTAAGGCAGCCATATCTTGTTTAAAGTCTTCTTCATAAATACGAGCAAGAGCTACTGGCGATATATTCATCTGAAAAAAAGAGAAGCAGATTAGCAAATCATAAATCAGAGTAATGATATAAAATATGACAATCTTTTCTCAGACAGCTAATAGCTAATTGAAAGACTTAGAGAGCCCCCAAGGTAAAGAGTCAGAAATGCTTATTAATCTAACATTGACAGGGAGGAGATGTAAGTTATTTATAACTTAGAAGTAGTATTTCATTTATGCTACTCAATTTCCAAATATTAATATATCTCTTTTAAGAGAAAGCAACTAAAGACTAAAATAATAAACTTCTTCCCTCTCTTATTATTTTCCTTTTGAGAGTGTCTTTCATTTCCAGTGACAAAATATACTACCATACACAGGAGATAAAAACCATTCAACTTACTGACAGGAAACACCAATACCACCTACGTGTCAGAAAGACAGATCAGAGACTTGCAGGATGAGACAAGATATTAATTTTCAGTGATTAAGAAAAATAAGCTATTTCAGCAGATCATGGGTACTCATAGATCTCAATATTGAAAGCCAGTTCCACACTTTGCCAAGCCCAGCGTTTCTCAAGCACCTTCTCTACATTTCTCATTCATGGGACATGAACAGGTTCCTCTTGCAGAGGGGATGAGAAAATGCAACCCAAAAGGAAAGGTACTTGCCCATGCTAAGGTACTTGTTCTCAAATACTCAGAAGAGGCCAGGGATTGAAAGATGCACGACAGCAAAACCTGCCCTAGTAAGCAACAGCATGGTATCAAAGTGTTTCAAATGCATGCTTTTACATCTTCTCTGAGAACAAACTACTGAGGAGAAGACAACATACTGTCAGTCTCTCCATCTTGCAGGTAACTGAATCATTAACAACATCCATCCCATTTCATCACTTCTAATTCATTACTGGAGCATCTGTACGGGCTCCGATTTGAGAGAGCAGGTGGCTACCACTGTTTGTACAAACTCCTGGACAAAGCAGAGGTTCTGGTGAAGACAATCCAGATGTTCATGCAGCAATGAAATGAGGACAATGCTCAGCACCAAAAAACAAAGACATGCCTCTGCCTACAGACCAGTGACTGGATTCATCTTCCCAGACAGCTCAGCTACTTCTTTGATCAAGAAAGAAACAAAGGTGCCTACAGAAAGAAGAGGGGGAATTTCCTCCTATCCAGATGGATGTTCAACACACAGAGAGTCATCTCGCTCTCAAAGGACCACTGATGGCATGCAGTTCATCATAAACTAGTATCCAACTTTGAGGTTTCCCCATGATGAATCCTACCAGAGGATGAAGAACAAGCTTCAGCATATCGATTCTACCACTGTAATGCTTCAGGTGCACAAGTTCCAACAACAAAAGCAGGCTACTGTGGTAAAGGCCCTGGCCATCCAAACCAAATGGTTGAGCAAACACTTCAAAAGGTTACCAGAAAAAAAGCCAAGAAAAGATGACTTCATAGAACCAAAGAATGTAATAAAGCAACACATCTTTCAAGAACATGTCATTCCCCCCTCCTCAAAGACAAAATCTCTAAGATGTTCTGTCAATGAGGAAAATTTTTAAAATGCAAACATGGATTTAAAATGCCTAAATTTTGCTTGTTTTGGAATTGTTTACTGCCTTAGAAAACAGCAAGTAAATGGACTAAGGGAACAGACATATTTCTAGATGAGTGGTGTGCTAGTATTCATCTGAATTCAGGGGCCTATATTTAACTGAGAAAGTAACTGTTTACTTAAAGATAAGTAAAAGGAACAGCTGTCAAATTATCTGGCTCCAATAAACTATTTTAAAGCTTGCAACTGCAATTCAATCCAATACATTCACTTATGATCCCAAACACGTGAGTTATAGATTCTAAAATCAAATTTAAAAAAAGGACTCAAAATGCAGAATAAAAATACAGAATACACTGTTAGTGCTTCAGGGTTCAAAAACTGTTTTTAAAACAATTAAAAAAAAAAAAGAATTTAAATAATCATTCACCAAGCTGATCTGGTAAAAAAGGTCAGACTAAAATTCAGCTGAGAACCACTTACAGCTCCTGTCTTATCAAGACTTACCCCTACACACCACGTTAACTTTCCTGTGGGTGACAAATTCAGGCAGGGCTGGGGAAGCTTTCCCAGGTGCTGACACTGCAGCTAGATGGTGCTCGGCACCTTCCAGGAACTGCCCTCGCCCCACGTGGCAGCGCTGTAGGTACCGCCTTCCATGATCCCGGCACACAACACTTCTCCAGAACTTGCCCAGAACCCTTCTGGCTGCTAAGTTTTGGGATAATTCCACCGTGCTGAGGATTCACGCAGGGCTTTTGTTCCCTTCTAGCCTCTCAGGCAGGGGGAGAGGGCAGGAGAATCCCAGCTGTGAGTGCTGTAAGGTAGCTCCTCTCTGCCTCCCCCATCACACAGCTCTGTACCCATTTACCACAGCTCTTGACACTCAGCCCTCCTCACTCCCAGACCCATTACAGCCACACTAGAGGACCAAAAATCTCAACTTTTATTACCTACTAATTAAACCAAACATACCTCAATAAAAGAACCCCAAAGCCAGGTTAATTTTCCTATATAAGAAGCTTAGAAAATACCAAAAGGTTAGTCAAAGACTGCAACAAACACCTACCTCATTGGCTCTTTTTATTATCTTGTCATCTATGTCTGTGATCCCCATCACCATGATAACTTCAATTCCAAAAAACCTTGTCATTATCCTTCGAATTATATCAAACCTAACATAGGAGCTGGAAGAGAAAGAAAAGTGAGTTTTTGAACATGCAGTAGTAACAATAAACTTAAACAAAAATAACCAACAGCCACAGGGACAATCTAATTAATCCCAACACTTGCAATGAAAAGATCTTCAGTGCATAAGGTGTTTTTCCAAAACCACTTGCTACCTGCACAAAAGTCAAGCAAATTTCTCTTGAACTGGCCTACCCTCTTCTGGCATTAGTGACACATTACATCAGATTTTCTGAGTGTTTTCTTTTGTTGCATCTTTTTATTCAAAGGGTATCACAAGCTACATGAGCCTGGAGACTCTTTCAAAGCCAACAGGACAAAACAAGACACAGAGATCAGATGTTCTTGAAATACATCTCTTGGGCTTAGTATATCCTAACAGGTTTTCAAAAGTCATGCAGCAGAAGAACACGGAGAAATAAAGCAGGATTCAAATTAATTTTTCTTAGGGTTGAGTAACAACAGATACCAGCCACCAATAAAGTATTTCAATCACACACCATCACAGATCTTTTCTGATAGCAAAGAGTAGATGCTTTATGGCTTATTCTATTTACACTTGAGAATAGAGTTATTCTGAAAATTATTCAGGGCTTTTGCCACAAAGCAGAGTATTTAATGCTGATAGACTGATGGATATACAAGCTGTATATAGGGCTGCTGCAGCTCCTTCTGCTCACAGACTCTCCATTTGTAATTCTCAAAACATACTTTGAGTTAAACCAAATTACTAGGTGGGAAACTAGAAGGTGACTATAATCTCTGTGTCTGCCCTGCAAGATGCTGAGAATCCTCAGCCTTTCTGGGCTCTGTTTTCTCTAAAGCCAGCAAGGAGGTTCACAGACCTACAGGTTCCCATCTCACCCACAGCATCACACAAACTGCAACTCCCATGGCCATGAGAACAAAGAAGTGTAAGCAACTATAGAAATGGATTTGCACCCTTCCCAGCAGGTGCCAGGTAGCACCAAGATACTGATTTACGGATGCATAATACCTTGATGAAGAAAAATACTTTTAGTTGTTGTTTGTGCTGTGCCCATGCTGAAAAAAGACTTTTTGAAAGCCTTGCTGCCAGGGAGATAGTTTTTAATGAATAGCAGCTCACTGGGAGTAAGGCTCATCTAATGTGGTGACACGATTCCATAAGAATATTAAATTGGCCTTTGGATCCTGTTCACAGGAACAACGCCAGCATCAAAAGCTTGATATTAGATTTAACAGCCCTGCAGTCACTGTTCCCAGAGCAGGCACAAATTTCACACTGTTCCCTCTCCTCTCATCTTCCAACTGAATTAATGGAAGAAACTCTGCAAGAACAAGAGCAGAATTCCTGATACCACAGGGTCTTTACCACTTCAGGACTGATAAAAAAAAAACCAGCCAAAACAGACAGTGAAGATCAGGGGGTGGCAGAGCACATGCACGAGAAATCTCTCGTGGCTGGTTTTACTCTTACTTCAAAGCATTCAGCCAGGAACCTGGATGCCAACCAGGCTGCAGGTCAAACCAGTACAACCAAGGTCAGACCCAGAACTGGGAAAAAAAATAGTATTCTTTGCCTGTCTTACTTTTTTCTCTATACAGAATGGGTGTTGGATGTCATATGGAGGCAGACAGAGCATCTGTTTTTAAGACTGGAAGCACAACATACTAAAGAATGTTAAATTATTTAGAGAAATAAGAACTGCTTGTGGAATGGAAAGAGGACAGGAGAAAAATAATGCCATTATTTCCAAATTCTCCTCAAGGATCTCAAACTCATTTCCATTATCCATTTCTGCTTTATTACCTGCTCCATTTGTTGTATTTGACACAAGTCAAGTACAAGACAGAGGGGAAAAAAGGGCATTCTAGTAAGAAGAGAACATGTGGCAGAAGTACAACAAAATGATGGTATTTAACAAGAGCAGCAGAGTAGCAACAGCCACCATTCCATTTGACTTCATGCTATTTCCCAGTGCCTCTCCTGGCCCCCAACAGCAGCATAAATTTCAGCTGTTCTATGGCTGGACCTAGCTACTGGGAAAAAAAAAGATACCATTTTTAAAAATAAAGAAATAAATAGAACCAAGAGTGCTCCACTATCCTGAACAAATCAGCTGAGCAACACAATGTCAACACTGACATGTGTAAGACCAGAGATACTGGAAAGGAACAGCCAACTCCTCCCACGATGAAGGGTTTAACTGATGAGAAAAGAGAGCAAAAGGTCTTCCGTGCAGACACCTTGTCATGCAGCAGGAACAACACGTGAAGGTGCTTAAAGAGGTGCTAAAGGAGAGAATTATACCTGGTGTATCTGCATGATACACCAAAGGCAATATTCAGCACTAACCATTCTTTCTTAAATTAGCACGTGAAGAGGTCAGACCCGGGTGACATGGCAAACCTCCACAGTGGGAAAGCTTGAAATTGCTAGTTTAGACATGGGTAAGAAAGGTGGGTAAAAACCAGGCAAATGTAAGCAAGGCCTTTCTACTCCCTCTTTTAATCAAGAAAGTCTGAGGGCAAGAGAACCACTGAAAAAAAACCCAGACATTTAAAAGCCACAGAGAGCTGCAAGACCAAAGGGTCTATAAAACATTGTGGTCTAGATCAAATATACCCCTTAGGACAGAAGCACCTCTGCCATTCCCTTCCCTATTACACCATGCTAGGGAAGACAGGCCCTACCACACCAGAGAACCTCAACTGAGGGATAAAGACAAGAAACTTATAAACATCTTTTTTACACAGTCACTTTCAAATGATGATTTTAAATTGTAATTATTTCAATGTAAACTGTAATGGAGCCTGCATCACAAAGAGCTGATTTAAATACACAAATTACTATGACTTTCAAATAAAAAGTTCCCCTGAAAATACTTAGTGCAAACAACAAGTCCAAGATATCATGTTCTTGATTTTTAGGTCACCAGTAAAAAGCTAGGTCAGTTTTCTGCTGAGACTTGACAAAAGCAGGGAGGAAAAAGACACCACAACATATACACAACAGTACAGTACAGTAGCATTAACAGTACAGTAGCATTAACATTAGCACTGGCAACAGTACTTTCACATAATTGGTATTTTAAGTCTTCCTTTTTACAGAACAAAGCAGCAGTTATGCAGTTACTGTGATGGCTCAGTTCAGCATGAGCAAGATTCAATACAAGTTTCTGAATGAAGTTGAGACAAAATGAGAAGCTGTGAAATCCCTTACACTGAATGGGAATTATTCAGTTACTGAAATGCACAATGTCTGATCTTCATACAGATGGCAATTATCTGATAAACCCCTGTTCTTCCAAAGAGCCCACCACAACTTGCTCTTTAAGAATGCAGAGATAGAACCTTAAGAGCAGTTTGAGCCTCTGCAACTCCCCTCAGTTTCACAGGAATAGCAGACACCCTGCATGTCTACTCATCAGGTGTGTTGTTCTGAAACAAGTGCCAGCAACCTCTTCTGGTGTGTTTAAAGTACTTTTTCAAAGTTACTTATAACGAAGCTAGCTTATTGTTCTAACAATCCTAATGAACTACAGAGAAAAACCTGTGCTGTTCTGGATTGGCTTTTTTTTATTTTTAAACAAAGTAAGCCACTGCAGTGTTACTCTGCAAAAAGGCCTTTAAGCTACCTGGACTTTCTGAGATTTAAGATGCGATGTGTTCATCTATGAACCTTGAAAGTACCTTTCCATTAGCCAACCCTGCACGGCTTTTTCTTGGTGCCAACACAGTGCCCGACCTAACCTGAGGTGAAGCTATCTTTTTGCACAGCTGAGAGGCTCTGCTCCAGGATCAGGACTCCTCCACGTGAGAGTTCACACTATGGTGATACAATGTGAAACAACTAACAACTCACCCTACCCAAACAAACTGCACATATTCCTAATGCTTCTTCCCAAGACACAGACACGCACTGTCTCTGCCTCAGCCAGGCAGCAGAACCAACAGCCCCGTTACGGACTACCCCAGCCCAAGAGGAAAAAAATACATAACAAACAGACTTTTGCCCTTTGCACAGCACAGGAGGTGAAGGGCCAGGCCTTGTGTCACCAGTCACAGCTCTGTCAGCAGGACACACACTGCAGCGTGGGGATGTCCAGCACTGTGTATCTGCCTGGATCCCCCGGCACCACTGGCATGGAGAAGTCCAGCACCGCATGTCTGCCTGGATGCCCCCCTGCTGCAATCCACACTCACCAGGCGTGCCCGAGGTGTGCATGGTCGTACACTGTCGGCCCACAGCTGTACCTGCAGAGAGGAGAGGCAAACAGAATCACAGAATTGCTAGGGTTGGAAGATCACCCAGTCCAAACCCCTGTAGAGGCAGGGTAACCTACTGCAGGTGACACAGGACTGTGTCCAGGTAGGTTTGGAATGTCTGCAGAGAGGGAGTCTCCATGAGCCACCCGGACAGCCTGTCCCAGTGCTCTGCCACCCTCAACACAAAGAAGTTCTTTCCCATGTTGAGGTGAAACTTCTTATATTTTAGTTTAAGGCCACTGCTCCTCATCCTGTCACCAGGCACTGCTGAATGGAGCCTGGCATCATCCTCTTGACACTCATCTTCGATATATTTATGTGTGTTGATGAGATTCCCTCTCAGTCTTTGCTCCTCTAGACTAAACAGGCCCAGCTCCTGCAGTCTCTCCTCTCAAGAGAGGCGCTCCGGTCCCTTAATCACCTTTGTGACCCTTCGCTAGACCTTTTCCAGTAGCTCCATGTCTGTCGTGCACTGGAGCCCAGAACGGGACACCGGAGCTGTCTGCGGACACTCCTGTCACCGCCGCCACCCCCACGCCCGCCCGCCGCGCCGCAAGGCGCTACCAGGTCGCCACTCCTTCCGTGGCCAGCACGAGCGGCTCCTTGCTCTGGCTCCGGCTGTTGTACGCCACGATCCCGCTGTCGCGCCCCGCCGGAGGCGCCCACTGCCGCCGCCGCGCAGCGCCCGAGCACCGCCGCGCCCACCGCCCCCCGCCGGGCCGGCGCCGGGCTGCTCCGGCGGCTCTCGGCTCCTTTTGCGGAGCGCTGCTGCGGAGAGCCCGCCGTGCGGGGCTTGGGCCGGCCGGGTCCCGCTGGCACGGCGCGTACCTAGCCTTGTGCTTCGGAATAACCCCAGCGCGGCTTCTTCTTAGGAGGTTTTTAAGAAAGATGTTTGTGGGAAATGTGTGACTAAGTCAGCGTAATGGTCTCCACTGTGTCAAGTCAATTCGGTCGCTTTAGGAGTGGATCTATTTTTGCATTGCCTTTCAGGTCAGAGAACGGCTGGCAGCCTGTTAGCTCATGAAAATAAAACATGGTGTGACATTCCCAAACTGGACTTAATAAAACGGAGTCTCAGAAAATACTTAATGTGCCCCCCCTCTTGTACAGACTCCCACATATTTGTATAAAGTGTTACCTGACCTAGACATTTTCAAAAATGAGAGCAAGTGCTGCCGAGTACCTGGTGAGGTACCCTGGCCCTTAGCCCAGCTGACTGTCACGGTCTGCTTCCTCACTGGGGATTTTTCTTTCTCTCTTTCAGAGCTTATCGAGGAAATGGAGCTTAACTGGCTGCAGTACCTTGAACCACGGCTACTCAACTAGAATGAATAATAGTGTAATGGAACAGACACAAGGGTACCAAAAGTATTTTTGAATGGGTACCTTGTTTCCAAAAGTGACTATGAGCAGGTACCAAGGAAACAAGTGAGAATTGCACAAGATTATAACCACAAAGATGATCAGAGGGGTGGAACAGGTATGCTCTGAAGACAAGCTGAGAGAGTTGGGGCTGTTCAGCCTGGAGAAGGCTCCAGGGAGACCTTACAGCACCTTCCAGTACCTAAAGAGGACTTACAGAAAAAGGGGAGAGTGACTCTTTACTTGTACAGATAGTGATAGGACAAGGGGGGAACAGTTTTGAACTCAGGAGAGATTGAGATAGATGTTAGGAAGAAATTCTTTACTCGCAGGGCAGGGAGGTTTTGGAACAGGTTGCTCAGAGAAGCTGTGGGTGCCCGATCCCTGGAAGTGTTCAAGGCCAGGTTGGATGGGGCTCTGAGCAACCTGGTCTAAGTGAAAGGTGTCTCTGCTCATGACAAAGGGGTTGAAACTGGATTATCCTTAAGGTCCCTTCCAACCCAAGCCTTTCTGTGATTCTGTGAATATTTTCCCAGATATTTTTCCAGCTTCCAACCAGATGGCATCCTCAGCTGAATATCTGTGGGGGTTTTTTTTTGCCTCACGCCCCCAAGGTTTTGTACCCATCCTCATAGATTGCTATACCATTACACGCCCCCAAGGTTTTGTACCCATCCTCATTAGATTGCTATACCATTTCCTCATTCTCTGTGAACCCACATCAATTCCAGGCTTTGCCAAGGAGTACTGCAGGTCTAGTGGCATCTTTAGGAAGCACCCTCTTGGCATGTGTTGAACTCAAGGCCTGTGAGCTCCAATTATGGCCACCCTTGCTCTTGTACAAGGAGAGTGAGTGAGCTGCCAGTGCCAGCACGTTGTCTGTCCTGCTCCTGACTGTCTTCCAGCCAATCCTCTAAACAGGCTGTTCAGGGCAGAGCCTTTTCAGGTCTCTCAGACCACTGTGTCACCTGCTAAGGCACCTTGCTGGTCTTTGGGAGGAAGGCAAAGCTCACAGCTTTTCTGGACTGGATGCTGCAGGTCTGCCTGTGGTGAGCTGTCTCACACAAGTGTTTGTATTGTTTCCTCTTCTATCTGCCAGGGATGACTTTAATAGATTTTCCTCATAAGTAATAAGATCATTTAAAATTACTGCTTTTACATAATACTTGATGTCTGTCTACACCTTACTTAATTTTAGAGCGTATCAGATATAAAGACCTACCAGTGGCAAATGTTTCCTTTTTATTTTAATAGGTACTTTCCATAGAATTTGTCATTTAACAATCTTAACTTTTTGATCAAATAAGAAACCTATTTTATGGGCTTCTTAATTTAAGACTACCTAGGATGAAATTCAGGATACCATCCAATAACCTTTGTAAATGTTTGCTTTGTATGTTTCTCAGGAAGCTTCACAAGCCAATTATTTCAGCTTCCATAATGAGCTGGTTTTGATGTCTTGCTGTTCAACACACATCTAGTTAAGAGTTGTCATTAACTCTGTTGTCTTCTTTGTTCTGTATGGTTCCAAGCACTTTGAGAGAGTTCAAATCAATACAAGTAACAATGGATGTTCTTTAGGCTTAATTCCAGGTTTAGCTATCATGGATGAAACTGCCAACAGATCAGAAGAATGCAAGAGCCTTTTCTTTCCCATTGGTTTCAGAAGGCTTAGAGTCCGTGCTAGCCAGACTGGCTTTTAGCATTTAGTCCCAAAACCTCTATGTCCTGCTGTAAAATGTTATTTTCTGATGGTGGGAAAAGCCACAATTATTAAATGCCTGAAATAAACAGCTAACATCATTCGTGCTTGAGATTTAATGCAAAAGAATACATCTAGTGGAATGGTGGAAAGTGTTCTTCAAACACCAAAGTGCAAAAAGAACCTAACTTCAAATAAAAGCAAAACTAATCCTGGTGGATAAAAACCATAAATTATTCATATTAAAAATACCAGCATTCTCAGAATCAATAGGTCTGTAAGCATACCTCCACTTTATGCCACCTATACTTGTACCCTTACTCCTGCTCTGGGACATGGGCACAACAGTCATCTACCAGAAAGGCAGAACAGCAGCAGCAGATTTTATGCCATCAGGAGACCTTTGCTTCCACCTGGAGTAGAGGATGCCTTTGGAGGTTTCAAGCAGTTGGAGCCAAAGTACACATGATCAGTGCCAGGCCTGGGCCTGCTGTACTCCTGTTGCTTCAGCACTAGCTGAATAGCCAGGAGGAAATGTGATCTGCAGAGCAGTACAGCTCTTAGTCACAATCCCACTGCAGCATGTCTGCCTGAGCTTCAGGTAAACTCTTGTTTCAAGGGGACACATGTATTTAATATTGTCAGGTCATGTTCTCATGTTTTTCTTAAGAGTCATCAAGGCTAAAACTTCCTTTAAATTAAAAACTGAAGCTCAAAGGTAGAAGGGTGACTCATGAACACCTTAGAAGGGATCTCTATGTTTTCTGTTCCTTTATCTACATGTGTAAGAAGGCAACGTTTGCCCTCCATCATTGATCAAGAAGGAAGTCTGTTAGAAGCACAGCTCTGTGTGCTGTCCACCAGCAGTGCTGGCAACATTTCTGTGGTGAGCAGGGAGGATCTTTGGGGATTTTGGCTCACCTGGCTTCTGTATTTTCCAGTCCCAGGAATACCTATAAGATTTGCCCCCAGATGTAAGATCCCAGAGCATGTTTTGTATCATACATGAATAAAGCTAAAAAACAATTTTCTATTTCCATGTATTATTAGGAGACACATACTTTGTAATTTTTTACAGTTTCCCCCCTACTGCTAAAGGTGATGTACTTTTTCTTCTAAAATTCAACCACACCATCTTAGAATTGTTGGCAGATGAAAAAGGCTACATTTGCTGTGTTAGCAAGAGCATGTTTCCATTATCTGTGCCCCTTCTCATCAAGTTATAGTTCAGAAACCTGGCAAGGAAGCTGAACCGGAGAAAATATGGGGGCAAAGGTTATAAAGACAAATTACAAACCAGAAGCAAAGATGAGCTAAATCCACTGCAGTGGACTGAATTCCTGCTGGTGCTCTGTAGTAATCTGTAATTACAGACACATTTGACTTAACTTTTCTAGTCTTTTTATTTTTAAAAAATGTAGGTGCCTAATGGTTTGTTTCAGAATCTTGTTTGATTTTTAAAGGGAGACTAAAAATTGACTCAATCTTGTTACAAATGCTTGGCTCAGAAATATTGTAAATGTTGAGTGGCCATTCCACCAAACATTCACAAAGAAAGAGTATGTTATATAAAAGAGAAATCATCTTGAGAAACCTATTTGAAAAGAGTAATTCTGGGGACAGGGAATAACACTGCAAAAGAAAAATTATTAGTGGTGGACATATATAACCAATTAAACTTTCTTGCTCTTACCAGAAGTCTATTAGCTCTTAGCATAACCTACTACTGTTCAGAAAACCTACCCACCAACTGCTCTGAGATACATTGCCTGGTTTTCATTGGAAGTGTTTGGGTCCTGCACCACAGCTAACCACAGGTCTGAGGGTTGGTATGAATTCAGTCAGGGTTCAGACTGGTGTCTTTGTCAGTGGTTTCCAGCTGCTGAGGTGTATCTCTCTTGAATTCATTAAGGGAATGCAAAGCTCATGGAATATGTTGTCCTTGATCTGTGTTCATTCTATTGACATTCTGGGACAACTCCTATGTATTTTCCTTGGCCTTCTACTGCAATGCACATTTACTTTTCCAGTCAAAATTTTTTGCTGACCTTTAATACCAGTGTAATGCTGTTTAAGCCCACTATGCTTTGGAAGTGCACCAGTGCAGCAGGTGCAAAAAGAGAAGGCAGTAGCCAGGAAGCAGGTGTGAGAAGAGGCAGTGAGTGCAAATGCCTTGGGGCAAGCAGAGGAGGAGATATGAAATACCTGATAAAAAAAGACAGAAGTTTAAAACAGCAGGCCAATGTTAGGTAGGCATTTGGAAAGTTCATTAAATTCTTGAGCCTTTACTGGGAAGCAGCAAAAGGACAAACACAACTAGATTAGTTTTCCAGATTTTAGAATCTATTCATCCAACATTATTTGGTGACATGAACGGGTATTTCTGGCCTAAATATCTGTAAACAGTGTGTACTGTCCAGGGCACAGCCAATGCATATTGCATGAGAGGGTGAGCCATGACTCTGCTGGTCTTCACACTTGCAAACCTCAGCTCTGCTCATCTTGCATGTTAATTGTTTCTACTTTTGTTTCAAAACTTACAACCACAAGCAAAATTAACAGGCTTGTAAAATTCTATTACCATCATCCACGTAAGCATGAATTTAGCCTCATAAAGAATAAACAGACAAACAAGCAAGGAAAAAACCCTCCAAGCATATGTAACTATAGAAGAGGGATTAAGCCATTAAATGGTGCGGAAACAGCAATTCATTAGCAGGAATAAACCCATCTGATTCGTCTGACTATAAAGTATAATGACAAATTATCAGAAGACACTATCTTTTCTAATAAACAGAGACACAGCTGTAATGATTACATAGGATTTCATATAGCAATATTCAGCTAAGCCAGGGAAGGAGAAAGGAGGCAGCCAGAATTCCTTGTACCAGCTACGTAATGCGTGCGTTTGTGAACGCTTGGAGGTTTGGGATTTTATGTTCCTCATATCAAGTGTTCTGAACTTTGTGCTGATTAGCTGGGATAACCATTATGACTGGAACAACTATAATTACTAAAACATTCCTATTATATGAAGTGTATTTTGTATATACACACATGGTATGTATATGACACGGTAGTTGTGCAAGTTGTTGATCTGCTAGTTGATCACAATTGCTGTGAGTTTAGATCTGTAGTAAGGCAACAGCTTCAAGAAACTTCTGAAAACCTCAGATATTTGGGGTTCTAAATAGGAAAGATTTTTTATAAACAGAGGAAAGAGGCTTGGGAGCCCAAGGTGGAGAGAGATTTCTTTGGTCTTCTGTCAAATATAGGAAATAGGAAGAAAATTAACCCCAGGAGTCTCTTCCTTCTTTGATACATGACATTAACTTCCTGAGAATCCTTCTCCAGAGTAAGAAATGAGCCCCTAATATGAAAAGAATGTCTGAAATTCTATTCAAAATCTCCCATCTCTCACCTATTTCAGTTCAGAGGCAAGAGGCCAAAATAAGAAGAAAGCAGAGGAGAAGGAGGAAAAGCAGAGATGGGCAGTGGGCACCACCTCCATATCTTCAAAAACTTTCCATGCTAGAGATGTACTCATACACCTGACTTTATCCTTCTGTCCCCCCCACCCAACTTCCTAAAACAACGGCTGACCTGCTGCTGAGCTTAGAGCGGGGTGCAGAGAATTGATATTTCTGGGTACAGGTATATATTTGATTACAGCACTATACAAAGCACTGAGCATCATCACTGAGCTCAGTCCCTTCCTGTCCCAAGGATTTGTGCAAAGTCCCATGATGGTTTTATCTGTCACTCTTCTTCTAGTAACATACAAGAAGCTAAGAGAGGAGGATCTAGTAGACAGCACTTTTAAAAGCCAGAGGATAACAAGCTCTTTAAACTCAGCACATCTGAACTATCAATACTTTTGTTGAAAGATAGTATTGCTGCAACTTAGCAAGCTACCATGACACTTCAGTGTTTCCCTTCCTAATTTTTTTTCTTGTCTACTAAGAGGAGGGACAAAAGTTCCTGTTTAGTAAATTAGCAGGTACTTTTACAAAATCATTTTTTTATTCATATGTGTAATTACTTGTGTGTGTCTAGAATGATGATTACCTTTTTTGCAAGAATGACTCTTTTTAGGACTCATCTGTATTCTTTTCAGATGTATTGCCTCTACTGAGTCATAATTATTGGCTTGGATTCCTACACTACCCAGGGGACTGTTAACTACCTTTAATTGCTGAGAGTGGCTCACCTTCTTGAAGGCAGGAAGGCTTTAACTACCAGATAGGTGCCAACAATCTAGAATTGGAATAGGAATACCTATTCCCAGGCTAGTGCAGCCATTAGACAACTCTATGCCACAGTAAAGCAAAGCACACAGGTCCAGAAACACTGGCTTGGAGCAATGCCTGGATGCCGTGGCGCTTTTATATTAAAAACCTGAGACCTTGTGTATGTGGGTTTTATTTATTTACTTCAGCAACTTTTTTTTTTTTTTTAACAGCAACTACTGGAAACAGAAAATGAGAGGAAGAAAATAACGGGAGAACTTACAGGGATCTCCAGAAAACAAGGAAGTGCCCTCTGACATCTGCCCGAAACAGCGGGTCGGTATCACTTCAAAAGGTTTGGTCTGTGGTACCGTCTCCGCTCCTCAGAAAGCATTTGGGTGCCTGTCTCCCACTGGAGGGTGGCAGGGAGGCTCCTGGCAGTACAGCAGAACAGCTGCGGGTTTCCCCCCGCACCCTGCGGGCCGATGGCAGCGGCGGCAGCGCTCAGCGGGCAGAGCTGAGGGAGCCCGGCCAGGCCGCCGCTCCCGCGGCCAGCGCCTCAGCGAGCAGCGCCTGCACCGCCGGCTCCGGCCGCTCGCAAGCCATGACTCAGTCTCCCCTAAATTAGGGGATTGCCGGTGACGTCTGCTAAAAAAAACAGGAGCAGAAAGCGCGCGTTGTTTTGCTCCAGCAGAGCGGGGGCAGGTCTCGCCAGCCCCGCCTTCCCCGCTCCGGGCTCCCCGATCCGGGCAGAGCCTGCAGGCTCCGGGACACGGCAGCGGCTCCGGGACACAAAGGCGACGCTGACCGCAGCGGGGCTCCCTCGCACGGCGCCGGGACACTGTGGCGGGGAGAGAGCGGGCGGCACCGGGCTGTACCCGGGCTCCCCTTTGCTCTTCCCTGCCGGCAACCATGCGGAGCGGGCGCGTTCCGCCGCCGCTCTCCTGTACAACGCAGCCCCCGGCGGCGTCCCCCGGTGACCCTTCCCTCGCCACCGCGCGGGATAAGGCAGCCGTAGCAAGCTCGCCCGCTCGGGCACTGTCCCCTCCTTCCCTTTTCCTCCCCTCCCGCCCTCCAGCCAGACATGCCTCGCGCATGCGCAACCGCCCGGGGACCGCTGGGAAACGTAGTCCCGCTGCGTCCCTGACGGCTCCATTTTCTCCCGGTCGCCAGAGGAATCGCGCGTGCGCAGGCCCGCCCCCTCCCCTCGGGCGTTACCGCCCCCTCTGCCGCGGCGCGCGGTATCCCGGGCAGCGGTGCCACGGCGGGGATTGGCCGAGGGCGCCGCGGGGCGGGACGCGAGGGGCGCGGTGATTGGCTGGGGCGGCTGTCAGGCGCCGCGGGGTGATGGATGCGGGTGCCCGCTGAGGAGGGAGGGACGGAACGCTCCCCGTTTCCCCTCGGCGTCCGGCGCCGCGCCGGGCACAGCCCTGCCCGCAGCGCGGGGTGGCGTTGCATGGTTCTCAGTGTTCCCCTCTCCTAGGAAGGGCTTCGGAGCCGCTCCATCCCGGGGCGAGCTGGCAGGAGGCGAGACTCCTGCAAAGTCCCGGTACCCTACCGCAAAAGCATTCACTTGCCCCCGCGTTCCCCCAGCCTCCCCGCGGGCCGCTCGCCTCGCAGCCTCCGCACAACTTCACCGGAGCCTCCGCCTTCCCCGGGGCTTCCTTCACCCCACGCCCACGCCGGCCCTGCACCGCCCGCCCCCTGGCTCGGCCCGCATCCCCGCCGCCTTCCCTCCCTCTCCAAACGTGAGTAAGGGAGGCGGGACGGTGGATATGCGGAGGTTCCGGGCGGGGGAAGGGATTGAGTGTGTGCGGTGAGTGTGTGAGAGAGAGAGAGTGTGTGTGTGTGTGTGTACACAGCGCTGGGAGAGAGCGCATGCGCCCTGGCTGGCGGGGCCGAATGTTTCCCAAGTGTTTGAAACTGGTATTTGGGTTTTCCACGTTGGATCTAGCGCGGCGTATGGGAGCGAGGAGGCTGCGTTGATATCGCCGGGGAGCGGCGGCGGCGGCGGCGGTGAGGAGGAGAGCGGGGAAGGGGGGAGCGGAGGAGAAGCGGAGCAGAGCGGCGCTGGCGCAGGCAGAGGGGCTGCCGCTGCCTCTGACAGACACTTTGCAGAGCACATTTTGTTTCCAGATTGTTTCGGAGGAGCTGGTTTAAGCCCCCCTCCTTTCTCCTCCTCCTCCTCCCCCCCTCCCCTCCCCACACACACACACACACAAATCCCTCTGATTGTTCTTACCACCTCCTTCGTGAATTACCCACAACGACAGCCATTCAATCAGCTGCTGCTGGCTGTAGGGGACTAGCGGAGGGTGTGTGTGTGTGTGTCTCTCTCTCCCTCTTTTTCACACAAGAGGAGTCAGATGTAGCTTCCCTCGGATTTTTCGGGGGGAGCTACCGAGAGAGGTGGGCAGGGAGTGAGACCTTCATCGGGGTTACCGTCTTTGAAGGGAGCAGCACTTGCTCTCGCACGGAGAGGCGTGGGGAAGGATTTTTGTTTCTTTGCCGGATGAAAATGTTGAGTCCTGCAAACGGAGACCAGCTTCACCTAGTGAACTATGTGGAGGATTATCTGGACTCCATCGAGTCTATGCCCTTCGATCTGCAGAGAAATGTCTCCTTGATGAGGGAAATTGACGCCAAATATCAAGGTAAGTGTTTTCTATATATGTGTGTGTCCGTGTGTGTGGTTCGGGGCTCAGGGGGGAATGGTGTCTTTGCCTTTCTTTTCTTTAGAGCTGAGCCTCGGCTCCGTTTGCCCCTCTGCACCCCACAGGGATGGTAGCTTTATTTTTGAGAGGTAAAAGGAGGAAGAAAGCCGGGAGGAAAGATCCGAGGAGAGAGAGGGACTGATCTGCAGCGTTAGCTCTTGTCATGGGGCGGAACAAAAGGTCTCCGGCTTTTCTTATTAAGCAAGGACTCTGCTTTTCTGTGTAAATTGCTGGCCAAGAAGGCGGGGGCAGGGCAGTGGGGTGTGCGGTGCACAAAGGGGGGCCGTCCCTGGCCGTGGGGCTGAGGTGGAGGGGTTTGGGGGTACGGAGGAAAGTGCTGGGTGGATAGAGGGGGTAGAGATTACAGCACAACATTTAGGAATGTACAGTATTCATTATGGCTGTAGTAGGGGAGAGAGGCAGCTAGTGAAGGAGGGAGGGAAGGAGGGAGGGAGAAGAGGAGAGGGGGGTTAGGCGAGAGCGGGGGGCAGGGTGTGCTTTCTTCGCTGCCTCCTCGGTGGGTTTCGTTTCACCCGGGGAAACAGCCCCGCTCCGCTGGGCGGGGGGGCCGAGGGGGCAGGACCGGCGTGAGTGGGGGGGGACGGCACACACGGCCGCCTTTACGGCTGGGCTGAGGCGCCCCCTCCCTCGCCGCGCTCGGGGCACGCCGTCCCCGTCCCCGGGCGGAGGGAAGGAAGGGGAGGCCGGTTTGCGGGACTCGGGGCAGCTTTGTCACTTGGTCGCTGGCGTCCACTCGGGAAGGGAGGGGGAGGGGGGGGGCGCTTTATTCTGTGCCGCAGGTAGCGCTGACAGCCGGGGTGCCGGGAGGGGGGACCCCCTCTCCCTGTCCGCGCCCCCGTGCATGTGGCCTTAGGGGCGGTGGGCACCGAACCCTGTCTGCCGTTGCCTCAGCCGCTCCTCGAGCAGCTCAGCATGAGAGCCCGTCAGCTCCCGGGGAAAGGGTCCGGGGGAAACTTCTTCAGGAGCCCGCGGGGGCTTGTCGGGGGTGGGAAAGGAAGAAAAGGACAGAGCGGGCATCACGCCCCATGAAACTGCGTCCAGCGAGCACCTCCGCGCTGTGCTAGGAAGGGGCGTCCGTGCTCTTTTTATAGACAGTCCTCGTTTGCATATCGCGGTTGGCCACGCCCGTCGGGGGCGCTGATAGGGCGGGGGCGTCCCCACGGGCCGGCCTTGCCCCGCCTCCCCGCGCGGATTGGCTCCGCCGCCGCGCCGACCCGTCTCGCGCCCCCGCCCCGTCGTGACGTTTCGAGAAGCAACTTTTCCGTGGGGTTGATTTGAATATCTCGGCCGGCCCCGGCCGGCGCGCTCTGATTGGTCGGGTTCGTAGCAGGGGGCGGGGCAACCTTGGCCGTCCGGAGAGTGACTGACGTGTCCGGGGTGGGGGGGGGGCGCCGCTGCTCCAGCCGCACCTCGCTCGTGACTGGCCGGAGGGGGCGGGCCCGAGCGCGCTCCCGCCCGTCGTGATTGGCCGCTGCTCCGTGTCAATCACTCGTTTGTCACCCCGCTCGGGTCCGTTCGGCTCCGCTCGGGACGCCGCGGGTTCCCGGGGCCGGCCCGCTTTCCTGCCCGAGAACAATGGCGGCTCCGTCACCTCCGGGGCGGCCCCGCGCGCCGCAGAGGGGCGGGGGGGGCCGGGACCCGCTCGGGACCCGCTCGCCGCCGGCCCGCGGTGTCCGAGCCCCGAGAGGCTGCGGAGCTGCGCTGGCACTGAGGCTCCGGCTCCTCTCCGCTTGAGCGGCGCTCGCCACGCCGGCGGCGGGGAGCGCGGCTTTCCGCTGCCGCCGTGGCAGCCGGCGCGGCGCGGAGCAATGCCGGCACTGCCGTGCCCTGCGGCTCCCTCCCGGGGCGGCTCTCGGCACCGGGAGCACCCCCGGCTCTGCGGTGCCGTGCGGGATCGCGGCCTGCCCGGGAATGCTCCCGCTGCCCGGCGGGAATGCCAGAACCGGGGCTTGCCCGGCTGCGGGCGGCAATCGTTCGGTGTCTTCAGACAGACCGGTCTGCAGAGAGCGTGCCCGCCCACCACATTCAGAAGGGTTAAGCTGATGACATCACTCAAGTGCCAAAGCATAAAACTTCTGCATTTCAGCCACCGAAATCATTAACTCTACTTTTCCAGCCTTCCTGAATGTACAATCTGCTCCATGTTTGAAGGATCTTTTGGTGGCATCTTGGGTTTGGATTTCTTCTTGGTATTTTTTTTATTGTTGTTCTGTTTTGGGCTTTTTTTGTAGGTTAAAAAAACCCCCGCCAGTTGCTTAAAATTGTTAGTAACATATCGGAATACTGATTTGGTCAGATGGGTTATGTTGCAGAACCAGCTGACAGGTCGTGCTTAACCAACGTGTGAAACACAAGCTGCAGCTCTAAAATGTGAAGCAAACCTTACATAATATTTCCACGTCTTCACTGGAAATCATGTATGTTTTAAAACTGCTGAGGAAAGCCAAAACCTAAACCACAGGGTAACTCTTGGTTTGCATATGTGTCACATTCTCCCATGAATAAATAAATAAATAATAAATAACTACTTTTTTTTTAAAGTTTTGGTAATGCCAATGGCATGTATGAGAGATCCTGGTTTCTGTTACATTAATTGAGGTCAGGTTTTATATATTTTTTAAAAATATATTTTGCTTCTCTGCAATGGAGTTTTTTAACCTGTGAGAAAAGGAAAATTCAGAGAAGAAAGGAGATGCAGGAAAAACATTCAGTGTGTTTTTCAGGACTTAATATGGAGTGCTGAGTGTCCCATGCCCTGTAGTTGATTTGTGTATCATAATGAAACTCAGAAACATCTTCTTAAAAATAGGTTTCCAGAGCCATTCTTGAAACTTTGTGCATTGTTGTTTTTCTATAAACGCTTAGAACAATCCTTGAGGTGCAATTCAGGATGTAGCATATTTTAAAGGAGACACTGTAGCTGCTCCCCATTGTTGCCTATCGTCTTTAATGTTATCTTTCAATTTCATCTCCTGCTCTGCAGGAAATATTTAATGAAGATAATATTTTTGTGTTTTAAAGAATAGCAACATGTATTTTACGGAAAGTATATGTGGGAAATAATCTGAACATCCTGGATATTGTCATCCTAATCCTGCAATCCAGGGATTTACCTGGCCTCATATTTTCAGCAGAAATAGCTCGACAGTATTGGATGAAATAGCTTTGGGTTTAGACCATGTATTTGGTACTTCTGCATCTCCTGGGTCAAATAACCCAGCAGCGTGCTTCTACACTGGTTTGTGCTTTCTTTCTGTCCCACTCTTTCTCCCACTCTGTCATTGACTGAAAACATTAATTTGTTATACAGAAAATGTCCATTAATTTCACCTCTGATTTTGCAGTTAACCTTGGAACTTTTGATGGTATGTGTATTGGTTTAGTTAGTTCCTTCTAATTATTGAAAAGTTCAAAGGGAAGTATTGTCAACATATATAAAAATATATATTTAGTCACTTTTTTTCTCCTAAGTCAGCATTTGCATTCCATTCCTGTGGGACCACCTAGAACAAAAGGAGTCCAGTGGACTCATGAGCTGCTTGTCAGATACGAGCTTCAGGGCGTCTGTCTCTGATCGGTGCTGCATGCTAAAAGAAGCTGTTCCTGTATGAAAGAAAAAATGGGAGGTTTTGTTTTGCCATTCTCTCTGTCAAAAATATTTATAGTTTTTATTTCTTCTTTGCAGAGATTCTGAAGGACCTGGATGATTACTATGAAAAATTTAAACGGGAGACAGATGCTGTGCAGAAGAGAAGAATGTTGCACTGCATACAGAGAGCCTTGATTCGAAGTCAGGAACTGGGGGACGAGAAGATCCAAATCGTCAGTCAGATGGTGGAGCTCGTTGAGAACAGAACAAGGCAAGTGGACAGCCACGTGGAACTGTTTGAGAGCTGTCAAGAGACTAATGACACCACTGGAAACAGCGGGAAAGCCAGCCAGGATAAGTCGAAGAATGAGACAATCGCACAGGCTGAAAAGCCCAACAACAAGAGATCGAGGAGGCAACGGAATAATGAGAATCGAGAAAATGCCTCAAATAATCATGATCATGATGACATCACCTCAGGAACACCAAAGGAGAAGAAAGCAAAAACATCCAAGAAGAAGAAACGATCCAAGGCTAAAGCAGAGCGGGAAGCTTCTCCCCCTGACCTTCCTATTGACCCTAATGAGCCAACATACTGCTTGTGCAACCAAGTCTCCTATGGAGAAATGATAGGATGTGATAATGATGAGTGCCCCATTGAATGGTTTCACTTTTCTTGTGTGGGACTCAACCATAAACCAAAGGGCAAATGGTACTGCCCCAAATGTAGAGGAGAAAATGAGAAAACTATGGACAAGGCATTGGAGAAATCTAAAAAAGAAAGGGCATACAACAGGTAGTTTGTGGACTTTTCATAGTGAAGGAAAAAACCCACCAAACCAGTGTATTTATTGTCAGTGTCACCTTTGTTGAGGTGAAAGGATTGTAAAATGTATATTTTTAAAGGAGGTTTAAAACTGAACCATTCCTGTTACAGGGACGGCAATAAGAAATTTTGGGTTTCATTTGGTAAGCTGTAACAAGAATGTGGTCTGTGGACCAATGTATTCCAAAAGTACCATTATAAGAATATTCGGGTGTTTCTTAAAAGATAAATTTTCTTTATTTCTTTTTTCTTTTTTTTTCCTTTCTTTTATTTTTTTAAGTGCTGGTAGCACTCTACCCATTAAAATTTTGACAAATATCTCTGAAGTGTAATTTTATTTTCTTTAATGAAAATTGTTATTTACCTTTTGAACAAAATTGATAAATTGTTTAACCACCTGGCTGTATCTGAATAAAGCTGCAGTGCATTGCAAATGTAACTTCTTTTGGTGGTAAGCAAGAACAAACAAAAGGAGAGTAAAATTTGGTTCCTGCTACAAAGTGTCAGGATAACAGTTCAATAGCAAATGTTTAAATAGGCTTAGAGGATTATTTTTTAAAACAAAAAGTTAATGGTTAAATTTTAAACAACAAATATTTTATATGCTGGCCAGGTACCACAAAGGCCATTTTTAAATGATTGAATATGTTTTGTATTTAACCAGGAAGTGGTTTAGTAATGAGACATAACATAAATGAGGCTTTATACTGTCACAGATAGTGGTGTAGCAATCCTTAATTTGTTTAAGTTGTATAAATGTACATTTTAAGTGGAGTTGCACTTACTGTATTATACTTGGAAATGCAGCCAAATGCCATTGTGTAACCAATGTGCATTTCCTGCTGTATGTATGAAAATTGTACAGATGTGATATTAAGAAATAAATGAAATGAGTTTGACAGTTTGCTTCTTTAGCAATGTTGTTTAATCATCATTCATATAGCTCAAAAAACCAAGGAATTTATGTTTGACCTCAGCAGCTCCAGCAAGCTGCTGCTGGGAAGCCTGAAACTGTTGTAGTGGTAACCAAATTACAGTTCTGATAAAGAATCTTCATAGAACGCATGGCCAGCAGGGTCGTAGGAGAGCCAAAATAGCATTCAGCTTTCCATCCAGATCTTCTCATCTTGTGCTTGCAGTCACTCCCAGACACAGACATTTATCTGAGAATAGTACAGAGCTGGTCTTGTTCAGTTTTTTAATGCTTTTTTCACTGTGGATATAGATGACTCCATGTTTGTTATTGGAATCTTTTGCATTTCGGCTTTTTCGAAGCATTACTGCAGCTGTTCCAGGGCAGGCCTTTTTGTTCTTCATGGTCACCCCATACGAAAATGTACTTGCTATGCCGGGTGTCCAGTGCTCTGTCCCTTGGATGGATAGTGAAGCTTGGTCAGCCTGTTTGTTTCACTGTCGTGGCTGGAGGGGCCGACATTCTGGGTGAGCAGATTTCATCCCCCTGTCACCCTGCGGGCCTTCATCCAGGTGAGAAAGGAGCAGGACCAGCAGCAGGAAGGCCAGGGAAGTGAAGGTTGTGAAATGCAGTGGATCAGACAAAAGACTCACATAAAAATGTAGGAGCCTAGGGTTGGGGTTTTTTTAGAACATTCTGTGTATAATGGTGGTGTTCTGTTTCCTGAACAGTGAAACCATACCACTGAAATGACCCTTGTATTCCAGAAGATCCTTCTGTAGGAAGTAAGGTTTTGGATCTAGCCATACATGACACAGCTGAAGGGGTTCAGTGTTTTCTAAAAATGTACTGATGGGCCCCAAAATGCACTGCATCACCTTGCATGGATATTCCCTGCCAGACAAACATGCTCACAGTGACAAGTAGTCCTGTTTTACTTCTAAGTATGTGCACTGTGTGTGCACCTGCAGTCGTGTTTCCAGTCCCTTCAGACTGTCAGGTTACACTGAGCCACCTGTGCCCAGGGCAAGTGCCTGCTCCAGATCACTCTCCTGCTCCCGAGGTGGTTTAGGGTTGGTGTGTAATTTTTCTGCTCTCTTACATTTCCTTCTCCTTTCATCTTTTCTCTAAAGCCTTCTGGTTTTCCATTCTCCCTAGACACTTAGTGGTCTTTCCCACCCCTCTGTCCCTCCACCTGCTGTTGTTGTGGCTGATGCTGATGTTTCTGGCCTTTTCTGCCTCAGCTGAGGCATTCTCCCACCAGCCTATGCTGAGAACATCAATACTTAGCAGCAGGACTGTACTAGCAAAACCCCAGTGAAACTTTATATAGGAACTAGTGCAGACAAGGTTTCAAACCAAGCCTTTTTCACAAAATGTCTGCATTGATTCTGAGGGACATTTTGAATGTGAAAAGCCAGAAGGAAACAACAAAAATGCAAAAGAGGATGGTAAGAATGTTCAGTTATAGATGGAGCCATATTTATACTGCTCTTAAATATTTCCAGCTACTGAAGGCTGGCTGTGGTCTCCCATTTTTCAGTCTTTTGCTGAAGGCAGTTGCTGATCTGTAAAGTAGCTTGGAGTTACGTCCCTTTCCACATTTTTTTCCCAGGCTTGTGTTACCTCCCCAACCCAGCCTGTTGCAGGCTGCAGCATTGTTCTGCTCCTTGGCCCTGAGGGCTGAGTGGACTGGCACGGGACAGCCTGAAAGGTCTGGTTTCAGTCGATGGGCACGATCAGGTGGATGCGAGGGGCTCTGCAGTGGCACTAAGCTCTTTGTCGATGGAAGTGGAGCCATCTTGTGTTATACTGACACACTGCCAAGCGCTGCTGACTCTGCAAACTTTGTCCTGGCTTTGGTACTTTGTCTAAAATGCTGTCTTAGTTATTTGCAGTGAGTTTAATGGCCACAAGAAACGTCTATCTTTTGAGCCAATTTTTGTAATTTCTGCACAGAAACTGTGACAGATCAGTTATTTTGCAAACTTTCTTATTTTGCCCAGCAGAGCGATTTGGGGAGATCATCTGCCTGGTTTGAGAAAACATGTGATTCTCTTGGTGACCCTTTTCCACTGGGGCTGCCAACAAAAGGTTTGAGTGAGAGGAAGGCTCCTCTAGGAGCTGAGCTGAGACTTCATCTCCATTTCCCACGGGTTAGTAAACAGCTCTCAGGGGTCGTAGCATCAATGCAAAGTATAAAAATCATTGGGTGTCTGCTGAGGAGGAACTCATAGCAGCAGGAGTCACAAACTTAAACTTCTCATTGCAATCATTCAGGCAGCTGTAATTGCTGCTCTTCTGTGTGGTAGGGGTAGCAGCTATGTCTGTATTGTGTGGCTGAACCCTTGAGCTGGAGATGAAGTCCTTCCAGCTACTGAAAATGGCGGTTCAACACTCAAGGGAGCTGACAGCAGACCTTGCCCCGGAGTCGTCCCTGTCCTCGGCAGCAGATTCGTTGTGCAGTGGGCCAGCTGGCAGCGCAGAGCTGGTGCTGGAGGCACGAGTTGGGAAGTAAAAGGCATCAGTCAGGGAGCCCTTTGGGTGCTATGTCAGCTCCAAATGCAAAATGTTCCCAGCCAGCTGGGGAGAGAGCAAGAGAACCACTGCACGCCTGAAGCAGCAGAGCAGAGCATCAGTTTCAACAATTACACCATCTGAAAGCATCCCAGTCAAGCAGAACTGCTGTCTCCATTGAGCAGCAGCAACCTTGACCATGCATATCATTAGGTTTAAATAGGTTTCTTACTAATTAAGCACAGTTGCTGATAACCTGTATCCTAATTTCTTGGAGTGTGCAGAATAAATGCAATCGAATTGGACTGCTCCACTGTTTTAATTTTCATAGGGTATTTTTAGTTAATCTTTTAAGTTATTAAAACAATGAAAGAGATAAAAAACACTGTAAACAGTTGCAAAGAATATAATTAAAAATTCTGTAAGAGAAATGCTTCGAAACAATGCATCTTTGTACTGAATTCTGTTGCTTTAGATTTATCATAATTTTCCTGGCCTATTTGCTATTTGTACATAAAACCCCCCCACACCTTGTGCAGGAGTTGCTCAAAAGAGCTAGTAATTTCTGAGTATGGAAAGCAGTGTGAGCAAAAGTAGTGTGAGTATCAAAAGAGTAATGTGAGTATTGTAATGCCAAAAAATAATCAAGCTGATAATGATCCATGCAGTTTCCTACCTTCCCGGCTGTTACTGAAGTTCCAAATATAACAAGCAGGAGGAATGATACAGTGAGGAAGAGCAGCAGAGCAATGCAGTATATATAGAAAGCTCTGTAAACAGTATTAAGGTTTTCTCCCAAGTTTAAGATTACATTTCCAAGATTACTTTTCCCAGTAAGCATTTATTTTTGTTGGAAGTTTAAAAAATCAAAGGAATCTCTGTTCTGTCTCAAAACAGAAAATCTGCATTAGTGGCTAGGACAGTTGTGGCGTTCCCCAGTTGCAGCCAGGATTCCCAGATTAATTTATTCCTTTGGTTCACTTCATAAACAGGTTGCCAATAGTGGAAGGAGAAGAAAGGTGGGTGATACCAAACTTTTAAAACCAGGTACCTGTATTTAAATTTCAAGCTCTTGAGAATTGTGGGTTAACTTTGTGGCTTAAGATCCCACGTTGGGTCTGGGTGAGATGGAGCTCAGCTCTCACAGGCTGTGCTTTGCTCTGGGAGCTGGACAGGAGCTGATAGCAGTGCAGAGTTCTGGCTGCTGCTGAGCAGCGCTGGCACAGCCTCAGCGCTGTCTCTCCAACATGCTGCCCCCACATCCGTAGGCTGGGAGTGGGCAAGGTCTTGGGAGGGGACACAAGTAGGCCAGCTGACCCAAACTGACCAAAGGAATGTTCCATACCATATGACGTCTGCTCAGATATAAAAGCTAGGAAAAGGAGAAGGAAGTGGGGAACATTTGTTTTTTGCATCATTTACCTTCAGAGGAACTGCTACATTTCCTGAAGCTGTGCTTCCCAGGAAGTGGCCGGACATCACTTGCTCAAGGGAAGTAGAGAATAAAACCTTTGTGTTTTTTTCCTTTGCTTGAGGGTGCACAACCTTTCGCTTTTGCTTTGCTGACCTGCCTTATCTCAACCTGCGAGTTGTTTTCCATCTTATTTTCTCTCCCCTGTCCAGCTGAGAAGGGGGCGTGATAGAGTGGCTTGGTGGGCACCTGGCATCCAGCCTAGGTGAACCCACTGCTGTCCTTTTTGGTGCCTGGTGTGGGGTGAGGCAGTGACACCTCTTTATATTTATTGCATGCTACAGCAGTGTTAGTTATCCGGTAGCAAGCTCCTGTGCAGAGCACAGTTTGCCAGCTGCACTGCTTATCTCTTTATTTCGCTGAGTTTGGGAACATGCTCACACAAACAATGGCTCTGTGCTTTTCCCTGGCATTGATGGCCTTGCTGTGCTGGGGGAGCTATCTGGCGGAGACAATGAGGGAATACATCTCTCTCTTCCTACCCAGAATTTATGTGGATTCTTTTATTATGCAGGCTCCTGCAGTCCTTGTGCATCCTTACATGATCTGTTTAATTAGTACTGTAAGCATATCATGGGGTTTGTGGAATCTGATGTCATGGTGGTGTATGAGAAAACAAATTGTGAGTGAGGTGTTACCAAAATATTCCCTGAAGAAGTCAGTTCCAGGGTGGCAGGGTGTGTGGAAGGATTTGGGCAGGTTCCTAGGGCGGTTATCACCTCCCATTGCCTGGGAGTTTACACATGAGCAGGCAATGAGCCCTGACAAACTGACCCATCAGCTGATAGAGGGGTGCCTTGCCCAGCCCAATGAAAGCCAGCAGCTTCCTGCCCTGTGCTGGGGCCTGGCCTGTGCCTACCGAGCCACAGTCCAGCACTCTCAGAGGACTGTGGCTGAGGCTGGGACACAAACTGTGTTTGAGGACATGATGGTTGAGATAGGAACCCAGACCACAACAACTACTGTAACTGTCCCTGTAATGGAAAAGAAAAGGTGGACAAGGAAATCAACAAGTCCTTGTCAATTAGAAAGGGAGGAAGAAGAAGAAGAAAAAGAGGAAGAAGAAAAGGAAAAGGAAGAAAAAGAAGAGGAAGTAGAAAAAGAAGAGGAAGAAAAAAAAGAAAAGGAAGGAATAGAAGAAAAGAAAAAGGAAGAAAAAGAAGAAAGGGAGGAAGAAGAAGAAGAAAAAGAAGAAAGGGAGGAAGAAGAAGAAGAAAAAGAAGAAAGGGAGGAAGAAGAAGAAGAAAAAGAAAAGGAAGAAAAAGAAAAAAAAAAAGAGGAAGGAGAAAAAGAAGAGGAAGAAGAAAAGGAAAAGGAAGAAAAAGAAGAGGAAGAAGAAAAAGAAGAGGAAGAAAAAGAAGAAAAAGAAAAGGAAGGAATAGAAGAAAAGAAAAAGGAAGAAAAAGAAGAAAAGGAAGGAAAAGAAGAAAAAGAAGAAAAGAAGAAAGAAATAAAAGAAGAAAAAGAAGAAAAAGAAAATAAAGAAGAAGAAGAATCATCAGGAAAGGAAGGGTGTGATCAAAAAACCAGTCCTTCAACAAATAAATCAAAGCCAGGAGCAAAAGAATTCAATCAGGAAACAGAAATTACCCAGCCTCTGACACCATCAGAACTTCAAGACCTGCAGAAAGATTACAGCCGGCAGCCAGGTGAGCGGATTTCTGCCTGGCTACTTCGATGCTGGGATTGTGGGGCTGATGGTCACCTGCTGGAAGGTAGGGAAGCCCAACAGCTGGGATCTCTTGCTAGAGATCGGGTAATTCAAAGAGGAATTGGAAAAGAGATGGCAATTTGCAGTCTCTGGAGACGACTCCTGTCAGGTGTGAAAGCAAAACATCCCTTTAAGGAAGATCTTGTGAACTCCCCAGGAAGGTGGACCACTGCAGATGAAGGTATCCAGTACCTGAGAGAATTAGCAGTGCTGGAAGTCATCTATAGTGATCTAAAAAATGATAACATCTCTAAAGATCCAGAGCATGTCCCTTGCACAATGGCCATGTGGAGGAAGGTAATTCAAAGTGCCCCTGCATCATATTCTAACAGTTTGGCAGCAATGTATTGCCCAGAAATGGAGACACCAACTGTGGAGAGAGCATCTTTTTGGCTCCAAAACTTAGAAGAAACTCTTTGTACCCAGGCCAGCACCTCATCTGTCAGGGGTAGTCCAAGAAATCAGTCTTGTCCTGCCCTGATCAGAGGGAAAGAGAGCCCCAGACACATGACACGTGGTGCACTGTGGTTCTTTCTGTGTGATCAGGGGGAAGACATGAGGAAGTGGGATGGTGAACCCACCTTCAAACTGGAAGCCCGTGCCCGTGAACTGAGAGAGAAGAAAGCTGAGAAAGGAGAGAGCTGTGAGAGAAGAGAGAAGGGGCCATCCAACAAAGCTGTCAGAGTAGTTTCTACAGACACAAGACAGCAATCAGCAACCTCCCAGACACAGAAGAACTGACATTACCTCTCTTGATCCTGGTGAGGAGATTTCTGGTCTGGCCCTGTAAGAGTCAGACAGTGAATGCTCTAATCAGGAAAAAGAGTAGAGGGTCCCTCCCTTCTGCCAGGAGGAGGAAAGGGATGACTGCATGTGTTGGATTTGACAGCCTGGCATATCAGACCCAGAGAAGTATACAAGGCTTTGGTAGATACTGGTGCATAGTGTACGCTGGTGCTGTTGGGGCACAGGGGCTCAGAACCCATCTGGATCTCTGGATTGACAAGGGAATGCCAAAAATTGTCTGTTTTGGAGGCTGAAGGGAGCTTAACAGGAGACAAGTGGGAAAAGTGCCCCATTGTGACTGGCCCACTTGTATCCTTGGCATTGACTGTCTCAGGAGAGGGAACTTCAAGGATGTAAAAGGGTACCAATGGCTTTTTGGTGTAGCTATTTTGAATAGAGATCAAGTAGTTATCCACCCTGCCTGGCCTCTTAGAACATCCCTTCCTTGCAGGAGAGCTGCAAGGGGAAGAACAGCAGGTGACAATTGGTACCAAGACAGTGCATCAGCAGCAGTATGGCACCAACCGAGATTCCCTGGCTCCCATCCATGAGCTGATTCCTCATCTGGAGAGCCAAGGAGTTATCAGCAAGGCTCACTCACCTTATAACTGTCCATATGGCAATTGCAAAACTCTGATGAAGAATGGAGGTTAGCATAGGCTATTGTGGCCTAAAAGAAGTCACAGCACCCCTGAGTACTGCTGAATCAGACATCAGACATGTTATCCAGTGTGGAGACTGTCAAATAAACCTGGAATTGACATCCTCGGGGGGTGGAAACACAGCCCTAAGATCTTTCATAGGTGTATCACATCCCTCATCACCCACAAGCCTCTGGAAAGATTGGGAGGTATAATGCACTGCTGAAGACTATGTCGAGAGTTGTTGGGCAATGGGGCATGGAAGCATGGGGATGCAAATTGAGCAGAAGCCACTTGGCTGGTTAACTCTAGGGGATCTGCTAACCGCCCTGGTCCTGCCCAAGCTGTGGGAGGAGATAAGGTCCCTGTACCACACACGGGGAAGTAGCTGGGGGAGTCAGAGTGGGTTTCTCCTCCCATGGGAAAAGGCAAACCCCTTTGTGGGATTGTCTTTGCCCAAGGGCCTGGGTGTACTTGGTGGGTAATGTGGAAGGATGGGGAGACCTGGTATGTGCCTCAAGGAGATTTGACCTTGGGGGGAAAAATAATCTGTGGTGTGAGTTTTATGTTGCAGGAAGTGAAGAAGCAGGAGTGACATGAACTGGTGAAGAGTGAATTTTGTGGGGAGCAAGGCAAGTGTGACAGCAACCTGAGCCAGGCTGGTGTCAGTGTCCAATGGCCAAGTGTGCTGCTTCTCCTGTCCTGAGCACCCATCCTGATGGAATGGAATCCAAGTCATGGACTGTTTCTGAACGTCTGGAGGGGCAGAGGAAGCCCATGGAATGGGAAAATGATATCTGTGAAAGGACTGGGGATAATAGTTAAGGAAAATGCATGGATCTGTATGTTTGGTATAAAGATGGTTTAAGGATGTAGTTTAAGGTCTAAGTGTTGGTAAAAAGGGATTTCAGTAATGAGAAGTAAATACAGTGCAATAGTTAGAAGATTAAATTTTGTGGGATCTGAGTATGACACAAATGGTATGGAATAAGAGGTGGAGATTGTATTTGGTCTGGCTGAGGTGGAGTTTGTTTTCCCCATTGCATTGGGAGCTGGACAGGAGCTGGTAGCAGTGCAGAGTTTTGGCTGCTGCTGAGCAGCAGAGTTTTGGCTACTGCTGATCTGGCACAGCCTCAGCACTGTCTCTCCAACACGCTGCCCCCATATCCATAGACTGGGAATGGGCAAGGTCTTGGGAGGGGACACAACTAGGCCAGCTGAACTGAACCATCCAAATAAATATTCCATACCATATGATGTCTGCTCAGATACAGAAGCCAGGAAAATGAGGAGGAAGTTGGGAGCATTTGTTATTTACAATGTTTGCTATGTGTCCTGAAGCCCTGCTTCCCAGGAAGTGGCTGTTCATCACTTGCTGATGGGAAGTAGAGACTAAAATCTTTGGGGTTTTTGCATTTGCCTGTGTGCACACAGCCTTTTATTTGATTTTAGTGAACTGCCTCATCTCAACCTGCGAGTTGTTTTTCATCTTATTTTCTCTCCCCTGTTCAGCTGAGAAGGGGGGCGATAGAGTGGCTTAGTGGGCACCTGGCATCCAGCCAGAGCCAGCCCCTTACAAACCCTTGAGAAGGTCTGCTGGCTCTGCTGTCCTTTCCAATACCTTGGTAGTTCAGGGTAATCAATTTTAAAGACCTTGCATACTATACATGTAGTCACAGTAGATGATTACTACAGATACTGCAGTAAGAGTATAAAATTAATCCCACCCAGGTGGATGGAAACTTTGCACATGTAGTCACAGTAGATGATTACTACAGATACTGCAGTAAGAAAGAGTATAAAATTAATTCCACCCAGGTGGATGGACACTTCACTGAAGTCAAAATTCTTTTTAGTTGTTGGGGTGAAAATCTAACCTCCATCCAAATTTTAGGAAACTAGTGAGCAAAATATGTGTCTGAAATTCCTTTACTGCAGAATTACTGTACTGCAAAATTCCTTGCAGTACAGTAATTTTGCGTAATATGTGAGTGTGCTGTAAGCACCATGTGCCTGTGCACTGAGTCTGTCTCACTCAAAAAATGTTTCAAGGCAATTCCTCCATGTAGTCCTATGTACAGTAACATTAATTTTTAAGGTGCTTTAAGTTGTTGGTTTTATTTTCTGTAGTTTACTTTAATAAAAAGTAAAAGCTGCCTCCTGTGCCCATCAGCTGAGAGTGAGGGCTGGAACAGACTCCGTGGGATCTGCAGAGGATGCAGGCAGTAGGTGACTTCGTGGTGGTGGCACATCAGTTGTCCAACACTGATGCTGGCTGAACTGGACCTGAACTTCTGCTTGTGCTTCTTGCTCTGGGGAAAGGATCCTGATGCAAAGAATATGGAGTTGTCTCTTGCATTTGGCTTGCTGACAAATGGGGCCCTAAAAGGTTAATATGTCTCAGGCTCATAGCTCAGCATTATTGGAAAAACCCCAAAACCAAAAAACCCCAAAAACCTTAAAATAAACTTGGATCCATTAAGTGAGTAGTCCAAAACTTGGGTAAGGCAGATAGAGTCACCTTTATGCTCTCACTTTGTGGAAGAATTAATGCAATTTAAATACCCTCAGTAGTATACATCCTGAATTCCCTCATCATACAATACACTTTGCTAGTTCGATTTTTTTTCAAAATAAATCAAACTTGGAAGAAAAAAAAGGTATTTAGTGATAAGGATTAGAAATACAAGTGAATTGTGTGTAAATTATTCACCTGCATACAGAAAGGGATGTTTTGCAATGTTAATTAAAAGATATATATCAGGGGACTTTTCTTTCTGCCAGCCTCCTCTCTCCTTGAGATTTGTGTGGTTGCATCTGAAATAAAATGCTCTGCTCTCATAATAGCTTCTTCAGTCTTATGACTTTGGGAACAGACAATTTAGCAAGAGCCCTATCAGTAAAAGATGAATTGTTAGATTCATGTTCCACACAGTGATTTTATTCAACAGCTAAAAGATTAAGGGCAATTCTTTCAGGAAAGTCCCCTGAGTTCGAATGCTTTCATTTGTAGGTGTCTCTGGAGGACACTGGAAGTAGAAGGAAATAAATGTAATGTCTTAAACTTTAATCAAGTCTAATGCATGGTCAGAGGTACTTTAAAACTTTGGTCATGTTCATATCATTTTGCCATAGTGTCACTGCAGAAGAATAATATGATTTTTGGAATGCCCTGATTTTTCATTTCCATGCTTTATCAGGATTTTATGTATTTTATGTTTTGTCTCAGTTTTTTGTCTGCTGACCCTATTCTGCTTGGATTGGAGACAGCTTCAAGAAGACAAAAGTAGTATTTTTAAAGTAAAATTACTGATACTCTCCATCTTTGTTATCCACACTAATGTTGTTTTTTTTTAATGTAGAAGGTGTTTGGTGAGAGCTCCTTTATGCTGAGCCCTTAGATTCAGCACAAAGGAACTTTTACAAAAGAGAGAGACTTGTAAAGAGTGGAAGTAAGGCTACAATACTGAGGTAAACAGTGGGACTTCACTTTCAAAAGTAATCCTCCCTGGGCTGTAATAGTTTTAAAGGAATTCTATCTAAATGGGCTCAAGGGAAATAGAGCATCAAGTTTCCAAAAAAAGATAAACACAAATTATGTGACACTCCTACTAGCTTTCACGACAGGACTGGAGGCTGTTATGTGTCAGGGCAGTAGTGACATTCTGCAAAGACAAAACTGTGTCATGCTGTACAAGAGAATACAGAAGAACTGTTAGAAATGGATTTCCAGGGTGTCCTGCCGTCCACAGTTGTTATTTTATAGAAGGCACCACTGGCCAGAAGGTAGCACTCATGTCCATGGAGATTTCAAAGGAAGACAAAGAACCTTCTTTGTTCAAGTCAGAGGCCAAGGCTTGTGTTATTGTGTCTGACAGAACAGAAACAGACAAACTTATATTGGACAACCCACTGTCAAGCCATGGCGAAGTAAGATTCTCAAAAAACCACAAATATTATCTTCCATGAATAAACTGTTCATATTTTCCATAGGTGACTGAGGCAAATGTCATGTATTTCTGGAAATATTAAGTGAAGAAGTCAGTTATCTAGTGCTATTAGTGACAAAAAATGAAAACAAAGGAACTTCTGGAGGACAAGTTGAATAGGTTTGTACCAAAGCTCAGAAAGGGCAGGTGTATCTTTATTTGTAAAACTGATGTAAATATTATTTCAACAGTTTCATCTAACTTTAGGAGGGTTCATTGCCCCATCCTTTCTAATATAGGGCCTTTTAGATCAATTTCTTGCTTGAAGTAAGAATTAGAGCCACAGACTCAGATTTGCTATCAGTGTGGGTGGCTCCTTTCTAATCTGGACCTTCACCTGTGTCTTTTTGGATAGCAGAGATTTCCCCCAGAGAAAACACAGGTAAGGCATCTCTGCTCTGCAGCAAGCAGCTGCTGGAGGCTGTTTCATTAGCACCTTGAAAACCTGGTCAGCAAAGTTTTTTTGTTTCTGGGATCTCTATTTCAATGGAAACCACTTAGGACACATCCTCCTGGTAGGTAGACAAGGACACACACACTCTTTTTTCACTCCTTGTTTATGTGTGGGTGTGTGCTTCAGAAGGGTGTAGTAGACAAGATGAGTGGATGTGTTTCATTTTCTGCAATATACTGAATTAACTTTTGAAGGTTTATCTTTCTCCTTACCTGTCACTTTCTTCTGGTGGACAGTCTGTGGTAGTGGATGCACACTGGATTGGCAACTTCTGTACATGCTTGCAGCATGAGGTGACAGTAACAGCAGAACCACTTCTCCTTGTCCAGCACTGCTAAACTTGCTTTAGGGAACAGAGCTGGGTTTTTACAGGAGGAGCAGAAAGGATTGTTATAGGATTGGATTCCCAGCTGTCTGAAGAATTTCTCTTCAAAGGGACTGGAGCATTTCTCATTCCACCTTCTGCTCCCCCCAATAATTTTAGGTAAACTGGGATGATCAAAAAGATGGCCACAGGAGAGATGTGAAAAGACTTTACATAAATTACGCCAGGTGTGATGACCTTTTGTATGTGGAAAAGGTTGTTAGATATGATTGTCTTTAAAAGAACCAGAAGCAAAATTTGGGGACTGATTGGCACATCAACCTTGTTTCAGTCTCTGGCAAAATCAGGGTGTCCATTTCTGGGCACATGAAGAAGAATGTGAGAGAGCCCTCAGCACAACTTTACACAGGCAAATCATACCTGCCCAGCCTGTTTGCCTTCTGTGATAAAATGACCACAGCTGTGAATGTAGGGAGAGCACTGGATCTCATTTACTGCAGCTTTAATGATGTGGGCTCAGCAAGTAATGTGAAGCATTACTTGCTTCATGTAAACTTTAGCAAGGCTTGAATATGTTGTCTCCCATAATATTCGTGCATCTAAATTTGGAATTTGTCATCTGAATGGGTGGGGATCTAGATGGGTAAGCAGCTCTTTGGATGGCTGGGCTCAGAGGATCAGGGTTACTGGGTTGTAGATCTTCTTTCCTGGGAGCTGGTCCTGAGTGCAGTACTGCAGGTCTGTCCTGTGTGACACCATTGCCCTGGAGGGAGTGATGAAGAGCCCTTCACCTTGGCAGGGCTGCCAGTGTCACCGAGCTGGGATGAGGGCACCATCCATGCTGCCTTCCAGAGGAACCTGACAGGCTGGCGTGGGTGTTGGGCAGAAGCTGTGCTGTTCAACAAGCACAGCTGAATTCATGCAGCTGAAGTCCTCAGGAAAACACCCACTAATTCTTATTTCAGAGATAAGAATCCATTGAAGCACTGGAGACAAGTTTTTTGTTTCATCTGTGGGGATCAGCACTATAAAGAGCAAATAAGCAGAGTAACCAATTAACCCATGCTGAAATGATCCTGACACAAGTTTACAGCTCTGCAAAGTGTCTTCTCTGTTTTTTTCCTTTGGACAAAGATATTCCTTGGTGGTATCTCTCAAAGAGAAATGGATGAAAATATATCACCACCTTTTTTCTAAACCTTTCCTGTAATTGGGATGAAGGAGAAGGGAAACCCTGGATTATGTAATTTTTTATGTAATTATTTGTGTTTTAGTTTTGCTGTGCCTCAGGCAACTTCACAGCTTCCCACATCTTGTTTATGATACATTTTTGACAGATTCAAAACTTGACAACTATTTTGGGCTGCTGTATTTTTATTACTACTTCAGCACCTGGAAGTGAACAGAGCTGTTTGAAATGCTCACAGTGGTAGCAAGAAGTTTCATGCCAGCACACTACTTCTGAATTTCGCAAATAAACTTCCACAGCAATGGGATTTTCTGAGCTTAGCCTTCCATATGAGTGGAGCAACATGAAACTTGTCTGGGGTTGGAGTGGTGTTTTCATTATTGCAATTTTCTTTCTATATATCCCGTAACTCAAGAAACAGGAGCTTTCCAGTGAAGAGACCAAATTTATTGGAAAGGAAGGTGAAATTTTTCATGAAAAGGGTGAGAAAAAATGGCCTAGAATCACACACAGGCGTACATTGTGTGTTGAGAGCTGATGCCTCTGTGCAAGGTGTGAGTTCCCAGCCTGGAATGGCTGTGCTTGCTGCTGCTGTGATGTCTGGAGGTGTGGGCACAGCTGCACTACCCCACCTCCCCAAACTACACTGATCCTGTAGGCTCTGGGAAGAAATGAAATTTTTCCAATGGAGCTGAACCTGATGCAAAAGACATCTAAGGGGTGCCACTTGATTGAGTGCACAAGGCTGCATGTCCTGCGACCTGGGCATGAAAGAGTCAAGCACTGGTGATGTAGGTCCACTTCTGTGTTCCAAAGTGTGTCCAAGAAGCTGGGGAGAGGGTCCCACACAGCAGGTTTATTTAGGCACACAGTCATGTTCAGGACTCTTTTGGGAAACAGTCCTCTGCAGCAGCAAGGTGTTGCTGGGTATTTTGTCTCATTTTTTCTTTAGGAGGCCAGAAGAGAGGTGCAAGTGTCTGGAAAAGTCATGAGGCAGGAGAAGGGCACTTCAGTCCTGTTGCAAAAATATCAGCTTTGATCCTTGTGGAGGATTGGCATGGGACGAGGATGGAATGAGCAAGTGCCTGTCCCTCTGTGCACCTTGGAAGGACATGGGGCAAGGTGCTCCAGAGGGCCATGGGGTCATGTCCAGCCCTAGAGAACATGCAGACTTTCAGCAGGTGTTTTTCTTATGGTAGTGTGACTGTGAAGCTACAGTCTACTGGTTTGCTGCAATTTATCTGCTTTATGATAATAGAGAGCTGTTTCTGCAACTTTTGAATTTATTTAGCTCGAAGCAAGACCAGCCAGCTCTCTTGTGTATACTAGAAGCCTACTGTAAGAATCAGACAAACATAAATGAACCCAGAAAACAGGTGCTGCTGTAGAAGACTGGGAGTTGGGACTAAATTCTCATTCACATGCACAAGCACAATTCCCACTGATTCCATATCTCACATCTCTACTGTCTACATGCAGAGTGTCTTGTCACCCTGTCCTTGCTATCCTTTCCATCCTCTGTGACCAAATTTGCCATCAAATGAATTCCTACAGCTTTCACCAAAGCCACTTGGAATTTCAAATATGTTTTACATTATATTTTAAGTGGAAGTCTTGTTTTCACAAGGTTCAATACAACTGGGAATTCATTTTGTTGTATTAGCAGGTCTTGATTTTTCACAATGCAAACATTAGTGGGCTTTTCTGAGATTGGACACATTAAATTACTCCTCATGATTCCCCTGTCATCATGAAATGTCTTGCTCACAATACCTGGGTAAGTGCAGATTTGCTAATCATACCACGGGGAAAGAAAATAAATTTGCTAAGCAGACCAACAAGGAAAATAAATTGGTGTCTGTTAGCTGAAATTGCTTATTAAAGTGTTAAAAATATTAATGTAATAGGATGGTAGCACTTAAAATGTGACTCTTTAGAAAAGGACAGAGGCAGAGATTGAAGTCAGTATGGATAGAAACCTTGAGACACTCATACCAAAACACATCTCTGATCCTGTGTCCTGTTCCCCACTTGGGCAAAGACCTGATTGCACCCACCTGCCCCACATCATATTCCAGTACCAGCATCAACACTTTTCAGTTGTCACCGTGTTATGATCCAAGACCTAAATTCCCACCAGGAAAGACTAGACACAGCTCAGGCAGCCCCACACCTTTTCCCAAGATGCCATCCAGGGAATGGTGGCCATCCCTCCGCTGCAGCTTGCAGCTCAGAGCCAGACCTCTGCCCAAAGCAGATTTGCCTGCAGTCCATAGTGGGCTCGTGGAAGTCCCTGTTCACACACAGAGAGTGTGGGGACTCCCAAAGGAAAAGCTTTTGGCTGCCCCAGTCCCTCCCGTGGGGTCAGAGCCCCCCACGCTGTGTTGGCAGGAGCCGGAGCAGCCAGCGGGTGAGGCACGCTGAGTGGGAGCCCTGTTACACCTTTCCTTGTCACTTCCCCAGCAGACCTGGCTCTGTTTACTTTGTGTTTATTTAGCAGATGATGAGCTGGTCCTTTTAGCTGGAGAGTGAAGGAATGGCATCAGGAGCTAGGGCAGTGACTCTGGCGTTGTCTCTCCTCCCCATTGTGCGGAATGAGGTCTACAAGGGTTATGTCACACTCAGCCTTAAGGAAGACATGAAATGAAGGAGACAGCAGGCAGCTAGTGGCAGAGAAAGAGAAGGAAAGAAGGGAGTTTAATGAAAGGTCTCTGTGAGTGGAAGGTTGACACTGTGATGCTGGTGGGATCTCTGCAACGTGAGATAATCATTGATCCAAATGAGTACAGGTACTGACTGGAGCCTGGTTCAGCTGGGCAGGGCAACTGGTAAACTGTTTAACTGCAGGCCAGCTTTCCATATGTAGTTGTTGGTTACTGTTGTAGACCCATAAATTGTTTATACATGGTTTGGTTGGTTTTTTCTTTGCCTGAACTAGGTATTAAATAAGTTTTTTCTCTCTTGGAAATAAGCAAATGAGGAAACATGCAGTACTAGAAGGGTTGCTTTCACGGAATGTGAATAAGCTGAGGTTTGAATGGCCAGGTCCCCCTTTGAACACTGATGTTCTCAGTCCATCATTGCTCAAGCAGCTTCTCACAAACCTCTAACTTTTCTTGGTTTCTCAATTGTTGCCCTCCCTGAAGAAAAGTGCTTGGAAAGTAAAATTTAAAAAAAATAGCAGCAGCGTTAGAACAAATGAAATCCATATTTTAGAAAGAGTTGAAAAATATTAATAGTTTAAAATATTAATAATTTTAAAGACCAGCAAGTTTTTACTTGAGAATTTCCATGTGATCTGCAAAAATAAGTTTATCACACCATCCCTATGAGGAAGTGAAGGCTGAAGGAGACAGGAGGTATCAATGTATTCAAGTGACAGAACAAACTGATGGGAAGCATGGATGGAACAAGCTGGGAGTTTGTAGCATGTTCTGAGGAGGGCAGAGCAGAAGGTGACATTTTGGCAGCCAGAATATTTTTAAACAGGGCTGTGGTTACTATTTCCCTTTATCTTAGAATTTGGCTAAATTTTAACTCTTTTTCTTTATTATTATTTAAAACACTGTTTAGCAATCAGGACACTTACAGAAAGGGGTGGCTGGCAGCCCTAGGGAGCAATGCCCTGTCCCTCAGTCTGGGGACAGTTTCTCCATGCACATTGCCCAGCCTTCCCTGGACAGGCAGCCACCACCTGCCCTCCTCACGTGGCTGTGGCCAGCCTCTCCTGCAAGGAATGATGCTGTGGTGCTGCAGCAGGAGGCCCCTGGGAGAAACCACACTCTGCTGCCCTCTGGGTCTTGGGTTATTTGTCTTCATCTTGCCTGAAGCCTGAGCTGCCAGTCCCTTCTGGGACACCTCTGTACCTTCACTGTTGTTTCTGCTCCTGTGAAGCCTTTTATTTGCCTCATTCATATTCTTGGGAAAGTGGCTAAATTAAAATAGATTCTGTAAATTGCATGGATAATATAGAGCTTCAGTGACATGGCCTGAAGTTTTTATTGGTAACAGTTATATCTTACTGCAAAGTCTTTTTTGCACACAATTCCTCCCCACTAGGTTATGGAGAGGTTATTGCTGAGGCAATAATTTTCTCATATTCTTGTTTGTGATTTTGTTCTTTCAGCTCACAGGAGAGAGAAAATCACTGTCCAAAAATGGCATTCAGAGCCAGGTGCCCAGCTTGAAAGTGTGATGCAATTTTGGTATGGAGAGAGTGTGAAGCAGGAATTTCTGGATGAAATTTCCCAATATGTGCTGTGCAGAATTTATAGCCTGAAGGATTTTCCTTGGCATTACCTTTAATCAGCGAGAATCTTTCAATCATTTGTCTTCTGCCTTAGCAGCACATGGACAGGTGTTTGGTGTTTGATCATGACCCCAAACTGTGACCACTAGGTGCAATCCTGCTGTTTGCTCATACTGAGGAGGATGACAAAGCCTGATTCCTGCTTCCACCTCTTCCTACTTCTTGTCTCTGACCACACTGGGGGCCCTGCCAACAGCAGACAAGAAAAAAGTAGTCAGTTCAAGGCATATATTCTTCCCAGTTCTTATATGGTAGAGTAATGAAAAAAAAAAAACAACTTTGCCTGGAGATCTACATTTGCAAGAGTTACTACAAGCTTGGGGAAGTAGTTTTACAGGATGGTCAGACCAGAGCTGTGTGTCTCAGAGCTGGGATCATACCTGCTAGCAACCAAAGCTGCACAAGTCTCTGCTCACATTTAAAGTTCTTGTACTATATCAAAAGACATCCAGAAATTTTGCTGGGGGTCTCTGAGCTGTGCCAAGGCTGCCAGTGCCTTCACTGGACCCAGTCATCTGGTCCACCTTGCACCTCCTTGGTGGACTTCATCTCAAGGGGCTTTCCAGCCTTAATGGTTCTCTAATCCTTATTTTGCTCCCCAGTTTACTGAGCCCTGGCTTCCTTCCAGTGTGACAATCCTGGGTAATTAACAGCTGCATTTGCTTTGGACGCTTGGTGAAGAGGGTCTGTGTGTGTGTGTGTATGTGTGTCTGTCTGTCTGTCTCTCTGTCTGCTCAGGGCAGGAGGAAAACAATGCCCTCAAGGATGGTATGTCAGATGCTTCCTTGAATTGCAAATTACAATACTATGTAATGCTTATTAATGTTCTAGGTACAACAAAATAAATTGACTAATCTATTCATCCATTCTCTGATGAAAAGCTACTCATTTGGACTGGCCTCATTTTCTTTGTCTGCAGCTCTCTGATCACATCCTATTTAATTTCCTCTTCCATCGAGACACCACACATCCAAATGTGAGTGTTGTTACCATGTTCTGCCTAATTAGCTATAATCATCCTTGTTGAGGGAGGCTGAATTCAGAAAAGTCCAGTAAAAACTGATTCTTTTCCCCCTCCCCCACCATTAGCCTTGACTATCAGGCAGGTTTTTTGTTGTTACAGTGCTAACCACAGCTGGTATAATTTCCATAGCTCAAAGGCCATAAGTAGGGACAACTGGCATGGAAAGCATCTGGTATCTTCTGAAGGAGGATGAAGGCAGGCTTGAGGATGAAGGCACCATCCTCCAGCTGGAGGCAGCCAGCAGAGGCCTTGGACCAAAGCTCAGTTCATGGTGTACACCTTCCAGAAGGGGTTGTGGCATTTTATTTACAGTACCTGAAGGGGTGGGAAACCATGTCAGCAGGGATTTTAGGAGCCTCCATCCATCAGCTGGATGTTCTTACAGTTGTTATTTTCATGTGGATTTTTTTTTCGCTGATATATTCCTTACTTGATTTCTCAATTGTTGCCCTCCCTGAAAGTACTTTTTGGAGAGGTTTACACCCTGGTCTTGATGGAGCTTTTCCATACCTATACAACCAGTCCTGCCCATAAGGGAGGAGCCCAGGCTGGCATGGAGCTGCTGATCCTGCAGGTGGGCAGACCATGGATTTGTCACCTTGGATCCCACTGTGAAACCAGGTTGATAGCCAGGCATCCTGGTGAAAGATGTTTTCTTGCAGAAACAGAACATTGTCTGATGCATAACTGCATCACTTGGCCATATGTGTGCAATGTGTGATTGTGCCCTGGATGAGCCAGCAGCTGATCCAGCTCTGGGTGGATCTGGTGCTGCTCCTCAGGAAGGCACTGGAGCTGGAGCCACTTAATGCTCTCAGGCACATGGTGAGATTCTGCATTTAAACTCGATGATCCTTGTGGTCCCCTTCCAGCTCAGGATATTCTGTGATTTTGTCATTCACTTCTGAGGCTTTGGACACTTAGGAAGCATTGGACTTCCAGGTCCAGGCAGCAGCAGCTCTGCTGGCTGTGCAAGGCAATGACAGGCATGCAAGCTGAGGGTCACGTTGTAAGGGCTTTTCCTGGGATTCAAGAAAGCTTTGTAAATGAACCAGAGAGAAAAATGGCTGTAATTTTTCAGAGCCCACTGTATATAAAGATGACATTTACCCAGAGGAGAACTGTTTCCACAGCATACAGACATCTGGAATACACTGTTAGATTGATCCCTTGTAGGGGAAAATTACCATTACTGTTCAATTGCACACAGACATCTTAAATTATTAATGGAATTCCTGCCTGAGGGTAAACATTGTAGATTCACATTCTGAGATTTTCTGAGAGCTCTTTGATTGCTCACAACTAGGGCTGTTAAATACAGTTATTTGCTTTATACATTTTAAATGGATCGATATCAACTGAAGAAATATAAGGGGGAATGGAGAGTGAGAGTAAAGGAGCAGGAGTAAAGCTACCATCAGTATCCCTTGAATCTTAGGGATTTTTAAATCTGGCTGGAGGTTTTGTCCCTTAACCTCTATGGAGCACCAGCCCCAGACCTGCACACTGCCCTTATAGTCATGAATGTCTCAGGGGCTGTTTGCTGGGGCACCAAAATCTGCAGTTTATGAAGGGGGAAGGAGAAGACCACATGGCCCTTGCAGCAAGGATGCTGTCCTGGGCAGTCCCATGAGTTCTTGGTTACCCAGAGAACTCATCTCTGTGCTTTCCTTTGCTTAAGGGAAGTTATGTTTTACTCATGGATATGAATAGCTTCTTTCTGAAGACACACCTCTAGAGATGGCACACGGGGTTTCAATCTGCTCTTTGCCTGTGTGCTGCACCTTTATTTGGCACCTGTGTCCACTGCTATTGCTCTTTCTTCTCCTGTCCTCTCACCAGCTTCTTAAAGCCAACTGCCACAGAAGAAAAGCCAGGCTGAGATGGAAGAGGCTGCTTTGCCTCCTTTCCAGGTTGCTGTTTGTGCTATTCCTCCTTTTGCAGCTGTCTTGGGGTAAGGTTTCCTAAGGTGGTGTGAGCCAACAGAACAGCTCCCTGCTGCCAGGAGGGGGTGGTTCCCATCCCACCCCTGGCCAGAGCTCCTGCCACCACCTCTGCCAGAGATGGCAAGCACCAGGCTCCTCTCTGAGCAAAAGCAGTGCCCAGGTTTAGACATTTTGGTAGGTGAATGGGAACAGGAGAGGCTCTAAGAAGGTGCTAACCAGGCAAGGTGCTGGGGTAGTGGGGTCGGCAGGAGCAGAAGGTGGGACCAACTCCCTTTCCTCAGCCATGGGCAGCCCTACAGGCTCAGCTGGGCATCCAACTTCAGCTGCCAGCAGCAGCTCAGCTTTCTTTCTGCAAGTGCTTCCCAGGTGCCACCTCTCTCCAGGCAGAGGGGAAGAGCCCTCAGGTTGAGGCAGACACCTGCTGTGTGCTGTGAGAGGGTGCCAGGTGCCCATGCTTGCAGGAGAAATGCAATGGAGATTTTGAAGCCCTCCCTTTTGGCAGGATGGTGCTGTTTGCTATTGCAAACTCAGTCATGCAAAAAGAGGAAAGCTTCTCCAGACAAAACTGGCACATAAGCAGCGTGCCAAAGCTTTGAAAAATACTTATGTCTGGGCTCTGAAGTATGTTTCATTTTAATTCTTGTAAGCAAAATAACTTTCTCTTCAGGGAAAGAGAGACCAACCCAGCTATTTTCTTTTTAACTCAGCCTAAATCTGTGAAGGCATTGGCATATCCTTTCTTATATCAAGATTCATCCTCACTCATAACATTTCTATCTATTCCATTCAATCTACACATTTTTTCATACAATCCTGCTGCCCTCTGACTCCCCAACAATGTCAGAAAACTTCAGCACTGAAGTGAGGAAAATGGTGATTTAGTATGCCCCGCAGGAAAAAGAGAAAAGATTCTTCTAACACTGTGGAGAGAACTGTTGTTATATTTGATGCCCCATTTGCCACAAACAATATGTTAATACAAACATGTTTCACAATATGTTAATCTTAAATCAAGCATGTAATTATTAAGACTGCTGTAACACACCTAGAGTCACAGCACAGTAATTAGTCCTTACAGTGCCATTAGTTTAGAGCATTTTAAAATGAATGGTGACATTCAGAGATATCATAGGGTATGTTCACAATTCCCAAACAGTGAATCAGATAACTTCATTCATCCCAATGTCAGTGAACAGGTGGTCTCCTATAATACACACAAATGTATTTGGGATTTGAAATTAGAATTAATTGACAAGATATGTGGGTCTGGAAAGATTGGATGGAGTTCCAAAGCCAGAATTTGAGCCATATATTAAGTGGATTCTGTGTCACTTAAGTGTGACCCACACATGGTGGACAAGCACAGTGTAAGGCCCAGAAGTAAGCAAGCAAAAAAAATTTAACCTCCCTGACAGCAACAGCATTGCTTTTGATGGAATTGCCTCTTAAAAAACTTTTAGGCAGTAAAATACCACACAGGCAAAGCATGATCATTCCAAATGCCCCAGGAAGCAAAAGCATGAGGGATATCGATACTACAGCATGTTTTTGAAGACTGAAAACTCAAATCTGACCCCTGAGGACATATTTAGCTGGACTTGACATTCAGGCCCAGAAGGCTATGCCAAGTCATTTGAAAGTCCAGGACCTCGTTTTTAGCCGGCTGTTTCTCCATTACAAATGCACAAATGCCATTCAAAGTTGACCTAGAAAGAATTACATGACACTAATATTGCAACATGAGCCCACCTTCAGGAGATGCTGCACAGCTGTGATTTTCTTGAATACATTCTAGTAGTAAAGCTGAGGTTCAGAAGGGCCAGTGCAGTCATTTGTTAGCCCTGGAGTGCAAAAGCCATCTGACATGAGATAGGAAAATCCAAACCTGTGATATTTCAACCATCTAACAGGGATTCTGAAAAAACTACCCCAAATCCTCCAAAGTACTTGAACACTTTGAATGTATCACAGTCCATAGTGTGGCTATCAGGGTCAGCAGGTCAGGCTAATAACCATCATCAAGTCAGAGGTATTGCAAACGCTTTTCAGACATTACGAGGTCCAAATCTTTCCGTGGCATAAATCAACTTGATTAGAGCCAAGGAGGCAATAAACTGTCCCCTTAAATCACGAACCCCTCCCGTGCAAGTCACTCTCCATCAGAGGCATTTGCAGGGGCCACGGGCTGGCTGCCAGGACTTCTTTGCTGGGCAATGCCTGAACAGAGAGATTTGTGGGTGAAGGCACTGCACACCCAGGTTCAGGTATTGGAGTCTCCCATTTCTTGTGCCCTCTGCTTATTTATTACTCATTGAGCATTGAACATATTCTTCTCAGCTGTGGAAAAGCTGCAGATTTTTTCCAAAGCTGTTGTTAGAGAAAATATTTCTCCTTTAGCTACCACTTGATATTACTAGCTCTTACACTTGCCAGATGACTTATGACAGAAACCTCTCTGTGTCTGGCATCCTCAACGCAGGTGCTGAACTGTAAGCACTGTTACTTTGTCCCAAGACACCCTGTTCAGCAGTTTGCTGTTTCTGTAAGGAACATCACCACCTCCTGGCTTACTTTGAGATCACTTTATTGCTAGACAAGGCTCAGAAAGGAAATAAACCAGGTTTATTTGATCAAAGTGTCAAACAAGTGTGAAGTGCTAGCCTGCTTACAAAGGACCGTACCTGCTGCCCATCCTGTGTTTTAGCTGTTCTTTTCTCTTTGACTCTTCTCCCTGCTTGGCACGGCTTTACTTCACACAATATATTTTAGCAAGGAATCCTTTTCTTAACTCTTTTATTCCTGTTTGCATGTGGACATTTTATGTTTGCTCTTGATGTGCCAAAGCATGTGGCTTTACAAAAGTGGAGTACCTCCATGTTGTGTTGATATGTTTATACTAATGAAGTGTCTTTTAAATGTGAGCTGTTTGAGTAGAGAGTTCTTGATCTCCAGTTTTTCCTCATCTATTTACCCCTTCTCTCAAGTGTCAAGCAATTTGCAACCATCAGATGACTTCCTAACATTTTACAAATCACACATACAGAAGGAGCCCTGGGGGACAGCACTTTTTTGTCTTCTCAGAGATGATGGGAACCCTTTCGTGAGCTGCATGAAAATTTGCTACTTACAGAGTCTAAAATGCATGACTTTGACACACTGCTATTTGTGTAGTTCATGTGGTGCCCTCAGTGTCTGCAGGGGCTGCACATGACTGTGGCATCACAGATGTCTGACCCAGCAGGCCAGGTGCCAGGGGATTCTCTGGCAGAGAACTGGTGTTTAAGTTTTGTGAGAGAAGTGCACTTCAGGAGAAAGTTGAAAAACTAATGAAGTCACCAACACAATGAGCCTCATTGTTTCATTTCAGCTTTTTTGTCACCAGTCTGATCTCGATCTCCCTTGGCAATTTTTTCAGATTTCTCCTTCTGAAATTGGTGCAATAATAGACTAGTGAAGATCTAACTGGTAAGTCGTATTACTCCAGCCCTGACCTTTAAAATTCAATGCTAACATGGTTTGAGGCTAGTGAACAAAACAAAAATAAAAACAAAAATAAAAAACCCCTATTTTTTATTTAAAGGGATTTTTGTCTCTCTTGCACAGTAATCATTCCCACTAAAGTAATAAAAATTGAAGAGTCTTCAGACCTCTGTCTTATATTGACTACTGAGTTCAGAATTAAGTTCTGCAGCCCTCAGATTAGGCTGTAGGAGAAACAGCAGGCAAAAAACCCCCAAGGAGTGGGTGAGCTGGTCTGTCTGTACTGTGACAAACATGAGGTTAACAGCAGTTTTCTTACTCCCCTGTTGGCTTCATCCAAGTGGAGAGTAGCTCAAGAAATCCCTCATCCTTCAGTGTTCCCCCAGCTCTGGACATGCAAGAGCAGGGATGGGCTCTGGTGGCTTTTCTGTCTCACTCCAGGAGTGAGCAGTGTGAGTGTACAGGATGGGAATTCCATGTTTGCTGTGGGCTGGAAACATCTGCAGGTCTTGCCTGAGGGAGGGCTGCTCTCCATGCCCTGTGGAGAGAGAAGAGCTGTGTCCTGCACATCCCTTTATCCTGACAGCCCAGGAGGTGTGTGGGGGAGGTGGGCTTCCAGGAGAGTCCCCTTGGGGGGTAGTGTGCTTCTTCAGGTTCCACCCCATGCCAGACCAGGCTGCCCTTGGACTGATGGCACTGTGAGGCTGTGGCAGGCATTTCTGAGCAGTCCTCTCCCATCTCAGCTCTCTCCCATGCCTTTCATAGCACAGCTGGAGCAAGGACAGGGGTCTGACTGATGCTGTGTGTGCACAAACACGAGCTTCTGTGGCGTGTCTGCAGAGTGCCCGGTGCTGCCATGGCATCAAAGCATGCTCTGCCCTCAGGTGCCACCTTTGGGGGCAAGGACAGGGGTCTGACTGATGCTGTGTGTGCACAAACACGAGCCTCTGTGTCTGCAGAGTGCCCGGTGCTGCCGTGGCATCAATGCATGCTCCGCCCTCAGGTGCCACCTTTGGGCTTTCAGGGCAGAAGATTGGCAAGGCCACCACAGGTTATTGGGGCTGACAGTGTAGAGGTCTTGTGGCTCTGACGGGGATGGCCTCAGCTCCAGCATTCCCACCTTTCCATCTCCCTTGACTTCCCCAGTCCACCTGCTCTGCTCATAAAGAGGAATACCTGTCAGGCTGGCGTCCCACAGGGGGACAACCACACAGTCCTAGCCATGTCAGTGAGCAGCTGTCTGATATCTGCTTCAGGCTTTCAGGACTTTTCTAGGTGGGTTCTCCTGATGGCTTTCCATTAAAGCATGCACCTTCTCCCTGTTAAGAGAGTCTCCCCAGGTGTAAAAGCATTTCTCAAATGTTACAGTAGAAGGCATACAGGTGGCACATTTACACCAGGTCCACCTTGGTTTCAGGAAGGTTATGGAAAAATGCTGGCTTTGCTCCAGGCAGAGGCTACTCTTCCCTAACAAAGCCATAACCAATGGCTTGCAAAGAGGCATGTGGTGAGCCTGGCTGTGGGGCCTCCCAGCACAGAACCGGGCAGCCCCGAGTCTCCACAAAGCCATGGGAATGTCCTCCTGTCTCAGGGATGAGGCTGCTGCTCCTTGCAGAGCCTGTGAGCAGGAACCTTCCCCTTGTGTGCTGTGATAACCATATGGCAGCACAGCCTGCAGCTCACTCCAGCACAGCCTTCTCAAAGGAGGCTTTGTCCTGCCCAAAGGAAACACCCAGGTCTCTCCTACCAGGGCTGCACTGATGTGGTGCCACTTACCCACCCTGGTAAAAGTGACTTTGTACTAAATACACATTTAGAGCCTGCATTATTTGAGAAAGGCCAGTTCCATGCAGTTTCTAACAAGTGTTGCAGATTTTAGGTTGTGGACACCTTCTGCTGCAGGCTGACCATTCTCTGAAAAGTCAGGTCAGGCCAGTGGACAGTGCTGGCCTTTGGTTCTTCCCCAGGTGGCTTTATGCAAGATCTTTGAGGAAACAAGGATACAGAAAAGCTTTAACATTAGCTTTAGGAGTAGGGATATAAAAGTAGAGATAAATAAGCAGCTGAAAGGAGGATATGGGTGAAGTCTGAGAGAAATTTATGTTGTGATCTACATTATTCAAAATATTTGTAAGTGATGTAGGAAGAAAAGCATCCGTCATGAGGTGGGAGGGTTTGTTGGTCAGAGAATCATAGGATTGTTTAGGTTGGAAAAGACCTCTCAGATCATTGAACCCACCTGTTAAAGCAGCTTGCCATGTCCACCACTAAACCATGTTCCTAAGGCCACAGCTGCAAAATTATCCCAAGGAATCTGAACTGTGACCAGCTGCAGAAGATCTCATGGTATAAAATAAATAGAAATAAAGGCAGAGGTGAAAGCTGGTGTTACAGCATTCACCACAGGTCACATAAGGAAAACAATCTTAACTACATACATGCAAGTATTAGTGGGCTCTCCAAGTGCATTAGAAATATCTGGTAGTGCTTTGAGAACACATTTGAGTGTTAAGGAGTAAAGAGACTGTTGGTAATTACTAGGAAAAGAAGGGAGCACAAAACAGCATGCATCATTACACTGTAAATTTATGATGCATCCTCTTTTCATATACTGTCATCTCTCTCAAAAGGTTATCATGGAAATGGAAAAGAGGTACAGGAAATAACAAGAATATGCTGTATAGATCCACTTCAAAAAAGCACTGAACAGAATGTGATTCTTCTGCTTGGGAAACAGATGATTGAGGAGAAATATGATGTAGCTCTACAAAATTGTGTGCTGCATGAGAAAATGTATTCACTGCTTCTCACAGAACTGTGGGTCACCAAATGAAACCTCCAGAGACAGCATATGAAAAGGAGCACTTTTCAGTGAAAATTGAATTTTCACAGAATACTGATTTTTTTATCTCATTGGCAAAGGATGTTATAGTAGTCAAAATTATGAGCAGTTTCAAAAGTAATGAGACAAACTGATGAAGAGGAGGCAGTCAAGGGATATGGGAAACTGGTGTGCAGATACACTCTGGCTGGGGCAGGAGCTGGGCAGGAGCTGGTAGCAGAGACAGGCAGCAGCACCTGGGCTGCAGCAGCAGGAGCACAATGAGGAGCTGGGGCAGGAGCCCGTGCCCAGCACTCGTTGTCAGAGCCCATCTGGGCAGCACCAGTTTGGGGCCCCAGAGCAGAAAGGCGCCGGGAGCCGGAGCGAGCTCAGCCTGCAGCACCCAGGGCTGGAACCTGGCCTGTGAGCAGAGGCTGGGGCTGAGCCTGGGCAGAGACAGCTTTGGGGGCACCTCACAGACACCCTGAGCCCGGGGCGAGGGGAGGCAGCCGAGCCCTGGCAGAGGAACTGAAGGGCTCAGGCTGGGCACTGAAACATTTCCATGAGGAGAGGCAGGTCCTGCACAGGGAGGCTGGGCAGGCTCCATCCTTGGGGGATTATGAAACCTGGCTGGGGGAAAGCCCTCAGCAACCTGGTCTGACCTCACTGCTGGCCCTGCTGTGGTGCACGAGGCACCTCCTGTGGTCCCCTCCAGCCTGATTTTCCCTTATCCTCTGATTCTCTAATCCTAATTACTTTAGGGACAAATTTTCAGAGGTCAGAAAGGGGGAAAATATATGGGGGAAAATATTATATTGAACAAGACCCCCCCCCGATCTGAATTCCATGCATCTGTTTATTTTTAATGTATTCTTACAAAGAAATAAATGTAAAGAGTAAGAAAAAAAAATTAAATTTTAAAAAAAGTGGAGCACAGTTCTGGGGATAACAGAGCATGTGAGGAGAAACCCTGAAGCCTGAGAGTGACCTGAGCCTTATGACAGTATAAAACTGTAACTGCAGTTGATTCATGTCTGTCCCGAGGAGCTATTTCAATGAAGAGAAAGTAGTTTAAGGCATCCGTTCTGTCTTGTACATCTTCAGCTGGTTCCTTCTGCAAGCTCCTATTACTCAGCCAATCAATCACTCCTGCCCTGTGGCTGCAGAGGTGTCAATGAAAGCCTTCACTACCTTGCACAGTCCTGAATGTACTCAGCAGTGTGTCAGACAGAGAAAAAAACCAGCTCAGACCTCTGTTCACAGGCTGAGTTTGGAAGTTTTGTGGCTGAGAAGACCTAGCACAGGTGTTTTCCAGAGTGACCCAAGATATTGGATCTGTAGTGTAGAAAACACAGACGAACTTTTCAACTAATTTCACACAAGGCCATTTTTCACCTAATTTCAGCCCATGTTTTGGTACTGAGTGAATTCCTGAAAGGGCTGGAAGTGGAAACTACAGTTAAAGAGCTGTTGGTCTCTTGGAAGTCCCAGGGTGATGTGTCATAAATGTCCATGGTGTGGGGAGGCTGCAGCTCACCTACTGGTGCAGAACACATGCTGTATGGACTGCAAGGTGGGAACAGTGTGAGAGACATTCCCAGCCATTTATGGGTTACAGAGAAATCTCTGTGCTGTTCAGCAGCATTCATCCCTTCTTCTTTTTATCTTTATAGCTTTTTATAAGAAGGACAAATCAGCTCCTCCATTAAGTGCCAGATAGATGCTTTGTTTTTTTCATGCGTGGGACTCTCTGAGATAGTTGTGTGTTCATGGGTCTTTTCAGGATGATGCAGATTCATTTACCCTCAGGTAAATTTTGGGCACAATGGGCTTTCTCAGCAGAGAAGGCCTTGGTGACATTGCATCCGAAATCTGGACCTAGCACTGCCATCTCAGAACCACAGAGTCACAGAATGTATCAGGTTAGAAGGGATCACAGTGGTCACCTGGTCCAACCTCCCTGCTCAAGAGGGATCATCCCAGAGCACAGAACACAGGATTGTGTTCAGGCAGTTCTTGAATATCTCCAATGAGAGAGACTCCACACCCTCTCTGAGCAACCTGTTCCAGTGCATGGTCACTGCACAGTAAGGAAGTTCTTCCTCATGTTCAGGTGGAGCTTCCTGTGCCTCAGTTTCTGCCCATTGCCTCTTGTCCCATTGCTTGGCACCCCTGAGCAGAGCCTGGCTCCATCCTCTGACACCCCCCTGCAGATACTGACAGACATTGACACAGTCCCCTCCCAGCTGTCTCTTCTCAAGGCTGAACAGCCCCAGCTCCCTCAGCCTTTCCTTGTATGAGAGATACTGCAGTCCTTAACCATCTTTGTAGTCCTGCACTGGACCCAGTCCAGGAGCCCTGTGTCTCCTTTGTGCTGAGGAGCCCAGACTGGGACACCATTGTGTCTTAATCAATGCCTTGTTCCACTCCGTGTAAGAGCTGAGGAGCAGGCTTACAGCATCGTGTTTTCCTGTCCCTAAACAGCAATGCCTGATTTCCTAGGGCAAGACATCACACTTCCACATTAATCGATATAGATGTTTCCAAAGTTTGATACTACAAATCAAGCAAGAAATTAATTTCAGAGTGCAGGAGCCCTGTACTTTCTTTCCCTCTCAAATCCGTTCCAAATGCTTCACTCAACAAGTTTCTCCTCTTTTCAATTACAGTTCTCCAGTGGTAGCAAATAAATTTATTTCAAACACACACTTTTCTCTTCTTTTCAATTATAGTACCCTCTCAAGTAATTTAATTTCTTTCAAGTCTTCAATTCACATCCAACTTTCTCTCTAGCAAATGTATACAGCTGGTAACAGAAATGCATTCTGGGCTCTATTTTTCTTTGGAGGTTTTGTAAGGTGTTTTTTTCTCCATTACCTCTGAATTGACTAAAGCAGTTCCACAAGAGATACTTACTCATAACACATGAAAGCTGCACAAGTGGCCTTTTGTTTGGGCCATCTCCTTTGGTTCCAGCAGCTGCCCTAGCCCAGCCACAGGAGGGACTGGAGTGCTGAATTCAGAGTTCAAAACCTTATTTCAATAAACATTTATTCACTATGATTTGCAGCACTAGCTGATGTGATAGTGAAACCCAAGAAAACCTCATCATTATCTGCTGAAGGCTGATATTTTTCTCCACCTTGTCTTCACAAAGTAAGAGAAGATGTGGAGAAGGAGAGGGCTTATGAGGCACGTGAGGTACAGACAGAGGGGTGAAGGAGCTGCAGGTCAGTGTCTTCCTTGGAGCTGAGACTGGGATGGTCAGCACAGTGTCTGGCTGCTCTGGGAGGGGTGTCATGAAAGACTGGAGGACAAGGCAATCCTAGGAGGGGTGTCGTGAAAACTGGAGGACAAGGCAATCTGCCAGTACGTGCACTCGATCCCTCCTGAGAATAAACACAGGACTGAGGCAACCATTTGGCCACAGTGTTCCACCTGTGCAACAATACATATTCAAAAGGGGAAAGGTGGTGAAAAATGCACACAAATTCATTACAACAAGCACTGATTTAAACTGCTCACATGACAGTAAGGGGTTCAGGGAGTGAGGCAGTGCATGGGTCTCGCTTAGCATAGCAGAGATAGGTGGTTGGACTCTGGGATATTTGTTAATTCAGCCAGCTGAGTCAGTAGCTTACTGAACAGACACAAATATTTCTCTGATGCTTTACTACAGCCACCTGTCAGAGGATGGGTAGAGCAGTCAGTAATCCACAGAGATCCCCAAGGAGCTTTCTGCTGCCTGTTGGCTGGATCACAGCAGTGAGTAGCGATGATTCAGGCTTTCCTTAGAGCCGTGTGAGGGTTATGAGAGCGAGGGACAACTCTCCTGAGCCAGCTCTCCTGAGCTCCAGTGACCTGATCTCGACAGCTTGCACGTAGGGACTGAGGTGCTGTGGTGTTTTCTCTGTTCCCACTGGCTCCATCCCCTGGCAGGTCCCCAAGCAGGCAGGATTGCTCCTCATGGCACTGGGCAGAGGGAGCTCAGTGCCTGCGGTGGACAGCCACCACAGCTCCTGATGGCCATGGGAAACAGATGCTCACACTTGCTTTCATTCTGGACATTAAAATAGGAAGCATGTTTCTGTCTTCAGGCTCCTCAGCTAATAGTGGTTTATTTCTCTATGGATTTGGCTTTTATTGTGCACCCCAACTGACACCTGCTGTTTGTTTATTGAGTCTGTTTTGATGAGAGTCTGTCTTTTTTCCCCTTTTCTTTACTTTTTTGTTGTTGTTGTAATTTTGGGGTTTTTTGTTTGTTTGTTTGCTTGGGTTTTTATTGATAATTTCTCTCCCCATTTCACTGTGGTTTCAGTTCATTCAGTAGCTTCCTGGTTCTATAGCTCTGGCCCAGGATCTGGCACAGTACTCAGTCTGTCTCTCTGCCTATACAATACCATTTCTTTCCTTACAAAGGCTTGTTTTCCTAACATCTAAATTGTGCAGAGAGGCCCATATGTTTCCATAGCCCATGTGCTCTAAAGCATAGCAAACCACTATTTAGAAAGAGTGCTCTGCAGTCCCCTGTGCAAGCCAAAACACACTCCTTGGCACACTGCCACTCCCATTTACAGAACAAAGCAGTCTCAGGGAGAAGGTTCTCAGGAGGGCACCAGAGCTGATGTGCACAGCAGAAATATAGGTGCAACCAGAGACCAACACAGCCAGTACGCTCCACATGTAATAATCTGCAAGAAAGAAACCTCCCACACCTTCAGTGCCACACAAGGCTCATGCTGAGCTCCCCTTCCTGAGGTGTGCAATGATTAAACTCCTTCAGAGGTTCCCAAGCACACTGAAACCCACCTCTAGCCATTTGGAGCAGACGAGGGATTGTGTGGGAGTGCACAAAATGTTTGCTGGGGCTTCATTAGATGCCTTCCCCACTTTGCTTTCATCCTTTCCCATTTTTCTTCTGTGTCAAACATCTGTTCTCACAACTGTCTCACAATTTACTCCCCTCACCTTTTGAGAGGTATTTTTGTTTTCTGCACTAGCACACCTCCTTGAAAGCCTTGGTAGTGGAAATGATGGGAGTGACTGGAGCTTGCTTGTGACCTGCCACAGAAAGCACCTACTCTCTGCTGGCAGCTGTGGCTTCTGCTGCACAGGGGAGCTGCCCCTTGCTGGCAGCCCCAGGCAGGGTGGGGGAACCTCTGCTTGCTGCAGGCGACAGTGACAAGGGAGCTGTGCTGCATCTGCTAGGGAGAGCCCGTGGTTCTGCACACCTTTGGGTTCAGACACTGGGAAGGGACAAAAGGACAAAGTAGCTGCTGGAAGGGTTCTTCCAACCTCTCGGCTGGTTGTCCTCCATGTCAATCCTGTTTGATCCAGTTACTTGTTTCCAGGTGGGAAATTGGATGTGGAATCTGCTTCTCACTCCAGAGTCTTCCTGCAGTGTTTATGCTTCCACAAAGCAAGGAAGCCTCTCCAGGACTGGGACCTCCTTCCCACCCTCCCTCCTCCTCTGAGCTATGCACCTCCATTGCTGCAGTTTGATATCCTAAGTATTGTTTGTCCTTGTTTTGGTTTCTTTTTCGTAGCAGATTTGGAATATTCAGTTTTGGCTTCTTTCTCTTTCTATTTGCTGGTGCGTCTTCGCTTTCAGTTTTAGGGTATTGCCCAAGCTCTGCACACCCTCAGGGAGCAGCAGAGAATCCAGGGTGGGGTTAGAGCAGAGCTGCACTCAGGGCTGCAGATAAACAGTGTAAGGATGGATGGGGAATCCTACACATTTGTGTTACTGAGAAGTCAGAATGGGGTCTTAAAATGAAATCTGAGGTAAAGGATTTTTTTTCAGACTGACATATTACAGGAGCAGTATGTGGAGGAAGACTGTTCCTAAATGTATAATAAATCAAACTTTTCTTGCACATAATCACAGTGGGACAGAATCTGTAACATTCAGAGTATTTGATATTTTCAAATAGGTTCCTATGGGAGAACATATAGAAGAAGAAAAGAGAACATCTCAGTGTTACTGCCACTCCAAGTTGGAGCTGCTGTTTTCTGAACTTTCAGGATGAAAAGAGGCAATCATGCTCATGTTTGCTGTCTTTAGTCTCACAGTACCCAGCTGACCTGTCCAAGAGGTCACCTGTGCATGACTTGGTTCCTCCACTCTGCAAATTGAGTCCAAGGGATGATCCTGTTCTCCAGTCTCTGGATTCAGCAGGATTATTCCCTCAGCTGTTCTGCCTTTTACTATTGGGGTCACGGCAGGCTTAACCTCAGGCAGGCTACCAAAGACCTAATAAATAGAGCTTGTTGTTTTGGGCTTGGTGCCACGCTAACCTGGTTACAGATCATCCAGCTGGCACACATCTGGCTGGGGCTGTGGCACACATCTGGCTGGGCTGTGCAGTGCTGGTCAGAGCAGCTCATCACGGCTTGAGGAACACGGGGCTGTTGCAGCCCATGTGCCCAGCAAGCCTGTGCCATTCCCAGCAGGGGATGCTTGGCACCAGGGACTGGGAGGGCTGCTGGTCCTGGTGTGGAGAGGGATCTGCCAGGGGTGAGGGCCATGCTGCCACTGCCACTTTCCTTCCCTCTGGAACCTTTCATCCTGCAGCCCTTTGGCCCTGCAGGCCACATGGCAGGCTTAGCACAACTCCACCTGCTGATGGGCAGGGGCTGCCCGTGTCAGGAGGAGCTGGCTTTGCAGGCACCTTGGAAATGTGAAGGGGGGTGCTGCCTCTGTGGTTCAGATCCTTGTTCCTTTTCACACCACATAATGGTGACAATGGTGATTCTCTAGCTCCAGAAGAGCACTTGGAATACTCTTGCCTCCTGTAAAACTGCCATCTACCAGAAGTGGCAGGACAGCTGCCCCTACTGATGGAGGCAGCGCTGCTCATGTAGAAATTGCTGTGCATTCAAAAAGGGGTGAACAACAATGTTTTATTTGATTACTGCCAGCAATGCCAACCCCTACCTGCAGGATGATGCTCCGAGATGCAGAGTGAAGATCTGTCTAGGAAATGGTGACAGTTTCAGTGAAACAGTGTCCAACCCATCAGCTAATGGAAAACACCTCTGTGATTTATCAATACTAGAATTTCAGCTGAACATGCAGACTTGAAATATTAATTATGAATATAGTCCAATAAATAAATCCCTAGGCACTTTATTAGACGTACTGTATATTTAAAAAAATCCTAAGAATTCTACACTTCCTAGAATTTACAGGATTTTCTGGTTGGACATCTTATAGTAGGAAGAACTGCTTGATCTCAGGAACTACCATTTAAGTAAGTGCTTTTCTACATCAAGCATATACTTTTTGCTTGGTTCTTCTTACATCGTGTACCTGCCTGATTTTCATAATTTGTCTTTTTGGTACTGATTTTTAGAAAATATTTGTATTATACTGTGTGTTGAATATGAGGCAGAATAAATTCAGGTTCTAAGCTAGGTAGCTGACACTTGATCCAACTCACACCACCTTTTAGAAACAATGAGAATAAAGGGAACAAACCTCAACTTCTCCTCCCCCATACAAAACCTGCAGGCACTATGACGCTTGTGGTTGGAAAGCACAAGTATCTGTGGTGAGACTGAGCTGCCAGCTAGCCCAAACAGCGCCTGACCTTTCAATAACATCAAAAAGAACACTCTTCTAATACATGGTATTTCCTCTGCAGTAAGATTACATCCTGCCTTTTCAGCAAAACAAACTCAGACAAACTTACTTTTCTCCTTTAACTTACAGTTTTAGCTGGCAAGAAGAAATTAAGACTATGCAACTTAATTTTGTGTTCAGTTTCAAGTATTTGGTTACTTCCCTTGTGGAACACTGCTCAGGTTAGTGATCGAGCCAGGGCACTTGTCTTCAGTGTCAAATGTGTGTCTCCTCTGACTGCACTTCAGCCAGTCAAGCCTAATTCCTGCTCATCTGGAAATGGTTATCAAGTCCTGTATGTGCAGCTCCATCTCAAGGAAGCAAAGAGAAGTTACTCATCAATGCTTAGGCTTTTTGGTGAGAGAGATGATGCCCAGCTTTCATTCTTATATCACAGGTAACATTCATTATGCTTTTTGGGGGTGGGTTAAGATTTTGAGAGTGGCAAAGCTTTTAAATTTGATATTAATAATTCCCATAACAGACTGGCTTTTTTATAAATTATTCCACTGTATTAAAAAAAAATTAAAGCCAGATATGCTTTAAAAATAAACCATCTGCCTTAAACCAGAGTTCTTTTGATCCTTGCCTGTGAACAACCAGGCACCAATATGAGACAGGAAACTCTGGGAAAGGAAGGAGAGGTGTGAAATGTCTGGGAGTCATTAGCAGTGCAGCAAAAATGTAGTTACCAGTTGCCAGGAATAGTAAATCCTGCTTACACAAGACTTTTTTTTCCCCCCTCATTCAGCTGGGTCTCAAGGATTTCGGGTCTGTGAATCTGTGTTCCCCAGTCCTGCAGCAGCAGGAAAATGGGATGCTCCCAGGGTACCATCTTCCACTCCTGCCTCTTATGCTTCAGCCTAATTGCTGCACAGCACTGTCCAGCATAGGAAGGTGCCACTTCTACTCCTTTTTGTCCCTGTAAGACATCCACAACACTGCTCCATCCCCAGGTTACCTGACCCCAAACATGGCATCCAGGACTTCCATCCTGGAGCATCAAGAAATTAATTTTAGTTGCACCTTGACACTAAGCCATACTCGTGTGGATTTAGGGGCAAATAACAACAACAACAACGACGACAACAACAACAACAACAAGAACAACAACAACAACAAAACAACCAAAAAACCACCAAAAAACCAATCACTTAATAGAGTGACAGAGAAGGTGTGGGGTTTTTGTAACAAAGGCCCCTAAAGGCACAATTAAGAAGAATTTCACTGGGTTAGTAACCAGCCTGGAGAACACGTACCAGGGTTTGAATACGTCAGTGGGAAGCTGCAGTGTGTGTGTGTGTCACTTGTGATGGCAGCAAGGAAGGAGTGCTCCAGCTGCCTCACCCTCTGCTGCTGCTGCCTGCATTCCCAGCTCAGGGCACACAGAGGACGTGCTGCACTGGCTGGGTCAGCGTGGAAACACACACTGGGCAGCTCTGTGCTGGGAAGATGGTTTGTCACCGACTGGGAGAAAGTGGCAGTGCACACAATAGGTGGAGATGTGTGCAAGGCTGTGGCTGAGAAAGTGTGTGTGGAGCAGTTGTGCTGTAGGTTGTCCCTGGTGGGACAGCAAGGAGCCCTTTTCCATACTGGTGTGTTTTCTGCTCAGGATTTATTTCCATGTGTTGTGAGGCAGCTCTTTTGGATGTATTGCATCTGTAATTGGAGTGGCAGAAGCTCCGTAGTAGATTTGTAACTTGGATATAAGCAGGAAAGTGGGGTTTAGTTTGGGACTGCAGGAGGCCAAGCCTTTGTTCAAGGAGTGAAATACACTGTATTTCACAGTGTCTTTTTCTAGCTGACCAAACGAGAGCCAGAGCGAGGGTCAGGATTTGATCAGTAAGATGCAGGGCCAGCAACCAGGAAAGTTCACAGGGTGTGAAAGTTATTTGCATCTGCTCTTGAAGCCAAGCAGCATCTCATCATAATCTAATACCTATCTCAAATTAAAACCTTCCTTCATCACTGTTAGAAGTTTAGCATAGATTTTATTTGGAATCAGGGGATTGTTAAAAATATTAAGGACTGTAACTACGTAAGAAGTAGTGTAACATTTCCCTCTTCCAACGTTGCTAATTTTAACTACTCAGTCAGAAATATTCTGTATCAAAATACTGCCTGAATCTGTACTGACTTGTATTTCTGCCAAAATTCTGCAAATGGTTTTGAAAAACAAAATAGGAAAGGAGCTACATTTAGAGGGAATTAGGGCAAAAACATCTACGTCAGCCAGAAAGAAATAAACTGAAATTTCACACAAAATTGAGTCAAAGAGATTATGAGGAAAATGGTGAGAATAACCAGTTAATGAACTCCATATGACATTTGCAGTGGTGCTATCGAGTTGCATCTGTCAGATGGAAAGAAAACTTTGCTTTTGAACAGCCATTTCCAGAACCAAGGTAAAAGAAAGCAATACCTAAAAATAAAAAGTTTGCTTGATGCAAGTATTGAGAATTAGAGACTTGGACAAAAGTCCCAAGTATGAACAGTCCTACAACAGTACTGCCCTTGCCAGGCAAAAAGCTGGTGAGACTTTACCTCCAGGTGTTTCAAACCCATCAGTCTCTTCAGAACTGCCAAGCACAGCTTCATTCAAGCAGCTCAGCGCTGCTGTCAGCAGAATCTGAGACTCGGGAACTCAGGCCTGAGCAGGGTTTGTGAGCGCTGACAGGCTGCCCAGACCACCTCAGCTGCTCTAGCACAGCAACCCCAGGAAAGTCCTCTGCATTTCAACAGCAAGATATTTAAAAACAAGGCCTCTGCATCATCAATAGCTGTATGTACCTGCCCACTGCAGGAAGTTTGGAAGCAGATGATTTTTAAGGTCATTTCTACCCGGGTCATCCTGTGATTCTGTGGGAAGGGAAGACACAGCTGCATCCAGCAGAACTCATTCTGTGCTTGACAATCCTCTACTTACCAGTCCAGCACAGGAGTGCAGCTGGATCTGCTGAGCTTATTACTTTTATACCTTATTGCTCACATGTATCTCAAATTACAAGACAAACTGAATCCAGAAAATTCCAAGGAAGCATGAGAAATTTTTTTCCTGTGAGTGTGGTATGGGCTCACAACAGCAGCATACACTTGGGTACGTATTCAGCAACCTCAACCACGCTGGGACTCTGTGATTCCACATTTCATGTTTCATTGAAGATTTATGAGATAATTTAAAAACAAGAATTTAGATGGCCTTTGCAGTAAATATATTGTCTCAAAGAGCATCTGCAAAAATGCCATCTTTGAATTCTTATCCTTATTTGATGTTTTAAAATTTATACACCTCAGCTCTTGCCTGAGTCATACTCCGTCACAGAGTTCTGCCTTTGCAACACGAATTGCAGACAGACACCTGGGGGACACACAGAGTGCACCTACATCATATGGCCCTTTCTCCACACAATCCTAATTTAACATTTGGCTTCAATGGGGCCTGACAATAGATACAGACCTTGAAATCTGTCTCTTTATCAGCATGTGGCTGAACACACAGGCACAGAAGTGCTTTTTAAAATAATTGTAAGTACAATGTCTTCTAAGGTATTTTTAGGTGAAAATGTGTGAAGAGCAAGTGAATGAAAACCAAATGTACACAGATTTTAAAAATCTTGCCTTATGAACAGAGTATAAATTTTATCTTGCTAAAATTATCTACCTAACATTACACCCTCATATGCCAACTTACCAAAGTTGTACCCAAAGCAAGCTTTCCAGGGACCAGTTTACAGCCATGGTAAGATGGAGTAAGGAAAGATGGCAGTGCTTATTATGAGCTGCTTTCATTTATTTGAAGAAGTACCAGAAGGCATGTGGAGCAAACTCGGCAAATACTAAAAAGATCCCGAAACCCAAATGCTACAGCAAACAGGAGCCACTGTCTCCTGTCAGTACAGGGCCATGGCCTGTGCTCCTCTGGGCACTGCACGGCAAATTAAACCACCTAAAACCAGGGCCCAGGTACTGCTGTCCAAGCACAGACACGTGGTTAATGTGCGTGCCAGAGCAGCTCATCTCAGGTGACACTCAGCTTTCATTAAAGGCCTTTTTTTTTTTCCTTTTTTGTTCATTTCCAGAAAGCACTGAGGAGTTCTGCTGGTCTGCAAAAGAATTGGTCAAGTTTCCTGCCAGTCCTACTGTCAATCTGAATACACTGTGAGCATCTTGTGCCCAGTGAACCACTCAGTGTAAAGGCTAATTCAAACACTGACGTCTCTAAAATGAATAGCATTTTGCTTAAAAATGTTTGAATGAGACTATAATTTTTTATTTACAGACAGGTAATATTTTAACCAGGTATTTTTTAAGCTGAAGGCTGATGAGAGCTGTCATACACCAGGTATCCAGTTTGTGTTTCTGTAATTCAGTCAACGATAGCTTGTTGGGCTGTTCCCATTTGCTTTCATATACGGACAAGAAAAAATCCACCAGCAGCACTGAGCAAGATTATGAGAATTGTGACTTATACACTATTGAACGCTTTCTCAACTTGCCGCTAAAATAACAACATCTGAACAAAATATTCAGATACAATGTAATATGTTTCTTTATTTTTTTAAAATCCAACTTGTAAAGGTCCCTTTTTAAACAAAACAAGAACAAAAAAATCAACACAATTCAGAGGGCTTATCTCATTTACCATATTCTTCCCCACTCTTCACTTATAACACAAGCAGCAACTTATAGTATTAGTGCTCATATAGTGCACTTATATGAATTTTGATTTGTGTATTAAGCATTAAATACAATGTATTTTCCGTGAGCATAGCCCAAAGAGTACACAATGTTACATTTTCAAAGCATATGTTAAAAAAAAAAAGACAATAAATGTATATCCAGGACAGTCAAACTCAAATATTTTGACTTGGCAAATTCTATAACGAGTAACAGCAATTTTAAACTGTGTACAAAGCAGAACAGTGCCAACATGCCTCCAGTCTGTGAGCTATGGTAAAACATCAAGCACACATACAAAGGAGAGAAGCCAAAGAAACCCACCACAGAGCTAACCTGAGGCACACCCAACTGCGACCGAACAAAGGCAGCCCACGTCCCCACTCTGTAATGCAAAGAGCCCAACAACAACAAAAAGCATTCTACGCTACAGAAAGTGAAACAGCAACTTCTTCCAAATTTGTCTCTGCATTTTTAAACAACTCGTTCGAAAAATTTAAAGATGAACATCTAATTATACCAAACAAATGTACAAACTATAAAGTCAGAGAAGCTCCAGAAGATTGCCACTTTCAACCTTGCATAGTGAGAGCTGGCATTGATATTGCTACCATAGCTTCAGCAGAAGATACGGAAAAGAAAAAAAATTACCTCTAAGTGATGCACATATGTAGCAATTTCTTCACAAAATTCAGTTAAACATTGTTTTAATAAAAGGGAAAACAGCTCTAAAAAGGTAAAGATAGTGTTCACAAGCTTAGAAAAAAAATACAAAACCAGAACATTCCATAATAAAAAAATAAAAACAATAAACATTCCATCATGACAGCACCTATTTTATCACTAAATAAGCCCCATACATGCAACAAACTACAACTATTGTATAAGGCCATCAAATTAAAGGTTTACTTTTCATATAAACAAAGTGTAAAAATAGCAACAAGTTGCGATCTTCAAATTTAATGCTATGTGAGGATTCTTTCCCCCCAGTTTCATTTGGTAGCAATTTCAATAAGCATTAGATATAAATGTCATTGATCTAGGAACCGTGGTACAAATACATTGTGCCTAGGACAGTATTGTCATATCTCTGTTCGACCTTGACAGAATTGGAATGCTCAACAACACTACTGAGTTCAGGGATGCTTTCAGCAGTATCCCCAAAGCCATGGTAGTGTCCATAGTGCAAAGTGTCTCCAGGGTCTTCCACCCACGAGGGCCGGTTAGAAACGCAGCTACTCGGGCTTCCGTTCAGGTGCAGAGATCCACACATATCAGTGGAATTACTCATGGCTTTTTCGGGCTCCTCGGTGCTGTTACTGGTATGAATCCGATGCCTGCTGGGAGAAGTTACTCCAGGAATGACTCCGTTAGGTGTTAATGCTAAGCACTCCTCACGCCTGGCATCCATCCCACCGAGCTGCTGTGCGGCGCTGAAATCCAAATGTCCATTGATGGCACATCCATTTGTCAGTGCATTCAATATGGAGCTACTGCTATTCATATCTGCATTAAGAAATACACCTGTCACCAACAATTAAGAATAAATCGAAATACATCAAAATGTCTCCACTATACTTCATTTACTTAAAGACGTTTCCATACACAGCTTTGAAAATGAATCTATCCTTTCTTTATAACAATGTAGTTCGAAGTAATGAGATCTGACCAGTAAATTTGTGGCATGGATTCTTATGTTGAAAACAGAGCTATCTATCCACATTTGTTTTGAAAACATAGCTGTATTAATCTTTGCAAAGACAATGTGAACTTCTCAGTTTGTTTGTTTGTTTGTTTTTTTCATTTAACTGTAAGAACTAAGTGCAGCTGACAACATTCTGGGCATTATTTCCAAGGGAGGAATAAAAGTGATCTTTCCACCTTAACTACAATGCCCTCTTGGAAGGTTATGTACATACAAGAACTGAGAATCTGTGAGAGGGTGAAGGGTGGTTTTTTTTCCATTTTTCAGCTGTAATTTAACTGTGGCACTTTTTTTTTCTTTTTAATTGTAACTCTCACAGTACAGTATGCACTCAAGTAAGTCACATGAAGAAATGTTACATTGGAGTGCTAATATAAAATGTTTCCAAGTTCCTTTATTCAGAAAGTACTTCAATGTACCTAGCAGCTTGCTAAATAACATACTGGGCAGGTTTGTATTTAATGCTATGTTTATAACAGCATGTGTACAATCCACATGCAAAATGCCATACAACAGCAACAGCAGAGTGCACAGAAGACTAAAAAATAGTAGTAGGAAACAAAATTCTAAAAATGTGCATGCAAAAATCACTGACAACTGTTTTGAATCAATTTCTCCTTTGAAGTTAGCAATTAGTACAGTAGGTTTTGTTTCCATGAACAGATTTCATCAGTCTGTCTGAAATGCATGTTTTTGCAGTGGTACTCAAAAGTACTAGCACAAAAAATGCATGATACATTCTGCCTTTAAAATATAATTTATGTCTATATTGGTAAAGATGAGCAAGGCAAACATAGCAACTACAGAGCTATGTGGTGACATTTAAAGATTTTACATTCTGTGATTATCCTTGGATACATGCACATATGTTTATGTCTCCATGAACGCATAAACCCATGTGCAAAACAGGATTGCATTTATTGCGTGTATGCAAATTAATTCAGTTAATTTAGTCTGTTGGCAACTTCCCACATTTGTAAAACACTGGGTTCCCATTTAAGTGACACATAATGAGTACCACTGTCTGACAAGGAAGAATCTGGAGTTTTGGTTCTCTCTGTTTTTTGCATGGCCATTATTTGAATTACAACACTGATACTTCACAGACACCAGTATGTTACACAAGAAATGTGTCCAATTTGTAACTTCCTGGATGTACTAACTGGAGTTTCCCATTCAGTCCCTGCATCAGTTAAAATAACCACATCAGCTAACCTCACTAACCATGAATTCTCATTAAAAGTGGAAAAAAAACCCCATAAACCCATCACGACATCAAAGTTAATACTTCAGTGATGAAAACGCACAGAAGGAGTTTCATATAGTGTTTATTAACTTAAAAGTGCAAAATTTTAACTGTTTAAAATAAACCATTATAGGCTGGTTTTGCCAAATAAAATTTAATAAATCTGGCACTTCTATTAGTTAATATGCAAAAGTAGGTAATGAATAGTTTTAGTGATAATTATAGAATGTTATTATTGGTTAAAAATGAGCACCTATAGTAATACAGCAATAGTATATATTTATGAAAGAAAATAATTTTTTCCATAAATAAGAACACTTAGTAATTATCACTGGAAAATACCATAGTCTACTTTTAAAGTATTGATTATATATATGTATATCTATTTATTCCTAACATATTAAAATATCTATCATTATAATTCCTTTTGTTGAAGTGGATCTGTGGTACAAAGCATAAACATATTTCTGGCAGAAAAAAATTAATAAATAGGAAATTAATTTCTGAATGCAATAATGCACGACTGTAGTAACTCCATGTCTTAACCTACAAAGTGCAAAAAAGGCTGACCCAAGACAGTTTTAATCAAACTCTATAGGCATCCTGTCACCAAAAGCATCTTGATTAAGCAGCCCTTAAAAAATGTAGAGCATTAAAATTGACCAATCCTAGTAACATTTTGACTGTTTCATTATGATTGGTACAAAACACAAAATCTGTTTTGCCAGGTACACCAGTTCTAAATAGTAGATTAGAACTGTGATGTCTGGTCTTCTATTTACATAAAAAAACCCACAGCAAGATTCTGCCCTTATGTCATTGTGTCTGAGCAAGTTCTGAACACAGGGTTTATGTGTAGACTATTCTCTATAATATTTTTGTACTATTTTGAATACAGTTTTATCACAACACCTTATTTTCAAAGCTAGAATATGCTTCCCTATCAAGTCTTCTTACTATCCACTCAATCAAAATTAAACAAATAATTTAGCTTATTTCTGAATTTCTTTTAACTCATAATTATAGCAACTAGAAGCAAGGCACAACATAATACAAGCCTCAGGTTAAAAGAGAAACAGCCATCGTGGACTTGTTTACTTGAAATGTTAAGAAATTACTAATAAACCTTCTCTTTCACCATTACAATACATTGCATGAAACAGCTAATTTTTGATACCTACTAAACCCCCAATATAATGGGTGTTACAGCAATACAATAGTTTTCAAGACTCCAGACAACAATGTGCAAAAATAAAGGACTAAGTTTTATACTTAAATTAAAAATAAAACGCATATTGATTCTTGCAACGACAAGGAGTTTGCATTGCAGAAACAGTGTATATTTCAATTTCTTTTGGTCCAACAGAAGTACTCTCCTGTTGTTTGGTGTCTTCAACCATTTGAGTGTTGTAGTTAACAGGAAACTGTCCACTCCCACCTGATACAACAGCAAACTCTCTATCAACGTGCATATTGTCAGCATCGTCCTCAGCTCCTCCATTCAGCATTGGTATTAAGCCATCAAAGCTGCAGGCTGACAAAGAAAGTCATGTTTAGTCATAAATGCCCACTTGAAAACTCAGCCAACAAAAAGGTGAGTACTTTGATTATTAAAGCAAAACAGAAGATTACCAGGGTACTTATCAGACTTTGCACCTACATATTAAAGTTACTAGTCTGATGTACAAATAAGTTGAATGAAGAGAAATTTAAGTTACTCATACTTAGGCTTTACAAGCGGTAAAACCAGCACATTGCCCAACTCACATTTGTCTACTGTCAGTTTAGACTGCTCCCTTTTTCACTGTCGAGGGCCAGGTCCCAAAAACCCACCCATATCCACACCAGACTGCTCCAGGGATCTCTTCAAGAGCTGAACAAGCAGAACTGTCTTCTGAAATAAACTGCCAAGTGGTTAGACTGCTGGGGGGAATGCTTTAATAGGCAAGATGGGCTTGACTTCACTACTACTTCTTGTACCTACCCAGAGCACTGCTCCACCACTACCCCAGCAGGCCCTGCCCTGCTCTCACACTGACATTGACACGATTTTCTACACACACTCTCAGTATTATGTTGTAAATGCCTGCTTTGGTGGACTGCAATTCAGCTCCCATTACCTGGGGCACAACCAAAATTTCATAAGCTACTCATTTTTAAAGAACCTTAAATCCTGAAGTGTTCCAGGGACAAAGAGATCACCGAGGGCTTAAATGATATCAGGCCCCTTGGATCAGCAGACTTCAAATTACCCTAAATCAGGAAAGGAAAGATTTTTTTTTTTCAGTTAACTAGAGGAATATGTAAGTACAGTTTCATGCTGGCCAATTCCAAAGTCCAATTCCAGGAATGCCCTCCATCACACCTCACACAGAACACCCAAAGCATCTGTGTTGAGGCTTGTGACACCAAAACACTGGCTGTAAGCAGCACACACATCACAGAGCACAAGTCAGCCTGCTGAGGGCTGGACTCGAGGGGTCAGGATTATGGCTGACACAAACACAGCTGTGTAACCAGCTGGCCCAGGGTGCATCATCATCATCATCATCACTGAATCTGTGCACCCTCTGCCGATCTTCCCAGAAAGCAGAACGAAATTTCTGAAAGTGATTTCAGAAAGATGGACATAAAATTCAGCTTTATGTTTCTAAATAAAAATTCAGTTTATGTTTCTAAATCAAAATTAAAAACTATTTGGCATGTATTCTGAAAGAGGTCACCGATTTACTTCTGTTAATTACACTTGAGTAACTAGTTTCTGATACAGTGTATCATGTATCAGTGTTGCCTAATTTTCAGGTTCAAGCCTTTTTTTTACTACTATGCACCTGGTTAGCAGATACAACTGTGTGCATATAAACAATTACAAGTAATGCCCATCCACTGCCCAGTTCAGTTATTCCAGGGCAAAGCACACCTTAAGCATTTATCTTCTCTCAACTCTAGTGCTTACAGCTTCTTGTAAGGGACAGATGTTGCTGCAGCAAGTCACTTCAAAGCAGTGATTGCTCCAATTTGGGGTATGGCTATCAAAACCTGACTTTTCCCTGCAAATACAGGTTGGCTTCTCTCTCTGAACATCTGGAATCTCCTCTGCAAATAGCCTTTAAAGGAAAACAGATCAGTGTGGTTTTAGTAAGAGTTTAAAAATAATCCAAAATTGGGCTTGTTCTGTAAAAAGGCCAGCTAAGCACAAAGATGTACTGGTAACTCATTACTCAGCTCTATTATTATATCTATTTGTTGTTTACCAAAATGCCTCAGGAACCGTGACTCATTCTCAGTGCAAGAGACTTTTTACATCGATGCAGTAGTTATTACTGATGCTGATGTCTTTGAGGGCAAACACGTCAGACTAGAAACTCCCACAGCTGGGATGCATCTCTTAGCTACTCCAAAAGCCCTCAAGCAAAAGCAGCAAAGCTTTTGCATTTGTTTGTGAAGGTCTTAAAAAGTCATACTGTTAACTATTTCAAAAATAATCTGCTCTGATTGCTTTTCCAACATTTCTGTAATTGTTCAGGAGCACTTGTTCACTTCAAGCACTGTGTTTATTTGCTCAATCTAACTTAGGTGCTGGACCAACTCTGGACAGTGAAATAATGCGGATATAGTGTCACTGCCCCTGACTGTGGGGAAAACACTGCCCATTGACTAGCCTGGAGCATGTTCTGAAAGAGACAGCTGCTTTGGAAGACTCACATGGGGCAGCTCTTCAAAATGCAAGATAAGTTAACTTGACTTCATGCAGTGCCTCCTGGTACATCAACGGACTGAAAACACCTTTCTGCAGTTGTTATGGATATTTGCGTGCTGGGCAAGTCTTCTTATTCTGTGTAGCTACTTAGGAAATACTTATTCCCGAAGTCTTGTATTTAATTGCCCAGAGACTCTTTTCCATAATGAAATTTATCATTTAGACCAGCTAGATGAAGCAACATATCCTGTTTATGATTTGCCATGGAGTACCCAGTTAAGGTCTTTGATCCTGGTATAGGTGAAATGATGTTTGGATAGCAAGTACTGAACAAATAGTAGTGTTGATATTGATGTGATTTATGTTGCCTATGTCGTATTTAGAAACATGGTTTAGGTCTCAATTCCCCCCTTGCTATCTGGAATTAAGCACTGTTTAAACCCATTCTATTTGGCTCACTGAAAGTCCCTTATGTTAGAGCGTCAACTTTAACTGAACAAAGAGCCTTCAATGAAGACCTATGAAGTCCCTTTCCTGATGCTAAAGAAAAGCATCATTTAGCATCATCAGGAAAAAGGAGGTTTGAATGCAGAATTACTCCCTTGTGTTTAGTAAGAATTTAATGAAATGACCAATAAAAAGAAGATAATTCTCCTCCATGATGTTATTCAAGGTGTTTCTAAAAACATCTAAAATCTAAAAAGATTTCTACATAGAGCTACCAAAAAGTATCTTTAGGTTGTACTATTTCATCATCGCTGGCAAAGCAGTATCCTTAATATACAAGGCTGCATAGGAAACCTTAAGGTTCACTCTGTTCTTACACCTTGTGTAAGACAGCAGTTCCCCTTGGAAAACAATCCTGGAAATTTAGGGTATGTTAATTTAAAGACATAACCCCTCTTGATTTGGGAAACCCTCATGCACTGAGTTTCTTCCATACACCTTATGCAGCAGTTTCTGAACTGTGAATTAATCTCTGAATGGGAAATTACCATCAGAACATCCAAGTATCTCAGTGAATCAATGGAACATGACTTGGCCCTTCTAAAGCTGAAGAAACTGAGGAAGGAGTAGAAGCTTATTTCAGCTCCTACTCCTCTGTGTAATTATTCTCAGCATCACGCAGCTTTAGCACTCTCTGGAAATAGAAATTTCTGAACACGCCAAGATGATGACAGGGAGAACTGGGATCTTGCAGCATGGAGTAATTGTATTAATCTGCTTCTTGTATTAATATGTAATTTAGATATGTGAGTTAGTCAATAATACTCAACATCCACTCCAAAAGACTTTAAAACGTTTATTTTCCTTTCCCAGCAACAGTATCAACCCCTCCCTTTTACCTCTGGGGTCTCACCTTCTGTTCTAGCCTTCTTTACTCCAGCAGACTCCGCATCTTCAAAGGATCTCTTTCGACTTGTCCCACCACTGAATGGATTGGGACCTGCATTCTGATGAACCCCATTTAAGGTGCCATTGCTATAGAAACGATTCAGGTGACAGTTCTGGAGGTTCAAGAGAAACTGGGCACATTCTTGGAAGCCCTGGGTATGTGCAAGGTCTGCTGCTGTCAGGCCACTGGCATTTCTCAAGCTGTACAATACAAAGAAACTGGATTACACTCATTCATCAGGCCAGCTGGCCGCTGCTGCTGCCCTTACTGACTATCTATCTGCTGGTGATGAGAGAAAACATACACTTAGCAAATTTTCCATTAAGAAATTAGTTATCAATCTTAGTTTTATAACTATCTTAACTTTTTGCACATATATCTCACTTCTAAGCAAAATTTGGGAGACAATACACTTTTAAATAAAATCAATATACTATGTGCCTTAAACCATCTTCCTATTTAAACTTCTCAAAATACTTTATTCTAAAATAGTCTGAAGTAGCTGATCTTTACATAAGCTTCAGACTAAGTTAAGTGTTGAATTTTACCATCTTCTGCAGTTTATTCTGCAATCTATTGCTTTAACTTGAGCAAAAGTTCAAATACTCAAAACAAACTTAACATGACTTGGCAATTGTCCATGGCATTCTGGTTTCTAATGTAACAACAACATCACTATTTTTCCTAACAACAAAATACAAACATATATAGTAAAATATAGATAAAGATGCTATACTTAGCTGTGCTTTGCTTATACTTTTGTTTCAGGTTTGTTTCTCATTTCAAAGTGTGTGACATCATAAGTACTGGGACTTGCTTTGGTAATTTCAACCAAGACTTTTCTGTGCACAAGAGAATGGCACTGGATTTTGCATATTCTATTGCGTCAAGGAGGTGAGGAATGAAATCAGGGAGGACATGCAGATATGCAGAGGTTTCATTTCAAAAAGTGTTGTATCATGTGCATTTACACAAACATACAGGATGTCTTGTGCTTAGTAATCTATGCTAACTTTATCAGGAAGAGCATAAAAGTGGAGACAAGAAGGCCAGGAATGACAAAACTAGATGGTTACGCAAAAGATGCCCATTAATCTTTCCTAATATTTTTCCAGAGAGATGTAATAGAGAAGTGGAATTTTTTTTTCTTGGCTTTAGCCATTTAGACAAGTTCCTTACTTAAAAGTCAGACCAGCTAACAGAATAAGCATCCAGAAGATTAATAGACTTGATTCTCTTGAAACTCCAGCTCATAAGAAATCAAAAAACAAAGCCCAGATTTGATTCCTAGATCACTGTAACTTACTTGCTATAAATAAGAAAACCTTTAGAAACTGACTATTACAGAATCACAAAACCCATAATCTAAACCAGGATTAATTTCATTCCATACTGTACTATTCTAAGTCATTATTTACTTGGACTACAAGTGAAAACCCACAAAACAGCAGTCAAGAGCACTCTAGAAAGTAAGACTTCAAAATATTGAAATCCTAGTCAGTCAAAAGAAATGGAACTCTGAGGCAGTATTAATTTTGAATACTTACAGGAGAGCTGCAAAACACTGTGCATCCAGTGTAGGCAGTGTATGAAAGGGATTAATATCAAAAAAGGAGAATTAAAGCTAGCATCAGGAGAAAGTTTTAGAGTATAAAGGTTGCTGAATCTTGAGAGGGGTCTCTTCTCCTCATTGTAAGAGCTGCCTATGATAATCAGAAATTCTACTGTCAATCCTTTCCCCTGCTGAACTAGATGACCTCTTGAAGCTGCAGCTAAGCAAAAAAAAATTCCTTAAAAAAAAACAAACAACTCCTTTAGCAATTCTGATTTTCTTGTGCAGCATAAGGATGCAGAACAATGAAACTACAGCTTAGGAAACAGAAATTTTCAGAGATCTGTTCTATTCAAGAAGAAAAGCTCAGTTCTCTGACATATTTTTTAAGTTTCTGAGCCCCAAGAGAGCAATAAAAGAAATCTAAGAAAGCATTTTTATCTTACACAAAGATAAAAATGACAAAACCAATATGGCATTGAATGGCCATCTAATTTAAGAGAAGTTCAAGTAATTCTATTACTTAGCAAGTACTACTGAACACTAACTCTGCCTTTCAAAGTTGACTGTAAGAGACTACAGCTAAGTCACCATTTCCCAAAGGATCGTCAGTGTAAGATGCCAGAGGCATCTGGAGATTTATAAACTAAGATCAAAATGTGTAAAGCTACACAACCAAACTCTGGGAAAGAAAAACTAAATTTCCCAGAAAAAAATAAACAGGAGTTAGACGCTGTAAAACTTTAAAATTTAATGATCTTTGATATTTAAAGATCTGTCCCTTCTTGTCCTCATTCCTACCTCCTCTTGAACTAATATTACTCTTAACAGGCAGACAACGATGTGCTTGTTTTACAGAAATATCCTGGAAGCTCTGCATAGATTTCAAGGGACTCAAGCCTATTGGATTAAACATTCTTGCTTCTGAAGTTTATAAACACCTCTATTAAAGGTGTCAATCTGAATTTAGCCTATCAAGTTAGTAATGAAAAGAAAAAAAAAGTTCAATGAAGTAAGAGGAGATTATAAGTTCTAGATAACTCTGGAAACTGTTTGAACAAATGTTATGGAAGAGGACACAGATGTTCTCTCTGCTCACTTACAGTGGGAACACTAATTTGAATATATTTCCAATATCCAGTTGTCCATATCCATGATTTTAATCAAAGCTTGATTATTCTTGAACTTTTATATATTCAAATTTCTGTTACACTGCCTTGCACTCCAACATTAACAGGATGCAGTAAAGGAAAAGCTGACAAATTTTGCAAAAACCTTCAGTCACTTTCTCAGAAACAGGCTAGAAAGATAAAAAAAGACTTGCTTCTTTAGCTGATTTCTCTAGGAGGAAAAAATCTGTCAGTGGGAACACAAAAGGCAGCAAGAGGTAGCTGTGCTATATTATCCCATTATAACAAAATGCAAGCAATAATAAAAAAAAATTGCTAATGTAAATAGGAACAAAATAGGAAACAAAATGCTCTTAACAGATAGCACGGAGTTCTACCAGACTGGAATAATTAATGTATTTTCAAAATAATTTAGAAATATTGTCAATGACTGAAAGGATTCAGAGTCTGTAACAAAAACCAGTATAATACAGTCCTTCCAGAAAGCCTGGAGTACTTGAATGAATTAAAAAGCTAGGATATCTACTAGACCACTCCTTAAAAGTGTTAATCTGAACTTGGAGTGGAACCACCCTGTTACAGCTGTAATTACAAGGAACTAGGAACACATCTAATACTAAATCTGCTGCCCATGTCTGGCAGTGAAGCGTTTGCCTCAGCTTAGATGAGCTGAGGAGCTCGCAGGAGCTAAGAATTTAAGTGTCATTAGACAGACTAGATTATACAGATGAAAATAGAAATGGCTCACTGTCCCAGCCACATATAAGAGGAGTTCAACCTCTTATGTGCAATCCCTGTCAGCCCTTTGTTATGAACTGCAATCATATGTAAACTGACTATCAAGTGAAAAGGAGGATGAATAGTATGTGATTGATTTGGCTACGAAGTGTAGTAGCCACATGACATCAAACGCATGGCTAAAAAAATGGAAGAAAAATCAACAGGCAGGAAACTCGCAGATCATCACTATATTCAAGTAAATTTACAGCTCTTTCAGTTATTGGGTGTCCCTTGAAAGGTACTTCATTTATTGTAGCTGCTGACATAAAGAAAAAAGATTGGTAAAGGGCATTATAACTGACAGTAACTTCAAGACCTGAGCTGTAAAAGAAAAACACGGGGAAAAAACAGTGGACAACATGGACAGAACTACCTCAAGGTCATAGATCTCTAAAAAAAAAAATAAAAAAATCTTTTTTTCCACCCAGCCCCTGCTTTTTTTTAGTTAGTTAAAAATCCCTCTGGCACCAGCTTTGATCTCTTATTCTAAACACCTTGAAATAGTGGAAGATCCAAGAAGCTTGGAACATACCGATATTAAATCTTCAGGCAAACTGTCCTTTTGTTACTGCTAATCATACAGCAAATATGACAGGTCTATTTCTGCAACTGCATTATTCAGAATTAAAAAACGAGTACAGAAATTTCCAGCAGGTTTTACACATTGTTTTGTAGGGGTTTTTGTTGTTATTGGCTTTTTAAAAAAACTTCTTGTTTAGTGACAAAGATGCCAAACTTCAGGACAAGCTTATGTTTCTTTTTTCAAGGTTCATCTCTTGGCTAGGCTTCTAGCTGAAACAAGACAAATATCAGGCCACAAACACTGCATTGTTCACATGAGTTCATTATGAAGGAAGAAGCCAGCAGCAAGGAAGGTATGGAAGGAGGGAAGGAAGACATAACTAAGAAAATCAGAGTAAGTCTTAGAAAGTGACACGTGTTTTATGTTTAGTCAGCTTTTATTAAACAGTATTCATTGACTTGATGCAGAATTTTCTAAAGGCTGGCCTAGTAACTATCAAATCAGAGAGCAGTGCTCCAAAAACTTCTTTTTCTTTTCAGTAAAAAATAAAAAAGTCAAAAACTAAAGACAACTCTGAAGATCAGTCTAGCTACAGGAACAGGTGGAAAAACTGAAGAAAGGACATAGAAAACAAAAGCTCTGAAAATGTCATTCCTTTTTTGGCACCTGTTCTAGACAGGAATACACAGGAAGGCACGAACTGACAAACAGGAGAAAAATTCCCTGCTTAACATTGCCCAGGGCTAAAGGCAGTCATCAGAAAGGCAATTCATTCCATGTTTATAAAACACATACCTTGCATCCTCTCCAAGGCAATTCAAGTATTTGAAAAATGACTGAGTCCTGTTCAGGGTATCTCACTAAGCAGTAATTTTTTGCTATATACTTTATTCACTGTTTCCATGAAATTCTTATTACTAGAAACAAATTAAAATCATTAAGCATGCTATTATTTACCCTCAGCCTTCTTGTAGGCTAAAATCCAGGAGTTTGGAATAAAAACATCTTGTTGTCTTCAGAGATGCTAATGTATAAATATACATAAGTATAAAATACTAACTCCAACACAAAAAAAGAAAGCCAAATGTAAGGTAGGATACATTTTCATATTATAAAGCTGTTCTAAATAGAAAAAAAATCCATGAAAAAAGACGATGAAAGTCTGAATATGGATGAGCAGGTGAACTTGAAGTTTCTTGACATGACACTTGCTTATCACACTCTGTAGTGACAGGTGTTTTCATAAATAAACTCAAAAGACACACTGATATATTGAGTTAATGCTCTGACTTTTGCATATGCATTTATTCACAGACCTACAGTGCTTAAAACACTCTTATAACACGTTTTTCTTCTTCCATCAAGTGATGTTCACAGGCAGTCTTCAAAACTGACTGATCTTGGCATGAAGAGGGCTTTTTTTTTTAGGATCCATTCTTCTCCCTCTGGGTTGACATCATCTGAACTCCCATTCTAAATGCCCCGTTCATCTGAGAGTTCTGGTACCCAATTAAAGCAGCTATAAAGAGGACACTGATGAAGCATGACTTTAGGTATTTCCTTCTTCTGAAACACTTTTTTCAAGAATGTTGGCTGTGAGTGTAATTCAATTGTTGCTCTAAACCAAGAGACAAGTCCATTATCTGACCAAACAGGATTGGTGTACAGAAACACAAATTTAGCTTTCAGCTTAGCTTTACTTAGGAAGAAATTTTTATTATTTCAACCTAATTTAAGAAATTTACTAAAGGAAGAAAAAAATTGAGGCAAGCTTTTAAAAAATATTCAAGATGCTTCCACTATGGCTAAGCCACAGAAAGTAAAAGAAAAAACCAAAAAAAACCAAACCAAAACCAACAAAACACTCAAAATTCAGAATTGTTTAAATATGACTTTGTGCTAGCAAGATTTACTTCAGTGTAATGTACAGAACTTATTCTTTGAAAGATCTGTAGAAAGAAAACAAAGACTTGTGCTTCTCATACTGAATGTACTTCAAAAAAATTGCTTCTAGTTGCTTCAATTGTTCATTTTTCATATTCCTTGGCAGAAAAAAACAGATAGTGTATTTCTAAGATATTTCTATGTTAAAAAGACATAGATTTCTATCTTCAACTTATAATGTCACATACCTTGAAAAACAAAACAAACATTTGCTACACAAAAGGTAAATAAATATTTTTGAAAATCATATGTAAAAAAATTCTCCTGAATATTTAATTTGAAATAGTGATTACAGCACCTACAGCTTACTGTGTTTTTGTTAATGCCATGCGACAATCTAAGAAAATAAACCACAGTTTTCGTATATCAATGTAATATCTGTTAAAAATTACTGATCTCAACTTATCTATTGTTAGTTTACAAATAAAAATGTAGATAATTGTAAATTAGGGTAAGCAAAGCATGCAAATCTATAGATTCTATATCTGAATTCCTAGATTAGCATTAAAACCAATCACCGCAACAAATACCTCAACAGTATGCCTTGTGTGCAGAAAGGAAGCGATACTGAACATTCAATGCCACAACTGTAAGGTTTTCGGAGAAGCACCTGTGGCAGTTTCAGCAGTTTCTATATGGAATGCTCCCCCTTTCTAGGATTACTTGAAAAAATCAAGTCAATTCGAATTACGTAGCTGTAAAACATTGACATGTGTAGTTTTTACAGTTTCAGAATCTTCTGTTTGATTTAAACGGGCAATGGTGCATAAACAGGAAACTTATATCATAAGGGATCACATATTTGCAGGCAACATTAAGATTAAAAGTACATTAACATACATAAAGTGCTGTAGCACATTATTCAATATGTAAGCCATTATCATGTGACCACCTTAACAACAAGATACTAAGCCTTTTATGCCTTTAAAAGCATTATAACTTTCATCCTGAAACCAATTTTTCAGTTCTTCACTGAAATTTATATAGAATGGATTAAAGTTACCGGTCAACTCATGGCTTCAATTACTTTAAATTTAGTAGTCTGTATCTCAAAAGAATTAGTAGCTATTCCTATATAAAAAAAAAATTAGCAGATACAAGGATTAAAACAAAACAAAAGAAGAAAGAGAAAAAAAAGATCAGAACACTAAAACGCCCACAGTGAGAAAAATTGTTTCCTATATAAACAGTAGTATACTAGTCTAAAATTTCTAAAGCAAAAGTATTTTAAAATACTAAACTTTAAGTGTTTTAACCCTTTGGTGTCCAAATACAGAAGTTATAAAATTGTTTCAAACTTTTTTTTTTTCCAGATACCAAGAGAATAATAATCTTAACTAAACAGATGTGTGTCACTGCTGGGGCAGCTATACAAATTCATGCTAGAATTACACACTGAGCATCTACAAAAGCACAAGTTGGTGCCAAGTTTTTATTTCACAACAAAGCATCTGGCAGCTGAAATTATTTTACACTTATAAAACCAGTGGTAGAGTTCCTGTGAACATCATCCAAAATCATAACAAGAGGAATATACTGAACAGAAGGATTCTGTTTTGTGAAGCCACTTTCTCCACAGGAAAATCAAGGTTCACTATGAATTATGCAGCTATAATTAGCTCCTAGATACTTCAACTCCTGACTGAGCAAACATTGGCAGAAGAAAGAACTCATTAACCATGGTAGGCAATGCTGCAGTTACCACAAACATCACCATCAAAATTTTTTCTTCTATCTGTATTCCCATTTATATGCTTTACTAAAGACCTCAAACAATGCACTTCATTTTCAGTGTCTTTTGTAGAAAATATTTACATTTCCAAGTAAACTTTTCCCTGGTCAATATAGGCTTTACTTGGCCTGGTTCCAGCAACAATATTTTTAAATTCATATTTCATTATTTAAGAAGTGATTCCTAACAAAAACTCACAAAGGGAAGGTAGGAAAGACTATGGTAATTCTTGGAACAGTCTGATTGCAATACAGCATAACAGAAAAGACCTTTCCTACTAAAATGAAAGTATTTCCTAGATCACTAGCAAAATATAATTCTTTATGAGCACCTTTATAGTACTGCAGCCATCTTAAACACAAAGAATGTAAGAGTTACTTAACCAACCTTATGACAATGAGAACTGTCATTGCTGTTAATTTCATGTTTCTAGAAAAAGCAAGAATTGCAAATAAAGTTGCTAACAATGAAGAAAGTGTAATGGAAAATTACTGAGGACAGGTTCAGAGCAAACTCTGACTTGAAAAGATAAAACAACCTTGCAACACAGATATCCACTAGGATGACTCTAGTACTAAATAAAATGACATCATTTCTCAACAACATAGCCAATGAAACCCAAAGGTAGCTTAGAACTAGAGAAATGAAGGAAGCAAGCTTCTCTCAAATGTGCCAAACTTGAAAGAAAGTTCAAGCTGTTCAGTACAAAAAGCAGAGACAGTGGAAGTCTGGAAATAAAAATGAAGAGGTAAATTAACGTAAAGGTACTTTTGTGCCAAAAGCAGGGCAAAAATCAAGAATGAAAGGACTATAGGTAGTAGAAGATGGTTTCGTTATTTGCCCATAATAGGAACACTATTGAACTACAGTTTTGTCAGGGTTTTTTTGGTAAAAAATAACTTGGTGTGTTTACTCAAGCAGACATAAAATCTTTTGGATTAAGGAACTACTGAAGTGCATAAAATTAAATTAGCTTCATGGAAAAGTTTTTCAAACTTTTATTTTTCCTCCCTTTATAAGAAAATTTATCCATCATATATAAGCTCAATCAAGTAAAACAGAATGAAGCTGAAGAGTAATACTTTCCCTAAGTTATGCCTACCAAAACTCTTCCATGGCTTGTTAAGCCTCCATGCCATGAGATACTCAGCAGTGCATGACACACATTAGAAAACTTTTCTGACCAACCTGAACATGTTCTGGGCCACACCACAACTACCTCCTGGGTTTTGTCCAGAGGCTACTAGGTACTAGTTGGTCTATGACCAACTTTACTGAAAAGACAGAAACCAGATCAGCAAACAAAACCCAAATCAACATGGCAGGCTAGAGCAGATGTTGCAATAAACAATCCTCTCACCACCTATCTAGTCAAAAACTACTGCCAGATCAAGCATAGCACCCCCAGGGATCACCACCACTGACATCTGGAGTAACCATCAGAACTAGTAAGACTACTATATTTGGGATATAATTGTTTCTTTCACTGTACTTAACTCTGGCAAAGCTCCACTTTGTAATGCTTTCATTTTTCTGCTTGACTTAACTGCACCCAGGTTTCTGCAGGTAGAATAGCAACAGAGTAGCTTATCTTGCAGGCAAAAATAAAAAATATCTATCTTAAGGGAACCTGCACATATTAATGTGAACATCAGCACAATATCTTACATGAAGGCAGATCAATCCCAACAAAAAATCCCAAACATCCTGTCAGAAATCTGAGCTATCTGCATACAAAAGTCTTGGTAACACTTCCATATTCTTTACCCAGCTCTCTTGGACTGAAAAAAAGTCAAGAAACCAATGCTATAAGACTTCCTCACTAATGAATAAGCTGAACTATCAAGCTCACATGTGTCTAGTGAATTTCCTCTCCATGTTTCAGAAAGGTCATAAGTGTCATTGCTTTAATGATGGATTTTACTTTATTCATAAAAAGCACAGCCTCCCATATTCTGTGCTGTTTTCCAGCTGATGTCAGTAATCACTGTTGTTATTCCACCCTCACTAAGAATAATCTGCATTCAAATGGAACAAGAATTCAGTGGTACAAGTTTGCCTCAGCTTCCTGCAATTATTTGAAGTGCCAGTAACTCTGAAAACTACACTTTTCCAGATTGGTTTACTCTAAGACTGAGCCTCTCTCATTTTTTATCAGTCACCCATGCATATACATTCTGTGTTGGTATTTCCAAATCTTTTCTTCAGACTAAATCCAAATTACTGCCCTACTTCATGATCACAAGCTCCTACAAACCTCAAGTACTGCTACAACCATAGCAACCAAACAGGAAACCAAACATGGAAGAAATTACCAAGCTTTACTTGCAGTTTTTTTTAAAGGAGAATTAGTGTTTTACCACTGAAATGTCCATGCCACTTTGAATTTACCTTCCCATAACAATTTATATAAAATGGGAAAGGCAGAATAAATTCAAACATGTGTATCCTCTACACTGAAAAATGGTCACTACAAGAATACCACAGTGATGGCCCTTCAAATGCTTGTTACATACAATTAAACAAGAATTGCCATATATTCTTCCTTAATTATACAGCAATGTTTAAAAATGCAACAACAGCAATTAATCCAATGTTTAACTAGTATCTGGAGGCAATCAGGTTTATGAAAAGAATGTGTATTAAGTGGTCTGAGTTTGGAAAGTACCAAACAGAATATACAAGCACTAATATAATAATTAACAGATAAGAACCTCTCAGGTGAGAAAGCACCTAAATCCAAATGACCAAGAAGATCCTGAAGCATCTCAAGATGAGGTTGATTTCATGACTGTAAGAAAGTAGAATGTTGGTTCTCCTACAATGAACCTATGCTGTAATACAGCTTCTGAACTAAAGAGATGACATAGTTGTGGCATGTCACTAGTATGTTAACACCAGAAATGGACTGCAATTCAATATTAGAAATTTGGTAGTTAAGTTAACTAGGCAAGAAAAACAAGCTCCCAGTAAAAACCTGCAAATAGCTCTCAAGATTTTAAGAAATCAAGAAGATATCCATTAACTAAGACAGGAGATTTCTGAAGCCTGAGACCCCTTCAAGAAAATAGGCCATGTAAGCTTCCCCTCCAGACTGAAAAGGAACTGAGGGTTTGCATCAGAAAGGAATGGCTGACTTCTGTGCTATCATGAAAACAACACTGTCTCTTCACTAGAGGAGACTGATTTTCAGGAAGTCAAGAAATCACAAAAGTACAAATGAGAAGAATAAAAGCTGAGATATTACAAGAATGGTCATGTGGAACAGGAATACAAGAATTTCACAAAGGACTAATCCAGCAGCACTAAAAAAATCACAGCAGAGAGATTTCTGTTATGGAAGATGGAGAGCAGTTGTGAAAAAGTATATTAATATTGCCTTTTTGAACAACACAATGCAGTTTGTGACACATGAGTTTGAAAAGAAGAAACAAAATTAAGTAAATCCCTGTCAAAGAATGAGAATAAAGGGCTTGCTGAAAAACTTAGTACCAGTGATAGGACATTTCTGGCACTGAATTTACACACTAAGATGAATGCCAGACAGCTTTAACATAAAAGTGGCTGAAATGTCTGCCTAAACCAGATCAACATCACAGTATGAATCTGTCATCTGGTGGAAACAGATGCACTGGTTTATTTATCTCAGCATGTCATTGGTCTCAAGGTTGGAGTAGAAGCAAAGTATATTAAACTAGAAAGGAAATTAATTCTTTAGGGTCTCATAACATGCCATCACAGTATATAACCCAAATTTACCCAAAACCTGAAGATTTCTGGCAGGCAAATAAAAAGCTTTTCTATAATACTATTCAAATATCATGATCAGTAAAACATTTAAGCAAGCAAGAATTTGTGTTCAATTGGATGGGTGCATAACAAGGCACAGCCCATTCCACAGTGGGAGGGCAGTGTTTGAAACATCCCTCTTAGCTTGAAATCAAGACACTAAGGAATACACAACTGCTTCAATGACAGTTGCAGAAGAATTTTTATTCAGAGATAAGTGGACACAATGCAGAAGTGCATCACATGCAAGTGCACATGAAACAAGTCAGGATAATCAATACTTGCATCTGCTTCTTTTTGATTCAACAGCGTCCTGTGTTTACAGCTGAGTTTTTTTATTTTTATATATGCTGTGATACAACCTACATAACTACATTAAAACACAGCATTTACATAACAATGCAAAAGAGCAAAACAAAACATGGCACCAAGAAGGCTTTTCCTCTGTAAAGTGCTGTGGACACTTATCTGTCACCATGATAAATAATACACAATTAACCATACATAAATTGTCTTTTACTGAAAATCCAGCAGTAATTATGGATACTTTAAAAGGTACTATCCACATTAAAAAGTCAGTTACACAGCAAACCTTTTCACTCATATGAGGACATTGTGACCACCTGCTTCCCCTCTTCAAGGGTCCATGAATACCATAGTTAGTGGAGCAACCATTTTTATGGCTGTAGGACATACTGTGCACAGAAAATGCTTCAGCTAAAATGAGAAGGTAAATACCACAAAAAAAATCAAAATATTTTCACTAGGGTACAATTAATATTTTTTAATATTATTAAAAATTTACACAGGAATAGAGACCCAAATTCTCTCTCATCAATTAGGAAAACAATGCAACAGCTTAATGATATTTATACTGCAATATCCTGTCTTTCTCTGCAAAAGCAATACACTAGCAAGCCTGAAATATAGTAAACGAGAAATTCAAGTGAGGCTATTTTATTAAAATTAAAATTCTTACTTTTATCCTTGATTATTATCAATATTCTTTGTCTTCCAATATAACCAAAGGAGGAAATAAAGTAGAAATGGGGTAAACACTAATAACAAGATTACTCTAGTCCAAGTTACTTCATTTTAACAGCAATAATCACTCATTAACTAAAAATACATTTCTTGCAATATTACATTAGTGGTTACTAGTGTTTGTGTAATAATGAAATCTTAGCATCCCTGTTCTACTTGCTATAAAAAACTAGGGATGATGGCATTTTGGACATATATTATAAATATAATGTAAAAGTAGTATACTTGACTATTTGCAGTCCCAAGTGGTATTTCATTCATCCTTATGAAACCAGACTTCAATACTGTTAACTATACTAAGAAATAAAGAAAAAACTGGATTAGAAGAACTAATCCCAGTAAAAATAGAAAGTACTTATTCATCATCAGTACAGATCAGCAGTTTAATTCTACTTAGTGCTTATTTCTGTATTTCATAAAGTTCTTGCCTTGGTTTTATCAATCAATCATCAGTTAATTTTATCAGTCAATTATAATTCCAGTTAATATATACAAATTGAAACTCAAATACATGGCTAAAATCCCTCTCCTTTTCCTTTAACTGGAGCAATAAAATAAAGGAGCCAGAACTTCCAGAGCATCTACCTGTCCATGTTTTTACAAAAATTAGGAAATCCACATAGCCATTAATCAGGGCCAGCTTTCAAAACCAGATGACCCAAAATTAATCAGTGTCAAAAGCATATACATGGATTTGGACTAATTTAACATACTGAAACTGGATTCTAAGGAAAAAAATCCTCATCCCTATCAGTCAATAGCTAACTCTCTAAGGTGACAGGGCCAAGTCCTAATTCTCTAAATCATTAAACTTGGGTTGCTCCACAAGCCTTTTATATTTGCATCCCTGATTTTACCAATCCCATGACAGGACCTGATGTTTAATTACTTATCTGAAATATGGATGGAATTCTAAGTTCGAAAACTGAGAATTCATGTTATTTCCTGTTCATTAAAACCTATAAACCTACACTGTTTCTTCTGCAAATGGCTTTGGTCAAAGACAGGCATCACCCATTTCACATTGTTTATGCAGTTCCACAACTTTTCTTTTGGTTGCCTACTTTGTTAAAACCACAAGATAACATACTAATTGATGATGATAATTAAGGTTTGCTCAATTCCACAGTAAATTTAATTCCAAGTTTATCTTAAAAATATCCAAAAGTGAGTGAAAAAACAGGAAATTATACATTTAAGACTGATTTAATGTGCTTGTCAATAACTGAGACAGTTTATTTTGTTTTTCTATAAGGAAACCTCTTCATACAAAGCAATTAGTTCACTACTATTAACGTAAAGGTAATGTATTTCCTGATATGACACAATTAAAAGACTTAAATTTTATGGTAGATTTATCAAGGCAGCATTACAAAAACAGTAAGATGGAAACCAAAGGGTAAAACAAGAAATTAACTACATGATTCTTATTTCACTTACAACTTCAAAGTTTCATAGTGCAGGTTAAAATACAGTAACTAGTTACCATTTAAGATAACAAAGCTAGCTCTAATTAAAACATATTGCTAAAGTATTGATATTATTTATAAGCCATAGAGCTTATACTCAACATTTCTAGGTGAAAACTGCATCCATTTTGTCCATGCTGTAAGTTGCAAAAGTTTGTGAGCTTTTCTGAATGTTTTTGCAGTACATAAACCTTTAAAGAAAAAAGTTAACAGGGCAAATACACAATACACTAATAAACAGTAATAAACTAATGGTGACGTGTGTGAATTGCTGTTTTGCACATAATGTTGCTTTTGCATTGTTTTCTATATTTATTCACCCGTGCAAGGTGTAGATTTCTCATAAAAATAACTACATACTGAATAAAGTGTACAGTTTGGGGTCATCTGAAACACAATAAATATTTTACTATATCAGATGTATGTGCAACACTAATGTAGCACAACAGTATCATTTAACGAAAATTAACTTTATTACTAGACATGCAAAATATCTTGGGCTTCATTACAGTTGGACATGTCTAGCTGTCATTATTATTTGGATCATGTGCCTGCTGTTTTGGCTTTTCTTTCTGAAATTAGTATCTATGTTTACCAATCTAAGTTAGTCAGCTACACACACAACAATCAACAACAACAAAAAAATACCTCACTTACTCTATTTGCGCACCATGAGCCACAAGGGCACTTATGGAATCCATACTACCAGACCGTGCTGCTTTATGAATAGGAGTTTCACCAACATAATCCTGTAAAGACAAACTACATTTTGTCAAACATACTCTTTCTAAAAATTAAAACATTATTATTACATTACTTTAATTAAGATAGCAAATATATAAAAGAAGCATTTATTATTAGCTAGCAAATACATCAGGTACTTCATCATTACTTTAAAGTCTGCAGTTGGCTGCCAAGTACATTAGACTTTTAACAAGAAGTAACATCAGAGGCATTTAACTCACAAGATAAGCTTTATCCAATAGCTCAACAATCAGCAGACTCTTATTCAGAAAACTGGTTCACCCTCCCAGCATCCACCACCGTAACACGTTATTCTAACACCTTCATTTCCTGGCACTCCTTTCCCAATACACTGGGCTGCACAAGCCCTCCTGAGCTCGGGAGCAGCAAGGCTGATTCTGGGACTGTGCTGCTTTCAGATCTTGCTGGCACACTGACTCAGTCCTTGAGGGCTGCACCATCAGTACTCGGCAGGAGAGGAGCTCTACTGTAACAGAGGTATGCCCAGTGTTCACAGGACAGGCCAGATCCCTCCCAACACATACACATTGATTCACATCCTATATACTTGTCTTCTGATTTTCTTTGTCAATTTCTATCCCATTATTATTAACCAGCACATCCAAACCTTTAATTTTTTTGCATGATGTGCAGACATACTGGGGGTAGAGTATTGCTTTTCAGACAACTCCCCCCCATTAACTGTCTTACAGGTAACAGGGAGGACCTACAACAATTTTATAAATCCCCCATCCAAGCAAGCAGCAAGTATTCATACATCATGATCTACAAAATGCAGAGGAAATTCAGTACTTGCAGTTAACCATCCGTATTAAGAACCACAGAGAAGTATGTGTAATTGAACATTGCCTTGGAATAGCAAGTAAATGTTTTTACTGCTTTGTTAATGTGATTCATCCTCAACACTTCCACAGTGCAGCAAGGGTTTTTTTGCCTTGTTTTCTTCCCCCTTCTCTTTGTCTCCAAACTTTTGACAGACTTCACTAGTCTGTTCCAGATATTAAACATGTTCTAACTGTATGTGCCTCAGTTTAGCTTCCCTGTTCCTTTTATTAAAATATCAACATCAGCTATTAAATTAACACAGCACCTTTACTGATTCAACAGTGTTTACACACAACAGTGTTAATGCCTAACTCCCCAGTACTGGCTTCACTTTAGCTCTATTTGAAATGTGAATATATGCAAAATATGATCATACTACCTAGAAGCTACTAAGTATCCTAAATTGTCTGTCAAACTTTTAAGAAATTTAATCCTATCTTTTAGACCATGTAAGTATAACTTGAAAATGAATTTTGAATTATAAATTATGTAGTCTCAATCTTCTACTTGACAATTTTATTTCATGGTGAAATATCTTTGTAACAAGTTACAAAACCACTGAGGCTAAGCCAGCTTACCAGTGCTTAAGACATATATTCAGCCAAACAGTGAACTACCTAGCACAGCCAGCAGGGAACAATGGCACCCAACAAAGTTTACTTTCTTATAAAACAATGAAAATTGTTAAAAAAAGTTTGGATATAGGAAAGAGCAGCAAGTATCTTAGAAACTAGAAAATGGCTATAGAAATTAGAAAAGCGCTATAAAGCCTTTCTTCCAAAGTGGATGTCAGCAGCTGGTGGATAGAAGACTGCTTTCCAATCAAGTTTATGCAGATTTTTCCTATTTGTAACTTCCCCTGAAGTATCAGGAAGAGAAAAGTTTAAGAGAGAATGCAATTTTTTTAACCATCGTACATGGAAATTTGAGGCTGATTTATCCAGAAAAAAATTCTTTGGGTAATAAATTTTCCAGTCATAAAAGCTGTCTTCGATTCATCATTCTGTTACTGTGTCCTCCCCTCCCCCCTTTTGTTCAAGTGGTCAAAGTACAGAAAGTAAGTGATTTGCCTCTTTTGTCAGCATTAGTATCTACAAGCCCAATCCTAAATTACAAGAGAGTCACTCATATGAAGTTCAGGTTAGGGTTAGTTGGCCATGCATATGAGAGAGATAACAAAATCTCCTCTAGCTATATAAACCTGGCACACTGTCCACAGTAAGATCTAGAGAACTGAATTCCAACATTGCTGTGGGGAAACACAAAAGGGATGAGAGAAGACCTTTGCAAAAGGACTCCCCAGCATTGCATTAGAAGAATGAGCTAAGCTTACAGCAGCTACCACTTCCATCACCAAAAAGAAAAGATTAGTATTTCAGAAGGCAATATATGTCTTGAGAAGGGCTGCTTTTAATCACTGGCCCAGTAAACCATGTGTCTAAAGTTAAGGAATTCAAATAATACTTAAAAGTGACAGAATACTCAGATTTTGATTTTTATAGCATTCCTTTTAATTACAGCACCCAAATTTCAGTCATCACTACTATTATGCTGCTTTGAAATTCTCATAAGGGGCCAAATATATTTGCACTGAAACACTTTCCCAGAAATTATCTTTCCTCAGAAATTCTCTCCAGATTATAAGTTAGACTAAATGGAAAAGAAATATATATGGAAAAATATATATATCCCACTGAAAGATGGCTTTAAATATTTCAGCGCATACAGAAGAAAACAAAAGTACTCTGTATGAGTCTCAAAACAATTGTTTTGATTCAACTGGAATGGATGTGACCAAGCAGGACAACAAAGTAACATTTTTTTCCAAGAAGTTCCTCAGAGCTGTTCAGGGTATAGCCTGTTAGCACATTCTCATGTGCAAGACACTTCTTTCCCTATCTCTTTTATCTCACAAAAGAAGTTATTTTATTTTGAGAAGCTCTATTAATTCCTCATTACCCCTCATAATCCTTTAAATTGGTCACACTCCCCATCTGTGCTTGAGTCTGATACAACCCCTTTTGTAATAATATTCCAGGAAGAGAAGCATGAAGGACTTGTAGTGGCCTTTCACAACTAGAGCAGAACTTGTCCCTCTGTTGCAACACTGCACAAACAGCCCAAACTTGTCTCGCAATCTAGAGGATGCATTATCAATAAATGAGTAGAAACTCAAACTAAGTTTCACTAATTTAGAATTCAAGATAATACATTTGGATAGTAAATATTTTGTACACAGTGCTCTTGAAGAAATGGCAAAAAGGATTTGTGAACCATCACAGACATTTAGTTTTTGCAGCTCATTACTGAATGCCTTCCTCCTTGCTCCTGGAAACAACGGCTACCCTCTCACACAGACAAGGGCAGTTTTCTCTAGCTTGGGGTCATGACTAGATTATCTTTGACTTCTATTTCATTTTACTGAATAAACATCTAGCTTCCTTCCTTATTATGTTTTTATTTATGTGGCTGAAGAGTCTTTTGCTTTTGTTGGCTTTAATCAGTAAATCTATCTCAGCTTGATTAATCAGTTTCCAGTTCCTCACTATGCTCTTAACCTCGAAAGACACTTCCCCTACCAATTAAATACTTTTCTCAAACTCTCCTCCCAGGCCTCTTTCATGCATGAGTATTTTTTTCAATTCAGTCTAAAGCCATTTTTTACTGAATTTCTCCTCCTCCTGTCTCTTTGAGACCTGGATTCTGATAGCTTAAGGATGGTCCAGTTGAATTCAGAGCACATCTCCTATTTTGTTCTCCAAATTCCAAGTCCCTGGACATGATTCAATTGATCTCACTCATTGGTACCTTTACATTCCTTCCATTTATTAAAAAAGCAACCAAACACAAAAAAAACCCAAAACAATCAAACAAACCAAACAAAACCCACCCCAAACAAACAAAAAAAATCCCCACCCAAAACCAAAACAACCCACCAACCAAAAGCAGCTTAACTTACTTGCAGGAATTTATTTTTAAAATAAAAAGCTTCCACACACATTTGTACTGAAAACTTTCAACTATGTATACTGTTTTGGATGGGAGAGTTAATTTCTTCCACAGTACCCATTTTTGGGTTCGTGACCAGCAAAGTGTTTTTGGTACACCAATGCTCTAGGCTGGGTGTGCCACAGCTGGGACCACTGACCCAAATGGACAAGAGGATTATCCCATGCCATAAGACATCATGCTCAGTAAGCAGAACTGGGGCTGTCATTGCTCCAGCACTGGCTGGAATCAGTGAGGTAGTGGTGAGCCACAAAGCTTTTTGCGCTGTGCTGTGAGGTTTTTGAAAATGTTTTATCACTTTGTTTTCTTGGATTTCTTTTTCTTTGTTTCCTGTCTTTATTTCAATCCATGAGTTCTCACACCTCCCTCCTGATTCTCCCCCTCACCTCACTGTGGGGGGGAAAAGGAAGCAGCTGTGTGATGCTTAGATTCCACTGGGGTTAAACCTCAACACTGCACAAGCACTTCTAAAATACTTCTGGTAGTGATACCTGACTAAGACACAGCAGCCCTTACTTGATAAGAATTACAAACCAACTCCATTCCTTAACTGACTGAATTTCAATCATCTATCAGGTGATCACATTTCCAAACACTACTCATTTCTTCCATTTCTTAGAAGCCATACACTATCCTTTCTGAAGCTAGAAAGCAGAAACTAGAGAACACAGAGCACTTTTCCTCCTTTGCTAAAAGGCTTTTGTGTGCAAGTGAGAACTTATGGAATCTATTTATCTGGATTTAGACCTAACTGTTGTTTTAAAAAAACCCTGTAATATACCCAAAGAACGTTTTCTTCCTCTCCACTAAGGATATCAGCCTATTTACAGTTCTTGCTCCTATGGGTAGTCTAACTCTCCTAAAACTATCTGCCACCACTGCCATGTGATGTTAACTGACTGCATGAATAGTAAGTTGCATCCCCTGTAAGGGTGCAGTATTTCTTTTCCCTTCCCTTTATGACAGGCCACATACTTTTTTTTGGCCAATCAACAAAGGCAACATACAAAAGAAATGTTTAATAGGCTGAGGCTAGAGGGAAAATACATTTAAATGAAGTCAACAGTTTTCTAAATCAGAAAGTACTTATTATCTGATGTATCTAATATATACAACAGCCCAGAAACCATCTGTGTTGTGACAAGGATAAAACATCAGAAAAAATCCTCAGGAAAACTAGCAGGATAATTGCTTTGCACTGTTACAGTGAACTAGAGCAGGCAGGCAGCCAAATGCAGGTCCTGAGTCACACTACTAAGAACTATTAGCAGTCACAGCCCACTGAGGGGAAAAAAAAAAGAAAAATCAGAAACAGTAGGACATTGTCTTGAATACACTGATGGGTAGAAACAGACCATTGCTTGGCACTTCAGCTTTCTTCCTGTGTACTTTTATATGGTGATCCTGGGGGTAAGGAAGTGCCCACTGATGAGAGACAGATGTGATTCTAGCCAGCACACACAGTTACATAAGAGGGCTGGACATCACAGGATATACTCACATAATTTATTTGGGGAACAAAGTGCAGTTGGGACAAGCAGTTTTCAGCATTTGTCCTTCATTGCTGCTGCCTGAGAAGCATCCTGGGCAACTGTCACCAGCAACGAGATAAGACATGTTTAAGTTTTCCTAAACTTCAGGGCAGGCAGCATGAGCTACAATACAATACCTCAGGGCAGGTATGAAACATGCATGCAAACTCTACTGAGTACCGGAGGTTTACGGTAAAACTGAGAGACTCGAGTGGATTCCTTTTCAGAAGCTATCCTTTTCTTTTTCCAGAAGTGAAGGGTTAGTCTGTAGCCAATGACCAGAAGTCAGTTTGGAAGGAAAAGTTTACTAGTTTAAATATCAAGCATTCCCAGATCTCTCTCAGCATGTGTTTTGTATCCAGTGTCCATGGAACACTTGTCCTCACACAAGCATTAGCCAGTGACTATGTCTGTTTGGAGTACAGCATCAGTCAGCGAGCTGGAAGGAATAAACAAAATACACATCAGGAAAGAGTGCTCCAAAAGCTCAAAAAGTGTGGGTGGAAGCCCTAGATGATCACCTAAAAGTGCTTGCAAGTTAAATAAGGAACAGAGACCATTTAAGGAGTTCAAATCAAACAAGAATAGTAGAATTTGACTGCAATTCAATAAACAGCTGAAGGAACTGGGGATAGCAAAGCATGCACTGTGCTTTACATAGCCATGTATGAAACATTCCAACTATCTGTGGGATGAGCTTTCTGCTTTAGTTATCACCAAGGCACGCTGCCTAGCTTTCAGTGCTTGTGCATGAGAAAACAGTGTGACTGACCAGTTGTATCCTACAAACTTCAGAGACTTTTTTGCTTCTACTACCATTTTAATTAACCAGAGGTATTTATTTTGTCACTAAACTGAGTCTGAAATAACTCTGGTCATCTGTTCAATTAGTATTTTGTGGGTGCAAAAAAAAGTTACTACATTCAAGTGTAACTTTAGCCTACCATTAACGACATACAAGGCACCCACTGTGTCAGCTCTCAGGACCCACTTCTGTTGTGTCTGTGGTCTGTCACTGCCTCAGTCTGCCCCTAGCAGTCTACAGGATACCATCATCACTATCTGAGAACCTGACAATGTGGAGGACCATTTGCTCTGGCAACCAGCCAGCAACATACAGACTCCTGATCACTGGCTTGCCTTAATAACTTCTTTTAAGCTGGAATGAGTCTCCTGCCCATTTTTAACTGCAGATTATACTGCCTTCTGCTTTCTTTCACAGCCATCTGCATGTTGCCCTCAGCCCATGGAGAGATCTCTCCACACTCTTCTCTTCTTCTGGGAGCTAGCTGCTACTTTCTTCTTTGCTACCACCTCACTCACTACATGTGAATTTTTTTCCCCCCTCATCATGTTCCAGGACATCAAGCTTGTTCTTCAAATCCATTTCAACCTCACTGGTCAGTTCTTCTCTTTATCCTCATAGCTGGAAACTTTCATTCTTCTCATTCATTCACTTTCATTCATTCTTCTCTTCTCATTTAGCAGTTATTTGTATATCTTTATTCTGTGCATGCCACGTTTCCTCTCTAATCACCATTTCTTTACATTCTTACCTGGTCTCCAGATGCATTTACAGTTCTTGTATTTTCTCTTCTGAAGATTCTACCACTATGCAGCAATAACTTTTTGCATAAGTTACTTTTGTCAGGTATCAAGGAGAAGATGCGATCTATAGCCTCTGCATCCAGCCACCTTCATTGTTTCTACAATTCTCCTGGTGTCTCACAGCTGTTCTCAATGCACCAGACTTCTTTTCTGAAAACTCAACACAAACTTCCCCATTTCTTATTTTTGCACAGCTTAAAAAAAAAAGAGAACCAAACTCTAGAAATGCAAATGTTTTAGTTCTTCAGCAGACTTAGCTTAACTCTACTGCATACAAAACGCAGTCTGGCCCTTAAATATTTTAAGAAAAGTATGATGCAAGATTTAACAGGCCAGACATTTTATGGATGCTGTGCTATACCACAGCTTTTAACAACAGCATATGCTGTAGTAATAATTATTCTCAGAATATTATTAAAAATACTTTTAATTACCATTAAAAAGGACGTTATGTATGACCAGCATACATAACAGATTCATTCAGTACTTCAAATATTTTCTTCAAAAACATTATGATAATTTTTAGGTATTGATTCTGTGTTGTTACTGTACCAAAGTACAACACTTCTTTGCAGGATTTTTTTCTGTATTAATAGCACTCTCTGCTACCAAATATATTACATACTCACCTAAAACTAATGGAAGTTATAGTAAAAAAAAAAAAGGGGCAAATGAAACTTTTTAAATCACTTATTCTTTGTTAGTCAAGTACATGTTTCTCATCTACTTTCAGAAAGCTACTAGAAAAGCTTCAGAAATAATCTAAAAGAAAAACAACATAAACCCAGATGCACCTTAATAAATCAAGGCAGCTCTTACTAGTTAGATCTATGAGTAAATCATGAAGCACCACAAAGGTCTCATGGTTCTGCAGATAATAGTAAATTTTTCAATTCTTAGCATATTTATTATGTTCCTCACTAGTCTTTTCTTGCCCCTGCAGCAGCACTACAGTATCAGAGTATTTGCTAATGCTGCCAATAGCAAGGCAACATTACCACTTTGTTCAAGAAGCAGCAAGATGTCAATTCCTAAAACAAATATCCTCCAATCCCCTAGAGGCTTAAAGGACATTTATCAGTCCTACCTCTATTGCAATGTAAAATGTCTATAACTGATAATTAAGTCACTTGACTTCAGCTGATGTCAAAAATAAAGCATCTGTATGTTAATGTAAGGCTCATACATGTCATAAAAAGGGATCAAGACAACCCTTGCAGAACTATATGCATACATGAAACACACATTAATCCATACCTGTTTGTTTATGTTGGCCCCCGCTTGAATCAACCAATTCAGGCACTGTGGATGTCCTCCAAAAGCAGCAATGTGGGCTGGTGTTTGAGCAAAACGTGTTGTACTGGCATTTACAGAAGCTCCAGCTCTTACTAACTGCATTAGGCACTCCAGCTTTAAAGACATGAGGGAAAATAAAACCAAAAACGTTACACAGATGTGCTATGACAATTAGCATGTGGTAATAAATACATAAAACCTAAAAAAGCTAAAATTACCAGTAAGACTACATGAATGAAAAACAAGACAGAATATGAAATTTAGGATTTCCTCCCTCCTCCTTCCTCATTTGGTCATAGACCACACCTGAGAAGTATTTCTCACCTGCAAAACTGAATTTCATCTTTAATTTGAGAAAAGAGGAAAAGGGGGCATAAACACTTCAGTCTTAACTAGAAGAGATATTCAGTTCATTTTTGTTAAGAGGGTGGAAAGGGAAGAAAGAGAAGTAAGGAAAAAAAAAAAGGGGGGAGAGTTCCAATTCAGCAAACATGATACTAACCAGACATGATTAGATAACATTTGCCAAAACAAAAGTGTTGTTAGGAGACACATAGATGCTGGACTCATACTCTCAGCAGAGTTTATATAAAGCTAAATCAGAAAAACAAAAAGATTTTTCATTTCTTTAATGCACTCCTGGAGTGACAGAAGATTAGTCAAGAAAACTAATACTTAAGAATACATATATAATATGTTAAATCTATAAAAGGAATAAATTAATTCCACCATTTTCTGGTTATTTCAGATAAGAAACTGTTAAAAACAAAACAGGCTGCTTGTGGCACCACAAAGATAAAAAGCATTTTTTCTTTTAAAAAATTGCAATAATTGTCAAATTATATTCTGCCTTTTTTCCTAACATACCAACCAGAAGTGTCAGATAACCAGATACTATTTTTAAAGGTTCCTAACTTCTCATTTTTAGAAACTAGGCAAACCCCGGCTACGATGACCTCAACTCTCAAAAATAGTCAAAACAACACTCCTTTCCTGTCACCCAGTAACATTGTCTTGTTGACAGGAAAAGAAACTCACTATGCTGAAATAAACAGTTTAGTCTAGGCATCCATTTACTGTGGGTACAAAACAAATACCACTGCACAAAACAAATACCAGCAGCAAAACAAAGACCCTTACACCAGCTCAGGCATTGGTTCATATAAAACAAATCTGTGGGTGTCTCAGTGTATCACAATTAAAGAAAACATCAGCCACACCACAGCTGTCCATAAAGGAGCAATTAAATATCTGAATGTGGGCTGGCAGCTTGACTCAGAAGTATCAACATCAGGATTATAACATTCTTCTCTGTTCCTGTATGTCAGCCTTTCCTTCTCCCTCTCCTAACCTGTACATTTCTCATCTTGCTGAATTACAAATAAGATAAAAGTACCAACCACTGTAATGAAGTGTTTTATATTAGTTTTTGCAATTAAGGTGTCAACTTCATTTGTTTCCTTCCCTCATATAATTCAAACACACATGTGAACCCTATCCCTTGGGATATACAGAAGTAATTTTTTTGGACTGTAATGGAGTTAAGGCTGGACACAGTTGTACCAGGAACTCACTAACTGCATGATGGAAGGGTGAGGATAACAGGAATTTTGCATATTAATGAGTCTAGCTCCATAAACATCAACATTGCCAAAGAGAAAGTAGCTTTTCAAAAGAAAATAAGCACTTTTGTTGGGGGAAAACCTCCACATCCAGTAACTTGTTTGAGAAAATTTCTAACTCCAACGCTAGACTACTGAACTACATTTTGTATTTGCCAATATTAGACTCTCCACGATCTTCACATGTTAGCATCCATAATACTGCTGTCAATCCTCCTGTAACTATTAATTAAATTGTAACCCTGTGACTATTAATAAGTCATGTGATAGAAAACACCCCTCCAGCTACACCAAGGGGTTTGTCTGTGGTAACTGAAGGCAAAAATAAATTTCAGCCAGTTTTTAGAACAATAGACTTTATTAATAGAGTTCATTTGAAAACACTTCCAGACAAGCATTACAACTTCAGGAAAGAATAATATTTCCTGCACAGGCACCAGGCTAAAAGAATTCCTTAATCAGGAATCAGCCCATCAAGTGAAAAGGAAAAAAACACAAACTGATTCACCAGCACTGTCCTGCACTACTTAAATCTAAGCTGGCCACACACCATGATTATCCATGTAACCTCATTTTTAAACATTTTCTTTTTTTTTTTTCCTTGCATACTCTGACTTTAGAGTCATAGGGCTTTAACTATGAATACATTTCATCCCATTAAAAGCTTGAGTATAGATTTTGTGTATCATGGCTGTCAGAAAAACCTGCTTCTTCCAGCATTATGGAAGAACAAGATTAATTCCATCCATGAACAGGAAAAGTCAACACAACAAAAAACAATACTTGACTTGATCATTTATGCTTGATATCAGGACACACAAGTCCAATTTCATTAAATAACCTAAATTTAATACAGAGGATATTTTCCAACCTAAAGCAGAGGTTAAATTGATTTAGTGAAGAAAGACAGGCCTCCATACAGACCACACCACTGGCAAAGTACCAAGCAGGAGACAGGCATTTTTATCTCTACCGCTTTTGTTCCTAAAGAAACAGAATGTATTTACTACTATTTTGCTTCCTATAATGTAAACAGTCAAAAGACAAAAAAGAAAAGCAGGCGAAGAGCACAAGCAAAGAGATATGGTCAGAGAAAATAAGAATTTGATTGTAAGTGATTAAAAAGAAAATTAATGCTAGTCCAAAATAAAGTGAACTAAAATTAAGATGAAAATCAATTTTTTATGCAAGCCCTGTATTTTCTACCTCTCTGGTAACTTTTTTTAGACTATTAACATTTTTACATTCTGACCCATCTTCTCAGAAATCTGTGGAATACCAGCGTAATTTAGGGCACTATAGAATTAACTCCAATTAAAATACAGAAACTCTAATGGGAATTAATTCACATCTCAGAAGACAAGCACTTTTCTCCGGTCAGGGAATGTCCTGAAAATGCAAACTCTACCACAGGTACTCAACACAGCAAGTAAATTTGCACTTGCTACTATCTCTAAAAGGAGCTCCATACTGTCATTAAATGCCCAGGTATTAAACCTAGAAATACAAGCTCTAATATCCATCACCTGCAATTGACTTTGCTGGTATTTTAAGTATTACAAACTGTAATAAACTGCAAACTGTAGAAGTGTGTTTTAGAGTAAGGTATTCAAGAACTCTGTGTTTTCACTTTTAGTTGTAAGAGACCCCATTTTTACTGGTACTGGTGCAGTTACACCAGTATTTTCTCCCCCATAAGCCACCTTTCCTCTTTCACATATTCATTTATAACCAACTTGACTGTTGCTGCTACTTCCTCCCTGAAACATATCTACAACTGCATGCAAGAATTTAGCTCTACACAGCTTCACTGTAATTCTGGACTGCCCTTTGATGCAGGGAGAGCCATCTTACGTTCAACCTGTGCCACAGGCAGAGGGAAAGAAAATTCTCTTTGAAGTTCACCAAACCTGGACTCCTGCTGTGTGTGCAGGCACACATGTGTGTACATGTGTGAACTGGGTTAGATTTCATTGCTCACAAGTAGTTCCAGAAAAGAACTAAATCAATTTTGTCTTTTCAGCATCCTACAGAGCTGCAGTGAGAAGCAATGGTCTGGTGGACCATGCTACTACTGGCCCTATATCAGACATACAGACATGAAGCTCTGTCATCACATAATTTCTTCCAGGAAAAGAAAAAAACCACAAGTGATTATCCCACAAAATCTAGAAAAACAAAGAAGTGAAGAGAAAGAGACCTGTTCAGTAACTGTTAAGCAGCACTTCAAAAATTAACATCTGAAAACTGTGGTACTTTGAGAAACAGAAGAATTTTCTATTTTGTTTTGATGAATGTGAATTTGGGAAACAAAAACGCCACAAACGTGAACGTAAGACATGCATCCGAGCAGCTCTTGTGTCACTGCTGGCAACACTCAGCTAACCCGTGAAAGGTACAAGCGTAACTATGCCACACAAACACAAAGCCCGTCAGGTCTGGGATCCAGTTACACTACTGTAACTTCTTCAAAGTGTTTCAAAGTGCAGTCTTTGGCTCTGAGAAAGGAACACAACTTGACCATAAAGTACGTAGATAACTTCCACAAATTGCTGCCTGGATCTGATGGCTTTTAGGAAAAAACATATGAACAAAGTTCTAGAAAAACCCATTTACTGCCTATGTCACCTTTGTAAGTTTCATTTCATCTGCCAGATTTCCCCCCTATGTAACACCACCACCTATCAAATTTTGCCCATACCTAAGAATGAAAACAGAAAATAAAAGCATAACGTGTTGCAGGCTGACTTGCTCCCTTTGTTTGCTATTTCTGCAAGAGTCTCTTCAACAGAAACTGGAATGCACACAAAAGCTCATGCTGACTTGCTCCCTTTGTTTGCTATTTCTGCAAGAGTCTCTTCAGAAACTGGAATGCACACAAAAGCTCACTCAACCTAGTATGGTTAGCAGAGAGCTGAAGATGCTTAAAGGAAAAAACAAAACACATACACTATCCAAAATCTATAGCCAATAATTAAGTAACTACTACCTTGCACGACTGCCAGAAGCTCATACTGAAAAGAAATCCTTACAAGACGGAAAAAAGAAACAGAAGACTGTAAGGCAAATTAGTACCTTAATACTTCCTGCGAGTGTACTTAGCAAGGAAAATAAAGGCACTCCATTTTTTTCGGAGTGCAGATTATCAGCTTCTTTCTCATCGGATACAAGACTATTCTACATTTTGGATTTTGTGGGTTTAGGGGTTTTTGTTTTCCTTTGTTTTAGGACTAGAAAACTACTTAGATAAAGCTGCTTCGAAAAGCTAAGATCACATAACATATAGAAACCATCTCCTAATGTCCTTTTATAAACCATGACAACTGCCTAAGCACATCAATCGTCCTCCTCTGGCACACAACCAATAAGCAAATAGAAGTATATGGGAAATGGGAGGGAGAACAAGAACAAAAGCCCCTCGAATACTGAACTCAGACAAATCAATGAGGAAAAAAACCACATCCCAACACTCTAGGCTGGAATCCTGCATAGTCTGAGACACTCACTGCATCAGAAACAGGAAATGCATACATTAAAATCGAGAAATTAGAATATCGCCCATTCTAAGATGTGAAGTTAGTCTTTTTTGCAATGCATCGACGCCAATTTCTGCAATGCATCGACGCCAACGCACAAAATTCCATACGTATGAACCACAATTTATCTTTCCTACTGAAGGCAAAAGGGGAGCGCCGTACAGGCACAACAAGCACCTCCTGCCCAAACTGCGACCGAGCCGGTTGTCATAACACGGGCACCACAACACCACGGGCACCACAACACCACGGTCTCCAGGTGCGGAGCCCGAGGACGACACGGATCGGGAGCAGACCGCGCAGACAAAGCGCCCAGCGCCCCGTGAGGGAGGCAGGCAGGCAGGCAGGGCCGGCGGCGAAGGACGATCAGCCGAGGGCGGAGAAGGGGTCGCGCCGCGGCCGTGCCTCCGGCCCTCATGGCCGGCGCCCGCCGGGGGTGTCCGGGGGCTATGGCTGCTCCTCATCATTCTCTCCTGTGCCCGTGGCCCGGGGCTGCCGCTGCCAGCCGGGAAAGCGGCGGGGAGGGAGAGGGGCGGCTGCCGGCGGCAGTGGGGGTGGGATGAGCGGTGCCGAGACGGCAGGTGCCGCCAGCCCCGTGACCTGCGGCCACCCACGCCTCGCCGACCGCGGGGACAGGAACGGAGCCAAGCGCCACGGCTGTCCGCCCCGGTCCCGCCCGATTCCCCGAGGAGCGGCAGGAGGCGGTGAGGAGAGGCGGGGGGCGGCGGCGCCTCCCGGCACAGCGCGCGCGAGGGGCAAAGATGGCGCCGCGTTGCGCGCGAGCGGGAATCGCGCCCTCCTTCCCGCTCCCCTTCTCCTTCCCGTTCCCCTTCTCATTCCCGTTCCCACCCCCGCTCCCGCCGCCGGCTGAGCCCGGCCAGGCCCCACCTTGCCGAAGTGCGCGGCCCAGTGGATGGGCGTCCAGCCATAGAAGGAATCCTCGGCCGCCAGGTCGGAGCGGGGCGAGCTCTGGAGCAGCGTGCACAGGGCGGGCAGGTCCCCATCGCGGCAGGCGCGGTGCAGGGGGAAGCGCAGGGTCAGCAGCTCCTCACTGGAGAAGCCCGCCTCGGGGCCGGCTCCCAGCGACATGGCGAGCGGGAGAGCGGCGAGAGGGAATAGGAAGGAATGGGGGAGGGAGAAGGGGAAAGAGGAGCGGGCGGGCGCGCGCTGCCCTGGCGGGAAGCGGCGGCGACTGCGGCTGGCGCGCGCGGCCCCGGGCGGGGCGCAGCGGGGGGGGCGGGGCTGCTCCCCTGCCCTCCCTCCTCTCCCTCCCTTCCCTTCCCCTCCTTCCTTCCCTTCCTCCCTCCCTCCTTCCCCTTCCCGTTCGTGCTCTTTCCTCCTCCCGCCTCCCACTCCGGGTTCGCCTCTCCCTCCTTCCCTCGCCGCGTCTCTCCGCCTTTCCTCCCCCCCTCCCGCTCTCCCTTCCCTTCCCTCCCCCTTTCGTCCTCTCCCTCCTTCTCGTTCCCTCTCCCTCTTTCTCCCCTTCTCCCTCATTCTGTCCCTCCCCTTTCCCCGTTCCGCTCTGCTCTCCCGCTGCCGGGTTTTCCTTTGTCCGAGGCGGCCGGGCGGGCGGAGCGCTTTGTATCCTTGGGGAGTGGTGCCGGCACGGGCTGAGCCGCGGGGCAGCGCCTGTCGTGGTTTGCTCCCGTACACCACGGACGTGCTGTCAGGGCAGCTTCAGCACTCGCATATCACTGTGGGTTTGTCCTCCTCAGTGGGTTGCAAACCAAAGGGTAACCCTGTCAGTGTCTGGTTAAAATGGCAATGCCTGATTTTAAATTGTTTAAACCAGCAACCAGCCCTTGAATAGTGGCTCCACAGAAATTTTAAGGAGCTTCTGTCGGTTGCTCCTAATTGTTTTCTGTCCGAAGTATTTGTGAACGTCTTTTTCTGACACCAGTAAAATTTAATTGATGGCAATGAAGAGTATAATTTTTTAAATGTAAGTGCATTCACCTGTTGCTGAAAATCATGGAATCACAGAAGCATAGAATGGCTTCAGTTGGAAGGGACCATCCAACCCCCCTGCCATGGTCAGGGACACCTTCCACTAGACCAGGTTGCTGAGATCTCCATCCAACCTGCCCTTGAACATTTCCAGGGGCTTCCACAACTTCTCTGGGTGTCAAAGAGTATTCCTTGTTCAGTATACATTATCAAGCAATGCAAGCCAGGAGTTATATTCTGAGGCAAAGAAGGAACAAATAAACTTCTATTAAAAGTGTCAAGAGACCCAGGCATTTAAAAAGTTTTTATTTAAAATCAGTCTAAATTGATCATTAAGATGCTGTGAAATATCTTTTTCTTAATATAGGACTTCTGACTTCTCACAAATTTGATTCTGTCGGCATTCCTCACATTTATTTGGCTTCTTTTCGTTTTGGCATGTATAAAGCTGTGTGTGTACAGTATCCAGTGCTCAGAGATAAGGTTCCAGCACAAAGAAAATCACCTGCACACAGAAAGAACTGCACCTTGGCTTATAGCCCAGCACAAAACACCCCTCTGACATATGCATCCCATGGCAAATACTCTCTTTGTACATATGTAAAATCTTAGGAAAGGAATTGGACAGTCAGCATACACCTTTTTTTAGCCTTCAAGAAGGTGATTAAGGAATTCATGCATTATGGAAAGGCACTGACAAAGAGTGGGTGTTTGGTTGGAATGTACTGCTCTCATGTAGAGAAGGTTCTTTCCAGAAAGCTGTTGCAACAGCAGCAAACTGGAGATTTGGCTTAAGATTTTCCTTAAAATATCACAGGGATGGCCTGAGCTACAAACTATGGATTTAGACGGTAGAAATCATAGCAAAATTAAACACCTTTTTTTTGTGTGTTCTCAAAGCTTTGTTTTGATCTGCACATAGTAACATACATCTCTCTGTATTTAGGACTCGAAGCACAAGTGTGGTATCAAGATATTTAACTCTAAATTAATAAAAATAATTAACTTGAAATGTGGCTATATTTTTATAGCTGTATCAAGTCAGAATATGCAGATGGAAATCTTGCTTTCAGAAACTTTGTTTTAACCTTAGCTGTCTTTATTTGAATTGTAAAGGCTTATTTAATTTTTTTTTTTTAATCTGCAAAATGGGAATAATAAAATCCTGTCTTGAGTGGTTGTAAGAAGCTCAATTAATCAAAGTGCTTTGAAGTAAAAAACATAACACTGTGATATGCATATACAAACGAGGCATTTCAATGTGAGGCATTACTGCAGCTAATATTTGTATCCCCTACATATTATTATATATTCACCAAAATAAAGTATTGCTTCAGCTTCTAGAATGCTGCCAAGTTATAGATCTCAGAACAATGTGCAGAGGAGGATGGATTGCAGATCAGCCCTTTTATAGATGGTGACACTGAAGCACGGGCAAGCAAAATGCTTTGGCCAGGGGAGGGAGTACTTTCAGCTACAGCAACTTTCAGTTCAGTCCCTTATCCTTAGCCTTACAAAAACAAACATTTTATTGGATCATTTTATGTTGGACCTGGCCTTGGTTTTCAAAGCTCTGAAAGTTCATCATCCTCTATGCACTTCTCATCCTGGGTTATGGGGATTTTTTTTTCCCATGTGCAGCTAGGCAGATGCCAACACTTTTATTTACTGCATGGTTTGGGGATTAACTAATGCAGATCCTATACGATGGAGCAATTGAAAGAAAAAAAGAAAAAAACCAAACCACACAAAACCCAAAAACAAACAAGGAAAAAGCAAAACCAAACCAAAACCAAACCCCCAACCTATACCACACCTTATGTCATAGTATGGACCTTACCAAAATGTTTGGTATTAAAGAACATGGTTTCCCAGGTTGAAAAAGCAATGTTTTTTATAGTGTAGTGTATAAGCACTGACATAGTTGTTCACATATTGTTTATAACTATCATAAAAGGCAACAAGTGTAAAGAACTTGGGTTATAGTGAGGAGGAACAAAAAGATCCCTGGCCTTGAGAAGATTAATATTCAAGATTTGTTTTTTATGTCATACAGGGATATGGAAACTGCCACACCAGACAAAGGCAGTCTGTCTAATTTCCTTATGGACAGTGACTTCATTTACCTGCTAGTGATTCTACAAGGTAGACAACTACCACTGCATTTCTTTTGGAGGGGTGGAAGGAGAATGCAGGGAGGGGAAGAGGCTTTAACAATGCTATGCAGGAATTTGGCATGTGGAAATGAACTCTGGTATATCTTGTTTTGTGACTAGATTCTTTGTTATGAGGTCAAACGTTTTTATTTCCGTGCTAGTGATCTACACCAAAAGTTCCAAAATAGCACAGCACAGTGCTCTCTGTATGAGACTGATTCCTTAATCAGTCTGTAGCTGGCATATGACTTGTGAAATCACATTTGTCTCTCTATTTTTTGAAATGTGAATCATTATCCAGATAAATGTAAAAATGTATATGTTTTGATATTCTGCATTTCCTTTGACCTCCTTAAAATATTTTGGCAACTGACTTCATAAGTTAATTAAATTTAATAGAAGTAAAATCTTTAATTACTGTAATATCTTGTGAAACTGAGGACATGGAAATTCTGGAGTTTTTAACATTTCGTTTCAATTACATTATAATTTATTATTTTGTACTTCTCTATCATATTGTAGCTTAATTCTGTACAGAACAAGACACATCTTAAAGAGATTTTCAACAGTCTTGCTGCAGAAAAGATCAGATACATAAAATATAAATCTGTTTTGTGATTCTAACCTCTTTCTAGATGATAGATCTGGTTTCCTTTACCTGCTATTATGGTCTCTTTGCACATGACATAATTGAAGAAATTGAGAGTCATGGGTTAAACTGGGATTTACAAACTTTTTTGAAAAAGGGGCACAGTAATATGTAACATTTCAGGTTCTTTGCATTTTCTGTTTTTATGTTTAATATGTATTTTAAACTGAAGTCTTTATTGGAATGCAGTAATTAGTATTGTAAATGCTTACAGTATTATTTATTTTAAAAAATACATTCTTGGTTTTTTTAATTACTCAGAGAGTTCACCTGTTAAACTTAGTAGAACACATTTTTGTATATTTGAAAAAAAAGTAGTTATTTGCAGTCCTATTTGCATTAATTTCATCCTCAGTTCTATTCTTGGTCTTTTAAGGGAAGTGAGAAGCTTTGTTTCTGTTTCTGTTTCTGTCAGATCAAGGAGGAAGACTTCATGTTTTGTTGGGGCGTTTAACAGAATTAAATTTCAAACAGCAGAACACACAGAGGAGCTTATAGGCAAAGTGGAGTGGAAGAAGAGATTTGCTCTATTTTAGAGAAGTTTGCTTTTATGTTCTCTTTTGGCTAATGGCACAGAAATAAAATGGTCTATAAATGAAGGCTTTTTGAATATTAACTAGTCTAACAAGTGTATATTTTAAAAGTAAACATGTTATTTTAAACATGTGGTTTGTGGAAAAGGATTTGCTGTGTTACTTAGCTGTAGTGTACTTGTCTTCTCTGTGCCACTGTGATACAAATAAATTATATTTGCTTGGATTTTTTTTCAGACAGGTTGAATATGGAGCATTTTATAATAACTTGTACTGGACAAAGTCAGGAATCTGTTGTTTTGTTGTTGTTGTTTTTTAGTTTTGTTTTGTTTTTTTGTAAAAAGTATTCTAGAATTCAATCAAAACCAAAATTCATTCAAATTCCTCCATTCTTGCTGTAGAAAGTTTGCACTGGTTAACACTTAGGGCTTTATTTAGTTGCCCATACATACATTTCTAGTGCCATTTGAGATGCCCAAGAATATTTGTCTCTGTTGCCAGCTGCTGCTGCAGAACGGATAAGTTTACACAAGTTCTCTGCTGTGCCTGCACAGAGCTGATAGATATCTTGGGAGCCTGAAGGCTTCTTAGGCTAACACTTCTCCACAAATGTCATGTAAATTGATGTGCCCAGTCACATAAGAAGTTCCTCAAATTTTGTCTGGTCCTGAGTCCCATTAAACCTCTTGTCTTTGAAGGAGGTTGTCACAGAGTCGCTGTTTACATCCTGCATTATGCCTGAATGTGGTTCTGGGTCTGTGGGTCATTGTTCATTCTGTTTTCCTGTCTTTGAGGGTGATTTTCCAAAAGGACAAACTTATTAAGATGTTATTCATCTTCCTTTTTTCTTTCTTTTTCTTTTTTATTTCTTTTTTTCCTTTTTTTTCTCAGTGAACTATAATGAAAATGTGACATTTCTTTAGATGCCATGATTTTTTTTTTAGCAATGGTGGGAACTTTACATCATTTTTCTAGTGTAAATAGAGACTGACTCATAATTTTCAGGGAGTAGTTCAAAGATTAGATTTACTTCCTATTTTTGGTTAAATTAAACCACAGCTGAGTGATGCACCACTTGAAGTATGTTGTTCTTATCTAGATTTTTAGCTTTCTTCACCTTTCTTCAGCAAAGACCAAGTGTTCTATTTAAATCACTCCTAAAACAGCATCGGAAATAAACCTTTTTTTTTTTCAGATGGAAGTTATTGGGTAAAAGAGCTGAAACATTTTGTAAAAGCTGATTTCATAAACTTAGAAACATTGGTGTTCAAATGCTAAAACTGAGTGTGCAGAATATGTGAGGCCTCTGGAGGTACAAAGATCAGAAAATTAATAGCAGCAGTAGCTGCTAACATGGAAAAAAAAGTCATGAGTGGAAAAACAGTAAACTGAAAATCCTTTATCCTCCTTTCCACTCCTCAGTTCTCAGAGTTTTGTCTGGCAAGAAAAGCAGGGAATCTGTCTGACTTTCAAATAATTACTGATGTATTACTCTGTTGGAGGCTAGTAGCAAAGAGCAGCTGTGCCCTGTAGACAGAGCCAATTTCTCCCTTTCCCATCCCCCATTTCTGACTGCCTTCCCTGGAGAAAGCAATCTCACTGTTAAATAAACCAGGGTTGGGTTGCAAGACAAACCAAGAGTTCACTGGGAAAATATTTACTCATGCGTAAAGAAGCCTTTTTTAAAAACTTTGCTGCTTAGGAAACGATGTGATTTCGTGGGTAATAAATAAAAACAGATTTGTTGCACTACAGTTGTAAAGCTGCCATCTTTTATGAGCCTGGGAAGAGTGACCTTTTTCATCATAAGTCTTTGTCAATTCTGCCTCTGTGCAACTCTGCTCTTCTCTTCATGTATGTGAATCATCTGGGCTGCACTCAGCTGAGAGGTCTAGTCCCTAAAAGATAAGGTAGTTAATTATAGTTCTTGTTTTTTGACAAACTACCTTTCTTTTTCCCACACTTTTTACAAATTTTAACTGAAAATTAACAATTCTTGAGTGGCAAAATACCAGTATTGTGGTTAAAAACAGTACTATAAGAAATCAATACCAAACCATTTCCATTTATATTGAGCCCGAACCACAGAAACAAGAAGGTTCTTCAATGTCCTCATGTTCAAATTGTGTCCTGACTGTAAAAAATAAAGGAAAAAAAAAAGTTAAAATTTAGGGTGAATATAAATTTCACTTGCTGATTGCTTGGATTCAGTAAGTAACTGCTATCTGGAAAACTGGATGGGTTAATTGTGTAATAATCTAGAAACCTTCACATGGGAAAGTATTTAATAAAAGTGAAAATGCCATTTCTACTTACAAAGAGAGGAAACAAAAATCCAGAGGAAGGTGAAGAGTGTGAAACATCTGTCTCTGAGCCTAGCAAGTGTTCTTGAAACCTGCATCCTATGCAGTGAGATCGGATGCTTGTATTTGAGGGATTTAGTTCTTACTTCTCAAAAAGATTGTGCTCCTCCCCAAACCATGATTTAACAAAGCAATTGTGGCACCACATCTTCATTGGGCATTGGTGCCTGGTGTTTCAGGAGAGGGATTGAAAAAAATCTAAACAGCCTGTGTTATCAGAAATGGTTTCTATTTCAGCTTGCATCATATGAAAGGAGCCATCTTGTGGTTGTCTCCTTTGCAAATAAAATGTTGCTGGAAATTGCCTTGAAAAGCTGAAGTGAAACATGTTTCTACACCTCTATGATGATTTTTCTTCTGTTGTTTAGAAATGTAACCTTCCAAATAGCATTTGGCTTTAGAAATGTTTTTACTCAGAGAATTTTTTCTATCAGGTCCCAGTTCTACCAAATCTTCCAAATTAAAATAGCACATCTGTCTGTTCATACAGGATTAAACTAGATGTGTTCAGTCTGATTTCACTCTAGTCAGTTCATCCCAGTAACTGCTAGTCCTCTGAGCTCTGTTCAGACAAACACAGTAATCTGCACTCTAAATTTTGCTTTAAACTAACAATCAACAGCATGTCCTCTGAAATACAACTCTTAGAGGAACTGTTTGTTATGCTAAGTGATCTATATCTGTATCTATATTTATATATATGTATGTATCTATATCTATCTATAGATACGTAATCTTCATTGAAATGCGCTCACTAGGAACTCTGGGCGTTCCAGGCACAAGGCATTCCTACCCTTTGCTCCTGGACTTTTAACTCGTCTTGAGGAGCCAACATTTAGATGACACAGCAGTCAGATTTCTTCACCTCTTTGCTGATACACAATAACACTTACCAGTTTTAGAGTTTGATAAATCCACAAAATCCTGAGTAGATAAACAAACTTATTTTATGTTGATTAGCTCACTGAGGCTTGTATCAATTTATTTAAATATATTTTAAAAAATTCCCACCAAATTACCTTAGTTAGACCATATAAACAGAAGCTTCAGCCATAATGTTTCATGTTCAATTTCCCTAATAACTTTGAGTAAAGTTATGTATGATTCAGCTTGGGTAGCCATCTGCCTACTGCAGTTTTTAGTAACTAAATGTAATATCCAGGCCAAGGATCACCATAACTTGCTGAAAATACAGAAAAATGTTACAGATTTTATTTCATTGCTTTTTGAAATTGATTGAGGGCAAAAATGCATGGAATCTGTATTTCTGGTGAATTTGTGCACACACACCAACTAACAGATAAGACTTACTTTAGAATGTGCCATTTGAGGTTTATTGTGTTGAAGAAAAGATTGTTCTAGGAAAATGCAAATCTGCAACTGGGATTTGAAATGAGACTAATATTTGTTCCTGCTGAACTGGAAGGTAGACTTTGAGATCTAGGAGAGACAGGATTAGTAATAGTTTTTACTACATCTGGATTGGAAAGGCATTGTAAAAATATATTTTGGGAAAGTATTTGAGACATTGGATTAGAATTAGACCTGATAAAATTTTCAATCAGGGAATACCGATTGCTTTTTTTACTGAAAATATGAATGGGCTCCTTCAGAATATGTTTTCTTTATTAAGTATAACATTTTTAAAATTAAAATCTGGTTTTAAAAACATAACTGAAATAGTTCAAAACTTCATACTAAAATTGAAATGTTTTTAAGCTGTTAAATGAGATGCTTAAATTTCTTTTCATTTTTAAAAATATCTTGCTGATATCTTTACTTTTCCTCCTCAGTTAAAAAGAAGACTTAAAAAAATTATATTTTCCTTGAGATGGAAAAATCGTTTTCAGTGTCATCCTAAATAAGATCAAACAGTCAAAAGACATCTCACTGTTTGAGAAAATTACTTAATGGAATGAAGCACCACAGTTGGAGAGAACATAAGTAGGGAAATGACAGATATGCCATGTAGAATTTGGACATAATCTATCAGTAAGATTGTGTTTGCTCTACTGTGAGCAACAATAATTTTCAGGAGAAATCATAGATCTTTACTTTCTGTTTTAATTACTGCTCTCTATCTTGCATCTAGTAAAGGAGATAGAATATCTGGAATGAAACATGTAGGACCTATTTCTTGGAAATAGGTTAAAAGCAAATGAGTTATAATATCTTCCCTCCAAAAATGTTGCTGGTATGACAGTGATGATTATTCTGAGTGCTGAAATAAGAGAAACAATATATATATGGGATTATTTTTCACACAAATAATCTACGGCTATAAGTCTTTCAATGTACAGGATTCTGGAAGGTAACACATTAGACTAACAATTTAAAATAATATTGGTTAACCTGCCTAATTTCTGTAGCTGTTAGGATGCAGAAAGTCTCCTTTCAAAAACTGAGTCTGTGCCTCACTAAAGACATCTACCAGTTACCTAGAACCACAGCTTGTTCTCTACATATTTGGGTGGCACTGGAAGCAAAAACTTATTTTTCCTATGTTTCCACAAAAACATGTATTTACTTTGGTGAAACTGAAACCACAGATTTATAGATCCAAGACAGATGCAGTTGTGGAACTTTTTTATGGAAAGGCATATAAAAATCCAGAAATTTGGCAATTGTAGCATATTCAGAGGAGAATAAACACACATTTTAAGAAATGTGGAATGTAAAAAAGTTAAAAGAGGATCAAACGCAAAAATGGACTGCTTGGAAGTGAGTAGCTTTGTAAAGTATTGCATTCCCTCCAAGTGCTAAACTCTATGAAAGCTGTTGATAAGAATCAGTATATATACTCGTTTAACAGAACTAAAGAGGATCAAATGCAAAAATGGACTGCTTGGAAGTGAGTAGCTTTGTAAAGTATTGCATTCCCTCCAAGTGCTAAACTCTATGAATACTGTTGAAAAGTATCAGCATATACTCATTTAACAGAACCGATGAGAGTTGATTAGAATTACCTGGATTCAGCTTCCGGAAGTTTCTTGTTGCTAAGTGAATTTAGTAGTCATAGATACGTTTCTTAGGTCAGCACTTCCATATTAATAAACAAGAAGTTGAGTAAGATTTTCCCTAGGAATAAATCACTGCCAACCACTGTTTATGGAAGCTTTTAGCAGACCAGCCTTAGAGTTACCTTTGTCCAGATTTTTTTTTTTGTTTCTGTTAACTAGGATTAGGCTGAGTTTGCAATCAGAAATTGTATTATTCAAAGCAGTAAGGAAAGCATTTTAAAACTGTTTTTGTGAAATAATTAAATGGCAGAATCTGGAAGAGAATGTTGTAATGCCACAATTTGGAAATTCATCCAAAAATGAAACTATTTGTCTCCCTGCTTCTCTTTGCACCTTGACATATTAAATAAATGCATCATTTACTTGATTGAAATCTTTTGCTTCAATAGTAAACTTCTGATTTGCTAAAAATAAAATATGTTTGACACAGAAAGACATTTCAAACATCTTTGGAGGAAAATGAGCTTTATCTGTGCTCTGAATGTTTACAGATATCATGTACATGGTACTGAATCTCCAGTGTGAGAGTCCAGTGGAAGTTAATCAGTGATATTTCCTGTGAATTCACCTTCAGATGAGTGCTGTCTCTTTTTGTCATTTACTTTGGTATTATATTATAACAATTGAATATTTGGTGCTTTTTATAAAACTTTAATATTGATAAATATACTGTGGTTAGATAAAAGGTAGGAGAATAGAGACAATGGTGAAGGTAATCTGGCTCCTAAGGAGTTACAGCTGTGCTAATTATCAAGAATGAAGAACAAGCCTGCCCTTAATAGGCCACAGCTGGATCCAATTAAGAGGGGTATTATAAAAGAGCAGGTTGGCTGGTGGAGAGGGGAGATGGAGTTTGTTGTCTGTACTGAAGAGAAGGAGTCAGTGGTGTGAGGAGCTGCGCCTGAGAAACCACTGAGAAGGTATGGGACCTTGGCAATAGGACAGCAGCAATATACTGTATTTTTACCATATCCAGTAGATGCTACACCTCATTTAAATCAGTTAAATGCTGCTAACACCCTATTGCACACCCTTGGTTGTTGCAGTCTTTCAGCAGTGACGTCTCTTCTGCAATATCTAAGTCCAGGTTCTGATCTGGTTGGAATCACACTAATTTGCACTGAACTCACCAAATTACAGAACAGCTTTGAACTGTTAGCTTTATGAATTGGATTGGTGATTTTACTGTATAAATCTGTGCTAGTGATAACTACTTGGCTGGACTGAAGAAATTATTATGGACCAAATGCAGCTGTAGCAAATGACTGCGAAGACCTTGCCTTATGTGCAGCTTCAGTATGTTTTCCTTGGTCTGCTGGGTGTATCAGAATACTTTCTGAAATAACACAGTCCTCAGCAGGAATTACTAAGAGTGAATGCTGGCCTGAAAGCAAAAGCTTTAGGCCGAGCAAACCAACATGGCAGCCTGGAAGCCTCTCCATGGAGTAATTTTTATTCTATCCAGATGCTGTCTAGCTGGGCATAGTGGCAACTTTCTTGTATCAAAATATCCTAACATGCAGATATTCTTTTTATTGACCAATCTTTCTGACACGTACAGACATTTCAGGGAGAAAAGATATATCTTGTTTAGTCATGGTGTTGCCATTCTGAAGATGTTTCTGAAATTAGACCTAGGAAGTTGTATGAAGCATCTTACAAGGAAGCTTAAACCACAGCCATTATTTATATCAACATAAAGTAGTGGTGTAACCCCAAAGGAATGGCAATGTGTTATTTTAAGCAACCAGACAGGACATGAGAGGCTGTCTGATATCACACATTGGCATAAAAGTTGGTGCTGAAGATATTTAGCCATACCAGATTTTGACATGTTGGATAGTACCATGTCTAAAATGTGTTATCTTTTTTTGAAACACACATAATTTTCTCCCTGCTTGGGGAATAATTGTCTGCTAATTAAATTAATGGCCGAACTTGCAATCCACCTTGACTTTCAAGCATTTGAGAGTAATGGTGTAACCCCGAAGGAATGGCAATGTGTTATTTTAAGCAACCAGACAGGACATGAGAGGCTGTCTGATATCACACATTGGCATAAAAGTTGGTGCTGAAGATATTTAGCCATACCAGATTTTGACATGTTGGATAGTACCATGTCTAAAATGTGTTATCTTTTTTTGAAACACACATAATTTTCTCCCTGCTTGGGGAATAGTTGTCTGCTAATTAAATTAATGGCCAAACTTGCAATCCACCTTGACTTTCAAGCTGAGGAATATCAGCAGTTTGGATACCAGCCTGCATTATGGTAGAGTGGGTTTGGTTCATCCGCTACTTGAGGTTTCTTATGTTGTCCCAGACATACTGGTCCAGACCTACAAAGACTCTTTCTCACATTTGTAGCAGCTGAAACCCTCTTTAAGTAGCACTTACCTCCTTAAAACCTACAGTGAATCTGCACCTAGGTCCATATTCATTGCGAAAATAATCTGGGAGATCTGCTGGGAATTCCATTGTTCCACAAGGTTTGTGAGGTTTAGTATAATATATGTAAAGTCCTGAGCTACTACCAAGGACACAGAAACAGAAATACATAAACAAAAGCTTACAAGTTTCTATGATACATCACCCATGAAAACATATTTTATACTAAAACTGGAATATATTCATATCAAAAGGCATATAACCACTGGAATAAAAAACCAAACAAGCCAGACAAAACCCCAAAAGTACAAGCTATAAAACTTTTGAAAAATGCTTTGGTTTTTCTTCCTCAATGAAATTGTAGGAAAATAAAGCCCTGTGTGTGGATAAGAGCCATTTGGCTCAAATAACCCCAACATTTGGTGCTATAAGCAAATTCGTATTGAAATAATTCTAGGCTGTTGCGATACATAGTTATGCAGAACAATAGTTCTTTGCTTTCTGTATGTGTATCATTACATGATTTTTTTCCACACATTTCACACATTTATTAATGTATTTTCTTAGCTTAATGCAATGTATGGTTTGCATTCAAGTTACATAAATCATAACCTAAACAATTACTTGTTCACCTGTATGTCAGAATCAAGCAGGGGTACTTTTCACTATTAAAAATAGTGAAATTCTATTTTTCTGATTTTCTGATTTTTTTTTCAGTGTGTGAACTTGAGCTTGTGGATTCCTGCTCTCACACCAGGTGATATCTATTTTCCAAAGGACAAAGCACTGGTATGTTTTTGCCTCTTCCAAAAGTGTTTCTGCAGCCTTTAGAAGGGAGCAATGTAGGTGACTAATTACTAGCACTCACTTCACTACAGCCTAGGTTAAGGCCCATCAGTTTGAGAGGTACACACATCATGAGATATGTGATGTCCTTTGCCCCAGCATCACCCCTGGCTCACTGGGCCAAATTCAGCATACTGGACCCATACCCATTCTCAGGGGAAGGCAAGGAGCAAAGCTGCTGTTTTAAGGTGCTCATTCTGACATGGTTAGCCCTCCATTCAAAACTGCACTATACAGGACCCAAGGCACCTGTTTGGGTATGAAGACATCCAAGGTTAAATGTTGTAGTGCTCCATCTAAATCAGTTTGTAGAACAAGTGTATAAGGTTTTTGATGGTACTAGACTGAGGAATCAAGTTCACCCCTTGTAGAACAAGACATGGTAAGGGCAGCAGCAGGACCATAGTGATGAAAATCACTGCCCTGCCACTCTGTTTTAGCCTTGACCAAAGACCAAGACCTTTATGATTCATTGTCAATATCTGTTCTACCTTCAGTTTTGACTAAAAGAAGAAGAAAAAAAAAAGAGGATGCTTGCCACTGTTTATGGTTTTAAACATTCTAGTTTATTTTAGACTTTAAATATTCTAGCACTAGATGTGCTGAGATGTGTGACCTTGGAAATTAAAGTTATGCATGTAGTACATACCACATATATTTGGAACTTTATCTGGGAGTCTGCATACTTTTCAAAATGTGTAGTGCTTGTGATGAAAAGAAAGTATATTTAAAATTTTCAGTTTTGATAAAAAGCTTAACTAAAATAGGAGTATGAGCCTGTAAATTCACTGGGGAATTGTAAGGATGGTTGCTGATCAGGTCTATAGTGATTTTAGGAGCAGAGCTTTTAAAGAGAGATATAGCTAACAGACAGTTTGGGAATGGGCACAATGCTGGAGTCTCAAACAGATAGGATATCTTCTGAAAATGAGAATCAGATGGAAATTTTTTTTTTCCACCTGACTTTATATTTCTCACCTCCAGCCACCCCTTTGGACTTTTCTGACCAAATTCTAAAAAACAGGACCCAAGGCACCTGTTTGGGTATGAAGACATCCAAGGTTAAATGTTGTAGTGCTCCATCTAAATCAGTTTGTAGAACAAGTGTATAAGGTTTTTGATGGTACTAGACTGAGGAATCAAGTTCACCCCTTGTAGAACAAGACATGGTAAGGGCAGCAGCAGGACCATAGTGATGAAAATCACTGCCCTGCCACTCTGTTTTAGCCTTGACCAAAGACCAAGACCTTTATGATTCATTGTCAATATCTGTTCTACCTTCAGTTTTGACTAAAAGAAGAAGAAAAAAAAAGAGGATGCTTGCCACTGTTTATGGTTTTAAATATTCTAGTTTATTTTAGACTTTAAATATTCTAGCACTAGATGTGCTGAGATGTGTGACCTTGGAAATTAAAGTTATGCATGTAGTACATACCACATATATTTGGAACTTTATCTGGGAGTCTGCATACTTTTCAAAATGTGTAGTGCTTGTGATGAAAAGAAAGTATATTTAAAATTTTCAGTTTTGATAAAAAGCTTAACTAAAATAGGAGTATGAGCCTGTAAATTCACTGGGGAATTGTAAGGATGGTTGCTGATCAGGTCTATAGTGATTTTAGGAGCAGAGCTTTTAAAGAGAGATATAGCTAACAGACAGTATAGGAATGGGCACAATGCTGGAGTGTCAAACAGATAGGATGTCTTCTGAAAATGAGAATCAGATGGAAATTTTTTTTTTCCACCTGACTTTATATTTCTCACCTCCAGCCACCCCTTTGGACTTTTATGACCAAATTCTAAAAAGCTCTGGCTCTGTCAGGGTAGGTCTTATGTAATAAGTTCCATTAGTTGAGTTTAATCCAGCAGTTTAGATTTGGGACTTACTTAGCTATTTCTTAGAAGCATTACCTCAATTTTATTCAGATTTTCCATGGTTTTACTGCCAGGCAGTTTAACTGAAAGTAACTGAGTTTTCCCCTGTGTCTTATATTGTGGGAAAGAACCCTTAACTGCCAAGAGTTCCTATGATGCTTTATGATGTTTTTTCTAATACTGATGTAATTCTTGCACAATATAGGTGTTCTAGTGTCACCTAGACTCTACAGTTACTATTATACAGATGACATACTGCTGGGAATGTAGATGGGAAAGCCTGTTGTTCAGAACTACATATTTGTAAGAGCAGTGTGTTAAGAATAGGAGCAGTGAGGGTACTGAATCACAAATGGTGAGGCTCATCTAGTGATGGCTGTGACACTTCCTGCTCCCAGCTGTCCTTTCCATCCCATGACATGGGGCTTTCCACCCTCAGTGCAAAGATAGTTCAGCTGTTCAATGTAGCAGCTGCTGAATTTCTTTAATTTGCAGCCAAGCATATTAAGGTAAGCCCAAATAATTTTTGGGCTATCTGAAAACTAAACTAAATTAAAACTTAAACTGTTCTGCCAACACTAGTACTTCAGTTTTACAACTGAGACACAGATGCAACAGAACAGAAATCTTGGGGGAATGGGAGAGATGACTTTTATCAATGTCCTCAATGGACTCAAATTGTTGGATGGAAAAGAGGTTATATCATTATTCTGTGTTGAGAAGCTCAGGAACATTTCCAGGCTCTTTGGTGTGGGTACGTGCCTTAGCCTTTACCCAGCTGCATATTCTAATGAAGCACACATCCAGGACAAGTCATCAACTGAGCTTGAATGAAAAGCGGAATTCCTGCTCCCAGAGCCAGAATCAGCTCCAGACTCAGTTTAGATGTCTATGGTGTAGATTTCTACATGTGATGTATGCATGCATTTAATGCACTAAGGATTCAGTGAATGCAGTCAGTAGGTCTCTGAGATGAGTTTTGTATCTTGTTGGATTATATCCTGTTCTTTCATTCACCATTCCAGAAACAGTCACTGTGTCATATTCATCTCTCTGTTTCTGTAAGTGTTAATGACTCCTGAATGATCTCCCTCTTTTCTTCATCAATTGTCCTCTATTCCATTTGTTTCTCAAGTCTAGTTGGGATGTAACTGTCAGAGATTTTGTGTTCTCTTGCAGAAATGTCACGAATGTTAGTGGTTTGAATGGTGTTTGCATTATGGACTCAACTTCTAGATGTGCTGATAAGTCTACAAGCAGATGACAGACAGCCTGCATCATTTGATGTCCCTTCTCTCACACACAAGCTGCCATGTGTCTCACTGAATCAATAAGATTTGATTAAGGGTACATAATGGCTTGTCCTTTTTTTCTGTCTTTCATACACGTGAAAAGGCATTATCTTATTAAACTTCAGTTGTGCCTTTTCCTCCAGTGTTCTCTTTAAGACCCCAGCTGTTGAATTGGGGTAAATTACAGTGAGTCCTTTGTGGTTACTCTTATCCCTTGGTGACTTCATCTGCCATGAGGTTGTCCATATAGCCAGAGCACCTACAGTTTTCTTCCAATATTCCCATCATCTTAATACTAAAAGAATTCTCCACAGATCTGTGAAATGTACCCTTATGCTGACCATCATTATGTTTCCCTTTCCTTTCAATACTTTCCAGGTTTTTTCATTAGTTTGTCTTTTTAATGCTGTTCTTAACAAGTGTGCCTGAGATTAAAGCGAAACATTGTTCAGGGAGAAAAGGGCTTCTGGTGAAACAGATGTCACTTGAAGGACTGTATATCCCTTTCTTTTGGCAACTGGCACAGATTCTGGCTAACATCAGTGGGCATCCTGCCCTCCAGCAGATGGTGAGAAGTGTGGAGAGCCAAAAGCCCATCTACGAACGTGGAATACGTTGGAGAGTTTATGTCTCAACAAATGTTGAATGAGCTTTTTTAGTCTGAACTTCTGTGCCTGCAGCTAGTCTGGAGAAAAGGAGAGCTTTTTAACAAAAGAATATTCTGCATCAACATATGGCTGCTGCGGTGTTTAGAGCAGATGATTGTTACAGGAGGGTTTGGGAGAGGGAGATCATGAAGTAATCAGCATATTAGAAGAGTGGCTTCTTTGTATTGGGAATACCAATAAGAGACCAAAATGCCATGTTTCTGGTTCAGCTGAGTTTCACAGAATTAGTTCTGAAGTTGGAAAAATCTGTGGTATAGTTGCTCAAATTAAGATAGGTAGCCTTAGAACAGAATTTCACATGTGTTTTAATAGAAAGTCTAACTTGTTTTCTTATGGCTTAGTCATGTTTTCCAAGAATTTTGAGAATAAGGGATGATTTTGATGTCACAAAACCATCTCGCAAAATACAGAAGTTGTCAGATGGATCAATGAGAAGTTTGTGTGGCTTCTGATGGATCAATGAGAAGTTTGTGTGGCTTCTTATAGTCATGCTTAGGAACCTTACTTGTTCTTAATTTTCTAGGGGAAAGGCAGTGACCTACGCTACTGTAGCTGGACAGGAAATGTGTGTTGCAACAAATACAGATATACATAATAAGGTCAAGGCTTTTGCCTTACATTTTCCTGTGTCTAGAAACATTAATATACAGACCGTACTGTACATGTGATTTGTCTTTACTTGTAGGTGTTGAATACCTACCCATGTGAACTTAAATATTGAGAAGGTTTAAGTCAGTTGCTTGGCATGCTAGATGAAGGAATAGCAAACTGTGATAAACACAAGAAATTTACTGGATAATACGGAGAAATTGATGGAGATTTACCTGAGTCAAAGCAACTCAGCTGCAGAATTTGTATGTTTTGTGCATGATTGTAGGGGAAGAACTGACTTGAGCTTTGAAAGAAAACAGAGGCAGGTATTAAAGAATTGTTGTGAGGGACACAGATGAGAAACTGAAGGAGCTGGCTTCTTGTTTGCTGTGCCCTGAGAAGAATGTTACAGGTGCTTGCTTGCCTTGGAGCATGAACCAGAACAAAGAGAGGCAACAGGCAGTCTGCACTCCTCACCATCAGAGCATCCAGGATTCTGAAGATTGCCTTTGTTATAGCAAAAGTTTGTCTTTAAGGAGTTCATGCAGAAATGAAACCAAATGCAATTAAAAAACTGGTAGTGTGTGCACGTTCCCATGGAGGCTTGTCTAGAGACTGTTGGAATTGTTCATTTAAAAGTCATAATACACAACTATCAGGTAATAATGATTTTCACTCACTGTCAAGGCTGTTTTGGTGACTGAGGAATAACAAGTCTCATTGTCATTTACCCAATACTTTTTGGGTTCAATTGCACCCGCTTTCACATTGATTCCTCCTTACAGTTTTTGTTATAATTCATGATGATTTAAACTCTTTCATTTTTAGAGTGGCCAAAATCATATGCTTTGGATTTTTTAAAAAACTTAGTTCTCTATAGAGGTGTTATTTCATTGCATACACATTTCTATAGCTGATGATTATAAGGTCAATCCCCAAGCGAGCTCACTAGCAGTGTGCATTCAGTAGCACTCCTCATTAGTTTGTTCATAAAAGCATAGGGTTTTTTTCACTTCTTTGTACATTGTACTGGAGTGAAATGTCCCATGAACTCAGTACCAGCTTTCTTGTATTTACCAGCCTGTTTTCTATTCTTTTAGCTCAGCTAAAAATCACTGTGATTACTAGCTGGTGCACAATCTCATGAGCAACATGAGATTTGCTTAGTAATAGCAATTTATTTAAATAATGAAATTCACAATGGAGTTGAATTATGGTGCTTGCTTCAGAAGTATTTTCAAGCTCTTTGTCTTTCTAATATTTAAAGCACACGTGGCAGGTGTAAGAGAGGGGAGGACAAAGCCTAACTCGCTGGGTAGAAAAGCGTGTCTTTGTGTTAGCACTGTGAAAAAGGCCCAATCAGGGACCTAATCAAGAGACTGCAGAAGCTAAAGGCTCTCTGTGATCCACAGGCCTGGCATGGGGCTATTGTGTACTGGTTTATAGCTGAGGCATTGTGTTTGCTATTCTTATGGAGCCCTGCACAGGGTATGAATAGGAAAATGGTGGCCAATGTCAGTTCCTGTTAATTTTTTGTTCTGTACAAAAATCTCTTAGCAATTTTCCATGCACTCTGAAGTCCTACTGTCATGTGGTTTTGTTTCCTGGCTGTGTCTCTGCCAAGATATTTTCACCGTCCTTTGTTCATTATCGTCTCCTGGCCCACGTGCTGCACCTGTGTGCTTTTGAAGTGCTTTATGCATCTGGAACTGTTTGGCAGATTCTGGACAGTAGTTTTTCCCCCTTAGGAAATCTGTCTCTCCCTACTGTATGAGGAAATCTGGCTGTGTTCCAGCCTGCTTGGAAGCATGGCTTTGCAGAATGAAGTGTGTACACATGAATACTGAAGTGAGTGCTTAAGTAAATCTCCAGAATAAATCTATGTGTGTGTTACCTGGGTGAGGGCTGAGTGACAAATCAGGTGATTATGGAGCCATATTTCACAATTCAACAATTACCTGCTACTAGATCTGAATCCACGTAGCTTTTAAGGTGTGTTGAATTTCTTTCTTTTTTTGTTATGCCAGAAAGGAAGAGCTTTTCATCCTCATCTCCAGAATAAATCTATGTGTGTGTTACCTGGGTGAGGGCTGAGTGACAAATCAGGTGATTATGGAGCCATATTTCACAATTCAACAATTACCTGCTACTAGATCTGAATCCACGTAACTTTTAAAGTGTGTTAATTTTTTTCTTTTTTTGTTATGCTGGAAAGGAAGAGCTTTTTGTCCTCCTTTACCAATCTAGCATAAATACTACCACCATTAATAGAGAAATTCATAGGTTTAAGTTACAGGAAAATTACTCTGATAGGTCTTCATACTCTTGCCAGGTCAATAGAAGGACTCTATTGATTTTTAACACTTAAAACACACACGTCACAAGCTGCAGAGAAGTCTGATGTCCATCTATTGCCTGTAGGAGTGCTTCAGCCACTGGGCTATATGTCGAATTGAAGGCAAAAGAATTCATTGCTCTGGTTGAAGCTTGGCCATTGTATGACATGGGAAAAGGAGACTCTCAAGTGCTATGTGTTCAACTGGGGACAGTAGGAAAAATGGAATATTAGATTCAAATGTACATGACTTCTACATAGAAAATAAACTGGTCATCTGAGTCTGAATATATAGGAGCAGAGCCCTGCCTTTTTTCCCCACTTAAAAGCTTCTAGCTTATCAAATTATCATGCAGGCATTCAGTGAGCAAATGTGTCATGTCAGTGAACAAAAATTAATTGAATGTATTTATGCCTGTTACCATGGTTAATTCTACATCCTTATTGCAGAACTGCTGGGAAAATTAGAAGATTATTGGCATGGTTGATTTATATTCCACATCTAATGCGTAATACAGAATTTTGCTTTCTTATTTGTGAACAGAACAGTTGGGACTTAGCATGGACTTGATAGAGCCAACAGGCACTGCCATCTCATGTCAGTTTGGTCTCAAGTAAATGGTTGAGTTAGAGGATGCAGGGCTGCTAGCCTTCATGGTTCTAGTATAACTTTTGGTGTTTTCCTTAAGTTTTCAGCCTTTTGTTGGACTTCAGCAAAGCATTCAACGTGTTTTCCTTCGTCTTTCTCCTGCACAAAGTGGCAAGTGACTGCACGGGTGGTCTGTGAGATGGGTATGAAATTGGCTGAGAGGTGGCACTCAGAGGGTAGTGATCAATGGTTTGTACTCAGGCTGAAAGCCTGCCACAAGTAGAATTCCCCAGGGATGAAAACAGGACCCCATACTATTCAACATCTTCGTAACTTAGCTGGATGATGGTGCTGAAAGCAGCCTCACCAAGTTTGCTAGTGACACCAGCCTGGGTGGCTGAGATGGGTGTGTCAGAAAAGAAAACCCTCTCACACAGGGGCCTGTCCAGGCTGCAAGAGTGGGCAAGCAAGAGCAGTATGAAGTTTAATGAAGTGTGGCTGGGGAGCAGCCTTGCTGAGAGACCGGGGTGGGCACAAGCTGAGCAGGAGTCAGCAGTGTGCTGCAGCAGCAGCCAGGGCATCCAGGGCTGCATCTGCAGGGCTGTGGCTGGCAGAGACAGAGACATGCTCATCCCACTCCTCTTAGCACTTGTCTGGCTGCACCTGCAGTGCTGTGTTCAGCTCTCATCCCCACAATTCCAGAAAGCAGCAGAGGGGCTGGAGAGGGTCCAAAGGAGGACCACAAATGTGATCAAAGGGCTGGAGAGCCTGCACAGCAAGGAAAGACTGGAGCAGTCAGGTCTCTTTTCCTTGGAGAAAAGAAGGCCTGGGGGGCATCATCACAGTATTCCAGTAACTACTGCACCAGGAGAGGTTTCATCTCTGTATAAGAAGGAAATTTTTTACGATGATACCCATCATTCACTGGAGTAACTTCCCCTGTGCTGGAACCCCCACCACTGGAGATTTTCAAGATGCCATTGGACACTGTGCTAGATAATCCCCCTCAAGGCTCCCTTTCATCGTGATGTTGGGCCAGGCAATATTTTGAGGTCACTTCCAATGTGGGATGTTTTGTGATTCTATTATTGTTTAAAAGCCTACTTTCTTTTAAATAAAAGCAAACTTTTTAGTCTTAGATTTTGGAGTGTCTTGAAATGTTAAAAATAATGTGGTAAGAGCCTTGGAAGGCAAATAAAAGCAGCTGAAAATGAATTGTTGTAAAGCAAATCTGAAACTTTTTACAAGCCAGCCCTCTATATTTGAGGAATCAGTTCAGAATTTGTAAAGGCATAGAGCATTCAATATTGTGGAAAGCCTCTCTTTGGTGCAGTTGGTATTAATGCTTATTGAGTGGATAACTGAACTGGTACCCCAAGTGGCTTGCTAAGCTACCCCCTAAATTCTAGAGTTTGTTCCATGGCACCAGAAGAAATTTTGCTTCCTTTCTTCAGAAATGCATGTACATATCCAGCCTTCTGCTGTCAGTTTCATTATCTCCTATTATATTTCTAATATTCTACTGTAGTTCTAATTATGGAATCTTATTAATTTTAAAATAATTTTTCAAATGTTCAGATTCTTTAAGAAATCAGTTTTCTGTTCTGAATTGCTACCTTTGTGAATGCATCTCAGCTTTCATTGGACATAAAATACCTACACATTTCAGTTTCTGAGGAAATGCTTGAAAATATGGCTGGAGCACACTCTAGAGGCTCAAAATTTCAACGGCAGATAAATTATCCCAAATTTATTTGTACAGCAGATATCATTATTTTGAAGCAAATCTCATTATTTTTAAAGTATTTTTTTTCATTTCTAATGAAAATTAGAAGCAAGATTTCTGAATACTATGGATTTCTTTATCTCCCATTCCTCCAGAGAAATATATTTTATTATTACTCTTAATCTGCGGACAGGGAGCTGGGTTTTCTATGTTCTGCTAAGTCTTATATCTAGGTCAAAAATGGATGACATTCTGCCAGTTCATAGAGGTGCTGATATTATTTCTGTCAGGTTTTGCAAACTAGGAAAATTTAACTTGCTAGATTTAAAAAAAAAAAAGTGTCCTGAAAAGCAAAAATGCTGCACTTAATAGAATTGTTTGGAGGACCAAGATACAAGTATACATAAGTTTAAAAATTCTAAACAGGTCTGTGGATATAATAAGGTTGTATAGAATTTATTATGCCACTTGAAAAAGGTCACTACCCTACATGGTAGACTTTGTGTTCTCTGCTATTTTACATCATGTTACATGACTGGAAAGCTTGCATGAAAGCTAGGCAGAGCAAGCTTCCTATAAGTCCTGATTTATGTGTTGTTTCAAATAATCCACTTGCCTATGCATCTTCACTTTGCAGTTATTTTTTATCTGTATAATATTTCCAATCAAATGTGAAGCTCTTGAAGTGTAGCAGAAGGATTAGTGCATTTTTTGGATTGCTGACACTTTAGGACCATATTTAGTAACAGGTTCATGTTACTCTCTTGAAGGATGGTGCTGAATGTCCAGTTGAGTGACCTAGACAGCTGAATGCTGCCACTATATCTGAGCAGTGATTTGTGAAGTTCTTCATGGTGTTTCTAACCTGTTAAATAGGCAGCTATGAACACTGTCAAATTTTTGTTATTATTTCCAGCTATTTGTTTAACATACATGTTGCCTGCTTGGATTGTGTTGATTGTATACTATTTTATGCTGACACCCTAGAGCCTCAATGGTGAATCAAACTCGGGCATCTCTGTCAGGGTGTGGAGCCCACACACAGTAGTCACAAGACCTTTCTTTTTTTAACCTGCAGTTGCTGTCTCTGTTCCCACTTCTCTGGCTGGTCATTGCTTCATTACACAGAAAATGTACCCTCCAGTCCTCTGTCCTACATTGGCCTTGCTGCTTATTTGAAGAATTTGGGGCAGGTTCAGGCATAACCAGTAGCAGCCCTCCTGGGCACAGGTTCCAGGGATGTGCCACAGAGGAGCTGGCCTGGCATGGAGCCACTTGGCACACTCTTGCTATGAAGACTCTGCAAGTGCTCAAGACCTGGGGCTGTGGTCAGGGCAGCTGAGGGATGTGCTGATTCACCATGTCCATGCTGGAGCACGGATTCCCAATCTGTAACCCGTGAGCTAACATTTACCTTTGGAACAGGTGGCTGGGGGTTATTTTCTCTAGTTGGTTTACACTTTGGAAATGGCCTGAATGACTCTCCAGGCCTGTGAACTGCTGTGACTGTAGTTACCAATCCCTGGCAGAAACCACACAGCTGAAAATCAGGGATAAAAGAGCAGCGATAAACTGGAAAAAGTTGTCCCTAAAAGGTATGGACTACTACGAAAAAATAAAATTTTTTTTGCAATGATTTCTCAGGATTCTGGATTACAATTTGAGAAAGCCAAAGTATTTTCACTTGAAAACTCAAGGAAAAATATAAAAACTTCTATTATTTTTTGTTAAAAAGGAGAATTCAAGGCAAATTTGTACATGGTCGATGTCACACTTTTCTATCGGAAGATAGTTCTGCTAATCTTACTGGACAGTTTTCAAAAGCAGACCAAAGAACAAGTTTTTCTGCCAACCAAAGCATACAATTTCTTTTAAAAAAAGATTAAAATTGTTTTTAAGTGGCCATGGCATTCATTTGCATTTGATCCTTTTCAGCATTCTGCATCCCTTAAAATCCTGAGTTTGTCTGAACTCTGGTTACAGAAATGGTGTGGGCAGTACAAACTACCAATTTCGATGTGCATGTGTAGTCAAATTCCTCTGGGCAGAAAAGCTTATATTTCAACATTACTACCAGTATGAAAAAAAGAAAAGGAGAAACAAACTCACAGAGAATAAATAAAGTGTATACAGAGGAGGGAGAGAACACCAATAAAGAGAGTAGGAAATACACCATGTGACTGGAGTCAGAGCGGGAATGATTATTCTTGGGGTTTGACCCACAGGCCTGGCATTTGAGCTTGAGCCTTCTCTTCAGTTCCTGATTTTGGTGCCCAGCACTGATGCCAGGAAAGACATCTAAGACAGTTTATATATACCATATATATCATGCTACTTTCCAGCTAAATAAAATCAATTCATAGTGATACATAAGACAGGGTATTCTTAAGGAAGACATCATCCACACATGTTCTTTCAGTGGGTTTCCTATGATTCTATGGCTCTTATGTTTTCAAAAATTGTTCCTGATTGCGCAAATGAAAATAATGTTTTCTTCTTGCACTACTTTATGTGTGCAAACAGTACTGCCATATATATATATGTTTAGCTAAAGGCTAGGGAAAAGTCAATGTGGAACGGACTTGTTTCTTATCTGGAAGTTTAAAATGTTTATTGTCGTACCACTTACAGTAAGTGAGAAAGATTATTCTCTTTATCAATCTTATTTTAACAATTACAAAATCAGTAGGTTTATTTGATTGTTAGTAATGCTTGGATATTTTTTTAAGATCTTCACATAAATAGGTTTTGTTTAATTACTATTTATTTGCTGCAGGTTAACCTTCAAATAGACTTATTTTTAACTGCTTGCAAAAAATGCCTTTGTCCACTGCTAAAGTAGAGGAAGACAATTACACTGCAACAGAATTAAGAGAATCATGCAGTGGCTGTATTATTTTGAGCTACTGTTGCACACACATATGTGTAAAATGAATGTGGACAGAATTCATACTGCCTGAACAAAATTTGTATGTATTGAGCAGTGTGAACTCCCCAGTTGGGGAGAGCCTTTCAGTGCCAGAACGTGACAGGAAGGAGAAGCTGCTCCTGGCAGAGACACATGATGAAATTAATTCCCCTTCATTGAGCTCATCTTACTGGTAAGGGGAGGCACTGTAAAGTAACTATAAAGAGGCACTGCTAAGAACATCAGTGAGCTCAGCATACTATGCTTTTCAGCTTTTGTGATTTTATTAGATATCTGGATGAGGTAACCTCTTGAAATAGCTGAGAGGAAGAGAAAGGAAAAAAGATGCTGTTTGCCTAACATCATCCTGCTAAAGAAATCGTATAGAGTCTTGCTAACACCAAGAGGTTAATTTTGAGTTGCTGTTTTCTTTATCAAAAAGGATGTGTTAAAAATTTGGGATTTTTTTTGCTTTGTTTTGTTTTTTTTCTTTCCCTTGCATATTCTTGTGAATGCAACTTCTTGTCCTGGAAAATCATATGCAATTTTTTTTTTTTTTTTCCCCCTTGCATATTCTTGTGAATGCAAGTTCTTGTCCTGGAAAATCATATGCAATCACCATAACTATTTCAGTCTTTCTGATCTTTGGTGACCAAAGAGAAATCCTGTTTTATGCCTGCACTTTAAGACCAGAAGTGAGAATGATGATTGTTTAGCCTGAAATTCTCCTCAACACAGGTCGTGTCTCAAGTCAGAGTCACAGAGGTTCTGCTTGATAAGGGGATGCTGTCTCATCTGCTTATTCAATACTGAGTATTAAAATGCCTTGAGCTTTTTCCTATAATTTTTTTAATGTAAAAGTGATTGCTATGAATTCCCATAAGCAAATACTATCACAAGGAAAGACTGGCTATTTTTCTCTACAATTTATTGATTACTGATCTTTAATTTATAGCTGTAATTCTGGTTCCAATTATATTCTAGACTGTATTTTAGATTTAGGGAATTTTTGTGGGTTTTTAAATGGTTTGATATATAGAAGTTTCTGTATGAAATCATTTGGCTTGAAAGGACATCAAAGTTCATCTAGTGCATCTTTCTGTTGCCAGGCAGGAACATGTGTAGACAAATCCCTTCTGACATATACTGGTCTAGTGTTTTTTTAAAGGTTGCTAACAATGCTAAGGTTACAGCGCCTCTCCAGAAAACCTGTAAGGACATTTCCCCATCTCCAATCTGAATTTGCCTTGCTGCAGCTCCTTTTCATTGCATGCATCACAGACATGAAAAACACATTCTTTCCATATGCTTTGCAATAGCCCTTCTATGTATCTGAAGATATGTTCAATTTTTTTTTCCATAGGTCATATATTTTGTGGCTGTGCTGTTGTTCCTGTCTTGCATTCTTACTTTCCCCTTGCTATTATCAGTAGCTTCAATAGCACATGTAGCTATTGTTATTATTCTTTCATTTTTCCTTCAAGTACTTGGAGTTAGAATCTTCACAGTGAGTAACTTATTGATAGTGAAACATCAATACTTGCTTTTGTATTTTATCTAAAATATTTTATTCACTGGTAAAGACACAAGATTTCTAAGGTCACTACAACAAAATTTTTTTGCTAAGTCATTGGAACTTAAAAGTTTTATTTTGGTGTTTTTTAAACACTGATTTTCATTTTCAGCTCTCCAGAATGAAAAGCAAGTAAGTACAGGTGTCCCTTGCATTTGCCTCTGTTTACAGGATGTCAGACGGGGCAATTTCATGCAGCTGCCATTCCTTCTGTAGAAACAGCTTTGTGCAGCAGAGCTATGTATCCTGCCCTCAGAAAGCTTTAACTTTGCATTAGCTGGATGGTCTGTGCTACCAGTTGGTGGAGAGTCTGAGTAGTCTGCCCCTAGAAGACAGCTCTTGTTGGGCAATAGTACTTGCCATCCATGCCCAGCTTCCCACCATGAAACGTCTGTGGTCCCCTCAGGACAAACCTGGATCATTTCACCTCACATAATCCCAGAACAGCATCGTAGAATAACTTAGGTCAGAAGGAAACCCTGGAGGTCTCTAGTCCAGCAGCCAGTCCAGCAAGGCTTATAAAGGACTTTTTCTAATTGGGTTTTAAGTAAAGAGAAGCATGTGGTCTCCTCTACATGAGATAACACAGAGCCAGGTGTTTCCCAGGTGGAGCAAGCCCAGCTTTCCCAGCTTGTCCTTTTGGATGTGGTGCTTCAGCCCCTGGACCATCTTGTGGCCCTGTGCTGGACTGGCTCCAGAGTGTCAGCAAGTCTCCAGTGTTGCGGTGCCCAGAGCAGGAGATACTCCTCCAGAGGTAGCCTCTCTAGTGGGAATAATGACCTTACAAGCAAGAGAGTTAAAAAACCACTTCTCTTGGCCAGCTCGCTACTTTCTGAGTGCTCAAGGCAATGGGGGGTTGGTGTAGAGCAGATAAAATTTTTGTATGGATTTAAAAGTTTTAATTTTTTCCCTTTTGCTTCAAGCTGCTTATATGAGTTTTCTTCAAACAATATTTTAGTCCCCATATGTGTAGCTTGTATTTAGAGTTCAGCATCACTTTGAATGCCTCTCTCAAAAAAGTCTTTTCCACTTCTTGCAACCAGTGCCCCACGCTTCCCATGTATTTAAACAGATCCTGGTACCTAGTGACCAGGTGGCATGTTGGATCCATTTGTAGGCTTGCATTGTCTTTAAAGGAAACACTGTCTGCCCATCTCATTTGCTTCCAGAATAAGTTTCAATATTATTAACTGAATATTCAGATTATTTGCAGCGTTCCTGCTGTCAGTGTATTTATACCTCCCTGCCTGAGTAGAAAGCTGCGGCTTAATTGTGGTCAAGAAACTCACCCTTATTTTGGGAGCTCAGCTGGCTGTCATGGAGGGACAGTTTCCATTTCATCTGAGCACATCCTGTGTGAGATAACTCAATCATGAACATATGTTACAGGAAGTACAGTTGTAGCACATTGGGGTTTTTTAATTTATTTTTAAACTTATGACTAAAGGGCAGTGTCAAAGTTCATGGTCTAAAGGGGAATATTTTGTGACAGTCATCTTATTTTTAAGTCTCAACTTGAAACAGGATTTCTCTTGGCTTGAATGGTGATCAAAAAGATAAACAGCTGTGATTTGCAGTAAACAATTAAATGCCTTTGTGGAAGCTAAATTTGCTTATGTGAGATTTTAATGTTTACAAACCTAGTAAAAGAACAATATTTGACTACAAAAAGTGGAAATCTTTCAAAGTTTGTTTGCTTAGTTTTTATTTTAATTCTGCAAGAGGAAGAAAAATTATAGCCAGCTTTGTAGTCCTGCAGGCAGGATGTGCCGTAGTTTCTCTTTCTCGTTTCATTAGGTTATTTGGCTATAAATTAAATGTAAAAATAAGTATATTTCAGATAACCTATACTGTAAAATAAATACGTCCCTAAGATGTACCTTAAAATAAAGCAAATTATCTTGTGCTTTGCAAATTAAAAAGTACAAACCAAGTCTTAAATAAAAGTGTCTTGGGCTCAAATTTTGATCTATTTGTTTTGTGGAACAGTGTCTGCTCCTCACACAGTCCTGCTGTGTCTCTTTGAGGAGTAAAGCCAATCTCCATGTCAATAAGACTATCCCAGCCTTGTCACACAATATTCAGTTACGTTTCATTACTGCTACAGAAAATCTGCTCTTGCAGTTGTTAAAGCAAAGTGTGTTTATCTAGGACTGAATAAAAAATATGGGATCACTTTGTGGCTGTATTGTTTAAATCAAATACATTACAGTTGGTTTTTGTGCAATGTTTAAATAAATATATATGGTGTTGAACTACTTGATTCATAATTCTCTCCAGTTAGTCTTCAAAGGCTTATATCTTTCCTTTAAATCAACTTGGGTACTTGCTGAAAGAGCATGGATAAAGACCTCATGTTGTTGTAGAATTCATCACTTTATTACTTTCACTTCTTATTTTTTACATATGCATGATCTTTAGCTATGTTCCAAACACAATATTGCATTTATTAATTCAAAATTTGTTGCAACTTCTGCATAAAGACCAACCAGTATCTAAAATCCAGAGAAATTCAGAACAATTTTTCCTGGACATGAATTATTTCTTCATGCATTAAAACAATAAGAGAGAGTAAGGAAGGAAAATCCCTATAAAGGTCCTGCGACAGTTATCTCCAATGCCTTTTAATTTGGCAAAAATGAACCTTGGTATTCAGCATAATGAGCTATGAAGCTCGGGAACTGTACAATCTTCATGTATCAGTGTTTCTCTCATTCTTGTGCAGTTCTTCTACAGTTCAGGATAGTGCAGTGCTGTTTGGTGATGGAGGAGCAGCATCCTTCCTGGAAGGACGTTCAGGGCAGATTCAGAGGGATGTGTCCTCACTGGCTCTGGTAAACAGCCCAGTTCCTCTTTTCAGGTAACAGCAGCAGTGAATGTTGTCTGTAACTTCTTTTTGCCATTTAAGAACTGTATGAATGGCAGGAAACAGCAATGCTTGCCTTTTTCTTTGAAATACTTCATATATGTATGAAAGTTTTGTTTAAAACAGTATTTTTATATTCATTTGAGCAAAAATAGTGCATTTTACAAGGTGTGACAGTAGTCAAAGGCATTTTTCTCCCTGCTGGTTTAGAAAACAACTCCAAAGTTGGAGTTAACTTCTGAACAGCTTTCTTGTCAAGAGCAAAATTTTGAAACTGCACAAGGGAGCCCATTTGTGAAGGACCTGCTTTTCTGGTGCCTCAGACTCATCTGTGACATATCTGTTACATTGTCTGAGCTTGGAATCAGAGGTAGAATAGAACAGGTGAAGGTTTGTCTGTCACATGTCTGCTCATTCCATACAGGTATATATGATCAAATCCTCAGCCTGGGAAACTGCACCCAAGAAAATTACTTTTTTAATGATATTCAGCTACAAGTTTTATAGAATGGTTTATTCTCATCCACAGAAGTTGCCACAGTTGAAATTTGTCTGCTGCAGTGACATCTTTTGAATAAGTGATAATATGAGATTTTATACTTCATGTTTAGGGCAGTATTTTTCCTTTGTTTTGTACTGAAATTTAGGGTAGAAAAATAGTCAGAAGTGGGCTTTGAATTTTTTTGTTACTTCTTCCTCGTGTAAAACTTCTATTTACCTTTGGCAAATTTGCTTGAGCGTGAACTTTGGTGTTTTGACTTCTGTGTTAGTTAATTAAATAATCCTGTTTTCAAGAAGGACTTGAGCAAATCTTTATAATGTAATTTAGTGGTGTAAAACTAACCATTACTGGTCCAGACAGTCTTGTGAGTTTGGGTGGAACAAAGTAATGAGAAAATAATGTGGGTTGGAATGGTGAGAACTACACTCTATTTCAGGTGCTTTTTTTTTTTACCTCCAGCATTTTTTTAGGCTTCATCACATTTCCTGGTATATATTTGGAAGGCTAAATAGGTGGATTCAAATTATTTTGGTGGTGCTATTTCTTCCCACTGGCATTAAGCTGTGACATTCAAGCCACAGCAACACAGCGATGCAGCATTTGAACACCTCTTGTGTACATTACTTTTGTCAGACATCAAAGCAGAAGGCTCAGATTTAGGTCTGATCCCACCCATATTATTAAATGTTAAGATTATATCGATACTGTTGTGAGTTAAACATAAAATACAAATTGGTTACAAAACATTTCTTAATGTTAAACTACCTCAAATTGCCTCAATTGGTGTAATTAGACAGTGAATGTAATTTACATGTTAAGCAGTAGAAAAAATTCTTCCTTGTGCTAACAAGGATACATTAAACAATGTCTCCAGCAAATTTCCTTCCCTTAACGTCCTTTACTTCTTAAGTTATTGTTTAATACACTTCCTAATCCTAAATTAGTGCAGGTAGTACTGATTTAGTACTATTTGGTACTGTTGCAGTGTTTTCACATTTTCTTCTGACTGACATACATGATAAGGAGATTTTAATTTCTGAAATGAACAATTACAGACTTGTTTTGCTGTTGAACTGAATATGCAAATAATTATGAGGAAAATAGGCAATGCTCCCAGGAAACCTCTGGTTTCCAAGTCCAGTCCAATTAGTAAAGAAGGAAGCTTTTTTAGACAGCATTTATCATGGTCTGTTTCACTGACCAGACAGAGATTCTTGACAGAGATGGACTGAGCACTCTTCAGGTTGAAAGATAACTAGGTATAGAGTCAATCAATTAAATCGATTACTGATCAATCTAGTACAGGTTTATAAATATCATCACATCAAGACAGCACATGTAACATGCAGAAAATACAGAGATCTGCAGTGCTCTGAAAGTTCCCTAGAAAATTCAAGGTAAACACTGAAAATCTTACTTTGTTTAATTACAAAAAAAAAAAATTCTCTTACCTATGCAATGTTGTTTATTTCTGTAACAATATCTGATAAATATCTGGAACTTCTGGAAATTGGCTGAGATGTGGCAGCAATGGCTGCAGAGCTGTCTGCAAAACAGGCTTTACATGAATACAGAAACTCTCCACTAGGAGCATAGAAATCATGGACAAAGTAAAAGGAGACAAAAATTTCAGGCAATCTTCACCCTCTCAATGTTTCATAGTCCAGTTCCTGTGTTTAAAAGCAAGAATATCCCATTACTTGGTTGGAAACATAAGATTTAACACAAGGACATCAAGTAATGAAAGCCTGATGCTCTCCTTATAAGGAACATTTTTATATGGGGTAATAATTTCGGTGGGATTATACCTAGAATCCTAGATTCATTAAATCATTATGTTTGGAAAAGACCTCTAAAATCATCAAGTCCAACCTTGGATTGAATACCACTGTGCCCACTAAACTATATTGTGAAATGCCATGACGACTTGTTTTGGTAATAATTTCGGTGGGATTATACCTAGAATCCTAGATTCATTAAATCATTATGTTTGGAAAAGACCTCTAAAATCATCAAGTCCAACCTTGGATTGAATACCACTGTGCCCACTAAACTATATTGTGAAATGCCATGACTACTTGTTTTTTGAACACTTCCAGGGATGGTGACTCCACCACTTCCCTAGGTAGCCTGTTCCAATTCAAATAGGAAAGGTTGCAAGGAGAATATGGCATGGGAGAATATGGCCTATGAGGGCAGACCTTACAGAGAGGTTGTTTGCTAAATGGTGGTGTCACCTGAGCTTGAGAATTCTAGGAAATTCAGCATGTCAGTGACACCTATTTCTCCTTTCTAATCAGCCCTGGTGTAACTATGTACACCTTGGCTTTTGTAACATTGTAGATCTTTAGTATTCAAGCCCTCTGAAAGACTTTGTTTAGTGAGTTGCTTGTCAAGTAACTACTAATTTATCAGAGTAGACTTATTAGTTTTATTTGGCCAAAAATTAAGAGCACTGAGAGTTATAATTGCTGCCAACAGGACTATAAAAGCCAAGGAAAAATACACAAGATTAATGTCCTTAAACACTGTGAGCTTAAAGAGAAAATGGTAGAGAGCTGAGCCAAAAAATCATAATCCATATTTGTTGGGTGGCTGTAGTTTTAATCAGCAAAAAAGAAAGTAGCCAGAGGTGCCCAGAGATTCTGGGGCAAAGTACAGGATTTCAGCTGTTGCCATCTCTGTATATTCTGTCTGAGCAGCTTCCACAACTGGGCCTCCATCCTTTTCTTGGTACCTGGTGACAGCACCCCTAAAAACCCTATAGTGCAGGGAGGTGAGGCTCCCATAAGCTAGGTAAGCCTTCAGCAGGACTTAGTATTTGGTTTCTTTCAAAAGGAGTGCTAGAAGACCATCTTATTACTGATTGAGAGTGTCACAAATAAATCTGAACTAGTGATGATGCAAAGGTCTATAAGCTAATTAATATAACATACAATGTAGCATAACATCATATCATTACGGGCTGGAAGAGTGCAGATGCTCACTGCAAGGCAGATGGTGCAGTTTATTGACTGTAACATTTATTGACTGTAACATTTATTGGTCAATCATTAGAAGGCTTCTAGTGCCTTGGCCCTTCAGTACCTACTGCATAGGAAACAACCATAGTCAACAAATAGTGCTGTAGGACTAAAAATAACAGCTCCATCAGCTCACGTGGCCTCTTGCAAAAGTAGTCCAGAGAGCTCTTGACAGCCTGATCGAGCCATAGATGTTCTGCTGAGCTCTGCTGCGTGCCAGGCTGGGGCTCTGGCCTGGTGCCAGGGGAGCAGGTTCCCAAACCCCTCCCCGGAGCATGTCCTGCTGTCAGTGGCAGCAAGTGCAACCCCCACACCCAGAAAAGCACATGGGTGACCCAGCAGATGGTGACACTGGCTGTCCTACAGGGAGACAGCAATTTCCCCTGTGAACGGGGACTAATCCAGTTTTACAGTTTTATCAAATGTATCCAGTATGTTGACCACTCACAGAACTGTGAGTAAGAATCTTCTTGCAAACCTCACCAGCCAACCAATCCCATCAAAATCAGTTCTTCTTCTCTTTACCTGAGCCAAGTGTGGAAGTCTTGTCATAAATACACTGGTGGAAGAGCTGTATATTTTGATGCTCCTGCTCAATGCATTGATTAAGAGCTTCTATCATCCTGTGTTCTCTTCCTCTGTCTCATTCCCTGTGCTGCCCTTCCATTTGCCCACACTTCAAAAATGCCTTCAAAACTGTCTACTGCCAAGGATTTTGGACTAAAGTGGAGAACAGGCAGTGGAGTATCAGGATGCTACATCGCTCTGGTAATTGCTGTGTGTTTAAAAACAAAAGAGGTATAGATCTATAGCAAGCTTTTATAGGATTGAAAAATCTGAATACAAAAGGGCTCTAAAATAAAATCCAAAGGTCGCTATGTGTAGCTTGCAACTCTGTGAGCCTATATCTCAGAGAAGAGGGTTTTCTTCCATTAACCTAGTTCACTAAGTGCATTTTCCAAGCGGCAGTGAACGAGTGTCATTAGCATTCACTCAGAGTGAGGGAATGGCTTTGACTGCTGTTCTGCTTATTTGACTTCTCTCACTAAACCTTATCCATCATGATGAATGCTTGGCCCATTTTGATTCTGGTAGGCGTAAGGCACAGTCTGCTGGGGAATGGAGCCTGGGTGATGTCCAGTCCCGGCTACTGCACTCAAACCATGTAATCACTTTAGCCTGCATATTGTACACCCCTCTAAAAACAGCTGGGTTATTTGCCCTGCTCTTTCTTCTCAGCATTGAAAATTTTTATGGCTAGAAGAAGCAAATATATTTTACTGATTTCCAGCACAAATTTATTCAGAAACTGTTTACATCCATTTGCTCTTGTGCTAGCATTGTCCTGAAACTTAAATAGCTGCATGCCTATCTGTGATATTTACCCAGTGGTGTATTTATAGACAGCCCTCCTGTACCCTTTCTCAGGCTTTGTTTCACCAGGGCAAACAAGCTGAGTTCCCATAAGATCACTGTCAGTCTTCTAATGACTCTATTGCTGTGTGATTTAGTTTTTCCAGAGAACAAGTGTCCAAGTTTCTGTGCTATAATTCAAACGAGTTTCTACTGATGACTCAGTAACACTCTTACATTTACTCTGCCCAAAATTCTTCATCAGATACAATTTAGAATCCAATTTGCCTTTTCTAGGGATAGTCATGTCAGTCTCCTGTGATCAGAGCTCTTTGCAAATTGTTGAGCTCGCTGTTTAAAAATGTCATAGATTCATCAACTTTAAGGGAGCCGTGACAACTTCCACCAGCTGGGGATCTGCATCTGATATTTCAGCTTGCAGGACACAGCTTTCTCTGCGTCTGGCCTGAAATGGTGGAGCTCGCTGCCAACTCCCCTCCCCCAAGCCCTTCCACAGGGGAACCACTGATTTGCTTCTGTCCAGCCTGCAGTGTTAAAAAAGCACTTATTCCAACTCATGCTAACAAAATAGGGGGCAGAATTTGGAAAATGCTGTTCATTCATTAGGCATTTGTTTAAAAACATCCAACAATCTCAGCTCCTTTATTTTTTTTGTTTAAACTCAAAACATTTTCATTCATTTTAGTAATTTTGATTTCTCACTGTTCGTGTCCTTCATTTTTTTTTCAGACCTTATAAAATGTGAATAAAACTTTTGAAATGGCAATTAAAACAGGTTTCTTCCTGTGGAGAGAGCCTAAGTGTGACTGTGCTGCAGGCTATTGTCCTGCTTCATTTCTTCCTTTCTCAGACCTATCCTTCATCTTCCATCATCTGTGATTTAGACTAAGCTCTTCGTGGCAAGGACCTTCGTTTTATATTCATCTCTGCCGAAAGCAGAGACACTTACTGGTTTCTGAAAGTATAAAGAATGTAGTGGATCAATGCCATTATCCTGAACTGCTCTTAGAAGACAAAGGCAGGTCTTGAATTGATACTCTCGGGAGTGCAGAAGCAGAGCTACATTTTGGACTACTGCAGACTTGCCAGAGGACTGTCTGTATATCTCCTCCTAAAGATCATAGCCAGGGTAAAAGCTACAAAAACACGAGTGACTGTGATAAAGCTTGTAAAACAGGATTGCCTCATCAAATCAAGCAAATTCTGACAAAAAATTTGACTGCTAGGATTAAGATAGCCAAAGACTTGGCAGCAGACTGGACTCTGAGCTCAATCAGAGCATAGTGTCAATAGGCTGCATTGATTTAAAGTAAAAACGAGGTGAGCAGGTCTGCTTTTGGGTAGGCACTAAAGGCACTTGTCCAGGAGGCAGTAAAGCAAGTGCATTAGATCCTTGGGAGATTTGAGATTCGTGATTTGTGATTGGGGGAAATAAATGAGGGACTTGATCTCCAGGGCATCTCTCTTCCAGCTAAAAGCTCTCATGATGCTAAGCATCCCTGTTTTCCCTCAAATTCTGCAACAGGTGCCTGCAGCCTGCATGAAAGAAAGTGGTTTTAAAGCATCTTTTGTGGTTTTTTGGGTTGTTTGTTTGTTTGTTCGGTTTGGTTTGTTTTGTTTCGGTTTTGGCGATGGCTTGGATCAAATTCTGCAACAGGTGCCTGCAGCCTGCATGAAAGAAAGTGGTTTTAAAGCATCTTTTGTGGTTTTTTGGGTTGTTTGTTTGTTTGTTTGGTTTGTTTTGTTTTGTTTCGTTTTTGGCGATGGCTTGGACGCCAGTGTATCCAACACATTGCATTCTGTGATCCCTGTTTGAGAGGCCCAAGCCTGCCTGGGCACCCATGGTGCTGCCCTGGAGCTGAGCAGTGCAGTCCCAAGCATCATGCTGCTGTCACCCTTGGTCAAACACCTGCTGTCAGAGTCCTGGATTTGTGTTTCTGCATCAGCACTTTAGCTGCTCTCTGTATGGTACTCATTTATTTATGTTCAATTGACAGGCCTCTCAGGACAAAAAAAACCTTTCAATCTACCTATTAAAATACTTTGTAACTTGGAAGATAATGAAATTATTTGCTCTCTCTTGTGTGTGGTTATTTTTTAAATTTTTTTAAATTCATAGAGACTTGTTCCAGCACCACACAGCTTATTGATCTGCCTTCCCAAATTCACCGACACAATCTTTGGTGTATGGGTTTTAACTGACCCCTTCACTGACAGGTAGTCAATCAACAGCAGGGAGAGCTGGTGATGTTGAGCTCGTGATAGCTGGTTTCAGGAACTGCAAAAGACTTGCTCCTCTACAAGCCTCAAGATTCCTTTGAAAAGGTAGGTTTAAATGGCATGGAAATACATCTCTGAGTTTAACACAGAAGTGTGCTTTGTTGGGGTGAGGCTTTTACTACGGAGAGATGTAAACCTCCCTAGGCTAAAACTACAGAGATAATTATGTATAGCATGGGAGCCCCAGCACAGCAATTGATCCAGTGTGACCCCTATATAGCTAATTACAGATTGTCAAGGCAATTTCTGTTCAAGCCAGACTGATAATTAATTAGCTACCTCCACATTGAAATCCTGACCTTGGCTTGGCACAGGGAAAACAGAGACTTGTGTATCTGGCCAAAGCATCTCCTTGCTGCCCAGGGGCAGGTAGACAAGGCATTAACAGCTGAAAATGGAAAATGGCAAATGGAAGGCCAAATGAAAGAGTTTACCTGCTCTTTCCTTCCTCTCCTGTTCTTCCTCCTCCAAAACCAATTGCTCAGGCTAAAAGAATAAATAAAATCCACAGAACTATAATCATCTTTTGGAGACTTTCAGTTAATTCATACCACAGAATAGAGGATGTAGCTCTTCTGATAACTTTTTGGTCAAAATTCAGACTGGCAATTTATTCCTGCTGTATTGTCTTTCAACCAGTCGCTAATCCATGACAGAAATTTACCTTCTACCTTGTGCCTACCTGGTTTCCTTAGTAACTTCTTATAAGAATATGACAAAAGCTTGGAAAAGACCAAATTGTCAACTGCTCAATCTTTATTTATACAAAATTATGTGCTGTTAAATCTACTAGACCTCTAACAAAGCTGCCTGATGTATTTCAGAGAACATTTAATTCTTTCTTGTTCAAAAGAGGTTCAGATATTATTAAACTGAAACCCCTCCCTCCTCCCCCCTCCCCCCCAAAATATAAGAATCTATTTGCTTGTGTAAACAGATTTAAGGCCTGGAAGTTACCTGAACCTCCATACATACTTTATATATAGCCTTTGTTTATGAGAGTCAGTACCAAGATTACTTTTTCAGCTTTGCAAAAATTTAAAGTGTTTTGCAGAAAAAAAGTGGTTAAAATCAATCCTCTATGATAACTTCAGAAAGAATTTAGATTATTTAAATACTATCAAAATGGATGCATGAATAAAGATGTAATGAGTTTATCATTTAGGAGCAACAGTGGGGCCAGAGTCAGGACATAAGAGACTCAGAGCATCTTTAATTGTGAAACAAAGAAGAAGAAGGAGTGCAGACTTGCAATAATTGTATGTTTCATTGTCTGTGTTACTTCAAAACTCCCACCATGGCATGGGCTCCACTCGCCAGACAGCGCAGATGCAAAATTTCTGTCTGTCCTACAAGGTTGTAGTGTAAATGGACAGTACTGGGACATGCAGGAGGAAAGAATAAAACAAGAGAGCTGTGCAAAGAGTTCAGGTGCTTTGCAGTAAATACCTTGCAGGGGAAAGTCTGACAAAAAAGGAAGCCAGGAAGGGAGTGGCATTCTCCTAAATCTTTTGGGCACTTCAATTTTTTTTCCTTTAAAGATCTAGAAATTGTTTCCTGGCCTGTGTCAAGCTTCTTTTAGTAGTCTCCAGGCAATCCATCCACACAGCTTTCCAATGGCAAAAATTGCCATGTTTGTGTTCTTCATAGATGGAAAATGATTGGATCAGAAGCTGTTGCTCAAACTAAATGTGGAAGGGTGTACAGTTAAGTGCAGAAGAATGGTGAGGAAATAGGTGATGGATGTCAGTCAGTGACAACCCAGATATCACTTATAATGAAACCCTTTATGCTTTGTTAAGATCACTGCTCTGTGCTGTAATATGTTGTCACTTCCATTGCCTTTGGATGGGTTTTCCCACATCATGCTCTCTGTTGTAATCAGCTATGCGCTTCTCACCTTGTTCATGTACCCATCACATCTCTCACATAAAAAGTGTCATAAACTCATGTCCATGGTTTTCTACCATGGGCCAGTGCCAGGGATGGCCCCACTTGCTGCTCACCTTGCTCTGGAAGCTACTGAGGAACCCTGTTGGGGATGCTGAAGTAATAGATGCCTTCTGAGCATTGCTGTGTGCATTGTACTTGTTTATCTCATCCTGCTTGAGTCCAGGTGGGCATTAATACTGGCAGAGGCCAGTCTGCTGCTCTCACCTTGACCAAAAAACAAGGAGCAAAAGGAAAAACGAATTTTGGAAGAAGTATCGACCTGAAGTGTCAGAATTTAAGAAAATCTGCACCTATTATGAGTTAGAAGGAGACTGAGTGTTGAAATTAGATTTTCTTGTATCAAATTGAAATGCACCTCTGTCTTTCTGGGCTGGCTGGTGTTTTGGGAGGAGATTCTGGGTCAAAAGAACCTGCCAGAGCTGCTGCTCAGGGACTGTGGTGTTGGTGGATACAGTACGCCAGGCTGGAAGCAGAACAGAGATGAGTCTGGGTTGGCATTATTCCCTCTCCCCCTGCCTTGGAGGTACTTTTGCCCCTCGAGGGGGTCAGGTGGGGTGAGAAGGGAAAGCAGGGGCTGTGGTGGTATCACCTTTCCTGGCGCATGTGCTGCATCTGGGAGGCTGATGGCAACAGAGGGACCCTGGGAGCCCACACCAGCCAGATCCTAACAAAAAAATACTGATTGCTCACAGTGTCCTGTCCAAGCAAAGCCTTGGGAATGGTTTTTTGTCAGAATAAAAGGCACAGGAAGTCTCTGTTTCAGGTTAGCCTTCACAGTGCTTGTGAGTGTTTACGCTGGCTTCCCAGGCGGTGCCGCAGACCATTGGTGTGGAAGGAGGCGCTCCGGGGATGGAGCATCCCGGCAGGCGCACGGCGGGGATGGCGCGCACCGGGGCGAGCCCCCGACCCGGCCGCTGGGCCGAGGTTCCCCAACGGGTTTGCGTGCGCAAGGGAACGACGGGCAAAGGCAGAGATCGCGTGAGTGCGGCCGGTCGGGCCGGAGCCCGCTGCCGGTGCTCCCGGAGATAGCTGGTCCGAGACCAGCCTCCCCGCGCCTGCCGCCGAGGGCTTGCGGGGGTTCGCTCTCTGCGCGACGGCGCCGTCCGAGGGCGAAACGAGGGGCCGGGGTGTCCCGCAACTTTTCCCCGCGGCCGGCGGCGCCCGGCGGCTCTGTAGCGGCGGGGCCGGGGCGTCGTCATCTGCATTCACATGGGGGCGGCGCCGCCGGCCTCCGCCTGAAGCCCCCGCCGGGGGAGACACAAAACCCACGCGAGGCGCGGGGCGCCGCGACCCCCGCCCGCCGGCGCCATCGCCATGAATTCGGCGGAGCAGACCGTTACGTGGCTGATCGCCCTGGGCGTGCTGGAGTCGCCCAAAAAGACCATCTCCGACCCCGAGGGCTTCCTTCAGTCCTCCCTGAAGGACGGCGTGGTGCTGTGCCGCCTGCTCGACCGCCTGCTCCCGGGCACCATAGACAAAGTAAGTGCCCGCGGCCCCCGCCCCGCCGCCCTTTGTGCGGCCGGGCCCCGGCGGGGGGCGCGGGGGGCGGAGCGGGGCCGGGGGAGAGCGGGGAGCGGCAGCCGGGCCGGAGGGGCTTCCCCCCGAGGGGCCACTGTTCTGCAAGTGCTGTACGATCGCTCCGCTCCCCAAAGCGGAGCTGCTGTGCGCGGGAGATGCATTCATTCTGGGGGGGGGGGGGGGGGGGGGGACTATGGACCCTTCTTTGCGTGCCACGAGCCGGCTGCAAACTTATCTACGCAACTGCTGGAACAGCCGGTGCCTCACCTCGCCTGGGAGGTGATTCAGCTCATCCCTTCCAGCCTCTGAAGGACATTTTAGCCTTTGATGCTTAGTTTTCATGAAGGCTGTTTTAGCGTTATTTGGGTCCTTTACTGTTCGGTAGCCTGTGGAAAAAAATCTCATCGTTTTTTGGGGGAGGCTGAAAAAACGCGTTACAGCTCTAGTTTGCGTTGTGTTTGAAGAAAATGTACTCTGTCAGGTAACTTTTATGTGTTCTGTGTGCGTACGTAATTCCTGTCGTAGCTCAGCCAGAGGGAGAGGGGTTTGGTTGTGCCTCAAAACTCGGGACAGAACCGTTGTCTCACCTGATGTTCAATAATGTAGTGCACGCAGAGATCCACATATTGGCAAAAACTTTCCTCGTGCCCCAGCCAAGGTAGTGAAGAGAAGATTGATGAAGGTCATCTGCTATGATGATGGCATGACTCCTTGTGCTTGAAAACAACACCATATTTTTCACCTTTTGCAGTTGGCAGAGCACTCCACTCATTGCAGCCTGCTGACAGTGGGGCTTTTGTTACCTTTTGTGGCTTTATTTCAAGTAGTTCTCAGACCCACAAAGTCGTAACCAGTGCCTTGAGCTCATCAGGGCACTGGGCTGGACTGTCCCCCTTCGGTTCTTCAGTTTGCCACCCACTGTGGTTGTTTCTGTTTTGTGTTGTACTGTAGTGTGGAGGTCTTGGCTCTGGACTGGAGTCCCATTCTGCAGATTTAGTAGATCATTCCTGCCTCCCAAATTCACAGGTACATTAGGAGTGGTGTGGAGATAAGGAAACCTCACAGGAGCCCGCGGTGCTGTTGGCGGGCGATGGAAGTGGTGGGAGCAGGCGCAGTGTGTCGGTGGCTGTGTGAGCGTGGGTAGCTCAGGGACCACCATGGTGGCCAGCGGGGCTGGCTGGGACAGCTGAAGCCCCTGCCACTGCTGCTGCCGGCTTTCCCCGCCACCATTTCCCCCTGAGGGGCTGTTCAGGCAATAGAGCTGAAGAGGATGTCGCTGCTCCCGAGGGGCTGCAGCTTTGCGGAGGTGGTACATGAGGTGCAAACTCTTGTCCAGCGCACTGGGCTGCAAAGTGGGGCTCCAGAGCAGGTAAATGTCCTGTTCTGCCAGCTGGTGTGACACGTGTGATGTGGGACTGGGGGTAAATGGGGGCTCCTCCACCTAACTATCCACTGGCTCTGACAGGCTCTGCCCATGCCTCCTTGTCCCCAGGCTCTTTTGCCTGGTGGCACCAAGCCAAGGAGGGTTTTGGCAGCCTTTCCCACACTGCTGCTCCAGGCACGCTCCCTGAGCACCTCTTGGACTTTGGGTTCTGAGCTTTATGGCAGGAAAGGTCTTTCCCCTTTGTGTAGATGTCAAGCCTAGTAAAATGGGGTCCTGCACTCAATCTGGGAAAGAGGCTCTACCAAAAAACCAAAATAAACAAAAAAGCATAACAGAAATAAATGTTAAAAGAGTGTTTCCCAACTTAATATGCTTCTCTGTTACAGTATAGTTTGGGACAGCCCGGTTATTGAATGAAAGGCTCTCATTTCACCTCAGAGGAGCAAACACCTCTCATGTTCGGGTGGGGGTCCCTTCACAGCAGCCGTATGCAGAGGAGGGTTTGCAGAGGTGCACAGCTCCCCACAGCCAGCAGTGAGAGCAGCCTGGGTGCGAGGAGCTGTCGGTGGGACTCACCGGGACCTCGCGGTGCAGGATGTGCGGGCTGGGCTGGCAGCCAGGGCAGGAGCAGCGCTGGCACCCTGCAGCCTCCCAGCCCCGAGTCCAGCAGAGCACTGGGACAGGGGGGCACAGACAGCCCTGGGCATCCCCGGTGGCCCTGTGTGTCTCCTCTGGCTCTCACTTAGTTGTAAGTCTGGGGAGAAATAGCCTTTTAAAATTATTTTTTAGGGGGACTTTTGGTTTTGTGAGGGTAATTTCTTATGTCTATGGGCCATTCACAAAGCACTTTCTAATTCATAGATGTCTCTCAAACTCATTTTTCCATCTAACTTTGTAAATATTCTTTTTCTGTAGAATCAGGATTTATACCCCATACCACTTTCACGTTCTCATCTATGTTATGTCTGAGCTGTTTCTATGTTACTTTATTCTCTTTGTTTTTTAGTAAACAGATATAAAATCCTTTAGTGTGCCATGGTATTTTTTCCAAGTCTTTTTGGCTACTACTGTTTGTTACTTTTTTTATACGGGGTGCATTTAAAATATGAGTATTTTTATTCTTTATTTGCCCTGAAAGTCTCTAGTTAAAACTGGACATTTTTGAAGTTTAAAAGATACCAGGATGTCCCACAGATGTAGACTGATTCAGTTCTTAAAATCATTTGAGATCATAACTTTCTATAAATATCTGACATTAGCAGACACTTTGAAAACTTACAGAGCTCATTTTTCTGTAAATACAAAATAATAACTAAAACCAAAGACAACATAAAAAATTACAAAATATAAATATGAAGAAATGTTTATCAACTTGGGGTGCTTTTAAAGATGTTTTCTAAAAAATGCTATAAACGTATTTCTTTCTTTCAAAAACAGATTAGAAAGAGGATTCAATATATGCAGGAATGTAGTAATAAGTTTTTTGGCATTTTGTGCTTTTTAAAGCCTCTGGGTACCCTGAGAGTAATTAGTAGGAGATTTTTAATAAATAAAGATTGTGCGACCATAAAAGGAATCAAGCACTTGAAGGTCAAAGAACAGAATTTTCATAAGTCAATAAAACAAATTAGTGGGTTTCAAGGCTGCTTAATATATTCTTTCTTTAGATTGCTGTGTATTTGTATACCAGCATTGCACAGAACAACTTACAGAGCTTCTTGCTAGGAAGTTTTGGCTGAATTTGTTTACATTACAATCATTTTCTATCTTGAACAGGAAAGGACAGATATTAAATTCACTAGATTTCTCTAAGTCAGAATGAAAATACTTTGAAAAGTAATGTTGTTACAGACTGTTCCTTATTTTTGGGCTCCCATTTAATGTCATAATCATTACTTTGCATTTTGAAAGAGACCATGACAAGGTCTGCACCATGACAAGGTGCAGTACCATCACACTGCCTAACCCAGCAAAATAGCTGGGTTAGGCAGTGTGATGGTACTGCACAATAACCTTGTCCTGAACACAGGAAATGAACAAAAGTGAGGGCAATTATTAAAAAAAACAATGCAAAATCAACAAAACTGACAACAGCTTCCTCCACCCTGTCCAAACCCAGCCATGTCTTAGTTTTTAAAGCATGGAGATCTGTGCTGAAACATGGTTAGTTGATTTGCTCCAAAAGATAGGGAATTGCTGAATTTATGTAATTTGAATAAAAAAGCCATAATTTCAAGTTAGAGGATTTCAGCCTTGTGTGGTAAAACTGAACTACTTTGATGGCAGGGAAGGGATCCCCGTGGAAGCATTGCAGTGCAGTTGTCTGCCGCTTAGATGCTTTTCCTCTCAGAGATCATTTTCCAAACAGATTCCTCCATCGCAGACCAGTTTGACCCACTTTCAACGTTGTAAACAGAGATCAGAATTGGAGCGGGAATTTTCCTTGTCATATGAGGCTTCGCGCTCCATTAAGTTTTGTTTGTACTTTTATTTTTGGTCAGCCGTTCGACAGAAAGCGTCGTTTTGAGGACAGCTTTGTTCTTTTTTGGGGAAAACGCAGAAGGCGCACCGGGGAGCGCGGTGCAGCAGCCATTTGACACCCGCGGTGCCCCGCTCCCGCCGGGGCTCCCGGAGGGCTGGCAGCCGCCGGCTCGGTGTTTGGAGCCGGGCACGGGAGCGCGGCTGGCTCCCGCACGCCCGGGCCCCCTCCGCCGAAGGGAGCATCCCCAGGAGCCGCACTGAGCGTAGGATGGAGCGAGGCAGAAGCTGCTCTGCTGCGCGTGGGAGGCTGATCCAAAACACAGCCGCTGCCTCCTCCCGCTCCGCCGCGCTGAGGTGGGAGACGGGCGGCACGGGGCTGGCCCCGGGAGAGCAGAGAGAGCCCTCTCTCCTGCTGGATGAGACTTGGTGCATGGCCCAAAGGATCGTCATTCCCATTCCCCGTGGAGGATTGGGTACTGGCGTTGACATTAATTTGGTTATTAATAGGGGTAGTGCCAGGACTGATGGCAGCAAAGATTAAGATCTTTGTACAAATACCTCATACATCTGTATGATTCTCTTTTTAATGAGAGAGGTCTTTGGCTAAATGAGGCATTCTGAATTGTAATTTAGGAATAAATTAACCCTTTGTGGTCCACAAGGCAAATTAATTGTTGTGTATGAGCACAAGCACTGAGGGTTTGGACTGCTACATGTGGCAGCCATGTCACCAGTCTTGTCCCCACGATGAGAGTGTGCGCCTACGGCTCCTCTGGCAAAGGGAGATTTATGCTCACTTATCTCTCATTTCACACGTAAATATCAGGGCTAAGTATACTTCGCTCCTGTTGTGACAAGGTGTGACCTGAACATGATATTTCACGTGTTGTGAAGGAAGAAGAAAGGAAAGGTGTTTTGGACCCAGAATTAATAACAAGTGACGATTTTTGTAGCCCAGTATATTTGCAGAGGGTGCAATGCTGGCTGGGAGCTGAATGTGAAGCTCAAACAGAGCTTGAGGACATCCCACCAACAGTGCAGACATTACTCCTAAGGTGAAAATGTCCAGGTGCTGTCTGGCCCCAAACCAACATTTTGGAAGTTCTTCTGGCAGGATGTTCTCACCTTGAAGCCTTGGTGAGGCTGTTTCGGTCTGCCTGGCTGACCCCAAAGGCTGTTCTGCCTTTGCTCACAGAATCTGTTGGGAAGGTATTGTGGTTGCTGTGTGCAGCAACAGCAGAGCAGGTCATCACAGGACAGGAAGCAAAATCTGCGTTGCAATGTGCATATGCTCCCTTCCTTCAGCAACAGTCCTCCCAGGGAGATTATTGTGCTTCTGGCAAGAATAATCCGTGCTGGACAGGTGTGCCTGCCATGGCTGTGTGCTCAGGGAACGCTGGTGTGTGTATGAATGCTGTTGCTCCAGGGTGGAAACACTGCAAGGACGAGCTGAGAGCCTGGGAAAAAGTTATCCCAAAAAAAGTCATTAGAGTGCCTTTTTCCTGAATGCATGCTGTTCCCATCCATGATGCTGTGAGCTTTGTAGGAATTTTTGGTCCTGTTATAGACTTGTCATTGACCATGCTACTCCTACTGCCTTGGGAGAGCAGGGATGCAGGAATGCTTTGAAGGAGAGTGCCCTTGCTTTTCCTGTCTATGTACTGGCTCTGTAATTCTGGCAACTGGGATATTATCCAAAGAAATATGGTCTGCCTGTGCTCACTGAGGAAGCAGAGGACTTGTATCTATGTGCACTGCTTTTTCCTTGAAAACCAGATCCTGTCAGTGCAAAAAGATCTGGACTGAGTTAAATAAGGGTGTGCCAGGTCCTGAGAAGAGGGGCAAATTAAGGCAACTGTTGGTGATTAAATTGTTTTTTGTGAGAAAACTTGGAAAAACAATGTAGTTCTGTTGGTCTTATTCTCATTAATGTCTTTCCCACAGTTTTTATATGCATTCTTTCTATGCCTGTACATAATACAGACAACAAAAACGTTGGTCCTCAGGTGCCCTACTGCTACCCAGACTATCCTCCAAATGCTCTGTGTCTGTAGAGAAAAGGAAGCACTGTGGGGATGCCACCAGCACGCTCCCCTCTGGTTATGCTGCATGCTAGTGCCTGATGGCACCACATTGTTCAGCTGAAAATGTTTAAGATTGTAATTCCAGCCTTAGAAAACTGGAATTCTGGCTTTAAAATTGAAGTTTGCTCTGTGTCTGTAGAGAAAAGGAAGCACTGCGGGGAAGCCACGAGCACACTCCCCTCTGGAGCTGAAAATGTTTAAGGTTGTAATTCCAGCCTTAGAAAACTGGAAGTCTGGCTTTAAAATTGAAGTTTATGGACTAGGTATGTATGTAAGTGTATTTATACATACACACACATATAGATATTTATATATATTTTAAGGAAGCACTGTGGGGATGCCACCAGCACGCTCCCCTCTGGTTATGCTGCATGCTAGTGCCTGATGGCACCACATTGTTCAGCTGAAAATGTTTAAGATTGTAATTCCAGCCTTAGAAAACTGGAATTCTGGCTTTAAAATTGAAGTTTGTGGACTAGGTATGTATGTAAGTGTATTTATACATACACACACATATATATTTATATATATTATGTATAGTATGCATATATATTATTAAAATCTGGCTATGTATCATTGAGGGGAATTCAATATACATCTTCCTTTAATAAAAATTGAATTAATTGTTATTCAGTGGCTGTGATTTGAAGAGCTGTAACTTTAAAACATTTCAAGCGTGACAGGGCTTGCAAAAATACTGTGAGCTGGCAGCATGGAAGCAAGTGTCTTGCACCTTGGCTGGCTGAGCTTTACTCCCTGATCCTCAGCCAGTGTGACACCTCTGCTCTCTCCCTCACTTTGCTGCCTAGAGCAAAGCCATTTTCTCTCCACATCTCTCAGTGTGATGTGGTTGCTGCCATTACCCACCACCAGAGTCATAGAACCATAGAATGGTTTGAGTCGGAAAGGACATTAAAGATCATCTAGTTCCAGCAGCCCTGCCATGGGACACCTTCCACTGGACCAGGTTGCTCAAAACCCCATGCAGCCTGGCCTTGAACACTTCCAGGGATCAGGCACCTATGACTTACCTGGGCAACCTGTTTCAATGCCTCAGCACTGTTATTGTGGTAGGGAGCTGAGCAGGGGTGGCCAGCTTCATCTGCAAGGAGTTTCCTTCGTGCCACTCCTCATCACAGATCACTGACATCCGGTGGGCAGAGGCCCCTGTCCCTTCTTGGCCAGGGAAACACTGCTTGGGTCTAAGTGCATTTAATATGGGTCTCCATTTTCCTGCTCTGCAGTGAGTGCTATTGGATGATGTTGGCAGCTTGCCCAGAAGAGAATCCATCCCTTCTGTAGGGTTTTCGTAGTCCTATGGAATATTTTCATGGGGTGGGGGGAAGGGGAAAGCAGTAAAAAATCATATACCCCTCACTGGTGCAGCTGTGCTGTCAGAAAAGCGGTTTTGTTGGCTTTGTTAATGTCACTGGGGGAAGTGGTACTGTTAGACTGGCAGAGGAATTCCCTCTCTGGCATATGTTACATCCACACTGAGGAGCGATGCCAGCATATCTAGCAGCAGAGCTCTCCCAGTGTAAACAAACCCTGAGTGATTGGACTCCTGAAGCCTGAGCTTGTGCTGCATCAAAACAGCGATGCTCCATGGGAAGCACTGCAGGGTTTACGTGACAAGGGGTGCAAACTCCTTCCCCATCAGCCTTCCTTCACAGGAGAATCTCTTTGGTTCAGTTCCTGCCAGTCCACACCTGGAGCTTATCAGGCTTTAGGGAATATACACATCTTCCTGTGTACGCTTAATGCTGGCACCCCTGGAGCTCTGCAGCCTGAGGCTGATGCTGCTGCTTGGGATTGGGGTCAGTTGCATGCTAGCTGATTTCCTCTTTTTCTTTGAAACAGCAAGAAAATAAGCAAAACCAGGAATTAGGAATATTAGTTCTTAGCTTTTAGGAAGGAAGGGAAAGCAGTTTACTGCTGCAGCTGTAGCCAGTCTCTCTTATGCGTGTGTATCACATCCTTCAGGCACACTCCTGTGCATGTGTTCTGGAAGGACTCCTGCCTAGTTCAGGTCACAGCAGGGAGCCTTCAAGGATCCTAATAGCAGTTGCAAAGACAGCTTGTAAGTTTTATGTGCATGGCATTCTCATTTTCTTAATGCTGTGCCAACCTATGTTTTCTGTCTGAAATATAAAAATTAGATGGAAACTTGAGACAACAAAAGTACTGTACAGACTGCCCTGGTGCCCTTAGACTACAGTGTTTGTATCTTAGGGCTCGGTTAAAACCTGTTTCATGGGAGTCAGTTTATAGGCTTCCACAAAGTCACAGAATCAATTACGTTGCAAAAGACCTCTGAGATATCAAGTCTGACTGAACACCACCTTGTTAAATAGACCTTGGCACTAAATATCCCATCCAGTCTTTTCTTAAATACCTCTAGGGAAGGTGACTCCATCACCTCCCTGGGCAGCCCATTCCAATGTTTAATCACCCTTTCCTGAAGGAAAGCCTCCTAATGTCCCACCTGAACCTTCCCTGATGCAACTTGAGTCTATGTACATTGATGGGAATTTAATCAGGGTCCAAGGGAAGTGGCAAAAGTACTGTACTTCTACTGCAAAAAGAAAGTACTGTTTTCCTGAATATTGTTTAATTCAGGTACATATCTGAAAAGATGAACTCAAACAGCTGAATCAGTTTTGCAGAGTTGTTTTTGGAGGGCAGATTAATGGAAAAAAGCAGCTCTAATTTTTGCCTAATGTCCCATTTATAAAGGCTGTCACAAGTCCTGGCTGGCATTTTATCCAAATTGTACATTTCATTTGCAAACTTAGCTGAACTTACATTTTGAGGGCTATTGCACTAAAGAACTGAAGCAGCTAAAGCAGAACATTTGTGTGTTTGAATGTAGGTCACTGTTGATAGCTAGACAGGCAGAGGAGCATTTCTGAACATGTGCAGAGGAAAAAATCAGAAGAGCTGAAGGAGTCTTCAGCCAACTGAAAGTGCTCCTGGTTTCACATAGCACAGCAAAGTGGAGGTTGAGGGAGCACAGAGTGGTGGCTGATGAGTTGGTGTGGCCTGTTGGGCAGTAAAGAAAAGGTGGTGAGTTATGTTTGTGTGGCTAAATGTGGGATTGGATTTGCTGGTTTGGAAGGTGGTGGTGTGTGGTCTGAGGTGGGAGAGATGGAAACATGGAATACAGGGACTGGCGTGGGGATGTGGGATGTAAAGCAGAGGAGTGTTAGATGTGGGGTTAGTCATGTTGATGGCTTTGGAGTGAGGTAACGGGATGAAAGAGCTTCTACTGTGGTTGTCACCAATAGTGGTGTCCAAGGGCAAGAGATTTGGGATCCTTTATGCTCTATTGTTAATAAAAAATGGATACTAACCACTTTTCAGAGAGTTCTTCCAAATGACACTCAAAGGACTCTTGTAAGTCTAGGAGAGACTGGAGTTTGGGATACTAAGTAGATTCCTGCTTTCACCTTCTGCTGTCTTGATTAACTTGGTGTGTGCATATCCTTTTCAGCAAATAAGAATTTTGGGGCATATCATAAAGCACCTTCCTTCCTCTTTGTATTGTATGCAGAGTCTAGGTGGGTTGTGGAAATGTAAAATTTCAGCACATGTAAAAATTTAATGCATGACCTGTAGGAGCTTCAGTCTTTTGCTGGATCTAGCTCTTGCTATTTATGTGTCTGTCTGTCTGTCTGCTGGTATGCTTTAAGAGCATGGGCTCCCTCAAGCCAAAATACAGGTGTGTAGCCCATGCTGACTGCTGTGCAAGTTCTTATTGAAAAGTTGTGGGTTGCAGGTTTTATAGGGTGGGAAAAGTCAGTGCTAAAGAGCTACAGTACTGCAGAAACTGTATCATGCTAAGGTCTGGTGCTCTGTCAAGACACCTGATTTTAAAACAAAACTGCACTTCGTTGAGAATCCTGATCTGTGTTTTTAGTTTAGTTATAGCATCCTGCTGGTGTGCCGTCAGTAAGATGTGCGGTTCTTTAAGTGATTTGTCTCAACTGCAGAGTGCTCCTTGCTTAGAGATGCGGAAGATGTGATCCTTGGAAGTGCAGCTGTGCCTCCTGCTGTCCTGGGAGGAGCACGGGACTCCCATCTGCAGTTCTCTCAGCCCAACTGCTCACTGACTGCGGAGGAAGTGCTGCACCTGCCATTGGTCCCTAGCAGTGGATGCTTCCTCGAGAAGCAGAGGGCGTCCTCCTGTGTAACTGTGTAACCAGTCTCTCTTTTCCATCCCTGCTGGGTGCAATTTGTGAGGGCCAGTGGTCCGGGACAGGGCAGGAAAGCCGAACGCCGGAAGGGATGGGCTGTGCAGGCAGGAGGCAGAGCTGGGAGGGCTGGCGAGGCAGGAGCCGGCAGGAGATGCTGGACAGTGACTCGCCTGCAGCTTCACCGCTGTGAGAATGGCCAGGCTTCCTCCTCGTGATGCTTTTCATCTCATTTTTGTCCCTGAACACAAACCCTGGCAACAAATCCCAGCCTGTAGTGCTTGTGCAGGAGGTGTTTGCCCCACTGGATGATCAGTTGCCCTTGACCAGTCAAAGGGGTTGGAAGCAAGGGAAACACAGCTGCTGTGGGACTGAATGTGATCAATAGGACCCTTTTGTTAGCTTTGCTGCATTGTGCAATTATGGTATTTTTACTGATTAGATTGCAGTAATGCTCTGTGTGTACAAGGTGCTCTGAAACATGGACAGAAAACTGTTTTGTGCTGTGAGGGGAATCTGATACAAAAGGGTCCGGGCAGGATGAACAGGATTTCCCCTTACTTAAGGGCTCAGTCTTTGAAGTTCAGGCTCAAACAGCTGTTCACCTGAACAGGATGTTTTTAAGTGTTTACTGAACTTGGCTACTAGTTTGCAACTAGGTTACATTTTCTATTAGTTTCTGCTTTCTAGTTACTGAGATAGTCTTCTTACATACTAAACCATGTTGTACTTACATGTTGTACTAGATAATTAACTGGTGTAACTTGCATGTAGGAACTGTGTTCTTACTCAGTCTACCTTGTAGATTCCAGTTTCTATATAAAGGCTTTGTACACTTCTTGTTCTGTGACCCAGTTTGTCAACTTGTTCAGCAGTGAATGCAAGTAAACAGCTGATTTCCCATACATATAGCTGAAGATGTCTCCTACTTTTTATTAATGTCTCATGTTTACTTGAGATTGCAATCAAAGAGCTGTGGGTTTGCTTGTTGGGTTTTCTTTTTTAATTTTATTTATTCATTATTGTATACATTCCTTGCTTATTTTCTTAATATAATTTCCCTGTCCAAATGAACTAATAGTAGCCTTTTTCATTTTTTCTAAGACCACCCCTGTCATACCTTTTCCCGATGCAGCCTCTCCGCACTGCCCTTTTTCATTCACTCGTTATGTTGTTTAAAACCATAGATTTAAACTGATCTAAAGGGAGGTAACATTTAGCTAGGTACCATCTATTTGCATTGCACATTGTTCCCCGCCTTTTCTGGATGGTGAGAAATGTACTCTGCTCCTTGATAGCTGCAGTGCATCACATAAGTGTCCTCATTGAACTAGCTGTGGTTTCTAGCACTGCTCCCCAAGAGATTAAATCTTAATCAGAACCTGTCCCTGAACCACAAAAAAGTAGTTTAAACAGTGGCTGCTCTGCATATTACCTTCCTCTTGTCTCTTTGGATTCCACCCTGGCACCCTGGTCCCTAATTAAGAATCTGTCATGCCCCTCTGGAATAGAATTTTCTAATTACTATTAACCTTTTTTTTTATCTGTATTACTAAAGCACACAGAGATTCCAGTTGGACACTGAGGCCTCTTTGTACTAAGAGCTGTGTATACATATAACAAGTAGACAACCCCCATTAATGAACTAATAGTGTTGGTCTATGATAGGAAAAGGATGAAGCAAATACCGGAGAGGAAAATACATAACCTCTTCACTTCACTGGCTTTACATACATGCAGCTTTTATTAAGCTAAGAAATTTGGGAATACGACCCTACTTTTATTTATCCTTTGTCTCTGTACAGATTAGCTGTCTTTCAGGTGTATCAGGACTTACCTCCCTGCGGTCTGCTTGCATGATGTTCTGGTACATTTTGAATAGTCTGTGAGGCTATAAATGTGATCTGTGTGAGAGGTCATGCTCCTGAGCTTCCTGTAACTACAAAGGATATAATGTACCGTATGTGTGATTTTATCACGGGCCTGGCCCACATAACTGCACTTCAACATTCTGTCACAGGGCTGGTTTTGTTCTTCAGGTCCCTTACTGTGTTTCTCAGCTGTCTGTAGGAGAAGGTTGCCAGAATCACATTAAGATTTTCCAGGTAAATATCGGGTTTGCTTCAGTTTTCGGGATCATTAATGCTTTACATTTCTAGCAGGATGCAAATGCTAAGATATTTTTAAATCTTTTACCCATATGCTTCTGTCTTCTGTTGTATAAAAATGCTGCTGCAGCCACAGAACTGAGAAAATGTACTCTGCTTCTTTTATCACTCCAAAGTCTTTTCCCTTGTTTTGAAGGAAGAAATGATATTTCTAAAGATTTACTGTAACTTATTTTATTGTTTAGAGGAAGATGATTTTTAACTGAAAACGTGCATTAGAGTGTTGGAGTGGCTAAGGTCTCAGTGGTGTATTTGGCATGTCTTTTAAGCTTCCATACCTGGTAAGGAACAATTTGCTGGGTTTGAGTTTTCTTTGCTTGTTCCTTTAATCTTCAATTGAAAGTTTTTGCCTTTCTCTAATCATGTCTCTCCTTACCCTCTGTCCTTTCTTCCCGCTAACCCTTTTTTAAATTTTTATTTTTGGCTTCTTTTTTCCAGTTGTTGCTCAGTCTTTTATGAATTATGTGCAGCCTCTTATGAGGTGGTAGTACATGTCTGGGTTTCTTAAAATTACTGAGTTTAATGTGTCGGAGACTTTGGGACTTTTTGTGTTAATGTGGATTATGTTATGAGACAAGATGTGCTTCTTTTAATAGAAACCTGGATTTACTGTGATTTCTTGGGAGACATTATTCGTGTTTGAAGAGCAGAAGTAATGTTAAGGTTTCTCAGAATGAAAAGAGGCCTTGATGAATAAAGTAGATGAAAAAGAAAATGGTGGGTACAAAAAAGAGACAATGAAGTAGCACACGTAAAAGGAGATAAACCCCAGTTATTATGCAATTAGTTTAAGATAAAACAGCAGATGAAAAAGAAAATGGTGGGTACAAAAAAGAGACAATGAAGTAGCACATGTAAAAGGAGATAAACCCCTTATGCAATTAGTTTAAGATAAAACAGTTCTAAATTGTAATGATATTATTGTGTGAATATTAAGACTATATAGGAGAGAACATACTGGAAGCATCAACATGGAAAAAATTCCCAGCATCTTATTCTAACAAGGGATGTTGGCGTGATAGCTTTGGATTTCTTACTAGAATTAAGAAATAAATTAATATAGTAATCAAAAAGTGTTTCAAGCAACAGACATGAAGGTTGTGGTGTTTTCAGGGAGGCTCTCTCACTTCTTGTGTCCTTCAAACTTACTGAATTTATCTTTTGAGCTGTAGTCCTTCCATAGGGCTTCTTTAGGATTCCCTTTATGTTTTAGTGTAATAAAGGGTTATTCTTAAGCCACAGTGATTTATCATGGTACCAAACAATGTGAGGATTTTGGAGGGGTGTGTGTGTGCTCTTTCCTTGAGGAAAGGAAGATTCTTCAACTCATATCATTATCAAATTCCTTGTATTACAGACTAGTGGCTTTCATTTAGGACTCATCTGAATTTTGTGTAGAAAATGATAGTGACTTGTGTTTTAAATTTCTTTGTGCCAGGTTCACCCTGTCATGCTGTCACATTTGTTAATTTTTGTGGTATCAAAAATTACTTCTGTGGTACTAATTCTGTATCAAAAAGTACCTCTGTGGGTCAGGGGTACCTTTAACATCTTATAATCATGCAGGAAGGCACTACCTTGGTTTCAGCTTGACACAATGTTTGGAGTTAACCTTTTGTGAAGTTCCCAGTGCTGTGCAGGTGGATTATGCTATGAGTTTATGTAACCTTGACACATGTGTGTAACCAAACCTCCTCTGAGTGTAATGCATGATCAAAGGCCGTGACACTGTGTTGCAACACCTCGGTTTCCAGCGACTTGCCAGTGCCCTTCAGTGCTAGGCTTTCCCCTTCTGACAGAATGAGGTGTCCAGTTTGGGCAATGACTTGTTTGCTGAACTACTTCACAGAAATCAATGAATGTATTGTGAAAGGATGCTAACGTGCACACAGAATTTAGTTAAGCTGTGGTAAGTGAAGCCATGTCCCCGAAGCCCTTGGGGCAGGCTGTTTTTCCATGGAAGGGCTACACTTTGCTTTTGTGGTCTACAGAGGTGAGCTGAAGGCACCGTGAGCGCGGCTGCAGAGAGCAGATGGCTGCGTTGACAAAAACTGTCTCAGATTGAGTCAAGGTTTTACTCTGTGTGACGTTGTTTTTTCTTCTGGGGTGGGAAGGGGCTGTTTAATAAACCACGGATAAAGGTCATTAACATCAGACCCTGAAATTGGTAGATTATTAACTCCGGCTGCTGCTATTTTCCGCTGAGGTCTTCGGAGCATTTCTGATATAATTCCTCGTTAGCAAACCGACACCCAAGGGTGGACCGGAGTCAGAACGAGGGCACCGACGAGCCCCGCTGGCGACACCGGCCACGCGCGGCGTGCGCCTCGCGCCCTGATCGCGGTCACGGCTTGTCCCGGGAGGGGCTGTGCCCGGCTGCCCGCGGGCCCTGCCGCCAAGCCCGTCACGGCTCGGGGGCCTGTACAGCAGCAATTTGAGGCATTGGGGTCCGTGCAGCAGCAATTTGAACAATTCAGAAGCGCGGCGCGGCGAGGCCCGAGGCCGCTCCCGCCCGCAGCCGGGGCGGGCCCCGCCCCCCGGGGCAGAGCCGCCGCGACCGCGCCTGGCCGGGGCACCCCTGCCCGCGCTCCTGCCCGCCGCCCCCCGCCCTCGCACGCCATTTCCTGTGCTCCGTGTTTACTTCCCGGTTCAAAGCCTCCAGTGGGAGCGATCGGCGCCGCTGCCTGCGGAGGGAGCGGGAGGTGAGGGGAGCGGCGCGGCGGGGGACGCCCTCCGCTCCGGTGCGCTCCCGTCTCCTCCCCGCGCTGAGCCGCCCGCCTCTTCTCTTGCAGGTGTACCCGGAGCCGCGGACGGAGGGCGAGTGCCTGAGCAACATCCGCGAGTTCCTGCGGGGCTGCGGCGCTTCCCTGCGCCTGGAGGTGAGTCGGGGCTGGGGGCGCCCGGCTCGGTCCCGGGGGCGGGGGGTTTCTCGCCCTCCCTTTGTGCCCGGGGACGCGGCTGACAAGATGGTGGCGGCCGCCCCTCCCCTGGCCGCGGGCGCGGGGGGCTGCGGGGAGCCCGGGCTGCCTCGGCGCGGCGCGGGGCGATGCCTGAAGGGCACATGATACGGCGGCCGGAGCGCCTGGAAGGGCCGCGCCGTCCTCGGCAGCGCCCGGCGGGCAGGGCGCGCCCGGCCCCCCGCCCTGCAGGCACCGCGGACGGGGCTTGCCTGGCTAAAACCGCTGCTCTTCTGTCCGAGTGACTTCTCGGAACGGATAAATTGTGCCCGCTGTGTTCGTGGAATGGCTGTGGAAGCGCAGCGGTTGGCTTAGGGAAATTTAAGTTGCCTACAACCGAGTGAAATGCTAATTGAAGAAAATGGCAGGTGCTGTTTCTTCTATTTAAATTTGCGTTACATAAAAGCCCTGCAAACTGCCATCTTTTCCGAACGTGTGTTCGCAGGGTTGCAAATTAGGTTCTCGAATATTGCTGGTATATTTAGCTATAGCAAGTACATACTGCTGTCGAGTTTACTTGATGTTGGCGTGTGGGAAGGAACTGATGAGATTAAAAAGAGGTTTCAGCTTCTCTGCGTTGGAAAGTGAGAGGTATTGTAATTTCAGTCCTTGGAGACAATTTTTTTTGGGTGGAAAAATTGGTTTCTGGTGGTTCTGGACTTAAATTAATGTCGTATTGCCTTAATTAATTTGCAGGGTCTTACGGTACCTCTGGTCTTGCCTGTGATTTCGCCAGGCAGTAGCTGCATGTCATTAAAAAAGACTCTGATTGCTTTCCTGAGGCCTCTAAACAGTGAAGTATCACTGGTGAAATAAATGATACTTGCAGGACTTGCCCTTTATCTTAGGTTCTCTCATGGATAAAGATGGAAATTAAGACTGCTTTTAGCACTCCTCTTGTAAGTCCTTACATTTTTACCTTCCTTCCCTTCTCCCTGAAAAATACGTAGAAAATCCCTTAGGATTTCCTGGGAGAAAAACCAAATTAAGTTCTGAAATACTCAGAAACCATTTTCTGGGATTAACGTTGCATTGTGTCAAGCATTCTTTTTGCTTTGGAGCAGCTGCCACTCCCATTTGTCTTTTCTAGGGCCACATTGAGCTTTTCATGTTTTGAACATTGGTGTGTGAGAGCAGACCCAAACTTCAAGTGACATTCATGAACTGGGGAGGACTGCGGGAGGAGGTACTTCTGATCTCAGTGCAGAAATAAATGGAGTGTTGTAAATGTTAAAAAAGGAGAAAATGGCATTTATATCATCCCCTCCCCTTTACTAATTTCCTTCATCAGGTCTCTCAAAGCTTGAAGCTGTTGCAATTGTGACGGGTTGGGAATGGTTACAGTGTTGCAGTTTGGTCTCTTTTAAAGTTGCAAAAAGCTTTTGTCAGCTGCTTTCCTTGGGGTGAGGAGAAAGTGAAGAAAAATGATTGAAAGAAAAGATAATTTTTGCTCTTGTTCTGAGAGCCTGAATATCTTTGGGAATAGTCAAATTGTTAACCTGGCCTCAGGGGCTTCTCAGCAAGACTGCCGGAAACACCTTTCCTACGTGGAGGTAACTGGCAGCAGTGGCTTCCAGCTCAGCATGTTGGAACAGGAATTATTCCCAAGCTACCAGAGAGTTCAGAAGCTGGCAAGAAGGGGTACAAATGCTTGGGCTTATGAAGCTCTTGTGTGTGTATTTATGGTTTGTACGTTGTCTGTTCCCTGTTGTTTTCTCATTAATTTTTCCAGCCCCCTAACTGTGGCCAAAGATGAGAGCAATGGCAGCCTGGATTCAACCAGGGAGTAGCTGGCAGGGGCCTCTTGGCCATCCGCTACTCCTGGGCTCCTTCCCCTCCCTCTGTTAACAAGGTGTGAGTCAGCCCTGGAGAATCTGAGCCTTCCTCACCGTGGGAACTGGGGAGATGCCACAGCTCCCCTGTGCAGGGTCTGTGTAATGCTTCCTGAGTCTTAGGCAGGGTTTAGAGATTGCCCTGAGCAAAGAGTGTGAGGAGCATCTCTGGAACCGCTTTAGGGGATATTATCAGAGAGGGCAGATGAGCTAACAAGGAGTTAGTGGTGAGTACAAATATTTGACAAAGGGTTAGATGTGTGTCTGGTACCTTAACTAATAGAAACATTTGGTCAATATGGGTATCAGAGGAAGCTCTAGGGTGGTGTGGGGAGATGTGACATTATTCTGTGCTCTAATGTGGTGCTTTTCCTAATAAGTATTCCACAATGTGGAATTTTCTGTGACCTATAAGGGTTCTGCTTGAGCCTTACATTGAATGTGAATTCTATGTAGTTGGATCAGATGATTTTTCTGTGTGTTATTTTGTGAGCCTGGTAGTGGTTTGGTTAGCTGAAGATCAGCATTGCACAGGCACTTTTTGCTCCCAGATCTGAACTCATCTTGGAAGCAGTAATGGTGTATTTTTATGAAGCCATGTCAGAGCTCCTTGCCTTGCTGCAGTTCTGTAGGTCTCCAGTTTAGGAGATTTTGTTATGGCATTTTTGAGAATTTGATAAACTGTTGTGGTTAATGGAAAGCTGCTCAACAGTAGATGGCTTCTTAGAGATGCTTTCATCTGTGGATCCTTTTTTTAGAGGATATGATGACTTTGGTTGTTTTCCTACATGTGAAATAAGGGGCAGAGGTGAGAAAATCTGTTGGTTTGGAAAAGTGCTGGGGTCTGAAAGCTGTTCTTATTTTCTTTTTCTTGCTTCCCAGCAACTTTGGGTTGTTAGAAAGATAATAAAACATTCAGAAAGGGTATTTCAAATTCTAATGAGGAGGATTGCTGTTCCTCAGAGGAAACCAGTGGCTCCCTTCCTACACCCCCCAGTATTTTTTGATATTTAAGTGTTCCGTAGAAAAGAGAATACTTAATTTGGAGCTTGCAGCAATCTTTGTACAGCAAAGCATGATTCCAGAAATAACCAGAATAATATGCTGCAAGTATTGGGTTTAAAAAATTATTTTTAATACAGTTTTTTTTTGGTGTGCATATACAAGGAACTGAGACCTATTAATGAAAAAATGTTCCTAAGACCTCCACCAGGGACTGAATTTCCATGTTTTTTATCTTCTGAAAGCCATTAATGTGTCCTTAGAATAATTGTAGTGTTGAGTAGCTTTTTCTACTTTGAGCCTTCAATGCTATTGCTGAATATATATAGAATATGTATAGATGGAGGGGACTGTAGAATAGCTACCTGTGTTGTCAGTTCACATCTTACTGTGCACCTTTTCCTTAGGCAAATAGGATATTTGCTAGGTAGTGTTCTTGCCATTTTTGTTTTAAAGGCTGTTTTCCCACCCAGTTTTCTCTTTGGCTGGGAAGATATTTAAGTTTACTCCCTTCTGAGGGGCATGACTTGCTTTTCAAAACAGAGTCCTAGATACTTGTTGTACCTGAGGGACTCTGTTCTAGAAGAATGTGGGTGCATATGTATGGTTAAGAAGGATCTCACTGCAGGTATGTCTTTCACACAAGTCTTGCAAAGGAGAGAAAAATGAAAAAGTGATGGCTTATTTCTACCTGAGCCCTAGCAAGTTTTGCCATTATGGTTGTCTTGTACCTATGTCATGTTACTCTAGTTTTGTTCTCTTTCAAAAGAGCTTGAGCTTCCTGAATATAATGCTGTCTTTTCTTATTCTTTGACCAGAGCTATTTGACAGCTTGCATTTGCCCTGGAGAAATCACTGTATAGTTCAACAGCAGTGAAGTTTGTTGGGGGAGCAGTTGAATGTAGAATAATAAACAAAAATAGGTTAATGGAAAACCATGTTAGTATCTGCTGTTTAAAGGGCAGAGTGTTTGACATATTCTGTGAACAATGTCACTGTCTGTGTGATCAAATTCTGTAAGTACAATCTTGAAGGGTTTTTTTGCTGGCTTTCATCAAATAAAAGATTAATGCTTGCTTATCTGAATGTTAACAGGTTTTTTGAGCTCAAAAGTGTTTTGTATTTCTGACTTTTATACTGATGGGTAGGATAGCAATTCTTAATGGAAGAAGACAAGCCATGGATCTGAGAACCCTTTCTCTACCTGCTAAGAGACCCGCTTGCCTCTAGGATTCAAAGATGGTCATTTTATTGCAGAGGCAGCAATGCCAAGCCTAGGAATTTATTTCTATAATAAATTAACTAAAGAAGAAATGAAGCAAACCTGGCAGTCTTACACAGTCTGAGATCCTGTGCTTGTATGTTAAAAAATCTCTTGAACAAGAGGGATTTGCCCTTAAGGTTCAGAACACTGTATGCAAATTTGTAAAATAAAATTCATAGCACTCAAGATTTAATCAAGATATACAAATGCTTGTAAATGTCTATAATAGAGCTTCAGCCCTGGGGAAAATTTTGTGAGGGGTGTCAGTGTCACTCTGTTAGAGCAGGTAATCTTTTGGGAGCAGAGGTACCTGTCTGTCTCCTTCCCTCACACCCACCCCTTGCACAGCAGTTCATCTGTTAGGTGATGCTTCTTTCCCTTGAGCTTTGCCCACTTCTTTAGACCATTATGGCTACAATCCTACTGCCAGTGTGGACTTGGAAAGGTATTCTGCCAGCTGACTTTCAAAGACCTATTTGTATAAGGAAGGCGTAGAGCTATGCTGCTAGTGTGGATGGACTTGGCCGACATTCGCTTGTCAGTGAATTAGGAATAAATAGGTTTCTAGTACTAAAGGCCTTTATGCCAGTCTTAGGACAATGATACAGAAATGAAATCATCTACCTATCTTTTCAGCCCTTGTTCAGACTATGGTCTTTATTTTGTCAAGAACAATATTCCTTAGATTTGCTCCTGGGTTTATTCCAACACAATGTCTTTCTAACCCAGAAGGTGCGCTGCCAAATGCCTTCATGATTCTTAAATGTCTTAAACCTTTTCCAGAATTTCAATGTTTTAAAAGTTACCATTCTTTGCTTATGGACTACACATAGTGAAGTTTTATTTTGAGGCTCAGATCTTATTGGTATGTTTTTCAAAGGGGAAAAGTTGTATCTTTTAAGTAAGATGTGTCTACCGTATTCCTTACTTGTTCACAAAACTGTTCTGAATATATTTTAAGTATTGCTTAAAGCAAAGTGCCACGTGTCACTGCAACTTGTCTTGTACGTACAGGCCTCCAACATGTGACTACTTCTCTCTCCCTCACACCCTTAATTTCTATCCTTTTTGTCATGTGTAAATATGTGTTTTTAAGACAGGGAGATGCTGTTGTTTGACTTATTTGTATTATTTTCGTAAGAATGGCTTCTTGTGATATGCAGAATTTTTATGATGCACGGAGTAGCAGGCCTAGGACTGAGACTGTTATTATCAATCCTTTGTATGCCTGTTGAAGAGAGGCCTTTGAATACTGCTTTAAGGGTGTCTTACAGATAGAATAGTGGAAAAACAGTGGGTTTTTTTTCAGAAATTAAGCCAGTTCCTCATCTTGTGTGCCATTCATGCATAGTGTGATGCTAGCTGAGAAGGTGACATAGAGAGGCAGGAACATATGGCATTGGACAGGGAGGAATGGTAGTATCAGAAATTCTTACAGTTTTATTTAGTAAAACCCACTCTGAAACACAAATGTGCATGATAGCTTTTCAAATCCTTGCGTGGTTCCCCTTTCACTTAAACCTTCCTGCTCTTTCTGTAAGAATTTACTTGTGATTCTGCCTTGTGTGAGCTTGTTGCATCAGCAGTAGCATGATATTGTGCTTGCTAACACCTCCTGACTAAAGTGAGTCCAGTGGCTTTCATTAAAGAGAAGAATGAACCTCCTTATTGGAGTACAGGTTCAAAAGCACCTGATATACCATAATCTGAAAAAGACTTAGAAGAAAGCTATCAAGTAACAAATGTGGATACTTAGAAGAAAGCTATCAAGTAACAAAAGTGGATTACAAGTGTATCTTTGTAATGAATAATGTAACAAATAGTGCTAGTATTTTTTTGTATCTACTAGTATTTTTTTTTGATACTTGAGGTCCATGTTCAGTACTTTCAAGGCAAAAAAAAATAATTTTGAAAGTTTGAATTAGACCATGAATATTTTAATTCCTACCAGTTCTTTTGTATTGCCTGATTTGTGGTACTTTGAACACAAACATATAAGACAGCGTGCATGTGAGACTGACACGATGAATGGCGCTATCATTGGGGCAGATTCCTTTGCTGCATGAAACAAGTGTGAGGGGGAGTCCAGTATGTCACAGTACATCCAAAATGTTCCAGTCATGTCTTGGCGGTCAGCATGTACAAGGCAAGTTGCAGTGACACAGTAAATATTAAGTAGTTCTCCTAATTTTGGCTAGGATTGAGTTAATTTTATTTCTAGAAGCTGGTATAGTGCTGATTTTTTTATTTAGAATGAAAATAATGTTAATAACTCACTGTTTTAGTTTGTGAGCAGTGCTTACACTAAAGCAAGGACTGTTTAGATTTTTATGCTGCCAGGGAGGAGATTGGTGGACAGGAGGTTGGAAGGAGACCCAGCCAGGACAGCTGATCCCAGGTGACCAGAGGGATATCCCACACCATGTGGTGTCATGCTCAGCACTGAAACTGTGAGAAGGTGACTGGGAGGTGTCCACCTGCTGTTCCCTGGCCACTGGCTGGGCCCTGGTCAGCAGGTGCTTGTGCATCACATTTTTTCTATACTCCCTTATCACTGTTATTTTCTCTTCCTTTTCTGTCGTATTAAGCTGCCTTTATCTCAACCCATGACTTTAACCTGTCTTTCCAATTCTGTCCCCTACCCCCGGGGGTGGGCTGGGGGATAAGTGAGTGAATGGCTCAGTGGTGTTCAGCTGCCTGCCAGGTCAAACCACAGCACTGGTACAGATCTGTTCAGAGCAGTTTTGCAAATGAGTCGCTCTGTGGTTTGGGAGAGGCTTCTGTGTAACTACTTCATTTGTGGTGCTTCTTTGGAGTTTGAGAATAAAATGAACCTTCATCTAGCAATTAAAATGTATTGCACTATTAATAGAGAATGCACAGAAGACTTCAGTGTTATGCTCAAATTTAGCAGACTGTTTTCACAAGAGGATTTCATTGCTTCTTTGATAGAAGAGGAGTTAATCATCTGAGGGAAGGTGTGGAAACTAGGAAAGTTGGGAGAAAAGGGTGGGTAGAGAGAGTTGGAGAACTTTGAGCAGAACTTTGGAGCCCTTAAGGCTTAAAAAGGGAGAAAAGAGTCTGCTTCCCGATTTATATGCTGTTCTCCTGACTTGTCAGAGGAGTTCTTGCTCTCTGATTTCTTTAGCCCTGTTGTGTCCTCCTTTGTTGTGAAGCACAGTGAGGAAGGGCTCATCTGCTGCTTTTCTGAAGGGTGGGAGCTGTGGGAAGGGGAGCCCTTCTGGTTAGCCCCGAGCAGGGAGCTGTGCAGAGGAGGTGGGGATGCCAGGTGGGAAGGCAGGTCTTGGGAGGAGAGCAGGTGAGCTGCTCTGTCCCTCTCAGCAAGGGAACAGCAGGGACAGTAGAGAGAGGAATGGAAATGGCATTGGGACAGTGTGGCACCTGCTGTGAGCCCAGTGCTCAGCAGAGAAGGGCATTTCAGAAGTCAGGTCTTGTTCCTGTCACCACCTGCCTGCCTTTTTACTTCCCAGATGATGGCTATGGTCTTGTTAGTTGCTGTTGTGGTTTTTATGAGTGCCTTGTGAAGGTGGACTTAGGAGGTCTCATGCACTTTTTCTCTTGAATAGTTTTGAAGAGATTTTTTAGCTGGCAAGCATACTAAAAATACAAATGTAGATAAATCTTGCACTGTACAGCTACAATTGTGTATACTGAACACAGTGACATTGTTACTAGGTGTCAGATTATTTCCCAAGCACACATGTGACAGGAAAACAAAGAATATACAAAACATGCTCTCCACTCTTTATTTTCTATCCCCTACCCTGGTGTTTTCCTTGAGAAGGATAGAAGACTTATCGGAGAGAGGACTATTGATGCTTAGTAAGAATATGGTGATGATATGCTTAATAATTTTTGCCAGATATATATTTGTTAAGTAACTTGCAGAATTCCTGCCTCATCAAGTCTTCTCTGTGTGATGTCCCCTCTTGCTTCACAGCTCTCCACTCTTTATTTTCTATCCCCTACCCTGGTGTTTTCCTTGAGGAGGATAGAAGAGTTATCAGAGAGAGGACTATTGATGGTTAGTAAGAATATGGTGATGATATGCTTAGTAATTTTTGCCAGATATATACTTGTTAAGTAACTTGCAGAATTCCTGCCTGATCAAGTCTTTTCTGTGTGTGATGTCCACTCTTGCTTCACACCAATCCCTAGGCTGTTTTGCATGATGTTTTTAGGAGAGTGTTGGCTGGAAGTGCCAGCAAAAGCAGTTCTCCTAGGCAAGTACTGCTGAAAACAGAGCCATTGCCCTAGCTTTAATTAAATTATTTCTCGTTTCCTCCCCCTCCCCCCTTCTTTAAGTTCCCTCTGAAAAATTTAAAGAATGGGCACTCTGGGTATCTGTTTTCTTGTTGCCCACCTGCCTGGCAGTGACTGAGCATGGCAGAGAAGGGCACACTGGTTTAGATCAATGTGAGCTGCAATGGAAACTCTCCAGCAAGGTGTCAGTCAGTTCCATGTTTTACTCTCCTAACAGACTTGTAAACTCTGTCAACAAGTGTGTATTGTCTCTGTATTATTTTTACATCGTCTAGATGGGTTTACATTGTTTCATGATTATTTCTAAAGAAATGGGAGTAGAAATACATCTTGCTTTGTTTTCAGATGATCTGACAGACTCCCAGTAAATTGTTCATTGCTTCCCTGCCAATATGTGTATTAGGTTTTTCTTCCAGTTGTGACTGACCCTCAGAACTGGGTTGGTTGAGTGGTTAGCACAGAGGACTCAATGGAGAAGGGAAGAGTCTGGGATGTCCTCTTTTGACAGCAGCAACACCGTCTAAAATAAATCGACCTTTAGATACTTTTTAACTGGAGCAGCCTATTCTTCAAATGTTTTGAGGTTCATTCAGTCAGTACAAAGCAAAGAGTGGGAGAGGGAGTGGAATCTATCACACCCCCCACACATGTTCACTTAAATGAGGTAAGGAAAGGACAGTTCTGAATTCTTAAGTGTCTTAGCAGAAGGTGCCTGGAAGCACTTGGTTTTAAATCATCAGGCACAAAGATTCCTGCTTGTTAAATCAACTGGTTTACTGTTCAAAACACATTGAAATGCCTTTTTTTGCGTGTTCTGTATGTTTATTAGCTTCATAGTGTCCTCAAAATGTACACTTTAGGCAATTACCATGTTTTGTCTAAAAGCAAGCCTCTGTAGAAATCATGACATAGTTTGTCATAGTCTTTGTTGTTAAAGCATTTAAATCATTTAATGTTAAAGCATTTAAGTGTGTGGAGATAGGGTAGTTGCTCACTTTTTTTCTCTAAATATTGATGCTAAAGGTTTAGGAAAGTGTTTGAATTACGAACATGGAACAGGATGTTAATCTATACTAATCTAATCATTATTTGAATAGGCCATTTAAATCCATCCACCCTGTGGGCTTGTAAGCAGCATAAAGTAAATTACAAGAAAATGCATTTTCACACCCTTTGCCTTAGGCTAGTTCTTCATCCTGGTGTCACATGAACATTTTGCAAAAGATGAATTTCACGGATAAATGCAGCTAAAGTTATTTTCTTTACTTGGCAGTAAAACTGAAAGAGAATTCTTCATTGTTAAAATACAAAGTTGTAGTAATTACCTGACTTTGATATTGTAAACTGCTGATAGTTAAATTGACCACATCTACATATTATTTATGGCCTAAGTTAATTTGTTGGCTTGGAGGGCTCAGCAGTTTTGAGGATGCCAGTCAGCTAGTTGTTTCCTGCCTGTACTTGCTTATTAAGATGGCTTATCTCTTAATTCTTTTTAATATTTCTTGCTAGATGTATTTCAAATGTCGCTATAACATTCAAAACTAAGTGACTTAGTGTAATTTTATTTATAGCTGTTGTCAGCAAATGCAGAAAAATATGCATGTGCCTTTAGAGCACTCAAAAAAATCTCAGGTCTTGGGAAAGTACACTTTGAGACAGAAGTGAGAGACTGTTGTAACTTAGATTACTGCAGTTTGTTGTTTTCAACTGACACACTCAAAACACAGTAATCTGGTGTTGTTTTGCACAGGTGTAAATAAATCAGCTTTTGTATTAGTTTAAAATAGGTGAGTAGGATACTTTGTACTGTAAAAGCATTGCAAGACTAGAACAACTGTAGGCTTAGCTTTTGTGTGCCACACTACCCTCAATTCCATTTTTGATGTGGATGTTACTTAAGAAATTGCTATGCTAAACTCAAAAAGTGTTACTGGGCCCTCTCTGTATGTGCATTTTGCTAAACAGGTAATTGCTCAGTTTTTTGTAGGAACCTTGCCTGGTTCCAGCTGGAAAGCTGTTCATTGCTCTTCCTTTAGTCATTGGATGCTCTCAGGCTTGGATTTAAGCATAAGTTTGGAGGCAGAATTAGTAGTTGCTGTATGAATGTAGTGCTTTCCACGGTCCTTTGTCTTTGGTTTGGTTTCTGAAGGAGTGGTATTAGCCTTGTTTCATGGTGCTTGAGCTGCAGCCTCCAGTGTCTATGGTTTGACACAGCTCCTCTGGGCCTCAGCTGGAGCTGTGAGTGCAGAGCAGGCTGAAGCCAGGCTGTGCTCCTAGGGTAGATAAACCATTGTGGCAGTACAGCAGCAGTGACACATGCTGTCACTTACCTATTTCTTGCCCATCCATCTTCTAGCAAGGGTGCTTGGCAAGCTCCAAGGTGAGATGGTGCAGGAAGGTCAGCTGGTAGAAATAACCCTGCTAGCCTGCTTGCTTTCCTACCAAATTGACCTTGTGGAGGTCAAGAAGGAGCTGGGGCTGGCACAAAGTGTGAGGATAGATTATTGTACAGTGAATATGTAGATGATCTTTAGGTGATCCTAGACTTCAAAAAAAGCAGGGAGAAATAAAGTTCTCTGTGGCAGCTTGGTGATGTGTGGGAGATCTGTGTCTCTGTGTCTCTATCTCAGCCTCTGCACCTGAGCTGTCAGCTTATCTGCCAGTGGTGGTAAGCTCAGGTTTCTGCTTTGCGTTGAGCTGGGCATGTTCTCAGCTGCTGTCTTTTCTAAGTGTTGATAGCAGAGGGATGATATGACTTGGCTTCTACACCAAGTTCTTAGTAACTGTTTGTTTCTCCTCTCCCATTCTTTCTCTTGTTGGCTCTGTTTTTCCACTTGTGTTTTGAGTTTTGATCTTCCTCTCTGCAATGTTTTCCTAGGTGACTTGCCTCTGTTTCCTCATTCCTGTCATTCATAGCTTAGCATCAGCTGTCTAACCCTGATTTCTGATGTTTCCAGGGTCAGTGCTGTTTCTGGCCAAAGAGACAAGTATTTTTCTATCTGTTGCAACTGCTTACTGTAGACTCTCTGTGGTGCTGGTCAGGTGCTTGAAACACTGAGGACTATTCCAGGAGAAAAACTGGATTGACTTAGGTTTTAGCCAATTCAGTTTGTTACATTAGAGGGGGTGATGGGGTCAAAAACTAGTGGGAAAGGGAGAGTGCAACTTTGTAGCTGAGCATGTAGTTGAAACAAGTGGGTAATGGAAAGGCTGTAGGTGTCTGTAACACTATCCTTTCCTCCCCCTGGCTTCAGCAGTGTCTCATGGATCCCAGCTAATGTTAGTTATGGAGAGGCTTCCTGTTATGGTCAACAACAGAAACCTCTCCAGAGGATAACCTGTGGTGGGTGGGATCAAGCCTCTCCAGAGGATAACCTGTGGTGGGTGGGATCAAGTCTTTAGGGATACAAAAGAAGACAGCATTGACCCAGACAGCTGAAAAATACTGTCCCAAAATTAGGTGAAACTTATTACTGGCAGTGTTGTTCTTTGTCTGACATGCTCCCCCTTCTCATTTCTGGATGTAGCTTTTGTTTTACATGGTTTGAATTGGACAGTTGCTTTCTCTTGGAGGTAAAGCTTGTCAGATCTCCTCTTGCACCTTGTAAGAGACTTCAACTGTTGGGGGGATGTACTGCCATGCTCAGCCCTTCAGATAAGGTCTGAACTGTTTTGCTTCACTACTGAAAGAATTCAATGCAGCTTCAGCACTATTTAATTGCTTCCTGTAATTGCTCTCTAGTTTAGTCTGTTCTTGGTAGTAGTTAAGGCAGGTTTCATCAAGGAGTGTCCTCACTACCCACTGAATACTAATAGCTTCACTAGATAAACGACCCAAGGGAAACAATTATATTTTCATGGCAGTGTCTGCCCTCAGGTAACTGTGGTGATGCTTGAAGTGAGATATACTGAGGTTTGTTTGAAATAATCCTGGTTTTAATATTACAGATGACTTTTTCATCTTTGTGCATTTTTTTTTCTTCTGTAGAATAGGGAGGCTTTGTAGTCCAGAAGAGGAAGCCTTGGGTGCCCTTCTTGTGAGTTAATGAAGGATGTGAAATCACAGCATGAAACTCTCTCCTCCTTTGTTTTCCTGCCTTTTAAAGAGCCTCTCTGAGGGAATTTATGCAAGCAGATGCAGCCTCCTCACAGGCAGTGAGCTGTGGCTTGTTTGACATTCGGAGAACTTGCTCTCAAGCAACTTGGAGAGAGCACAGCTGCTCACCTGCTCTCATGGCTTGAAGAATTTTTGACCTTGGCCATTAATTGGCGTGGCAGGGTGGTACGGGGAAGGAGATACTCTTATGTTGGAAGACCCAGTGGCTTCTAGTACTTGGAAATTAAATTGTTCAGAAAGCACTAGAATCATGGAGTTTAGGGTGGTGAATTGCCATGAAACAGGACTTGAATTGCTTTGGTACAATCCAGATATTGCATTGTGGTTTAATTCCATTTTAAAAGGTGGCTTCAAGTTTGGTATTATGGTTTGAATGTCTGAAAGAAATTCCTTGTAAAAGGTAGTGTGGAAACCACTGCTGCAAGCTTTGAACACAGTCTTCATGGGTGGATTTATTGTTGGAGTACACTAAAACTAACTATGTTGCAGGGCACAAATATGAGGTGTATGTACTGTATCTGTCTGTTGTTTTAGCAGGTGTGTTGCATGGAGCAACAGTCCAGTCAGTGCAAAATAAGGCAGGCTGGTTTAGAAGCCTGGCAAAGGCTTGGCAAAACAAATTGATTGGAAGATTGATAGTGCAGAACAAGCATATTCAGTCAGTTTTTAACAAATGAGAAGTGCTTTTTCATAGTTACTTTGTGTCAGATTTTTAAAAATGTGTGTTGATTTCCAGAGCTACTGTTACTAATTAGAGATTAAAAAGTGTTCTCTTGATACTGTTCACTAGGAGTTGTGGTCTGTTGGAACACTTCAGTTGGTATCCTTTTATCTGAAAGTATTATGTAAATCATAGTTTCAGTTTTAAATGGTTCCCTGTAGGGGTTTCAGTTGTACTTGAAGCCTCATTGTTAACTCAGCAAACTTGACTTCGCATATTAGAAAATTGTGAGCCTCCCACAGAAGTCCCATTAGTATAAACTTCAACTCCACAGTATCAACTGTGAAGATGGGTCAGTAAAATAATCCATGACTTGTTCTTCTAGACTGAGGCTGACATTTTTGTGGTATTTAAATAGCAAAGATTAAGTAGGGAGAAAACTGTCATGTGTTAATGTATCACATGAGATTTTTATAACAAAATACTACTGTGCCATAACTTTTGATATTTGGAGCTGTTTCTTCTTGCTAATCTCCTTGCTGTCATTTAAGGCTAGACATGATTGCTAGCTAATTTTGAAGTGGTGCAGAGTTATGTCGGGGTTTAGGGGGTGCATTTAGTGGAATTAGCATTACAGTGTTTGCCTCTCTTGGTGGTGAGCAAGGTTTGTTGCACATCTTTTGCTGTGGCTATGGACTGCTAGTCCATACTATTGGGTAACCCCAATAGTACACAGCCCTGCCACTCTGTGACTCACCCCATGGTTCTGTGATCTGTGACCAGATCTCACACTGGAGAGGTGTGGGGGGCACACCTGTGGGAGGCACTGAGTCAGCACTGGCCATTGGAGTAACAGGGTGTGGTTAGACTGAGCTACGTGCAATGTTCTCTCAGTCTTCTCAGAGGTAACTGCTGTCAGAATATTTCTGTGTCTTCTAATATGACAATTAATTGCTTAGCTCAACTTTTAAATCCTGTAATAATTGTGAAACAAATTTGATATATGGCTTTGAGAATTTGGGAAATAAATGCTAATTACTGTTACTCAAGCAATGTTTTACAGAGGATTTTTTGTCATAAATACACTAGCATAAAAAACTATTTATGTAGCTTGGTTTTGGACTTTAAAAATGTAGAAATAGTCTTACTGTCTTCAATGACCTAAGGATAACTATGCAAGTTCAGATCAAAGGCTAGCTTACCTTATCTTGTGAGATGCAGGTCTGTAGTAGTTGCCTGTAAGAAAAGGTAAAAAACCCAATCAAGCTGGTAAAAATAGAGCATGATACCTGCTGTTAAATCTTTCCAGCTTCTGACAGTCCATAGCTGAGGAGCTCCTTGTGGAGTCAGGGATGTAACCCTATATATTTAACAGCTCAATGGAACTCCTGTGGTTTTTTTAATAGTTTTCTAATGCTATTTTGAGCTCTCTTTACCTTTACAGCATCCTATGGCAGTAAATTCCATGTCTAAATGATGCATTTTATAATAATTTCCTTTGTTTGTTCAGCTGCTGCAGCTGGTGGCAGTGGGTGCCTTGGTTTTTGTGTCAGAGATGTTCTCCATGCTATATGTGAGTTCATATGGCATTAGGGTACTGCATAACATCCCATCTCTTTCCAGGATGAGCACATTTAGTTCACTTTTTCCTCATGTGGATACCATTGCATTAATTTAGTTGGTTTAAACAGTTTGCACCTCTGTAGTCCTTCTTGTTTTGTAGTATCACAGTTGACCACAGCTGTATTTAGGCTACAGAAATAGTAAAAAAGTCTGTTGGTTACCTCTAATTTTCCAGTATTGTTTTTCTTGGACTCCATGATTTGGCTGATTAATAACCTGAGATTGTTATCTCAGGGTCATCTTTTACCTGTCAGTGTAAATAGCTAATTTAGAACTCATTTCTGTATTGGTATAATGATGGAGTTTGGTTTTTTTTCTATTATTTTGCCTTGGGGTAGGTTATGCATTTGTTGGCACTGGATTTTGCCCCTCACTGTAATGTTTGGCTGTTGATAACATTGTATGGTGGCTGTTCTGCGAGTTCAAGTTTTGACTAATTCAAATAATTTCATATCCTCATTAAAGTTCTCTCTCCATGCCTTGTGTGAAATTGCAGGTACATTGTGTTGAGTAAAGTTGGATCTCTATTGGTCCCTTCATGGTGAAACCCAGTTGTTAATATACAGCTATTTGTTTCTTCTGTAGCACTTCTGAGTCTTCAAGAGAAGTCTCCTAGCTCAAATGACCTTTGGTTTTATTTTAAACAATCTTTGTTTTGTTATCTTTTCAAAGGATATTCAGATGTGATGTATTATCTGAACTGCCCTATGTTTGGCTAATTGCTTTAAGATGCACAGAAGCATTTTGGAAAGGCTTCTTCTTCCTACCATGGCAATGTTAATTCTTTTCTATTTTGCTATTTATGCCAACTTCACCAATTCTATTTTCTTTTTTTCTGTTACATCTTTTAATAATTTTCTAGGCTTAGGCATTTGCTTTAATGGTCTTTAGATCTCTGGATCTCTTCCCTTCTTTTCCTTCCTTGATCTTTAAAGGCTTGGTTCATGTTTTCTGCCTTCCATTCCTCTGCTGCGGAGGCTGTGCCAAGTATTATATTACTTGCTGTAGTTAAAATTTCAGTTTAGTGTTTGAGTTCTTTTATTGACAGGTGTCATGTAGTCCTGGCAAATCACAAAGATGCTATGCTTGGTCACTCAGTATTCTGTGAATTCTAGCATCAAGATGAATTATATTTACAGCAGTACCTGGGAGAAATGCTGTATTTAAAGGAAATGGAATAGTCTGCCATTTCAAGACTTAACAGAACTTGTTACAAGAAAATGATGGAATTGAGGCTGTGTGAGGTGCAGATAAATTGGGTCTTCTGTCAACAGAAGAGATGAGTATGTGAGATCAATAGGATCTTGGTAACAGGCAGCATGGAGAAAGTGGAAAGGTTATTTTCTGTTTCTCTTTGCACAGGAGCTGAGGGTTACTCAGTAAAATCCAAGCAATTGGTTATGACCAGTCAGGGTCATAACAAATGAAAGGAAGTGGTTCTTCACCCTGTAACTGAGTTGTGCAAATTATTTCTGTGGTTTTTGTAGAAGTTGAAATTGCATCTAAAGGTCTTAAATGGATTTTATAGATTTCTATAGTCACGTGGTAAGTGATGCAGATAGTCCCTGAGACAAATGGTTGGAAAAAACCTTGAGGAGGTACTACTATGTAATATTTGCTTTTCTCTATTCTTCCTTATTGGCAAATCTGAGATGCAGCTTTTGGGCCTGAATAGGCTGTCACTGATTTTTCTTAAGTGCTTGTCCTGGTTCCACAGATGGCATCCCTAGCTGCTGCTTGCAGGAGTGTGTGGCCCTCTGCTAGAAAGTCTTGCTGTCAAGGAGCAGTACTTAAATTAGCAAGAGAGCTCACACCAAAGCAATCTTTGCCAGTGCCTGAACTGTTGTAACTGGTAAAAGGACAAAGTATCATACCTGAGTCTTGCACTGGATTCCAAGCTCCTGTGCCTGTGGACAGACGCATTCCTGACCATACAGGGCACCAAGCACCATGGGCCTGGACTCCTCAGCGTTGGTGCCTGCATTCAGGTGATAGGATGAGGATGTCTCTGTATGGTTACCATTGATCTGATGGTGTTTGAGGCTTGCTGTGTTCAGCAGATAGGAAACCCAGGATGTGCTTGCTGGACCAGGGTCCAGGTAGCACTGGTGAGGCTGTGTGTGCTGCCAGTGAGTTTTTGAGAGGGCATTGAAGTTAAGGCATCTGCAGTGGGGGAGGTGAGGAGGCTGGGAGACCCCTGGACTGTGGAGATGAGACTGTTAAGAAGGAATCAAGATAAACTGTGGGGCCTGGCTGCTCACAGTATCACCTCTAGCTGCCCTTGTCAGCTTGGCTACCCAAGCCCATCATACAGTGCATCACCTGATGAGTCAGAACTGTCAAATGCTTGCAATAGCTAATTTCTTCTCAATTTCTGATTGAATTCCCAGACATTACTATGAATAAGCAGAATTGGTGTGGATTGAATTTTTGTGGTTGCTTGTAACCTGCTAGAGACCATCTTTTCTTAGTTTGGAATGTGGAAACTTTTGTAGATATTCCCGTAAATGTTAAGTTTGAATTTCTTACAGAAACTTACTACTGAATGATGGTGGATGATTTGCTGTGGCTGGACTGTAGCTAAGTGTTTGGGGTTGTTTGGTTGTTATTTTTTGTGGTTTTTTTTTTTTTTTGGTCCCTCTGGCAGATAGGATATTTCTCTCCCATGCATTGGCTCAGGTGCTGGTCTTGTCTGATACTGGACTGGCTTAGCTCCTGAAATTTGCAGCAAGCTTTCTACTTGCTGGATTAGTTTTCTGTGAGTTTACTTTAATGGCCCCCCTGAGTGAAAAGCATATAAGGTGGTGTGAGAGAAGGTCTGGGAGGTTTTACTCCTGAAATCTTGCACTGATCTGTGGGCCTGCAGATCCTGAGCAGGAATGGTTTTACCTAGACATGGAAAAGGGTGTGCTGGGGAGGAGCTGTAGCTCAGAGATTTGTGTACTGCTTTGTGTTCTTCAATCAGTTTTTAAAAGGGAAATATTGAAGTTAATTTACAGTAGTTGAAACATGACATGTTGGTTTTGGGGCTTGTTCATTTCAATCAGTTTTTAAAAGGGAAATATTGAAGTTAATTTACAGTAGTTGAAACATGACGTTGGTTTTGGGGCTTGTTCAACTACTGTTAAGTGCTAGAGAATTACTTCTTTTCTGTTTTGTGATTCTAAATTAAATGAAAGTTTCCACAAGTTATATGAAAATTGAGTAAGCCTTTATTCTTAATTTTTGGCACTTTTCACAGTATATTAAGGAAGCAATTGAGATTTTTTTATTATATCCCTTCTTACCAGAAGGGTGTAACATTTATTTTTTTCATTTTTTCTTTAATTCTTGCATTTCTCTGTTATCTTTATTCCCCTCTCCCACTTTTTTTACACGTGTTTAATCACATTTAGTCAAATTCTGACTGTTATCAGAATATCAATTCCCCCTCAGTCTTTCTTCTTTGGCTACTAGTACATACTTAATGCTACAAGGATTTTCCTGTTTCTTTTGTTAATATGTTTATTTTTAAAAGTATGTGTGCACACACCAAAACGAGAGTTCCAAGCTGATAAGCAGTGGGGGAAATAAGCACTCTTGAGGTCAGTGGGTCTGTGCTTCTGGCTCTGTCTGTAGTTCATTCTCCATTGATGCTGAATCCCTGCATCATCTGATCACTTGGCTGCACACATTTGTTCCAGATGAAATGTGAGCATGTGATGGCATTTAAATTGTGGTTGGAGCACGTGGTAGTGTAGTAAAACAGCCAGCAGACTATTTTAGGAGGGAGATGATAACCTCATGTAGTACAGAATCTTTTGCAATGAGATGCCTTCTTTCACCCACCTCCAGCTCTTGCTCTCTGGCATGCTCTGGGCATGCCTGTTTGTCTGAGCACTGCTGTTCTGAAACAAGTCTGTCTCAGCAATCCTACTGTGTGCCTGTGGTACTTGGACTTGCAAATGGAGATTTGGATTGCAGGTAACAATCCCTGTTTTGGAAGCAGGTTTTCGTAGGTTTTTTTCTTCTCTCAAAAATTTTCATTATATAAATTAAGCTTTTGCTTCATTGTATAGGCCTCTCTTCATCTCTCCATACAGCATGGCTTTTGAAACTAAGCTGATACTTCAGAAATTAGTTGAGAAATGTTGGCAGAACATGCATCTAGACAGAAGGCATCTGAAATCAGTTGTGGCAAGCCATCCTTCCTGTGTTTTTAGGTAAGAGTATGGAGATGTTCACAGTTTAGCTGATGTGTACTTTTTTTAATTGTAGAAAATAACTCTACAATTCAAGTATGCCAGAAGCAGACTCTCCCTTCATGACATTTGAAACCTAGTTGAAAATTTCCTGAATATATCAACTTCCTCTTTCCTGGGAACTGGTTTAATCTGAGCTTTAAAGTATTTATTATGTCACTACTCAGTTCAGCCATTGGGAAGGAGATGATTTAATTCTGAGTGCTTATGTTCATTAACTACTTCCAGACGCTGGCCAGGCCCTTTGGGCATCCTGTTTTGGTATTCTTAATCACTGTCATTGTTGCTCTGGTGTGATTTTGATTTCCACTGTGACTGACTGATCTATTTCAGGTCAGTTTTCCTTTTCAGTGCTTCCGATACTTTGAGTTAGCATGAAGCATTGGTCCGGAGTTTGTGCCAGAGACCTTTTTAGATTGTTCTTTCATTAAAGCTTTTTCATGACTTGTTTCTTTTTAACTTATTACTGAGGAAAAAAAAGAAAAGTCAGGAAGAAAATGCAAATGTATGAAAATGATGATGCCATAATGTATGTTTCTGCTCTAAAATGGGAACAGTTTACAGATACTGTTGCAGTAACTTTACTCGAAAGTTTGATGTTCATCTGTGGATTATGGAGGAGAAGGTGGGATGCTGATCTGTGAGCTGTTGTACTGCAGGGCGTGATAGTCATGCACTAAACTGAAATTCAGAGAGGTTTATGTTCTCCATGCTGCTCCATCATGTCAGTGTTGAATGGGGTTGGTGAAAGGATAAGTGTGCAACACAGCCTGAAGTAGCAGAAACTGTGGAATCAGGGAGTAGCTTTCCAAAATCATAACGTAACACTATGATTTAAAAAGCAGTGCAGCCACTCAAGGGACCAGCTACTCCCCTTACTTGCCATTCTTCATGTCTGAGAAGGATTGTAGTCTTGGGAAGTGCCCAGTTGATAGTGTTACAGATATCACATGGACTTGGAAGATCAAAGTCTGCCAGATCTTCCATTTTTTGGTAATTGCAAGTTATTGACAAATATACTCAAACAGATTACCAGCATCTGGCTTGTAGGCAGCCCTAAAAACTGACTTCACAAGCTTTCTCATGTGATATTGATCTTTAATGGATTATTCATACAAGAAGGCAGTGGTTTCATGAAATAGGTGTCTGCTCTCAAAATCAGCATCACAGTCCTGGAGTAGTTGTTAGCTTTGTTCTTGTGATGGGTAGGGTTGTGAGGAGAGAAGTGAGGCCTAGAAGCTGCTATCCTTCTCTGCAGTCTATTTCTCTGGGAAAACCCTTTACCTTGCTCATGTGGTTTTCTCTGGGAAAATAACTATTTAACCATGTTCTTGTTTATAAGATGTACTGGCAATGTCTGCCTTGTGTGGTTACTAGTGAAAATTAAGTTTCCCCATTTTTATCACTGCTTACTCTGCTTGATAGCAGAGCTGTCTGTATTTCACAATGTATACTTGTTTTTTTGTTGTTCTCACTGCTGTGTGTCTTCTTACTTGGACACAGTATTCCCTTTGCATTTTGGCCTGCATTTCCACATCTGTGTTTCCTGATTTATTTTCGGAGACTAGCTTACATGGTTGTCTTTGTATACCACGAAGAGATGGGTTTTGCTGGCTGAACAACCTGAATTTCTCAGGGTATGTTTCTGGCCAATTTTCCTGTTGAGGTGCCTCTCTTCATTGGCACTAGAAGGTGCTTATGCAATTGCTGTTTCAGCCAAGCATGTAGGTGTAACCTGTTACATTGGCAAGAACTGAGACGTCTCAGCTTCAGTGTCCCAATCAAATTTTCTTTGGTAATTTAATTCCAAGAACTTTTATTTTTGCCTCTAGTTCCAGGAGTGTGAACTTCCTTAAGCCATGTTACTCAATTGTGTATTAATGCTGTGTGCTACTAAATGCTGTGTCAGCTGAGATTATCACTTTGTGATATCATCTGTAAACCAAAACCTATAAAGCAATTTGAAAATGTTTTACGATGAAGGTGTAATAAATGTAGTTTTTCTTTTGCTGTGCAGGTAGAAATTTGGAATAGGCTTGTTCTTATGTTTTCTTACTTACAGAAGTGTAGGCAGTGCTAATCTTTCTATTTATGCTTTTTAAATTACATCTTGCTTTGCTACTACTAGCAAAGTAGTTGGTGTTTATGCTCAAAAATACTAAATTCTATGATGTCTTACAAAAGAATTCATTTGAGGATACAAACTTGCAGTGCTACATTCTAAAAACAGATTTGGAAAGCATAAGAAATTGTACAGTTCATCTCCAAAAGGAAACATAGCATTTCTTTGTGTTTCTTTTTTTAAATGCTATTTTTGCTTTTGTTGATGAAAAATAGGTTGTGTATGTGAGACGTTTACTTTGAAGCACTTTCTTAGGTGAAATGTTGTTTAGTATTTGAAATTGATGGTCTGTAGAATCCTTAGTGCTTTGATGTGTCTGAGTTTGGGCAAAAATTCTTGGAGCTGGAAAGCTTTAGGATTCTAAAACAGGTTTTTTAACCTTTGTCCTCTTTGGATTTGTGTTTTAAATGTGTATCTGGATGCATGCACACACAGATGTGCACACAGACACTACAAACTTCCATATACATTTTTACAGCTGGTTTTGCTTGTTTTTGTAGATAACATGTTATGCCTTAAAAGTTCAGAAATTAAAGCATTACTAGTTGCAGGAATTGCTAGTTGCTTTCTAGGTGATGTGGTGTTTTAGTACAGTTAGGTTTTTACTTTTGAGAACAGGTTTATATGAGCAGCAAAATTTATTCCAGACCATCTCTTAAGTTTTATTTATTCTTTACCACTGATGTTTCTCTTGTGAAATGTTACCAAATGGTACAGAAATAATGTACTGCAGATCTGTTTTTCCAGTTATTTTCAAACCTTTCCTTTTATCTTACTCTCAATTTTTGAAAGAGAACTTATTTTTTTTAGCTTTCTTTTGTGCTGTACAATGCTACATTTGGGCAACAGTATGCTTCATAGAGATTTCCAGAACATTTGTAATCATCTCTTCTCCCCTCACCCCTTCCTTTCCTCTCAGTTGTCATAGTTCCCTGCTTTTCTTATCTCTCCTTTTACTGCTGCAGCTTTCAGATGATAATGCACAGCTCGAGCACCAGCTGCTGCATAATAGCTGCAGCACCACTTAGAGCTGACCTAATGTGAGAATAAATGAACAAATCTGTGATTTGCTTGTAGGCTTACCTACAGCATCTTTTTTTTCAGCCTGGGTATATTAGATGTCATCACTGGAAGGTGAACTGTGGATGGCCTCCGTGGCATCCCCTTTCCAGCTGCTCCAAGGATTGTGGCACAACAAAGAAAGTTGTTGGGATTCCTAGTGCTTTTTGCAATCACCTGTTTCTAAACACGAGTTGCTTTTTTTCCCTACCACCTCTTTATTCTTGCTCCCGTGGCCAAGAGCAGGGCAGTGTGTGCAGCAGGAGCAGGTGGAGCGCCACGTTGCCGTGTCACGCTGTGCTTTGTCAAGCCACCCTGCTCATTTCCTTTCATTTCCGCCGGCTGAGCGAGCCAATGTTCTCCTAAGCTTTTGCACGAGGGGCCTGAGGCTGCAAAACCGAGCTGGGAAGTGTCCTGCTGGTTTAGTACACACAGCCCAGGCTTCCAGCTTATTTTGGGCTGGCTGCTGAGGTTAGCAGCAGCTGCCCTATCTGTGCTGCACAGATGCCTGGGCTGCTCCCCAGCTGCTGCAGCTGGTGCTGCAGTACTGTAAAGAAAGCTGTCACCTATTTGTGTCAGATGATTCAAGTGTTAATACTCACTGGGAATACTGTACCTGTGTATATTCAAGGCAGTAATTTAGGAAGGAAAAAATGTTCTATTTTACTTGTAACCAGTATATGAACTTTTCTTGCTATCACTGTTAGATACAACCTTACTGATGCTCTGCTGGTTTAAGGATAGAAACAAGTTAAGGTTTGTAGAAGACATATTAAAAGACAGTGTGTGTCAGAAGAAAGTTTGGCTGAACTACCCCCAGTTTTTTATTTCCTGTATTTCAATTGTAGACTTTGCTTTATCAGGGGAAGTACCTTTATTTTAAAAATACTTCCTCCATAACTACATTCTGACTTTAAGGTCTAGAAAGGGGAGATAAAATAGTATGAAGGTTACATGAGGCCTTAAAACTGACTGATTTGAAGAAAAGGATCTTGCTGCAGGCTTACTGCATGCTGTATTCTGCTCTCACCAGATGTATTTTCAGCTTTTTTTCTCATTTCCTTTTTCTTTCATCAAGCTCTCTGGTAGTGTTTTTTCCTTTCAGTAGGTACTGGTTGTTGCAGGGACATGAGGGATAAGCATGTTATATTAGTTTTATTTCCTTATGCTATTAGATGAGAAACACTGAACAGAAGTCTCCATCCACTGGGGATTAGTGGTTTAGAAGACTTAATAATACATTCAGGTAATTTTGAATGTTATGGTGTTTAAGCAGATCCATGCAGAGTTTAATCTTGTTTAGAATCAGAAGGTAAATGTGGTAGTCAAACAGCCAGTATGGATGAAATTAATCTCTAAGGCATTTTGTTTGATGTTGAAATATCAGTGATGGAAAAGTGAAAATGGCTGTCACGAAGCGAGTTTAAAAACTGGCTTATTAATAAACTTCATTAAAATTCCAAATGGAGAATGACCATCCAGTGTATATCTTGCTGTAGGGGTTTTGCTGCCATTGCTACTTAACCACATTATGTAACATTTCGTTAATGACCTGGAAGAGGTCATAGAATTGTTATCAGTAAAGTAGCCAGTTGAAACCTGAGGGCAGAAAATGCATATACAGTTGTGGGAAGCCAGCCTTGTGTGTTTGGGATTAGTGTGGTGTGTGGAAAGGGAAGCCAGGATCTGTGGGTGGGGGTAGGCAATTGGCAGGCCTTGGCAGTCAGTGACCAAAAGTGCCAGAGTGCTCTGGAGTGTTGTTGATAGTGCTGTTTACAGGCCACTGCCAGCCTGGTCTGGTCTGCCTTTAGAACATGGTATCCTTTGGGGTGGTGTTGTGGTGCAGCCCCAGGCAGCCACAGTCTCACTCTGCCCTGGTGGGATGGGGGAGAGATTCAGAAGGTACAGGTGAGAGAAAACTCCTCAGGTGAGATAAAGGCACTGTACCCATTGTAATGGGTACAGCTGAAGCTGTGCATGCCAGCACAGCAGAACAAGGAGTGAATCCATTACTTCCCACGAGCAGGCAGATGGATGTTCAGCTATCTCCAGGAAAGCCAGGCTGCATCACTCCTAGTGGTGACTTGGGGATACAAACACCATTGCTCTGAGCATCACCCCATTCTCCTCCTCTCATCTTAATGCTTATGTAAGGCATATGTGCACGTGGGCAATTCTGTGGTATTTAATAACAATGGCATAGTTAAACAGTTTCTTCAAAAGATTTGGCTTAGCTGGGTCCTCATCTGATCTGTTTTATGATGGTTTTATTCTTGTATTCCTACTAATGTTTAATCTGACTCTTGGTGAAAAGTAAGGATTGAATGGACAAGAGGGTGAATTTCGTCACAGGAAGTTGCCTGGAAGTTGAGGACATATTGGAAATATTTTTTTCCATAAAGCTTTAATATCTGTATAATACCTCTTGCATACTATTTGAAAGAGAAATCTTAATATTTGCAAAGTAATACCTTTCTAAGTGTTTGTATTTTTAGGCTTACAGGGCTGTAGGGATGTGCAGCTTTGAATTCATATTGTGCTTCTGCTGTGATTAGAAAAGTGGGTTATTCCAGTATTATAGAAGTAATTTAGTATGCTGACCTTATTATTTGTGTTATAAAAATAGTTTGGCTTGATATTTGGGTCTCAAAATCCAGCTTTGATTTTGGCAATTGAAGAATTGGTGGAGGGGGTTTGCTTGCCCGGTTTGCTTGCCATCCAGTGTCACTGAATGAGAATTTACTGTTTTTAACATCAAGATAAATTTTGAGGGTCAGTTCTACAGCTGATTTGTCCATAATTATCAGAATAAAGATTACAGGCCACATGCAAGTCAGACTTCCCTTGAAAACCTGGAGTAGATTGTTTTCTCTGGCTACTTGATTTTCTTACAATGTCAAAATTTTCAGATATATTGTGAAATGAGCAAACCTCCACTAAGATGGGAGAAGGGTGTAAATGGTCAGCAGGGTTTTTTTTTGTTTGTTTGGTTTTGTTTTGGTGGGGTATTTTTTTTTTTGGTGTGAGTTGTGTATTTCTTTGTTTTTTTGGTTTGGGTTTTTTCTTTTTTTTTGACATAAGTGTTTCATAATCAAGTATTATCCTTAAAACTTTAGATCACTTATGTTATTTCCCTCACATTTCACCTCTCTAGGTTAGTTATTTCTTAAACATTTGCTATGTTAGGAGAAGACCCCTCTGAAGGGTGTCATGTCCCCCTCCCCCTTTATTGTTGGCTGCTGCTGAACACACTGGCCATGAGCTGCTGAGGGTGGCTTCCTGTCAGAGTTGCTTCATGTAAAATCACAAGGAAGCAAGTGTTTCTTGCATCCTCCCATTGTGCTGTTTCCTGTGGAGCAGACTGGATGCATGTCCTGGATACAGGTTTTTTATGGCACTCTCCGTGTTGGGATGATCCAATCAAATTGTTCTTGGTATCCCTATAGTCTGAGCGTAGCAGGAAACGAGGCTTCCTCTCAACCTTTTGTTCTCAAGTTAGCCTGACTGTGGAGAGCTCTTGCCTCTATCAGAATCCAGAATGAAGGTGAGATTGAAATGGATTTAGGGTTGGGTTGTTTTGAAGTTTCTGTAAGTTTAAGCTGTAATTTGTAACCTTTTTAGAAAATGTTTCCTTTCTTAGTCATTGTCTTTCTCCCTTGTTGTCCCTTTCTGATCCAGTCCTGGTTTCTGCATGAGCACCTGTCTTGTGTATTTAATTCTTTTAGGATCAGGGCTAGGCTTTTGTGATTCTGTTCACACTTCAAGTTACTTCCACTTCCAGTTTGTTTAAAAACTACCACAATAAGTGTGCAGTAATAATGGAAATTTCACACTCTTAATACTTTCTTGTTCCATAGCAGCTTAATTTTTTTTCCCCCGATTTGAGCAGTGGTTAAGCTGATCTCAAGCCTGGTTTTGACTTTATAAATTATGCTGTTAATAAAATCTATCATGTCTGTTTGTTAAATCAGATTATTTTTTCTCCTTAATGCCTTTTTTGTGTACGTAGTCTTTCAATATTCCTTGTGTTTGAGGAAAAACCTTACAAAATTCACATCTAGACAATTCCCTGGTGCCTCTGCTTACTCCTTACAGCTTCAAATAACTAAGAGAAATCTTTTTAAATTATCTGTAGTCCAGTGAAACTTGAAGTACTTATTTGACTTTATTTATGTGAGCAATAACTGCTTGGAGTATACTGTTGTGTGGTTCTGACTGCTTGATGCTGTGTATGTTGTGTGGCATTGCTTTTCTGGGCTGTAAATGCTACTCAAGCTTGAGGGATGTTGGCACCTGTACAGCCCAGCTAGAACTGCTGCTTTCTGGGACCAGAGGTGATCCTCAGTCTGAGGGGGGAGAAATGAGCATGTCAATGTATGCAGGTACTCAAATAGTGTGGATGCACTGGGAGTTTTGTTCGGTTTTTTTTTTTTACTGACTAACACAGTCGGGGGTTTTTTTTTTTTTTTTTTTTTTTTTTTTTTTTTAACTGACTAACAGTTGTTAAATGTTTCCTAAATCTGTTCTACCTTTCCTGTGATATTGCATCACCAGTCAGAACTGGTCTGGCAGCCCTTTCTGTGGTTACTTTCATAGCTTTTGTTAACACTTTTGCTTCTCTTGGGTTAAACGAGCCTTTCTTTGTTCCTTTCTCGCTTCTCCCCTGGGATTATGAGTTTTTCCTCTCCTGTCTGTGAAGGCTGTTTTCTGGGTAAGGACTTTCTGATAGTGTCTGTGGGATGGGTCTGTTGTCAGAAAAGTGAACTGGTTTTTGTTGACTTTTTAGATAAAAGCTGCTTCATTGCAGAAAACAAAATATCTTTCTGTTTCTTAAATCAGTTGGAAGAACTGCAGCAGCTGTCTTTTATTGTCAGCTTTCTAGTCTTGGACAAAGGAGTACTGTGAGTTCTTTCAACCTATGCAGCATCTATTGCAAGAGCTATTTTTGTGAGACTTTGGATGAGTGTTTCCATTACCTCAGGCAAATATGGGTTTGTAGGGTTTTTTTCCTTTAAAAAAAAAAGTCCTCTTTTCCCCAAAAAATCCAGCTGTTTAATGTCATCACCCAGTGCTTGAAAGTTGCTGGAGTGTTTTCTGCAAGATAATTCAAGGTTTGGATTGCCTTACCACAGTTAAAAAAATAAAAATAAAATGAAACTGTCCTTTCATCTATCCTCTTCCTAAACCTCATCCTTGATCTAACCTGTCCAGCAATTAAATTCTTTTTAAAATTCATTAATGTTCAGGAATGCTGCTTTCCTCTGTCTTGTAAAGAGATAGCATGTAGGTTGTAATACTTCTTAAAGTATTTGTAGTTATTTTCAAAGTACATTATGAAAAATCAGGTATAATGCCTGTGCACTGCTACCAAAAAAGAAAAGTATGCCAAGAGTAATGGTACCTGGTAATTTTTTTTTGCCAAAATGCGTTAGGAAAACTTCTGATACTTATTTTATTCAACATTCTTGTAACTTAAATTGTACTTGATATTTTTGCTTTCTCAGTTCTTCAGTTTTTTTCAAATGCAGCTGTTGCTATATTATCTTTCCATTTAAAAGTGTCATAGTTTGTTGGGGTTTTAAATATTTTTAAAGGAGAACCCCCTTCCCCCCAGTTTTTCTGATTCATAATAACAGCTAAGAGACTGATACTTTGATCATGCTTCTGCAATTGTGGTTTGTATGTACAAGCTTAAAGGCTTGTTTCTATGACTTAACAACTTGTTTTTTGGTTCTTTTTCAGACTTTTGATGCAAATGACCTGTATCAGGGACAGAATTTCAGCAAAGTTCTTAGCTCTCTTGTGGCTTTAAATAAGGTGACTGCAGGTAAGTAGACTGCTCTGTCTTGTGCTGGCTTACTGCTGCTTTCACTTTGCATCAGTGTATATTTATACCTGTGTTGTACCCATGATGAGGGGAAAATACGCGGAATTTTAAACAAGCTTTTGTTGAAGTTCATGCTTTGAAAACTTCGCAGTGGCTCTGGGTTCTCTAGTCATGTCTTCTGCAGAAGGAAGCTTTGTGGTAGAGCTAAGGCTAAGCCTTCAAGCTGGCCAGCAATTAAGAAAAATTGTGTTTTTCAGAAAGGCCTGGTTTTTAAGTTATTTTCTTTTTTTTCCTTTCAAGTTTGAGCTACTGAAGTTGACTTTTGCTCCATTCTGTCGTTCTCCTATTTGAACAGCTTGGCAACATTTTTGCCCTTCCCAGCCTACATTTCCCAGTGCTATCCTTTCTTGCCAATAACAGAAGGATAGCCAGTGTCTTTGATCCCTTAAGCCACATATTTCATTCATTTAGCAGCTAGAAGTCATGAACCACTCACCTTAAGTTCTTTGGTGGGAGGGGAGAAAGCTGTGGAAATAACAGACAGGTGAGAGGTGTCCATTGTAGGGTGAGCCTGTGCTAAATTATGGCAACTGGACCCTGGGACAGTCAAGAAATGACATTGGCCCTTTTGGTTTCTTCTTGTTCCACCATCAGCAGCAAGTTTCAGTAATGGTTGTCAGGTCAGAGTCTGAGAGAGAGTCTAAAATTGAACCATATGTGTCAGTTTTTGTGTGAGGAAAAGAAGGTGATAGAAAAGTCAGTGATGCATAAGTGTTGCTTGATTTATTACTAATGAGATGAGTATCTTGTCCCATTTATAATCTCTCATCTGTTTCATGAGAGACTTTGTGGTTTTGGTGGGTTATTTTTTTCCCCTTGCATTAGAAAGCACCCCTTAAAATTAAGTTTTGCAACCAAATCTTAGTTGTAATGAGTGGGCATGGAGTAATACCATTGACTTCTTTGAAGCTGTTTACACCAGTTGGAGATACTGCCTCTCATCTCAAGTGTAAGTGCAAATGCAAACCAGTGCAGTACATCTTTAAAACTGCTGTACACGGGCCATTGCTGCCTTTGCTGTTGTTAAAGTGGAGAAAAAGTGTGGCTGTGTTGTCCAGATGTCTATGGATTAAGGCCTGTGTCAAAGAGTCACAACTGCAGCTGTTTGGAAGGGACCTGGGCTGATCCCTTTCGTGGTGGGGGCGTGTGGTGGTCGTATGGAAACCAAAAATCAAAACCACATGCAAACTGTGGTGTTGTCTCATTCCTAGGGGCAAGTATAAACATTCTTGTTCTTCCAAACAATTTTCATTAACTAGGTAATTGTGTAGCAGGCATTTTAGACTGTGTCTCTCTGCTCTAGTATTGGAAGGTGGATTTCAGATCCCCATGTGGATCTGCAAGAATTTCAGGCATACACAGGTTCTTCTGAGGTAGGCCTTCCTGCAATATGAGGAGTGTGAGTAATGGGCATGATTACTGATGAAGGATTTCTGTGGGTTTTCACTCCATTGCAGTATCAATCTCTGGAGTGGTAGGATCAAGGAAGGAGGCTGCAGCCAGCACTGAATCTGGCTCCTGGGAGCTGCTTCTGGTGCAGCCCCTGGCTGGCTGTGGCTCACTAAGCCACAGGACACACCCCCCTTGTTGGCTGGCAACATCCCATCCCAGGGATGTGCCAGCCCAGTGTCCAGGGCTGGGGCTGCCCTGGTGCCCCCAGCTGCCCACTCCTGGCTGGGATGGTGGGATGAGCCCTGTCCTGCTGCTCCCTCAGTGCCTCCCAGCTCACAAAGGACCCCAGCAGCCCCTGATGGCACACAGCCCTTCAGGTGAACACGTCACATGGGTGTGCTGCTCAGAGGAGACACAAATGCAAGAGAGGAAATGTTTTGGGAGGGTGTTTTTTATTTGAGAAGCAGCATTTTCTTCTTCTGTTCCTAGTCCTCCCTCCAGAGAAGAAAAAATAGCTTAGTTGGCAAAAAAAACCTGGGATGAGGCAAGGGAATGTAGGAAAAGAGACAGTGGAAGGAATGTTTTAATTGAGAAGAAGATGGGGGCTGTGGGAAGAGCTAAGAAACAGATGTGGCTGGCTTCACTTCAAGCAAGTTTTATGCAGTCAAAATTCTTGGCTACTAGCTAAAATGATGCTGGTTAATTACCTTTAAATAGACTGGTAGTGAGTAGGAATAGAGAAATACAGCCCTAACCCTCCTCTCTCTAAACAGGCCAAGTTGTTTTCTTGTCTGTGTGGGGAAGAAACTGTCGATGTCTCAGGGTTTTAGATTATTTATTGCTATAATTTTTTGATTCTTGAATTACTGAATAACTGCAGATACATCAAATCTGCTTTAAGCATGTGAATTTTACAGCGATAAGCAGAAGTTATAGATGCAGGTTGTTAAAATTCTAATATTTAAATTTTTTCCCACTCTCCTACAGACATAGGGCTGGGCAGTGACTCTGTATGTGCACGTCCCTCATCTCATCGGATAAAATCCTTTGATTCTTTGGGATCCCAGTCTTCACACAGTAGAACTTCAAAACTCTTTCAGGGACAGTATCGGAGTTTGGTAAGTTCTGTGTGAATGAAATATGCTGTGGTGTGGGGTTCTTTTCCCCCTTTTCTCTTTTTTTTTTTTTAAATGAGCTTTGTAAGTAAATTATAGTGTTGCAAAGCAACTCTTTCTTCTCTTTCAGTTCTGTATTTTTAGCCTGTGAGTTTGTTTTTGCAGCTTTTTATATGATTAAAAATACCTGCAGCTTTTTTGTGAACTTCAAACTATTTTTTCCTCCTTTGGTGCTCCATGTTGTCTGCATAGACAGTATCTTCCTGGATTTATGTTTTTTTTTCTCAGTGTAAGGACTTGGTGTTCCAAAGGCAAAAATCTCATTTTCTCTCTGAGTTTAGGGGTGATTGAAGGTTATTCAAACCTCTGTGAAGGTGATACTTCTAATTTTGGTAGTAGTGGTAGTTGTTTCTACTACTGTTTTTGTGTTATATGTCAAGGTTGATCCTTCAACTTGCCTTTGGGTAACTGTTTGGGCCATTGTTTTATAGTACAGCTGAATTCAGGGTTGCATGCCTCATGGACATTGTGATAAAGCATACTTTTAGTCACTGAAGGTTTGCAAGGAGGGTTGACATCCCTAATGAAAGCTGCTTTTATCCATGACTTTCTTAGGTGTGTAATGTGTTTTATCTGGTAGCAGAAGCTGTGGAAGTTTTTGCCCTAGGCCACTAATTCGAGCTCCTGTTCTGCTGTTCACAGCCCACTCAGTTTTGCACATGCAGCAACTGGTGGGACTGGCTGCTAGCTGGATCACTGAAGTAATCAGAGTTTTTAGTGTTCCTGTCACTTTGGTGATCTGAGTTGCTCTGTGCAAAGTTAGAGCAGAGAGTTGCGAGGAGGGAAAGAGCTAGTGGCCAAACCCAGGAAATCCCTAGTTTGGTTTTGTTGGTGTAGACGATCTGTTTGGAACCGTTCTCATCAGGTTTGTACTCATTTCCTCTGCTGGAAAGCCATGCTGGAAAAGCATAGGGTTTGTAGTTGATCTCACTGTGCAATGTTTCTGCTTACTTTGTGGCTTTTTACCATTTACTAAACCAAAACATTCTCTCTTGTTGAGCGGAGAGGATGGAAGCACATAATGTACCAGCACAGGACTTAAGGCAGAGGCACTTATTTGAAAACGTGCCAATCTAATTGTCAAACACTAGGGCTTACACTATCTTGGGACTTTCTGCATGTTTTCAAAGCTGTGTTTGCCCTCATTTTCCTGTAGTTTCTCAGCAGCTAACTTTGATGAAAGCCATATTGACTTGTGATACAATAACATGATTTCTGGGGTTATGAATTAAGCTGACATGTAAGATTCTGGTGACAACATGCAGTCTTTTCATCACCTCAGCTATACAGGCAACATGTAGGTGAAATTCTTCCACCTGGATAGCTGACTAGGACTGCTTACACAGTCATTTTCTCACTAAGCTATGTTTTTAGCTGTACAAGTATTGATTTTTGGTTATCATAGAGGCAAACATGATTTGTAGTGCTATTCTCTCAGTTCCCGTGCAATGTTTTTAAAGTTGTCCAAGTATTGCACTTTTTTAGCATAAAGGTTTGCCCAAACTCTCATGAAATGCTTGAATGTGTAGATACCCAAAATTGACATCCAGGTACAAAATGCTGAATTTGAAAATCATTAATTTGAAAGACTAATTAGTTACTTCAAAGAACATTCAGATGTTAGGACAGAGTGATAATCTGCCTTTGCATCCACGGTAGGGGATGAGCATGCATACTTAGTGTATATAGACAGCAGCAATTCTGACTCCTGCAGGCTTCCAGCTTTGCTAGCCTTGAGAGAAATTATTTGGGAGTACTTAGTCAAGGTAAGTTGCGTAACGCTTTAGTAGATTTTGTGAAAGAACACTCCTTCTTTGGCAGGCCATGGAAATTTGTACCTTCAGCTGTGGAAGCCACTAACCTGATCTGTTACAGGAAAAAAAAAGGAAAAGATTTTGAGCTGCAAAGTCTTGATATATGTAAAATTAAATTAAACCTGGCTCAGTTTCTCCTGCCTTGCAGCACAGAGAATTTTACGAAAACGCTCTGTAATGTAAGGCCTTTGTTTCTTTGTAGTTGTCCAAGGTAGTTTCAGTTTATGCTAGTTATAGAAAATGTATATGTTTTCTTTATTTTTTTTTGAGAGCAATAATTATTCTCATTTTAGCTGTTAACCCCTTCTGATTTGGAGGGGCTGTAATAAGTAAAATATATACTCCCATGACTGATAAAATCTGTAGATTAAAAATTCCAGAAATGATGGAAATGCTAAATTGCACCTTATAAAGGCTTTTGAGTAAAAATCTGTGGGGCCTGTTGTGTGTGGGGGGAAGGCTATTTCCATTTTATGGACATTTGTTTTGCTCATGGAAATATTGTTGAAGTCTCTAATGATCATTTTATTCTTTGTTTTCTCTTACTAGGACATGACAGATAACGGCAACCATCAGTTGGTGGTGAGAGCCAAATTTAATTTTCAACAGACAAATGAAGATGAACTTTCTTTTTCAAAAGGCGATATTATTCATGTTACAAGAGTGGAAGAAGGAGGCTGGTGGGAAGGAACTTTGAATGGAAAAACAGGGTGGTTTCCAAGTAACTACGTACGAGAAATTAAATCAAATGGTGAGTTTTGAAGGGGAGAGCATACTTGTAGAAATTCTTGCTTTGGGTAGATGTTGATGGTTGGTTCATTGAAACTTGTGATGTTTTTTGTTTAAGTTTGATTTTATTTACTGAACATCATTCACAGCAATGATTAATGCTCAGGAGCTCACACTTCCCCACCCCAGTTCACTGTATAGAGTGGCTTCTGAATTAGCAGTAAGCATGCAGAAAACTCCCCCATTCTGTTTGCTTGTCTGTCACATTTGGGCTGCTCTCACTTCCTTGGTCTGAATTCCTAGAGTATGGGATTTTGACTCAGAGGCTGACAGCCTTTGTATTGATGCTTTTGGTTTAAATAGTGAGAGATTTCCTACAAAACCCCCAAAAAATAAACAGGAAAAACCCCCAAACCTAACAAAAATTTACTCAATGCATCCTATTACTTAAAAGTAAACAACTGCAGGAAGGAAACCTAATTCTATCAAAATCTTCTTTTGAAAGCTAAAATATTTGTGATTTTTCTTTTTCTTTCTTGTTCATGTGCCTTCAGCTTTTCTTCATAAAAGCTTCATCCTTCCGCTGAAGTTTTATTTTGAACTTTTTACAGTCAAAGTGCTTTCTGTAAATGTCATCTGAATATCAGAAGTAACATTCCTTTTTAATCCACTAGGACATTGCTGTGGGTGACATAATTTCTCTGTCTCCTTTATTTCCTTCTTTTACCCCATGTCTTGGCTTATTTTCAGAGATTAGGGATAAGCCTGGTAGGATAAAATTACCCAGGGTCTCTGGAAGGCTTTACCACTGTTTCCTTTGTTACAGCTCCAGTGAAAACACACATCTTTTGGGGCCATGCTAAAGTCTTTGGCATGGCTTTTTTTTTTTTCTTCCCCCCATTATGAGGCAGCTATTCAGATGCCTGATTGCCATGAGGTTGCGGGAGCAAAAGTCTGTTTTAAAACTTATCTTTTCTTCTTTGGTTGCATCCTCTTATTTTCTTCCTTGATTTTATATCTCCAGTCTGTTGCTGCAAAATGCTAGTCTTAGATCTGCAGCTTCATTGTCCTTTTCAACCAGCTTCTCCCAGATATAGTCACAATGTAAGACTTGGCTTTAATGTTTTCTTTAGAGATCTCTCAGATGCAGCTTATCCTGAGAAACAATTCTTGAAGCCTGTTTTTGGTTTGTAGTGTTTAGCATCAGCCATGATGACTGTCTTGTCTCATTGTAATTCATTTAAATTATTGCTGCAGAGATTTGGTTTGGATTTGAGCAGTTTTGACCTCTTCCAACTCCTGGAACCTAGGCAGTCAATTAAGCTCCAGATTAGGAATGCTTTAACAGTGAACATGCAAGAACCAGAAGTTGCCAGTAACCAGAATTAAGTGGTTCTTGTTTTATTAAGAATGCTGCACTTGGGTGAAGTAAGTAGAAAGAGACAAGCTGTAGTGCCGAGTACAGTCTGATACTTGTGACTCCTTGCAACCCAGTCTGATCCCTGGGGCTGACATGGTTTCTACTTTCACTTCTTGCCCTCAGAAGAAAATTCTCCCGAGTCCTTTTCCCCTCTGCTTTATAGGTGTATTCTCCCTGCTGCAGCAGTTTCTCTTTTGGCTTCTGCAAGACTTCTTGCATTCTTGGACTGCTGTCCAATTTGTTCGGTTTCTTCTGTGGAAGTTTCTTCTGTTTGTGCCCATGCTTTTTTCTTCTCAGGAAGCTTAATTAATATTCATTGAGTATTACAAAGTTGAAAGGAGTGAGCTGTAGCTCACTAGCTTTCTGTTTTCCTCCTCCATTATAAAATGACTGTGTTTGGCTTTTTCCAGTACTTTATGGAACTTTGCTTGTCCTCTTTGGTTTCAGATATGGATATAGCTAGTTCTCTTATATCAAATCAGCACAACAGGTACTGTGTAATTTATCAAAATAGTAATTTTAACCTGCTTTTATGCATTTGTAGGTATATGTTTGAATTGCCTGAAGTTGACTTTTTTATGAGGAGGATGGGGGGTAGTAGAAGGAAGAATGACATACCAAGAGCTTCTTAGTGTTAGTAACTGTGGAGTTGCAGATTATCTTTACCCTTCATGTATGTATGCGTGCTGTGGAATGCTTTGTTGCTACTACCCTCATGTCTACGTTAGTTGTATCTTAAATGATGACCTGACTTCTCCTGCTTACTTTTGCTTCTTTTTGTGTGTTTGTGGTCAGTGTATATATCTGTAATATTTGCTCCATGTCAGTTTGCATCCACTTTTTCTGTTCTTTATTGGATATACCACTAACTTTTAAAGGAATTATCATTCTTGTGGGCCTTTTCTGCTTATGTTGTTACTAGTGGGACATCTTTTTTTACCCATATTTTTAAGTGTACTGAATTCTTCTTACTTGAATGTGTTTTCTATCAGTTTAAAATCTATTGATTTAAAAAAAAAAGATCCAGATTGGATTGTTGAAATACATGCTCTTGATTAAGGTCTCTCTGAAAAAAAAAAAGTTCATCCTGGACATATCATTTGTTTTCAACATTCTCTGTAAAATGGTCTGGCATTGGCAGTATGACTCTACGCTTCTTTCTTCTCTGAAATGTAGCTGAAAATACTGTAAATACTTAGGAGTTCTGTATAGGATGATGCATTCTATGGAGAGCTCCCAGGACATGACTAAATCAGCTCCTGGGTTTCACTAAATTAAATCCCCTCAATCTGCTGTAACCTGACTTGTGCAAATTGAGTAAGAGAAGAAATGAGTGAAGTCACTTATGCATGTGTTTTTGTTTTAATTCTCACAAACTATATAGGCATTAGGTGTTTAGATAAATGGATTTTTGTCCTAAATTAAAATTCTCTAGTGTGAAAAAACTGTAGATATGTAATATTAGCTTTTACAGTGGCTCTGAAGTTATATATTCAAGGAAGGGAAGAAAGAGATGTGTGGCAATGGGACTGCCTTTACTCACATTGATTTCTTAGTGTTTAGAAGAAAAGCAAGCTGCATTATGTAAATTACCTTATCATGTGATATTCTCTGCTGGTGTATCTCACAGTGGTTGTGCCATGGCTGTAACTTGTTTGTTTAGCTGTGCCTGAGTGATTGGAGTTAGCACACAATACTAATGAGGTGAGCTACAAATGGTTGTAGGACACATACAGAGAATGTTGAGCAAAGCAGAGCATTTCATTTTCTTAGGCTGGACAATGACTATTTTGGGGGAAAATAAATTTGGTTGAGAAGGAAAATTGCTACCCAAGGGGAAAAAGAATATTTGTTTGAAGTTGTTATAGTTATGATCAAATATGTAAAAAAAAGTACTGTTTTCTATTCAGGTACATGCCTACACTGTGAACTTCAGAAAAAAAGGGTCCATTTCTCTTTCCCTCCCCCCTGTGCCTGTGTTTTCATTTCTATTTTCAAACCCTCTAACTTCTTATGTGTTTCAATGTTCTTTGATCCCTAGTCAGGAAGTGCTTTGAAATGAAAGGATTTTGGTTTTATCCTGCTCTACTATTACATGTGACAGAGGGTAGAAAATAATGTGTAAACTTAAGATACTTGTCAGCATGGCCTTATTGAGGTTGTTTTTGCTTACATAAAATGGAACAGGAAGAGGTGAAGGTGTAGGTGGAGTCTCGTCTCTTACAGTGCTGCTTCTGTCTCACACGGTACTTAGAGATTTGGAGACCTAGTTTTGAGGGTTCCCTTGCAATGAAAAGAAGAGTGGTTAGCCAGAATGGGATGCACTTGCTTAGCTACTGTCAGATGTTAATCAGATTTTGAAAAAAACCACATGGTCCGTTACTGAGCTGTATCCAAGCATAATCCCTTTAAATGGCATGAGATTACACAGAAGGGAATACAGCTTTGTGCAAACTACATTTGATATGTCACAAACTTTATTCTAATTCTTTGCAGAAATTAATGTATCATTACTGCCCTAGTCTCCGTTATGCTTTCTTTACAGTTATTAGTATCAGGCCCAGTGCAAATGACAGTGATAGTGTTTCTTTTAGTTGGATGTTAAAAAAGCAAAATCAATGTGGGGAAAAGGTCAGAATATGGTGGAGAAGTAGTGTCAGCTGCTTCCATCCTGTGGTGTGTGAGGGAAGGAGAAATTACACTTTTGGCTTTGGAAAAAAAAAAAGCGAAGGAAAAAATAACTAAAACCCTGTGAAGAATGTTAGTTTTTCTCTCCCCAACCATATACACTCAGCGGAGTATTTATTTTCTCATGTCAAGTGTAACTCTTTAGACATCAATAAAATAGAGGTTGGGACCAGTGAATGCTTTTGGGGCAGAAGTGTTGGTAGTGTCTGTACTGCAGAGTGGAGCACTGCAGCAGTGCCTGAGCCCTCTTGAGAACTGGGAACAGGTTTTGGTCTGCCCTCCTCATGCTGGACTTGAACTGATTAGTCTAGGAAGATGGAGCTTGCTTGTAGCACTTCGCTATAGGGACCATACAGCTTTTGGTGTTCTTGTTGACTCATCTTTCCTCCCCTAACGTAGGATGAAATATCCGAAATTGGCTCTTTTTATCTAAATTATGCACCATGGCGCAGTAATCGCAGAAATACTCAGGGTGTTCTTGTAGCAGTAAGGTCAAAGTGCTTTAGTAAAGTCTGTTCTGAAGGGAATAAATACTCTGTGGAGTAGCACGAAGTAGAGTGTTGCATGAACATTAATATGGCCTAACCTGAAGACATGACAGAAGGGAGAGAACGTGGGAATGTCAGGTAATGTGAAAGCATGTAAGTTAGAGTAGAAGGAAACAGAGTGTTGGGAAGGATTGGGTAAATTGTCTTTTTACAGCCAATAAATAGACATCTGTAAAGAATAAGATAACTTCATTTTAGGGAGTTTGTGACATCTTAGGGAAAGGTTATAAAAGCAGTTGCTTCCACCGAGGATAATTATTTGCTGGAAAAGTAAAGTTAAAAAGCCTGTGCTACTCTCATTCTGCACCCAAATATGAACTGTTCAGTGAAGTCCATCTGGTTTGCCACTAGGCAATGCATTATCAAGTGTGGCTGAGGGCATTTGAATGTGATGCTTTGATCAAAAGAGAGATGGACGGGGTAACTTAACTCTTAGTTTCAATCACCAGCAGGATACCATCTCTTCCTGTACTTGAGCAGATGCCTGCCAGCTTTGGATTTGATCATATGCTGAGCCATTTTCACTGTGCTTTCAGTGTTAATATAAGGGATGCGCATTGTGGCTGCAGAAAAGTAGGGAGATGCAAAAATCTTATGTGTGGGAAAAGCTGGTGTCTGGCTCAGGTCACTCTCTTCCAGGGCTTTGAGAAATAGAGCCCCTGTGGAGTGGGCAAGGTGCCAGGGTTTTGCTGATGTTTCAAAAATCTATGGACTTCATGAAGATGTAGTCTGCTGAATAGGGATGGTGCCTCCTTGAAATGTTTAATGAAATATGCTTTGTTTGCAAAATACTCTAATGTTCTATTACCAAGGATAATAAATGACACTTAACCTAGCATAAACAAAGAAAGTGATTTCTTATGTTCAAGATCAGGATTTTCTTCTCTGTAATGCATTGTGCAATAAGCTAATTGCAGCAAGACTGTTTCTTATTCCTCATTATGAAGCAAGGCACTGCTTGGAGGCAGAATACCAGACATGATAGACAGATGGACTAATTTGCTGTGTCTGATTCCGTGTTTCTGCAATAGAAATGGCCTTTACATTTTAAAAGCTAAATGTTGATTATGACTGTTCAGGCAAAATTATGTGAATATGTGATTCTTTTTTTTCTATCCTGTCTTTAAATCTGAATTTGGACATGTGAATGTCTCTGATGGATAACTGAATCAGCTGAACAGCTGGCAATATAAATGACTCTATACGTTTCAGCATAAAAAACTCCCACTTTCTTCAGCAGCTTAAGGGAAGAGAGCTATTTTTGCACCCTTTAAAATAACAAAGAACCAGAATTCCATGATCAGCCAGCTTAACAATGGTCAGCCATCTGTATTATGATAAATTCAGTGAACAAGTATTTACCTTTATCCTTAAATAACTCTTGTTCCTCCTTTCAAGACATCTGTATTATGATAAATTCTGGGACAAGTATTTACTTTTATCCTTAAATAACTCTGGTTTCTCCTTTCATGCTTTTTGGCACATGATTAATAAACCTTTAGGTATTTAGTGAACGTGAAAGTCACTATAAATTGTAGGATAAGTTCAGGAGCTTCCACAGAGAATGAAAGCAAATTGCCAAGTTTGTGGGAATGACATAATTTTCATCATTCAGTACAAAGAAAATAATTTTAATTGTCCCATATAGAGAAGCATTATAGATGAATATATTAATGAGTAGCCATACATACGAGGTGATTTTAGGTCTTTTCACACTGAGTGTTTGATGGCAAATCTGCTTGAGTTTACAGCTTGGTTCTAAGGGGGTGGGAGGAGTCCTGTCATTTGGAATTACTTGGCTGTATAGCAGAGCACATGTATACTGCAGGGCTGGTGGCTGAGAGCATCAGTGTTCCCAGCTGGATAACTGCTGGGTCTAACAGTTTTTGTGCTGTGTGTCAGCTTAGATCCGACGTGGGGTGGGTAGGCAGGGGATATTAACTAAAAGGGTTTTACTGTCATCCCTGAATGTGGTAAGGAGATTTTTTTTTTCTTTGCATATGTTTGGCAGTTTTAAGACTATATTTTATTTTTAGATTAGCTTCTTTGAGGGGAGTTCCACTGCAATACAGAGCAAATCCCCTCAAAGATACTTGCATTTGTGTGCTTATGGGGCTGAGCTGCTCTTCATGGGCTGTTAGCTAAAGCCTCTGGCCTGCCAGGCTGTCCTGGTACTGGTGATGAAAGGGTGATCTGCACCTGGAGTGAGCTTCCTTGAGATGGCATCATGCATGGGCTGCAGCTGGGAGTCTGAAGAAGCCCTAAATTGCTCAGGAGAGGCTGGTATCATAGGGAGTGTTCTGCTTATGATGGTGCTTCCCCGGTCAGCTCTGGTGTCCATGGGAATTTTCCATAGCTGGCCCTTGGCTTGGCTGACAGGGCTTCTCCTGGAGAGGTGTTTGAGACTTGAATAATTTATTCTTAGCCTCAGGTATCAGGTAGAGTTAAATTATTCATATATCTTTATTAAAATGTGTTTGAAACAGGACCTTGCTTTTAAAATAAAGGTAGAGCTTTCAATAGGTACATTTTGGTGATGCTTCTGTGGTTTTGTTTGGGGCAGTTCAGTTGACAATTTCCTGTTTTATAGCTTGGATGCAAATTACTCAAATGCTTATTTGACATTTGCATGTTAGAGAAGCCTCATTATTTTAAAAGCATGCAGAAATAGACAAACCAAAGCACCAAAATATTCTGGTAAACACAGTCTCACAAGCATTCTCAGTTGGTTGAGTGCACAGTCAAGTGAGAGAGATCAAAAAGAGATGCTGCAAATCTTACTTGCTGTTTCTGCAGCATGCAGCCTGTTGCTTTTGATTTTCTCTCACGTCGTGTTTGCTCCTCTGTAATTGACTTAGAGAAGTGGTAGTGGTGGGAGGGAAGGCTTTAGGAGTGTGTTTTCTGTCTCTCTGAGCTGGGTCAGCACTTGGGTAACTCTCAGGACTGCTGTTTTGATCTTGCAGATTAATGTTACCCTTCTAGGAAGAGCGTGCATTACTGAGGGATGGATTCCCTATGGTTATAGGAAGGATTTATTTTTATTAAGAACTCTGGTCTCAAATGCATAAGTATTTTTATTCATAAACAGAAAAATATAAGTTGTTTTAAAAAATTTTCTGGGTGTAAGGTAAGTCACTTCACTAGTACAGGGCACTTGGGTAACTCTCAGGACTGCTGTTTTGATCTTGTAGATTAATGTTACCCTTCTAGGAAGAGTATGCATTGCTGAGGGATGGATTCCCTATGGGTTATAGGAAGGATTTATTTTTATGAAGAACCCTGATCTCAAATGCATAAGTATTTTTATTCTATACTTCATTAACAGAAAAATATGATTTGTTTTAAGAAATTATTTTCTGGGCGTAAGGTAAGTCACTTCACTAGTACAGTGTTTTGAATCTCTATTTTGAGAATGAGTGTAATGTCTCATCTCTGGAGTGTTCAGCTTTTGATTGGTCATTTGCTTTCACAGAGTTCATTAAATCAATATTGAAACTTAATACTGCTTTTGTTTGAAAGTGCATATATGGTTTGGAAATGCCTGTTTACTGATTTTTTTTTTGCTTGTTTGTTTTTTTAATTGCAGTCTATGACGACATCTTGTTTCTAAAAAATAAGTTTGAAAGTGCAAATTTTATTAACTGACTTTCTGGTTCCAGGAAAAAAAATGGCAGTTTTTCTGCTTGCCCTCAATGAGGCTAGAATTTCATTAATTGTGAATATATTGATTCTTTGCCTGTAGTTTCACCTACAGTTATGTGTGTTTCTCAGTGAAGCACCATTTTCACTGTATCTTGATAAATATTTTAAAGCAGTTTGTTTGACCTCTAGTGTTGAGCTGTGAAACTGCACCCCATTGACCTCAAAATATCTTTTATTTCAGAAAAACCAGTCTCCCCCAAATCAGGTACATTGAAGAGTCCACCTAAAGGCTTTGATACATCTGCAATTAACAAAAGTTATTACAATGTGGTGAGTGATCATTTTTTCTTCCATGTGAGCTGTTATATACAGTAGAATATCATTTAACTAAATGCTCTTATCTGCCAAAAAAACCAAAGGCAGTCTTGCCAGGAAGTACCAAAACTAGATATGGGTATTGGTGGATTCTCATATAAACAAGATCATTATTTAATAGAATATCACATGTGTGGATTCTTAAACATGGTGCAAAAATTACAGTCTAAAGTTAGTGAATGATTTGCATTAATGTAATATTATGCTCCTGTTTTGCTAGTTGTTAATTTCCTTTTTTTCTCCCATCTCCCTCATGTGACATCAGTGTTCCCTAATCTCCATGAATTACGGAAATTCTGCTGTGTTAAACTAATTAAGTATACTTTTGTCCTTTTTGTTGAATAAGAGATTGTTCTAAAATGTTCAATTTGCTTCCTTTGTACTGATGCTTGCAAATCAACTCTGTTGTTACCTTAAGGAACCTCTCCCTTATACTCTGGATAGGTTTCACAGCAAGGCAGTACAGGCAGAGTGAGCCTTTAGCACACCCCCAGGAATTCTTAACCTACTACTCAGACCTCTCTTTAGTAGATGCATGTAAGAAACGTACCCAACTCCGTATTTAAGTGTGTTTTAACCATGTTGAGAATAATTTGAGTAGACACATTGGGAAGCAAAAAAGCATCTTGCTGTTTTTGTTAAGCACTGCTCCCTGCTGGTGTAAAACCAAACCACAACCTTTCCTTTTCTTCCAAGCAGCTGTCATGGGTTTTCATTTTCTATCAGTTTCTAAGAAGGATCATAAAGCATCATTTTCTGTTTTCGTCTTGTGTGGTTGTGGCATGAATGGCACCTGGAAGAACAGAGGTCTTTTATCTGTAGTCCCTAATTGAAAGCTGTGAAGCAGCCTCCTGCTCCTCCATCTGGCTCTGTTCCTGCCTCTGCCAGTAGCTGCAGTTCTGTGGTGAAGGGAGGGCTGCAACTCTTTGGCTACTGCATCCCACAACTGCTGGTCACAATGGGAAGTATCCATGCAGGCACACCCTTCCCTCAAACTGCAGGAAGTAATGAGCTTGCTGTGGTAAATCCAGTGATAAAATAGTGGATTGATTTTATTTCTTTTTGTTTTCACTGTATCTCTTTATAGTATTTTTTTCTTTAAGTTATTAAAGTGTGTGGATGCAAGTTTAAGAGGTAGAAGTGTACTTAAGTGAAAATAAGAGAAAGTAGATGTTGAACTTGTTCAGGCACCTAAGTTATACCATACAATTTTGAAATATCACCTTTGGATTGTGTGATTTTTATAATTGCTCCCTGGATAGTCTTTTCTAATTGTGGAGGCTCAAGCTGCTGTACTTTGGGAAATACAGCTGTGGCTGACTTTTAAAGTAGTTTAATTAAAAAACAAACAAAACCCCCCCCAAACCCTAGTGACCATCATATATTTACTCTTAGGATTAGTTTATTTTATATTTTGCTCAGGTGCAACTTTTCTTGGTGCAATTAACCTGATGTAATGAGATGCCAACTGTTTTGACTGCTTGTTACTTAATAACTGTTGATGACATTGTAGGGGGTGAAAAGGACCAGTTCCTAATAATATACAAATATGTTGTAAATTACAGCACTGACCCTAGAGTGCTGGTCTTAAGTCTGTCTGCAATGAACTGGATAATTGTCGTTTGCAGATTTTTCCACAGTGTGGCAAATACCCCTACTTTTTTTTTTCTTTAAGTCACCATTTTATTCTTCTGGTTTAGAAAGAGAGGCTGTGCTGTATCTTGCCCGTTGTTTCAGAGAAGTAAGACTGCACTGCTGTGTCTGAAACCTAAATTCAACATGTTGACGTTTAGATTTTCTTTAAATACTTTTTTGTGCTTCTGATGGCAAAATATCTATAGAATATTTTCAATTTCTATTAAACACGTAAGATTTTTACATATTTGGTATGTAGATAAGACAAACAGCAAACCCATTCACTGAAGTGAACTTCTGAGTTGAGTTTTTCTTCTGTTTTAATACCTAAGCTGCAGACAGGGCACTTCCCTGTGCTGTATGTCATTTGTCTGTCCTGCTAATAAAGTTGAGGGAAAAGCAGATGATCTCTAAAAAAACTTTTGGCAACTAGTAGCTGAAAGGATGTAGCTGGAGTGAAGGAATAGATGTTAAAATCTTTGTTTAAGGTTCTCTTGGCTACTAAGCTTGAGTTGAGACTGGTACTCAGGGACTGTGTACTATTTTTGGGCTGTGGCTGTCCCCACATGCGGATGTGCTCGGACTCTGTAGTCATCATAGTTATTTATTGCTGCTTACCCTAGGGAAGGTTTTGTGCAGGCAGCACTTAAGGATACGTTTTTTTGGACTGAGGACAAAATCAAAGGGCTGTTCAGAAAGTGATATAAGAGGCTCCCTTTCTGAGAGGAGGATTGGGATAGGCTAAGGGCAAATACATTAAAATAGGAGACTGCTTTCACCACTTGCCTCTGCTCTTCTCCCCCTTGTAAACATGTTCTTTATTTCTGTGGATTCACAGCTCCGTCTGGAGTTCGTGAGACAAATCACATTCCTTCTAGTTTCAGTGTGCTTAATTATTGCTGCTTGCACTACATGTTGCTGAGAAGACAGGCATTTGTTACGTATGTAGATTTGGCCTGGCTCAGGAATTCAGGTTAGTAGAGAATGCTGAGGTTTTGTCCTCTACAAAATGATACAAGTCTGTAGTAGTGTGTAATATGAACCAGACTTGTGATGAAGCATTTTCCATGTTGAAGTAATTTAGTAGCCTATTACTGAAGAAGTGGGTGTACTGTTGCATGTTGTTCCCTGAAGACAGAGCAGGCATTACTCTGAGTTTTATTTTTGCTTCAGATCCCTTAAGAGTTTATAGCTCTGTATCCAGAATAAAATCAGGTTCTCTCCAGATTAGGTAGCTGTTCTAAAAGCAGGTGAAGAAATGGGCAAATTTCTTCACAGTTTGGTATTTGGATGACCTTGTTTCCTTTTAAGTGTTTGAGAAGTAGTAGAAAATCAACACTCCTTTTGAGGTCACACTTTTAAAGTTGGATCAAGTTGTCTACTGAAGCTCATATGTTTTTGACGCCCCTCAAGATATGGTATACTTGTGCAGTGCTTTACATTGCCCCTCTCAAGGGCCTGTTTTAAGGAGTAATGCAAATTCTTGTGATCCAGGAAAGTTACATACTGATCACAATTTGCTCAACGATGTGCTATTTTGGTTAAGTGCCACAGTACAGTGATAAAATGTCAGTGTGCTACAGGACCGTGTCCAAGTGTATCGCTGAACTCTGCCTTTTCTCTCACCAATTTGGAAGGCAATCATCTTCTTGTAGGTGACTTTAAATCCATTTTTAGGTGGTAGGGAGAAGGCTGAGGTTTTGTGTGTCAGAATTGTTAACCGTGCTAGAAATTTGTGTGCCATGTGATTGAGAGAGCTGGTGCTCTATGAGCTGAGTTGTGTGTGCTGCCTTTCATCAGCGCTGCGGGCTGCAGGGGCTGCCACTTCCATGCTGCTCTTTCGCTGCTCGGGCGGATCTGTGCAAATGTTGTGGTGGAGTTGTGGAAACCAGGTCCTGGAGGTCGCATGGGGTCTTGCAGCAGCCAGAGTGCGCAGAAAGCAGGAAAGGGAAGAAAGGTGATTATTAGATCATGCGGACGAGATGTGGATGAGAGGAATGTAAGGGATTTCTGGTGCCAGAATACTGAGTTGCAGTAATGACTACTTGTCACTTCAAAGCACAGTCCAATAATCCTCATAACTTCTCAGTGAGGTAGGTAAGTCAAACTGGAAGAATGCAAGATATCACAGAAATTACATTTTAGAGCTATGTAAGCAAGGTTTCTCTTTAAAAAAATGCATTCAAAGTAAAAAAAAAAGTTGCATGCAGTGAAAACTGTACTTGTTAAAAAGAAATGGTAATAGATTTAATATGTTCTGAGGACTGTTGAAACTGTATATCTCAAGTACTGTGCAACATTGTGAATTACTAGAATAAAAAGATGTATAAGTGCATCTGGTACTCTGCAGAGGTTTTGTAGCATAGTTTTATTTACAGTAGCATTAATTTTCCTTTTTCCACTAATTGTCAGGTTACTGATTCTAGTTTTTAAGGTTTCTTGTTATTACCTCTCCCTTCCCTTAAGTCTTTTTCCCCTAATCCCGTGTTCTCCATATGGCAAAGAAAATCCTCAAAGAAAAATCCAAACCAGCACAAGGAAAATAATGAAGTGTGTCCAACATGAAACTAGTTTTATTTCAAGCTTTTCAGACAGCTGTTTATAGCACAGAATGGGATTAGTCTTTGAGAAAATGGGGTAGTGGTGCAGTCTTTCAAGATCTTTAGCAAATGTGTTGATTTTTCTTTCAGTGTCTTTTAATAATGTTTGGGTCTTCATCAGGACACTATAGTTTTGTCCCTGGCTTTGTCTCCTTTTCCCTACTAATTTTTCCTGCCAGTGTAATGACTTTGGGCCGGGAGATTTTTGTGGGAAAAACCATATTGAAAAAGATTGGTTTTGAACCTCATGGATGCCAAGTACTTTTATACTGGCATTTGAGCTTTCTTTGTTTGATATGTATGTAAGAGAATATGGAGTTAGTTAGTGCTATGATTGGCAGAGATATTTTTTTCCCTGTTCTAAACGCTTGAAAAACCCCCTTAGCTTCTAAAAAATTTGTGTGCCCATATTGTACTTTATGCTGTAGTTTCCCAGTCAGTAGCCATAACTTTCCCTGTGACATTCTTCTGTCACAGTGTTTAGCAGAGAATGGAGACATTTTAATCTTCAGTTCAAGATTCAGACTTGCAACAAAAGAATGGACTCAAAAATGGTTTCTCTCTCTCTCCCCAAATGAATAGAAGCATTCAAGGAATAAGCAGAATCAGTGACACCAATGAAAGGAACAGTGAATTCTTCATTGACATACTGAACTATTTAAAGTTATTTCATCAGGTTTGCATTTAGGAATGAATGGCTTTTTTATTTTCTAAGAGAGTATTGACTACAACAGTGAATAATGCACTCAATTACAGTTGTTCTTATAAATGCTGAAATGAGATATTACTGTAGGCTTGACAGATATGGCATGTAACAAAATGAGGTTTGTGCTGTGGCTTATTACCACTGACTAGCACCAAGTTTTTGAAGTTCAACTCTGTTCACTAAACTGCATTTAATTCTGATGATTCTCTTGCTAAATAACTTTGGGAGGCAAAAAATAAATTGCCTTCTAAAACCGCAGTAGAATCTTATATGATTATATTGGAGGGTATCCTAAAGCAGACTCCCAAGAAATGGCCCAGTAAAATGCTTTCCTGTACATACTTGGGGTTTTTCTACTTGTCTGATTTATATTCAGCCAAAACCCAGGTGTGTGCTGTACTTTATACATTCCTGGCTTTGCAGCAGTCTATTGTAATTTTCTTATGGTGATGTACTTCCAGTGCAAGGTTAGGCAGCACTATTTAAAAATAACGTAATAGTGCTAATTGTATTGGTAAGTGAAGTTGGAAATTACTTGATCTTTGTAAATCTGTTAATATTCAGGTGTTCTAGCAGGATATTTAGTGCATCTGAACACTCCATGAGCAACATTAGTTGCAATGTGTTGTAATTGAGACTGAGAAACTGACGCTGTTCATTTCTCTTGCACCTTTTGTTGTGCTTTACCATCCTCTGATCTGTATCTGTTCTGAAGTACATAAGGGGAATAATTACCCCTGCCTTTGGAGGAAAGCTCTGTGCAACTCAAATTTTGCAGCAAAATGTAGTGATAATCCTGTAAGCTTACCTTTTTTTTTGTATATAGCTAAAGGATGGCTCATCTGGTGTTGTGTGGTTTTTTTTCCCCTGTGAATTTCATAGATGCATAGTATTCAATATCTGCAGATATTTGCATTTTTAAAATAGAAACTCTTATTTAAGTTTTTCTCATGCTAAATAAATGTTAGTATGCTTTAAAGCTGGTATTGATATATCTTCAAAAGTACCAATTAGCAATTGTCATTTATTGTAGGTGCTACAAAATATATTAGAAACAGAAAATGAATATGCTAAGGAGCTACAAACAATGCTTTCAAACTACCTGCGACCATTACAAGCCAGTGAAAAGTATGTGAGTTTGTTCTGTGTTTTAAATTGAGATCTGACATGTATTGGGGAGGGTTAACATGGTCAAAATGTGGATGTCAGTGTGAATTTACCTCTGTGAACTGTGTGATTCTTGAGGCAGGGATTGCTTTTATTCAGTTTGCTTGCTGACTGAAACAGTCTGGTCCTTGATCTAAGAACCAGCAAGCATTTTCTTTTAATGCAATAGATAGTATTAATGCATAGTTACTCAATAGCTGCAAACCTAAACATGTTTTATTTGCTTTGGCTCCAGGTTAACCTCGACAAATACTTCATACTTAATGGGAAACCTGGAAGAAATAAGTTCTTTCCAGCAAATGCTTGTACAGTCTTTAGAAGAATGCACCAAGTAAGTATCATGCATACTGGATAGAGTAAATGCTAACATGCAAATATCTTCTATTAATTTACTTGTTGCACATTTTATTTGGTATAGATTTTTTTTTCCTTCAAGAGTTGTTGCCAGAGCAGCACAGTAATAGATGTTTGGAGGTTGTTTGTACAGATATATATTGCAATTACAAAGATAGACATTTTGATATAGTTTAAAAGAAGTTTTGGATTTTCATGATGCAAGTGCATACCAGTAGGAAAGTGGTAGTTTTGTTTTAGGGGCATGAATTTTAAATATTTTCTTCAAAATAAGAGAAGGAATGGAGGAACCTTATGCTTGTACAGATATATATTGCAATTACAAAGACAGACATTTTGATATAGTTTAAAAGTTTTGGATTTTCATGATGCAAGTGCATACCAGTAGGAAAGTGGTAGTTTTGTTTTAGGGGCATGAATTTTAAATATTTTCTTCAAAATAAGAGAAGGAATGGAGGAACCTTATGCGATGGTGGAACAATGGAGAAGGAGGTAAGTGACTTGGATGAAGGACACTGTATGAGAATGCTTGTACTTGGTATTCTTCTGGCCTGAGCAGAAGTGGTCATCAAAGTGTGCTGGGAGAGGTTTGCAGGATAGGCAGAAAGAGCAACCTGAATTAAATAAAACCCCTCAATGCTTGTCCTGCACCATATAGGAAGCATGGGACACAGAAAGGAGGGCATGAAGACACTAATCTTCCTTCCCTAATTTAGGCTGAAGTGGGAACTTGATATTTTTCAGCTTGTTACCTCAGCACTTGGGTGTGTAAGAAAGGTGACCATACTGTCTTTGGATTGTCCTAATAATTTTCTGAAACTCCACTGAAAGTGTAATTTACATTCCTAACCTCAGTTGTGTCGTTTTCCTTGCCTGTATTCTAGTTTTGTCTGACCACATGGTGAGCTAAGGCAACTTCCTAAAACAAATTTTCTTGGTTTCTGCCAAGTTAGTAATTTGAAGTGGTACTGAGGGCTTAACAAGTTTCAGTTTGCTGTGAGAATGAATTAATGTCTTGGATGGAGAAGAAAATACCTCTTTTGGCAACAGTGAGCTTTGCATCACCTCAGTATGTGTTGTTTTGACCTCTCCCTCCTCTCCCTGAGCTGCTCTGTGTGAAGAAGCAGCCTTGTCATGACGAAGGATAAGCCGCATCTCCACCAGGCAGTAATGTGTGCCTGGTGCTGTTGCTGACTTCAGATCCCACGCCCTCCCACCACTTGCCTTCTGTCCCTCCCTCCCTCCTGCCTCTAGATAACTTAGACCAGAGAGGGGGGAAGGGAGGATGGTGTGTATTCTTGAACTAGACCATTCTTGAAATGGTCTGTCTGATGCTGTGAGAAAGAAAGTCATTCTGGCAAGTTTGACTTGGTCAAATGTCTAAATCTCTGAAAGTGTCCGTTTGTCAACATACTCAAATGTTTCCTTTTGTTTCTTGTCACTGCTCTTTATTGTCTCATTTGCTTGTTACCATGATTTTGTTTCTTTGTATCAGAAGTTAGGGAAATGAAATACTTTGCATGGAACAGACTGTCATCTTTTAAATTTTTCTTTAAGGTGGTCTTAAAATGAGAGGAAAAGAGTATATACCTTTATAATATACCTTTAAACAAATATTAATGCAAACTTCATTTCAACCTGCAATGTAAGTTAAAGTGATATCATAATGGGGCTTCAAGCTCAGAAAACTTCATTAATAATTCTGCTTGGCTTAAACTGTTTTAAAGCACCTTTTCATAATGTCCTTTATTTCTTCTTTCTGCTAAGTGAAATGTTACTGTATAATAAACTAGAGGAACTTTCTGGATACTAGTAGGTGGGCAGAGAAAGTGATCCCCTAGAGTTACTGAAGCATTATTGCAAACATTTTGTCTTATTTTCATTTCATAAATATGCTCATCATGCTGAGTTGTATTTTCAGTTTAATTTTCATCATAGCACATTAACTTGAGCATACAGTATTCTCCTATTTGGAATCTAATCCACTAATCCATCATGATTCCCATCATGTAGAAGAATGCTTGCTCTGCTGCCTTCTTGTTTTTTTCTTGTCATTTTGCCATGTTTTTTTGGCTGGTGAACCTGTTCTGTAAACTCGGACTAGCTCCCAGGCTGAAAATAGATTTATCATTTTATTTTATTTTTGGCAGAGAGCTTATAGTTCCATCATTGAGGCACTTCATATTGCAGCATCCAGTGTGGTGTTTTATTCTAACTTGACATGTCAGAATGACCAAATTCTGTCATCCTGCCAATTGTAATGCTGCCAGCCTACCTTGCTTGACAAATTCCTTTTCTTGGGCATGAGAATGAAATGTTTTTTAAATTCCACACCCACCTTGAGACAGTTTGTAATTTGAGTTCTCTCTTTAGCAAATCCTGGCATGTACTTTAGTGGGAGAAACTTTCCTGTGCTTTCCTCTTTTTTGCCTGCACCACTTTGGCTTGCTTAGTCCTCATGGTGTTAAACATTGGGTTGTGGGGTTTTTTCAGAACATAATGCTGTAATGGGTTCTTTGTGTGTTTGGGGGAAATGGTTGTTTAGATACTGTTCGAGTTTAGTTCTGTGCCACTCTCCCACCCTGCCCACAGCCTTGAAGGACTTCTGATTCATTGGTAAAGGTTTGTCCTCTTGGAACTTGTTCAGGTTTAGGTTTTCCTATTTCCACCTTTATAACTTCTCTTCTTAATTTACCAAACAAAAGTCGTGTATGGAATAAATCTAACTTGCATTGAGTGAGAATCTTCTAGGTGATAGGCTTCAAAGGTGCTTTTTTTTTGGCTGATCAGCTTCCAGTGCACATGGTTCATGGATGGAAAAGAAATTGTAACAGACAAGGCAGAGAGATGCTGTTGAAGCCTTCAGTTGTGAAAGAGCAGATTTCTGTCAGTGAAACATAGCAGGAGTGCTCTGTGCTCTGGTCTCCTGAAGACAAAAAGTGGTCCAGTTCTCTAGGTCTCATTCCAGATCTGTGGTCCTGTGCCAAAGATCAGCTCTGCAGTAGTTCTCAGCAGAAGAGTTTCTGTGAACAAAGTCAGTGTCCATCAGGTGGTCTCTGGCCTGATACAAATTATCTCTATTGAAAGTGTTGCTCTTTGGGTATTTTTGTAGCAGGAGAGTGAACCTGATTTGATCTCCTGCTCCAAAAAAGATTCTTTCATTCACCTGGAAGTAGATGCTGTCAGTCCATGCCTGTATTTCTCAGTAAGGAGGGACACATGACACACAGGCTGGCTGGTGACATGAGCCTCCATGGACTGCTAGATATGATCTCCTGTAGCAAATTGAAGTCTTTTATGTAGTATCACAGACTTACCTCCTTGCCCTGTAACAGCCATAGCTGGGGTTTGTCCTCTTTCCCTCATGTCCCTGCTCTTGCAGTCACAGGAACTGTTGTCTTGTTCTGTGTCTAAGTGCAGGCAGGTACTTGGTGTTTGGGGATGATCCTGAGGTGGAATGGAATTTAAAAAAACCCCAAGCAACAAAAGCAGAGAGGAGAGGCTAGAGTGTGAGGGGGAGACTATTTAAATCTAATCCAAAACTCATCAACCAGTGTTGCAGGTTTGGTTTTGGAGTGCAAATACAAATTAAGTCTTTTAAGTCCCAGTATCATCCTTTACTTTCGGTTATCATGAGTATCAACAGAAATAAGGCTATCAATATAAAGAGAATTTGATTGCAGTGTTTTTAGATAGCCTGAAAAAAACATGCATAGTTACTGATGTCTGAGAGCTCAGACAATTAGTGAAAGGTGTGGTAGTGAGGAGGGTGAAAATTAGACTGAAGGATTGTGAATAAGGTGAGTAGTGACTAATTTGTGCAAGGAGTCTCTCAGAAAGTTGCAGTGGCCCCTTATTTCAGTAACCCTGTCAACTGCAAAGCCGCAGGAGATAATGTTTAGTTTTTTTACAAACTGCACCCTTTGGGGTTCAATTACACTTACTTTTTATTCCTTTCTTCAAATTACCATGCACTGGGTGTCTGTTGTAAGTCTGGAGAAACAGAAGTGATAGCTGCTGGATGCAGCTCCAACAGGCAGACAATGTTACGTAGTTTAGATGTAGTCACATGGTGATTCCTCTAGCATGTGTACAACAGCAGAGGCTTTGTTATGGTTCCTTCACATTTGCAAATAGAATTAAAACATGTATCTGGCCTTCTTTTAATGGAAGTTGGTATAACTTAGATATATGTATAAATATTTATATGTGATTCCTTTTTAATTTAAGTGTTTAATATGAGAATAATGTTAGGATGATAACTTCAGAGTAAACTGTAAATAACTGTGGTCTTTATGGAGCACATTAATTACTAAAAAGTTGATATGATGTAGTGGTAGGCATTAAGTTGTTGATTTTTTTCAGCAAGTAAAGAAGATAGTTTATCTGCTGAAAATAGTACAGCACTTGCAACTAAAATGCATGGATTAGAAAAGTCAAAGGGGATGAGTTATCACCCCCTTAGAAAGTCTATTAATTATCTTAATTCAACAAAGAATGTGCATTATAATGTGGCAATGCATGTGCAACATGTGAAAGAGAATAATGTCAGTCTTTGATTCTGCTAAAAGAACAGCAGACTGAGAAGACACAGATGTCTGCTTGGTGCAAACAGCCATAATTCATCCTCCACCCCCATCACTACAGTATGAAGCGGGAATTTAACCATTTTTAGCAACTGTTTATTGGAGCCTCTTGCTATTTAATACTGAGTTATATGCCTTGAGTATGTCTTCAGAGTTTGAGACTTTGGCTGCATCTATTACTCGAAGAATGTATTATTAGCTCGTGCTAGATTTATTAAAGGGGGCCAGCTGCTTGGCAGGAAATGCTGCTTGGCAAGGCTGTAAGAATAGCATTCCCTCAGTGTGCTTGGTTTTCCTCTAAACACCTGCAAAAGCAGCCACTCTATTGACTTCAGAATTTAAACTTCTTAAAAATAAAAGATGCAGACTTAAAATATGAGCCCTAGCCTTTGACATAAGGAGTGTGACCTGAGTGTGTCTGGTGTTAGCTGGGGATTCAGCTGTAGATTTCTCAGTGTCTGTAATGAATGTTGCTCTCAAATCAGAGAATGTTTCCTCTGACTCTAATTTTGGAACACCTCTACAGTCAATTTTTACTTCATTTTGGGTAGTCTTCCCATACTGTGCAGAGGGACTGAACAGTTTAATAGGAGACAGACTTACTGTTTTGGAATTCGGGGGAGAATTTCTTGGGAACTTTGAATTTTGACTTCTATGAGCAAACCTAAGGACTGGGACAAGATGATTGTGTTTGAACAGAATGGGAACATCCCCTGACTGCAGGAGTGGCTCTCCTGGAAAGCTGAATGGTTTCTTTCCCATTGAAGTTCACTGGAGCATCTCTCACTTTTTTCTAAAGGGGAAATGCTTAATATTGATGTTTAGGAACTTTATGTACGTGTCTGGGACAGCTACAGAAAATACTGAGTTCTGTAAAATTTTTTTTTTAGGAAAAAAAATATTCTTCCAGAAAGAATTGTTGGAACTAATCTTAGAATTAAGCTCTTTGACTGTGTTAACAGTATTTGCATCACGTACTCATGAGGGCTCATTTAGCTTTACAGCTCTTCATTCTTCACTCACAGAAGTGAAGAATGAAGTACTGGTTTTAAGAGTAGTTAAAAAGATTAACAACAACAGTCAAATTCCCCTGTCACATCTTGCAAAGAAGCAAAAATTCAGCATATTTATGTTAGATAATGCAGCCTTTATGGAAGGAGAGCAAGTGCATGGAGAAATTGAAACATTTCATCTTGCATACGTTGTACAGTGGTTCAGACAAGGTGTCAGGAATAAGTTTATAATCTAGGACTGATGAAAGCTGGTGGCCCATATTCTGGTTGACTTCAGTGTGGGTTTGCAATTGGCCATACAACCTTCTGCTGAAGAGGCTTAGCCCTTCCAGTGGGAGCTGCTCTGTAGAGAGTTTCATCCCTTCTGTCACCCTTATGCTGTTGCACAAATCCAAACCATGGTCTCCTACCAGCCACTGTGAAGAAAATTAACTCTACCCCAGCCAAACCCAGCACACAATATACACTGCTTTTCTGGGCTTTAATTTATTTTTGTCTGGTTGGTATTACAGTATTTTCATCTTTATTACTCTGTTTTTAGGTTGCCTGAAGCTCAGCAGAGGGTTGGAGGATGTTTTCTAAATTTGATGCCACAAATGAAAAGCTTATACCTTACATACTGTGCCAACCACCCATCAGCAGTAAATGTCCTCACAGAACACAGGTATGTTAACTTTGTGCTCTTCTGAGTCTGATACAGAAATGTATGTAATATACACTTGAGTTGTAAAGCTGTGATGCCTCTTTTGACTTGTTTGTTGTGGTAGAGCTTGTTTGAGAAAAAAAAACCCCTACACTTTAAAATAAAAAACTAAATGCCCCATAAAACAAAGCTGTCATGTGGTCAGGACAACTTTTCACTTTTGGCAGTATTATCAACTATTTGAGAGAATTTTTTAATTGAAAGGACATGTGCTGGATTCTGAATATGTAAAACAATCTTTACTGATTGTGGTCTTTGTTTTAAAAATGTTGATATAAAAATGAGTTTGTGAAATTATGACGAAAGCTGGCATGACTTAGGCTTCTTAGATAGTTGGTGCATTGTAACTTAGCCTTCTAAATGCCTGTATATACTCAACTTCAAAGTGTATTTTATCCATGGCTTTGCTATTGAGTGGTATGAGAGAAGTGTGAGGTTTACAAAATTACTATTTTCTGTAAGAAGTAACATGCTTAGTTAACATGATATAGTTGCTCAGCTTTTGGACAGACCTTGAGGGAAAAGTACTGAGGCCAGAATTGGATTAAAATAGTCAGCTTTCACCAGCTTTTGCTGTATACTTGTATTTTGATGACCCTTGTGCTGAAGCAGCTGTTAGTTTGGGGCTATTTATGCTTGCTTCTGGTCCAGGACAGAACCATGACTTCTTGGAGGGTAGCTAGAAGACAAATTCTCACAGGATATATGTTCTTCTTGCTTCACACACCCCTGTCCTTTTTATCTTGTTGCATTGGACTAAAGTAAAGATATTTTGAGTACTCTTAACACTTAGAAGACCAAGAGGATCACAATGGATTTTTTCCTGTAGTGTTAGCTTCTTTCAAGAACTCAGACTTCATTTTAACAGCGACATTGTGGCATGTTTGTGAGCTTTTACTCATAATGTTATGAAGACAAAAAGCCTTCTAGTTACCAAAATGCTCTTAACTTTCATATATGTTAATAATAATGATATTCCAACCCCAGCTGGAAAAATCAAGCTGCAAATTCACATTACAGTATAGGCAGAAAGAAGGTAAGTTTTTGTCATTAAAATTCAGCAAGATACAAATATTTTTTAACCCCTGTGATGAAATCCCTATGTGTTTGCTGTCTTTCAAATTACCATCTTAGTACCATTTTCTGTAAATGTTTTTAATACTCTTGGGATTAGATTTTTTTTGTTTGAGTCTTTATGCTCTTTTCCAGAGGTCTGAGATTTAACCTATAGATGGCAGATGACATCTGACAGCAAAGTAATCATCTACATTTTTTAGATTTGGGGGTGTCTGTAAAGGATTTTATCAGAACTCAGAGAAATGGTGATAGAAATGTGAGGAAGGAAAGCTGTTTCATCTGCAAATGGAGAAGAGAAGCATTTCTTCTCTTTCATGTTTCTTTTTGTGTAAGATGTCCTAAGAATAATTCAGCTTCATGTCTCTAAAGTCAGCTTGACATCAAATCCTGGTGGAGACAATATAAGTATGATGGAGGAGTTCAGTAATTTAGTTGTGGAAGTTTGTATGAGATAGCTCAAGGGAAGAGAAGTTGAGATGGACATTTTTCTGTTTAATGCTATTGTGTTACTAGGCATGAGTCAACAGAATTGCATCCTATTCTTTCTAATTACCCCCATTTTATTATTCTGTTACCTTAATTTTTCTTGTTCAACATTGCTGTAGGTAGCAAGTTGCCTAAGTATTCTGCTTGAGACAGCTGCCATGAAGAAATCAGAAAGTGGCTTTAAGCAGTTCTGAATCTCTGCCTCTCAGAATGCTGAAAAGTGTCTCAATTATATCTTAATTTCAGAGCAGAGGAAAAGAGAAATAACAAACTGGTTGGAGACATGAAGAAATGTAAAATACTCAGAACTGTCTCTTTGTCTGTTTACCTGAAATTATTTTAGTGTGTAAAAAATCCCCTATAAACCTAAATTTTAAAGTTGCTGTGAGGTTTGAGGACAGCCACGATTGTAGTAATGGTGAAATAATTACACTGCAGTTTATACTGGGTAAAATACCAAGGTTTAAGGTTTTTAAGGAAAGGCAGTGTTGGTTGGCTGTTTTGTCAGTACAATTTTAGAAAAGGGTCCAAACCCATGTGTTTTAATACTAGCAAAAATAGGGCAAAGAAATAAGTATATGTGGAATACTTGGGCTTTATTATCGTATTTGTAGTATCTGTGACATTCAGTAGCATTTGAGAGAAGAAAAGGGAACTGTCTGATTGATTTGGAACATAAATTCTTACTGTCTGCAGAAGGTTGTTTCTTGCCATGAGCTCTGTGCAATTCATAAACTGAACACATATGCTATTACTGTACCTCTGAAAGCCTTTTTATAAAAAAAACCTAGCAAATGTCAAATTCTTATATCACAGAATTAGTATTTTCTTCTCAGTTTATTAGGGTGCTTGTTTTTCTGGGAACCCATACCAACAAAAAAAATTCTAGATAATTTACTATAAATAAAGATTTAATTTTTATTTTTAAATATACTACTTTTATTATTTTTTACTGTCACTGGCTAAAAAAATCTTTAAGGAAATTGGCTAAAGCATTAACTGTATTTTTTCTTCAGAGTGATTGGATCACTTACATTAAAATTGTAAGCAGTTGTCTGGTTTGGCAGTGGGAGTTTTACATGTCATTTTCTGAGCTATCAATGGTGCTCTTCAAGCAGTGTTGTAAGACCTGTTAAAATGTTGTTGACACCTTGTAAAGGCTGTGTGTGTGTATAGGTAAAACATGATATTAATGTGTTCAGAATTACTGTGCACTTCTATTTCTTTGAATAGCATTCTTGTGAAATAGGTTCTAAATAGCAGTCCTAGGGATGGGGTTGGAGATGTAAAAGGGGCTTTCGATTTGGAATGTGACTTTTTTTCCTTCCTTTCTTTTAAATGCCATCCAGTATGAATGCAAATCTGTTTCCACTTTATCTTTTGTCATTTGCTTCTTGACCATATGCAGCAGCATCATGGGGGCTTTCACTCAGTTCATGCAGAATAAGACTTTGTGTGTGCATATATGTTCATGTATGTGTGCATGTTTATGTAAATACACAGTCTGGAACAAGGGGTCAATGATGTTATTTATAAAATAAGATATTTATCGTGTTCAAATCTTCAAAGCCACAAACATCTTTCATTTCATTAAGTTAAATTATTACTAATCAGACTATTAAAAGACTGTTAAAGTAATTGGAGCCCTGAGTATATGTGAACATGAAGAAAGGGGAATAAAGCCTAATGCAGCCCATACATGAGTTCAGGTTCCAGAGCTATATGTTTCTGAAGATGTATTTGCCTCTGATAATCACAGCAACAACAAAATCTTTCTATTAAGTTTGGGAACAGATTCTTTTATTGGTTCCAGCTGTGGCTTTCTAAGTTTTATCCAGGTGTTAAAGTTTGTGTACAAAATAATTTCTCCTATTTTGTACTGTCTTCAAATTTGGTAGATACCTTTTTGTCTCAGGAATGGTTTTGGAGCTATTGCATACTTTTTTTCCCAGAGTTTAAATTCCTTCTGCTTAATGAATCAAAGTTTTTGAAGGATTAAGTAATTTTTCCTCTCATCTGTCATTGTGTCTTGTAATTGAGTCTTAAGCCACTGGCTAGAGCTGAAGAGGTGGAGTTTGCCAGGTATGGTTGGGTGGTGCTCTGGCAGAGCTCAGAGTTTTCCATGTTCCCTTCTCATAGTGGCTGTAGTGCCACACCATCCCTATTTTATTTACTTTATTCCACAACTGTCCCAGCTTTTGGCTCCATTGTATCAGGTTTAATTTTGCTTGAAGATCCCAGTTCATGTCTAAGGGTAGGTAATCCAGTATATGGTATTATTTGAGGAGATAATTTTGCTTGCTGGTGAGACCAGTACTGCCTTGAGGGTGTAGAGTTTAGTCAAGCTAGCACTGTTCCTGTGTGTGCTTCTGATCATAAAATGTGCTTGCCTTCCAGTAAGAGAAGTAACAGAATGAGCAGCCGAAGGTGTGAAAGAGTGAATGTCCTGCAGATTAAAAACCCAGTTGGATACAAAGTACAGAAATGGGTAATTGGAGCAGGATAAGGAGTGCCAGGAACATGAAATGGTACCTAGCTGGAAAAGATCACAAGCAACAAAGTTCAGTGCAACAAGAAAGTCTAGCAAAAAGAAAAAAAAAAGAGCAGGCAGAAGCTAGGACTGGGACTTCCTATGGACTATATCCAGAAGTGACAAGAGGAAAGATATTTGAGTAGGGGATTTACTGGAGTTTGGATAACATAATTTAAAAAAAAAAAAAAAAGTGTAACAGGCCCCACTGCTCAGTGGACAAAAAATTCTTTTGAGGAAATACGGACAGTACAGACCCAATGTAACCAGCATCAGGTATGTAATTTTGGAGGGGTAGAATGGGGTGTTAAACTTTTTTACTATGTTTAAACAGCAGTATATTTATTTTAAAACAGAAGAAAAATCTTACCAGAAGAAAATTTTATTTGATGAAAAGGCAGTTGAACATCACTAACACACACCTGCTTTTTTTTATTTTGTGAAGTGGCAAATATCAAGCCAGTTCTCAGCGGCGAGAAAGCTATTCACAAATCTTAATTTGAAAATTTAATTTTGCTAGATTCTTCTGTTCTCTGAGATAGCATGTCCCAAACATATTCTACACTTGCATCACAGACCTAGCAGTCTGAACAAAATTTGTGGAGCTGGAACATGACAATTACTCTGAGTAACTGGAGCGTGGAATACAGATCAGCCTGAGTCAGAAAACTCTTTGTGCTTCCCCCACTTTGGTGGATCCCTGAGCCTGCAAGTGTGCAGGCTGATGTCATACGCCGAGCAGCAGTCCCTGGGAGAGGAGCTGGACTGGGAAGTGTAGCCCTAGGAAACTAAAAGCTGCAGCAGAGGGGTTGCTGAGCTAAGCTGTGTCACGACGCTCTCAAAATGCGGTGCCTGTGTGCAGTCCTCAGACCCCTCAGCAGTGATAGCTCATGCTCCATCTATTACAAACAGAGCCCTCCTTCAGAAGTGTAAGTTGTGATTTTAAATGTTTGTATTTTTAGTTTCTGGATCTGCTTTCTTCAAGGTTCAATGGCCTTTTTAAATTTCTTCTGTTACTTGTAGGCGCATCTGAACTTTGTTTTCTTCCCTCTTCCAGTATGATCTGTGGCTTTTGAGGCAGCTGTTCTGAGAAGGATTTGAATATATTAGTAGGGCTTAAAGACAGTTTTCATGGTGACCTTCAAAATATCTCAAGCTGTGAACCAACTCCAGTCTGGAGTGGGAGAACTCTTCAGCTTGAGATTTCAGAATATTTGAAGCACAGAACTTTTGTATGCTTCTCTGTATTTTATTGTGTAAAGGGATGTGAGTAGTGAATTCAAGTCTCATCTGCCTCTTTCTGAAAACCTACTTGCTTAGGCAGTGTGACTGTGTTGATTTCACTGTTCAAAAGATTTTTCTGTTCAGATAAATGATAGCTTTTTATTAAAACATACTCTTAGCTGTGGGCTGAAGTTTCATTTAGCACATGCTGCCTAGGAGACTGTGGTACTTGCAGGCATCAATTGAAATTGTGACATGAAAGAGCCATTGTCTTTGGCAAAGCAGCTGACACAAACTTTTTTATGTTGCAATTAATTACAAAATGGTTGTGAGCTGTTGTCACATTCGAACAGTATTTTAATCCCTGCATATGTTTTTGAAAGTAAAAGTTAACCCTTCCATTATGTCCTGTATGCTATTTGTCTTTTGTGCCTAAATGAAAGGCTCTCACTTTAAGCTTTGAGCTAAAGTAGCATCTGCATTTTGATGGATATTTTATGTCCACAAAGCGGCAGAGATGCCAGGTTGGTATAGCATGAGTAGAGTGCTACAGTGGTCTGCATGATGGAACTGCTCAGACAAAATTTTGGGTACTATTGTATGAAAGGAGTGTGTGCCTGTGTTCAGACTGGAGCTTGAACAAGCAGGCATGTCAAAACTTGTCAGAGAGAAGCATAGAAGTGTATGAAAGGAAACATTGTCCTCCTGGGAATGTTGGGAGGAAAACTTCGTCATTCAGTTTTAATTACACCTGTTAACACTGCTCCCTGTTAAAGGCTTCCTGATGATGCCATTGCTAAGCCTGTTTTTCAGGACTGTGTGTGTGTTTCAAGTGAGCTGAGGTTTAAACACAGCTCCATAGATTTCTATATTGTGATTAAGTAAAAAAGGTGATGATCAACACCAAGTGTCACTTGAGCAGAGAATGGCATAACCATTGAATGTGTTTAGTTAAAGGAATTGCAGAGTAGACAGTGAAACAAGATAATACCAGCTTTTTATTTCAGGTGTCCAAGAAGTCAATTTTAATTCAAGCTACAGTAAATTTGCCCCTGTTTTTTTTCACATCTTTCATAATGCTGAAATAGAAGAAATGGAACAATGATAATGAAAACTAGAAATGTGAATGTAGGTGAAACAGTAACCAAAGTTTCTCCTACAGTAAAAGCATAAAAAAAAACCCCAAACCAAAACCAGGGAGTGGGAAGTGCAAACATTGTCTGAATTCATAGCTTAGTGAATACTAATTGTATAATGCATTTGTATGCACTCAACAGTATGGAGATGGCTGAAGTAACTAGGAATGGGGAGTTTGGCCCCTTAGCAGTCTAAGGGCAAAAATGAAGACTGTTCAGAACAGTGTTAAATTGAGTAGCCCATGGTATTTGAGATTGGCACATCCTGTACAAAATGCAGCTTTGTAGGGGTGAAAGAGAATCTGTAATACACTTATAGATTGTGCTGCCTGAAATGGGGAAGAGTAGTAGATACTGTAAAAGGGTGGAGTTGGTACAATGAGGCAGCAGGGGCTGTTTCTGACTGAAGCAAACAAAATGCAAAGAATGAGTGTAAACAGCTACTTCCTCTTGGTTCTTGTAGGAAATGTCTTTAACATTAAGAAGATGAAGTATCAAGTACTGCGTGTAACCTGACTTTATGATGCTGAAATGGGTGGGGATGATTACAGGTACAATGAATGCATATAACAGAAGAGCAATGACTTGCACATGATCAGTGTCGTACACACAGGGAAATTGAAATTTAAAACCAGTGAGTGCTGTCTGGCAGAAGGGCTTTCCTTGGTGAACTTTGGTAAAGCTTCCTGTGTAAACTGGGTATCATTCCTTTATTACTTACTGGAAGCAGTTTCTTTCCTTTTAACTGAGTCAGGAGGAGAGGTGACACCACACTGTAGCCACGCAGCCTGATGTTTCAGGGAATTACCCTGAATATTTGACCAGGAAGTAGCTGGTAACCTGGTAAACCCAAGACAGTTACAAGGCAAAATCTGTAGTTTTGTTAGGGTGCTACTGCAGTCAGCTGTCAAGTTCTGAAGTGGTGTGATTTTATGCTAAGCAAGGGCTGTGATTAAGGAAGTGTTAGGCAAGGTAGATCTTCAGCCTCTAGGTATCCAGAGCTGGCCAGCTTTACTTAAATTTAAGCTCAAAAGGTACTCGGGTTCATCTGTGTTGCATTATTATAACCCTTCATGCAAGGTATTATAGGAAGTTTTTTGAGGTGTTTTAATTTTGGCTAAAACCTATTTATGTCACAAGCTGATTTAGAAGGCTTGGAGTTGCTGATACATCCTGCTTAAGAGGGATGCAAGGTTTTTCCCAAGTGTGCCCAACTCTTCTCTCTGCATCTTTAAAGTGCACAGCAGATGTTGAGAAAACCCCTCACCGTCTTTCTGGACTCTGTAGTTAAAAGCAGCTGAAATAGCACAAATACATGCACTGAGGAGACCCTGGGCCTCCTTAGAATGGGGACAGAAAGCTCTTGAAAGAGGTGATGTAAAATGATGATGGACCTGACAATTCAGAAACAGTGCTGGCTATACATAAACAAAGTAGTGTAAGTAAATTCCAGTTAACTAATCTGAAGACAAGTAAAGTTGCAGTAAACTGTATGGAAAAGTGCCTTCTTTCCTGTGAACTGGGTGAAACTTTGGTGTCTAGGAGGTGAATGATCCAGGTGGGATGGTGGGTGGAGCACTTACATTGGGATGGGAAGCTCACAGAACTGTGGAATCATTTAGGTTGAAAAAGACTTTTAAGATAGAATCCAACTGTTGACCCAGCACTTCCAAGTCACCACAAAACCGTGCCCCTAAGCACCATGTTTGTGTTCTTGTTCTGTTGTCTTCATTTACTTGGACAAATGACATGAATAATCAGTGTCACTTGTTCTGCAGTGGGAAGGAGAGTGTGTGTGTGTCTTGAGTGCAGTAAGATGTTACATTTTTATTAAAAGACTTTCTGAAATTTTTACATAGATTTTTGCCTTTGGATTCTGTGTTCTTTTGCAACTTGTATTTTATTAAGCCTGGCAATCAGCCCAGATGCTGTCATATCTTCCATTCTGAATGGCGAGGGCTCATTTTGTTCTTGGTGATTTAAACCCTTGAAAAGCTAGTCCTCCTCCATCATAGTTCTCTAAAACTCTGCATTGTAAGCAGAAGATGTAGTTATTTTGTTTCCTTGATAGCAAAGGGAGCTGAAATTCTCAGATCTGGTGTTTTAACTGAGTTGTAAAAGTTGAGGGGCTGGGCCGGTTCTGATTTATTCAAACAACCAAAAATATCTGGAGAGAGGAAGTAGCAATTCATGATACATGGAGAGAATGGATTTCTTACAGTGTCTGTGCTGTGAAAAGAAGTGTGTTGTATAAGGCCAAACTTAATTAAACCCTAGCTCATTAGAGAATAGACTGCACGGTGATTATTTCTACCATTTGTATGAATGTTGGTAATTTTTTTGCATTAACACCTTGGATGTGAGATGAGGTCATTAAATGTAAGTGTGAGAGAAAAAAACCTTCTGAAATGTTCTGTTTTCTTATTAGTGCCTGACACCATGAAAATACCTATTTTTTAATTGTATATGAAGCATTTGACTCATTCTTGTGTATTTCTTGTGTAAACCACCTCTGTAGTCATATGTGGTTTTACTAGAATAAAGAGCTGAGTAATAAAATACAGCTTCATTCTGTAATTGTTTCTTGGATGGTGCAACATTTAGGAACTGTCTTTGAGCACTGATTGTCTAGAACAGTAAATTTGTTCCTATATATGTTTTTCCCTGGTTGGATCCCAGACTTGCACATGGCGGCTTTGTTCCTGTATTTTATTTAATAATTAAAATATAAATTTAATAATAAATAAAATAATAATTAAAAATAATTTTAACTGGTCACAGCACTTAAGTTACACTTCAATTATTTTTTTTTGGCGTTCTGTTTTATTGGCATTGTTCATTGCAGGTAAAAGATTGAACCATGAATCCAATGTAGTTTATTTGTTTTGATAATTTTAATCTTACTTTGCTTAAATATCTTGTGTACACAGTGAGGAACTAGGAGAATTCATGGAGATGAAAGGTGCAAACAGCCCTGGGATCCTTGTGCTGACCACGGGCCTCAGCAAACCTTTTATGCGTCTGGATAAATACCCCACGTTACTCAAAGAACTTGAAAGGCACATGGAGGTATATCTTATCAGCATTTATGTTCCAGCTTAATGATGATTTGACAACAATTATTTTAAAGGTACATGTCAAACATGATGGGACCCAAAATTGCATTTGCTTGCTCTTCAGCCTTCTAAACTACAGGCTGCAGTGGTTTATGTAAAAGTCAGTGCAGTAAAACTTCCTGTAAAAGATAAACATTTAAAGTAAAACTATCCAGAGAAGCTAATCATCATTCCTAGAACTTACCAGGGTCTTCAGTTGACTTGACATTGAATGTGTCCACTGCACACTACTTGAGGCCACTTTATCTTGCAGAGGGAGTGCTGCCTTTCACTTCAGTATGCTGAACACATTGGCAAAATAGTCCCTCTGACTTCTAGTGAGCACTGTCCAAAAGTGATCTTTACAGGACAAGAAGGTGTTTGAGGACCTAATCTTTTCACCTTTGGATTTTATAGGTTATATGTTTGGAGTGGGAAAAAAGAGAGAAAGTGTGGGGTTCTTGTCACATAGATTGGTTTTGCCAGCCAGTGACAGCAGAACGTGTTAGTCTGTAGGAAATCACCTTTGTGACAAAGCTAACCTGCTAAACAAAGCTCTCTTAATTCTTTCCTCTTGAGATTTCAAAATCTCTTATCCTCTAGGTCTTGTAAAACTTCTTTGGCTCAATTTTAAGTATAACTAGGACTGTGCTAAGTAACTGTAGTTCTACTACGAGCCAGACCCACCAGTGTTTAATATGAGAAGGCCATGAAGAGACTAGATCAGTCTAAACTTCAATTTTGCAGAATTGTTTATTTGGTTTTATTTAAGCCTCTTACAATTTTTAAAATTAATTTTGCTAGAACGGAACCTTTTATGTATGTTTTCTCTATTTTTTTTAGGATTATCATCCGGATCGTCCAGATATTCAAAAATCCATGACTGCCTTCAAAAATCTTTCTGTAAGAGTCATAAAAGGATGGATTATATATTTTAAGTAGAATGTTTTCTAATTACATCTTCCTGTATTGCTTAAAAAAGTGAAGCTTTTTCATAAATGTGTAATAAATTTTTAAAATCCTGGGAATCAATGCTGTGTGTAGGCAGAGCTAAGGATGGTAATTTGCTGGGGAGACGTAGTAAGTAGACTATTGGTGTAAGAATTGTGCAAAGTATTTTACACCTCTTTGTCTGCCCTATCATTATACTTCATCCCCCTTTCTACTAGTGCTTGCATGACTAGTGCCCTGAAGAAGGGCTTCTTTACAACAAATGAGTACATATTCTGGTTTTTTTTTCCTATGTGCATTCTTTCTCAGGGAATGGCATTGGATTTTAGAGGTTGAAGAGAAGAGTGTTAGTGAAGTTGAGAAGATGCAAAACTTCTAGTTACAATTGGAACAGGAAGCCTAATTTGAACAGATAAGCTGTCTGCTACTGTCTTTAGAAAAAAAAAGAAAAAAAAAGAAAAACTATGCCTCAACTGCAACAAGCAATGATTAGTGCAGTCTCAGTTATCAGAAACTTAATGTGTTGTGCTTCCTCTTAAGAATGTATGCTGATGATAACCTGACATTTTTTATTTTTTCAATCAGAAATTTAGTGTTATCAGTGTTCAGAAGAGGTTTGTGAGTTACATCCTCTTGAGTGCTATAACAACAAGAGGAAACAATTCTGTTGAGAAAAATTCAAATAAACAGAAGTAGAGCAGGTTGGAGTTACTTAATAAAAGTAGGAACACAAGGTTATAAACACTCAGGTTTGCACAAGTGGCATGTCTCTTCTTATTGAAAGATGCTTTGTTGTATAGATGTGTATTTCTGACAGAGTCACTGTGTTACTCTTTGCTGCTGAGCATGTCCATTTTTGGTTAGTCATACCAAAATTTGAAGTATAAAGGAAGGAGAAAATTGAGTAACAGAGCTATGACTGAATTTGGAATGGTAATTGAAGTCAATGTATTGAAAAGCCATAATATTTAATTCAGTAGAACTAGTTTATAAAAATATTGGTAGCAGTTCTCTAACCGAAAATGCTTCAAGTAAGATGCTGTCTGTGTGTATTACAAGCACAGCAGCAGTAAATACAACTGTAGTGGTATTTCTACCCTTAACCCATTCCAGATTGTTAGAGTTTGTAGAGATGATGTTTTCCCTGTGTTTGTTAGGCACAATGTCAAGAAGTACGGAAACGGAAAGAACTTGAACTGCAAATACTGACAGAAGCTATTCGCTGCTGGGAGGGAGAGGACATCAAAACACTTGGCAATGTCATTTACATGTCCCAAGTCATGATTCAGTGTGCTGGAAGTGAGGTAATGTCCTTCTCATCTTTACTGTTACTCTTCCAGTTTTGAATAAAATTCATTATAATCATTATACAACAGAAATAAAGAAAGTGCTTCAGAGATGGTAATCTAAGCTAAAGTCTTTCTGTGTTGATTTAAGGCATATTTTATAAAACCTGAAATAAAATTCCTTGAAGATGGATGGTCTCTTCTGTAAAATTTACTGAAAAGCGACTAAATAGAGTAGTTATAAATATTGTAGGATGATTTTTGCAGGGCTTTTTTCAGAGGGCATAATTGAACAAGATTTTCCATGTGTTGTTATGTTGCAGGATCATTGTGCATAGCAGTTATTACAGTGTGTTTTAAATAGCAAAAGGTTTAAAGTTTTATGTTGTAAGGTGTCTGAGACAAACTCTTTTTTGGCTGTTATGGGCATATTGCTCAAGTAATTAATTTTGAAATACAAGCTTGATACCAAATGCTTTTTGAGAAATAGAATAAGAAGATAAATTAGAAAGTTAACAGTGACAGAGTTGGGTGATTTTTTTCTAACCAAAGAAGCAAATAAAACATAAAGAAAAAATTGTCCTACCAGAACTAATGTTAAAATAATCAGAAAAGCAAGAACTAACAGAAATGCAATGTTATACAGGTTACTGACATGTTTTCATTGCTTGTTGTTCTCCTGAAAAATCCACGAGGCTTTGAATCTGATGAGGGCTTTTGAATTGCAACCTCATTCAGTCCATTTCCTCCCTTAGAACAAAGAGGTCCATAAAGTGTTTATGCAGCTGAATATTTAGAAGTTAGTCACTTGATGTTTTTCTCTCAGATATTTTGTTAGGTGTTAAATAAGATTCAGTAGAGCTAATAGTGCATCTTCTGCAGTCATGTCTCTTTTTGAAGCCAGCAAAACAAATCACCATTGCCCACTCTCATCATGAGATAAAATGTCAAATGTAATGGACTTCTAGAAGTTTCTGTTTAGCATAGCAGCTTTTTGGCAAGACACAGGACAGCTTCATTTGTGCAACAGCAAATGGGTTAGATTTTGTCTTTCTAAAAATTATATAGACATTTGCAAATGTTTACTTAAAAACATTAAAACCTAAGCTAAGGTTCTTGTAATTTTGCAAAGATGCTTGAAATTAGGATGGTAGCTTTGTCAGTTGATGTACTTAGGTTGTTATTAAAATATTTCACTTTAGTGCTTCTCCCTTTTATTGTTTATAGCAGTAGATTCAGAGTAAACTTATTCCTTATTCCATAAAAATACCCCAAAACAAAACCACAATGGAGGAAACCATACATGAAACCAGAAAATTAAAACCAGAACAAAGTAATGAGTGCTTTTGTTGTGACTGTACTGATTATTCCTTTGCTTCTCAGCATAACCCACTGTTTAAAAATCTGATCTCCAATTTGAGAGACCACAGTCTCCATATGACTGTAAAAGTATCCATCTAAATTATAGGAAGAAATAGATCCAGTATGTAATTTTGGTTTTACTGAAATTGGCCACACAGTTGTTATCATATTAAGCAAGGTCAGTATTTCACCCAGACTGTAAAAATCCTGTTTTAAAATACAAGGCTGTACTTTTCTGGAAAAAGTATAGGCATGTGTTAGTAGCACTTTTCAAATAGAAAATAAGTAGTTCTGTCTTCTTCTCTTCTTTTTTTTTTTAATACAATGGAGAAATAGTTTTGAAGTGAGCAAATATAATCATCCAGTTATAATGCTGAGAACTTTTAGTAATAGAAAAATGGATGATGGGACTTGTGAAGGTGTATTTACTTTTTCATTTTCTTCTTTTAACAAGGAGAAGAATGAAAGGTATCTTCTTCTCTTCCCTAACATTTTGCTGATGTTGTCTGCCAGCCCAAGAATGAGTGGCTTTATCTATCAGGTAAAGTACTACATTTATGTATGTGTAAAATGGGTTGGGGGATGTGTTCTTTCCAAATGATATTTCATAGGAAACTTTAAATATAAACTTTAAAGAAAAAAGGTAATGTCTGCAATAAGAAGTGGTCATCTGTCTTACAACATTCTGCCCTAGAACTCCAGGGTTTGATTTTCTTTGTATGTGTGACTATCACCAAGGAGACATTAGTTTTTTTACCTTGTTAGGAGTAGATGATGAGAGGAAGTATTGGGAACTTTTAAGATCTGTGTGGGGAACCAGTGTTGCTGCATAGGTTTGTTAGCGCTCTTTGCTGCTTGAGACTTAACAAAATTGCACAGTGCCCTTAAGCTTTTATTAGTGTGAATTAGGCTGTTACCATCAGTTTGTTTAAATGCATCCACGTGAGTGTTTTTTCTTGGAATTGGTGGCACACTTTCAAAATTCATCTTTTAGGTTTTTTCTGTTTAATGAGCACTGAGTCACAGAGTAGAAGTTGTTTTGGGGCTCACAGACTAGATTCCGTCTGCATGAAGCTGAAGTGGAAGGCATGCTCCAAATGTACACTTGATGCTCTAACTGTGGGAAATGATCAAGTACACAGACTGACATTCAGTTCCTGGCCCCAGCCTCAGGCTCTCCAGTGTAACACCACCCAAAATGCATACAAGGTGGCCCTAGGGACCTTGGCACCAGGTGTTTCACTTCACAAATCCTCTGCTCACAGCCACTAGACAGTCTTTGAGCTCTCTCCCAACTTTCCTAGCTGAGTACTTGTGGCTGTCCTGCAGGCCTGTTCCAGAGGTGGAACAGCTGCTATAGTGCAGGGGTGCCTTTCTCTTGGCTGCCCTGTAGCTCTAGGCTCTGTTTCACAAAAACACTTGCATCTTGGGTATATAGTTTCAAAGACTGCTGAGGGAGACAAATGTGCAATCCCTGACTTTCCAAGTCTTGTAAATGTTCAAGTAATGCCATTCAGGTTTGGGGCATCACAGTAAAATACCAAAAGACAGGGAAAAACTGCAACCAAGTTCTAAAAGAAGACAGATTTCACCTACTAGAAGTGCTTCTATAAAGCTGACACTTGAGCTGTTCATTCCTTTCTCCTGAGCAGTGATTTGCCTACTTCAAAGGAATGCTGAAGATTGGTCATTTGGTATTCCTATGTGATCAACCACAGTCAGTCACAAAAATGTGACACTTTTTTTTTAATTAGGAGCAATTAAATTCCAAAATTTGTGTTTGAATTCGTACCTTACCTGCCACAATTGTAGATGGATTTTTCTGAAATGCTGCTGCATTAGGTGGTTCAAGGGGACTGTTAAGTTTGTGGCACTTCTAATTATCCCAGTGTTGATGGAAAAAGGCAGTAGAAAAGGCATGTTAGTTCTGTGTTCCAAGTGGCATAGTCAGAATTTCTGGTGAGGATAGATTCTTCTGTACTGATTACAAAGCAGCTGACTGGAAATTTAGTATGTTAACTAGCAACATGAAATTAAACAGTCCGCCAAGCTTTATTTTTCCTCTCCTATCATTTGCATTTCTTCTACTTCTTCCCACCCACTTTATCCCCTAGATGTACAGGAATTTTCATTAAATAAATAAGCCATTTTCTGTGACTTGTCTTCAGCTTCTAGTTAGAATGGCCACAACCCTTTCTTAGTGTTCACTGTCCAAGCATCTCTTGAAAGCAAAACTCTTCATTTCCTCACAACCTCATGTGTGATAGTCCCAGCACTGAGAATGTCTCAGATTTTAATGACTACACAGCAAGGTGAAATTATTTCATCACTGTGTGTCTGAGACAGTTGATCAGAGCCCATGTCTAGAGTGCATAATGTGGGCCTTCTGGACATTTTTTTCTGTGGTTCACATTTCAGAACTGGGATGGATATGGGCAGAAGATGGAGTTCTCCCAGTCATTCTCAGAGAAATTATGTCAGGCATAATTATGTAGGATGATGGAGGCATCATCCTAATAACACCTTCCCTGCATTTCTGAATAGCCCACTTGTTGTCAGGCTTCAGATTTTCTGGTTGATAGTGCTGATAGCTACCATGTGAGCTAATGGGAAGAACTTTTAGCAGTGGTAAACTGAAGTCACAAGAAGTAAGGACCATACTCCTTAGGAAGGCTGCACAATTGTTTGTTAAAAGAAGGGAAATCCAAATGATTCACCAGTTCACTTCAGTCTTCTATTTTGCTGGGTTTGTACTTTTTCTTGCCATGTGGTTCAGGTGATCTGTCTCCAGGGTACCCCTATATTGCCTCCCCACCTGTGTCAGCAGTTCTTGCACATCTCTCTTGTGGTTTTATGCTGTGTTATTCGTGAACCATCAGACAGGAAAAAAGGCAAAAGAGCAAATTTTAGCTGCATTTTATAGTGCACATGGCCACCATGTTTCCTTCCCTGGGGAAGCTGCCACAAAAGAACTCCTCCTTTCTCTTTGGTATTTTGGGCCTGAGCATGCTCTGTGCCTACAGAATACCAAGTGATTTTTCATTTTCTAGCTTCTAAGAAACCTTTGTCCATTCTGCTGTCTTTAGGAAAGAGGAAAACATGAAGTTGGTTTTTATTCTTTCTGCTGTGTTGGAGCCAAAATTCCACAGTACATAGTATTTGTGCTTTTGCCAGTATTTGCTGAATAGTGTTTCTGTGCAGGAGAATACAGAATGTCTTAAAGAACTTTTCTTGAAGTTTTGTTTTCAGTGAAGCTTTTCATCACAAAAATACTAAATTTTATTTATTCATCTGTTTCTAAAGGGTCAAAAAGTTATCCTAAACTGACTTCTTTTTTTTCCCTGCTTGACTGGAAATGGGATCTCCTGAAAAATTAGTAAGTTCTTCAGAAGTTTTTTCCCTGCTTGACTGGGTTTAAAATGGGATCTCCTGAAAAATTAGTATGTTCTTCTGAAGAAAACTTAGAAATTTGAAGGTGTTCACTGCTTTTTTTCCCCCTCAAAGTATTTCCATGAGGGAATTTAGTTGTGGCTTTGTTAGAGAAATAAATCTTCAGTAAATAATTGATGCATTTATTTAGTGAAATACTCCTTTATAAATTTACTTGTCCTACAGACTTTGTTCTGGGAGCTAATAAGACAGTTTGCAAACAAATGAGCTTGAAGAAGAGTCACTGTTGCCTCCAGTCATGTAATGTGATCCTGAAGGTCTCAGTTTCAGGAACCTGAGACTGAGGAATGATCACTGTTGTGTTTGTATGGATTTTGTAGCCTGAATAGGTATCAGCCAGACTTACTGACATCACAGATATCATTTGCAGAAGTTGGACACATGAAAAACTCCCATTATGAGATGTTTGTATGGATTTTTGAATGTTTTTAAACCTGTTGGGGTGTATGTGTCAATTTACTGTGAATGTCGTTTTTTCAGAGCTTTTCTTTCATTAGTAATGTTTTAATGTGTTTTGTATTTAATGTCAACATCTTTTTTCTTTTTAAGGGAAAACTGCCTATGACAGGAATGACTATTACAAAGCTAGAAGACAGTGAAAACCATAAAAATGCATTTGAAATATCAGGTATTGCCCATTAGTATTTTTATTTACTAGTTATTCAAGCATATACTGTTTCAAACATCATGTTCACTCTGAACAGAAGAAAAAAACTTGTATATTGTGAGGGTGACCAAGCACTGGCACAGGGTGCCTGGGCTGTCCTTGGAGGTACTGGAAAGCTCCCTGGCCATGATCCCAGGAACAGCTCCAAGTGTCTGTGCTTGAGCAGTGGGGACCTACAGAGGTCCCTTACAGCCTCAGTCATCCTGTGGTTATTCAGACTTTGTAACACAGCTAGCCAGAGCCTCACTTGAAGGTTGGTTTTTACTGCTTCTCTTATGCAGTTAAGGTGCTCTTTGCATGGGATTCATCCTGGAATTTCTGTGTCTTAATGAATGGAGGCAGTAGCCTGGGAGAAGATCTTTTGTGATGAAGCAGTTCCAAGTATACTATTTACTGAAAGAACAGGAATTCAAGAGGCTCTGGAAGAGCTTTGAACAAGAGTTTTCTTGTAGAAATTTTCCACCTCTTTCTGAGAAAATGAGATGCTTATTTAGCATCTCTGATGTTAATGATGGTTGCCATTGTGCTTCTAGGTAATTTCTATCTGTTTAGTCATTCATTTCATCATGTATATCCTGAGACAATTTAAAGGGCAGTGCAGGGTCCCCATGGTGGAGTTTTGTATCTTCATTAATTTCCTGGATCAGTTCTACATCCAAGCAGGTTGCATTTGAAGAAACTAATTTTGACTGTCTCAAGTATGATATCAATGCTATGAGTCACAGGGGAAAGAATTGTTTGTATTGAGAAAAAAAAGTGTTTTTTTTGCAATAATAGCTATCAGGCTGATCTCAAGGGGAATGCAATGGGTTAAATGGTGTTAACTTTCACTTCTGCATCATATAATCATTTATCTTTGGTTGAGGTAACAAATGAATTCTGCCTTACCTTTGATTTTATTCCTTCTTCTGAGATAAAATTGGTGAACTCTTACTATATAACTTTTCCTGTACAGACTCAACAATGACATTTTAGGCTGTGTTCTGGCTTTGCTGGGGAAGATGGAGAAGCATAAGGCTGGTAGATGAGCCTGTCTCCTACTCTTGTCATTTAAGGTTGTGCTTAATTACTAAAGTTAAAGGAAAAAAGTAGAACTGTACTAGGCTAAGAATAAATACATGGAGGTGATGTGTGTTACAACCTGGAAAAATGGGATGCCGTTGTACTGAATATATTATTTAAATTTTTGCTTATTATTGAGAATACATAAGGTTTTAAAAAATGAAATCATGTCAGACTGACTAAACTGTTCTTTTTCGTTTCCTATGTCTTTCTGATGTCTGTCACTTAGGAAATATGATTGAAAGGATATTAGTATCTTGTAACAACCAACAAGATTTGCATGAATGGGTGGATCACCTGCAGAAGCAAACCAAAGTCACAAGTGTTGGGAATCCCACCATTAAACCTCACTCTGTGCCATCTCACACGGTAAGCAGTGAATGAGCAGAATTAGGTTATAATTAGGTTGTCTGGCAAATATAACACCATGGAAAGCCTTTTTTTTAGCCATTAGTAACAAGAACTGAATTTTGTCACTGTAGTTTAATAGGTAAAATGATAATGCTATTTTTAATTGTCTGAACAAAGAATAAAATGCTTAAAACTCAGTGTAACAGTTAACTGGGGTGAAAGAAAGTTCATTATCATTGCTTTTTCTGTTTTGACCAAGTGCATACATCACCATCTTTTAAATACTTAGAACTGTAGGTTGTAATTGGTGATGTACTTGACAGGCTGTGGAGAAACAGTAATTTCTTTTGGGTTCTGCATTTGAATTGTTGGATATGAATGGTGCTAAATTTAGCTCCACCCTTAGTGTTGAGAGAAGTGGGAGCAGGGCTGCTTGTAGCTGTTCTATCTTTAGTTTTTGCTCTGTCTGTGGTAGACAATAAAAAAATTTAAGCTCTTTTTTCCCAAAAAATACTTTAGTGTAAAATTTTTTGAAGGCCAGCTGTAATAAACAGAAATTCTCTAGCAAGTGGGATTATTTCCTTGATGACACTGTCTCCATTATGATAATATGCCTTCTTTCCTTTCCCATCATGTTTGACAGCTTCCTTCCCACCCAGTGACTCCCTCCAGCAAGCATTCAGACAGCAAGCCAATACCACTGACACCTGCCTACCACACTCTCCCTCATCCCTCACATCATGGGACTCCACACACCACAATAAACTGGGGACCGCTGGAGCCTCCCAAGACGCCCAAGCCTTGGAGCCTGAGCTGCCTGCGGCCCGCGCCTCCCCTGCGGCCCTCAGCAGCTCTGTGCTATAAAGAGGTGAGGGGCAGCAGCCCAGAAACAAGACACTGTGGCAGACCTTCAGCAGGAAGTTGTAAATTCTTTTTTGGTGGCTGTGTGTATGTGACTTTGCTTTAATTTTGTAAATCTCATAAACGGGGAAAGAGCGAGAGTTGATCTGCAGTGCAAGGTTTGTATTGAAACTTAGCTGCTGTAAGAGATTCTTCTGTTTGGCTGTACTATATGCTTATTTTGTAATTTAAATTGAAATCCTTTTATGCTTTCATGTGTAGGCCACTAAATTCTCCAATGTATTAAAATTTCAATAATCTTTATATTGTTTAGCCTACAATAATGTCCAAAACCTATCTTGATAATCTTCGGTAGGTCCTGGTCAGTCACCTTTTTACTTTCTCGTTCTGTGTTTTCACAGAAGATGTATTATATCTTTAAGGTAAAGGGTAGACCAGCATCTTCCTTTTGGCCCTGAAACTTAGTGTTGTTCCTGTAAATTACTGTGACCACATTTTGAGCAGAAATGCTGCTGGGTTTGTTTATTTGTTTATGGCTTTTGTTTGTTTGTTATGTTGGTTTTTGGTGTTTGTTGGTTGGTTTTTTTTTGTTTGTTTTTTTCTGTAGACCTCTGTAAAAACAGACATAGACTTTTATAAATTTTGGCTTTGAAGGGTATAGTAGCTGCCAAGCTTCCTTGTTAGGTCCTCTTTTACTTGCTTCCCACTAGACAAGTGAAATGTGTTGTCTCTTCAACTGTTCAGGAAAAAGATCTGTTAAGGTATTCCTGCCTCTTCTCTTCAGTCTAGCTCCCAAACAGGCTGAATGCCTTTGCAGCAGGTTTTATGTATATTTCTGTTAATAGAACAGATAAAATACTTGGTTGTGTGTATAGTTGGAGGAAGGGTAGAGAGGAAATCAGCCAATTCAAGCAAACTGAGCATGGCAAAAAACATTAGTAAACGGTTTTATGTATATTTCTGTTAATAGAACAGATAAAATACTTGGTTGTGTGTATAGTTAGGATAGGAGGAAGGGTAGAGAGGAAATCAGCTAATTCAAGCAAACTGAGCATGGCAAAAAATATTAGTAAATTGAATTTTGGTGCTGTTAAAAGGCTTTTAGTTAGTAATTCCTGTATGCATCTTAGAAGTTAAATTCTTGAAATGCTGTCTAGAAGCTCTACTTTTTATTTTTTCTGTACAGGATCTCAGTAAAAGCCCTAAAACCATGAAAAAGCTGCTTCCCAAACGCAAGCCAGAGCGGAAGCCATCGGATGAAGAGTTTGCACTGAGAAAAAGTAAGAGAGATTTGAACAAACATCTGCATAATACAAAGGGTGGAATTAATATCAGTTTAATTTCTGTAAGAGTTAGGTGTACAGTGTAAGCAGGTCACCTGGTTTCCTCTCTCATGTCAGGGGAGAGGGGAAGGTATCTCCAGAGGATGATTTGTTATAGTCATCTTATGCTGTGATGACATTTGTAGAGCTTTACTAATTTCTACACTGGATGTCTGCTTGTGAAGTGCCTATTTCTGTTTGTTACAGAAGCAAGGAGGTTCACTAGATAGCAAGGTGAAGTTCAGTGAGGTAAACCTGTCTTTTAGTACTGTAAACAACAAGGTGAAGATACTGAACTACTCTTGCACAGCTACTCTTCATAGCTGGGTTCTTTAGTTGGTCTTTGTAGGAGATTCTGTTGTCCTGGGTGTTGGAAAGCTGGTTATTGCTACTGATTTGAGGACAAGTTTCTTCCACAATCACTTCTTCTAGGATCCAACAGTCTTCTCTTATTTCCTGTAAATAAGACATTTGCTCATGTCTGTATCTAAATAAATTGTAGATGGTTAGGTTGCTTGAAGTCTGAAGAAAAATGCTGCTCTGAGTGAGACTTAGTAATGTACAGAAAGAGGTCAAAATCTGGATGTTAGGATAATTTGAAGTGGAGGGAGCATTAATGTTATCAAGCAAACACAGTATTCACTTACTTGTCAGTGTTGCTGTAATTCTTCCTTAGAAATGTGAGTGAATGAATAATCTGATTACTGGTATCAATAAAAGACAGGGTGTTTTATTGGACAGATTTTTGCTGTTGCTTTTGTTTCTGTGTCTGTCTTTTGCTCATGGGCTTTTTAAGAGTGTGCCATGAGTGCTCAGTGCATGAAGTGTGTTATTGTGGCAGTTGTCTCTCACAGGCCTATACAGAGTTGGAGAGAAAAAGCTTTTCCTCAGGGTGCTCTTGGTTCGTCTGAGGTGTTAGTCCTTCTGATGTTCTGTGAATTTCATAGTGCAGAGGTTAAGGTAATGAGTAGAACGATTCTCTGTCCATAGATGTGCAGGTGGATGTTGTAGTTCAGCATGGTTTATCCTTACAGCAAGGCACCTGTTTAGGAAAAATGAAAATACTGTAATGCAGTATCATCTCAGATGCTGGAGAATGGAGATTCAGTAATTGTAATGATAATGATGAAGCTGTCAAATGGCAGGTTTAGCAATTGTTAAAGAACACAATGGGAAGAGTTAAGGGTTTTTACTTGGGGGAAAGCAGGAGTCTGTAGTTTGCAAATACATTGTTCTACTCCTGATTCAATAACTTTTATTGAAAGGTATTCCTTGGTGTGTTTCTTACAGATTCTTGGTATTCATCTTCCCTAATCAGTAATTAGAAGCTTCTGTTAGTGTTTCTTCAACTGTCTCAATTTTTTTTTAAAAGATATAAAAGTTTCCCACTTGTACAGAATTTAAAGCATATTGGTAGAGAGGTCTGGATTTTGTTACTGCCCTTCTCAGGAATCCAGAGGATTTATGGGCTGTGTTTTGAGAACTGCTGTGTCAAATTAGCATTTCAACAGAAAACAACTGAGATGTTTCAACTGACTGCCCTCAAAATGCTATTTCAGAAGTGTAGTGTTTGTTCTGCTACTGTAATTATATGGTGCTGCATTCTAACTACAAAATCCAATTATTTTTCCTGCCTTGAGAGAGGGATAACCCATACTTTAGGGTTCCTGCATCTCTTAAGCTGTAGGAAAATTGTATTGGGTCAAGATAATTTCTGCAGTAGCTAGCTTGTCCCAGCAAATGTTTGGAAAGTTGGCTTTGTTGTGGTAATTATAAATCACAAAACCCAGCAGGATGTATTGGCTGGCAGAGAATACAACTGCATTTTGATATTGAAGGCTTCTCAGATTCATGTAGTAGGAAATCTTCAAACCTGGTTATTTCACAGGGGAAAAGAGGAAAAATGCTTTTAAAACAACAAATTGTCTTTCTTTGCACATAGACTTCTGCTCTAATCTAAACTAATAATGGTAGAGGTAGAGGTTCACTCTATTGTGAGTGAACAATTTGACACTATTTTTACTGAGTCACCCAGTGGCATTTGCTGTGGAGCTTTACCTTTTGGAAACAAGCTTGAATAGTTAAATTTGTTCAGTAGTGCGATTTCTGTGCTGAAGTCTGAGTAGTTTAGAGTAGTCACTTTTCAGATATATGTACATGATCCCTTCTGCATGCTGGACTGAAGTTATGTTGTTAATTCTGAGTTCTGTTTTCAACTGTGTGCTGTTAAAAGGGGTGAATTTGATTTATATATATACATAGAAATGCAAATTTTTCAAGATGTTATCTGTGAATTAGTATTCTATTTTTTGATTTCTTTGATTAAATAATGGAATAGTGTGGATATTGAGTTGTGTATTCGTATAATAACCTGAGTATATTGGGGTTTTTCAGTAAAATGACTGGTTTAGAATGAGAGTCCTCACATTTCAAAACACATTGTACAATATCAGATGCTCATAAAATTTCTTGAATGCATGGGTGGTTACTCTGAATTGAATTATTTCTAAGCATTTCAAAATAGTCTTTGTCCTTTTAAACTGTTACATTTGGTCATTGAAGTTTGAATTTTACAATTGTATTATTAAAATAATTTTAAAGGGTTGATTAGGCTGACCTTTGGACTCAACCAAACTGTACTGATTTACAAAGGCTTTTTCTATATTAAGAAAATAATGTTTAAAATTCTATTTTTCCCATTGATTCTAGGTACAGCTGCTTTAGAAGAAGATGCTCAAATTCTTAAAGTCATTGAAGCATATTGCACAAGTGCCAAAACACGTCAGACATTAAATTCAAGTAAGTTATCCATTTCTACCCATTTCAGTACTTTCTAGCTAAAACATCAATAAGATAGTTTGCAAAATAGAGTGCTGTATATTCTCAGGCCTTTGCAAATAGCAAGTTGGACCTGCAAATAATAATAACCTGTTTCTGGTTTAACATTAATGCCAGGTGTTTATGTATTGGATTCCGAGGACCATGGTTAGAGACTATAATTTTTTCAGTATTTTGAAACAATCCAAAACATCAAAAACCCAAATGTAACTACTTGTCATGGTTTAAAATTTTATTAAAGCTTTACCAATGAATAAGATGTGTCTGAACTGAATATAACAGCTAATCACTATGCTTTTGGATAAATTTCAAGAAGCTGGTAAGTAGGAGGAATGTACAAGTCATTGTAATTTTGGAGGACTGTATTTTTGTTGTGTTCTGTTCAACAAAGACTTTGTCTATGGAAAAATAACCTAGACCTATTAAATTTTTTTTAAATTTTATTGCCACTAGTTGTTTTTAGTATTAATTACAAATTTTAATCCCGTCTCATAATTTCAGGAGAAATTGTTCTCAGATGTGTGTTGCTTAAAGCCATTTTTAGTTTCTCAGATCAATACCTAGCATATTGAAAACCTGTAACGTGCCTCTGGGGTCCTACTTCATTTAATCCAAATCAAGGTTGCCATGTGGAGTTCCTCTGTATTGTAAGTAAAACATTGCTCAAAGCAGGGGAGTCCACCAGCATGTGTTCCATTTACACAAGGAAGGAGAAAATGCTGTTGCGTTTGTTCCTTTTTGCACTGTTGAATACAAATTTAATTTGGAGATCCTTGGAACACAGTATGATGAATTTGAGGTACTTGGCTGGTTTTGCTGGAACTAGAAGACTGGACATCATAACTTCTTGTCCATTAAAGATATTTAAATTTTGCAATATTCATAATTTTTACTGCTGCCTACAGTGCTCTAGGCCTGTTTTGCTTCCAAGCAAAAGCACTTCGTGCTGACAGTTGAAGTATTAAAACACAATTGCAGACTTAGTTCTTGAATTTTCCTAATACACATTTATTTGCTATTGCCACCTTGAAAAAAAAAAACACAGCTACTTTGTATTCCTATGTAACTTGCAATGGGAATATGGCAGTTCTATTAGATTGTAAAAACCTCTCAAGTAACAAGAGCCTTAATTTTAATTTTTCTGTCTTAATGAACTGTATATCTCCAAGATCATGAAATCAGCTACCACTACTATTTTTTAATACTAATCTTTTTAAAGTCCTACAGTCATTACAGTAGTGTGTTTAATTGGATAAAAGGAATGAATGAGTTCAAAGTTCTGAAGATATACTGTTGTTCCAAACAAAATCAAATGAGATGATTGCCGTTTCAACACCTCAACTGTGTTCTGTTATTTCCAAGGATAACGTGACAAGAAATGGTTGGGAAAACATTTGCACTTGCACAGTAGTGTGTGTGTGCAGATATGAAGTGGATACGATTTTTTTTTGCTTGCCTATTTTTCCTGTCTATGTATATTTAAGAAATATACATAGTGCTGTGGGTATCATTGCATACATCAGAAGTCAGCTCTTTTATTTGCCCTTAATTGCAGCAAGAAACAATTTTTTATTGATTAGGCACACAGCTGCTTTGTTTGGAAAGCAGTGTTGTCACCTAAGACTAGGTTTCAGAAGGTCCATTTGTAAACTGGAATTGGAAATAGGGGAAGAACCAATAAAGCTGAAATTGCTTCTGTTGGAGCAGTAGTCAGTGTAGAATAATAGAATGAGAGAGTTGCCTGTCATCTGTGAATTACGCTGGTTTTTTACATACTCCATTCTTACCTCCCAGTTAATATTCTGCCTGTCCCTGACAGCACTCACTGGGAAATTCCCCTACTGCACCTTAATCTGCTGCTTTTGGCAGTGTCAGTACAGCAGAGCTATGGCACCAGTGCATACTGGTAAGGTGTAGTATTAGAGGTAGCAGAGCAGCTCTTTATCAGTTGTTTGGGTGGGAAAAAGTGGGATTTAATTTGGGTAGGCAGATGGAAATGAAAGAGCAGAGTCTGACTTTCTCGTGCTTTTCGTACACTGACCTTATTTTGCATTTCTGCTTCAAATGAGGACTTAAAATCCTCTGCAATATCATGTGTATGGTGGCTCGTAACATGGCCACTTACATGGCTTCAATGCTTGGATATTGACAGGCCTTGAAAAGTTACAAAAAACAGTCCTTACTATGTTTGACTAATGATTCTAGAGATGTAAAAATATTGAACTGGGGAGATGGACTCAGGCATGTAGGAGGAGGTGTGTGAGGGGTCAGAATGGGATAGGCTGTGTCACTGTTAGGCTGTTGGCCATGTTTTTCTGCGAGTTAATTTGCCACAAATAACAAGGGGTATGGGCACAGAAAAAAATATACTTTGACAATCTCCTTCAATAGGTGCAAGATGTTGCTGCTGATTTAGTAATCAGCAGCCCTGCTCTGCATGAGAACCTTTGCTTTTCTTTTTCCCCCTTCATTTTCCTCTTCACAGTGGTGACACAAGCACTTCTGTTGGCTGTGTTGTGAGCTGGTGGGAAAATTACCTGCTTGAAAAAACTAACCCTACAAAAGATTTTTTTCATCTGAAGCTGTTTCCTGACCTGGCTCATGAAGCAGCTGTACAAAAGACTGTGTCATTGCAAGGGAGGGAAAGGATGAGGTACAGATATGTGATGGGGAAGGGGCTATTGCTTTTCACATTGGTGCTGGATCATGCTGGCTTACTGTGTTTGTTTACTGCTCTGTGCCCAGTCAAATCCTCCCCAGACCAGAACTGACTCTGTATTTCAAAAGAACCTGACTTCCTCTTGAAAAAATTCTGCTTTCAAGCAATATTTTGTTACTCAAAATTCTCAACTGAGACTGCCTAGAAACTTAAAAACCACTTCAAAATTGTATTGTAACCATTCAAACATTATGTGCTGAGTGTAATTTATACCTAAACCCCAAACAAATTTGAAAAAAAAAAAAAAGAAAAAACCCAACTTTGGTGCCTTTTTAACAATATTTTCTCTTTTCCTTCTCTTCCCATCACCTTTTTGCTTTTATTTCATGTGTTTGGTTGTGGCTATTCCTTACGTTCTCCTCCTCATCCCACCTCTGCCTATCCACATCCACCATTTCATTTCACCTATACATCCTTAGCATGGCAAGGCACTGACCTGATGCATAATCACGTCTTGGCTGATGATGACCAATCAAGTCTAGACTCCTTGGGTCGTCGCAGTAGCCTTTCTCGTTTGGAGCCTTCAGACCTCTCAGAAGACTCTGACTATGACAGTATATGGACAGCCCATAGTTACAGAATGGGGTCTACATCTCGTAAGAGCTGTTGCTCATATATCTCTCACCAGAACTAATGCACTTCTGAGCTTTTCTTAACAAATGCTTGTTGTATCACAGCCTGCTTTTCTTAGATGTTTTCTTGCTGTTCCTTGTCTCTTTAATGTGATATTTTAACAACTTCTGAGGGAGCTCCTGAAACTTCAGTTATACCTGGTGGAAGGCTCTATTGTCAATTCAGTACACATACAAATAAGTCATTCTAAAAAGTGTATATCCTGTTAAGGATGATACTTCTCGAGGGTTTTTTTAACTGACAGATGTTAATTTGTAGCTCTGAATGGTCTTTTTATTCTTTTGACTTGGTCAGTGTAGTAACAGGTCCTTTACTTTCTTTTTTTTTATTGTTTTGGATAAGCACATTTTTATATTTTGTACTGAAGCCATACTGGTTTGAGAGCTGAGTGCCAGCTATATGGAAATACCTTAGTGGTAGTTGTTGAATTTTCTACATATTATTAACAAAATATATAGCTGGTAGAGAAAAGTGAAATGCAGCTTAAAAATAAGCAGTACAAGAGCTGTAAAATCATTCAGATATAAACATATCTGGCCTATTTGTTTGGAAGAGCATTTGCTAATCCATAAAAATTTCTGGTTTTATACTGCTGTCTTTTGCTCATTGCTTAAAACGTTTATATGAAGGACCTTGCTGCTCTTTCCCCACCCCAGTCTGGCAATTGTCATGAAAACCTGGCAGTCCATGCTCATTACATGCAGTGTTTTGGTACTCTCATGTTACCTGTGGTCATACTGTCACTTTACTGTGTGCAGTAGTGTGGCAGAAAGCAGGGTTTAGATGTTTACTTGCCTGTTAAAATACACAACTGTCAACTCTCAATTGACCATTCTTCTTGAAAAGACGAGAGGAAAATGATTCCCCTGATGGAGGCTCCAGTGTTCACCATCTGAAACTCTAGGTACAACTGTGATCAAATTGGCTTGTTTGAAGTTCTGAATAATAGAATGCTTGGCTTTCGGGTTGTACTGTTTGGAGCATGTCTGTGACAGATTTTATTGTGTCTTGTAACTTCTCTCATAAGCAGGTTTGTTTTCAGCAGCAGCTCTTCACTTACAGTCATGTTGGCTTTTTCAGAGAACTGTGACATGCTGTGCACAGCTGAAGGTCTCAAACCTGCACCTGGGGCACTGCTGGGGTGAACTCTGTGTGTGTGTTCTGTCTTGTTGCTAAAGTAATTGGCATCAAAACAAAAATGGCATGTTTTCCAAATCTTTGTAAGCATTAGGGAAAAGTGTGCTGAAAGTGATGAAAGGACAGAAACAGTTCTCAGTTTCACCAGGGCTCCCAAGTGCAACACCCTTATCACTTTTCACATAAGCATGTTATCTGGTGTTCAGATACTATTCTATGAACAAGTTCAGAGTAATGGTGATGAAATTTAACTGCAGCCTGGGAACTTGATCACACTGTTTAAAAGGGAATCAATACCTTTCTGTGGGTTACATGATCAGAAAGTTGCAATTGCTAGGAGTGCATGATTCCAGAAGGTGGTCAGTGTGCAGAAGATGTTTCAAGACAGTTCATGTCTTCAATTTATGTTCAGTCTTGTTTGATCCCCTGCTTTATCCTCTCTCTGTTGTTGGCATTCTATAATGGGACTAACAAAAGCAGTAGTGCTTACCAAGGAGGGTTTTCCTGGGTGCATTTTACTGCTGGTCATATATTAATGTAATGACCAGGAACTTGTGTATGTTGAACCTTTTGCAAATGGAGGAGTCTTGCTTAGAGAAATGAGATAAGTATATGTGCTCCATATCATTTCACAGCACATTTGTAACCCACTTCACTCCCTTCTTCTTTTCAGTCAGTTTTTCTGTTTTGTTTTTTTAATATATATGGAAAGTATGGCTTGTTTTTTCCCTGTTTCTTATGATATGGTGTTCTAGTTGAATAATGTTTTCTGCACTGGATAAATGATAATTCTTTTATGTCTGTTTCATGTTATATAGTGTAAATATGAGTTTGTAATACAGTTGTTGCACTTGAACTTTCCTTACCACACAGAAAGTTTTGTTATCCAGATCCGAAGATTTTGACTTTTTATGCACCAAAGCTTTGACAGTTTACCACCATTAATTATTGTAGCATTTATGTCACTAGGTACTATCATAATTAGGATCTTTCATATTGTGTATTCTCATATTAACATCACAGCACATTTAAAACCATTCTACATCTTCAATGTTACAGGCTGTAAACTATTGTGAACTGATCAGGAGTATTAATGCAAAATGCTTGAAACAAAAGGACAAATGTGGAAATGATGGTATTCAGTCCAAAGGTTCAGTGTTTCTATTTTTGTGGAACTTTAGTCATGGTAATAACAGTACCTTATGTTTATGCAATTCTGTAAATTGTATGTGTACAGTTACAAATACACTGGAAGGATGGAGAACCTGAATTGGAAGGTAGGTTCAAGCCATTGTCAGGCCCTCTTCTCATGGCTTATGCAGTGTTTCCATATAAATTAGTACTTACCATAAGCTGAAGCCAACCAATATTGATTGGGTGTTTTGAGTAATCTTGCCAAAACACAGTAATGTGTATATAGTGACGTAAAACATAGAGTAATATATATTGTGCACTTCATTTGTGAATGGGAGAAGCCATCTTTAGTAGGTGACTGCCTTTGGAAAATGCAAAATGGATGTATATCTGAATGTTTCATTGTACTGTACAGTATGCATATTGTTTGTGGTTGCATATATCAATTAAGTGTTTTGTTTTATATGAAAAGGACATCTGTTATGTACAGTTGAAATAAATTTTGCATTTGCTAGACTGTGACTTTAATATTTAATTATTACACAGGGGGAAAGGACAGCAGAACTTGTAACTTAACACATCCTCTTCTCCCTATGCCTCCTTTCTCTTCCTCCCTTCTTCCCAGAGGAATCAAATGCTGACATGAAAGACCTTTTTTGACATAAGTTTGTAATCTTTGTTTAATGTAGTTGACATCTACAGGAAATTCAATGTAATGGGAAGTATGTATTCTTCTATATCCTCTTTTTTGTAAAAATAATGTCAGAGACATTGCCATCTACAGATGGTTTTTCTGTTAATTGATTTCCTGTTAATTGATTTTATTTTCTTCCTTTTAGTTTTTTGGTTGTTTTTTGTTGTTGTTGTTTTGGTTTTTGGGTTTGGTTTTTTTTGTGTGTGGGGTTTTTGGTGTTTTTGTTTTGTTGTGGTTTTTTTTTTTTGGGGGGGGTTTTTTTTGTTGGTATATTCTCAGTAGAAGCATGGGCTGAATTATTGGAACAATCTAAAACCTACTTCTGCAGGTTTATTGCCAGAAAGAAATTTTATGAATATACTAAGAGTGTATATAACCTTATGTGTTTTCATGATTTAATATTACAACATTTTTCTTTTAAAAGCAAGAGTTATCTGTAGTGTTTCTGCTTAAAAGATGCTTACATATGAGTAAATTTAAACCAATCAGTTAGCTAATATATGTGCTAAAGTGTTTACATCAGAATAAATTTAATAATCACCCCTCTCTATTAAAAGGTCATAACTTTTTTTTCTCTGATTTTAGCAGCTCTAGTCCTGCAGCCATGTGCTTGAAAATTTTTGTATTGGTTACCAAAATACAGGCAGTTCAGTGGATTGGCTCTTTCCAAATGTTGTCTTAGGAATCTCCCATGTCTTCAGATGGTGTCTATCTTCTCAAACTATTCATTCTGGTCTTACATGACCAACACTTACATATGAAGTTATATTTTGGTCCACTTTATTGTTTCTGTTTTACTTACCTAAGCATTTAGGCAGTAAACTGCCTAAATCAGTCATCTGAGTCATGTGGGCTTTTATTCCTCTTTGTGATTCTCTGTTAGTTAAAAACCACAAAACAACTTCATGCCCACGCCTTTTTGTATTATTCCCAAGAATTTGCAAGCAATGGTCTATCTTATGCAGTGAACTAAAGTTTAGATGGTATTTGGCTTCTGATTTGTGTTTTCTTTACAAAGATAGTAAAGGATACTCTTTTGATTTTGGCAGATCTGTAGCACAGATTTTTCAAATTTTTAAATCTCAACACATGCTAAGTCTGGGAACAGCATTTTTAGAATCCTCTGTGTTAGGATCTCATGAAAAATTTATTAAGAAAGAGAAGGTTAATTTGGCAGGTCTGCTCATTTGCTTCAACAAATTTAATATAACAAAGGCAGTGACACACTGAATATTTAAAATGACAAGTAATTTTTTTGTCTAATGTTTGCTTCACTAGGAAATGTACATGTCTGTACATGCCAGTGGCTAATGGTAGTTCTAAACAGTAATGTATACACACACTTGTTTTTCAGTGGCAAGTCACACTCCTGTCATTGAAACTCAAGTAGATTTAATTTCTGAGAGCTTCTTAGCTTGTGAAGTTGTGAAAAACAGAATTGTATACATACAAGTACTGTTTCGAACTTTTGAACTTTATTCCTGCCTTGTTCCCCTCCTTACCTCTCCTAATCACAATAAAGGTATGAAGAAGTGAAGAAAACAGCAATACTTAACAGCTGTGCAACAGTCTTTGATCATGGCCTCAGATAATACTGTGCACTCCTTGAAATTACCACCATCCCCACATATCTGACTTCCATACCTTAAATTAGGACACTCATAGTCTTCCATGAGCCTTCTCCCTTTCACCAGCTGGAGGAAGCTGTTCTTCGTTGACTGGGGAGACCTGTCTTTTAACTGATGCCCTGAAATCAGCTACTTTAAGCAGATTATGTGAATACCCACCTCCATTTTACTCTTGGCTTAAATGGTTCCTGGACAGACAAGGTCTTTGGACATAGGCAGAGATTTAATATCCAGTTAAAGTGGAAGGGTTTCTGAATTTCATTCACCTTTTGTTACTTCCCTTCTGTAAAACTTCTGAACTGCCTTCATATTTGTCTGCTAAATGATTCAAAACAAAGGACCAGTCTGTTTATCAGTACAGCTCTTTCTGAAGCCTGGCTTCTGTCAGGAGCCAGGATGGTGCCATATAAAACTAGCATGGTGCCCAGAGAAATTGTGAATGCCCCTTCCTTGGGAGTGCTCAAGGCCTGTTTGGAAGGGGCTTTGAGCAGCCTGGTCTGGGGGAAGGTGTCTCTGCCCAGGGCAGGGAGGTTGACTCTGTGTCAAACATTTTGTAAGATGTCGTGCTCCTTTTGGGGGAGAGTGAATGAAAGGCTGAGGTTGTGAGTTAGGATTAGGATGTTAGACATTAGTGAGAACCTCTGTGACATTCAGTCTCTGCTGTAGTCTCTTCCTGGTTTGGTGTACGACCATACTCCAGGGCAAGGAGTGGCACTGTACCTGTTTTAGGCAGGTATAAACTGAACTTTTGTGAAGTCATTCAACCATGGATATACCCAAACAGGTTCCAGCTTTTCTTATTTACAGGAATGCTCAGACCTGCTTGCTTGTTTTAGGCTGATTGATTTAGCTGGAAAGGGGATCAGACACTGAAAACCATAAGCAGGGGGCTGTTCCTCACTGGCCTATTCTTGTATTTCAGGTGTTCTACCACATTATGTAGAGGGTATTGCTCAGGCTTGTAGTCCTGCTCTGAATGTCAGGTGGGCTGTGTTGTTAGGGGCTTTACTCTGGAAGCTAAATTCGCTACACCTATAATTTAGGGTATGGTTTTGTCAAACATTGTAATTCTTTATTCTCCACTCTAGTGCTGAGAGGTATTGATATTGACTAGATACCTTTATTTTTTAATGAAATTTAATTTATGGAAACTTAATTGACTTGTGATTGTAGTGGTCAGTTGTTTGCCTTAATTACTCAACAGACTTCTAAACAGTGGGGTTGTTCTTCCAAGACCCTGGTTTTAAGAGTTCCCTATTGAGAACTTACGGCAACTTACTTGGCCTTAATATTTGTTTGCTAATCTTGAAATAATTGTTTGGGTTTGTCAAACATACTTTCTTCTCCCATCTACCTTACTTCCCTCAATACCCACCCCCTCAAAAAAAACCAAAACAAAACAAAACAACAAACAAATCAAATGAAACCCTGTTTTGTGTAGCTTGGGATGTTGGGTGTCCATCTTAAAAAAACCCCATAAACCAAAAAACAAACAAATAAAAAAACCCCAAACTAAAAAAAAAAACCAAACAACAAATCCCCACATGAAAATCCCCTACAAACTGACTAGTACTTGTGGTTATGTTGTCTCAAGGTGAATTGGGCAGTTGTTTGAGGGTAATTTAAATAGTCATTTTGCCTTTTTGACTTGGAATAGGGTCTTGTAATAAAATACAGTGTGAAACTTAGGATGCTTAGGATTGAGGAATAGCAGATATGGCAAACTAAAGTAACTTGATTCTTCCACCCTATTTCATGAAAATGTGGAGTATGTCTCAAAGGTGTTTAGGATTATCTGAGCTGCACAAACTTCCTCGACTGTCCTTTCAGTATTAATTTAGTGGGAAGTGCCCACTGTACTGTAACACAGCCCTCTCTTTGTGTCCTAAAGCTGTACCTTTTGCAGAGGGAAATGGTTGCACAGAGGGTAGGCCTAAAGAACTTGATGAAGGCACAAGGTGGAATTTAGGGGATATTGCTGAGTGCCAGTGATGACTCTGCTTGAAGTTACTTCTAGATGTGTAATTGCAAAAAAAAAAGCCCAAAAAAACACACACAAAAAAAAAACTTGAAAGGGATAGCTGCTGGCATAAATGGTGCAGAAAAGGGGGAATTTGAAATAGCTTTCTTTTGCCTTTAGAACTTGACCTCAGTTTTGACCTTATGTCTGATGTTACTGTGCATGTACTCATGTGATGACCAGATCCTTTGTGGCAGGATAGATGTGCTGTGTGTTTGTACCTTTGATACTCAGCATGTGCTTGTGGGGTTTAGGAAAAAAAAAATCTACAATAAAGAAAAACCCTCCAAAGCTCACAAAACCCAAACCATAATCATTTTTTTACATAAGTATGAACCATAAGAGCAGGAGAGTTCTGACATAAAAACAAGGGTTTGTATGACCAAGGGTATTGGAGCAGTGAAGGCAAGAGTGGAACTTGTGTTCCACAGTGGTTACTGCCCTGTGGCACAGGAAGGTCAGTGTTGACAGCAGCAGTGTTCCATTGGGTGCATTTGTGTAGTGTGAGGTCTCCTTGTGTGTATGATGGTGGTGAAGTGCTTTGTGTGTCTGTGCAGTGTTGTGTGCTGTGCTCTGCTGTACTTTCACCCGGATGTGCTGCTCTAGACATCTGCTTCACATGCATGTGTGTGTACAACTGAACAGCTGGGACATTTGCTGTCAGGCTGTCTCCTCCTCGCTCTTTGTGCTTTGCAAGGACCCGTGTTACCCTGCCCAGGCTGACAGCTGGATGCAGCTCCGTACAAAGGGAAAAACGTGTGCTCCGTTTGGGTGGATGGAGTGCCTGTTCTCTCCCCTTGGCCTGTGCTGGGCTGAGGTGTGCTCCACATCAGTACAGAGACCCAAAATGCAGTGATCTGGTAGCAGCTGCTGCCAGCTAATTCCTAATACAACATTTAATTCAGTTCTGTGTTAGCTGCAAGGCTAATAAAGCAGAGCAGTAAGCAATTAACTGAAATAAACATAAGAGAGCTTTTTACAGAGACTGACAGCACAAACAGGGAAGTGTCCTTGAGCTCCCTACAGAATTTGGATGTGTTTGTTTTATAGGTTGTTGCTTCTGGAAAATAAGTGGAAATGTATTAACCCTTAAAAGATTTCTTCGCTCCGTAAGAAGAATTTACAGCTTTTGAGGACAAGACTCTTTCTCAAATCTGCTGTTCTCTTTAGTCCATATAATTTTGACAATCACATACTGATATGTTAGATCTTTACTGTAAGCTTAAGGAAACTTTTCTGCATTAAAGACATTTGTCATTGTTTGCTAAAATAATTTAAATGGCTAAACATGTACAGCTAAGATAGGATCCCTACAAGCTCACTGTTCAGAACTCAAGACTGCAGCTCTTTGGGAAGTTAATATTTTGCAATGAGTGTGATTTATTCAACATTTTTATTTATTTGTTTATATTTTGTATTTTGCCATGAACCATAAAAGAAAAGCACTGCTAGCACAAAGCAGCTGTTGAGCAACTAATTTCTCTGGACAGGCATGTACCAAGTTACCAGTTTCAACTGTATGAGACTTGAGAAATTCCTGGTTAATGAAAGTTCACTACAGTGAATTTGTGACAGGTGTACCTTGTTTGTTGAAACTGATGTCTTAGTTTAAAAATGTAAGAACTTCAGTGCTTTATCTGCAGTGTTTGAATTCTGAACAAATGCTTAGACACCAATTTATTTACAGACCTTCTTAAAAAAAACAACCCTTGTAATTTGTTGCAGCTGAATTGAATAATGTTTATAGAATTATGGATGGATGCACATTTCTGAGTTGTAGCTTTTCTACTCAGAACCACGTTTTTATAATCTATATGTTTTATCTTGATGTTGCAAATTGTAATGTGTGGAAAAAGTTCTGAAGATGTTGGGATGTTTTGAGTTTTTATCATCAAACCATGAAGTGCTTTTTAAAACACCTATTAAATACCAAGAGTGTGTGTCATTTGATAGGAATGTATTGTAGGACTAAAAGGTTATCTGTAAGAGTATTTGCATGTATATGTGTGCACACAGCAAGTGGGGTGCTTGCAGTGTTTTGGGGAAAAGGGTTTTTACTTATTTTTCTTTAATTGCTGTGTCATTTGATACTACTATTCTGCTCCTTACTGACAGAGTAATGGGTTTAGAGCAGAATTATGTCTTGGATTTGTATCAGTGTGAGATCAGAGTGCCCTTGATACTTAAATCACTGTTACTTAAACACAGCTATGTCTTTCTCAGTCTGCTGTGGGGAATTTGCACAGCTTTTACTGATGGTTGAATAGTGCACTGTTCCTTGAACAGTGCAACATCCATGTCAGTGGCTCGGGAGTTATGTCACCAGTGGGGTGGGGGTGTCACACAACCTTTTGTTGTTGTAAGGCTGTGGTTTCGAAAGTAAAAAAGTGTCAGTAACTCGTGTGTAGAGGGAAGGGGGAAATGCAAAGTGGTGTACTGTGGTGATGGGGGTGTATCATGTGGTGAATCTTTAAAATGCCACAGTGGTATATGTGAGTTGCTCATTTTGTAATTTATTTTTACAACAGGTTCCCGTAAAGAATCAGCTCCTCAAGTCCTGCTTCCAGAAGAAGAAAAAATTATTGTAGAAGAAACTAAAAGTAATGGTCAGACTGTTATAGAAGAGAAGTAAGAAAATGTTTAATGAATGATGAATTAAAGTAGTAAACTTTGCACTCTTCTTCCTCCTCCTGTCTCCCATTATAGTAGGGTGTGTGTGGTATGTTTGTAGTTGGAATGGAGCTGTTTGGAGTATGCTGCCAGTCCTCCAAGTGCAGCTGGCCTTCATTGAAGTGCCTGGTTTCTTTGTATATGCTGTGCAACCTATCCCACCCATGCCAAGCAGTGACGTGCTTCACTTACAAATAATTTTTCCAAGTGCTGTCAGAGTTCAGTATTAAATTGGTGTCATCCTTCTAGATAGCATGTGGTGTCGTTCTACTTTTTTGGTAAAGTGTGTGTTGGAAATGAAACTGCAGTTGTGTTCTAAAAAGCTTTAATGCAGAAACCAGCAGAGGTCCATAAGTGCTTGAGAGGTGTTTTTTGTCACAGAAGCTAGTAACAAGTTTTTGCCTTACTGAGTATAAATCAAGATTAGAGACAGTTTTGTTTTTTTTTTAACACAGGTTTGAAATCAGCTCTTAGGTTGTGGGGTGTTTTTTATTTAATTGCATGTCATTAAACAGTTTTGCCTAATAATAGATTTAGATGTATATTTCTGAAAACTGTTGTTACAGATGATCTTTTTTTCATTTTAGAAGCCTTGTTGACACAGTATATGCGTTAAAGGATGAAGTACAGGAGTTAAGACAGGTTGGTAACTTGCTATATTTATAGCAACATGGAGAATGAAAAGATGGAAGGCTTGTTATAAAACTGAATATGGCTTGCAAGTTCACTTTGACACTCAGGAGCTTAAATTTTGGACTAGATTTACTTTTAAAAGTAAAATATCATTTGCCAAGAAAACATTCCCTGTTGTCATCAATCTTTTGAGAATAGCATTGAGGATTGCTTCTCTGAAGTGAATTACTAAGCTGGTTTTGGATGTTGCAGCTTCTGAAATGGTGGAAGTGTTAAATTCAGTTGTGGTGTATCATCAGCAAAGCTTACAGAGACTGAGAAATCATAGTTGACAAAGACCTAAGTAGAACCAGATATTTATAGTTCTAAAATGATACAATCTTAAAGTGACCTGAACACCTCTATGGATCAGTTCTTAAAACTGCTCATTTCCAGAGACAAGAGTCCTTTTCAGTGCTTATCACATGGCTTTTTAAAAATGAGGGTTTCACAAAAGCTTTGGATGCCTTTTTGTCACTTATTCTAAATATCCACCAAGATTAAATAAAAATACCACCTTATCAAGGCATAGCTTGTTTTAATCATGTTAATGGTGCTGCATGTAGACTTTGCTTAATGTGTAAGTGGAAAGAAGCATTGGATTTTCCTCACTATGGAAGGTGTGAATTTGCTTACCAGTGTGACTCCAGAAGTTGGATAAAATTTCTTGTGTTAATGTAAAAAGGATTTGTGTTCAAAATTCTTCAGATCTGGGGCTATAAATGTGATTTTCTTTTTACCATCTATAACCATGCCTACTGTTTCTAAGGCTGTCATGCATATTCCTTGAAATAGGACAGTTGATGTATTGCATACTTGAATTCTGCTGGGTTCAGCTTATAAAGAATGAGTATCCCAGGTTAGAGCTGAATTTGGCAGTCTTTAAAAAAATACAATGCATATAATAAAAGCAGCAGTAATAGCCCACTACTACTCCTGTGGCCTCCTGCTCTTGTACAAAGAATAGATGTGCTGCCTCACTGAGGCTCTGCACAGCTCCATGACCCTTAAACAAAAAGTCACCTTCTCCTAAGCTTCATGCAACAGCTCTGTTTTCTGGTGTCTTTTCAAATAGATGTTCTTCAGAATGTTCTTCATCTTCCAAGCCAAAACGTATTAAAGCCTGATTTCATTTTCTTACATACCAGGAATTCAGGAATCTTATCTTAAAAGCATTTATTGGTCCACTGCTGTGATGCTGCCAACCAGAGAAGGGGCAGAAATGATCTCTGAGCTGGCAAGGGCTTTTTGGATAAAGGCTCTCTGGGAGTACATGGTGTCCTGGTTGGTGTAGACACCAGACTGCAAAGTGGGATCCTTCCTAGAGCAGCTTCCATCAGTTATCCATAGCTGTTGTTCCACAGGCAATACACTTGAACTGGTCCTGAATTGGCAGACTTAACTTAAATCTGTTCCTACATAAAATACTGAACTTTCCAAGTTTAACAGACTTGAGGAGGGAATGGAGTTAATGAGGTGACAGACCATGGTTGTGTGTACAGACCATGTCAGACCATGGCTGTGTGTACAGAGCAGAGAACAAGAAGCTGCAGAGCAGTGCCACAGAAAGAGACCTGTGGGTCCTGGTCCATGGCAAGTTGAACTTGTCAGCAGTGTCCTGGCAGCCAGGAGGGCCAGCCCTGTCCTGGGGGCATCAGGCACAGCATGGCCAGCTGGGCAAGGGAGGGGATTGTCCTGCTCTGCTCTGAGCTGGGGCAGACCTCGAGTGCTGGGGCAGTTTTGGGTGCCACAATAAAAGAAAGACATTGAAGTATTGGAGAGTGTTCAAAGGAGAGCCATGAAGATGGTGAGGAGCCTTGAGGGGAAGCTGTGTGAGGAGCAGCTGAGGTCACTTGGTCTGTTCAGCATGGAGAAGAGGAGGCTGAGGGGAGAATTCATTGTGGTCTACAGCTTCCTTGAGAGGGGAAAAAGAGGAGTAGGTACCAATCTCCTCTGGTGACCAGTGTCAGGACTTGAGGAAACAGCATGAAACTGAGCCAGGAGAAGTTCAGGTTAGATATTAAGGAAAGGTTTTTCACCCAGGGGGTAGTTGGGCACTGGAACAGGCTCCCCAGGAAGCCAAGCACCCCAGTCACAGCACAAAGTCTGTCGGAATTCAGGAAGCATTTGGACAATGCTTTTAGGCACATGGTGTGATGTTCTTGGGGTGTCCTGTGCAAGGTCAGGAGATGAACTTAATGATCTTGATGAGTCCCTTCCAACTCAACTCATATTCTATGGTTTCATAATCCCATCCTTTTTCTAAAATGTCTGTAAAGGATAGCTAATGGGAGTCCAGTTGGACCCCTGGATTGAAGGCCTATGTTTGTTAAACACCATTAGACTTGTCTTAGGGCCTTATTTCAATGTTATTTTATCTTCTGGTTGCTTCCCTACTGTTCCCAGCATCACCTTGGCCTGTACAGGATTAAACAGTGTAAGCATTCCTGTGGGTTGGTCCCTGTCATCCTTATGGTCCTGTTGTTCATTTATTTCAATATTGCCTGATGGTACTAAACAGTGAGAACTCACTTGCTAATGTACATGTGGAGAGATGATGTTTCTTGAAATTCAGACTTCTCTTAGATTGCTGGTAGTCATCAGTCTAGTTTAAAATCTAGTCACAAAACACTTTTCAGAGAATGTATTGGTTTTCAGGATACTCCTTTCAACTATTTACATTCCTAATGAAGCAAGTTGATTTGCATTAACTTTTAAGCTTTTTGGAGATTGAAACAAGTTAAAATCACAGGAGGTTCTTACAGGGGATATTTAGACTGCTTACTGCTCCATTTCCCTTCTCCATTAGCAACAAATATTTTCTACTCCTCATTGATCAGACTTGAGCAGAAGAATTAATGATTAGTAGCCATCTGTTACTAGCACTTGCTGTATAAAGCCCCCCTAAATACAAAAAGGAAGTTGCTCAGTTTCCATTTGGTAGCTTTTGTTGCATTGTGTGAAATAACTGTGTGTGACTTGTGAAGTTAATAGAAGCTTTGCTTTTGAACACCTAATATTGGTTTTACTGGGAAGAGCCTTCAGAGTTTGTAATTGACAGTGTATGTGTAGTCAGATCTGTTAGAAGCCCCAAAACCAACCAGTAATATTTCTGTCTCTGTTAAACAGGATAACAAAAAGATGAAGAAATCATTAGAAGAGGAACAAAGAGCTCGCAAGGACTTGGAGAAGCTTGTTAGAAAAGTTTTAAAGAATATGAATGATCCATCTTGGGATGAAACCAACTTATAACCACTTTTTCTTTTCCCCTTCTTCTTTCTATTGAAAGACCAGTTGTAGAACTGAGCTGGGAAGCCTTCTGACATTAGTCAGTGTTGCATCAAGAGCACTATAAAACAGGATTTAACTGGATCTAGTGATTTCTTGTTCTGAACATACAGAAAGAGTCAAGCCATTTACTGCAGCAATCTGTACTTTAAGCATGGAGACTGTGGATCCTGAACTCTACTAAACTTAATTTGTTTGCATCCAAATTACCTCATTTTGCAGAAAGTGCAGCACCTGACTAAAAGTCCATGTTTTTCAGTGGCTTTTTAATTAAATATATATTTTTCTTGTAAATAGCTGTAATTTAGAATGCATATGTGATTGATGTATCAGGGCTGATATGTTGGGGTTTTTTTCTTGTGTTATTATAATGGTCACAAGTGTTAGAAATGATGGCAGTACTGTCTTACCTAAGAAAGGTCAGAGTTCCTTGTGGATAATTATGAATTAGTTCCAAATTACCCACTCACCACACATGCAAATTTAAACCCCTGTTTTCCTATTTACCACTATATTTAAATCCTTTACTGTTACCTGTTACTTTAAAGAGTTTACAGTTCCTTAAGAACAGTATTAAAATACAGGAAATTGTTTATTGACAGTAGAAACAATTTTTAACAAATCTAATGCCCACAATTTACATTCACATACACTCGTTTGCAGACTAATCTATTGTGCTTTGGCCACCAAAAGACTGATGTACTTGCCTGCTTTTTATGACTGTGATTTTTAGGTGTTTATGTACTACATCTTCTATTGTTGTGCTTAAACATACAGCTGACTGATAACAGATCATACAGTTTGTTTAAAGGAAAAAATCAATCTAATCCAGAATTTTGTGAATAAATGGTTGCTATTTATATTTTATGGTCACAGCAGTTAAATGTTAGCTAACCTTTGTGCATAAGACACATGGGCTAGGCCAAACTTCATTCAGAGTTTTGTTTCTATACCACTATATAAGACTCTCTGATTGGAGTTCCCATACTGTGGAAGCAGTCATTCCTTTCCCACCCTTTTTTCTTTGCATGTTGCTGATTTCTGTCCTACTGGGATTTAAATGGAAAGAAATGTGGAATTAAGATTTTTTTTTTAATCGTACTGTAACTCATAATTTGCACTGCTGACAGATTTTAAAATACATAAAGGAACATTAATTCCCTAGCCTGATAGGTGCAATCACTGCAGTTTCTTGTATTTAAGATAGGAGATGATACATCACTGCAAACGGTGAGCTTCAGATGAAGCACTTAAAATACTAATCCCATTAAAGCTCATTGTTTTCATGGATTTCATCAAACTTTGGATTTGACTCCAGACAGTGCAGCTTTCTGAGGGGTTTGCATTCAGTTGAGTCAGAAGTGCAGGTATAGCACAGACTTGAGTCACACCATTTGTCATTCTGATTTTCTACTGCTCTTTTAACTCCTGCTAAATGTAACGCTCAGCGTTGAGCAAATGTTTGTACGAACTTTAGTGAGTTGGAGCCAGGATGATTTGGGTTGTAAGAATTGTCATGCACATTTTGAATCTAATGAAAAATCTACTTTTAAAGCTACCCACTTTTTTCAGTCAAGAACAGCTTTTTCTAAATAGGAAGTTCTGTCAATTACATACTTGAGAAACAATTCTATGGGAATGGATGCTTCATAACCTGAGTAGACAAGTTGTCTCTTTTAGAAAGCTGAATATATTTGTGTCTTGTGTTCCTGCAATTTAAAAATGTTTTCCTTTAATTCTAAAGGAGGAGAAAATGAAAAACATCTACGTTACCAGTTCTATATATTCACAGAATTTTAAATTTGTTAATTATTGTTACCAAAATCTTCCCTTGATGTTTGCGGTTGCACAAAATTGTGGACTGACGTTTTATTTATCTTCGCATTTGGAAAACATCCTTGCTAAAAACTAAGTGATACTAACCCCTGCAAATGCATGCTATCATAGCCAAATTTAGACTTGGGGAAACCAATATAATTAGAATTTTGCTAACATTTTCACTTTTTGAAATCCAGGGTATTTTCAGAGTGATTTTTAATTTTCAATTCAGCATATGTGAAAGGACATTCCAGAGGAAGAAGTATAAAAGGAAAACATTAAGCTTAGCAGTATTTAGCAAATTTTAACTCAGGAACAACTTCCATCATAACAATCTGTTTTGCATTATATTGTAAAGAGTGCTGTTGCTATGTAAATCTGCTGACTCTTAGTACCTGTGATATTAATAATTTCTGACAGTACCCCTACATTGACATCTAATGAACATGCCTTAAACACTGGGATGAAGCAGTTGTTAAGTATGACCAGGACTTAGGGACTGATTTTATTCAAGGTATATTGGGAGGACTAATTTTTACCAACACACACACACACACAAAAAAAGGAGGCAGAAAAGAGAACTGACCTAATGTTGTAGGTAGGTACCTAATGTTTGTCTCCAGTGCAGAGAGCAGCTTCTGACTTTTGGGAACCAAGAAGTACCTGAACTTGTTTTCATTTGCAATTTGTTACAGTGTATATAGATTGTAAATGTCACCATGGACCTTCTGAATTGTTGGAAACTTTACATAAGCATGGATAAATGGGGCACTGTTTATTTAACCTATTAAAGGGTTGTTTGTTTGCTCTCATCATTTAGGGATGAGGAGATGAAGCCATTTCTTATCCTATAGATGTGAAGCACTTTCAGTACTGAATTGTCCAAAATGTAGCATAACATTTCTCTGTACTTACTGATGTATGTGTGTTTGTCTCACCATGTCATGACATCCTAAAGATTGAATAACTGACTGCTTTTGTATAAACCTTTTTAATGCAAATCATTTAGGGAATTTAGAGTATCTGTTTACAGTGTCTGTGAAGAACTCTAGTTTAGATGTCACAATAATATCCTGGTATCCACTACTAAAGCTTTTATGCTACATTGTAATTAAACCATGAATTTTTTCCCCTACCCTATGAAGTGTTATGTTTCATCTAATATGTGAGTTATGAGATAAAGGGAAATTGCTTTAATTTTTTTGCTGTTCATATAAATAAGCACCTCTCCAATTTAGTAGCTGCTATACTATCTTGAAAGAGCTTTTTCATGGTCTTTTATAATAGTAAATTGATGCCTGGAGAAAAAAAAAACAACGACCAAACAAAGTGAGGGTTGTTTGGAGGGGTGAGAAGGAGGATCTTACCTGTCTTACATTGAGAAATGTTTGCTTTATTTGGCAACCTGATCTGCTCAGGTAATGTAAGAAATTGAGGAGATGAAAGACAGAAAATAGTGAAAGGAAATACAGCAGGAAACACCAGAAACTGCATCAATTGAGTAAAAAATGTCTACATACATGAGTTATCTAATAGACAGAAATTTGTGATGTGTGTACCACAGAGACTTTTTGTGGTTGGTGTTGCCTGAAATAGAGGGAGGGGGTGATTTTTATGGTAGCAGAATCATCAGTATGGCTTTATGCCAGATGGTGGGATGGGTTGAGGAAAAGTGCAGGGAGCCATTTGTTTGAAAAGATGGTTTCAGTCTTTGGTCAAAGCATTTGAAGGGATTAGTAACATGTTGGGTGTGTGAAATCATAGATTTATTCCAGCTTAGTTCAGCAAGGACATATACTTACAACAGAGGACTTTATTTGTAGCGGTTTATAATTATCTTCAGAAGTCTCACTTTGCAACTTTTCTCTGGGTTCATCACTGTAAAGATGGACATTTGACACAATTTGAAATGGTCATTTTCTTGTCACCTGAAGTGTTTTGGGGATTTTGCTTTTTGAATGCTTTTTATTGTGGTGGATTGACCACTGCTGGCTGCCAGACCCTCACACAGCCACTCTCTTACTCCTCACCCTCAGCAGGAGATGGGAGAAGGAATAAGATGTGCATTGAGAAGAAAAAGTTTGTGCATTGAGATAAAAACCACTGATTTCTTACTGTTCACAAACAAAAAGCCACCTTTCCCTTACCCTACTTCTTAGGCTGACCTTGACTCTTCCAACTCTATTGCCCCTGTCTTCCCCTCTCCCCACACCAAGCAGTGCAGGAGGGTGGGAACGGGGGTTTTGGTCTGTCCATAACAATTCCTCTTTCCTGCTCCCCCTTCATGCTTTTCCCTGCTCCAGTGTTGGTCTTCTCCACGGCTGGCAGTCCTTCAAGGATAGATGTACTCCAAGGTGGGTTCATCCTGGGCTACAGTTCCTGCCAATGATCCTGCCCCACTGAGGGCTCACTATGGACTGCAGATTCCTTCAGTGCATCTGCTGCAGTGTGGACTCCTCCATGGGCCATAGGGGAAAACCTGCTGCACTGTGGTGTTCTCTACACCTACAGGGCAGCCTTCTCCAGCACCTGTGGCACCTTGTTCCCCTGCTTCTCCAACCTTTTAGGTGTTTACAGGACTTTGTTGCCCTTCTGCCTTGCTGCTGCACTCTAAAATGGGTGTTCCTCAAGGCACTACCATTTGTCTGAGGCTTAGCTGTGTCCTGCTTGTTCAAGGGATGTCTCAGTTACATCCTGTTGGACTGCTACACCTACCAGGCTCAGAAATTCAGGTGCAGAACTTGCTGTTACCCACTTTTACACCTTCATTTGCTGTGATATGTCATGAGAAGGGAAAAGGAGCATGTAAGCCTTGATTATGGGACTGAGGGGCCTACAATATTCAGGGGTGGTGTGGGTTAATGTGTGTGTGTCTCTAGATACTCTGTAAGTCCCACCATGTTGATGCTGAAGGGTCCCAGAAAAGGGGGGTTCACACTTTGGAGAAATGCTGAGATGAAATTTGAGATTAATTTGCTCTGCAAGACATGCTTCATTGTCTGGAAAAGGGATGGAGGCTTGCCCTCTTGGAAGGGGAGCTGAGCCTGGGTTTGGAACTAAATTAACCTCCAGAGCTCTCCAATACTTTGAGTGGCTGCCTTAAAGGCACTGTCTAGGCCTAAATCTAACTTGTGTCCTTAGGAAGAAATGAGAGCTACAGTTCTGCAAGTTACTATGAATAGTTACAACTTGTGTACCAATTACTTAGTGCAGGTCTTCACAGTGCAAAATTTGCTCAGGTGCTCCCATTAGTTCCTGCACATTCTCACTGATCTCATTGTGTTTCTCTGTTGATCATGCCCAGGCTCTCCTTTGTGCATGGCAGAGCTCACTTCTGTGGTATTCTTCTCCCTGTTCACTGTCATGAATCCATCCCATCCCCCATCTGTATGGGTGTGCACACCTGCAGGCATATCTGCTGGATTTCCAATAACATGGCAGTGCTAACCAGCCTGGGAAAGGAAGCATATTTTGCTGAATCCAAAACTTAGCACTGTACCAGTTAGTGAGAAGAAAATGAGCTCTGTCCCAGTTGAAACCAGGACAGACCTTTTCCTAATGTCCATTCTACTGTCATATGCAGGCCTGGTGAGATTCTCCAAACAATTAATTTTATTTCTTAGTGTATTGCTAGCCACCTCTTGTCAGTCAAGCAGCCTGTGTGTTTGCAGTAGACAGAGATTAACGATACAGAAATAGCATGTTTTTGCAATATTTTTCCAGCAGGGGACTGTGTTAGCTTCTCCTATGTCAGAAACTACTCACTTTCCCTGAATTTGTTAATATTTCTACTTTTGCATGCTTTATAACCAAATGGAGTTAGCTTTTTGTATATTTTGGAGCAGCTTTTCAAGCTCCAGTAGGTACAGTCTATTAAATACCTTTTGTCCTGTAGTACAGAGGTAGACAGTCACAGTTGTAAGTGTTCATGTAGCACTTCCCCTTGGCACACATGGCTTGTTTTAGCTTCTGTACATTCAGCATCACAGGCAGAATTCCAGAGGAACTGAGAAAAATCTACTGCTACAACATCTAATGAAATCTCCATTCTGAGACTGAATTGAGAAAACTGACATCATTCAATGCATGCTCCATCCACTGCACTTGATTTCCTCACTGCTGGGAATTTATGATATAGGACTGTATCACTTAACAGTGCTGGGAGGGGCAAAGAGCCGTGCCTTGAGGGAGCTTGCTAACTTCCCTTGGTAACTTGCCTGAAGATAAGCGTTTGAAAATAGAGGTTCAAGAAAGTGCCCCTGCCATGCCATGCCCACCAGATTTTCACCAGGATTTCTGTCAGTGCATCCAAACCTGGCTGCATGTTCTACTGTCTGTCTCATCTCCACTTGTCAGGTCCCCACTGAGCCTTCTTTACCAGGCTAAACAGTTCCAGCTCCTTCAGCCACTCCTATGATTCATTCTCCAGACCCTTCACCACCTCTGTTGCCCTTCTCTGGACACACTCCAGTGCCTCAATGTCCTGCAGTGAGGGCCCAGAACTGAACACAGCACTGGAGGCGTGGCCTCATTGGTGCTGAGTAGAGGGTGACAATCCCTGCCCTGCTCCTGCTGGCCACACCATTGCTGATACAGGCCAAGCTGCCATTGGCCTTCTTGACCACCTAGGAACTGCTGGTTCATGTTCAGCTGCTGTTGGCCAGCCCCTCCTGGTCCTTTCTTCCAGGCAGCTTTCCAGCCTCTCTGCTCTGCAGTGCTGCCTGGGGTTGTTGTGACCCAAGTGCAGGACCTGACACTTGGCCTTGTTGGACCTCACACCTTTGGCCTCGACCCATCAAACCAACCTGTCCAGATCTCTCTGCAGAGCCTTCCTGCCCTCCAGCAGATCAATATCCTGCTCAACCTGGCAGTCTGCAAACTTACTGAGGGTGCACTTGGTCCTCACATCCAGATTGCTGAAGATATTAAACACACCTGGCCTGGAGATGAGCTCTGGGGAACACCCCTGTGACCATCCAGCAGCTGGATGCAACTCCATTCACCACCATTCTCTGGGTCTGGCCATCCAGACAGTTTTTCACCCTTTGGGCAGCACACCCATCTGTGCCATGAGCAGCCAGTTTGTCCAGGAAAATGCTGCAGGAGACAGTTTCAAAGGCTGCAGGTAAACAACAGCTAAACAGCAGGGATGGCCCACTGGTGGTACTTTTAAATCCTTACCCATCTGTGACTGTGAAGTGATGGAAAGTGTCTCAATGAAGACTTCCACCAGTGCCCCCAGTATGCTCAGGTGAGTCCCATTCAGCCCCATAGGCTTGTGTGACTAAGTGGTGTAGCAGGTCTCCTTGGATCATGGGAGCTTCGTGCTGCTCCCCATCTCCCTCTTCAAGTTATGGGGCTGCTATTTTGGAATCTGTTTAGGCTTTAAAACAATTTAGATGAACTGGGTTCTATTAGGAAGTGAAATGCAAGAAATGCAAGATATTTCTTCAATATTTCTTCAGTGCAAGAAATAATGTAACATTTCAACGTGTTTCAATGTATTTCCCACTAGTAGGGAAGCACTTGATTCAAAGAAACAGCATATAATTCTCTGGCTATTCTGAATGACTTCCTGCTCATTAAAGATTCTACCTTATTCGGGTGGAATCAGATCAGCATCAGATATTATCAACATCCAACATGGATCTGATATCTGATATCATCCAACATGAAGAGTTCTGTGTTCTGCAAGTCTGCATATAAAGAGCTCAGATGCATCTGTGTAAGCTGAGAGGCACTTGGGGCATGGCAGGAGGAAAAGTAATTTTTACCATAATCATTATACATGTCTGTAAGGCTGGAATCATGTGCACAGCCTGATGTGGTGTGTGCCAGGAGGATTCTTCTTGGCAGAGACTTTGGCAGGCTAGTTCAACCACCCTGTGGAAACAGCAGTCATGCTTTGAGCTGCGCTCCAAACCAAAAGCATGGTGGAAGTGGGTTTGCAAGCAGGGAAAGTAGGCAACCTGGTGCAAAGGCACACTATGGGGGAAAAAGGAAACAGAGAGCTGTGTCATGGGGCTGACTTGTGATGTAAGAAAACCACAGTGAAAATGCCCTTGTCTCACAATCCTGATAGGGGAAGCACTGCTGTGCTCCTCCAGCAGGGCAGCATGTCCTGTGTGCTGCGCACACTGGGAAGAACAGCAGTGTGAAAGCTTGAGTGGGAAGTGGCAGACAAGTTGTTGCCTGGCATTACTGAAAATCCTGGCTATTGGTAGCGGTTGGAGTGACAGGCTTTCTTTGATGGGGAAGCAGGACTGAAAACACTGTACCACCCACAGGCACTGTCACAGATGAGGTGGAAAATTTGGAGGGTTTTTGTCCACAGAACATGAGCTCCTTATTCTGCTCTTTTCTGCAAGTGTTCTCTTCTGTGTTATGCCTCCCATGTCCATGTGCTGACAACTATGATGCTATGTGAAACAACATGTGACCCCACTGAGCATCAGCCCATTTCCCATTGTGGGGAAAGAAAGGTGGGATGCAGGTCCTGAGCAGCTGGAAAAGCTTCTACCCTGAAACTTTAAGCTACTGATCTTGGCACCGAACACTTTATTTTTTCTCAACCACATTAGAATCCCTTCTGCCTTGTTTCTGTTTTATTTCCAACTCAACCCATGGCTTTCCACAAAGTCCTCTTCATAGACAAAGCCAGCAGACTGCCATAAAGAAGCATTTTTTGTTAGTGTGATTCCTCACAGCTTCTCTTCAGCTGGAGGCAAAAGGCTTGGCCTTTGCCTCTAAGTCACAGGTCATCACTGACTGTAAATTCACTTGTGTTCAGGCAAGATCTCCACAGGGGAGATCTGGATCTCTGTCTACTGGGAACCTTGTCCAGTAAGACTAAAAAGCAGAGATGTAGTTTACTCTGTGCATTCATGCATTGTGCAGGCAGATACTGTGCACATTGTAATATATTAAACTACACAGTGATCTATTACTTGGTTCCTAGGCAGAAACCTGCTGCTGTAAGACTGCTCTGCATCTTGCCTTGACTGTGTCTTGCAACATTTGGAAGTGCTCTGTGATCAGCTTTAATAAGATGGAATCATTAATCTTGATTTAAGGAGAATAATTTACAGTGTTTTTTTGGGTCTAACCGATCTTGTTGGTTTATGGAAATTAAAGAATCCATTCTCTTTGTCAAACATGGTTGAAGTCTGAATCTCCATCAGGAGGTCCAGAAATCGTTCAGATTTGGAGGGAGTATGGAAAGCAGAGGAGTTGGCCATTTTTCCCAGATTTTTTTTTGCAGGTACCTTAGGAAAGTGATAGAAAAAGTATGTACAGGCTTGTAATGAACCAAGCAATTTCTTGTCAGTCTTGAAACTCCTGAAAATAACACGATGGAGCTGGGCTACCTCAGACACCTCAATGAGACATTGGCACAGGTTGCTCAGAGAAGCTGTGGATACCCTATCCCTGGAAGCATTCAAGGCCAGGTTTGATGGGGCTCTGAGCAACCTGGTCTAGCAGAAAGTGTCCCTGTCCATAGCAAGGGCTGGGAACTAGATGATCCCTAGGACCCCTTCTAAGCTCAGCCTCTCTCTGTTTCTGTGGGGTGCTGGATGTGGGTGCCTGTGTGGCAGTGGCTGCTGCCCAGCACAGCTGAAGCCTGCCAGCTGCTGGAGGCTGTGCCTGTGGACAGCCATAAGGTTATGTGGATGTTTGCAGTTCTGCTAAAATCCCCTTTCTAAAGCCAGTAACACTTTGCTTGTTTAGCTGCCAAGTTCTCTTTCGAGAACAGCTGCCCAACAATTTTGGAATGTTGTTTCTGGGCTTCTGTCCCCCTATTCAGAGTGAAGTAATGCTGTGGAAATATGAAGGGAAAAAAAATTTGAGGCATATTGATTGAGGGAAACCCACTGACTTACAGGAACCATCTGCAAAGTAATGCTGTGGAAATATGAAGGGAAAAAAAAATTTCGAGGCATATTGATTGAGTGAAATCCACTGACTTACAGGAACCATCAGCTGTTTGAGCAAAACTGACTAGAGCAAAACTACACTTACAAATCCCACTCTATGAACTTGTCACAGACTTGCACCCTCTGGTGTCTTTGGTGCATTGTCCTCCTGCTCATGGCTCAGGGTCTGTCACTTCCATCAAACTCTCTCTCCCTTTGATTGCTGGCTCCTGACTGCAGAGTCCGTGCATTTTGTGCTTGACAAACTCTTTCATCCAGCTCAATGCCCCTGCAAGAGCTGTTCTTCAGAAAACTCTGATCATGTTTCTTTCTGAACCTGCCTCTTTTTCATCTCCCCATGAAAGCCCCTGGTCTGAACCAAACACTCACAACCGGCTGCTCAGATGCTGTCCTGGAGCAGTAATTGTACAGCATTGTTTGGATGTGTTCTAAAGTTGTTAATAGAAAAATATTTTAAATTTATCTGATTAAATGGGTATGAAGCCAACATGACTGCCCACATTAAGCTGAGAAGTAAATTAAAAGTTTTGTAAAACAAAAAATAAACCCCCTCCTGTGTGACAGATCTCTTCTTCATCCTGTGTTTTGTGGAAGTGATACATGTACAGGTGAAAACTGCAAAAGTGGAATATTTGAGGGACTGACTCCAGCCATTTGCTGTAGCTGATACAGTTGTGCAGGTAAGTATTTCCCTCTGCTCTGCCATATTTGGATTATTAAAACATACCTGTAATACAACGACTGACAATCTTGTGACTTTCCCTTCCTTCCAGGCTTTGGAAATGACTCAAAGGAAATTATCTCTGAGCATTTGGCTTTGAAATAGTGATAGATGGCACAAGTTGTTACTCCATAAGTTGTGGCTTAGGAAGCAAACTGCTTTGGATGAAAATATTTACTTTGGGTTTACATGCCTAAAATGTGAAAAGCAAATGCTGTACTTCCATTACGTGAGGCCTCAGGAGAATACACCACCTGTCTTCAGGGCCAGAAAAAAACACACTGGATGAGAGATAATTCTGAAAGGTAAACAGTCAATATTATAGCACTTCACCACAATATGGTAGATATTGTAAATGAGTCATACTACACTGCTCTTAACTATGGTAAAGCACTAAATAGGATCCAGAAGTGCAATGTTGCAGTTCAGTCCTGTACTCATCAAAAAAATAAAAAAGAGGGGTTTTTTTTTTTTTTCAAAAGCTGAGTGCTTCTGAAATCAGGTGCAATTGACAGGATTTTGAAACATGATGGACAGATAAGGTTCACAGAATATTTCAGCAAAGTCTAATTTATTTTTGTTCATTGTATGGGCATTGTATTGTGAGGAGATTGTGTGCTTTGGTGAATAATCCTGTAGAATGCATTTTCAATGTCAACAAATTTGTAGAAAAAGAAAACCAGGTCCAGAGAAGCTTGTCATATATATCATATTATTTTTGGAACAAGCACAACCCTAACAAAAGCCATGATGTAGGGATACAGGCTGGGGAAGTTGGAGATCTGCTAGCCCCTCTTTCATCGTTTGTATTTATGCCAGTGTCGTGCTATGTCTGAAGGAGACAATGAAATGTGTGTTTTATTCTGATGCTTGGGAGCACTGAGCCTGGATGAACTCCCCAGAGCCCCCGGATAACGCTCTTGGCTACCTGGATACCTGCATCCCCTGAAGTGCAGCTCACCTAGGGCTCTGGGACTGCCTGCAGTGAGGAGGGGGCTCCGAGTGGGGCTGTTCACCAGCCAGGGGAGGAATGTGTTTCACTACACAAGGAGCAGGAGCAGTGGCACACGGGCGCAGTGGTGGGAAAAGAAGCCCATGAAGAAGATGTAAATTAAGGACAACTCACAGAGTACAGGCAGAACAAAGAAACATCTTGTGAACTCAGTATGAGTCCCCAAAGGACAGAGAACAAGCTGCTGTGTGTAAGGTTTTCTGTGCTCGACATGAGGGCAGTAGGACTTGGAGGAATCACACATCAGGAGCAGCAAAGCAGCATCAGGTGCTGTGCTGTACTAGTGCATTCAAATTAGATGCGCAAGGCCCTCAGAAACTCTGAACTCCAGGCACACCCCTTCCCATACATCTTCCTCCTGCAAGTCTGGCAAAATCCCACTGCTGTGCTGCATCGCGCTGTCCTTAGCGGGCTGGGCGGAGGGCAGCTGGCTCTGCCCTTGTCACGGGGGGTTCCCGGTGTGTGTCCGTGTCCCCCCGGGCAGGGGCAGCGCCGGCCCGGCCGCGCGCTCCGTGAGGGCCCATCCGCGGGGCCGGGGCGCCCCCTGCTGGCAGCGCCGCGCCCCCGGCCGTCAGGGAAAGGGAAGGGTTAAACAGCACCCACCGTGCCTAAAATCTCCCAAAGAATCCCTTCTCTTGCGCCTCTTCCTGTTGCTCTGGCGTTCTCTTCATTGCTCTGTCTGCCTTCCTGTGGTCGAACCCCAGCCGGCAGCCCAGCCCCAGGCAGCCGCTCGCTCCTTCTCCCTCGCTGGGATTGGGGGGAGAACCAGAAGGGTAAAAGTGAGAAAACCCCTGGGCTGAGATAAAGACCGGTGCAAAGCAAAGTCCGCACACGCCAGCCAGGCAGAACAAAGAGTTCACCCACCGCCTCCTGTGGGCAGGCAGGTGTTCAGACATGTCCGATAAAGCCAGGCTGCACAGCCCCTCATGGCGACCTCAGGAGACACAGACCGTCTCTCCGAATGTCCCCTGTCCTTTCCTCCTCCTTACCCCAGCTTTACATGCTGAACATGGCACCATGTGGTGTGGGACATCCCTCTGGTCACTTGGGGTCAGCTCTTTTGGCTGTGTCCTCTCCCAACTCCTTGTGCACCCCCAAACCCTTTGCTGGTGGGTGGATTTGGGCAGAAAAGGCCCTAACATTGTGCAAGACCTGCTCGGCAATAACACTGTGTTAACACTGTTCTCATCAAAAATCTAAACATAGCACTGCTATACAAATTCCTATGAACAAACCTAGATTCTGGTCAAACCAAGTACAGCTTTCAGGTACTTCACAGGTTTCTAGAGACTGCATCTGGCTGGATCCAACCTTCTGCAAGTTTACTGTCCATTTTCAATAAAAAATTCTTTTGTTGGTCCTCTTGAATTGGCAGATCTGTGGTACTGTGTGGTAGTTTCTATCACCATAGCTCTCATTTTCTCAAAAAAGTTGACCCAATATTTTCCCTGCAGCTGTCATCAAGAATAGCTGCAGCCCAACAAGTGATATTGAGAACTACTGGGAAGTTTTATTCCTAGTTGGAACTGGAATTTGGAACCACTATCTAGTGTTAGTGAGGCACAGAAAACCTGAACCCATATTGAAAAAGAAAAGTGTCCTTCCAAACTGTGGCTCCTGTTTCAGCTCAAGGATATTTAAGTACCTAAATCCTATTAGATCTCAGAAAATTTCCCCATTGGCCAAGAGAAAGACTGAGCAAGCTGGTCAAGCTGGGCTATTAATATTATCTTTTTTTAAACTTAGCTTTCTTGCTTCGTCAAGATTTGACTCCAGGAAGACAGGCATTAAACCCATACCAAATGTGCTCCACAGTTAGGCTGGTTCCCAGGTGCTTGCTTTATATTAAAAAGAAAAAAAAGGTTGGCCATAGTTACTACATTCCAGAGCTCCTAGGCCTATATTGGGATTAGAAATTTGACTGTAGCAAAGAGGAACAAGCCTGAATTTGACTACATCATCATCTCCACCTGAGCACTGATGGTAGGGTCAGCTGAAGCAGTACAGGCTTTGTCATGGGCTAGGTACATTATTAAAAACAATCAGGCTAGAAGGGACCTTGAAGGGTCTTTAGTCCAGCCTCCTGCCCACCCAGAGCAGGGACAACTCTGAGGTCTGACCTGATTGCTCAAAGCTTTGTTCAGTCAGGTCTCAAAACACCTCAGGGATGAAAAACTCACCAGAGAACCCAGTGGGCTTGAACTGTTCATGCTGCTGAAGGAACTTTACTCAAAACAGGAGCACAGATAGGCTGGGCACATCTGTAAGGCTGCAGTTTAGCTGGTGTTGGTCCTAGCTCAAACAACAGTGTGCTGCTCTCTTGGCTGCTGAGCATCAGGGTATGTACCCCTATACCACAGCCATGTTGTGTAGTGCAGCATAAAATACCCTGGGATGGTGCACTACAATGCCTCTACTTCCATAATATACATTTAGTTTTTAAAATGGGACAGAGCTAATTGGGAATGGGCTTTTTTCCCTTTCTTCTTGGTGGTTATGGGAAGGCAGGTTTGCAGGTCTGGACCACAAACACCTCCAAAAAGGCAGCTCCGAAGGGCTTCCGATGAAACAAAACCCTTTAAAAATTTTGTTCCATTAATGTTTGTGTTCCATTAATATTAGCCCTGCATCTCAGAGATGTCCCCTGACGTGGGTTCAGTGTGTCCTTTCCTGTTGCAGGCAGTGTCCTGTGTGAGCCCTTCAATGTGCCAGCACATAGCTATCCCCCAGTTTTAGTTTTTTACCTGGTTGTGCTGATTTTACAATTCCGTTTCCACTTTATATTATAAAAAGATTTCTTGATTAAAATGTTGAACTACTTGTAAATATATTGAAATTGGTCAGTCACAGAGCTGTACTTTTCTTTATTCTTCTTCTGCAGTACATATTCATTATCTTCCTCCTTTCCTGTCAGAATGGGAATAAAAATTCTATTATATTACACAGGCTTGAAATACTAAAACCTCTGATGTGGATAATTTAAACTTATAATACAGTAAAGTGTGGAATAATTACATATTACAAATCGAATCTCAACATTTCTATTGTATTCAGTCTGTCTTGTGTTCTACTGGACTATTCAGACTGGCATCAGGAAGAGTCTTCCACTGAAGTGTATTATGACTTGAAGACTGTGTTGTTATGAATAGTCAATTCTACCTTTATTTTGTTTGCTTCAAACTTTAATTTATTCTATATATGCATTACAGATTTCACTTTCAGTGATTATGAAGATAATGCAGCCACTTGGAGTGAAGTTAAATGAAAAGCTAATGTTAAATCCACTGCCTTTTTTCCCTCTTTTTTTTTCTTGTTTTCTATTTTCTACTATTTGAATTCTGTGCTTATGAAATACATCACCAAAAAGTTCCAGGAGAGGTGTGTGTAATCACAGACTGCTCCTTCTGTGAGATGGTTATCAGAGAACTAACATTGTTCAGATGTCAGACTTTGCTTCTAATTTTGGGATTAATGTCTTTTCATGGACCAACTATGTGGTGCTTATGTCTTAAGCAGAAAGAGATGGACCCGTGCCCATGAAGCTCACCACAGTCTTTCTGCTCTCATTTTGAGTTATTGATGCCCTTGTGCCCCTGCATCCTCCTCTGATGACTGCCATCACATAGCTCATACTAAAATAACCAAGAGAACTTCATCAAGTGTAGGGCAAATGAGGAAGGAAAATTTGCAGGAATAATACCCAGATTCCAATAAAAAATATTTAAAGCTTCATTATAAAAAAGTTTGGGACAGCTATGTGTGTTAATCATTGAGCAATGAGTCTGTGTGGAGGCAGCTAAGGACTGACAATGTTTCAGTTCTGTCCAAAATGTAAGCTGGTGCTCATAAGCTGACTTGTACTTGCATTTCAGAGGGCTGGTTTCAGCTTCCTCTGATAGAGCCACGGGACAAGGAGACAGAGAAGAGAACAAAATCTTTATGAGTAAAGTGGCACAAATAAGTTTATTCAGGAAAATGTAGAGCAGGCATGTTTTCTCCACGAAGGAGAAAGAAACCTGCAAAAGAGCACCTTCAGAGAGAAGTGGGATACACAATTTTCCCTTAACTTTTCCTGTATGGTTTATGCACATCTAAGTGAAATCTATATTTGTGCAATTCTGTGATTCTTTAAATATTGTGTTGTTAAAAATCTTGTTGTTGGGAATATCAGGTTTCCATATAAGAAGTCTACCTGGACTGACTGAGGAAAGTTAACTAGATCAGTGCAAGAATTCCTCCGAGGACTTCCAGGGATACTGAGCAAGTTCACAGATGATAAAAAACTGAGAGGAACTGTTGACTTCCTTGAAGGCAGGGAGGCCCTGTGGAGAGACCTCAATAAATTAGAAGATTGGGCAATCACCAACTGTATGAGGTTCAACAAGGGAAAGTGCTGGATTGTGCACTTGGGATGAGACAACCCTGGATGTACAGACTGGGGAATGAGAGGCTGGAGAGCAGTGCCATGGAAAGGGACCTGGGGATTCTGGTGGATGGCAAGTTGAACAGGAGTCAGCAGTGCCCTGGCAGCCAGGAGGGCCACCCATGTCCTGGGGGCATCAGGCACAGCATGGCCAGCTGGGCAAGGGAGGGGATTGTCCTGCTCTGCTCTGAGCTGGGATGGGCTCACCTCGAGTGCTGGGGGCAGTTTTGGGTGCCAAAACATAAAAAAAATATTGAGCTATTGGAGAGTGTTCAAAGGAGGCCACAAAGATGGTGAGGAACCTTGAGGGGAAGCCACATGGGCTGAGGTCACTTGGTCTGTTCAGGGGGGAGGAGGCTGAGGGGCGACCTCAATGCAGCTACAGCTTCCTTGTGAGGGGAAGTGCAGGGGCAAGCACTGATCTCTTCTCTGTGGTGACCAGTGACAGGATTCTAGGGAATGGCCTGAAATTGTGTCAGGAGAGATTCAGGCTGGATATCAAGAAAAGCTTCTTCACCCAGAGGGTGGTTGGGTGCTGGAATGGCTGACCCAGGGAAGTGGTCACAGCACCAACCTGACAGAATTCAAGAAGTGTTTGGACAACGCTTTCAGGCACAGGGTGTGACTCAGTGATGTGCTGTGCAGAGCTGGGCACTGGACTTAATGATCTTGATGTGTCCCTTCCAACTCAGCATATTCTGTCAGAAGCTTGGACAAATGATAATGAAGAATAAAAATACAAAAGGTATAAAGCCAGAGATAGGAAAGGATTTTTTATAAAAAAAATATTGAAATGAAGACAGTATCTGTGTGAAAGGGGTAATGGGATAAAGGGAAATGCAAAAAGGGGAAAATTACTATAACTCTTCAGCCTGGAGAGCCTTGCAAGTGAGGAACTCATCTTTGCTCAGCAGATTTTAATTTCCGACTGAAGAAAAAGGTTTCTGACTTACAATTTAGGGTATACAAGGAACACCAAAATGAGCTGCACAGGCATGCTTTCATTTTCAGAAAAATATCCCTGCCCATAGCAGTGGGATTGGAACTAAATGATCTTTATGGTCCCTTCCAACCCAGGCTGTTCCATGATCACAGCATTATGAGCTTACAAGACCCAACGTGCCCCACGTTTTATTTTTTTCTCCTCCTAATTCCTTTCTCTTTGTGAAACAAGTGCAAAACACACACAAAAGAGTATGCATGTCCTTCACCACCTTCTTCTGAGATCTGGGTTATCTCATGTGTTACAACATTCACTTCTCTGCATTTCCCCATTTATTTTAATTTACTCACTGTTGAAGTAGCAGGTTCATGCTGAGTGCAGGGAAGATGGTGTGTGGTATTGTTTCTTCTGGCATAGGGCACCTCTAACTCAGACTCTGTATGAGGCTTTGCTGAAAGAACTGTTGTGCATAGAAAAGGGTATTGTTGTTCATACAAATCTCTTTGCCAAAAAAAATGCTGCTTCATTGTGGCTGCTCAGAGTTTCACATCCTGATTGAATCACATGAATAGTTTTGGCCAAAAGAGGGGAAAATACATGACATTTTGCAATGCTTGATTCAAATGACCCATAAAAAACCATCACAGTGCTTCAGAATGGTTTTGCAGAGAGGTGCAGGTCTGTGCAGGGAGAATGCAGTGCTGCTTCAATTCTTCAAATCTCCCTTACTGATGTAACTCTGGGAGGGTTCTGCTGGCCAGTGGGGTTCAAACCTTCCTTGTCCTGATGCCAGTGAGTCTGTAAAGCAGGGATAGAAGTCCCTTGATCCTTTGCCTTGGTTGGGTAAATAGAACACTGAAATGCTTCCTATTTTATGTAAAATTATTTATATGCCAGTACAAAGATATTCAGGGATTTGATTCCTTCATGGTAAAGAAAATGTGTTTTAAGGTGCCTTTGCCAGTGTTTCAGCAGTCAATCTGTGGCCTTTAAAAACTGGGGTTTTTCAAATGTCATGGCAGTTAAGATAACAACAGTACCTCTAGTGATACATATGGGGCTCTTTTATTAGGTATCTTACCTTTTAGCATAAACTTGTTATTTTTTTCCTCAATGAGCAAGACTAAAAAGTATGATTTTGTGGAGTGTTCCAAAGGTAGAATTATCTTCCATATCGCAGGAAAAAAAAGAAAAATCTTGCAAGATCCTAAATCATTATTTTTCTGCACATTTTTTTTTGGTGTCTATCTCAAATTAATCAGTCACCTAATCTTCTAATCAAGATAATTCCCTTGTTAAAAGTCAGAGGTGGAGACCAGAAAAGAAAAATGAGAAGGAAGTCACAGTTAAAGGTCTAAATCACCCATATCTATTTCAATAGCACCCTACAAGTGTCTCAAACTTGTGAACAAGTGTCACATATTGGAAGAGAAAACTGTTCCAGTGATACCTGATATTAATCACACCCCTAAGTGTGTGCTGTCCATGCCACTCCTGTATGTAATGTGCAGGCTGCTGCCATCATTATTTAAAGGAGCAGGAAGAAATAATGTTGAGGAGTTGTAGATGACAGAGTGTAATTGTTTTTCAGCCTTTGTGAAAGTGATTGCCAACCTGATAATACTTGTCCTGGGCATCTTAATCATATTTATGTATACAGCAGGCGAGTGCTTTTACTCTATGAAGAAAATGTAATTCTATTGACCTTGCCAAAATTGAATTAGTACCATATATAACTTGATTTCAAGCTTGTAGGGGCTTTCATGCCAATTGAAATTTTTTTCTTTTTTTTTTCCTTTTTCTTTTTCTTTTTTTTTTTTTTTAATCCCCAGAAATATCTGTGCTGCTGGCCCAGGGAATGGCGAATGAAGATAGGGTATGTGAATTAACTGTTTGCTGAGGCACAACCAGGCTGTTTTGAGTATCTTGTCCTCTAAGCTTGGATGATGATTCAATGCACCTCACTCCCTTCAGCCAGGAAACAAGGATGATGGATGGATTATGACTTTATCCCACTTGAGGGAGGGTTTGAGAAAAGTGATTTGTGCCCTTTTGGACAGTCCTGAGCTGCTCAAGCAGCTGGATCCTGCCCTGACTGTGCAGTTCAGCTGCAATTAAGACATGTAAATGTGGGCACCTTTGTGTGTGTGCTAGGTGTCTCAGCTCTGTCTCAGCTCTCCTGACTGCAAGTCACTATAGTCTGTGGAGCCCAGAGGGGCATTCATCTGATGTGTGCTTTAGGATGTGAGCTGAGCCTTGCTCTGGGATCCCATTACTCTGCTGAAAAGTTCCAGTTACCTAAATAAAATATAAGCATGTCTTGACAAATGTGGTGTGCTAGGGAGGTAAGACATCTTCAGCCTCATGAAGATGTCTTACAGGACCTGTGGGAAATCTCTGCCTTGCTGGAGAGGAAAAAAACCCAGAAAAAAAAACCCACTCAGAAAACACAGCTCATCTCAATGATAGTAGTCACACTGAGTGCCATCTGCATAGGTCCTGAAATATTCCTGACACAAATAGAACCTACTGAAAAGATTCTGGTCTCCCTCTTTCATTCATAAAAGTAACTTGTCTATAAAGTACTGGTCACCATTTAAAGGGATCCTATCTCAATGTGTTCTCTGGGGTTTGTGAGGGAATTGTGTTAGTCATTTTGGCCCTGTGGTAAGATATGACTTATTTATGAACCTTTAGTACTCATAAATGCAGAGATTTTTTACATTTTTAGTTATGAAAATTTAAATCCAGATGGGTACTTGTTTTAGCAAAGGTTTTTGAGAATTCCTAGATGGGACAATGGGGAAAGAGGTTGTAAACTTGTTTATAATTAATCTTCTCTTGGTCTTAGAAATACCGGGGGTTGTGAAGTGTGGGGCTGTGGAAATGGAGTGTTGTGATGTTTGCTTGTGGCTCAACAGTGGCTGAAGTCTTTCTTCCTGTTACACAACTTAAACCAATGAAAACAATATTTGGCTCCTCCACACTGTAATTTTTGCTGCATTTTATGGTGACTGAGGTCCACAGGCAACATTTACCGCTGCTTTCCCTCTGTGCCTGAGGCTTCCACTCATTAGTAACAGCCTCCCTCTGCTCCATGGGTGGTAACAATTGCTTTACAATGACTGGAGGAATGGAGGTCACTATGGGATGGGTGCAAGGGAAGATGTTGCAAATGTTCTGAGTTCCAGCATTTCTAGAGAGGGTTTCTTGTCCCTCCAGTAGGAGGCTAAAGAACTTCACCTGCATTGATTGATTTCAACTTTGTCCTTCCTGACAGAGGTTTTAGTTTTTAAAGTCACCTTCCTTTTCAAAGGAAGATGCATATAACATGTTGTTTGCTATCTTGTATGAAGAGCTCCTATGAAAAACTAAAAATATGCCATTTTGGTTAAAATACTTTGTCCAGGAATTAAAAAAAACACCTGGGACTTGTTTTGTGGCTTATCACAAATCCATAATCAATATTCATTTAATAGGGGCAGGCTTTAGCAATCATTCAAATTATATACTTTCATCAAACATATTTTGATGTTAAAATAATCAAATTATCCAGAGAAATTTGGAGCAGTATCAGCTAAAAGTCAAACTAACATGGGACCATTGGCAGCATGATATTCTCTCATTATAAACTGGCCATTACTGCCTGGTTAAATGATGTATAGAGACTTAGAACATTTATCTAAATAAATTGTTGTTTTTAAAGTCAATTACATGATAGCTGGAAAAGAAAACAATGTGATTGCTGTTAAAACACTGGCTTGTATTCATGAGATAATGGCCATGCAGTCATTCACACTGCCTGCCCGCCTGCCTGGTGACTATCAGGGGTTTTTTGTTTTATATATTTAGAAAGCTCATGTGCCTTAAAGATGTGATGAGATATCAACATAGAAACTTTTGTTGTGGGTCCAAAGGCACAAATGTTTATTATCACTAGAAATCAGAGAGGGTTTTCAATTTCTTATGTTCCTAAACTAGATGTTGCCCAGTATTTGCACAGAATGCTTATCTGTAGAGTCACATCACAACTGGATGATGTAATTTGTTACGCTGATGAATGAGCTCCAGCAGACCTCTTCAAGACTGTAAGCTTGGAATCAGCAGTAATAAGGAAAGAAAGAGTACATATGTAATTTCTCTGGTGTAGAGAGAATCCATAAAAGGAGGGCCTCCTCTAGCAGCAGGTTTGAAATAAAGATGAGGAGTTACCTGGTTGTCCTTGTTTCCCTAAAGGCAGGGGCCAGCTCAGACCCAGCCATTCTGAAACTCTGACTCTGCAGCTGGTACCTACCACAGAGGCTTTTATGACAATGGGACCCATTTGAAGTCTAAGAAGAGGGATGATTGACCTGACCAAGGGGGAAAATGCATCATAGCCAACAAGTTGACCAACCTGGTATGAAGAATTTTATGAAGGAATAACAGGAGTGAGAGTGATGACCTCATTCAAGTGAGGTGGTTGGTGGTTGGCAAGTAAAAGGTGCAGGCTGCTATTGTCAAGACAGAATCTGCAAACAGCAAAAGAGGACTTGAAAGGACCTCTGAGTGTATGCACATAAATGAATAAATACCTACAGGACAGCATGGTGGACAAAGCTGTTACCTTTTCTGGGCTGTCAGTGCACTTGGGTGCCTCTCTGAAGTGCCTGTACAGCCATGCATGCAGCTCAGGAGCAAACGGAAGGGTTTAGAGGTCTGTGTGCACTTGCACAGAGACGTGGTGGGGTAGCTCACACTCCTGGAGTGCTGCAATGGAGGGATACAGGCTCTGCAGAGGGGCAGGCTAGGAAGACAAGGAGAGAGACAGCATTTGTGAGAGAGGACAGCAGGACTGCATAGGGCTCTGCCTAGGAAAGGATGATGAGCCAGCCTAGCACTTACAGGATCAGGGTTAGTGGATGGTGTTGCAGTGGGTGTCTGTTGCATACTGACTGATCAGGAAGAAGTAGAGGTAGCAGCATTTTTTCAGAAAACTGGAAAAAGTGGACTTCAGGATCCTTAGAAGAGAGATCAAGTCAAAAAGCCAGACAATAAGCCCAGACTTCAGAAGGGCAGAATTTGGCTTCTTCAGGGATATGCTTAGAATAATCCTATGGGAGATGGCCCTGGAGATAAAAGGAGTTCAGGAGATTTGGTTGATATTGGAGGATTGCTTCCTTCTAGTTCAAGAATAGTCTCTTCCACTGCTACTGAGTGCATACTTTTTAATAGTAAGATCCTCCTTCATAAATGTGGGGACCCAGAGGAAAGTTTGGAGCAAGAAAGACTTTCCTTTGGTAGAAAAAAAAAAACCCAAACAGATTGGTGAATACTTAAGCAAACCAGAACTGCATAAATCCATGGGGCCTGATAGGATGCACCCATGAGTGCTGGGGAAGCTGCCAGATGTTATTGAGAGACCACTGTCTACTATCTTTGAATTATAATGCTAACTGGAAGGATGACTGGAGGAATGCAAATGTCCCTCCTATCTTCAAGAAGGGCGAGGAGGAGAGGCCAGGAAATGAAAAATTTAAATGCCTTAAAACAAAGGAAAAAGTCACTTGATATTTGTCACTGTGGCACTGGGGTTTGTAAGATGTGTTCCAAACCTTACAAAAGGAGGGATTGTTCTGGGCTTTGCATGATTTCAGGCTGCAGCATCTTGCCATGGCAAAGTCTTCTCTGAGTAAGGACAGTCTTGTCACATAAGGCTTCCAGAGAACTTCAGCATGGAAAGGGACATGAGATGCAAGGTTCATGGTTTTTGCCCAATGTCAAGAAACAGTGAAGGAAACTAGAAAGACAGTTGAAGTTTTAGTACTGTAATTTAATACTCTGAATGTCAAGTTATATGTTCTTTAATGGGTGATTCTAAGTTCCTTTCCTTAAACACACCAACATTACCAGGACAGGCAGGCTGAAAATGTTTGTGGTGTTAATTTGTATGTGTAGTTGCAGAAATGTTTAAAACTCTAGCACTTCTTTTAACAACCTATTTTCCAGGTATGCTCCAGGAAAGGAAGAGACAGAGAGTGAAGGAGGCAGTGGTCCCTATTTACCATCCCCAGTTACTTGCTGAGCTTTTCTACTGAATGGCTCAATACGGTACAGATGATGAAGTAGCTTCTAAGAAAAAAATTATCTATTGTGCACTAATGTAGTTTTCAAGGAAAATCCCTTCTGAATCATCACAAATGTTCTGTAATAGTTATTGGAGGACCTATTTTGCATCCATAAATAGTTTCTTTTATACTTAACTTCAAACCAAGTGTCTTTCCAGCTTGAATTAAAGTGTTGCTTTGTCAGACCATTTGTTGTTGCAGTAGCTGGTTGATTACAGATGTACATCTTTTTTTTTTCTGGTCTTTTTAGAGGGCAAATCACTATGGTAACCACATTACAGAAAATTGCTTGTTCTCCTTAAAATACCCTTCAGAAAAAGGTCATTTGTTATTAACATTTTCTGACTAAATCCAAAATGTTAACAACATCAAGAATATTATCACTGTTTCTATACTTACATGTTGGGTTTTTTTCTTTACCATGCACCTATCAGTTAACTATCAAAATAGGACAAAATATTGAGACTCCAAACAATTGTGAAGCTGTAGACTTTTAGGTATGTTTGAAATATCAAGATTCATTCACTTTGCTGTGTTTCAGCTGTTGGTGTGCATGGATTTGTTCAATTGTTTGCAGTTCTCTGATTCTGAGAAAAATCTAGGCTGAAGTTACTCTTTCCACCTCTGTGTGCCATGATGGAAAGGAAGGGCAGGCAGGCACGTGACTATTATTGGCAGCCGTCAGTTGTTGATTTATGAAATAGCTGTTCTGGATAGTCATCCAAAAGCCTGGAAATGGCTGGTTAAAGGTTTCTACTCTCAGGGTAAAATGTGTCCAAGGGGTGTTAGATGGGAAAAATCAGGTCTGATTGTAAAAGAGGGTCCTAGCCTGTGAAGTGAGCACATACAAAGTTGTTCTCTTCCTGGCATATGCCACTTGCGTTCTGCCTGATTGGACATGTTGTTTCTTTGCCATTTTACATTATTATCTACATTGCCTGCAAAGGATCTTCACATTTGTATAGTTTTTTTGGTTTACAGATAACTATTTGCAGCTTTTATCTACGCTCAGTAAACATCAACAAAAAAAAAATCCCCTTTCTTGGAGTTCTATCATTTTGGAATTGACAAACAAGTTAAAAAGGCTGCCAAAAGAAAGCAGGAGTTGGAGGAAGTTAATTCACATTGATGTGTGCATGCCACTGATAGCAAGTTATGCCTATGACATTCTGACATTGCCTCTCAAAAAAGAGAAAGAGTGGAGTGGAGTGAAAGACTAAGAGGATGTTCATTTAATTGGAAAGCCTACTGAGATCTGAGACAGCTGAGGCAAAGGATGCACCCTTTTTCTGCACAATGGCATTGGCTGAAGGTTGTATATAAGGTGGCCTTATTAAAGTGACAAGGCAATTTAATTCTTTTGTGCACAATGATTCTACTTCATTGATTTACAATGGGAAGGATATAATTTTGCTAGTGTTGGCAAAAAGCTCAAATGTCAGGCTTTTCAAATTGCCATACTTGCCTTGTTCAGGATGAATAATGAATAAGTCACCTTTTGTCTACAGTTAAATATTCTTGAATAAATACAAAGAACATAAAAGACATAAATGATTGCCTGATTTATATTTAAAATAAAGATCAACATTGTGATAAATGGTTGAAAATGCTTAGTGTGAAGTAATATGACTATGCTGATAATTACATTATCAATTAAGGGGCAGCCCAGGTGTGGAGTGTTATAGAATGGATGCCAGAGAGAAACCCCCAGTGTGGAATATGCCAAACTTGTCTATCTGGAAAATGTGGGTGAGGGAGTGAAGAGACCCTTAGCTGTGCAGGGGATTACATGTTTTAAATTGGACATTTCATGTACTGAAACATCCATTCTCTCAGGAATCTGTGGCTGTTGGTTCTTGCTTTGTCATTAGCAGGATTCATTGGTCTCATTTCTGGAAATAGATATTGCTTCATTTATTCCTGATGGTTTGAGTGGTCAGAGAAGGCTACTGATAATTGCTCAGGATCTGTCTTTAGAGAGGAACAGATCTTAAAATCCTGCTGAGTCAAAGGTTTATAGCTGGCAAAGTTGTTAACACCTCAGTAAAATCTGGAATAAGTTTGAAGAAAAAGAGATGCCAAAATATACTGTATACTCTTCATTATGTGATTCCTAGACCATGAACAGCAAGGCTTGTTTCCATCTGCACAAACATACAGGTTCCTTTTTATCTAAAGTAATTGTGTTAACACTACGCCTGCTCCAGATCTGTTGTTCTTTTTCTTTTAGAAAGATTTCTTTCTCTTTATTTAATTTCTCCATGTCTTAAGGTGATCAGAAAGATGGTGTTTACCACAAGAGTGTGGTAATATTCCTCAGCCTCATGCAGAGACAGCATGTGCTCTTCTATTATTCCCTTCTGTGGCAAATTTGATTGTACCATGACCACCCAGGCTCTCCTGATCTCATATTCTCATTCTTCCACAGTTTTCTTTGTTTACTAGGTACAAATATTCTCCTTTTTATCCCTTGTCCCAAATTCCTAATCTTCAGAGCTACCCTTGCTTTCCATGTATATATGCTCCCATTTCTTTTGTCCTATCATATTTCTCGCTTTCATGGGATATGTTACAATGTAAAGTGGGAAAGAGCTGTTTCACCCTCTTTCCTGCCCTTTTGCTCTAAAAGCCCAACAAAAACCAATACCTTAACGTTCTCCTACCTTACCCACTATCAGTTTGTGGTAATTGGGAGGGGGCTGCCTGCGAGCCTCATCCCCAATAGGCTACAGGTGTGAGCAGCAGGTGAGCAGCATTGACAGCAATGAGCCATGGAGTGCTCAGGGGCACTGACCAATCACCAAAGGGAACAGAGGCACACAGGTGCAGTGCATCAACCTGAGGGGTATAAAAGGTTGAAGAACAAGAAGGCCAGACTCTTGCAGCCTTCTGAAGGGATGTGGTGTTATTCTGTATGGGCAGATGCCTGAAGCCTTCTGATGAGGTAGGGTGGTTTTTTTCTTTGGGGGGGGGGCAAATGCTTAAAGCTTTCTGCTATTGTATGGTGATATCTGTGCATTGTGGCTGTCTCAACTGCGACATGTGCTGCAACAAGTTTGCAGCTTGTTTATCTCCACGTGGGGTGACAGTAATGGCCAGTACTAGTCCAGGAGCCAAAGGTGTCTTCTTCCACTCTCTCCTGGAGTTTTAAACTACATGTTGAAGAGGGATTGGTTTTTCCCTTGCTGTTAAGAGTTTCTATGGGTGTTCTTCAACTTCTGTATCAGAGGTTTTTCACTATTTGACTGTTTTCTGAAGGAGTTTGTTTTGGCAGCTGTTGTGTAAAATCTTAAGATGTTCCCTGTTTTCCTGGTGTTTCCTGCTTTTTCTAAAATATTGTTGGCTGGTGATTCCTGTAGTACCTCTGATATGACTTTGGATTCCTACGGCTGAATTGTTTTAATGTTATGTTAAATAACTCTTTTCTAGTGGGTCACTGTTAGAAAAGAGAATCTAACTTCTTGTGATATAGTCTGAAAAAATATATTGACAGGGATTTATCATTCTGAAGTTGCTAGGTGTGTTTCTTTATTTGTATTCACTTATCTACCATTGAACAGGATGTTACAGAGAAAGAAGCACATGGCAGGAACATAAACATTGCATGCTACTTTTAGAAATTCTGAATGATTTTAAGCTACACATGGCTTAAAAATCTTTATGGGGTAAAAAAATGTGTCCAGTGTGTGCTTCCATTTAGCTATGCTGTATGGAATATCATAGCCTTGGCTGTGCCTTTTTGTTCAAAGTTGCTGCTAGAGATTTAAATGACCAAGAATCTGCCATACTTCTATGGCAAGCAAACTGCTTTATGATTTCTTTAGGTCCTGTGATAACAGTACAGTTACAGGGGCTTTGCAAAAGGAGCCTTGTATGAGTGAGTGCGGTGAGTTATAAGGGGCAATGAAGGCAGATTGGAAAGCACTGTGTGATAACATTCCTCTTGGACCCTGGGCTGAGTCAAGCAGTGCTTTATTGACAGCAGCTGTGACATCCTTCTCCCAACAAGGCTGCATGGGCCAGCTTCTGCTCAAACCTTGCTTCCTCTGGTTGTGTTCTAGGTCCATCTGACATCCTATGTTCTTCCTGAATTAGGAGATTTTGATAAATCTGTTTTACTGCTGTTTTTGGGTAACTCTAGCTTCACAATAGGACTCCTCTGAGACAAAGGAGTGAGATGTTTTTTTCTATATAATAAAATATCAGACTCTTCATAGAAAACTAGTAAGAGACGGAAATAACATGTCTATGTTCACAAACCCATTAGTTATGAATAATAAGAACACCTATGGGATTGCTCTTTGCTTTTTTTTTGGCCACTTGCTATCACAAAAAGCAAATGTGAACTAATCAGAATAATACATGTAGTTTGAACACTGCTCCTCTTCAGAGGGAGAATGCACAGATGAGCCATTCCAGTGAGGACCAAATGGGCACTAAATTTTCATTTTCACCCAAAAGGAGACTTATAGAGGGAAATAATTTCCAAATCAAGATCCATTAAGCAAGAGAATCTAGTATACAATGAAATTTCACAGAATCATATGCTAGCTTATGTTGAAAGGAATCTCAAAAGATCCCCTGGACCAACCTTTGTCTAATGCAAAGGCTGATAGGAAAAATAGCATAATTAAAATTCTTTAATTCCAAATACTTGGCATACATCCAGAAAGTGTTGAAAGAGTTGAGTATTTAATAGATTCTCTTACCTAGCAATACATTTCAGGACTTCTTTGCTGGATTATTTTTTTTTTACAAGAATAGGTGCAGAGGGATCTCTTTTAGTACTGGGGACTATTAGTCCTAAGAGCCCAAACCTGAGCAAAGGAGTTTTTGTCAATTACATCAGTTTCTGCCATCCTCACCTCTCCCAGCTCCATTCATTCACCATAAGAAATTCCTATAAGGTGCTTTAAAAAAAAAAAGCCAAATATTTGGTAAGGTGGTTTACATTTCAAAAAGAAAGACTGAGGAAACTGGAAATATAAAGATGAATACTGGTTTTTACTCAAGTGGTTCTAGCATCTGTTGTTTTTTTGACTTAAACCAAGGCTCCTGAGTAGAAACTGAATGTTATACTTGCAAGATGCCATTTTTAGGAAGGACTTTTAAAGCACTGTTCAGGTACAAATCTCCTTTGTGTGAGCATTGTGTGAGAAACCACTGCAGTAACAAACAGAATGAAGTCTACACTTTCTCCATCCTTCCTTAAGAAAAATTCTGAGAACTGTGCAAACTCCTGGACTTATGTGAACTGCATTTTTTAGGTTATTCAATTACTCGGACCTGTCAGCATAGTTATAATTTGTGGTCTGGGAAGAGATCAGTGATTGCTGTTCAGAAACTGTCTTGTGTGTATACAAAGATTTCTTTATAACTGAAAAACTCAGGTTAAAAATAAAAATTAATTCTGTTCAAAATAGGAAGTCAATGTAGCTTTTTTTCCCCCAGATGGAAGTGGGTTGTTTTCTTTGTGCTTTAAGGATCTGCTGAAGTAAAGCAGTGTGTGCTACATTGATGTTTCCCAGCAATTGAGCTGGGTCTCTTCCTTGGTGGATGATGAAACACCATGCACTTGCAGCCCAAATCTTTTAGTTCCTCATCTTCAAATTTTACTGGAGTATTTTTAAGGTCAATGTGATGCTTTGGCTCTTCTATCTGTCCCTGTGGCTGACTTGTGATAAATATTTTACCTTTTTTTTTTTAAGCAGGAGAGGTTATGTGTGTATATGTCAGGATAGGAGGCCCCCAGAAGAAGCTCCTGCAATGCCATTGCAGAAGGCAGTTTTGGCTGTTGTGAATCAGTTCTGTGAGGAGATAAGTGCCCTCCCAGCCACTCTTTGCTAGCCTATTTGCTTACCATCTTGTCCCCTCATAGTCTTGTGTGCTTAATTTTTGGCCCTCACAGAGGCATGGGCAGGAGCACAGGGAGAACCTGAAGAGGTGTTATGGGTCTTTGCAGGGACTTGAATTTCAGCACTTGGGTTGCTTCTGAAACTATGGGAAAGGTGATTTCCAGGTGCTTCAACTCATTTTCTGTGAGAAAGACAATGTCTGTTATTGTCAGCCCCTTCTTGTGTGAACACCAGGTGACATGAAGATGTAGTCTGGGTGAGAGACAACTTAACTCCTTAACAACTTAACTCCAGGCTTTGTGCATCATCAGGACCAGCAATGAGGGATTGGGCTCTGAGGTCCCTGGAGGAGCACAGCTCAAGTTCTGGCTTCAACCTGTTAATTGGGAGAGAATTTTGCACATGGAGAAAAGTGGTTTTAAAGCTCTGTTTGAGATTGCCTTTGGCTGATGTGGTGCAAATGCTAATGCACATGCTGGCTTCCTGTAAGACCAACACTTGTTTTAATTTGATTTGCTTTTAGGAAGCCCACGCAATCAACAAAAGCTTATCTTGCCAGCAAGTAAAGACCAATGGGAGCAGATATGCAATAAGCAGGAAGAAACATAATAAGCAGCTCCTCCTTCTTTGCCCAAGAGTCATCTGTAAATTCCAGCCTAGGCATGGTTTTCCATGTTTTCTGAGCTTGGTTGTTAGAGCAGACTGTCAATAGGGTAGCCTAAAAGACTATTCGTTTAGCAATGAATCCTCTTTCCTCCTTTTCAGTACTTGCTTTGCCTTCTGCCTTTTTTTGGATTTAAATGTTTGTGATTTTCACCTCTTTATCCATCATAGCATACCATTGACTGAATAATACACTTTTATTAAGCTGCCCTCTTTCTGTGAAATAAATGCCAGCAATAATCAGTCAATCATTCAATTCATATGAATGTGGAATTTAGATGTGGCTGTTTGAATCGGGTTTATAATATACCATTTCTTGGTACAGCATGTTCTTTGATAGTATTCTTTTAAATGACTGTTTCCAACTGCACTGGAAAGCACCTATGAAAGAAATTGTTTGTGATGCTATACTTAGTTTAAATGTCCTTTTTTCTTCAGCATTTCTGTCTGTATTTCATTTCTATGCAAATTATATCTTTGTGAGTTAGTAAAATTTTACAAACCAGTTGAAATGCAGCTATGGAATGAATTATCAGAGAAAATTTGGAAAATACGCCCATGAAAGGAAAATTGAGGAAAACATTTAAATCTAATTGTGTATTATTCAAAGAGAATTCCAGAGCAACTCTTGGGCAAATATTACATAAATGTATACCTACATTAAATGATTAATTTACCACAGGTAATATACTTGAAGGTTCAGGGACTATTTTCCCATTAGCCTGTGCACATAGCACTGCTCAGCTGAAATACAGCCTAGGTACACAAATGCACTTCACTTGCTCATGGGGAATTGCAGAGAAGGAGTTGTGAGTGTAATGCTGTCAGCAGCTGCAGAGCAGTGGCACTGCTCCCCAAGATCCCAGTGCTTTGTCTCCATTACAGCAACAGTGACTGAGTTTAGCCTTGAAGGAAGTCAACCCTTGATGACCAAGAATCATTGCATCTCCTCCCAAATATAAAGTATTCAGCCCCTCTAAATTCATTAGCAGCTGGCAGATCAACTGTGAATACTCTGAATAACTACCAGAGTGAGCAATTGATCTCCAAAATGGGAGACTTGATAGCTGTATCTTTGTCAGCCAAGAATAGTTTCCATGATTTGTGCCTCTATGAGATATATGCTTCCCCTCATGAGACAGACTGGCTTTGTGAGTGGTTTCACCCCTCACTTTACCATTTGCCTAAGAAGACTGTGGGCTGATGTACAGAGGCAAAGGTGCTAAAGGGCCTTCAGAGTCTTTCGGAGCTACCAGAGGAGAAAGCAACAGAAGTCCAATCCAAAGGTTGTGTTGGTGTCTCCAGAATCCAGGAGATACCATAGCAAAGCTCAGCATGACCCTTTTTTTTTTTTTTTTAATATGTATTTTAAAAATGGCTAATTCTATTCATGTCTCCCTGTTCACAAGTCCTGAGCTCCACGTCTGGAGGGTCTGGCTAGAGCAGGAGGATCATGGGTGCCAGTTATCTTCCACTCCTTGGATCTCCTGGGCTTTTCAGCATGTGGTCAAGAAGCTGAGGTCACCAAGATGTGACTTTAAGGAACCAACTGCAACCATGGTGTTTTGAGACATCCTGACCTATTTGTGTAACTCCTTAATACTTATTCCGTTTTAGCTTGATATGTTTGTCTTAACATTTGAGCCCTGCCCATTACCTTTCTGTCATCAACTCATAATACACACTGCCCCCTGTTTAAGTCTAGCTGCCTCCTCTGCCTGGGTGCTTTGTGAAGGTGTGTGGATGCTGGGAACTTGCATATCTGGGTACTGTTGACACCTTCCACTGTTACAGCTCTGCTTCTGGTTTTCCTTTATTTTCCTACCTTTCCTTCCAAATCCAGATATGCCCATTCATTATCCATTCCTACCAATCTTAATACTTTTATTACAACTTCCCCCCCACCATGGATGAGTTTAATCAGTTTGAGTTTCTGCACCCAGCAGAATGTCTCCTCATTTCTTACAGACTGTTGGTCTATAGCCTGTTTCTTCTGTGGTGCAAATACACCCCAAAATCCTGAATTTTCTGGGTTGCCCATGTAGCTAAGGACCAGATTAAGTAGAGTCCCTGGGGACAAAGTGAAGCGCAGGATGATTTAAGGCACTGAAGAATATACTGCACTCCCAGCTCTCTCCTTCTAGTAGCCCATTCAGCCAAGAGGTGTATATGGTGCTTCCAGCTTGAGTTCCAAGCTCCTTTGATGGCTCCTAGTTTGAGCATCTGCTTAGATGATGCCTAATATGTCTGAAGGTCTAGAAGCACCTTACCTGCCTCTGAAGAACTTGGTTTTCCAGGAATTGTGCCACACACACTCAGACAACTCAGCCCCTGGTGAAAATCCACAGGAATTCTGCCTTGAGGAGCTGGATTGGAGCTGCTAAGGTCACTGCCTGGGGGCTCCCAGCTCAGCCCATGGCTCTGAAAGGAGCTGTGGTGCTGAACAAGTAATTCTGGTTGACACTTCGAGCGCCAGGTACCCTCCACTGGGCCTTCCAATGAAGCAGAAATTACATACAAAGCTTCCAATAAAAACATGTGCCACAGCTCTGCAGTGAAATACACTCATTTATGAATTGTTGTCGACTGTAGGAACACTTATACTGAACAAAGACAGCATGAAGCTTACACATTCCTCTTATTTAAATAGTCACAGTAGTCCTCATCAGCAGTAGCTCCAGCATGGTAATTTCAATATCTTTTTTAATGAATAACAAAGGAAATTTAATCTTTGATTTGAGTTTCCATCAAGGATAACTTATGTTGTAAGCTAGCAGTGAGGTTTCAATGTCTGTCAGTATCTGCAGGGAGGGTGTCAGAGGATGGAACCAGGCTCTGCTCAGGGATGCCAAGCAATGGGAAAAGAGGCAGTGGGCAGAAACTGAGGCACACAAAGTTCCACCTGAGCATGAGGAAGAACTTTTTACTGGGAATAGATTGTTCAGAGAGGTTGTGGGTTGTCCCTCATTGGAGATATTCAAGAACCTGCTGGACACCATCCTGTGCAATGGACTTTAGTGTGACCCTCTTGAGCAGGGAGGTTGGACCAGATGACCAACTGTGGTCCCTTCCATCCTGACCCACTCTGCAATTCTTATTCATAATACACAATAGAGAGTTATGTGCGTGTGTGTGTGTTAGGGTTTTTTTCTAGAGTATTTTCTGCTATGATGGGTATGAAAAAAGGTCATGTTTTTAAAAGAGCTCATAATTCTGTACTGAATGTATAAATTTGTACATCCAGTATATTAATTATGTGAATACAATGAATAGCAGCTCATAGGTATTAGACTTTATGTTAATTTCCAATGCTCTCGAAAAACCAAGGGGATTCATTAGTTGGATGCAATTCAACAAAATCATAAAAATTAATGAGTGTTCAAATAATAGCCATTTTTCAGGACAGTAAAAGGATTAATCTTAGTAAGTTTAAATTAGATGTCAAAGTCCACCTTCAAGGTTTCTCCAGGCCTTCTAGATCTTCTGTCAGAAGCATTTAGAGACAGTGATCTCCAGCTGGATTGGAATGGAAGACTATAAATTTGCAGATGATCTAGAAAGATGACAAGGCAATTATTACTCATTGTTTTTCACAAGAGAAGGGCTATGGAACACATAGCTAAGTCAACATCCTGTTTTTAAAATGAACATGGTGTGTAATTAAATAATCTGTCACAGGATCCAGTAAAATAATATAAAAATTATTTTATAAGCTGTACAGAACTTCAAGAATAGGTCTGTTGCTGGGTTATTGCATGTACTTATTTGACTGTGATGTGTGACTTGGGAAACCCCTGGGCTTCTCAATGATATAGGGAGGATATACTGGGGACAAATATTTCCAGCTGCTGGCCAGCATGACATTCTGAACTGATTTTTGCCCTGATCAGTTTTGAGGGTCTATGTTCCTTTGTCTCCTTACATCTAAAGAGTATCACTGAAATAACACTGCAGTAATACTGAGTAATCTCAGCACTGTCAAAATCTTTGTAAGCATTATGTTCCAAGAACAATTTATTGTAATATTTCTAAAGGCAATTCTCAGTTTGTTTTTCCAAGGGGGGTCATGACAGCAAGAGCAAAAGCTGACTTCCTCAAACATAGTGACCCTGGACTTATGAAGAGAAAGTATATGGCAGGTATGGATGCCAAGTTTCCACTGAGCTGGACAGGGAGGAGAAAGTAAAATTAAAGATAAAAAAAAAATCTTGCCTCATCCTTCTCACCTTCTTGGGCTTAAATTTCCTCCTGATTCTCTACCTCATAGTCTCTCAGTGGCCCCAGTAGATGGGAAATGGGGGCTGCAGTCAGTTCATTACATGGTGTCCTGCCTCACTGGCTCTCCATGGGCTGCAGGGCACAGCTGGCTCACCATGGTCTGCATCATGGGCTGCAGGGGAATCTCTGCCCTGCCTGGAGCACCTCCACCCCCTCCTTGACTGACCTGGGTGTCTGCAGGGCTGCTGCTGTCACATAACACAGCAGTTGCTCTGTCTGCAACTGCTATTGTGCAGTAACTTTTTTGCCTCCTTAAATCTGTTATTCCCGAGGTACTACCACCATCAGAGATGGGCTCAGCCTTAGCCAGTGGCAGGTCTGTCTTGGAGCCAGTTGGCACTGCCTACACTGGACACGGGAAGCTTCTGGGACCTTCTCAGACACACCAGTCCTGTAGCCCTCTGCATACCAAGCCTGGCCACATGAACTCTATACAAAGAAATATGTAATTCTGCATTGGACATCTGATTGTATCTTCAGTTTGCCCGACTGACAGATGACAATGTTTCCACTGGGAGTGTTGATTCTTGAACAAGATATGGAGGTGTGTTGGGAAAGTATTACAGAGTTTACAAGAAGAGCCTTCAGGAGAGATATCTTCTATGTGCAGTCCCAGGTTTCTCACCTTGGAATAGGAAGTGTTGAAAGGGAGCAAAGTCACCCACATCTTGTTCTGGACATTCCAAGATGTGAATTGAAGATTTTGGTTATTTTTCTTTCTTGCTCCTAAATATTCACACAAAAAAGGATGCGATAGTAGAATAACAGGACAAAAATCTGCTGAACTTTAACTACTACAGTTTGAGTAGTTCTCTCTGTGACTGTCACACTCTGGTCTAACCTGCTGACAAAGTCTGTACCTTCAACTTTCATTTTCCTTCTGTGACCTCTGACCTTGGGGTCGAGTCCTACCCTGCTACATACTTTACATTTGTATGAAGGAGAAATCCAGAATGGGTTGATAATTCAGACTATTAAAGCAAAATATGCCATATCCAACCACCCAGGGGAGGTGAGGATACTGCAGCTATGTGCCTGCAGCTCCTTCCTGTCATGAGGCTGGAAATGTACTCCCAGGAGGCACAGACACATGGAGCACACACATACACCACATCTGTATATACACAGCTGGCCACAAGGTCACAGACAGACACACAGAGCACTCACACAAACACAGGTACCAATGACAGCCTCATCCTGCTCATCCCTGAGCAGAACCAGGAGGTCTCTAGAGAGAGCATACCTACCTAAACAGGATGGACCACTCCAACGGCTCAGCTCAGACACTCAGTCTGCCCCAGCTGCTGGCCCCTGCATGTCTGAGACCCCCTATGTAGTTGCTGGTGAGGTCTCTAGAGAGAGCATACCTACCTAAACAGGATGGACCACTCCAATGGCTCAGCTAAGACTCTGTTTGCCCCAGCTGCTGGCTCCTGCATGTCTGAGACCCCCTATGTAGCTGCTGGCAAAGACCACATCACTCATCTCCCCCCACCCCACCCTGAGCTGAGGGTTCTCCCTGGGCCTACAGCCACCACCACACATGGTGTCACCCTTAGAGACACACACAAACTGGGTCTTGCTCCTAGTGACCCTGCTAACTCTGGAAGCTGGTATCACTCCACTGGTCCCACCTATAAGCTGCTCCTCCCATGGTCTCGCCCTGACAGAGAGACACCTGGCTCATACTTCATGTACCCACAGGCTAGTGACCCTGCTAACTCTGGAAGCTGGTATCACTCCACTGGTCCCACCTATAAGCTGCTCCTCCCATGGTCTCACCCTGACAGACAGGCAGACACCTGGATCATACTTCATGTACCCATGGATGTCTCTGCTCATGCTCACACACTCAGCAGCACACCCACACTCATTGTCCACTGTGGACATACAGACTCCCTGTGACCTGAGGTCACCTTGGGTTGCTGCACTCAGACCCCATAACACACATGTACACAGAAAGCAGAGCCTGCACCCAGGAAAGGAGTTTAATTAGGGCATAAACCAGACTGCATTCATCAGGCAAAAGGCATGGACAGACAAGTGTGCCAACCAGCTGCCTATTTAGATGTATCCAACTGTTTCATCTGCTTATCTCTCGCTTTTCCCACATTTGTTCCTTCCTCAAATCACCTAGATACCCTCTTTCTCCACCTTTTTTTTCTCTATCCTAAGTGTCTCATAGTAAATCCTGAATAATCCCAAACTACTTCTTCCCTGCACCCCGTATGCCCCACCCCTGGCAGCACCTCCCCCAAGTCAGAAGGATGACAAGGAGGGCTGTTCCTGATGACTCATCCCGTGGACTCTGTGTCTGGGTTGGTGCCTCTGCTGGGTCCACTTGGGAAGATAGGGCATCCATGCTTTGGGAGGGAGTCCTTCACTCAGGATCCCTTCTATTGTCTCTCTCTGCTCCTTTGTGGGAACCTAACTTGTAACACTTTCCTGTGCAGCAGGAAGCAGTGGAAAGTCTGATTTCTACTTCTGCATTGCAGCCAGGGAAGCTGGAACTCCAGGTTTATGCAGTTGTCTAGCCAGGCTGTTCTCCATCTGCCACGTTCCAGTTTCTCCTCACTCGACCATTGCACAGGCTCTAGGGTACCATAGGCCATGCTTTGTATGCAGAGTGGGACAGGACCAAGACATTTTTTCTAGAAATACAATTATGAAGAACATTGACACCAGAATATGTGAACATCTCAGAACAGAAATGGAATTTTTTTCTCCAGGCCCCCAGCAGAGTGCTATTCATTCCAAACAGCTGCTCTTTTCCCCAAATATAGATAAGGAGATTGATAACTTGATTTACTATTTCAAGAAAAGTTTTGAAACTTTATTCTTAGGAGCACCATGGTCAGTCTGGAGTTCTTGGAATCTGTACATGTAGGGTTTCTTAAATTGCTCCACTGAAGAGGATTAATGAGCTGGGTAAGGTTGCAAAGGGAATCCTTTACTGTGTAATTTTCAAGGAGGCAGCTTTACAAAAATGAAAATTCCAGCTACCTGTTTGCAAAGTTGGGTATTGCCAATGCCACACCACTTTTCTACCAGACTGCTTGAGGCCTTCAACTGGCCAGCTGCCAGTGGGTTGGGAGGACAAGTGACTTACTCAAGTGTCATTGGCTTATTCACTGGGGATGTGCATAGTACAGAAAGAAGAGTGAGCAGCACTGCTAGTTCAGATGTATTTGTCCTCAGAATAAGAACAAAATCAGGACACGTTCTTGCTGCAGAAGCTTGAATAGAGTCTTTCTCTTTATAGTGGCTGAAAGACAAATTCAGCCTAAAAGTAAGAGTATGATGAAGGAAACTCTAACAGTACAGAAAATTAACCATTGTTATAATTTATCAAGGTCAGCAATGCCCTTCATTGAACAAATTTTAGCTCTGTATTCAGGCATACATTCCAGTACAAGAAAGGCTTTTGAGCTTGAAATAGCATATAGAAAGACAATCTTACAGTGCCATAATGTACAAGGTTGGACTAGATGATTTTCTTTTTGTCCTTCAGGTCTGTGAGTTTTATGTCATTCCTGTCTGCAAGAAAGAGAAGCCTTTTTAGTACATGCTAAAGGCATAGTGTTTTTCAAATGAGCACATGTGCAAATGGGATGACTGTGATGGGAAATGGGGAGACTGGTTATAGGGTGATAAAAAGCAGCTGGTGCTAGGATATTAAGACATTAAAAATACACCTTTCTCCATTACTAAAGATAAAACAACTCAATTTGCATAAAGAGGAAGCTAATGCAATGTGGTAATGACCAAATACTGAATGAAAGACAAAAACACAATAGAAGAGAGGTCAGCAGACCAGAAAGGGATTTAGGATAGTGAAAAACAGTAGAAAGAAGAAGTGACTGTGTTTGCCAAAGATGCTGCTGTGATACCTGTGTGCAGAGTCCCATTCAATGAGAAGAACTGGATCACCATTATTACCATTATTTGAAATGTCTTTCTTGTCTTTTTTTTTTTTTTTTTTTTTGGTGCTTGAGAGTTTCACTCTAAGATTCACATGCCTGGTACATCACACATACCTACTTGAATGCCTTTCTCCATGAGAAAAATTGTATCTTTCATCAAGGTAATGTATTTTTTTTAAACTGTCAGAATCATTCGAATGAAATGCATGAAGAAATCAATAGCAGAATTGTATTAAAGAAAAGCCACAGCTTTGCTCACAGTTAAAGGTTTCAAGTTCAATAATGTTGGACTTTAAAGAGAAGGAAAGAAATTTCCTTCATTTTTACTATAATGCACTTAATGCACCATACAGAGAAGAATAGAAATGCTGTCCAATAGATCCTTTGTGTTTTCCTCAACCTTTGCTGTCAGCCTCCTTCCCCGTTTCTTTTTAGTTCTCATTCATTTTCAAAAAAGACCCCTTCACTGTGAACAAATTTAATTCCTTCCAGTGGCACTGCACCAGATATCACTGCATCCTGTCACAAACCATATCTATGATGTTTAGAGAATTATCTTTTATTTTGAAATATTGGTAGAAAATATATTCCTGGTTCTGTTCTTCCCAAGAAAAGAAAGATAAAAGAGTGGGCTACTGCCACAATGAGTACATTTTTTTCAAACAAACCTGTTCTCAGTATGTTTATACACAGTGAAGAAAAGAACCAGATAAGCAAGATGTAATTTCCTTCTGTCAGAAATAAGACTATTTATTGAGGATTGTTTTCTTAGGCAAAGAAAACAATCTTTCTTTTCCTTTTATGTCAGAAATGCAGGACTGCCCTAAACCAGCTGCTTCTGTTTGGAACTGTTCTCAACTACCTAGCTGTGATTCCTGGCTATACCTTAGGGATTGTTTCCGCAGTGTTTGACTCTTTGGTGTCTCTAAGTTGTCTTTTTCCATTTAGGTGTATTTTAGGCAGTGATTTATCACAACTTGCCTTTGAATTGAGCTTGCTTTTTTCTCTTGCTGTCTTTGAATATTCCTCCCACCGACAGCTACTCTTTCTTTACATTCTTTTTACGTTACTTTGCGTGGGTTTTTCTGCCAGCTACTTCTTACAAGAGTTTTGCTTTCTGCGTTGAAATAGCATTTCTAATAAATATTATTTATTTTTCTAAAGTAAATACTTTTCTGGTGAGGGAGAAGGGGTTTCAGCCATGGAGCAGACAATTGCCTGTATCCTTAGAAATACTTAAACTGGTGTTTAGGTTTGCATGGTTTAGGTTCTGACTGTCTCTGTGTTAATAAATTGCATAGTTGCTCAACACTTCCCTGTCCCACTCTAACCAAAAAACAGGAACAAACTCTGATCTGGTTTCCAGCTGAAAATCAGAGTCTCTAGGAATACTTATGAAAACACGAATGAGATTAAAGACCTGATGTCCAGGGAGACCACAAATAGGATCTGAGTCCCTCAGCACTTTTCCCACCTCCTGCTATAATGCAAACAGCCATGGCAAGGTACCTCTTGACTCTTTTTCCAAAGATCCCATTAAAATTCCCCTCCTTTTGGGAGAGGGAGGAAAAAAAGGTGCTGATGAACCCTTATTTACCTCTTCACATGCAGAACAGTAAAGCTGTTATCCAGTTTGTACCAACTTCTTCTCTCTTCATGGACTTAGACTGGATAGAGGCATGATCTCTGCTTGAGATTCCCAAACTGGTGAAAAAGTGAGCAGTTGTGCTGGCTAAAAGGCTGCTGGAAAGTTTGCCTATGGTAGAATTATGAAAATTGAGGGGATGTTTACTTTTAATTTAGTAGTAAGTCTAATGCATTTTCTAGAGAGCAGACAGAAGGAAAAAGGTGTGAATAATAAAAATTCAATAAGTTAATTAATCTGACTTACATGTATGTGATCCCAGTTAGAGATAATATCAAAAGAGAAACTTAATTGGTAGTTTCAAGTTCTGCAGTGCCTGTCCCTCCCCGTTCTGTAAAAATCCTCTGTGGTGTCCTGTGTGGAACTTGGCATCCAAGTGCTGAAGTGCAGGCTGAGCTGGGATCTGGGAGAACAGGTGCATGACTGACAGTGCTTTGACCCACACTTGTAAGGCAATGATGCAACAGTGAGCCTGTCTCTAAAAGGTTGACATTTGTTTAGTACTAGCTGGTTCAAATGATTTAAAATGGACTGTGTCACCTCCTTTTGCAAAGCAACAGTTTCTCAGTATTGGCCAAGAAGTGAATTTACTACTCATGTTCTAAGAGGTCAGACCCTTTAGCTTTTTTTATTTCAAGGTAAGAGCAGCTCTTACATCCTAGCTTTGCACCCAGAGATACTTATTCCCTGTCTCTCCTGTGTCTGCACTCTCATTGCAGTCACTTAAGTCAGTGGAGGTGAAGAAAACAGGAGGGTGAAGATTTGCAGGGAGAGTCAAAGCACAGCCTTTACCTGCAGGGGAGGATGTGATGGGACAAAGTTTAAGGCTGCTGCTGGACTTAGATATGACAAGGAGCCCACTGGCTTAGTGGGAGGTGTCCCTGACCATGGCAAGGAGGTTGGAAATAGATGATCTCTAAAGTCCTTCCCACCACAATCAATTCTGTGATTCCATGAAACACTGAAAGGGTCTATGGCAAAGGCTTGTGGAAATGTTAAAGATCAGGAAGCCACCCAGAGCAACATAGTGTCTGCTAGAAACCCTGTTTTTGGTATTGCTCTTCTGTGTGCCCGAAGGCCTCTTGATCGTATTTTGTCCAAGAATGAAGGCATGGGAGGGAATCTGTATCATCACTCTTGTGGAAAGATTAACGATGAAGACCTGATACAGGCAAGTCCATTTGCTTTAAATAAGCTCTTGTACTTAACTGGTGGCTTGGCAGCTTCCCTTGTTCTTTCCTGTGTAATGCTCTAATGAAATAGTGTGGACAAATCCTGTGACTATTTCCCTAGTTACTGTTGTCCTGGCAGAATGCTTAATGCACATTCATAACCATAGCATTCAAAGACATCTCTCAGCTCCACAACATCAGCCTCTTGTGGGTGTTGGGGGATTGAAAACTATCATGTGTTTCCACCCATGGTGGCTTACACGGGAGCTGTCCACTGGTGTAGCAGCATGCCAGCCATTCCTGCATTCCTGAGTGGGGGTTTACCGAGGAGACAGCAGGCTGTTTGCTGCTGGTGTGCATGGTGCCTCGTGTGAGGGACTTTTTACACCTGAGCATTAGCCATCCCAAAGGAAGACAGCAAGTGTTAACAAGAGAGAAGAGAGACAGGGTGCACCTGTGGATTATTAGAAGGGTCCAAACCCACTGTCAGCTCAGCCTTTCAGGGAGCAGCAATATATTAAAATAGTCTATTTGTAAGACCTCACTAGTGTGTCAGATCCTCTCTGTTTAAAAAATGTGGGATACGAGACAATAGATATTTTCAGAAAGCATCTGCTGTAAACAAAAATGTGCATGTGCGTGTGGCTGCATATAATGGTTACACACAATTTCTGAGAGTGCTGCAAAACCAGCTAGATTTTGTGTGCAGATATACATAGAGACCACTTTTATAGTCTGCATGTGTGTGCACACACATATTTAAATACACAACAGTATGAGATCTCTTTTGGTGCTCAATACTCGTCTGGTCTTCAGTAGTTCTTTCACTCAGAAATGGTGCCAAGGATAACTGAATTTGTGGTGAAAAATGGTGTGTGCCTGAGCAGTGGTATTGTACCAGGTGCTCTTACTGCCTTCATGTGCCAACAAGCCTTGTGAATAGGAACTGGAATTGCTCTAAGGAGACAAACAGTTTTTCCTAGTTGCAGTACGCTTCCCTAAAAAAATACTATTTTTCAGAATGTAAGTGGTTGTAGCCATCCTGTCTCTCCTTGGATATACCTACACAAGTTTATAACATTCTCAGCGTTTTATAGGTGTTAAATTACTGTGGAATTAGAACTTCTTGAATTTGAAAACTGCTTGAGTAATTGTTCATGGTCTGTGGTCTGTGCCATTCTCTTTTTTCTTCCCGTTTTTGGTTCTGTTTTCTTCTTTCCTTGGTTTGGATGCAAAATTTTCCAGTTTGCACATCAGTTTGCCAGAGACTGGCACCGACTCTTTAGAAAAGTTTCAAACACAGTAAAAAAAATGAAATGAAATAATGAGAACGTTTGAAGATGTGAGTAAGCTGAGACTGTGTAGCAAGCTGTATGTTGGAATTTTGAAACACTCCTTTGTATTCAGCTCCTGTGAGCTGACAGCGGTCTATGTGTACACTGAATTTCGTAGCAAGCTACCCAACTGTCAGAAATAGCTGTAAAAAACCCAAACTGCACTATTTCCAAAAAAATCAGTTCTTTTTAAGTACATGCTCTTTCTTTCTGGTACTGAAGGAGGGGTTTTCAGGCTTCTTTGCCTTTATAAACTCTCCCGATATTTTTCAGTAAGAGTACTCACTGAAATGTACAAGAACAGGTTATTTTTTTATCTTAATTGCAATTCACAAAGGACTTTTACAGTCAGACCATCCCAGTACAGAAACTCTGACTCACTGAAGTGAGCATCAAGAACACAAACCCTTTTTGACTCAGAGATGAACCTCAGGAGTAGCATCTGCCTTTAGCCAGAGCTTAAACCTTTCAGCTTTTCGGTGTCAGCTGTGCTCATTCTGAAAGAGAACCAGAAAGGAAGTTCAGATTTTTCTGAAATTCCAGGTTTGGACCCCACCAAAACCTAAAGATAATATTTTCTTTTCCCCTGAAATCTATATGAGATTAAGAGGAGTGCCTGAAATGTGAATCTCTGCTCAGGACAGGTAATGTTAAAAAATGCACAATGAAGTAAAAGGTATAAACACAGCATGAGCCGAGACTTGTTGGTTTACTTGTTTTGAGGTTTTTTTTCAAAGTTTGTGTTAGACAAAGAGACCCAAATGGGCCCCATGGTAGCAACTACAGTTAATTTTCCACTTTAGCTTTTCAAAAGTTGATGTCAAACTATTAAAAGATGAAAATGAATTAATGGCATTTTTATGGTAGCTATGAAAAGAGAAATTGTCTCCGATTTAGTAGCCTTAAATTTACTGCATTTGAGTCATTCCAATCTGCTGTATTCTAATTGTTGTGCAGACTTCTTAATTTAGTGAGTGAGCCAATTCAAATTGTAGTAGTACAGAGCCTGCTCTCATAATATGGCATCCAGGTGTCTCTGGCAAAGTCCATGCACTAGCAGTTCAATTCTACTCTTCTACCATGCATCCCACAAAACATTTAAAAAAAATAATTTAAAAATCTTTCTGTCTGATACAGCAAAACCAATTTATGCCCTTTATGATCTGACAGCTTAATTTTTATTTCTTGAAAAAAGAAAAATCATTCATTTTCTAAACCCAATTTGGAGTTATACAATTTGTTAAAAGCCTCAGAAATTAGCAAGCAGCTTTTAGAAATGTTTAACTTAAAAACAGCCAGGAAGGTTTGGGTTTTTTTACATTTGTTTAAAAAAATTATATTCTCTCAAAATGAGACCTTTGTGCCAAGTTTTATTCTGGAGCACAGCTTTACAGCTGAGCTAAAACCCCCTATAATAGGAGAAAAGTGACAGACCCTTAACTATAGTAGCATGAACAGCACTGCTATAATTCCTGGGTGAACTTTGTCCCTGGATGTGTGTTTTTGGAGTGTGCCGGGGTGACATTCAGCCTCTACATTCATTTTTATGATAATTCAGAGTAAATTGTGGTGCAATAAACTCTTCAAGCCTGTCTTTCTTGTGAAAGCCATGAATCAATCAGCTGCAGGCTTTTTTGGGTCTTTTCAATGTATAGTGATCATTTAGATTTGACATGCATTGTGAGACCTTGGCTTAGCTCCTCTCTATGGTCTGTCATTAATTCCAGCCTTTACTGTTCTGAAGTACAGTGAAGGATGACTGAGAAATCATTGCCCCTCTTCAGCTCTGTTATTGCACAAAATAGCAGCGCAATAATTTTTTGTCAATGTTTTACTCTAAAAGCTTTCTACATCAGTTTTGAAAAGGAAGCAATAAAGCCCATTCAATGGTATGAATAAAAATCCTTTGAGGTTTAGGCGCAGGGCTGCTTTTCTTCAGCTGGTAATCAAATTGGAGCTAAAATGAAATTGAGTTTTCTTATGAAAATAGCCTTTGTTGCTGGGAAGGCTGGTAATTCATAAACAATAACCTGCTCTTTTGTGTGGATAATAATATATTCATGTTCTTTCAATAGGGTAAAAGCCAGACCTAGTGCATTATGGTACAGTAAAAATAGCAGAAGGAGCTTGCTGGAATAATCTTGAAGAAGAGATGTAGCATTCGGTGACTTAAGCTTTCAGCTCCCATCTGAAATTGTACTTTGCTTTTATTTGCGAGCAGGGTTTTAGTTGTTGATTTGTTGCTGCTATACAATATTTGGTTAATTGTGGAAGATCTCAAGCTGTGCTCATCACTGCTCCTGCGAAAGCTGCTGCCAGCTGCTAGAAACAGAGCCTGCTGCTACAGGATGTACACTATTCACAGGAGCAGCCTCTCAGCGCTGATTATCACTGAAGAGTTGCCTGCTCTCCATCACTGTGCGCCCTGCACGCAGCCGGACCGCGGAGCGCGGGGAGGCAGCCTGCCTGCCCTCTCCTCAGGGTAAGGAAAGGCGTGCGCCGGGAGAACTTGGCTGGGAATTTTCCAAGCGCTGGTGGGGAAACAGGCTCCCAGCCCCTGGGAGGGTGGCGTGGGCTCAGCCGCTTTGGAGCCAAGCGGGGGCTGGAGGAGGATGTGAGGGGCAAAGAGTGAGGGTTTCCAAGTGCTCTGTGAGGTGCTCTTGGAAATGTTGCTTTGGGGTTCGGTGTTTTTTCCTTCTTAGCCGGGTGAGACTTTGGAGGTTTGATTCGGCACTGGTTCTGGTTGAACTGGCGTACCTTGTTGTCACGTCTGTGTTTTGTGACTCGATGCTAAAAGTCTTGGTATGGATGGAGGTTGCTCCCCAGATAGGTTGTGTGAGCAAAGGCAAGAGACTGGCAGATAACTCTGGGAGCATGTCCTGTCTGTAGTGACTCTTTTTCTTTGCCTCATCTTGGGGGGAGTGGAGGGTAAACTTCAGTCTGAGTACCTGAAATTACCTCCTTCCTTCTCCTCTCCATCAGTTTATGCTTTTAAATTGTTGATAGCTTTGATAGTGTTGAGCTCTGAGTGACAAATTTGCATGCAGACACAGACATGCAAAAATGCTGATTTGGAGTCTGTTTATGTGTAAGATGCAGATTTGATCAGCCTCACCAATGCTGAGGTGAGAGATTGCTGAAAGATTTAGCTGAATTTTGACTAGTCTTCCTGCCTGGATTACAGAACTAATACTAAAGCCACTCGTCAGAGAGCCCAGGGAGATGCAGGGTGAGGCACGATAGCAGGTTAAAACTGTGCCGTTACTTGTGGATTTCGGTGGCAGGGAGGACTGAGCGTGTCTTGGTGGCAAGTCGGAAGCAGCTTTGCAAAGGGCTTTCTTACGGTGGAAGGGATTGTAACCCAGACTCTGCAAGCCATGCTCTTTTTAACTGAAATAAGGAATGGATTAATACCAGGTGTATTGTTCTCCTTATAACTTACCCAGGGGTTTAGAAAAGTTTAACAAACCCACCCTCCCTCGCCAGACCAGAATGTATCCAAGGCAGATAAAAGTAAATGAGAACGTAAAGTGCAAAGTCTTACAATGGGGATATTTTCAAAGTAACATTGACATTAGATCTGTACTGTATGCAAGGCTGTCTTGAAGTAGTTGCAGAGGTTTTTATTCATTTTTAACAGTGAAATTACATGCTTAACAAAAGGAACTTTTAAAGGCACAGTGGTAACTGACAGTCAAAGCAATATATGTCATTATCCAATTAGTACACACAAATGTGTTTTTATTATTCACTTAACATACCTCTGTGTTTGGCTCCCAGAAATACAGTGTTTTATTTCTCCAAGTGTTTTAAGACTGGTATATGTTTTACTGCTGCAGTTGGAATAATATTTGTGAACATTACAAGTATTTATATTATTGTTGCTCATTGGGTTAACTCTGTCTAGAGAAAAATATTTAAAATCAAAAAATTGTGGGTAAATGCTGGTTAGACAAAATGTAGCATGCACTCAATTGCAGTTTTATTCACAATGGGAAAATTTCCTTTATATTACATTTAAAGTTGAATTGAGATAAATAATATTGCTTGTGTTTAAAAGAATGATAATATAACTAAATTTTCAAGTGCATTTGAATGGAATGTATGTTAGCATATAAAAGAGCATCTGTTGGTACTTACTAATATGAGAACAGAGAGTCTATTCAACAGACCCAATCTTTTTGTTTTGGTGAAAACTATCTAGCAATGTGGTTTTGCATTTGTTTCATTGGGAAACTGACATGTGGTGGTGATATTAGCTTTTTAATTACAAGTTCTGGTGCATTGCATTATCAGTTTTCTTTAGGAGGAAACATTTCAGTTGTAGTTGGACAGTGCTCTTGTCCTAGCACCAAATACACATAATAGGTACAACAAGTTTGCCAAGCAATCCACTCTGTCTACAGCTTTAGAAAGAATTTTCCTTCTCTTGCCTTATTTGAATAAGATTTAGTGAATTTGTTTGGAGTAGGTTTCCTAATGTTTCTGATGTTGGATTCAGCTTTGTCATGGAAATGCAAGTTTTTTTCTGGGCTTCACACAGAAAGGATGCTTCATTTAGGTATGAGGTGCTCTAATGAAGCTCTGGTATGTGCACAGACGTCCATGAAAACAAACCATGTCTTTAAATTTCACTAGCATTAGACATTTCCCACACTGATAGCACCAGAGTGGGACAGCTGTACACTAAAGAAAGTACAAGCTTCCCATGAGAGAACTGCTAATGCATCTCATGCCCAAGTATTATTCTGTTATTTAGCAGTGTTATGAATTAGGAATAAGTACCTAACAGTGAAACACTGTAAGACCTCCAAACTAATTTAATGATGCCTATTTTAGACTATAATATAAACAAATATGATGTTTATCAATGTTAACTTTATGTACTGCTGTAACTCACAAAAGCAGATATTTTCAATTGTAATTAGCAATTCTAGGTTTATAAAGGAACACATTTGTAGTCTATGCAGCCATAAGTTACAGCCTACTTATAACACACAAAGTTGTCCCCTGTTGACATAGTTGGTTGGATGATGCTCTGTACATTTCCCTTGAAATTTTAAGTTTCTGCTGATGCTGGAACCTAAATTCTTTAGAGTATGGTTTCCCCTAGAGATACAAGGCAAATTATAATAATTATTTTGCAATAAAAAGCAACTTGCAACCATTGCAGACAGTAGTGTAATTGAAGGCCATCAAACCCTGTAGTAAAATAAAAGTCAATATATTCAGGTTTGGCATATCTTATATAATGAATGCACCCTATCACTGGGGAAAAAAAAAGTTGTGACCTTTTACACAAGAAGGTAAATGAAGTGAATTAAGTATAAACATATTTTTGCATTTTTACTGTCTCTGTACTAAATGTATTTAAATTTTCCAGCGTCGTTTTTCAAGTAGTTTGGGGTTGCCTTGGCTGGATTCGCGTTGTTTATTAAAAAAGAAATCTTCAGTAAAGGCATATCTGGATAATTTACTCATATTAGAAATCTGGTGCTAGAATAGCTCTGGCACCAAGCTTTAGGCTTTAAAATGTGTAAAAATAATATGGAAGATGAAAGATATGTTAAAGGATTTTCATCAATAATTATGATAATGAAGGTGACAAAGTGTGACCCATATTTTGTGGATCAATGTCTGTAGAGTGCTGCTTCACAGACCTTTCTGCTTTTGCTCTTCTGATCATTGTGTTTGCTTAAACTGTCTATATTTTAGTAAAATGCTGTGCTTCCTTATGTAAATTTCAGATATAAAAGTTGAGAGCAGTCTGAAGTTTCGATACTTTCGTGTCTGTCTACTTCAATCCTTGAAAACTGAGAGCTTGTTTATGGGCGTCTTTTTATTTTCAAGTTAGGTGTAAGGTTAGTAGACATCAATGTTTATTGTGTTCTCAGCTTTCAATGCACTCTGCCTTATCTGTGTACTTGAATCCACGTGGTGCATATCAATGAAAAGCTTTGAGTATTTTTATTAAGACATCCAGCAAGAGCTCCGTAAACAAGGCTTTGCCTCCTAGAGCTCAGGCTTTGCATTGTCACCTGTTGTAAACACACTCTTACTTCCTCGTTATGAAATGTGGCCAGAAAAAAAGAGCAGATCTCTGTGTGTGGTGCCTTCTTAATGTAGCTATTTGAATACCAATGTTCTGCTTTGAAATAGGAATTTTCTGCTTTATGAGGAGGGCTGTTCCTCAACTTTTCTTAGTGTGATAGCCTGAGGGTAATGTTATTTTACAGTGTAATTCAGCTCATTTTATCCAAACTGTTCTTAAAGATGGTTGGAGCAGCAGCTTTCTGCTTTAAGGCTCTGAAACACAGTACAAATAAGTCAATAAATGTAAAATTTTTGCCGGCAGTTGGGCTACCAAATGGGCTTCAGCAGTTGAAAGAAAGGAGGCATTGCACTTTAATAGCTTTTAGAGGTTCAAAATGGGCTAGAAATAAGCAGAGGAAAATCAACTAAACAGTGAGCTGAAGTAAAATTCCTCCAATTTGCTGTTACAAATGGGAAATCAGGATCCTAACCCTCCCTGTCTAGTACTTTGCAGTTTGGTGATTTCAGAGAGTAGGTAAAAAATGGAGGCTGGCATGGCAGCTGGGCTACAGTTCAAAGGCCTGGGCATCCTCCAGGTTAGTTTATGAAGTTGGAGGAGGAAATGGTGGCTGGGCACAAGTTTTTGGGATTGCAGGCTACCCCACAATAACAGTGGTATAAATGTACAAAAAGCACCCGCTGCAACTGCAGGGAGTTTAAGTCACTCTGCACAGCTGTGAAGAATCAGATGTTTAAGGAAGTAAATTCTTGATGAAATGATCTCTCAGAATATTTCTAGCACCATCTCTGATGCCACCGGCCAAAGAGAATACATGCTCTAAAATCAGACCAATGCATATTGGATATATTGAGTATGTACATAGAGGAGGAAATATAAATTGGCAGTGCTTAGGAATCTAAGACTACCATAACACATGAAATAGTGGGGTTTTTTTTCTTAAATTTATGATGTTGATGGCCTTTGTGATGACTGTATTTTTTTTCTTTATCCATACATGGATTTTTTTTTCCCACTTGTTTTCTCACCTCTCTAAAAAAAATTAAATCTTCTAGTTTTAGCTTATCATTGCTCAAAGCACTGGTCCTAATTTCCCCAGAGCACTCCATCATTTAAATATCTGTAACTAATTTGAAATCAGATGTGAAAGTGATGGGAAACAGTGGGTAATCAGGTGTGCACTCAGACTAAAATACTAGCTTTGCAAAAGTTTTTCAGGTCTCTTTTTTTGTCAAATGTAAAAGCAATGAAGTTGAACAGCCTTTCTCTTTCGCTCCTTAAGCCATCCATATTTGCTAGTATTAAGGTCATCTACAAAAAATTATGTTCCCACTACCACACTGAAGCCAAAAGGTACCAGCCATTATTTCAGCATAATGGGAGCAAGAAGTAATTGGTGTGCACACTACACAGTACCATAGAAAAAGGCAAAATTTAAGGGTACTCATTATTGTAACTATTATGGATACTCATTTTCATGGTCTAGGCTTGTAACACATCTGAAGCATTAAACAGCCTTCCTCAGACAATTTATACAGCCTTTTCCCAAACACTGCTTACACTGAAGAAAGAGCACAGTTTATACTTCTACCAATCAGCAAAGATACAAAACTTAGAGAGTGTTACAAAAATGTCATTACAGTCTCCCTAGGAAATGGAACATCCAGCTGCAAAGCATTTATAAAGTACATCAAATACTTCATAACTCATAGCAGCTAGCAAAATGTGTCTTGATTTATCTGTTTGAGAGCTCATCTCCAGTGTCTCTTTGGAGCTGGTCTTAATCTTTCATCAAGGTCTTTCATGGAAGTTTTTAACCATATTGGAATTGTGAAAATGTTGTGTTTAAACCATATTGGAAATGTGGCATTATATTGCTTTAACTGACAATTTTTTACAAAATCAATGTAAACATGCCCATAAATGTTAAAGGATAAAATGACATTGGACTCTTTAGTTGTTTTATTACGCTGAGCTGCAAATATGTTAAGATGAATAATGGACTACTGATTAACACTTGACTGCATAAGCTGACATAACTGTACTGAAATCATTAAAATAATTTGTCAGCTCATAAGAAGATTTATCATAATGAGTTTTTAAAGTGAATAGTTTCAATAGGTCTCCAAACCAGAATAGCACTTTAAATGAGACTACAGCCTGTTAATTTAATAAAGCATTTCAGCACTTAAAATCAGGTAATACTCTGGTTAGTCTAACAGAATAGGAATGTGGGAGTTGAGTTACTCAAGTCTGAGAGGTGCATCAGAGACTTTGACATTGATGGCCAGCACCCTTGATAGTGTTGTGGCTGGAGTACAAAAGTACTGTGTTTAATGGATAAAGAAAAAGATCCAGTTGATACAGATCTGTGATCTAGTGGGGACCTCCCCACTTCAGGTTCAATTCTGGGTGACCAATTTTTGTCTTTTATTGACAGTGAAAGCACATTTTGCTGAGGATGCTTCCTCAATGTCTCAACACTAATCTAATCCAGAACAGACCATAATTTTTCGTGGTACTAGGTAGATAAACATTCAACTTTGGATGTGTCTGAATTTTTATCCTCCTGAGAAACCATTTGGGACTTAACTTTTTGATGTCAACCCACTTCAGAATAACACCGGTACATCATCTTACAGAAGTTCTGTCCATTTAGGTATTCGTACCTCACATTGTGTGAGTTGGGGAAAGAGGGCATTGATCCTCTTTCAGTATTCCTCTCAACATTGTAGGAAAGCTTAGAAAAATGAAAGTTTAGTTATTTATAAAGATAAGACCAAAGTTTTTAATGTAATAAGGGAGCTCATTTTTTGGAACACTGAATTTCTGCTGTCCCTAGAGATCAAGCTTTTGTGCGTGTAAATGCTGCTTTGGATGGCAGCGCAGCAAAAGGAAAAAAGTCTTGTTCAAAAAGCAAAGAGTCTTTAAGCTGTGAGAGTCCATGTTTTCAGAATAATGGTCTGTCTGAAAGTAAGGGGGTGTAGATGTGTGCAGAGGACCTGAATCAAAGGACACACGTGGTGATGAAAGGCTGCTGAAAGTCCCATCCAAAAGCCACTGTAGAAACTGGCAAAGCTATACACTCTGTGAACTTTTGCAAACTTCCTGCCACGTTTTTGGGGACATGTCTTTTCATGGGCATTACACACATTCTGTGGATGTACTGTGAGTTTTTAAAGGCTCTCTCTACCAGGTCAGATGTGCTCAAGCTAAGTTCTCTTGCTCAAGTACTCTTTGTTATGTCACACTAATCATCACTCTAACAAGATGTAGTGGGTAGTGCAGGCTTGAGCAGGAAGTCAGGAACATCACTGCACAGTTTGTGGCATGGATCCAGCACTGAAAGGGAGAAGGAATTTTCAAAATGCTACTAAATAGAACATGAGAGACTGTTTGAGCTTTATAACACAGGAAGGGGATGCATCAACTCTGTGATTGAATAATTGTATTCATTTTCCAGGTAGCTGGGAGAGGGTGGCTGTTGCTGTGCAAAACTGACACAGTATAAAATCCTTTGAAGACAACCTTAGACTTGTTTGGAAAGGTGGACCCAACTGTATCTTTTGTGTTATAAAACCACGTGAATTGAAAGCCCATGAGTTCTTTTCCTTTTTCAACTTAAGAAAGTCAAAAGTGACTGTTTTCAAGGGTAATGTTGACAAATAGAAATGCTTTGAGACACGCTTTTCTTAAGGGATGGCCCATGGCACAATCATAGGTGGCAATAACTTACAGCTGCTCTCATTCCAGACTGGATATGACATAAAAACCTAAAGATAGAAAGATATTTGTTCAGTTACTAAGCTCTAGCAGCAGTGACATGCTGTAGTGATTCTGTATCTGAGCACTGCATTTCTTTTCTGAATGTCCAGGGGACAAAATGCTTCCCATGCTTTTCATTCAGCAAGAGAGTGAAATATCCACTAGCTTTATACAATAATGCTTCTCTCAGGAGATGATGGGCTAATGTCTTATGCTCCATTGAAGATGATTGCCAAAAGCAGCAATGAGAGCTTACCAGTTCTTTTTGGTAGCTTGTCATGTGGATGCTGACCTTGTGCAGCAGTGGCATTGCATCATCTGGTACAGGACACCAGCAGGCTGCACAGGAATTAGCACTCCCTGGGAGGCTGATGCAGACACACTACAGTGGGCTCCCCTCCTCACTCAGTGCTTTCTTTGTTTTAGTTTGTGCTGGATCCTTAAATAAAGAGAAGAAAATGCTGTCAGGGCTCACCTCATTTTAATATTGAGGAAGAAGAGGGAAAAGCAATGAGTGTCTCTGTTTTCTGCCTTACTTCCACTGTGAGGAAAGGGAAAGCCAGCAAGCATACAGGACTTGGTTGAAAAGGAAACAATCACCTCTCTTTATCAGGACAATCTTCTTTTTCCTTGCTCTCTCTCTTCTGTTGCTTGAAAAGGAAACAATCACCTCTCTTTATCAGGACAATCTTTTTCCTTGCTCTCTTCTGTTGAAGGCTTTGTTACCTGCTGGCAAGGAAGTGTTGGGATCCTTTAAGCTCCACAGAGATTATCTTTCTTTTGATCTTCTACCTTCTCTGCTTTTAGCAAAGGAAGAGAGAAATCTCTGCATTGTTTTCATTTCCTTTAAATCCTGCTAGGTCTTTCTAGGCCCTTAAGCTGTTGACAATCTAGTGCCAGTCTGAATTCATGCTGTCACCTCTAACCTGCTGGGAAGATGCTGTGATTTGGGGCTTTGCAGTCACATTGGCAGAGCATCTCGAGCTTCTTTGATAAGTTTGTGGGCATGAGTTTCTGGAGTGCCTTCAGCTGTTCATTGATAGCAAGAAGAGAGCTTTTCCATGCTACTGACTCATACTCTGATGTAGGATGGAGCTCTGCAGAAGCTGGCTCCTGACTTGTGCAGAGCTGTGAGGTACCAGGTGCAGGATGTTTTGCTTGCTGACCTGACAGAAAGGCCCTTGTTTCGTTGCAGCTACAGTTAGAGTGTGCCTGCTTTGGGTTCATAGTAAGGCACCTTTAGGGCTGAAGTTCAATGTAGTGCTTTAAGTAAGCTCTGTGCACATTTCAGCAGAGGCATCTGCTAGATCTGCTGGCACTCAGAAGTGAGTTCAGATAAGCAACACCATCTTTAAATAATTTTTCAGTGAAAAAAGCAACTGAATTGGTTATCTATAGAAAGCTTGTAATGTGATGTCACATTATTACTATTATTATCATCATCAGAAATTGACCAATTGGAGAAAATCTCTAAGTCACTAGGCCTCAAAACTTTAACCAGGTTTTTCAAAAAACATGTATCTGAGCATCAGAAACATCTCTGTATTTCTGTCAAGCTGCCCAGCAGGCACATTACATGTCCCATAGAAGCAACAGGAAAGTTATGTTTTCCCCACATGCTTATATTTGCTTTTTTTGTATTTTCATTCCCTAAAAACTGTGAAGAATTAAATGCAGATGAGGATGAACTCACATAATCGGAGAGGTTTCATGTTATGTCAGTAACTTCATTTTGCTTCATTGAAGAATAAAACCTGCTCATCTTTCTTAACTGATTAATGTGCATTTGACAATAAATTTTTTTTTTTCCAATGATCTTGTATATTTCTGTAATCAAAAATACTTGACACAAATAGTTAAAGGACGTAAATGTATACATATACTTGCTTGTTCTTGACTGAGACTGGATGTTGTGCTGGTCCTCTACTCAGGAGAAAAACAGATTTGGGCAAATGATTTGGGCATCATCTTCATTCCCAGCATAGCTTAACAAGGTATAGCTATCTATTGTTTTCCTCTGTGCATTGAAGCTAAGTAGTATTGCCAGGTTTTCACATATATTGGTCTGAGGGGGTTAATTTTGCAAACATTTCTCAAATGAAATATGCATGATAAAACCCAACAGCAGTTAGAAACCAATACCTGAGGCTCGTGACTGAAGGTGTGTTACAAGTGACAATGGGAATATTCCTGAAACAGCCTGATTTTCATCATCAGTGTAAGATCCAACAACATGAGCCAACAATGATTGTTTAATAATATAATTATTGTTATAATCTAATTAATGAAATCCAATATATTAAAATGATATCAGTAATTGCAATACATTAGATGCAAAGATACTGCTTTGGAAATATTGGTATCCCACACTATGGTGTAATTATTGTAGAAAGATAAAATCTGCACTATCTGAAAGATGACACAAAAAAATTTGAGAAATACGAGAAACTCTCTTAGTTTATTTTAGTCTACCTTTATAAACTCCTCCATTTGATTACAGCAAGACCTGTAATTTCAAAATAAAGAACCAACATGGAATTTAATTTCTTATGCCTGAGTGTTTCAGCAGATATTTTCATGAATGCAATATGAGCCTATCCTGGAAATGGATATTGGGCAGTAATATCTCAACAGTTTTAAATCTTGAAAACTGGGACTGAAACTGATGAATGTAAATTACCATAAATATTTCAGTGAAATATAGTAGATGTTAGCTGAAATGTTTTAAATTAATATAGCAAAAAAAAATCTTAATTATATTCAAGACTTCTTATTTTATGGATTATGACTATGTTTTTATGTTTTTCATTTTATATTTAACAGATAAAGTTTGAAAATTGATGAATAGCAACTCATGCATCCAGTACAGAACTTTTGTGCAAGACTGTGAAATAGTTTTAATAGCACTTAGAAAAGGATTTGGTAAAACCTGTAGCACTGTGCTGCTGAGGCCATCCAGTCAGGTGCTGATGTGTGTGAGAAGACAGAGCTCTGCAGGTCCCTCTGCTGTCTGCAACTGTTTGTACCAAGGCAGGTACTGTGTCTGTGGTCAGACAACTGATTTTAGGGCTCGTGCAGTGTCATACAGGATGTTTCAGTAAGAAAAGAAGCCTGAAACCCCTCTTTAGTGACAGAAAATGAAGTCTGATGGAGTGTATTTTAATGTAAAGGTGTTCCCCTGGTGTTAATCTCCATTAGCTCCTTTTAGCTTTTCACAGCTTTTTACAGTGTCAGAAGAATGTTTCACTTGCTCCTGGGTTGAAGTAAGGGTCTGTGGTATTGTCTGCCCTATTCCTTCATGAAGCATGAAAAGTCCTCTCCACTCTGAAGTTTTTCAAGTTTAACTTTTTAGAGGCATCTCTGAGCTCACTTTTTATTTTCTGCTTTGTTCTCTGCTTCTCTGGTAGGCTTGTCAAAGACAGAGTGATTGACTAGAATTCCGTTCTGGAGGTTACTGCTCGCACAGGAGGGAAATGTATAAAAAGACAGGAAAATTTTTTTTTTTAATTTTGTTTCTGCGGCATCAAATATAAATTTAAAGATGGAGGGTTATGCTAAGATGCCATCCTTGTTTCCAGAATTGGAAGAGCTGGGATGCTGTGTTATTTAATACACTAAATCCTACGTACTTTGAAGGCTTGACGTGAGTCCCTCTCTGTGTGCTTCTGTAACTTTGGAGTTGAGTGTTTGCTGTTGAGGACTGTCTGAAAAGCAGTTTGGTTATCAGGTCACTGTGCAGGAGCCTCAGACAGATGGCAGGTGGGTGGTACAATGGGGGTCCAGGATGTGAGAGGGCCAGGACAGTAACACTATGTAGCTATTTAAAACTTTTTTACATGAGAGGGTTGCTCATCTATATGAGCATGAGGCTGACAGACCTATTTTTCAGGTAGACTAGGAGAGACCATTAAACTGGGAATAAAGATCATTCTCATGGAGAACCAGTAGAAAGGTATCTTGATATTTTAACACTTTAATATTTATGGCTAATTTCTGTCCCAAGCCCAGCTTCACAGTGCAAAAAGTTGCATTTGCAAGGATTGTTTAGATCTGTGGAGCTTAGCAGAGTCTTGTCTCCTTTCAGTTTCTGGTGTTTGTGGTTTTTTTTCTGAGAGGAGTGTGTTTAGCAATGCAGTATAAGGGTTGGCCTGAGATAAGAAAACTTAGAAATCTTTCTGTAGCTGAAATGCTGTGACTTATATCTGAGGAAATGTCTCATATAGTGCTGTGCTCAGCCTCTCCTTATATAATAGATAATTCAAGGCCTTCATCATCTCTCTGGCCCTTTTCTGTGTTCAACTAAGTCTGTGTGATTCTTGCACCAAGGAGCGCAGCACTGGAGCCAGCACATCACATGTATCTCACCAGTGTGAGCTGGGGAGAAAGATCCCCTTCTGCTACCCACAGACAACATGCAGCCCCTAATGCAGTGCAGGATGTGCATATTATCTTGTTTCTAGAAAAAACAGTGAACCCAAACCACTTGTCCACTACCTCCCCATGGTTGAATTATTTTCAGAAATTAATGCTTTAAAAGCTCTTGTGCTCTATTGCTGCTCCAGGTGAATAGGCCATGCCAAGCCTGTGTATGGATGCTTATTAGTGTTAGTGGAAATATTGCAATGAAGCAAATGTAGTGAGTTTGTACTGGAAAGTGTGCCAAAAGTAGAAAGCTGGTTGTCTTTCTCTGTTTTTACATAGTAAGGCAGGAATGCAGGCCATGTCAATGTGCAGCAGTTGCATCTTCTGAGTTGTCTCAGGCTCTTCTGTGTGCTAGAGAAACCAGTGATTTTAATTTTTGTTTTTCTGTGCTGATTTTATATTAGGGAAGCTTCCAGGAAATTGATGGAGTTACATAGATATATATCACTGTATAGCAGAATGTTCTGCTGGCTCCTAAAACCCCACTGAAAGCATCCTCCAAGACCTCATGCTGTCAGCACTGGAGGATGCTACAGTCAGTCTACCTTAATTTCTTAAATTAAGTCTAAGTACTTGTAACTAAATGTAAGGCTATCTTGAACGAAGGTGCCTCAAACCCAATTTTGGATTCACCAGAACATACATAGTGGTCTAGCTGCCATAATGAGGGCAGATGTCTGGAAGAAAATGACCTCCAAGTAGATGTTCCCCAAGATTATCCTTCTGGGAAACTGTGAAACAAGTCCAATATTTATATGGAAAACAGGTATGAATCTATGGACAGTGTTTTGCCACTTCTGGTGCAAAATTGGAATATGCAGCTATGTAATTTACAGTCATACAGTGAAAAACAATATTTTGAAAACCAGTCATCGTTATAATGTGTTTGAATCAGTTTCAGCCTTGCTTCTCAAATATTACAGGCTTTTACATCTTGTTATAGACCTGGAGTATTTGAAAAGCTTTGTGTTTTATCAAAATAAAAAGTACTCAGTGGCCATGTACACAAAACAATGTTCTAAAGACAGCAAGGAATAACCTGCTGATGCTCCTCATTGTGTGTAAAATATTGAGCTGTGAGATGGTGGGACAGTAGCAAAGGACAGCATGGTAGATGCTAATTTCCTGGGAATGTCCAATGGAGGATGTCCTAATGGGAAAGAACAGAAGGGGTGACCGTGTGATTTGGACTCAACAAATTGTGGTTGACTTTTCCCAGGCCTTTAGGAAGGCAAATTGGAGATATTGGATTGGATGTATGCTGTGGATGTTGCTGTAGTCATGAGCAAGCAAGTAGACAGATCTCACCTCAGTAAACAAGTGAACTGTGTGTAAGGGAAAGACAAGAAGAAACAGGAAAATTCAGCTGAAGTGCAGAAGAGCATAGGATAATGAATTTCACAGAAAAGCAAAGATTTCAGCTCATATTTTGCCTTGTTGATGTCAGGTTGATGGTTTTTAAGAGAATGTCAGAGGTACTGAGAGGCTAAAAGCCAATAAGTGCATTTAGGACAGCTTGGAAAAGTGGGGAAATACTTTGGAACGAAGCAAGAAAATGATGTGTACTGTGGCATTACTGTCAGGGGTAAGCAAGGATCAGAGGTGTGCTAAGGTACTCCATGGGGTGCTGGTCTTATTGGGAAAGTCTGTTACTGAGGTGATCCATCACTGCAGCAAGGGAGCTGGAAGAGTGGATCACAGCAGTTGGGATGATGAATTGGAAGGTTGTTCCTTGTGGTAGGGAAGTCAATAGCTTTAAAAAGGCCTGAGGTGATATCAAGTGCAGAAAGGAGGAAATTCTTGGAATCAGGACAAAAACTTTTACAAACCAGGAGATAGAGACTAGAAGGTGCAGATAGTCACCAAATGTAAAGCTGTAGAGACATAGTGAAGGCAAGCTTCATCCACATTGAAAATGATGCTTTATCTTCATAGACAGACAACCCCTCAAAAAAAAACCCAAGGAGGAGGTCAGCAATGATGGGTACAAAGTGGTAGAAGAACTACAGCAGAGTTCAGGTGAATTCACCAAAGACTGGTGGGCTGCAAGGAAAACTCACATGTACTCTTGTAGTAATAAAAAGAGAGATGCTTAGCATTGCTTAAAATCAGGAGGCAGTATCTTAGTAAAATGGAATTTATGTTTTAAAAAAGAAACACATTAAAGGCCTCAAAATGCTGGCGTTCCGTGGTATTTGAGCCACATCAGCTCATCAGAAACACAGATGAGGAACCTCACAGCAACACTGCACTATATTTGAGCATGTCTCCCATTATAAGTGAAAAAAAAAATGGCAGAAAGGTGCTTAGCACCTCAGCTGAGTACTTGGAAAATGCATGAATGGTGAAATAGGCTCATTGACTGCAACGACACTGGTTTTTCTCAAAGTTACACAGGGACATAAGTGCCTTGCTGAACTGAGAGCCTGAGGGTAGGGATTAGAACTTGTGTTTTCTTGGCTCTCTGCCTGAGCAAAATTGGTTATGCCACACCGATCCTGAAACAAAACTTCTGTTTGTATTATTTGTGGAGTGCTGTGGGGAAATGAAAGCTGGTAAGGCATAATTTTATTTGTGTGCTTTGAAATTTTATATTATCATGTATTTCTTGTTGCACTGTAATGAAGCACTGATTTCCATATTAAAATTAATAAAATGAAAATAACACAAATGCAATATTCCTGCTGAATGCACATTGACTAGAGAAAATTTTCGTATTATTCCACAGGCAATTTATGACAGCCTATTTCTCTGTGTCTTGAGAAGGCTGCAGGTTCAGAGGAGCTTCAGTCATTCACATTTTGTTTATTCAGTTACAACAGAATTCACACATGATCCATACTTGAATACCACTTTTAAGTTAAGAAATAAGAAAATAAGTTCCATCATAATCATGTTTTTTGGCTGTTGTTTGCTTAATGAGCGAGTTTAAAAAAGTATAGCACTTACTGGAAAGAAATAATCTGCTAAAGTAGAGCTTATATTTAATAGTGAACAGTCCTTTGCTTTATCATGGATATTGGGCAGAGAACAAGAGTGTCACAGCTTTGATTTGGGTTCACTAAGTATATCAAATTCATTCAACTATGGCTTTGTTATTTGGGCCTCTCAACTTAGCAAAGACCAAATAGTTGTTAATAAATAAAATCAGCACTCTGTAGGACTTGACAAACGTGTTGTGCATTCCAAAGGGGGTGGTGGTTTGAAAGGTGTGGTTGTCTACCATCACTGGGTATTCCTGATGAAAGCAGGGACCATGGGTTGCTCCTTACATCCCTGCAAAAGTACCACAACCCATATTGCACTGCAGTATATCAGGCAGTCCTCTGCTCAGTGTCCAGTTACACAGGAAGCAGACCAGCAGGAAGAACACAGGTATCTCAATGGCACATGGAGGTTTAGATTAGATAATAGGAAAAATTTCTTCATTGAAAGGATAATTGGACATTGAAAAGGGATGCCAAGAAAAGTGGTGGAATCACCATAAAACATGTGGATGTGGTTAGCTGGTAAACATGACAGGGTTAACAGTTGGACTTAATGATCATCTTAATGATTTCAAACCTAAGCAATCCCATGATTCTATTCCATGCCTGCACCTCCCATACACCCAGCCTTTGTGCAGTCTTTACCTGTTCCTCACATACCCCCTCAAAAAGTTCATGGAGTTGCAAGAGGGAAGAGTACATCCCTCTGGGGGAGGGATAGAGACAGAGGTTGGATGAGATTTTTCTAGGGCTCCTTGCAGCCAGCCCAATCTCTTAGGACATGGACCTTATGCCTCCCAAGACCACTTTTTGAGGATGGAGGAGTGATTTGAAAGACCCACAAATAAAAGGCACTTCTCAAGTAATCATCACAACAATTCTCCCTGTCATCTTGGTGATACATCCACCTGTTGGATGGGGAAATAGAAAAAAGCTCTTTTGTAAAAGCATTTTCCTTGTCACTCTTGCCTGGCTACCTTTTGTGGGATTTATGATTTTAGAAGCATTATGAAAAATGAATCATTTTTTCACTAAAATTAATTTCAGAGTGCTAGAAGACTGTCATTTATGTCAACATTTGGTTTTGTTTGGTAGGTGTCTGCTACCATACTTGAGGAAAAGTAAGCATCACTGGCAACAATTTGAATATTTTGTTAGTCAATACAGCAGTCTTAATGGAAAGCTGCTATCACTGGCATTCACAGCATGGGCAGTGTGTGATGATGTGGTGATGTTTGTTTCCTGCCCAACCTTCTTGTATGTGCTCTAAATGAAGAAGTGTTGTTGGGAGATGTTATTCCTGCTTTGGTTCCACGAATCTAGAAGGCACTAGATAAACAAAAGAATTGTATGTTCTCAGTATTATCAAAAAAAGTTTCTTCACTTTTCTTAAATTTGTCTTTATTCTGGCCTTTCACATCAGAGAAATAAATTTTCTAGCAGATTTTCTGGAAAGCAAAATATTTTGCAAAGTATTTTGGAGTATATTACCTAAAATGGGACACCATGTACTCTTAGAGAAACACATATATATAACCTATAACGCAAAACTAATCTAATGATGTAGTACGGCAATATAAGATCATGTCATGATTTTCAGTGTTTTAGTAGTAGTGGGATAACTTTCTGATGAAGCTACTTCTGTACCTGGTTCATAATCCTTCTAAAAATATAAAAATAAATGCAGTTCTAAACTCTCTCCCCCAGGTAATTTTACTGATCAGAAAACGCAGTGCCTCTATTTGTGCTCCTTCATCTTTTAGTTGATTATGCATTGTGGTCAACAGTATTTTTGTAATTGAGCCTTTATGGGTCTATTCCCCCTTTGTTTGAACTTCAGTTTTGATTATATGAACTCAGAAAGGGCTCAGGTATTTGTTCCAAAGAACTAAAGACAATTAAAATATTTGAGATTCTAATCTTATTTTCAGAAGTAGTTCAATGTTGACTGTGAAGTCAGCACCAAAAACTACAATTTAACTAATCAATTCCACTAAGCTGTACATGTGTCAAGTTGCTTTCACTTATGGTAGCAAAGAAATGATTTTCTGAACTGCTTTTCTGAACTACCTTTCCAGAACAACAGTCTGTTATTTACTACTGATTTATGGCAGAGAGAAAAAGATTCACCCTAATGGAACAGCCAGAAATTACCCCATCTGCCTTCACAGTCAAACTTTGCCTTTCAGTGCAGTTCCAGTAAAAGTTATGTATGTGACTGATCTCTTATCTACATCACAGAACAAAAGTCTGTTTTCACTTGCCTGTGAAACATATGGTTTGATATTGTAGAACTAGTAAATATTTGGAAGCACACTGAGGCCTTTGCCACCACTGTCCCTTTCTGTGAAGATTGCTCTGGGTGCAGGTGATCTTTTTCTTTTATTTTCTGCATGTAGAAAATGAGGTAGGGTAGGTTTCCTTTTATTAGCGGTATCTGGAAGGGGGAAATTAGTTCAAGTCCACTGTACTCTCAATTTGATAGTTACTTGCAAAGGAAAACAGAGGACTGAGCCTGAGATGATGCAGGACGAGATGTTCTTGCTTCTCTGCACAGCTCTGTAAAGCAGTGTCAGTCACTATGGGGAATGATAAAAGGCCATGGCAACATCACAAGAAAATATGTTTTGCTGGAGCTTTGGTGGGAGCTTTTAGTTCTTCTCCCTTTGGCTTTTGAATTGTACAGGGAGAGGAGTGAGGTCAGGGGTTTCAGATGGCATTGCATAACACAGATAACACAGACTGTTCTCCTCTTTTTCTGCATTTGTTTTGTGGCAAATACAGCATGAGAGAAATGTATGAAAGTAATAATTTTAAGGGGATCATCTACAGAGTACTCATCTTCTCTATGCCTCCTAAATTTTAGGGCATTGCTAAATGCAGTGCTCTCCAAATTAAGCACAAATCATCCTTCATGCAGCTATCCAGCTTTTTAGTGGTAGATCTTCTGTCCATCCAGTTTGGACAAGCAAAGCAGAGCATCACTGTACCCTCATATAGACACTGTCTCTCTCAGGGACCATCTTTCCCCAGCACTGCCAGGGTACCCCTCAGCAGGAGTTTCTGCTGCTGGCCTTTCCCAAATTAACTGGGACCTCCCTTCCTGACTTGTCCCATTTTGTCTTTGCCAGCTGGCTACAAACTGTGCTGGTTTTCAGTCTTCTCCACACCTATGTGTTGTTAGTGCTTTATCAGTGGAGCAGCCCACCTGCCCCATGATGATGGCAGGTGGGCTGCTCCACTGATAAAGCACTAACTCTTGTTACCACCTCCAAGAGGCTGGGGTGAGTGACAGGGATGTACCCACCTCAAAGGTACAGAAAAGAGGGCAGGATTGTCATAGCAGCTGATGATGGGCAAGCACTGCCTTGCCCAGCCCCCTTACACATGTGCTTCCTTCTGGAGGTGGAATTTTGGGCGGCTGTGAGATTTCCTGTTTGAAAAATGAGCCTTCTCCAGAGAGCAGGTATTCAAAACAGGGAAGTAGGTCTTGGGTGTTTAATCTAAGGCTGTATTTCACTCCAGGCTTTATGCACTCATGCTTCTTTTTGCATGTGCTTTTCTTAATTTGCAAATACAGTGGGATTAAATAGTAGGGCAAGTTATTTGATGTTCAGAGGTGTTATTTGAAAGACAAAACTTTGTCTTTCAAATACCTGATTACAGGTGGTCTCTTTCAAATACCTGATTACAGGCTGGTAGGCATAAATGAAACTGGGCAACTGTGCGTAGATACTTAAATGCCTACCTGCCTGAAATGGAAATGCAAAATATCTTATGCTGGATTTTGGGGAGAATTTTTGAGTGGTCATTAGCTTTATTTTCAGAATTATGTTTGGCTGCTCATTAAAACCCACAGGAAACATGGAAGTCTTTGTATCTTTGAATGACAGGAGTGTTAAATCTTTCTCATAGCTGTAAAATGTTACAGGTCAATCATTATGGAATAAGAATGCAGTGAGGGTTAATTAGTATTGCATTCTATGAATTCTCTCAAACAGGTCATTAAACATTACTGTACACTATGGTTATTTCACCAGTGGAATGTGCCTTACTGTTAACCTGAAAAAATATCTTGAGCCACATATAACAATTACAAAGATGCTTAAGTCACTCTATAATAAAAGCCTCATTTATGCTGTGGTGCTTTTATTCTCAGTCTTGAAGTATTTATGTATTTAGTGAAGTTGCTGTCTGCTTTTCCCCATGGACCACATTGTGAGAAAAAGCCCAGGATGCTTGTTTCTGCTCCCATCTCTACTTCTAACTCACTGTGGAACTTCACATCACTACTTTTTCATGGTGTTCATTTTCTGTGTTTTCGTATTACAATTACATTGAGTTGGATTACTTTAGGCAGGCTATCTAGCATGTACCTATCTTGCTAAGGTGGAACTTTTTTGTCCTTTGAAACTTTTGAGGTGTGCAGAAATTCTCTGTTTTTTTTACAACAATAACTTCCATGAATTTTTGCTTTTGCTCAAAATGGAAAACTGCTGTATTTAATATTCTGCTAGAAAAGCTTTAAGACAATATTCTTACAGGGAGCTGGGTAAAACCATTGGCCAGGTGCAAATCAATCACCTGTTTTAACAACTACTGAGACTTAGGTTGGACACTTTCATTCACAGCTACATCAAAAATTGCAGATGCTTATCTTATCTGCAAATAAAAAGTTACAGGGAAAAATATAATTTTGCATGTAAGAGCCTCATATTTTGCTACTTTTCCTAGAAAGGGAGATGGATGTGGAGATAGCTACAGTAGTGTTTTCAAAGCCTTGTTCTCTCTCTGTGGGGGATTTTTTTGGATGATTTTTTTTAGACTTTCATTGAAATTGTTTCCTGAGTCATACAGGATTTTCTTTTCTTTTTCTTTTTCTTTTTTTTTTTGTTACCATGTATTAAAATGAACTGGGGAAAAAACCCAAAGTGTGCAAATAAGCAGTACAGGATTTTCTTTTCTTTTTTTTTTTTTTTTTTTTTTTGTTACCATGTATTAAAATAAACTGGGGAAAAAAACCCAAAGTGTGCAAATAAGCATCTGGAAAATCTTGAAAGTATGAAACTACTGACTGAGATTTTGTGGCTGTAACTAAAAATTGAAACATCTGATTTCCAAATAACATGTACCTTACTCTCCTCTCTGAAAACCCATCCTTGCAAGATTACTCTTCAAAGCTTGATCCATATGGTTTATTTTGTCCTTAGTTTTCTGCAATTTCTGTAAAGAGTACTTCTACTCGTTTTATGTAAAAGTGTGACCTTCCAGAGGAGGAAATTCCCATTTAAACTGTTCCCTGTACTATGGCATAACATCCTCCAGTTTCTAGAACTATGCCCCATAATGGCACTGGAATATTGTGTACAGGGAAATCCAGTTATGATGGCTCTGAGGAATATAGCTCAAGCAGTGGAGATGACATGACATATCAATAAGTATCATAAAATTTGTAAGTAAATTTGTTAGGAAAAGCAAGATATCTTGTCTCTGTATGTAGGGCGGTTGTGTAAGTATTATTATTATTTGCTTTCAGAATCAAAACCATCTAGGACTTCTTGAATTCAAAAGAAGCTCCAACACAATAGGCATCTTTGACATGGACTAGCATGCTATTTATGCCATTGGCAGCTTTTAAATCACTTTCAGCAGTCTGCAAGAGAAAGAACTTGGGTCTAAAGTGTGCATTTCTATGCCAGAACAGATTATAATGGCAATGTCAGGACTTGGTGGAGGAACAGTTAAGAGACAAGAAGAGACTTTATTGGCAAAAGTAAGTTCTAGTAGCAGTGGCATTATCTGTGTCCTCCCAGCTCCTGCTGTTCCTGAGGGCAAGGTGGTTGTTAAGCAATGACAGAGTTGGACAGGCAGATTCTGAAGCTGTTAGCACTGCTGGACATGGGAAGTTCACAACTGAGGCTGTGTCCACTCCAAGGCAAGGATAAACAGATGAATGAATCCAGCAGTGAACCACCCAGTGCTATGTCTGGTCAACATCTGAAGACACCTTTGAATGTTTGAGTTCCCTGAGTGGCACAACCTTTCCAGGTTTATGACAATCCAGAATATCTGTTTGCACTTAGTTGCTCAAGGTGTGGTGCAGAGCAGGTCTTTGTTGGACCACATTAGTGTCTCTCTGTCTGTTCTCAGTTTTGTCCAGCAGACACAGGCTCCTCTGAGGAGCACTTCCTCCAAACAAAAGGCAGAAAGCTGTATGACTTGCATGATTCATAAAAAATGCCCTATGTGGACCCTCTGACCTTACCACCCCACCAGGGTGCAGATTAACAGCCCTTGCACAACAAACATCAAGAAACAAGGTAAGCCCTTAAAGGACTGACAGTCTGTGTGGTATTTTGTCCAGCAATGATAAGCCATACACTCAGCATTTAGAAATATCTAAGTACCTATGGCTGCAAAAATAGCTTTTGAAGCATGGTTTGTCCCAGTAGTGTGAACTGAGATGCAAGGTGGGGGGAAAAAATTACTTCCTACCTGTAAAGCAAATGAACAGGTTTTGTCATGAGCTCAGTAAAGGGAAAGAAAAAAAAGCTCCTAAAAAGCTTAATACACTTAGATGATTAAAAGATTAGCTCAAAGAAAAAACAAGTTAACTCCAAATATTTTTGAATATACCAGTACAATACAAGTAAGATAAAGGAAAGGTGTTACAGAGGAAGTTGGAGTAAAAGGGAAGCAGTTAGAACATGGTGGCAGAGTCAGGATTTTTAAATAACACAAACAAAGCTGAATAGCTATACACAAAAGAATAAAAAAAGAAATGGTCATGATGAGCAAAGATGGAGACAAAGAAGGAGATTCATTGAAAAACTCAGACAATGAAAACTCTGCCCTGACGTACAGAAAGGAACACACAATCCAGGCTGTCTCATTTTAAAGGAGGTTATAAAAGGATAGGATAAGCAAGTGAAGATAACATCAGAAATGCCAAAGGAGCAAAATGAGATATAACTAGCTAGAGACATCCAAAATGTACTGGGAGCAACGGAGAGACACCAGGAGAATAATTGATCTGCTGCAAAACAGCAAGAGAAAACTATCAATCAATGAAGTGTGAGAACAGTTATATAGCTGTTTTGTTTATCCTTACTCAAAGTGTCAACTCTGATCAGGCCAAACCAAACAGTGGGAACCCAGAGCTCTTGATCTGGCTACACTCAGCATCTAGTGCAGGCACAATGGTGACATTTCCTGCCACTTATGAAAATCTGAATGATGTGATAACTTTTTAGTGCTATAGAAAGTTAATAGCTACTGTGCAACACACAGAGTTAAATGTTTAGAGGAACTTGCATGCCCTAAAGTTGTCAATATTTCTTGTTAGGAAGGACTTCAGAAAGCTGAAGAAGAAGCCTTTGTTTTGCTCAGGTTAAGTTTCTTATTTCATATTTCATGAAAAGATGTCTGCTTGGCTGGTCTGCAGAATGTTTTAGCACTAGCAATTTGTTATCTATTTGATATGCAAAATATTGTACTAAGCCCAGGTACTCAAGGTTTTCCCTGTTGCAGAAAAGAAGAAAAATCTCTGCAGCAATCTAATTCCATCAGCGTTCCCAATCACTTCAAGCAATTAGTTCTGAAGACTTTTCCCTGAAATTTACATAAAACACATACTTTTCTCCAATTCATTTACAAGTGACAGATTATTTCTTGCTTAGCACTGCCAAAGGTGAGGAGCAGGAAGGGAAACTGTGCTTGGACTGCAGCAGGTGCTGAGAATGACTCCAAGAAGAGCAATCTCCCAGCTTCCCTCATGGCTCTCATTAGGTTGGTATGATGGGAATGAGAGATGAGCTGATCTTTGTTAGTGAAAGAAGGTCATTCATAAATGCTCACAAAATGGCTGGTGGCTAGATCTGGAATTGGCATTTTCTCATTAGAAAATGGTAGCCTCATAGACCAGTGCATGAGTGTTGGGATGGGCAAAGTACTTGAGGGATGGGAATACAGGTTGTTTGCATTATCTCAGTTTCTGTGCCTGAATTTTTGCAGAAATATAAGCTAAACAGTCAGTCATGATGCTCATAGACTGGTTCTAGCAGTGCCTGGAGTACCAGAAGCTATCCTGTATGGGAAAATACATGTTCCAAATCCAGGATTTTAATTTATTTACGTTGGTTGGGTTTTTTTCCTCTGTGGACCAAGGACATGCTAGAGAACACTTCTTGGAGTTTGCAGTCTGAGTAGTTAATATTGCAATGGTACTATCCTAGAATCATACATAAAACTGTTTTTCATTTCATGCTGTTCTAGGTCTCAAAGGAATCCTACTGTAAGGTAGATTGTATTGCCTGTCTGTTTTTCGAAATGTCTAAGAAAACGGTGCAACAAGAAAGAACGGTTAGGCTGAAAGTTCTTTTATGTGTGTCTTTATTGAACAGATTTGCTTTTATTTTGAATTCTTGTATAGATTGTTTACATTACAGAGGTACAAAAATTTTTTTTAATGATGTGTCAGTGCATTTAGAGTAAAGCTGTTTTTGTGAAGCTATCCCACCTGGTGTCGAGAGAAGGAATAAGATCTCCTTTACCCTTCCCAGGAACTTCTTGCCAGACAGCTGCTGATGCAAGAGCAGTTATCCAGCTTTATGCTGGAGCAGACTCAAATTCAGGGTATCCCTCAGAGAAGGGAGATCCCATGGTTAGACCTAGAAGTTCTGTTCTTCCCCAGCGTCCAATGTGATCTTGTTAGAATTCTTAGTGCCAGATTCCCATATGCTCTTTAGGCAAAGTCCTGTGGGTTTCAGTTTTATTGGAATGGGGAAGAAGATATCCATAGCTTTTGTGCTAGAGGTTTGCAAAAATGGGGATAACCACCTCCCAGTCAAGGGACATGGATGAAAGTGATGCAGTCCAGTACTGCAGAAATACTAAATAATGGAGCTAGGTTAAAAATGTGCCTTCAAACATACAAAGCTAAAACCTATTGCCTTTTTGTAAACTGTTTGTGTTCTCTAGAAATGCTTTGGTGTGACAAGGTATGTTTTAGGAATTTTGGATATGTTCCTGAAGAAACATGATAGATGCATTGTGGAAAGGTTTTCTGACTCATCTTCTATTTTCCTGCATGACCTAACAATCCAAAGGAACTCAATGCCTTGCATCATGCATATGCTTCATTACTTGTTAGACTGCATTTGCTTTTCTAATACTTCAATATGGGGATTTCTAGAGGACTGTTATGTCTTGATATGCCAGTGTAGGCATTCATGGAGTAACAGGAAAGCATATGACATTTATGTTATTCAGTTATATAATTCCATACTAGCAAAGTTTTGAATGCTTCAGCATGACAGAATTCAAATTACATCTGAGGCAAATTAACATGGTTTTTATTTCTGGTGCATTTGACCAGTGTGATGTTTTAAAAGGAAGAAAAAAGTATATGATAAAAGGTGTATGCATAGGCACAACTTTAAAAACACAAGGAAAAAAATTAATAGATGGAATTTATTATAAGACCTTTGACTTCCTTTCTTGTCTGTGTTTTAAAGTTCAATATTAAATGAGTAACTGGAGGGTGAAATAGGGAATATAGTGTCACATTTGATGCTATCTTTCTAGATGCTTTCTCTCTGCATATATTAAAAAATATTTTAAGAGTTTTCATACAAATCAAAAGTTGAAAAATCTGGAGACTTCCTCTTATTAAATTTTTTTAAAGCTGTGGGTTTATCAGTGGATTCTTCCCAATTCCCCCTTTCCGCCACTCTTTATTTTACATTTTATTTTGCCAAATAAATGAACTAAAATCTCATATTACTGCCTAGAGCAGCTTTTCAGCATGGGTTCCATTTGCTGTTAAAGTAACAGGATTTTTTCATTCACATCATGTACCTGGTAAAATGTTTGAGTAAGTCATTATCAATTAAAAGGTATGGGATGACAGCATCTCTTTGGACAAAACAAGTAACTATACAGAGGGATTTAAGGCTTTCAGACTGGGATTTGATATAGTAAGAACAGATGATCTCGTTTTATTTTAACTTCATCATGCAAATGAGTATTCTTAGTGACTTCAAGTGTTATGACGACAACAGATGAAAAGAAACATCTTGAATTTGCAGTGGCACCCAAACTGTTTAGTCAAAGCAAATAGGAGTTCATGTCTCAGTGGTTTGTTTTTTTTTTTGTCTCAAGTTTATGTCCCCGATATTTCTTGTCTCAAGTTCCAGCTGTGATGGCTTATCTTATGGCAAGTTCCTTCTGTGGCCTTGGCAGTGTTTGAGGCAATTGTGATCCTTAAGTCTCTTACAGCAGCAGTGAAGGTAGCAAGAGGACATCCTCCATGAGAAGACTTACAACTGAATGCTGAAAAATTTGTCTTGAAAAAATGCCATACTATGCCTCTCAGCTACTCACAGTAGCTCCAGTATATCCTCCATTATTTCCTGCTGTCATTTTTTCCCACAGGCTGAGTTCCTAATAAAGATATAATATTCTGATACATCATGGAATTTCTTTCTCAAGACCAGAGTCATAAATCATGACAGACTGCAGTGTATATTAAGTTGCAGTTACAGATGGGAGGCTAAAACCACGCAGATACTTTCACTAGACAGTGAATAATCCACACAAAGATTAATATTTCAGTTTTCTACAAAAAATGTGGAAAGGAAATTCATTTAATCAAGCTTCTCTTTTTTCAGTGTTTTGCTTTCCTAGTTCCCTTAGTTTAAGCAGAATTTTTTTCAACAGTTTCAGTCTTCACTCTTGAAAGTACTGATGTTTTCTTGTGAACTGTATTGCTGAAAGCAAATGCAAATTTCCTGTGAAATACAACTGAGAAATATATTGGTGATACTGTAACTTAGAAAAGTTGAGTTTTAAGTATATCAAAGTATTTGGAACATGAGATGTTGGGACTAACCCAAGGAAAATAAACTTCTGTGAGAGAAACTCAAGGAAGAAGCTTTTACAAAAAGATTACCAAATGCTTTGAGTTTTACAGTCTCACTTGAAAACCAAACATTTGATTTGCTTCATTTTTCCAGGGAATGTTGTGGGACATTTCATGTGTAAAGAAAGGGGGGATTTGAACTGGTTAAGTCTGTTTCACCAGAAGGTCACTTGACAGTTGGTTTGAAAAGCAATGGGAGTTGACACTTGCAGAAGAATTTTCCATCTCCCATGTTACCATCTGTTTCTGATTTGACTGGAGAGTTTCCTTTTCTTAAAAGCCATAGAGGTGCTGTGTATTTGACTCAGCCTTTGAGTAATCAATTTATCATTGTGGGCATGGCATCCATTTATAATTTATGAAACAGCACTAGGAATTGGACCACTGTCATTCTTGGCTGAGGCTGGTATTGCAGTCAGACCTTGGTAAACCTGTGGGCTGTGTTGTGCAGTGCTTTTGTCTGGGTTATGTCAATATCTTTTTCAGAATGGAGTTTTAGGAATTTAAGTGTATGAGGAAGTCAGAGAAACTTTGAAGCCTGTACTCTGATCCAAAAAAAAAAAAAATTTACATTATCTTTGGGTGTGTAATAATTTCACAGAATCACAGAATTATTAGGTTGGAAACAACCTCTAAGCTCATTGAGTCCAACACCTTGAGCATTCACCACCTTGTCAACTAGACCATGGCACTAAGTGCCATCTCCAGTTGTTTCCTAAACACCACCAGGAGTGGCAACTTCATCACCTCTCTGGGCAGTCCCTTCCAATGTTTAACAGCCCTTTCTGTGAACAAAGACCTCCTGTTGTCCAACCTGAACCACTTCTGTCTCACTTTGAAACTATATTCTCTTATCCTGTCACTGGTTGCCTAGGAGAAGAGGCTGATCGACACCTGGCTACAACTTCTTTCACGTAGAAAATATTCTAATATTCTGCTAATATTCTCTGTATTGTTCCAGTTTTAGTACATGTGCTTGATAGTATCATAAGGTTAAGATTATAATGTTAATTTTAAAAGTACTCAGGTTATGCTTGGATATAAGCTGTGTTGAATTGTATGTTCAGCATGGCTGTCCTTCTTTCTGGTTGGGTTTGGGAGCAGAGCTTTACATGACTAAGGATGCTGACCCTCCAAAGCTGCAGATCTTGCTAGTGTTTGGGTCCCAAACAAAGTGAAAGTGGGCCACAGAGATCCATTTGTGGGTTGAGTCTAGACTTCTAAGTCAATCCTTAGTGACTCATATTTTCAAAGGTATGCTGGTGGTACACCAGGACTCTGATCTGATCTGTACCTAACTGGATGATCAAATGTGTGGCAAAAACATGTCTTCTGCAGCAGGTTGAGTGATGGCTTCTCATCTCACCTTCTCCTGAACATCTCCAACATACTTTTTATATATAAAGACTCAAGTCTTGAGTCAACCTGTTCACTCTGAAGAATATAAAATATTTATTGTTCAAATATATAAAATATATATTTTGTTCAAACAGAGCAAAATTGAGCAATATTAGGTTTTTATGATGGAAAATTTTCTTTGCACTTTGAAATACAAATCAGTAGTTTTTTTCAATTATAAAAGTGTTTATGTTTGAGATAATTCTTCAGTTCTGAAGTGCTACATGGATTAGAACAAGCTGCAAGGATAAGCATCTCACAATTTCTGACTATCATAACTTGTGGCATTTTGTTTTTGATACAAGTGACTCTTGGCAATTAGGGTCAGCTCAGAAGTGTTGGGACCAAACCATGGACCTCCAATTGTCTGATAGGGTTTGGTCTGATTTAATGATAGCTTGAGCAACTGAAATACTTCTGATAAACTCAAATCTATTTACTTTAGGCTGCTCCAAATAATATATCTTGAACATTGCTGCAATTCTGGAAGACCAACATTATATTTCACAAGAAGCTTGCAGATATCATTCCCATCTTTTTTCCCTTCTCAGTGTAAGTATGTTCCCTTGAAATTCATTAGGTTTTTCTTAAAAGTACAAGAGAATACAGAAAATTTGCCTGCTCATTTGCAGAGATTGAAGGCAAAATGCACTATTAAAAAGGACTTAAGCAAGTTCTTCCAAATTCAGGCTCCTCAGAGAGATGCCCCTATAAAGAGTCTCTGTTGTCAATAAAAAGATGAAAAGGGGCTTCTCAGAAGGAGATTTATTCCACCAACAGACAAGGGGACTCTGTTCCCAGACAAGGCAGTCTCTTAGATGTTTAGAGTGAAGTGGAGAGAGAGGAAAGCCTCACAAATTGAGATATGAAATATCATATTACACTACCTTGTAAAGTTCCAGAGACTGAACTGTTAGGAAGACAATGGTAATCTTTCCCTCTGACCAAATGTGAGCTGTGTCCATGGCCCATCAGTTGGCACATCTGTATTAGATCAGCTGGTGGGCACTAGGGAAGAAGGATCACTGCACACTTGCCTTGTTTCATGTGCTCTTTACTCCGTTTTCCTGGGCTCTGGCCATGTTATCAGCCATCCCTGGCTGAGCCTGACTTCTGACTTGCACAGGCCTCTCATTAGATCAGCTGGTGGGCACTAGGGAAGAAGGATCACTGCACACTTGCCTTGTTTTATGTGCTCTTTACTCCATGTTTTCCTGGGCTCTGGCCATGTTATCAGCCATCCATGGCTGAGCCTGACCTCTGACTTGCAAAGGTATCTCGTGTATATATAATTGTTTGCAACTGATCTTATGCAGACATTTAAGTTGAAGAGGCTTCTTAGGTGGCAAACTTTGAGGAAAAGTCTCAAAAGTCTCAGTCTTCAGCTTCAAATTTGGTTTTGACACAAGCACCAATGAATGAAATCTATCCTTAAACTAAAAAATATAATAGTAAGATGGTTTTATTGGATTGACTTAATAGTGAACTTGGATTACTTACATTTTTACTATAATTTGATTAAACATTAAAGAGCTGTGACATTACAAGACTGTATGTATGTAGTGAAAATAATTACTTTTGAAAAGTTAAATATTTAGTTTTATTACGTATATTTTGCATAATTATATGCTAAAAAATCTCAGAAGTAGAATAGATATTTATTTTAACAAACATGATTTCTTTCAGTTTATTAGCTTACGTTTAGATCTTACTATTTATTTCCAATGTGTACCTTGTGCTCAGCACTGTAAGCTCTGTTCTGAACTGACATGCAGAGTTAGGTGGAGTTTCTTCAAAGCAGGTTTTCTTTCTGCTCTGAGCCTCAGGATCAGAGTAAACTACCTTTGCACCCCTGCTGATGTTATTAAGTTGGTATCCAGGGCTAAACTTTGAATGGCTCCAGATCTGATGTGATCTCAATACTGTGGTTAAAGCCAGAGGTCTGCTCAGTCCCTTTGTCACTTGAGGAGATTTGTTCTATGTCACTGTGCCCCAGCTTTAGCACAGCATTGAAAAAGACAAAATGCCCAACAGTTGTTACTCAGTTCCTGAGGTTCATGACTGCTTCCCCATGAAGTGGTTGTGCCTTTTCTATGTAGGTCAGGTGATGGGGTTGAGGACTTGTGGTACAAGCCTGCAACTGGGATGCATGCATCTTCCAGGTGGGTACTTCAGACCATGTGTGCTGAGAGGCATCAAATTCTGGATGTCTGCAGTACTAGAGCTGCTTCTCAGCCCCAGGTTCCCTTGTGTGACATACCTCTGACTGATAGATCAGTGAAATGCCAGTGGCAGTGCAGGCTTTTGATGCAGGGGATAAATTACAATACTCCTGTGACTTGCAAGAGAGGGCAGGATGGAATGTGAAACTGGGCCACGGGAGTGAATATCACAAGTGTGGCACTTGGCAGGTCTGCTGGATGGGACCAAAGGACTTTCTGAGGAACTGTGGAAGACCTGTTACATAGTGTGCTTTATTTTTCTTTTGTGTTCTTTTTTCCCCCCTATACATTGAATGAAATGACTTTTGTAAAAATGTAGAAAAATTATTGGTAACTTGAAGGAAAAGGGATGACTTTGCAGAATTTTCTCTGATGGGATGGATAGTCCTGTCAAAATAACATAGGTGAGCTGCATAAGTGATCGAGCTCTATGAAGACTACAAGCATTCTGTCCATACAGACTTGACTATAAAAACAGAAATTGGATGTAAGCTCAGAGCAGGATGTTTGTTCTCTGTTCAGCCAGATAGGATTTATTTCAAAGGCATAATGCATTTTTAGTGAAACGTACTTTTATTTTTCAGAATACCTGTACTGAAAAACAGACCTATTTCATTGTTTGCAAAGGCATTTTACAGAAAACTGTTACGTAGAAGAGAAAGCAGTTCTAGTGGTTTTGAAAGAGAGAAAGCGGGGGTTTGGCAAGCACTTTTGAGAATAAAGTACTCATTGATTAGAAATTTGTGAAGGTCGCCGCCATCTAGTGATGAGATGTTGAAGATGTTGCTTAGAGCAGAGCAGTACCCAAACGCGAGGCGTCTTTTCTAGCTGCGGCTGCATTCACTCATCGCACTGGCTGCACCCTGAACCAGTGGGTTTTTTCATCGTGTGCATTACCTGTACCACAGGGCACGCTGTGACAGCACTGTGACACCCGTGGGTGCCTGGGAGAGGCTGTGGAGCTGTGCTGCTTCAGCTGGCAGTGCGCAGAGGAGCTGCAGGAACGGGTGGCAGCGCCTTCTCACCACGACCCCCCTGAACCAAGTGGCTGTACTTCTGCTACATATATATCACATGTATATCATATCCTGGCTCCCTGTATGTGTGTCAGATCCTGGAGAAGTAGCAGAGGAATGTATGGGAACATGACAGCTTTCTGCTGTAGGATTTTGCTTCCCAAACTCTGTCACTGGGAAGTGACTGGGGAGCAGCTCCACTGACTGAGGTGAAAGTGTTGCCCTAGGAAATGATAGTTCTGAGTAAGGTTGTGATGCTTACTCCAGTGCACTTACACGTTTCTGAGCCTCCTGCAAGCTGCAGGCACTGGAATGGTCCTGCTAGGACAGAATTACAATAATCAAGCCTTATGGCCCAAGTGTGTATGTTGCAGTTGTTAGGTCACTGCATTACCAAAAGGGACAGCTTGTGTGTGAAATTTGCTGCCTTTCCAAAGCTGATTGCCAGCCACCAGCCAAAATCTGATAACCTTTCTGAGGAAGGAGCATAATCAAAAGTGTCATCAAGATACTTAATCTAATTCATTATCTCAGCACGCATCCTTTAAACAGCAGGGGCATGAAGGAAGGGAGCATCATCATGGCAATGACCTTGACCAATCCACTAGAATTCTGATTTCCCTGAATGAAATTATGCCAACAGCATGCATTACAGCAGTCAAACTCAATTTGTTTTGTGTCACTAGTCTAAGTTTATATGGGTTGACTTGCAGTTCTAAAGGGCCTGCAGCCCAGTCATCTAGTTTAAATATTATGCCAGGGACAAAGCTAAGTGGTACTAAACCAATGAGAGGCCTGAGTATGATGTAGTGTCTAGAGCTGTTTTTATAGAAAGACCTCTGTCTTTGTTTCCTGCTAGAGGTCAGCTAAGGAGGTTATATTTTTAATAATACTGAAAAATAGTCTACTTTTCAGGTGAATCAGTGAAAAAGGAGCCAGTCTACCTCGCTCGGTGACTAGTTCTGCGGTCCTTACAAGAATAACTGAAATTTGATAAGCTGAACAAATATCAAATTGCAAATAGGAGCATTGTTGAACCTTGTGGGTTCAACATGAATCATGATTGTGACCTTGGATGACTAAAGCAAAAGGCCCTCCATTTCTTAATGTCTGTGGGAAAGCATAAAGACGTTTTAATTCTCCAGCTACTGTTTGTATTCTCAGTGTCTTCTGGGCTGGCACCACTCAGTATTTTCAATAGTGATGGAAGTGGTGTGGTAGTGTTTGCAAGCAGTATTAAGGTGGAAAGGATGCCCAGAATAAGGAAGGACAGTGTCAATTAAAAATATTTTAATGAATTGGAAAAGTTCTTGGGACAAAAAAAACCCCAAAGGAAACCATGAAGGATGAACTTTGGTGTCACGAAATACAGGATACCAGAGGAAGGCAGGGATAGAAAGTGATAAAATCCCACATTTGGAAACAGTAGGCTAAGTAAGGGTGAGAAGCATGGTAAAAAAGGACTAGAAGATAATACTGATTCTGCTGGACTACAACATAGAGTGGAAAGAGAAAGTGATGGGAATTATTTGCATACTGTGAAATAGTAGTTTCCTCTACTTGGTGTGAGAAAGGCTCTGCTGGAATCCTTGATAAACTGCTAGGGAGGTATCAAAGCCTAAGAAGTTAATTGAAAAACCATGAGCCCGGTAATGACAAAATAAACTTTTATTGAAGAATTTGTAATTGTTTAATCTACAACAAATGGCAAGGGGAACTGGTCTTCAAAGAGACAGAAAAAGTTGCAGAACCAGGAGAGACTATTTTCTACATACTGTACTGGCAGCATAAGAAATTGTGAATTTAAACTGCATCAAACTTCAAATTAGACAGACTGCAATATTTTCTAATAGTAAGTATAAGCACATGTGACAGTTCTGGGAGAAGATAATGTGGTCCAGGGTTTTGAAAATGGACTGCATCAAACTTCAAATTAGACAGACTGCAATATTTTCTAATAGTAAGTATAAGCACATGTGACTGTTCTGGGAGAAGATAACGTGGTCCAGGGTTTTGAAAACAGATGAGACAAAAATCTATCATGAATGCTTTGGGGATATCTGATTTTAAAGAAAGGGATCAGGAAAATGGAAAAAACCTCTACTTCTTTAAATTTCTCCCATTCTTATTTTCCCTCATGAAAATGTGACCTTCTCAGGTAAGCACATCTATTTTACCTTCCCTGTAAACTCAGCAGCTCACTGAGAGAGCAGGCCATTGTTTCAATATTTTAAACTCAAGCAGAATACAAAGACTGACAATCAATTCTTTACACATATATAGTCTCCAAAATGACTCACACTTGCCAAATTTAGCAGCTTTCACTGATGATCATAATCAGGGAAGGTGAGTCATGTTAGGGCACTCCTGTCATGCTTAGATGATGACATGCCTTTCAGGAGTATAACACTGCACATATTCCTGGCCCTCACTGTCTGAGTGAAACTTTAGGCTATAATTTATAGCAGTCACAATTGAAACTGTTCAAAAGTAGTTTCTATATGTTAAACCCAGTACTTTAAAGAACAATCTACAGCTACAGAATCTGTGGTATAAGTGTTTCTTCACATCAAACACCCGAAATCTGACAATTGAGATACTGTTGTGGATGCCCCATCCCTGGAGGTGTTCAAGGCCAGGTTGGATGAGGTTTTGAGTAACCTGGCCTAGTGGAAGGTAGGGGGGGTTGTAAATCAGTGCTTCTAAGATCCCTTCCAACCCAAGCCTTCTGTGATGTTCTGGGGCACTGGGATGTGGGTGCCTGTGCGGCAGTGGCTGCATTTTGGGCTTAGGAGTTTGTAATGCTCCTCTGGTCATTGAGCAGCAACCCGTCTTCTGTAATATGTTATTCTACAAAATAAAACAAGAATGCAAAGCAACCACGGTGTTAGCTTTGTTAGTGAAGTGGCTTAGATGGAGAGAAGGGTCTCCTGTTCCAGGCCTATCTCCAGTCAGGAGCTTCTCTTGCAGTGTGACACACTGAGCTCCCTCTGCCACAGGGAGTAACTGAACAGAGGCATCCTGTTTCTTACAGCCAGACTGAGAGTTTGCTGTGTCCAGGTAGGCAGAAATGCCTTGTGGTCCTGTATTTAAAAGCAGAGTAGACCAGAAGGCAATTTTTAGCTGTGCAGCTCAGCTTCATGCTGGCAGAAATGCACTTTTATTTGCATTGCTGCTGCCTAGCATCCTGCTGCTCAGGCTTCTGGGACATCCACAACTGTACATGGCCAAGTGCATGGGGACCAGGGTCCTCAGGTGGTTGTTACAGCATTTTCTGCCTAAAGTCAATGTCATCCTCAAGCTCTTCTCTTTAGAAAAAACTCTAAAATAAAGTTTGCTTATGGTTTAAGTGTCTGACTTGAACACATGCACTGTTGCCTTGGACACTGTCTCTTTTCAGCTTTGCTTCAAAGAAAAATATTTGCTGGTGTTTGGGTTTCTGCTGCTCCTGTGACTTTTGGTGGATCAGGTTCAAGGGTTCCTCTGACTTCTCTTTTAGCACTGCATGTAGTTTTTTGAAGTTTCCAATGGGACAAGACAACAGAGTGGTTTTCTGTACAGGTGACAAGAGTTAGGGCTGTGCTCTGCTTTAAGCAATCCTATTTCAGTTTTGCCACTGAAATACAATAATTGTGGAAGTTAGGAGAACCAGGTGATGAACTGGGCCATTTAGCCCTTCTTTTTTGTGATTAAGCCCAGTTTTAAGCAATACCTCTTAGTCAGTAATCTTTTGTGCTGTGGACTGAGTTTAGGTTTTCTGAACTTAAAAGGAGCAAATGCAATTTCTTAGCCTTAACAATCTCCAGATGATGCTAATCCACTTTTAAAGTGCAAGACAGTTTCACTAAGGTATAGCTATAGTGTATTTTTCATGTTTTGTGTAGCAGGTGTAGTCAAACCACAAACAGCAATTATTTTATTGGTAAAAACATGCACCTGGAAATTCCTGGTACAAGGGTTAGGTTTTACCTCTGTGTTGACATGCATTTCCACAAAACATCACAGATACTGCATGCAAGTGATTTAGAAAGCATTTGCCACCTGGTTTACATATGAATCCAGGCTTTTTTTGTTTTGTGTTTCCTCATTCCCTTCTGATGGATTGAAAGAAAGTTCATGATTTTGTGCACTCACTTTTGCTGTCATTAAATGTTGACACTTTTTATTGGATTCATTTTGTATAGTGTAGACCCAAATGTTTGTGCCCTCATCTCTTTCCTTTTCAGATGGCAAGAGCTTTTAATGTGTTTTCAGGGTGAGGCATGCCAGAACCTACCATTTAACAGATTGTCTTTTACATGCAAGGCATTCAATCATTTAATTAGGCAGTAACACATTAAGCCATTAATGTGTGCCTTGGGTGTGCTGGGAGACACAAGACTAAAGGCAGAGTGACTTCAGTCACCTCAGCAGTGCTTTCATGCTTTGATAATGTGCATCCTGGAGTGGCCAGTTGCTATCGTAATACAGACTTTCTGTATTTGGAAAAGCTTTTAAATTTTTTTAATGCTTTTCTTTTATGTTTTATTGACTACGTTTCTCTTTTGGAAAAGTAGGTTATTGATGTTGGTCTGTTGAGATGACTGCATGACTCTACTGACCCTCTTTCCTCAGTTATTAGAATACAATCCTAACAACCTTTTTGTCAGCTTTGTGTAATTATAGATGACTATAAGATGCCAGACTGAAAAATTTCTGATGAAAGCAGGGTCACAGTTTGAGGGCTAATTTTTCTCATTTTTTATTGGTTCTGTTAATAATATATAAAAACCATTATTAAAAATATATTGAGATATGCTATTAATAAATACACAAAATATCATTATGCATTAATAAAGTTATGCTGTTCACCCTTGCACTTTTCAAATAGCTTAGCAGGTGTTTGAGTAGGTCTCACTACAACTGCATGAAGTAGATAGGAATGCTGTAAACTGAGGTATGCAGAAAATAAGGTACTTGTAAACACTGAACTTGCCAGCAGTATTTGGACTGTATGTATTACTTTTGCAAGGCAATAGGGGAAAATGCATGTAGGATAATTAAGACTAAAATATTGAGGTTATATTTCAGCAGTGCAGTGATTCATGTCCAGCTAAAACCAGAAGGTGTAATTGCTCCGTACCCTGAGGAAAATGTAGTGTACCCTTGATTCAGTTAAAATCTGTTACTGCTTTTCCTACCCCAAAGGATAAATTCTCTATTTGCAGTAATTGTTTACATTTTTGAAGACAGTTCATGGACTGTATTTTCTGTTTTCTCTTTCCTAGAGAAAGTTGTTACCTCAGGTTATGTTTTCTACACTTCTCTTCATTCTTATTACCTCTCTGGACTCTCTCCATTTGGCTCCCATCTTTCTTGAAGTGCTGTGACCAAAACTAGACATCACACTCTTGCTGCTGCCTTAGCAGCGCTGAGTAGAGCTGAAGTCCCCGTCAGGCAAGACAGAGTGGCTCACAAAGTACTTCAATCTGTATCAGCTGCCAGCAGTGTCAATAGGCCACTCCAACAGTCAAGACTCACTGAGATGCAAGAGAGTCCTTGTCATGTTCTCCCCTTCACCCCCACTCTTAGCAACACATCTACCACTATAGAGAAAAGCATTCCGTACTCCTTGATTTCTAACTGTGGATTATTCACAGCATGCTGGAGTCAAGGCTTCAGTGATTATCTAGGGCTGACTCATTGTTGCCTTCTTTGAAAAGTGGAAACACATCAATTCTGTCATTCCCAAGTTTCCAGCCATACTTCTCTCTCTTTGTAATGTCTGTGATTCCTGGAAAGCAATTGGTACATTGATATATGGAGGAAACTTAAGCAAAAGAATTCTCTGGGAATACCTATTTCAAGTGAGTCCTAAACTGCCCCAAACAAGAATCCCTCTCCTACAGTTCAGAGAAGCAAAGGGCCTGATCGATTTTTATTTTTTCCCCCAGCTTAGAAGACCTTTACAACATTCAGGCAAAGAATTTGTCCGGGAGCTTAGCTGTGTTATAGTCCACTCCTCAGGGCATTTCTCAAGCCAAGTTCAAACTCTGTGTATATAGTAACTGTACTTTCTTTTCTCTATATTTGCATGTGATGGTTCTGGTTTCAAGTGGAGGTGCTGAATGTACTAGGAAGGGTAACCTCAAAATGCCTCTGACTTTTAGCTCTTCCATGGACAGTTAGAGCATGCAGATGGCTGGAGGTTTAGTGGAATATTTATGATGTTCAAATCCAAGAAATGTGTGGACTGATTATTAAGTAACTACAGCTCTTCTGAAAGTTCCTCTAAGTTCTCTAAGGTAGAAAGGCTCCTAACTGTTGCTGTGTGGGGATTCTGGCAGTGCTTCTAACAGGAGGCAGAACTGAGAAACTTGTTTGCCTAAAATTTCCATTTTCCTCAACATGACCTTGGAAGATCAGCTGGCCCATGTTATGGATCTGGATGAGAAAGGATTCACCAGACCTAGTTAATGTTTGAAAGATGCATGCACAAGTGTTCTTAGTAACCTCCAGTGGCTATCAGTTTCGGGGAGAAAGTATTTATGATTTCATAGCACTCAATTTACTGATATCACAGAATGGTTTGGGTTGAAAGGATCTTAATGATCATCTTGCTCCCTCCCCCTGCCATGAACAGAGCTCTTCGCCTTTCACTAGAGCAGGTTGCTCAGAGCCTTATCCAACCTGGCCGTGAACACTTCCAGGGATGGGGCATCCACAACTTCTCTGGGAAAACTAGATGTAATCTAGAGTCTGGTACAAGAATCCCATTAATCCCATGGTTAAAATGGTAAAAGTCATCAGTTTTTTTCTGGGGTTTCCTTTGCAGCGCGAGAATCAATCAGACGTGGCACCTGTAAAAAAGTATGCTGAAAACTCCAACTGGGAATTGGACTAATAGCTGTTCCTTTGGGGTGTTTACAAATTATTTACTCTTTTGCTTTGTTTCAGGAGCAGAATGATGTTTCCATGAAATTCTTAACTCTTATAAGCCTTCTATGTTTGAAATATACTTAAACATCTAGTTTGTGTGTGATTTACATTTCCAGTAAAACCATGAGTATTTTTTAAGGTGTGTTCTGTGTCTTGACATGATGAGACACAGCCTGTTACAGCGTTTGGAGCTCACACCTGGGTTCACACCTCTTATTTGCTGTGGCTGCATTACAAGAACTGCAAAGGGAGTAGTTTTTGAGCCATAGAATGGAATGACCTTAAAGATGGCCTAGTTCCAATCACCCTGACAGTAAGATTGTTCTTGTTATCTGACCTTTAGAGCTCCCTAAGGTGCTGAACTTGCTTGGAGCCACCTAGTACTATTTAGGCCAAGGATATTTTTTCATCTCATCATTTGTCATGGTTTTGGCTGGCATACTATAAATATTTTTTTCTCAGGCGCTGGTACAGTGCTGTGTTTTGGATTCAGTACAGGGTAAGTTGATAATGCACTGATGTTTTGGGTTTTGCTGAGAAGTGCTTGCCCTGAGTCAGGGACTTTTCAGTATCTCATGCTCTGCCAAGAAGCAGGTGTGCAAGAATCGTTGAGGGAGCATGGCCAGGGGGGTGACCTGACCTGACCAAAAGGATATTGGTCAGATCAGGTCAGAGAATGTCACACTGTGCATCACTTGTCTGTCTTGGGTTTTATTCCTCTCTCTCTCCTTTTAATTACAATTATTATTTTTGTAATTATAATACCTTTGTTTCAATTATCGAAACTGCTCCTGTCTCAGCCCGCGGGGTTTCCTTTCCGCCCTCGATTCACTGTGGGGGTGAGCGGTGGCTGCGGCGGGGCTGAGGCAGCGCCTCCCTCCCCATCCCCGCGTCTCCCGGGCCATCCCGCACCGCTCCCGCCGGCCCGGCTCCCTCCCGGCGCCACCAGATGTCGCCAGCATCCCTCTGGAAAAGCAGCCGGGATGAGGGATGAGAGAAGAGGGATGCGGGATGGGGGGCAGCCTCGGGGCCGCTCCAGCGCTCCGCCCATGGCAGGACGAGAGGCATCCGGGAATGGGGAAACCCCCCTGGCCCGGCTGGGACCGGCTGCGGGCGGGACGGGGGGAGCTGGGGGCCGCTGGCTTCAGCGAGTTTCGCTCGTGCAAATCCACACCTGTAGGTTTTGCTGAGGACACGAGTATGGCAGATTTTGAGTAAAATAGTAATAATTTTGCTTACCATACCCCTGACCGCTCTGTGCTCAGCCTGGGACTGTGCTCTAGCCAGGGTGACACAGCGACGGAAGGGGACAACAGAGAGCCCGGAAGGTCCTGACCCCAAGGCACTTTGTCCCTCAGGAGCCTCCAAGCCCAGGTCCTTTGTTAAATTGTCCCATCCTCCACTGAGGATCAAAATGCTCCCTGAGCATCAATATGCTTTTTTAAAGGACGATTTTTTGCTTTCTCTGCTTTTGTTCTGAAAGAGGATGGTCGTGGACATTAAAGCCCCACAGTCCTGTGTCTAAGTCAGTGTTGTTCATCTCCTGAATCCTGTAATTGCTTATTTCTTGTTCTGGAATCAAATTCTCTATCCTCAACCTCCAATTTATGTTTTTTTCTTCTTTAGTGCCTATTTCTCAGCGAGTTTTTCATGCCACCTGATCCCTTCATTCTGCTTTTATCACTATTTCTTAACTCTTTTAAAAATTTTATTTTCTTTATCAGGGTTAGTCTGGAATTCTAGATAGGAACCTTACCTAGTTTTTACTTCTGATCTAAGCTTTGGTATAGAGTTAGTGTTAGACCATTTTTCTTTAGCTGAGAGAGAGGTTTTCTGTGTTTAATTCCAGATGCTCTTGTCCCAGTGCTTTTTGTGTCAACTTTTTTCTCTCTAGAAAAATCCAGTTGCAGCAATGAGATATAGAATGCAAAGCAGAAGCAGCGTATTATTTTAAATTGTGTAACAGCAAAGAACAGCACTATGCTCAACATTTTTAGTTGCTATATTATGCTTTTTTCCTATGAATTCTTATTAAAAGCTAATATTTAAAAGTGTAAATGGGAGAAAAAATAGATCATGTTTGTTGCTTATCTTTTTCAATATGCAAAACTGGATGGGAACAGAGACAAATACAGATAATTAGATAAATGATTCATTATTGATGCCTTAGGATACGACTTCTGCTTAAATAATTCCAGCTGGAATGATGACCGTCTCAGTCACATTGAAAGCAGGAAAAAATGCAGTGGATGAATATCTCACAGTTCTAATTTTGAGCTGATATAAACCATCATCCCAAAGTGCATGTCACTTGAACTTGCTCCTCCTTTCCCCTCAAATTCAAGTGTTCGCTGTCTTTTTTCTTAACAAGATTTCCTTGACATAAGGAGGTTAACTGAAACAAAACATAAAAAAGAAGGAAAGGAAAAAACTGTTTATTGGGGCTCAATGGCATTGTGTTCTAGCAAGGCTGTCTGTGGAAAGACTGTGTGTAATTCTATTTTAGGGACCTCAGGCGTAACCTTTGATCACACCTGTGTGCAGCACAACCATGCACTGCCCTCTGCAGCTGCCTGCAGCTGACAGCAGCTCTGTGCCGGGCTCATTGTGTACAAAGTTATTGGGGTACCTGCCCACACAGCATCAGCCCTGCTGGAGGACATCTGGGCCATCTCCTTCTGCACCCAGCAGTCCTGGCAGGAGAGAGGGGTGTCTGGGGAAACCTGTGGAGCTGCTGAATTCCTGGACAGCACCTTCTGCTGACTGTGTAAACAGCCCTATGGTGTGTATTTTCTGATCTCTGAATGCTTGAGTAGGCTGTTTGAATGTTATTTTAACATGAGGCTTTTTTGTTTTTTCTCCTTAATGGAGTATTTATTATACACTCCTGCATCTATTGTGCCTTTAGTTCCACTGTGCTCTGGTGTACAGTGCATGTTTACTTGTCTTTGTTTGAAATAATATATAAATAAATTAGGCAACATGCACTGTCAAACAACAGTGCTCTGTGGGTTTGCAAGCCTTGCAAATTGTGCCAAATCCCATTATTGAGCTAGAAACCTATAGCTGCTCCTTTTGTCTCCTTTCTGTTGCACAACCAGGAACCTGTTCAGTGATGCTGCTGGATGTCAGAGATGTGGAAGATGTTCAAGGCCAGAGGGTGCTGAGCTTAATATTCACTCCTGAGTGTTGCAGAGATAACATGTCAAAAAGCATTTTGTGGGGGGGGGGGAAGCCCTTTTTGTTTGAAACAGAATATTTGACGGGACAGGTTGGTTTGAGAGAAGTTATTTAGAAGAGAAATTGGTGTGAAAAGCACCTGCAAGCCTTAGGGTTTCAGTGTTCAAAATGCAGAGCTCCAGTAGACAAGGGTTGCCAGGTTTTTGGTCACTGCTCTGTGGTGCTGGAAGTCTTTCAGGCTCAGTTGAGCCACTCTCAGGGGACAGAAGGGAAACAATGAGACTCTTACCATCAGCCTTTGGACTTTCTCAGACTTCCTGAGCTTCTTGGTAGTGCTTACCTGAAGGGTGGCTAAATCAGCACAAGTTGGCTGTGTAGCTGGGCTGGATTTCTCAGATTACATGTCAGGTTGACAAAACAAAGTTAAGTCAATAAGGAAGCCTGACGCTAAAACTAAAATGTTGCTGTACAGTCCTGAACTGAAAATGCCCTTATTGCAGTACAGACTTGAAGCAATGATGGTCTTCAAAGCACCTCATCCTCTCACCATGCTGGGCTCCCTCCTCCTGCAGTGTCTCTGGAGAGGAGGTGCCCATGCTCTGCAAACAAAACTGTTTAGCAGGTTCATTCAGCCCTGCTGCATTGAGTTGGATGTATTCTGTGGTTAAGGAGACTTTAATCTCAGAAAGGTGGGCTGTAGTTGTCCCAAAAGATCTCCTATTCAATGACACCACTGAAAAGATATCTTTCTATGACAAGCTGAAATAAACCATAACGAGCCAAGAGCTACTTTCATGTTATCTACATTTCTGAAGAAATCTCAATGAAAATATGTCATCAACCACCTTTATAATAGGGCATCACATAGTCATTGTCTGTGAATGTGTTAATATAATAAATCATCAGTGGAAAGCAAACAGCAGTGCATTGTCCACCTTCATTTTCTGTCTTCTAGAGCTCTAAGAGAATTAAATAAACATTTATTAAATGTTCTTATGAGAAAATTGTGCTAAAAAGTTGGGTGGCTTGTCCCACAGAAACAGGATGGATATTATAGGGCAAAAAATAGCCTTGTGTGTCCTGCACTGTGTCTTAAAACCAGAAGTAATTGTACCAGCTATTTCAAAACCTTGAAATAACTTAAACTCTGTGCAGAATATTTATATTTTTTGTCCACTGCATTCTCCAAAGAAGCAGCTTCGTTTCAAATGTATTTTCAGACTGTAAATAGTGGCATGAGATGATTTTTCCCCTAAATAAAGGGTTCAATGAAATATGCTCTAAGGACACAGAGTTGCTTGAAGAGTTACTGGGCTGTGCCTTGATCTGCAGCAGCTGCTATAGTTAAACATGCTGTATCATGATTTCTGGGATGTTAGCAATGGGGATAAAGCCAGGCAAGTGATAATAGAAGTATCTGTAAATAAAAACAGACTGGTGGAGGTAGGATCACTGCAAACAGAAGCAATGCATGCTGTTCAGCTGAGCAAATATCTGTCACACAATGCAGCTGACACGAGACTAACCATAATTAATGGGATTAATAAGGTAATCCAACTGTTAAAATGTAAAATGGTTAATTCCTGTGACATCTGGATTTGGTTTAACCTGTGAATAGCAGTTAATTTTAGAAAAAAAACCTTCCATAACAGTACAGAGTATTTAGGGTAACTCACCAAAACACGCATTTACAAGTAAACAAAAATAAACAAAAGCAATATTAATTTTCTTTATGCTTCTTCAGTGTCAATATTAAACATGTTCTATTGTTCTGACATCTGGGCCATTAAATAGATAAAGATAATAGGGACTGGAAAAATGGCCAGCCAAGCTACCCATGAAGTTGGGGTATTATGAAATACTGATTGCAACTATGATGCCTGAATTAGAATTTGTAATCAAGGCTCTGGAGGTAAAAAAAAAAAAAAAGAAAAAAACAAATCCAACCCAACTGTGACAAAAACCATTCCCCTCAAAACCCCCCAGTTTCTCCAGAAACTCAGTCAAAAACTGACATAACTGCATAAGCAAAGAGGAATTTGTGCATGCAGCTCTGTGTTCCTCAATATCAGCTTTTGGAGCATGGCAAGTGCATGTGGTTATTTAGTAAACTAAGCCAGACTTTTCACTTGGTTGCTACATGAGGTCAGTTCACTTTTGCTGCCCTGTGAAGTGTGTGGGATAAACAGGGCAGCAGTAAGCAATGGAATGGAGAGCTGTGCACATGCATTTCCCACACAGGACAGAATGGATTTCTGCAGGATGTAAATGCTCTTCTGACAATGAGGCTGCTTCGTTTCTTTCTCTCTCTTTACTTCAAGGTCTCTAAAGAATGCACTAATTTATCCTTATGACCTGTTTTATGATTTTACCACCTACCTTTTCTTTCATTCCTATGCATGTCTATGTGTGAACATTTACCTTATACAATGTTACAAGTGCTTTTAATTCTCTTTGTATGGAATCCTCCAAAACTCACGACATTAATGCTCAAGGGCACAAGTTGGTAACAGCAAAAAGTTACATCACTTTTTAATTTTTTTTGTAATTTTAATCAGTTTCCTAAATAACTTATATTCTCTGGATGAACCTGAAGTCAAAGTAATCATTAAGATAATTTTATAAAACATACAAAGTCTCTTTGCTTCTGTGTGTGGGGGTTTCTAAAATGAGAATCATTCTTTATTGTGTGGGGAACCATGTACTGGAATGGGTTGTCCAGAGAGGCTGTGGAGTCTCCCTCAGTGGAGATATTCAAGATCTCTGGGATGACCCTTCTTGAACAGGGAGGTTGGACCAGGTGACCCCCTGTGGTGCCTTCCAAAGTGACCCATTCTGATTCTGTGAAAGACTGGAGCCCCAAGGGGGATTCTGAGTGATATACCTGCAAACAGGATCTTTTACAGATACACGGAGATGTAGGTAAGCAATCTCACACAGAATACCATGTATGGTGACTGTCATTTGAGCTTTTCCCAAGTGTAAAATCTAAGAATGAAGTCTCAGTGCGCCGGTTTCATGCTGTTAGTGTTGTGTCCACAATAAACACCTTGGTGGAGAAATAAGGGTGACATAAACTGCTTATTTACACAGGAGAGATTGTATATGGTATGCAAAAGCATGAGTTTACAGTGAATCAGCTACTCTGTACTAACTCCCGTGGTGCTGCTGGTGAGGGCTGCACATCCTACTCCACTTGCAGAAGTAGAGCTTTTGAGGGGACAGCAGGAGAGACAAACCCGAAGAAGGACTGGAAAAAGGAATACACCTTCAAAAAGAATGCACCTTCACAGTCCATTGGTCCAGCCAGAATGCCTTTTACACCTGTCAGAGTGGAGGCTCCCTGCTCATCCTCAGCTCTCAGTGCAGGGCTGGGGCTGGGGCTGCTCTGCAGGGATCCCTGGTTCCCACTGCCAGAGCTGGAACAGGCTCCATGCAGCCTGGAGGAAGGGGCTTTGGTTTCTGGATGGAAGTGCAGTTGATTCAAACCTGTTTTGACAAAGCAAAATATGTTTGTTGTGAAAGCCCTTACTGTAATGACAGAGCAGTTAGGTTAATAGTAGAGCCAGTGCAACAGACTTGCTTGATTTAACTTGTTCCAGCAGCCCAACATACCACTGAACGAAGCAGATGAAAACATTCCCCCAACCTTCCCCTTTTATCATTCTGGAGCTTAGTATATGCTGCCTTATCTCATCTAAAACCAGTAAGCACTAGTTTAGCTTGAAGTGGACCTTTCTTCCATACCTGTCTGTAATGGTATTACCTGTGGCAATATCTAATTTTTTACTTGTTTCTAAGTTGAGGGATATAGATTATTGTCTCAGTTCCCATATTTCCATTTACTACATTTGATTTAATGTGTAAAATAATGACTTAATTAGCTCTTAGTTGTTCTTATTTTTATTTTGCTGCCTTCTCAGGACTTCGGTGCTGTTTTTCCATGAACTGTTAATAATTCAATTCTGCCTTTATGAGCTAGTCTGTAGCGATACAGGCAAAAATGGTTTCTCAGATGCCACAGGTATGGCTCATTTTATGCAAAATGTCTGTTGTGCTTATTGTGTGCCCCTCCTTGCACAACCTGGTGCTACTTTCACTGTGAGGAGAGGAGAGCTGGGCACCTCCTTGTTGTGACTCTTCACTGGCAGGACTCAGGCTGGCAGCAGGGGATGGCTGGTTGTCACTGGGAAAGTTGAGGTGCTCTTGAAGTCTAGCAGTTAGCTCATGGTGAATGAGCTCATGGCATAGTTTGGGGGGTGGTGGCATCAATTCATAACTAAATGAGAGATTATGAGTTGTCCGGAGGGGAGGGCTGAAGAAGATGCTTTTACCAGAGAAAGGGAGCCTTGGCTAGGGACTGGTGGAACTTGTGAGTGAGGTCTGAGAGCCTCAGCCAGGTAATTAGGTGCTGAAAGCAGACTGTGATTGCATGTTGAGCCGTGTGCATGCCCACCTGGTGTTACACTGATGTGAGCTGCCACCTCACTGAGGGACAAACCTGTGTGTAATATCATCCTTTTGAAAGGATGTTGACAGGGCTGTACCTGTTTTGATTTCTTCTATTGTCTTGAATTGCCACAAATTAGGAGTCCTTTACCCTTTGGATCAGTTGTTTAACAGATGTTTGCTCCTTGGGTGAATGACAGGACCTTTGTTTACTTACTTCTTTTGTTAATGGTCTGCTTTGCATCTATGACAATACATGGCTAACAGGTAGAAGAGAAACTGGAATGTAGGCAGCTGGAAAAGTTGTCTTCCTCACCGAGTACCTGGGCTGTAAATGACTGCAAACACTTAATCATGATGAGTACCTTCTCTGTACAGCATCTGTTCAGAAGTGTCAGCACAAGTTGACACTCTGTTAGTAACACTGAGTAACCATTGGTGGTGAGATAATGCTCTACTTCTCTTCAGGAAGAGGTGTAATGGTACCTCGAGACACAAAACACAGAGGACATAACTGTGAGGTAATTGGACAGAAGTTTACCCCTCCATGCTGTCGTGTTACAGATTCCTATTTGTAACAAACATGGATTGAGACTTACCTGATGGCTGAAAGCTATCAAAAGAAGATAATGATGGCTTTGTATAAAGTCGTGCTTGTTGTTCTCTGGCCTGGAGATTTTCAAGAAAGAGAGAGGGAAAAATGTCTCAGTAAAAAATGTGACACTTCAGGAAAGAGGTGGACCTCAGGTCTGCAAGCTTACCTACTATAGCCTGAAGAAGCACGAATGCCAAGTAATGAGATTTAATGAGAGGTCTGGCCAAACAAAGGCAGGGCCAAAGTAGTTTGCCTGTGGCAAACACTGAGGACCTGTTTGAGTATATTCAGTTCAGTACTTTATGTAAAAAAATCAGTAGGTTTGTGCCATTATTTTTTTGCAATTGTTTTTTCATTAAAACTTTAAAAAATACTTTAGGAGTGTTTTTCAGGATTGTCATTTGAAACCTTGTACTGATGTGTCTGCTGTAAGTCTCTATTAAATTATGGTTGTTCATCTTTTAAAGACAAGGCAAACAAAGAAGTGGAGGAGAGGGAGTCAGAGACTAAAATAGGATGATAAATTCATCCCTGTTTTACTTATCATTCTTAATTTTTCATTCAAGTTTGATGTTCACAGAATGTACTTTCCCTATACTTTGCTCTTTCTTTTGATTAACCTGTCAGCATAATGGTGCTCTTCATTAGACATAAGCATACATAAATATTTAATTTGCTAGAGAAGACCAGTGCAGTTGCCTGCATTGTCCTGCACTGAAACAAGTCAAAAGATATCTCTATGGGAAAACTTAGAGTGGAAGCAGCACTGCTGAAAGCAGTGTCCTTACCCCTTCTGGTAACAAAGAATTTATTCCATGTGGTGAACATGAGGACTAGTACACAGTTTGTTCCTGGATGTCTTCTAAAATATTGAAAGGGTATGCTGGTTTTCTGAACTCCTTCTACACAGCTAAAGCTCTGTCTGTTTCTCATCTGTACCTGAGATGCTTTGGTGACACGGTCAACCTGCTTATAAAGTGACATGTGTGTAGGGAGAGACATGTGCCACTGTCCCTGACAGAGAAAACATGCGGGTGGCATTTTTTCTTAAATATTTGCTCTCGATGTCTGCTCTAGCTTATTCTTCCATTTGCCACCGTTTTCCAGCCTTTGTTCAACCTCCAAGAGCACTATCTGCCCTGAAACAATGAACTAATTGTAAACTAATTGCAAACTCCTTATTCCCTCCTCCTTCCTTCATTAAATCTGTTTACATCAGACAGGAAAATAAAGGGGTGGTTTTTCTGCAGCTTTGAAGTTCTGCAGCTACTATATGACATTTGGATGTTTGGGCACTCAGCACCACAGAAAATCCTATTTCAGGTGTATTAAAGTAATCTTTTATTGCTGAGTTGCTTCAAGCTGTGCATAAGCAGACAAACTGAGTGCATATTTTTTAGTGACACTAGGATTACTAGATTTAAATACAGACCATTTCCATAGCAAGGAAGTAAAATTCAAACATTTTAGATCCTACATGTGTGAGCTTTGAAAAAACTGTAAATGTAAGACATAGATAAGTATAACAAATCTGTCAGGAAAAGAGTCTGTACTATACCTTAGTGTTCCATGAAACACTCCAAACAGTTTTTTGCAATGGGACTTTAACATCAGGACTTAACACTAGTAAATACTCTGCTTTACTAGAAATCAACTGTTGATTTAATAATTGTGTGATGACCTGCTGCCTGCAGCTAGGCCATTTCCCTTGGCACCAAGAAATGCAGACAGCCCATTGCTTTGAATCATCCTTCCTGTGATGTCCATGCCACACTACCTGAGGATCCCCAGCTGCCTCACAGCCATTAATGCAGCTGTGACGTAGCCAGTGAGTAAGTCTTGTTAACTCTGTTTTAGAGATGAGGTGGGTATGGAGACAAAGGTGCCTTAAAGGATATGCTGAAGGACCCAGAAAAGTTTTTGTTGTGTAGCCAACTGTTCCATTGGCTCCCAACATTTCATGATGAAACTCCTCATGGTGAACAGGAAGATGGGCTAGGCACATGGAATCTCATGTAATAATACAAATCATCACCCTGTTGTTTCATAGTTGGAAAGGGCTCAAAGTAGCAAAATAACTGACTTGTTTTAGTTTAGAACCTCTGTCCTCCTCCTTGGCACTTTCCCAGAGGTGGGGACAGGTGAGGCTGCTTCCCAGTTTCCAGTACCAACCTGGGCTGAACAGGCAAAGATTACATTTCTGTCCCTTGTTTTATGTATTGGCTTCTTTGAAACAGCAGGAAGAACACAATGTGTGACTCCAAGGTAGCAGATTCAATGTTTTGGCATGACTATGGCAGGAGTATTTTGTTTTCTTTTTCAGTGAGATTCCACTTAGGTTGTTTGCATATTTTCTTCCCCTCTGAATTTCTTTAATATTTTAAAATATTCTTTGTCTTTAATCATGCTGCCTTAATGTTGTTTATCTCACAGAGTGTAGCCCTTTGTCTCACAAGAGCAGGTTCACTCCCTCCCTGCCTTGACACATGCTGCCGAACCCAGCTGATTTCTTGCTGTGCAGCAGATCTATTCCTGGTTTTATGAGTGGAAGGGCTGTTTGCCATGTGGAGTCCAGCAGGGCTAATAGCATATTTTTTTCCCCTGAGCTATTATCCCATTTGATTACTACCTGTCTTTTTTTACTATTTTGCAGGCTATTTACATGGTCAGCTGGTAAGTGATAGGTGAGCTTACTACTAATTGAATGGAATTCCTTTTTTAAGAGTGAAATTTGGGAAGGACAGACCCCATATAAGGCAACAAAAATAATTTCCCAGGAATATGTAGGTTCTGACTGACATCACTTATCAGGTTGAACAGCAAACTCCATGTGCTATGTAACTTCATATGAAATATGAAGTTCTTCTTCCTCTCCAAGAAGCAGTGCTGTTCTTTATGGCAGAAGGTTCTGGAAAGATGATGCAGCCTTGAATAGGGAAGGTACAGCTGAGGTTGTATATTCACTCAGCTGCTCCTCTGTGTCAAAGCACTCCGTTTCCAGGAGCAGACAGCTATAATTTTCACTCTTGACACTTACAATCAAAACCTCTTTACACATTTTTTCCAAGCTCACAATCAGCTGTGTTTGGTCCCCATTGCTTCCATAGAAAATTTGGGGTAGGAGAGGTACTGATGATAGGCTTTCAAAAAAAAAAAAAAAAGGTAAAAAACCAGTTAATCATTATCCAGCCACCAACATTAGAGACAAACTTTAGAAGCTTCTGATAAAGACCCATCTAGCCCCACATTCCCACTGCAGAGTAGGAAGCTTCCTCCACTCATTCAAAGCATGGTCAACAGTGCTTCAGGGGTTAATATTGTTTGATAAATTGTTTCCGTTTTCCTTAATAAAATGACTCACTTCAGACCAGGTAGTTGTCACAAGTTGATATACCTTTTTTTTAAATGTTTATACTGTATTTTCAGGGTGCCCATTCAGACCTCAAACTGTCCTAATCCTTGTATTCAAAGCTGAAACTTTGAAACATTCAGGGTTACTCTCAGTGCTTTCTCATAAACCTTTCATCAATGAGGATAACAACACTGAAGAGTTCCTTGGAGGGTGTAATAAACTTTGTGAGTGCAGGAGTTTTGCTATAGGAGCCTGAGCAATGTTTGTTTGGCCCATGTCCTATCTACTGAACAATCCAAGATCAATTGCTTTGCTCATCTTGCCCTCTGCATTGAGCTACTGACTGGTGAAAAATAGAAGACATCAACTTTAATACTTGAAGAAGGTCATGGAAAGAAAAGAATAAAAGGGATGGAAAGAAAAAGAATGAAAGGAAAATAACAAGAGAAAGAAAAGAGAGAAAAAGTCTGATGGGAGAAGCTCATGATTTGGCAAATTTAATTTAATTTCATTTAATTTCATTTCCATTTTCCATCAGAAACATCTCTGATAATACAATATCAAATTAAGAAGCTTGACACCTTCTTTGGTTTGAAAGTTTTTACTCTATATCTAAGCAGCAAATAACATCTAGATGCTATTTTCTTTGTATTTGTATTAGTAATGTTTTTAATCTAATTAACAAAATAAATACATCAGAGAACACAGAGTTGCCATGTACTAGCTCCTTTTTGGATTGAGACTTATTCTTTCCAACATGTCCCATGTGTAACTAACTATGTTGGCCAAGAGAAGAGAAATGGTATGAAACACTGGTTCTTTTCACATCAATGTTTTGCCCTGAATTTTAATGGTAGAAGATTTCTCGTCCCAGTTCCACATTTACTGCCTCTCCCCACAGATCTTGTGTCATGTCTAGTATGAGATGTTGTTCTCTGTGGTAATTCACCATAATTCTAGGTGTTAGAGTCTCCAAAGCTTGTTCCTCTGAACTTTATGACTGTTTCTACTTGGTTAGCTTCTTGTAGCACTGAGAATTGTGCACCAGTGCTGACAATGCTTCTGTTTTTAAGCCTTGTTTAGTGGTGATGTATTTAAGAACAGTGACTGACACAGCTCTGTGATTAGTCACAGTAGTATCAGTCCTTGCAGTGAATGAGGTAGCCTGCACCTCAGAACTGGTGTTTCAGGCTCTCTTCAGATTCAGGAAGACATCTTCAGAAATGCATTATTCAAATAATATTTCAAAAATTGTTCTAGTGATCTAACCACCTGTTTAGCAAAACAAAGGGGGAAAAGGGTGTAAAAGCCAACCTAACCATCATAATTTTGTCTTTTTAAAAAGGAGGGAAAGAAAGTGGAAGTTTTAGTGATCAAATCAGATTCTTGCTGTAAATGCACACTTTGTGAAAGTATGATTTATGAGCTATAAGTATGAATGAAATAAAGATAGAACATAGCTACATAATGACCTAATCCAGCATCCTTGAGACCAAGAGGAAACAATTAAGCATTGTTGCATTAATATGAGTTGAAAAAGAAGTACTGTTAGTAGTAGAATTGGAAAGGCTACCTTAAAACAGCTGCAATTAGCTGTTGCAATGAACTTGCTGGACAATTTTCTGTCCTTATCTTTTAATTGTTCTTTCAACCCTTCCATCCTTTTCTTTTTGCATTGAGAGAAACAATGCAAGACATTTATTTTCAGGATTTTGAAGAGAGCTATTATTCATGTATCCTTAAAGAAGGTGTCAGTACTTTGCACAATGAGCTCTTGCTCATTTGCTGAAAAATTTTAGTCCTATTGAGCTGTGAAACTTATCACTATTTTATGTATTAAAAAACCCCAAATAAATCTTGTTTTAGTCCTCAAATAAACAGAAATAAACCTTTTAGTCCTTGCTAAAACATAATTAGCACTGAAAGATATTGACATTGGAGAAACAGTCCTCTTATTAGTTTTCAAATAAATAATCTAGCCTTTGGGAGTTGCTGCATGAATGGTCTTTATGTATTCAGTTTGGGTAATCTCTTTTGTAAATCAGAACTCATTTTTGGGTCTTGCTGAGGCTGGATCTTGTGTTGTGGTCAACAGGAAATCCCTCTCCATGGGACCAAGGTATGGCTGAGAATTCCACGAAAGCTTTGTCTGTGTACAAATAAATACTTCATGGGAGTTTAAAACTATGGTAAATATTTTGTCACCTTGGCCTTGCTTCTTTGGCTCAGATTTCTGCTAGTCACTACCCCAGCTGCCTCATGCCTTGCTATCTTGTACTCCCCTTGCAGCTCTTTTGCGCAATGGTGGCAAAAGGGTTCAGAGTGAATTCATCTTGTTTGAGGTCTCCAGGCCTTACTGCTGATGCTCTGCATACTTGTTTCTCTTCAGATAGTGTTAATCTAGGACTGCAGCATTTTCTTTCTGAGTGAAGGAAAGAAAACTCAAATTGATGGTCAATTCTCTCTTGTATTTTTAAGAATAACTGCATTATTATTCTCTGCCCCTTGAAACCTGGCTGCTTTTTCAGTATGACAGCGGGTCTAGGATTCAATTTTAGCTTGCTTGCTTTAATAATTGAGCAATTCTCAGGGTAGTTTTCTTTTTACCAGAGAGCTGCAGCAATTTTCTGCAGAGCTTCTGCTCCTGGAAGAGGCAGCTTTGACCATGAAGATGCAAGAGATAGCAGGAGATGGATAGGCTCCAGAGAAAGACCACATTGTCCAAATTTGGCAGTGGTTACCTTTGATCCTGTATGAATCCTCTGCTATTGGAATGCAGTAAAAAATTTCCATCTGTCCTGATTTTTATCTGGAAAAATGGCGATGAAAGTTTGCTGGACTTCTCATTTGAAGACTTGGAAAGTTATAATTCACGGAACTTCCCTCCAGCTAATGAAGTATTTTGAAATGGAAACCCCCAGACCTCCAAGCCAGCTCATCAATTTTTAAATAAGCCATTATAAAAGGTCCTAGAATAACTTAGAACAAACAAATTTTAAATTCCCCAAAATTTTCCTCCTAAGTAAAACACAAGAGGTGTTATATGCATGGAGAATACATGAAGAGTACATAAAAGCAAGAACAGTATTTTGGACATATTTTACATCTGTACCCACAGGCCACTGTTAGTCTGTCTTTGGATGAGCATTTTGAGGAAAAACTTGGAAAAGATCATTTGGGTTGCTTTGTAATCATTCATGAAAGGGTCAACCAAACCATAAAAATTGTAAAAAGCACGTAAGAAAAATTATTTGAAAAAAATCACACATTTAGGGCAATTGTTGGTTAGAGTGAACAGACTTCCCCTTCCTGCTATCAATTAAAAAAACTGGATATAGTAGACGGACCTGTGGGTTTCCTGAGAACCACTAGATCAAGTTAAGAGAGAAGCTGAGGGCAGCAGAGGGTTTCACTTGGAAGTGCCCTGAACAAAGGGAAAGCTGGAAATATGATGGATGTTAAAAACAGGAAAAGAGCAGTCCTGAGAGAGGGGCATCAAAATTTGGGCTAAGGAAGACTTTGCTGTATACTTAGCCATCAAGCCATTAGTGTTACTGCAATGCATTTGCTGGAAGGTACAAGCAGGAGGAAACAAAGCTGTACAGCTGTTCTTGCACAGCTGTTTACAAATGGGTTATGGGCAGTCACAGGACGGTATCACACTTGCAAAATAGGCTGCAGATGAGATGCATTTTTTGTTTCCTCAAGAGTGCAGACCTGGAATAAGAATTTTGACTGCCTTCTGATTAAAGAAACTTCTGAGGCTTGAACACTGGAGTGTCAGCACTCCCTCCCTTTCCTCCCTTTCATTTCCCTGGGATGTAAACATGAGGCTCCAAGCATACATGCTGTCTCCCAGGAAACTAATTTTGGAGGGAGAAAGGAGAGCCTGATATGTGGGTCTGTGATTAAAGTTGCCCCCAAAGATTTTATTATTGAATAAACTCATGTTCAAGTAAAGATATATAGGAAATAGGTAAAGCAACAGCAACTCTGTGGCCACTTTTCCTATCCTTTTAGTCCGTGTGCAGCCCACTGAGTCTGGATCTTGCACTCTTCTCTCGTGGAAGAAGTGACTGCACTCTGTCTTCCTGTTTGTGTCCTTTGACCACCAGTCCTCCTGCAATACCTGTTGCCCATGCAGAGACTGAGAAAAGATTATAGGCATGTAATCTTATGTAGTCAGACAGAAGCAGGTAAATTAAGGTATGTATAACATGTTTGGTCTCCCTTGTTTACCAGTATTTATCCCCCAGTGTTCACGTAAAATTGCTATGACTGAAACTGCCAAGAATATTCTGAAAGACAGAGGTGTCTGTATTTCACAACTGCATAATGAAAAGAGCCTCACTTCCCAGAATTTAGAAGTATTTCTTACTGATCTGCTCTCTTCTCAGCACCAGATGTCAATTACACTGTTTATCAGACTGCAAACTTTTTGAAACGACATTTTGTACTGAGCTAGTTTACCCAGTGTGCTCAATTGTCACTGAAGCTCACTGGTACTCTGATGCTGTCCTTAAAGAACAACACTATGTATTTCTTATGCTGAAGTGAGTAAAGGTGCACTTATACATATCTGCAAAAAGAAGTAATTATCTGAATGATGCGAACACTGGAGACATCTCTTAATCTTTGGCTTTTTGTTCTTATCGTTTTCTAATCCCGTCTTCAAATAGTACATTAGTTTAATACCAGCTAGTTACTGTATCCAACAAGTTTTGTGTTCTTAAGAAAAATTTAATTTAGTTGGTTTTGGTTCTGGTTTGGTTTTTTAAATTTTTTTTTAATATGGCAAAGAAAACTGTGCAGAACAAAAGGGCACACTTCGTTGCATCAAAGCAGTCTCCATTTTTGCCACTAGCATGGTGGCTGCAACTATGCTGAAGCACTCACCTGCCATAAGAAAAAGAAAGGGAAAATCTCATCAGTGACAGCTGTACAAGGATGATTTTTCCCTCATTGGAGAGACTGTCATAACTCACAGTCCTAGGAGAGTGCCTGTTTCTCACTGTCACTGGTGAGATAAGCTATATTTAATGCTGCAACATCAAAGCTGCCAATTTTACATTTGCATTGAGTGCTACAGTTATGAATTAAATACACTGCCTGCCTGGTTTTGGTTTGTGCAGAGTAAAGTGATGTAATTACATTACAAGGAAAAAAGGGCCCACTCAAAAAAAAGTTTCAAAGTGTGGGGTTTGGCATTTTAGGAACACTAGATAGGTATGAGTTTAAATTATGTGGTTTTATATTTTATAAGCAATGCTACACTAAAATATATGCATGAGTGTATTGAGATCAGTCTTTTTCTGCAAATTACTACAGAGTATCCTTGGATAGATCAGTGATAAATGTAAAAGAAAAGCAACAACCCATCTGCTGTAACTAGTATTGAGAAAAAGAATTTTTATTATTGGCGAAGGAGATGAAATATATATTTGTGACTGTAACCAGTGGTGGGGTATGATTAGAGTTAGAATATCCTGGTTGATTATCTGTTTGTTTAAAGGAGGAAAAATGCATCAAGTTCCTTTCAGGTGGTGGACTATATAACAAAGTACCGATCAGGATTAAGCATCACTTCTTATTTTCTTTAAAGGACTAGTGAAGTAATTGAAAAACACTGGATAGAGTCTGTTGTATAAGACAGCATAAATCTAAAGTACGGGAGACAAACATACAATGGTTACACTTTTTCACTATCCATGTGTCCTATGTCTGAACTATTTATTAACTGAAATGTGAATGGGCAATGAAGGGCCAATTTATATGTTACACCAAGAGATGTATTATAACTGCCTTAGACATTGATTTCCTTCCTTTGCCTATTCTTGATTGGGATATACACACATAGAACAGCAATAATGTGGGGTTTCCTTATCAGATCTTGGATATTTCCCCAGACTGTCTGCAACCATTAACCTTGCATATTATCTGACTTTAGTGATTAGTACAAGCCACATAAAACCGTATTGATGGCCTGCCCTGGGTTAGAATGGTGAGCTGAATTATTGGAGGTTAGATTTTGCTGACTTTGTGATACAAATGATAGTATTATGCTAGTTCTGTGAAATTGCTAATTTGTCATTTCTTTCATGGTGTAGTCAATGATGTGGTACTAATGAATGAGCCACATAATTGTGTGATACCGAGCTGCAGCTTCTCGCCTTCTGCGTCTGTGTTAAGAGGAAGCGAATGTCAAGTCTCTCTTTGTTCACTCTTGCATTTCTGTGCCCTGCTGCTAGATGATCAGAAACTGTTTCTACTTAAAGTTAAGAGTATTGCAGTTCTGTTCATAAGCCAAATTTTGTTTGGTTGTGCCCTTTACTTTTATGCGAGGCTTTTGGCAGGATTCTGTCACTTCCTCATTTATGCAGCTCAGCAGTGAGAGGTGCATGCTGCATCTGCAGTGAACTTCAACCAATGAAGTCCCAAAACCCTCCAGGATCTTACAGTTGCTGCCATTCTGAGATCCCCTCAAGAAGGTTTTTTTTCAGTGTACATCTCAGAGACTATCCAGCAAAGTGTGCCTCCAAAAGGACTTGGAAGATAAACTGAAGTGGGTGAATTGGGTCAGTGTTTCAAACATGTTTTTTGTCTACTGTTATATTTTTCATTAAGTAGACCTAACTGGATCAGAGTAACACATTGCAGTGCTCAATGAAAATTCTTCTTATCCTTATAATTAATTTGGTATTTCCTGTCATTTTTTTTTTATTCCCTTGTTCTTATTCTCTAAAAACTTTATTACAATGAAAAATGAGGATCAGGGAAGAAAGGGGAAAAAAAGAAAGCAAGCCCCACAAACAAAAGGGGACTAAATATTTTCTTTTAATTGATAAAACAGGGTTCATAAGTACAATTCCAGCTTGTGTTATTAAATGCTTTTTAATGCTTACAAAATCATATAATGTTTTATGTTGGAAGGGACATTAAAAATAATCTAGGTCCAAGGATTGATGAATAACTGTACAGATATCTCTTTTCTTTCCAACTGGCATCAAAAAGCAGTTGAGTCAGACCTTTAGTTTACTTGTGCAATGGTGGACATCCCTAGTAGCCTGAAGTGGGGCATGTTCTCCTGCAGTGAGGGCTGTGGGGCAGCACCAGCTCTGGCACTGCTGCCCTCAGGAGCATTATGACAGTCCCATGACATCTGGTGTTGTACCTAAAGTTCTAGGTTCAGAAAACGAAGTAAATATTGGAGAGTCTCAGCCTGCATTAAAATAAGACAGAAAGATGTATACAGAAAAGGAAATACTATTTATTGTAAGAAAAAAACCCAAACAAACGAATCATGTTTGGTTAAGGAATTTGAAAAACAGACCCAACTGGATTTTGAAGGCTTTGAAACCCAAAAAGAGGAGTGTGCAGCTGAGATAGAGCTTAGAGTTTACATTATTATAATTTTTTTAAAATTTGGCTTATGCTATTTAGATGCTTCTTGTAGCCTGTGTTGATGAGTTTAACAGATTTGAAGTTCTAGAATCTACTTTAGTACTGCATGATTTGGTCTGATATTAGTCTGTTATCACTGAGTTCAAAACAATGGACCCCTCCCCTAGCTGGTCTAAGAATTTTAATCTTGAGAAAATAACTTTGGAAATCAGGCTTTAGCCTTCTTAATGTAAAATGGAATTATCAACATTTGTTAATATCTGAAAAGTGTTTTTCAGTTTCATATAAGAATGACTCTGTGTCCAGCTGTTAGTGAATAGTGTAACAAAAACATTCTGCTTCCCCCCATCAAATTTATAGTGGCAGAAATACACACTGTCCAAATGAAAGTGCCAAGATGCCAATTAATTTGATGTGCTTAGATTTAATTATAAGCACCTTCAGTCTTTTTAGGCTCATAATTCTGTTCCCTGGTTCTTTAGCATGTGCAGCTCATAGTGCTGTAACAGGCTTTCACTGATGCCATGGCTAAATTTCTTAAAATTTCACTGGTATAAATAGTCATCTTTGGTAACAAACTGTGTATTTTTTGCAGTGGTTTTCAAGCCAGTAGTCATGTTATTCTAAAATGTATTGTTAACTTGTGTCTGATGTCCTCCTCTCCTTCCTCTGCCTTGCCTTTCCATGGATGAAGAGGAGCAGGAGCTGGACTCTTAAAGTCTTGCAGTCATTCTTTCAAGACTAATTCCCATGTTGCTGGGCCCCACCAAGGCCAAGCTGAGTCTCAGGCTAGCATGAACCATCAGTGGCAGTCTGGCAAACACATACTCTGTACACTATGTCCCTGCCCTTGGGCATAAGCTGCACAAATTTATCTCTAAAAGCTGCTGAGAAGGTAGCTGGATCTTTCACCAAATCTGTTCATTCAGACTCCATACATATTGCTGGTGGGTCTTACTGTTGTGATGGCAGAGGGTTCAAAGAAAACTGGCTTGTTAATGGTTTATTCGAATCAAGAAAGGATATTTTTGACCTGAAATACTATGCATTACTTGCTCAACTGATAAAAGAGGTTCCATTGTAGCTACAAATTATCTATTTTATCCACAGTAAAATATAAGACATTTCTGTTGAAGGAAAATACAGCACCATAAATAATTAAAACTATTCCAATTGACTTTTTTGATCAATTTTAATCTGAGCTTAAATCACAATGGTCAGCCGTTTTATTTATTTTTTTAATTACTGATTATTTAGAGAGATTACTCTAAGCAATTACTAGTTAATATCCTTAATAGCCAGTTTTACATGTAGACCACTGCTATGTTGCTTCTGGCCCTTCTTGAGAAATATAATACACTCAGTATCAGATCACGTCCCGTATGTACCCAGTATTAAAGAGAACAAAATGAAAGTAATATGAATTTCACTGATAAGGACCACTTTTCCTATGATTATAGTTCTATCAAAATGCACCAGCTAATATTAAACACAGCTTTACATAACTTTGAAATAATGCAATTATATATGAGAAACCTTGCTTCTGCGATTAAGACAATGAGATCCACCCCACAATCTTATAGGGAGAATTCCACTTTTTTTTGGATCCAGAGAGGGTTTTTTCTCTTCTTGATATTATTGAAACTATGTGAGGCAGCAGCCCCATTTTTTCCTGGAGGGTTGCAGTTGTTCTGCCACTGATACTTGAGTTACATATTAAATGACCTTGTGGAGGTTCCTGTTTTATTGTAATCAACCATTTAGCAGCAGCTGGATGGTGTATTTATGCCCCACAGTTAGCTGTTTCACTGACATTAAGGAACTATAGACCTTCTATATGCGTTATTGTTTATCGAACCCCGTTTGAAGAAATTTGTCTACTGCTTTTTATTGATGGGAGTTTCTGGCTAACAGCACTTTAAATAAGTGGAAAATGCTCAGTTATCACCCAATGTGAACAGGATCAATAATAGTTTAGTAGTGTCTGATAATTGCAGTGGCTGTTATATACAAGAGCTTGCATCTTCTTGAGTGACTCTTATCAATCTATTGTCCGTCATCATCTGATAATCAGACTGAAAATATAGTAGGGAATTATCCTTTTTTGAATCAAGCTTGTGAAAAACATTTGAAATAATGGTAAAAAAATTCTCATTGTTCCACTCAGCGGGGAGAAAAATTTAGTATCTGGGTGACTGTGGTGAGAAAGGGACAAAAAAAATTCAGTGTGCACTTGCTAAGTAGAAAAATGTGTATAGCACAATTATATGAGGGCAAAATATTTTTGCAATATTTAGAGATGGTCTCAAAATGTTTGCAGTTATATTCTGAAGAAGTCATGACCCTCTGCAGCTCTAAGGACTATGCTGGTGATTTGAAAAGGAGCCACAGGACACCGATGGCAAGAAAGGTATGCTAGAGCGCAGCAGAGTGCAGCTCTTGTTGCTTTGTTCCCGGGGGCAGCAGCATCTTCCCTTCACAGCACAAGCAGCCCAATACTGTGACAGTGTGCAGCTTTTTGTGTTCCTTCCTGCTCTTGCAAGTAATCTTGCTCTTGGATACAGAGTTCACTCACAAAGCCAGAAATATTCACCTCCCCACCACCTCTTCCCATGGCTTTTTTTTATACTCTAATCATCTTCCTGCTTATGCTTCTCTCTTCATTTTCTTTTCCTTTTAAAATTCATATTTTATCTTGTTACTTTCAAAAACACATACAGCCTGGCCATCTTTGGTTTCATGGCCTTTCTTCTCTGCTGACAACAGGCAGAATTGCCAGAAATCTGGGCACACGTTTTCATGTTGCTCTGTCCTGTTAGCTAAGAGAATGCTTTGTCTCTTTTTGTATATTTGTTATAGGAATTAAGAAAACAAACAAATAAATAAAGCAGTTACATTGTATGTGTTTCTGTAGATCAGGGGCTCTATAAGTATATTCTGTTATCAAAAGAACTTGATGGTTGCTGTGTTGCCTACAAGCATCAACATTTTGTTTTCTTTGGGATAAGTTTACAGCTTTGGTGTCTGTTTACTCAGGCCACCTCTTTGGCAGACACATAAGGTGGGGGCAGAAGTACAACCTTGCACTCTTGCCCCTTACTGTTGTGCTCCTAGCTGTGAATAGTTAAAAAAAAATCCTCATTCACAGGAAATCAGAACATCTCATATTTCAACTTGTATCCCCTCTTAATTTACCACTGTGCATATCTAAGAATAGTTTGCCTCCATCTGCTACAAAACCTCCCAGTAGGGAGTTGTAGATGGTAATAAGGTCCTTACCTTTGTCACCTTAAAGTCAAGCAAGCTGGCTCCTTTAGTGTCCCCTTGTACCTCAGGTGCTCCAGCCAACTGGCCATCTTGGTGTCTCTGTGCTGGAATTGCTCCAGTTGTGTCAATGTCATTCTTTTGCCACAGATGTGGTCTCACCTGTGCTGAGGAGAAGGGACAGACCGGCTCCCTTGCCCTGTGGGTTGTCCTCTTGCTCGTGCAGCCCAGTATTTAGTTGTTCTTCACTGCAAAGACTAACACCTCGAGTTCAAAATGAGCATGCTGTGTGTGATGTGAGGGCATAAATTGTGTTCAATTATGTCTCATCTTTGGCAGCAAGATTGTGATTTTTGAGAATTTTTCAGAAGTATTAGATCAAGTCATATCCTAGACTACTGTATTCAGAGTATCTCAATTTAGAACTTAATGAGTAGTTTTTGTAGAAATCTTAAGTAATATTTAAGCCAAAAGCTTCAGTTACCCTGGTTATACTGTCTTTAATAAACTCTTTTGTCTACTTTTGAATAAAAACTTGATTTCTGCTGTAGGGATTGCAGTATGAAAAGTTGAGTTAAATACAGTATTTTTGCACCTTGGCATGCAAATACCCTTGCTTCCTTTTCATTTATTTAAAAGGCAGTTTCAGACTTGAGTGTGGTCTGATCTCCTGGGAAATTCAGAATAGAAAGAAATTACAACAGCCCCAATTCCCTGAGAAAGAACTTTTGACTGAGCAAATAGGAAACATAACCTCCCTGTTTGACTCACAAAGGTTCCAAACTGATGAGTGTGGGTCTCTGTTCAGGTAGACAGCTTGGCTGCATCCAGACCAGTTAAGTAACTGTTTTACCTAGTCCTTTTATCTTGTAATTGATTTTCCTCTAGTGCATACTGATTACCATAAAATTTCATTTTTCCTCTGCAGCTTTGTCATGGAAGGTCAGAATAAGTTCCTTCTGGACCTAGTCTCTGTTCATCCCCGAGCTGCAGAGCAATATTGAGCTTATCTTCCGTTTTTCATCTAGGACTGCCAGTCTGTCCAATGCAAGGCATTGAACAATCTGAGCATGAATATAGGGTTTCAGCAGACACATAAAACAATCTGCATTCAACCTCAGGACCTTTCTACCATCTTTGTTGTCCAGTATGTTGACAGCCTGATCTCTGATATCCAAAAAGGCAATGGAAGTTGTGCTCTTCTATTTTAAATCTAGATAAGTGGGTGTCAAAGCTGACCTCCAGGATAAACGCTATAATCTAAGAGCACTGAAAGGTTTTCCATTGCTCATGTTCTTCACAGAACCTTCACAAACCACAGAATGGTTTAGGTTGGAAGGGATCTTAAAGATCATCTGGTTCTAATCACCTGCCATGCATGGGGACACCTTCCACTAAACCAGACTGCTCAAAACCCATCCAGCCTGGTCTTGAACACCTCTGGAGATGGGACATCTACAGCTTCTCTGGGGAACCTGTTCCAGTGTCTCATCATCTCCACAGCAAAGAGTTACTTCCTAATGTCTAATCTGAACCTACTGTCTTTCAGTTGGAAGTCTTGTCCTCTTGTCTTATCATTACTTTACCATTATCATGCCCTTGTAAAGTGTCCCTCTCCAGCTTTAGGGCAGAATAGGCTATGCAAGTGACCCCAAGACTCCTCTGAGTTAATAGTTTCCCTTTTGAGACAGGGTTCAGTTTGCAGGGGATGAAGAACAATACAAAAATGCAGCTAAACTAGAACTGGGTAAAGGCTTTGATGCTGAAGGGCTAAAGGAAACATCAAATACTCTTAAGTAGCCATTCCAGGTTTTAACAAATTCAGGAGTCATGAAAGCAGTAAATGGCAATTTTACAATTATTACTTTTAGAACAGGGATTTCTCCCTGGCACCAGCACCTTTGTTTGCTTGCTTGTTTATTTAGAAATGGGAAGCTCCTCTAATGGAGGTGAGGCACAACAGGACAGCAGCTGACATCCAGGTGTTACACAGTCATATGTTCTGTCTGTAACAAAACTTTTCTTTCAAAACTCCTGGTATCCAGTAGAGGTTTTAATGGAAGTTTCTTTAGGTAAGTTTATAGATGTTTATCAGTGAACAAAAATGTATTATATTTTAGTTGACTAATCCTTTCAGCCTTTATGTCCATTTTTAGAGTCTAATCCCCTGAGATATATCATTCATTTATTTCACCTGGTCTAAGGTCTGGGGCAGGTTTTTTTGTTTTGCTTTGTCTTTTTTTTAGCATTTGGGAAGCTATGAAACTGCTCCTCATGCTCTTTACATGACTGTTATTTATCATTCATCAGTGCTGCATCAGCCCCTATCTTCCAGAGTTGTGTGGGAGTGCACTGGAGCACTGCTCCCTTACTTGTGGAATTTCTGACAGAAAATGGAGTTGGATAGAGATATTTCTGACAGAAATATCTCTATCCAACTTTGCTCCAAGTTGGTACTAAGTCTGCTGTTTCTTAGGCACCATTCGTGATCCAGCTTGATATCTGCTGAAACAGTTTCCTGCAGCTGCAATTAATATTCTGGTTTATTTATTTATTTATAATTCTGCCTGTTCAAAAAATGGCAAGATCAGACAGATTTGCTTGGGAGTCTCCCTGTAAAACACCAATATTGTGAAGTTAAATGTGTCCTTGTGTCAGGTTCCACCATGACTAAAGTACTGTGCAGCATTTAAGGCTCACAGAAAGCATCACAGACATTTAATGTTTTTGCAAGCAGACTTGTTCAGAGCAAAACTGGGTCTGGATACAACTTTTATTACTTTTAGTTTTTGACATATTTGCAGCAGGGAGATGTGTAACTGTCTCAAAAAATCATAGGTTAAAAAATTCAAGGAAAACATATTCTGCTTTGTCACACATATTCCACTGATATATGAAGTAACGTACCTTTGTGAAGCAGGTGCATACACTAATGGGAGCTTTAACTGTTGATTTCTCTGTTTCTGTCACCATTATATTATTACTTAATCACAGCTTTTTGTGTCAAATTTACCCAAGAGTATTTTTAATAGAAGCATAAAAGAAATTCAGTGCTGGGTATGAAAAGAAAAGGAATTGGGGTCCAGTCTCTTTGGCAAATATTCCATAACAAGGTAATTCTTTAAAGGCATTTCACATAGTTCTGAGAGAATAGAACAAATGCTTCAGGGTAATTCTGGTCTTTCAGATAAATACACAGTTAGATATTATTTACATTAGGTGATGCTAGTTTATATATGAAGACATGTGAAGCATTCCCGAGGAGTAAGAGCAGATCTGTATAACTGAGGAGACTTTTGACAAGCCCATACTCCTCCCCCATTAAATAATAAACCAGAAAGAATGTGTAAGTGTTAGAGCTTTTGTGATATGTTTGAGAGCCTTTCTTACAAATTATGAATAAAATTATCTGCTACTCATTCTCATGCATGCTATCAAGTTTTTAGACACCAATATATCAAGGTTTTTCACATGACAGCATACTAATACATGTATATCATTAACATTCACAAGACACAAATGAGCATATCTAAGAACAAATAAGTAACTGATTTATAGAAGAGTTAAGAAAATAAATTGGATCATGAATAAGTATTTTTGGATTTGTGAAATAAAAATTAGGAATGTCCTATTAATGAAGTGTGGGAAGAATTTTCTTGCAATATAATTTTATTAAATAAAGTTTTTATTTGCACTTATTCTTTAGGATGAAAAAGACCTCCAAGATCATAGAATCAAACATTTAACTGATCATTACCTTGTCAACTAGACCATGGCACTAAGTCCAGTTGATTCTTGAGCACTGCCAGGGATGGTGACTCCACCACCTCCCTGGGCAGCCCATTCCAATGTTTAACATACCTTTCTGTAAAGAAATCTTTGCTGATGCCCAACCTGAACCTCCCCTGATGCTACTTAACACTGTGTCCTCTCATCCTGCCATTAGCTGCCTGGAAGAAGAGGCTGAGCCCCACCTGGCTACAGTCTCCTTTCAGGTGGTTGTAGGGGATTGATAAGGTCTCCTCAGAGCCATCTTTTCTCCAGGATAAACAACCCAGCCCCCTAGATATGCTTATTCCTGGCATCCCTTAATATTATTTAAGATGCACAAAGCACAAAAGTGGTGGGAACTATGGTAAGTTTGGTTTTTTTTCCTGAAAGGCAGCATAGCAGATAAATGAATGGACAATAGTGAATCTTCCCAACTCAATAAAAAAGCCTTTCTTCAATTGATTCCTTCCTTTAATGTGAGTGAAGATGTTCCAGGTGAACAAAGACTATAGGAATTACTTCCCTTGGACAGCAACATGTCTAAGAGAGCTCTCCCTCAATGCTGCCGTAATGAAAATATGGTTTCTTTTTGGCACATCTAATTATCTGTTTATGCTTTGTGAACCATTCTGAGAGCATTTTTTTTTCTTCATGCTGGCACCAGGGACATTTTTCTAAAAATGTTTAAAACTATGTGCATCTGATACAGAATATGGATATCATTGTGACACAATCAAAAATTGTGCTCTATAACATGACATGTACCAGTACATCATAACTTGTGTTTATAATACAATCAACCACTCCACCTAGTCTTGACAGTTAACATTGCCACTTCTATTTCAAATGAGAAGCAAACCTAACAGATGAGTCAGGAGCAAGCCTCATAGCCACTTGCTTCCTGAACTTTATATTTGCAGAAATAAAAGATGCAGGATGTTAGAATTAATGAGATGACCAGTCTAAATGCTATCACTAAAATTAGAAGAAAAAATAGGAATCAGGTATGATGTAATGGTCTTTTATTTTTTCCCACTTGCTCTCCTGCACTGACTTGAATGGTTTGTGTAATGAATGATAATTTTATTTTTATTGTTTTTATCAATTTAAATAGAGAAATTGTATTCTCTGCTTATTCATGTGTATTATTTATAGGAGAGCAAAACATTCAGGGTTAAAGGTGTGGTCTATGTCTTCAAGATTTCTTGACCAGACATCCATATGAATATATGTGCATTGCTGTAGGTAGGGTCCTCCTCTTTTAAGACATAAAACTTGCTCTATGAGAAGACCAGAAAACCTCCAGAAAAATACAGGACCAAATGAAGGTCTCAGATTTTAAGAGGAGTGTAGTTTGGGATTTTCTTTTTCTACTTCTTTTGTTATAATCACATATACCTGACACAGGTACAGTATTGATTTGCCTACTGGTGGTGAAGCTGGCTTTTTGTTCATCTAGTGGTTGTGTTACCCTAAAGCTGCTTGCCTGTTCGTCAAAATCAATTCTCTTTTGATTTTTGCAACAGCAGAGATGGGTCAGCTAACAAATGACAAAGAGCCCTATTCATGACAAAGCGATTGTTACATTACAAGTACAATTTTGTAGGAATTTAACAAAAAAAAGCACAAGAACACTATTTTACTGCATCATTTACTGTCTCACATGACTTCTCAGACCTCTCAAATGTCCATAATGCAGTGTTCAGACTAGACTAGTCACCTTCTTAAAGAGAAACACACAGGTTCCATAGTGTATATTTTTTCCATCAAAAAAAAGTTCTTAATTTAAATGTATTTCCTAAAATTTTGCAATAAATTAAAAAACACCTTAACTGACCAAACAAAACTTGCTCCACATTACTCACAAGATTATCTTCTCTTTATTTATCTTTATTTTTAATTACTTAAAACTAACTATACAGGTGAGGGAGGACATCACTGATTCAGAATGTCAGCGGTTGAGCAGCTACAAATGCCCCTTGAAAGTCTGGCTTGACTGAAAAGCTCAGAGAGAATCAAGATCTGCTTGACAATTTTGCAGAGATTTTTACCAGCTCAGTGCTGACAACTGACGCAAATGTATGAATTAGAGGGAGGGTATGAATTAACATTTTCAGGAAACAAAATTTTAAAGCTAACATTTTTCCTTGAATGAGAGTTTGTATTTGAGCAAAACTGAGCTCACACATACCATAGATGTCTCTCTTTGTACGCATTTATCAGATGAATGGCAAATCTGCACATAAAAATCCAGTTTAAACACTTCAACTTAGACACAAACATAAATGTAAAAGTTTTCCACAGGGTGGGAGTGTCCTTACTTGTATCAATATGTAGAACATCCTGGGCAGTTTTAGCTCTGTTTTACTGTGATAGTTACACTCAAGTTTGGAAAACTGATGACTTACTGGCTGGAACCTTTTCTTTTGGAGTAGCTTTTGGATGCCACAGAGTTTAAAGAGTTACCCTTGTGATATCTCTTTTCAACAGCCTGCCGTAGTGTTTTAGGAAAGCAAGGATTGAGCAAGCTGATTGAGCTAGTTCCCTGTCTCTGGTGGTTAACTTACTGTCACCTACTCAATCACTAGCAGCTAACTAGTAGCACAATTGTGCCTAAGACTGGCATGCTTGGAAGAGTTTTGTGCCTAGGAAGTCCTTTAATCAAGTTTTCTGAGCTTTTTTCTCCAGCTGAGCTTTTTTCCTTCAGAGAGTGATCAATATTTATTTAGCTGTGATGTGGAGCAGAAAAGACTTTCTTAACTTGTCTGAGAGCAGTTCGTAAATATTGGTTGGTGAAGAATACTTTTGGAAGTATTGAAGGGGGAGGCATGCAGCTTCTGGCAGGAGGCAGCCTCCAGCTCTGTGGGCTGTTCTGCAGTCTCTTCCTTTTCAATATGGTCAAAGGGTTTCCAAGTGCAGATTCAGCTCTCCCCATCTGCACTGGCAGCCAAGGCATGTTTCTTGGACATGTAGCATGATGGGGACATGCTGGCACCCTCATTGAAATTGGACTGCATCTACCCCAAATGGTTTCTATCTCCAGAAGTCCAAGGATAGGGCAACTATTAGACCACTCTGGGCTTGTTCTTGTCAGGGTTTTTTTAATTGCTGAATGACTCAAAAGAGAAGCAATTGCTGTTCGTCAGTCAAAGGGCATAAAAATGCAAACAGTGACAGTATTATGTCTGTATAGATGTATGATTTGCATTTAGATTTATGTAAATAGCTATGGAAATTTTGTTGCCACATGGCTTTCAGTAGGTTACTGCTGTGGCTCAGGGAGTTGCAAAGTTTGAAAAGACATATTTTAGTTAGTTCCTTTAGTCCTCAAAAATAACTCTTGTCTGCTTAGCCAATGAGATTGGTCACTATTCCTTTTGATTTTTTTTGCAAGATGTTAAACAGTTTCCCCCAGTTAGATTCTCAGACCTGTTTGGTTTTAGACCCAGTAGTATCAAACAGGCAGGTGTTTTTGTTTTGGTTTGTTGTGGTTTGGTTTTAGGGTCTTTTTGGTTTTTTTTTTTTTTTTTAACATGTGTGTATTCTTGCGTGTTTTAGTTTATATGCACAGAAACATCAATTTACTGATCTCTTCTTCAGGGGGATTAGGTGTCAGTATCCAGGACCATGTTGGGACAGCCTTTTCACAGCTCTTTAAGCACAGAATAAAAAGCCTTATTGATTCTACTGAAACACATAAGACATGGCTATTATTATTACATATCCATTTATCCTCTGGTGTTACATTTGTCTTACAGACAACACTCTTTACCAAGGTGCTGTCCAGACATCTAGCAAAATTCATTGCTCTGGGAGATGTGTTAGTATTTGTGCACTCTATTTCAATCTTATTCCCGATATGAATGGGAATATCACATTAACTTCATTTGCAACAGACTAAGCCTGCCACATTTGGTTGAATATATATTTTAATGTTCTTTTGGGAATTGTACAGCTTTGATGTGCCTTTTCCGTAGGACTAGTTTAAGGTCATAATATCTACCAGTATTTAATCACAGTTGATGCATTCCTTTTGCCTATTAAATATTTTCTGAAATGCTTAATAACATTTGTTTCTTCTCTTATAAAATGTCCAAGTGCCATTTTTTTTCTCTGGCACACAAGTGAATCAACTTGGGATCTGCATGGCGCAAAGATTCTGGGAGTTTATTATGGCTTTTTTATTTTTTTTTTCTCCCAGCGGTCTCTTTCTGGGGAGTTTGTCGGTTTGCAAGCTATAATGAGTAGTAGGTTAAAAGAAAAAGGGCATTTTAGTGGAGGAGGGAATTAAAATTCAGCAGCCTAATATCAGCAGTAGTTTATAACAGGGCCTTATAAAAGGCAGCTCTGTGTCTTTTATTTTTGTGTGTGCACTTTTATTTCCTTTGATATCAGCAGGGGAATTTTCTCTGCAAGACCCATTCCCATCTCACTTTTCTGCTTTCAGATCCCTGCTGCTCAGGGTTTTCTCCTTTCATTTTGATATATGTTATATTCTTCAACCTTCCCACTTGAAGGTTGTAGGAAGCTCGATATTGCCCTTAAAATTGAGAACACAATTGACGTCAAAACTTCTTCAAGGAGTGGCCCTGTTTTTCATATATGTTGAAAAGAATCCTTCCTCTTCCTGGGAGGTCTTGGTTGAGGTGAAATCTTCAGGACATTTCACTATGTCTCATGAAAACTGTACTAGAAAGGTTAACTTGCTGCTTGCAGTTTGATTTGTACCATATCTTTAACAAGAATGCATTTGTGTATTGTATAATTAAACAATAATAAGACAAAATTATAGGTTTATGTATATACATCTATCTCTAATGCTGCTGTTGATATTTAAAAATGTGTTGTAATTAATTGCTTCTGAGATCTATGCCTTCCATGCAATGTGGCAAGCTCCCTAGTTTAATTTGAAGTCAGTTCTTTTCAGTGCTTCCAAGGGCAGACTAAAAAACCAGTTAGGTACTTCTGCAGAAGTGGGGAACTTCTTTCTAGATGCTGATGATAGTGTGATTAACATGTTACAAACAAAAATTGGTTTTAACCTCCCATGCCAATTCCCTCAAACTATTTCCTGGCTCTTCTTTGGCTTTTTGGTGACCCCAGGGTGGGCTGGGAAGCAGCATGCCAGGGAGGAAATATGGTTATCCCACACAACATCCAGCAGTGGCCTCCGGTGCATTTCTGGCTCTTACAAATAGATGGCACTTTTGACTTGTACTAGAGCAATTCAGTTAGAAGGATGTAATGCCTGAAAAAACCCCACTTGCTGTTTTGTTTTTTTTTTTAAGTCAGGCACATATTTGTTATTACTTATATAGGGGCAAAAGAAATGAGGCAGAATCAAATAGACTGCCATGTATATCTCAGGCAATGAAAGCTTAAAAATACAAAAAAACTAAACAGTAGAATGGACAAATCAAGTACATTCATAGCACGTTTTCAGATTCATCCTCTGGATTTTCAGGGCAAGGTGGAAGAGAATTATCTTTTAATACTGAGTTGCTTTAAATGTGAACGAGGCGATTGCCACAAAAGTCTCTTATTTGCTGCTTTTCTGGTCTACACGTGTGCACACAGAGACACACATACACACGGGGGAAAAAATCAGCCTGTTGTCTTGCAAGTGTTACTTATCATATTAATTAAAATCTGGTGACACGATAACACCAGCAGCTGTGTGGGAAAGCGAGGGAAATTAACAAACGTTTGATTTGTTGTGTTGCTAATGTGACACTTATTATACAGGTCACAGTAAAACAATACCTCAGCCAAAATATGCTAATACTGGTGGAGAACTGTTGCAGTTGTAAAAACATTGATGTTTATTATAATGAGACAAAATAGCACATTACCTTTAGCAGAGTGAATTGCTGCTTCTCAGGGCAAGCATAAACTATCTCTGAAGGTTTAATAATTTAAAAAAAACCCAAAACCACAGAGACAGAATAAAGTGAAATTGTTATACATATAAAGCCAGTAAAAAGAAAACAGCCTCATGTATGAAAAGGATGTAAAGCTCTTAGAAAGTAAAATATGTAATTTCTAACAGACACAGATTAAATGGAGCATGCCTACAGCTTCTTCATTTAACATTCCAAGGAACTTTATTACAAGAACAAAAGAAAATTGTTTAGTAATATACAAGTTATGCTATGAAATACCTGTAGAACTGGAAATGTAATTACATTTTAAAATGGATGTATTAACTGCTCTTTTTCCCTTGAGGAAAACTAATATGTAAACTTATTTTTAATGGTGGTTTATATCCAATCAACCGGTTTGATGACATTTCTAAACAAAGACCTTTGGACTTTAAATAATTATTCCCATGCAATTGTTGGATCACATATAATTGCTTGCTCTTTAGTATGTCTTCACATATTTAATTGCACTATAGTCTGGATCTGAAAGCATTTTCTATATATAGATACATAAATAAATTTACAGAATTCAATTTTGAAATAGGAGAAATTCTTCCCACAGTTGAAGTAAAATTAAGAGTATGCATTCAGCATTTTGCAGCTATTTACATCTTAACAAGAATAATTTAATTTTTACCTTTTCAGAGGTTTCTTTAATTTTCAGCCTATTTTTTCAATTATTGTACCATATTTTTGAGCCCAAGGAAGGATTTTTATTTTTTTTTCTTACTGTTGTTTTGATCATTTTACTGAAATGGGGTGAAGTCAACCATTTGTTTGACAGTCTTTGACAGCAGATTATGTAGATTTTGCCTGACAGAGCAGTAGTCATTCGGAACTGAATTCCGAGTGAGCAGTCTAGATCAGAGGTCAGCCTGCAGGTTACAAATGGGGAACAGATATTTCACCTTGCCATATGAAAGGACACAAAAAAGCAGGCAAATCAGGAACTGGTGAGAACTAAAAGGTTAAAGCAGAGTTGATGCAATTACACAATATTTACAGCCTAAGATTGTGCTAAAGTCCTTCTGAACCTCCTGCCCCTCCAGTTCATGGAGGAAGCAGGCTCTGATTTGGAAGCATTCCCTGAAGAAGTGTAAGTGCACTCTTTAAAGATCTGCTCTGTTCCAAAATGCTAAAATATATCTGTCCTCACATTTCCCATCATTCACCTTGGTTTCAGTTTCAAATTGGTATCAAAGCACCTCTGTGCACCTGCCAGAAAATAGTTCCCTATCACTCCCCTTTTTCAGAATAATACCAGCAAGGGGGGGAGGGTGGGGGGGGGAGAAGAATGAAGAAAGCTGTCTAGAGCAAAACTCAGGTATAGAACCTAGGGAGAAGACATTTTGACTTTTCAGAAAAAATTGCCATGTGCAAATATGTAATATTGAAACATTTCATTTAAACTACTAGAGGCAAAAAAAAATATTGGCGGGGAAAAATCCCCAAACAAACCCATAAAAGTTTTCTATATTTAGTCCTAATTACCAGTTTTTAAATATTTTAAGCTCTCAACAGAAAACTTTTTTTTTCCTTTTAGTGATCACTATTAACAATTACATATACAAAACAAAACTTGCATGAGCATTTTAGTTGGAGATTTGAAAAGATATTACATAGTAGATCAAAAAGGTGTTTTGTTTTCATTTTTTTACTTCTGAATTACTTGTAGTTGGAGATCACTTTCAGAGAAACATTACTGTAACATTTCCTACTTAGCCTTATCTATGACACTCATTATTTTATTAATTTTGGCCAAAATATAGAAGTTAAGGAAGAAGAGGTTAAAGAAATTCCAGAAAGCTATCAAGTTCTGAGGGTTTTTTTGGAGAATCTGTATAAATTAAATGGGGCTTTAGAGAAAATCTCCACCTTATACAAGTATGAAAGGATGTCTCGACATGTTCAGAGAGGTTAAGGATACCTGAATCAATAACAAAGATGCCAAGAGAACAATTTAAATCTACTAAGTAACTAAAATCCTAAAACCATTATGTGGGGAAAAAAGAGAGAGAGAGAGAAAAGAAAACACTTAAGGCTGATGAAATATCAAGGTTTATTATTCTATTAGACTTTGACAATGAAATGAAATACACAGACCTTTAACAATGTTATTAAAATAAAATTTCAAAGCTTGATTTTTCAATCATGCAGTCAAAGAAAGGAAGACATTTTACAGTCATATCCTGTAGAGTATAGGAAAGTTCTCTGTCAAAGCTGTGTAACATTTTGATTAAGTGCTTGATAGATTATAAATATAAGTCAGAGCTAGCAAGACACTGTAATAAATGGATCATCTAAGAATGACTTGTGATCAATTTCAAATTACAGAAGTGTGTAATATACACATTTCTTGCCTCTGTATACTCTTCTTAATGATGCCTTCAATTAAATGAGTGTTGTTTTGCCTGTCTGTAGGTGCTCAGTGTAGAAATGCAGACCTGTGCTTGTATAAATATATGTATACACACATGGATATACAAATACATATGTTTGCTCACCCACATTTCCTTATATATGGTTTCAAGTAGAGCCTTCTCTTCCACAAGATTTTTGTTTTGCTTTGGTTTAATTAATATTATTTTGCATGTCATTAGACTATTTAAATCAGTGGGATCCTGCTGTGGATGGCTTTTGGGCAAGCAGACCAGACCTGAAACCCACAGGCAATTCCAGAGGAAGTCAGTAGCAAATGCACACTGCAAAAAGAGAGGTGCAGAGCTATTCCTATTGAATTACAGTGAGGAAAAAACCACTCTGCTTTTTACTGCTGTGCCTCATTTCCACTGCAGCACAACTTTGTAAGAATTTTTCTAAGGGAAAAATATTTTGGTGTGAACCGAGCATTAGCTGATTCAGTGCTCTCAACTTTTGTTACCAGTACTGTTCATTGAAATAATATAATTTATTGATATAATTTAACCTCTCTCATATGAATTGTTTGAAAGCAACCAGTCTCTTAAGTACTATTGATCTATGCTCTATCCTGATTTTAATGGTCCCTCTTGTAATACTCTCTCTGGAACCTACTCTATTTGTCCCTAAGTACCTTAATCTAAACAATTACAATTATATGCATTATAAATATGTTCCATGTAGTACCTAAATAATTTGACTCCTAGCTGAAATTAACTAGTCATTATGTTATTCTGAAATGGAAGAAGCCAAAATGACAAGAAATTACTAGAGAAAAAAGAGAAAATTTCCAAAGGGTTTATCTAGCACTGGAGAGACAGTTTCCAGTGAAAGTTATGCCACACAACATGTTTTAAATGCATATATTCAATACCATAATAAGTTTACAGTCAATTGTTGATTCATAGGTCACTGGTCACAAATTATAATCTAAAATTACTTTCTTATGAATAAACTCCAAAGCTATGCAGTGTTTTCATATATCAGGATCTTTGCAGTTCATTGGGAGAGATTCTTTATCAATGCAAGCCTGATAAATTTGGGAAGATGTTAAGTTTTATTACTGACATTTGTTTGTTTAGTTTACTCTAGCATGTTGTACAGTGTATTTATAATAAGCATTAGGGCAACAATAATAGGAACTTTCTTTTTGAAATGTCACAAATGTGCCATTCCCTTTAATTTTTCAGATATATGGGAAGTGGCGATAGAAAGAGGGGGGAGTGCCATTCAAAATATGCAATTTGGGGTTTAGGAAGAGTTTTTTAAAAGACCAATTTCCATATATCAACACTTCTCAGTGAGTTCCATGAAACATTTTGATATGATTTACCAAAAACAGTTTTTGCATCAGGAACATTACAGTAGCTAATCTGCATCTGTAAAGAGTGGGAAATGGAATCACATTAGATATAAATGTAATGCAAAAAAAGAAAAAAAAGTTAATGCAACATTATGGTAGGAAATTTAAATGTACAATAGTGAGGATATTCAAAGTTATGGTTCCCACAGCAACAGCAATTCAATTTATTTACATTGTATCTTATATATGTTTTATTCCTTAAAGGAAAACTGATTTATTTTTTCTCAACTACATAGGATAACATTTACACATCAGGTAACATTTGTCTCTGAGATGAAACTGTGAACACCAAAGATATACATTCATTAAAACTGAGTATTTCTGACTGTAGCCAGGGAACTACATTTCTCATTGTAAGGTGAGAGAAATTTGAGAGAGGGACATTTAAAACAGTGTGCAGTAATTTAATGCAGTTAACTCTTTAACTGATGATTTATCATGAGATTTTCTGGAAGTACTTGAATATTTCAGCTAGAACTACTTGAATTCTAAACATTAGGATTTTGCTTAAATTTTAAATGCTCTTAGTTATTTTGCATTTACCTAGATTGGAGACTTTTTAATGTGTTTTCTATTGAACTTTTATGCTGGTGGGATCATCCATGATATAACCTTTTAGCAAAAATGGTGAATTGTATTACAGCCTTCAGAAGAACATACTAACTCTCTGTTCTAGAGATAACAGATGAGAAATAACCAAAAACCTAATTATCTGTATTTGGCTGCATGCTTCACCATAATATCGGGCTTATAGTAATGAAACAGGAATCTCATTTCCATTTCACTTTCTTTGAATAAAATTAACTCATTACAAACCTATCATATCCTGCCATTAGGCTATTCCCATGTATATCATTACTCCAATGTGGGCCCTGAACCTTCAGATTCCCCCACTGCAGATTTCTAACATGCAGATTTCTAACAAGTGGCAATGCAGTTGTTAACCTCTTTTTGGGTACCAATGCCTACAGAGGTGCTTGAAGCACTCTTGGCTACTAAGCTACATGCAGAAATCCCAACTTCTGGCTGTAGCTATGGCATAGGGAAGCAGTGCAGCTGTTAGTAACGGGATAACGAAAGTGTTTCCATTTTGTGTATGAAGGTTTGAATTATGAGGCATTTGATTACCGATTCTCCCAGGGGAATTTTGCCTTTAGTAGGAAATCCATCATGCTGGAAATTCTGCAGTATTTCTTAGGGCAAGATTGGTTAGGGCTTCTTTGGTGTGAGAGAGGTACTAGATGGTTGTGCTGTGTTTAGAAGTAGAACAAAGCCAAGCCACAGGTGGGTCATTGTCCCACCATCAGCTGTAGTAGCGCCCTTGCATGGACCAGGGGATAGTACATTCCACAAACTGTTCCTAATGGGAACTCTGATGGTTAGCCCCATGCAGGTGACTTTTGTCATAGCACATGGTCCATTTAACTGTCAGCATAAGCATCTCCTGCTCACCTAACATGCTTAGAATATCAGAGAAGGTTAGGACCTGTCCATGCCATTAAATTGTATATGCTTCTAGAGGTGGTTCCTGGTCATTGGGACAAGTAAAACACAGCATTTTTTTCCCACCCAAACCCTCTCAGATTTATCTGAGAAATAAGTAGTTGGAGCACCCACAAACTGGTGGGAGATACATTAATGATTTTGTAGCATTGACCAGTCCTAGTCCTCACAGTGCTTTAACTAGCAGGGGCTTGTGTGCTAAGCCCAAGGATGGTGAAAAATGTGGTATCATGAAGGTAGTTACTTGGTGCAAATGGGATTTTCATAGGTCCTGGGGCCTGTGAATTTTGTTGGCTAGCACCTGGTGGCTAGGGGGACTGTGAAGGAAAGTGTTGTTGGCCATCCCTCTCATAGTAGCTGTCTTGTGTCTGGTCTAATGCTCTAGCATGCTGTGCTGAAATAAGCCCTGGACTTTCTGTGATCTGCCTAAAATTGTGTTTATCATCAGACTTGTGCCTGTAAATCTTTGTATGCTTATGGTCTGACAAATAATATATGAACTGTTCTTTGAGTGCTCTATACACTCAATTGAACTGAAATTTCTGGATTGTTTGTTTATATTCTCAGCCCTGAAAGTTTTTTTCCTTGTTAGTAAGTCTTCCTTTTTTTAGACCAAAGTAAAAACACATTCATATTTCATTACTCATTATCATACTCCTTAGCAATTTTTCCTACAGAAAACAGTCATTTCACATAGGGATTAAAAAAGATTTTCACTTGAGTTTCAGCCCTGCAGAATGCAAGCAGGAACATTTGGAGGGAGAAATGTAGAGACTTTTCCACTAGCAAATCAACTCTAAAAACAGCAGACAAGCCTTCCAAGAACCCTGCAACACAGTAATCTTGGCAAAAACAGAATGACATTATGAGTGAAAAATCTATGCTTATGTGAGTGTGATAAATTAGAATCATACCCAGCTGTGGATTGTTTCCACAGAATGTTTACTAATAATTAAATATCACACACATGATATGTGATACCATAGGAATATGAGTTGAAAGATCTACTACGATGTCATAAAAATGAGCACATGCATAATTCTCTTACTTGGTAAGACATTCTAAAGACAGTGAAAGATCATGAGAAATACAATTTTTTGAGAAAGACATAATGTCTAAATTAATGTGTCTAGGTATTCCTAAACCAGTAATCTTCAGAGTAGACTTAAATCCTTTAAAAATCGGAAGTTGTAAAGATAAACCATTAAGACACAGAAACAGATAATGAAATTACTAATTTTAATACTACAGATTTTACAGAAAACCACTGAAAATGTTATGAGCTACTATGGACTCATTTAAAACATTGTAATGTATATGGCAATATAAAACATTTGTTATAGCTCTATAAAACTCACACAACATGCTTCAGAGGAGCAAACATACATATTATTCTGTTTCCTAATAATTTGACTTTACTTGTAAGAGAGAGTTGTCCGTTTCTTCCAGCAAAATATCTTCTGGTTTAGGCAAATGAGTTGAGACAGAAAATCATGGTTAATCAGTTTTAAAAATTAATATTTTTTTTAAGTCATAGTTTAAAGCTATATTTGGGATTGCTGGAGCTTTCAGACAGTTCCACATAAATGACATTTCCTTTTCTTTGAAGATACCAGTCAGAAAACCATGGATAAAAATAAAAATTATTCAAATTTCCCCAATTACAAATAGTGCTATGGTGGGTTTCTGCTTTCCACAGTGCCTTATGAAGGGGAACTCCTTACAGAGAAATTGGAGTTGCTGAATCATCTAGCAGGAGTCACCCTGTGGACTTCATTCCTAGGGAGAGGGAGTGAGTGACCACATCCTCTGGGATGTTAATGCAGAGGATTTGGTTCGGGCTTCCTGGTTCAAGGCAGTTTGGGGAAGCAAGGAGTGTAGAGGGAACCCACAGAGATCAAGACCCAGACTTGCCTGGAGCTGTCACAAGCTGACATTTATGGCAGTGGCACTACCACTATTGCAAGGATTGAGGAGTAAAGGCCAGATGGAGGCTTTTACTTGTTTTCCACAAAAGCTAAAGCAAACAGACTGCCTGCTGGAGATGATAGGGAGAATCACTCCTATTGTTGAAAAGGATGGAAAGGAAAACCCAAGGAACTACAGATTGTGAGACTCACCTCTGTGCCCTCCCGCAGCTGACAAGGGCAGACTAACCAATGTCATCTGTCTAGATTTTTGCAAAGCCTTCAACATGGTCTCACATGACATCCTTGTCTCCCAATTGATTTGAATTTGGAGGGTGGACTTTGGTGAATAAGGGGTTGGCTGGCAGCCAGAGAGTTTTGGTCAACAGCCCTGTGTCCAGGTGGAGGCCAGTGGTAAGCACTCAGGGTCTGTCTTGGTTCTTTTTAATAGCTTCTTCAATAACAAAGACAGTGGGATCGCGTGCACCCTCAGCAAATTTGCAGATGACGTGAAGCTGAACAGTGCAGCTGACACAACAGAAGGATTGAATGCCATTCAGAGGGACCTGGACAAACTTGAGAAGTCGGCCCACAAGATCCTTCTGAAGTTCAACAAGTCAAAGTGCAAAGTTCTGTGCCCAGGTTGGGGCAATTTCAGACATGAGCACAGACTGGGAGATGAACTCATGTTGCCCAGAGAAATTGTGGATGCTCCATTCCTGGAAGTGTTCAAGCCAGGTTGGATGGGCAGCCTGATTTAGTGGGTGGTATCCCTGCTGTGGTGGGTAGGTTGGAACTAGATGATCTTTAAGGTCCCTTCCAAACGAAGCCATAGCAAGCAGAGTGAGGACAGAGAACAGCATAAGGTCAAAATAACACCAAACAAACCAAACACACTACATAAAATAATGATTATATATCTGTAAAAGTATTGATTTTAGAAGACCAGCTACAGCTCAAACTCAGAAACTTCAGAGGCAAATTTTGCAGTTTGGTACAGGAGATTAGCTGAGAGGACCATAAGTCTCCACCTAGAGTTCACATTTCCTAAAGGTTGGAAGAAGTTTATCCCACGACTTTCAGCTGAATCACTCCCACGTATTCCTTCCATTGGCCTATTATTTTTCTTTTTCTTGGGCCAGGTCTCATAAGCTCTCAAAAGAAATATAATACACCCAAGGATAGCTTAAGTATTACTTTGGGGGCAGAAATAAGCAGGATGACTTCTGCTGCAGTGTTAGAAACAAAAAAAGTTTAATAAAAGGCAAAATAACAAACAGAAAAACTCGAGCCAGGTGCAGAGGTCTGCTCCTGGTATAAACACCTCACAAAAGCCCTTTAGTTCTTTTGTTCTCTTCTTTTCTACCTGATGGGCCAGGCAGGACTTTTTGGCTTCTATCCCATTAGATGTCCTCAAGTTTTTGAAGTCCCTGAGGTCCTGTGAGGTGGCTTTTCACCTAATCGTTGAGAGAAACTTCTGGGCTTCTTTCCTTTTTTGGAGGACAAAGGCTAGCTTTACCACTCTTGTCTTTAGGGGGCACACTCCTACATTGGCCCTCGTGCAATCATTCCCTGAGGTCCTGTGAGGTGGCTTTTCACCTAATCGTTGAGAGAAACTTCTGGGCTTCTTTCCTTTTTTGGAGGACAAAGGCTAGCTTTGCCACTCTTGTCTTTAGGGGACACACTCCTACATTGGCCCTCATGCAATCACTAATTTTGGACGCCTGTTGTCTCAGGGGTTCCTCAGGACAACTTCACTATGGGAAAGATCTGTTTGCTTTGCGAGTGTCTTCTGTATTTCAAAACATAAAAACTTAATCAACTGCTGCATTAACTTGCACCTAGCACCGCCCTCTCCCAAGGGTCTCCCCTTGGGTCTTGGGTAGATCATTAAAAACTTAATCAACTGCTGCATTAACTTGCACCAAGCACAGCCCTCTCCCAAGGGTCTCCCTTGTGTCAGGGAAAACCTTGGGTAGATCATGGTCATTTCAAGTCTGATTAAGTCTAGAATATCAGTTGCATTCTCAGTATTGTGATAGCAACACTTAGAACTACAGTGTGTTTTCTAGTGTCTAATCATCAGAATCAGGGAAATAAGATGTATAAATTGGCATACATTTGCTATTGGTTAATAAAAGGTACAGAAGTTCCATGGTTAGGCTGGCTATTAGACTGTGGTGAATTTAAGTACACTGTTAAGACCCTCCACACAAACATCTGGAGAAAGGATGGGCAGTTTTAGAAGCCTTGATGAATGACTTCTTATGTATTACTTTCAGGATTCCCAGCTTGCCCTGGGTACTCATCTCTGTTGCTGGACAGAGGTGCCTCCTTGCCTGTCTTTAAAGTCTTTCAACATATTTACGCTGAAATATGAGCAAAGTAGCCACTGGTGTTTCCCTCATTTATATGAAAGTTTATATGAGTTTGAAAGCCAAACAAAAAATGTTAAGTATTTGATAAACCAGAAACTCAGTAGTTTTGGATTACACAATCAGCAAATTAGCAGCAAATCACATATTTGAATTTATCTTTGGAGGTCAGGATAGACAACCCAAATACCTTTAGTAAATGGAAGAAGGTCCATCTGGTCTTACGGGATTTATGATTAAACATATTTTTCTCTAGGTGATTTTTATACTGTACTGTAATTTCATATTTTCCAGATGGTAGCTTCAGATATACACTTCAGATTCACTCATCATAACCCCTGTAGATATTTTGTTTCCTTTATCTTTCTGTAGTGGCTGTAAGCCCCTGCCTGTGACATTTTAGGAATTAATTTTAACAGTTATGCTAAAGACCTTACAGATATTTTGGTTTATATTTTCTATGTTCTTAACCTCCTTTAGCATCCGGCTCCATGACTTGGTCTTAAGTAACCATACCTGTCACACTGACTTAAAATTTATTGCTCTGAAATCAGCCATTCCTGATTTTTTTGGATGGAAATGGTTAACATACTGCAAGAACAGGAATAGTGCTTGCCCCATTAAGCTCAGCCTGTCCAAAGCACTGGTGAAAATCTAAAGCCAAGAAAACTTTTCTCCTTCCTAGCTATTGTTTAGAACTTGCTGTTGACAGCCCTTTCCAGATTTGAAAAAATACTCACTTTTCTTGGTTTCATTCCACTGACCGTACAATTAACCTACTTGGCTAGTGTCTTTTTTTGATTAATAACTTCTTATTTTATCACTGCAATGCATAATTGTATTTAGTTTCACAGTGTTGGTGGGATTTCCCTTGAAAATGTTCTGATTTTTTGAAGTCTTTCCAGAGGCAGGAAGGACTTGTCTTTACACATGCATTGCATTATAGATATTCTCCCTGTGCCCTTTATTTTGGTATAAACTTCTCTGGGCCTGCCCGTCTCCTTCAGTTCTGAAGCAGCATTTCAGTTTTCGCTTTCTTTTTCTCTTGTCCTAAAAGGGCCTGGATTTCCTTTTTTACGGTAAAGGTAAGCATCCACTCCCAAAGCCATTTTTAAACTGATCTGTTAGCAAATTATTAATGTATATGTGAGATCTGTGCATAAATCTAATGCATCCTGTGCTTTTTACAGCCTACCCAGGTTTGGCTTATTACAATATTAGAAACTTCAGACTCAACTGCATTTCAGATGCAATCAGTTATATCCTTGGCCAGGGACAGTGGCTCATAATAAATTAATTCTAAATTTTCACAGTTATTTAAAGGAGTAGAGGTCTTCCTAGTATTAATAATTCTGCCCAACATTTTAGATAAAACCATATTTTTAAACATAGTATGGATAGGAATATATAATTAAAAACCATAATAACAATGTTGTATTTTTTCTTTTTAACAATTGTTTTAGCACTTGCTGTTGACAATTCTTTCCAGATTTGAAAATATACACACTTTTTTTGTTTCATTCTACTGACCATACAATTAACTTACTTGGATAATGTCTGGTGTTAATTAATAACTTCTTATTTCATCACATGGATGAATAATTTTATTTGTATAATTTTAATATAGACCAAACATAATTAACTATCTTTTATAATAATAGTGATCTTTCTTATATGTCAGGATTTAAAAGAGTATTTAGAATTTCAAGACTTTTCACAGCCCTTAAAAACTCATATGAAACCTGTTCGCACACAATGAAAAACTCAGAAACAGATAATGATAATAGATGAAACTCCTACTTTAAGAGGCAGTAGAAAAACTCCGTTTTATCTTTTGTATTTCAAGTATTTATTTCAAAATGGGCTTAAGAACCTTATACATTGTCACTAGTCTAAATTAAGAAAGAAGTGCTTGAGCAATTGATTTATTTCACAAATAACAGCTGTAGAAATAGATTCACATATGATTACCAAAAATTGATAAAATAAAATTCCTTAACATTGATGTAGCATTAAGAAGCAAGGCATTATTTATCTGGGCAAATGCACAGGGGACATGCACCAAAATTAGAAAACCTACTGTTTATACACCATATTTTACATAAGGAACGTCTAAATAAATTTCAGTTATGAAGAATGATATTTTTTCCACACAATGACTGCTGCAGAAGCAGAATAGCACCTCTTGACTATTACCATGTAAAATCTGCATCTTTGAAAAATAGTTTTAAAGTAATTTTGGGGGAGGGTGGGCAATGGGCCCACAATAATGACAGCCAACCTGTGGTAAGACCCTTTTCCTTTCCTCTCTAGGAAAAAGAATCAGCACTAATGATCAAACTTACTTCTGCCAGCTCAATGCGCAGACATAAAATATCTTCTCTGAAAATGTAACATTGGTGATAACCTTGAAAATGGTTGTTCAGGCCATTTGGAACTGAACACTTGCAAAAAAGTGTTTTATCATCAAAAAGCATTGTAAAATGTATTGTTTCAGAACCAATTATTTATATTGTTTTAAAAAGAGCTAATTCATTTTTAACTTTAAAATTAAAGATTGTTTTCACTTCCATAGTCAAAGCTGGGCCTGCTACTGGGTAGGTGAGGTTGCCAAGGGCTAGGACATGGAGTCTAAGTGATGGGAAACAGTAGTGGAATTAGTCAGGAGACAGGCACATAATCAAAAGAAATGGTGATGTAAAGGAGTAACTCCTTCTCCCACCCAAATTGTAAACCCTATCTCAATCACTTGTGCATGGATATCTCATGCCAGTGCATTGCTGAGGAGAAATTGGAATATCTGTGTCATACTCAAGGCAATCTCTATTCTAACAGTATCATGTATGAAGCATCATGACAGGCACTGCTCATACACTATTAGGTGTGTCAAGTGTATGTATATTACACTAGATTAAAATGCATGCCTTATGTTACTAATAAAGACACAAATTAGTAGCACGTATATGGATATTATAATGTAGGACTAACTAAAATATGCAGGCTGGGTGCACATCTGGAATTTAAGAAATAAAAGGACTGATGATGCCGAGGAAGTGCAAAACCTGTAAATTCTGAAGAAGTCAGAAAAAAATCAGCATCTCAAAACTCCAAAGTACTGGAAATAATTTTCTCAAAGTTGAGTGAGACATATAGACCAGAAATTGCTTCCAGGCCAGAGAGAGATTAAAGTTGGCTAAAGATATGTAAGTTAAAAGCCAGAGATATTGGAAGGAATGTTGAGGAGGAGAGTCTTAGGATAGACAATGAAGTAACAGCACAAGAGATTTTTAGGGGTAACATTTGAAGAAAGCTGATGAGGGAAGTTAGGAGATAAGCCTTATAGACCAAGTCTATTGCAGGGAGGTTTGTGGATTTTGAGAGAATTTGATGATGGTAGATAAAAATGTAGAAAGTCAACAATAAGCCACAAGGACTTCTCCCAGTGGTGCTGTACTACTCCAGGCTCATACATGCAGCCATGAAAAAATCATGTGTGTTAATGAGGGAGTGTCACTATTCATACCATGCTTGGAAAGAGAAGAAAATGCTGGACCAAAGTAGGTCATTTAGACTTGTCATCAATTAGAGTTGAGGAACTCAACCTCAAACCTTACTAGTCAAGTCTAAAGTGAAATTGAAAGTTTAAAGCACGGGAAAGGAGATTCACACAGAGGAGGCATCCATGATTTCTACTGATACTCCATTTTCCAGCTGACTGCCTTGTCCCAGTCAAACCTTTTTTTTATGGTGAACTTTCTTGGGATTTCACGTGTGTCTTTTCTGAATAAAAGTAGCAGCCCCAGAATGCTGAGTGTGCTAATGAAGGTGGCCCTGCTGCTCCTGCCTGCCTTGCCAACCCTGCAGCTGGCTCTTCCAAAGCAGCAAAGGAGCTGTGTGGAGACCAAAGTGGGACCTCTCATTGTTAGAATGCTTTGCCATTCTCTGAACGTTTCCTCTATTTATTGTATTTAACTTACTGTGGCTGTGATTACTGAGCACATGGAGAAATGAAGCAAGATTAATATTTTCTTCATAGTAGTAGGAATATTATGAAGTAATTTTCTCTTTTGTGTCAGGGGAGTGTGAGTTTTACTCAAGGAGTTTTTCTTCAACCAAGGCGGTGATGGCCACAAAATCTAAATGAGCCATTCTTCAAACTTTTTCATATCTTTGAAATAACTGTTTCTTTCAGCTTTGAGCAACAACAGTGTTCTAAGAGGAAGAAGAGGGAATTAGTTCCCACTTCTAACCAGTTCCCACTTTCTACTTCCCCTGCCCAGCCACCATGGGGCTTTCTCTAAGGATCCCAAAGACTATTCTGAAAATAGGGTTTCACCTTGAAACAAAAATATGGGTCTGTATAAGGAGAAAGTAATAAGTGAAGATTGGTAGATATTTTTTTTTTCCTTTTAAGTGCCTAGTATCCAATATATTTTTTGTGCTCTATGTTTCCTCCTCTGACTAATTTTTGGAAATTAGCTTCCAGCCCAATATTTATGGTTAGATACAACTACCTGTATAGATGATAACAGTGCCCTGTGTGCAGCTATCCAATATGAGGGCTTTCTTCCCACTGCTTCTGAAGATAGTTGAAATTCCCGTACAAACATTCTTTGACATTCAGTGCTGAAGAAATTTATAGTGTCCTGTGTCAAGACAGAATACAGCAGATGAGCAGCCTACTCAAGTCATAAGTGAACTTGCATGCAATCGAGTATATGCACTAGAATGGCTTAATTGCAAATTTTAATGTATTACATGAGAGGACAAAGAAATACTTTCTGTATACAAAGTTTTTGGTATTGCTGCATTTAACTAATTGAGTCTGTACTTTAGCACTGCTTCCTCTCTGGTGAGGAGACATTTACAGAGAATCCAAAAGAGTTTGGGTTGGAAGAGGCCTTCAAAGGCCTTCTACTCTAAACCCCCTGCAATGCACAGGGACATATTTAACTTGATCAGGTTTCTCAGAGCTGTGTTCAACCTGGCCTTTATGCTTACAGGGATGGGGCATCCACCACCTCGCTGAGAAACAAGTTCCAGTGTTTCACCACTAGATTTCAAAAAAAAAAAAAAAAATTAGGGCATATCTAGCATAAATCTATCCTCTTTTTGTTTAAAAACATGACCTGACCTCTTTTCCTGTCACTGCTAAAAAGTTTGTTCACATCTTTTTTACAAGCCCATTTTAGGTACTGGTAGGCTGCTGTAAGGTCTCTCTGGAGCCCTCTCTTCTCCAGCTGAATAATCCCAGCTCTCTCAGCCTGTCTTCACAGGAAAGTGCTCCAACCCTCTGATTGTATTTGTGGCCCTTCTCTTGGCCTGCTCCAAAAGGTTCACACCTTTCCTGTGCTGAGGCCTCAGAGCTGGATGCAGCACTGCAGGTGGGGTCTCATCAGAAAAGAGTAGAGGGGCAGGATGCTCTCCCTCTCCCTCTTGGCCCCGCTGCTTTGCATGCAGCCCAGGACACCACTGGCCTCCTGTGCAAGCACACACTGCCTGCTCATGTCCAGCTTTTCATTCCCCAGCCCTCCCAAGTCTTTGTTGGCAGGGCTGCTCTCAATCCCTTCATCACCAACCTGTATTGATACTTTTTTACTGATTTTCTTTTTACTATTCTTTACTTAGTAACTCCCAGTTTTTGTGGGAGGAGATGGCAGCAAAAAAGGCCATTTGTCCTGTGGGAGCTTGTTAATGACTCATAGAAATGTGTGCTCTTATTGGGAAAAAGTGCTTTCCCTGTAGTTAATCCTACAGAAATGTGGGGTGAAGTCCCAAGACTGCAATACTTATTTTACATAAAACATCAGGTTACTCCTTAAATAGCAGTCCCAGAAGCGCAAGGCACTTTATTATCCATTAAGTTACTTAGCATCCTCTATATTTTTTTTAAGTTATTTTCCCAAGAGGAATTCCTAATATATGGTATTCCAGCACAGAGGAAAAAGAGCAAAGTATCTACAGCAAACAATCTTCTGCCAAATTTAATTCTTATAATTTAGGAAGTGTCATAGCCAGCAGTAGGAGTGCTGTCAGTTCCATATGCCTCCCTAAATCTAAGATCTGTTCTGGACCTCTGGATGGACAATATGGCAGAGGTTTTTTTTGCTTTTTTTTTTTAATGAGAAGGGGAAATACTTATTTCTGTGTTTTCCCAAAATACTTCTATAACAAGTGTTTTTCTGTGTTAGTTTAGAGTGGGCAGCTCTACAGATAGGCATGTGTATTAGAGGGGCAGGTGGGCAGTGGAGGACAGAAGAAGGCAGACCAGGGACAATTTCTGACATCTTTTAGGCAGTGCAGAATCTCTGTGCAGGATCCTACTAGAAACCTAATACAAATGAAGGGATCTAGTACTAGATTATGTATATCAAAAACAAATGGGCATCTTTTCAGTTACTCCTGAAAAAAAGGTGGGTGGAGAAGTGGTTATTCACATTCCCTTAGATGTCTACCAGCAGTTGTTACTTTCTGTAGATGTCATATTTGGCTGAAATGAGTCCTCTGCTCTGACTTGCCAGGCTCCCTGTGTGGGCTGTCTGGTAGACACACAAGTCTGGTTGCTCAAAAGAGGAAAAATTCAGTTTCACAAGATTTCCTCTAAGGCATGATGCTGCAAACAATCTAACATGATGAACAAAATATGAGGGACAATAAATTATGGAAAGTAAGAGAATTAGTTATTGATTGTAATGGAGACATGGAGAGGAAAGCCTGAGCTTTACAAAATTAATTGAGCAAAGGGGAAAATAAAAGCTTCTTCCAAAAGGAGAAGGGAAAACTTATGAAAACTGCTCACTCAGGATCACATTATGAACCTGAAGTTAATACTATCACTAACAGCATTGGAGAAATATTTTTTTTCCATTACTGTTAATTTAAATTAGTACTATTTTTATTTTAATTAATTTATCACTTCCCTAACTCTGTTGGCTTTCAGTTGTTGAAATCATCAGTATGCCCACATTTGCTTTAGTTAATAAAGTGATAATGTATTACAACAGACACACAATAACTATCTTTCAGGGCCTGCTCCAAATTATATGAAGTTCAAAGATAAAATTGCGTATGACTGGGTTTTGTTGTTATTGTTAAAAAAATTTATTTCTTCAGCAAAATTTCCTAATATGAAAAAGGGGGTTCTGCTGCTACAGAAAGGTATTAGTAAAAGTTCATGGTAGCCAAAGGATGCTGTTCTGATTGATAATCTCCTTTTAATCTTTCCTATGCCCCTTTCCTGTCAAACTGGGAGGTGCACAAATATCAGTGCCTCTGTCTCCCTTTGAACTGTTACAAAGTCTATCAAGAGATGTCTTAAAAATCCCTTCAAAGATGATGGAGAGTTAGCTAGCTACTTATTTCGGTTTTCTGGAAAAACAGGTCAGACATTAAAAGAAGCAAGTCTCTGAATTAAGGGAATGAACTTTTGGGAGTAGGAGTGATCTAAATGTTGATCTGCTTATTCACAACTCAGAGGTATTTTTCAAAGATCATGCCTGTAAAATTGATGTCAAGACAGGAAAGCAGGGATGTTACTGCACTATTAATGCTCAATCAGCAGATTTCAGTCAATCCTAATTTTAAATCTCTTCTTTTGAAGCTTTGTGGAATACAGCATTATCAGATCACTAATCCATGATGAGAATGTTACTCTGTTTGCCCCAATAGGAATGATCATATTAAAACAAAAAAAAATTATAAAACACTCCAGCAAGTATCCTAAACACTCTAAATGAAGTGAGGCTGCAATGCCTACCATGACAGGAAGGCTTTTCCCCTCCTTATTTTGTTAATGGTTAGAGTTTGAAATTACTCAGTTCAGCACAGTCCATTTCCTTTCAGGTTCATTTCTTCATGAAGCTACAGGAGGAAAAACTTCCAGCTTCCAGCCACCCACAGAAGGTGCAGTGTAGTGCATTTGGTTTATGTTCTTTGTGTACACAGTGGCTGCTGATTATGTATTATCCACCAGCACACTAACTACAAAGGCAGATAGTTGCCGTGTTTGATAGGTTAATTTTAAAGGGGTTTTGTTAGCAAACAAGTCTTAGAAATAAAGCAGAAAAATGCCCAAATTTGGTTTCAGCCTCTCCCCCTTTCCCAGGGAGGAGCTACTTGCCTCTTCAACAAGAATTCAAATGAATTGAAAATTCCTTTAGAACTGACAGCCCAAGTGTAAGAATGATAAACGGCTTTGGCCTTGATGATTTTTATTAAGCACTAAATGTCACATTTAACCTGCATTACTGAAAGCAATTACCCATGTATCAACAGTCAAGCAGTGCAGAGCTAGACGCCTGAAGCAGTAGCATTATGCTCCATCTGGGAATAAGGATTTTCAATTAGAAGGCAAATAGCTGGAGAGGGGATCAAGTCCTCCAGTGGCTCCCAGAGGAGGTCTATGAGAAGCAAAGTCTTCATATCCAAGTAATCGCAGGCAATGTCAACAGAGCATTCCAAACCATCTGCTGCCAGAGTAGCGTTTACTTTATCAAATCTCAATATTTACAGAACACTGATCAGCTCATGGGACCAGGATGGCTCACTGCCAGGGTGTTCTGGGAAATTCATTTTAAGGTGTGTTTCAGTAGGCTAATTAATTTACAAGCACCTGTTTCATCACTGGGAGCTGTTAGCACACCAGATGAGCAGCAGCAGGGGAAAGGGACTTTTTATCCTAGCTAAATTGATTTCAATTGATGTTCATTTACTGATGGCACAGTTGTAGTTTAATGTGAACATGGCCTAAAGTCTTTTTGTTTATTAATGTGTAAGCCAGTTTAGATAGTTTATTATTTACAAATATACTTTGACTTCAGGAGGCCTGTGAGATTTTTAAAGTTAAATATAGCACACACTTTTCTGCAAGAAATATTGTGTGTGTATATATATAATCCTATTCCATTTTGGTTATTTGTGGGATTTTTTCCAATTCTATGTTGTTTAAAAATAAAAAAAAAAAACAACAAAAAAAAACCCCAAAACCCAGCTTTTTTCTGTTAAAGATGGACCTAACTCTGTTGGTGCATTATTCAGAAAGTCTCTGTGAAGGAAATATCATGTTGTAAACCTCTTTGGATCTAGCACTGATAATCATGTCACCTAGATTCAAACTGCTCTGATGTGCTAGACACTGAGGTTCCTAACTTCTGTCTCAGATCCCTCCATCAACAAAGGAACTAGAATAACTTATTACACTATGCCTTGACATCAGGGAGTCAATTTAAAATTAATTAATTCATGTTTGAATGTCATTTTGCAAATGGAAAGTTCAGGATAGCCTAGTTAAGATGTGACAAGTGGCACAGAGGAGTGATTTGTAAAGGTAAATTAATCTTTTTTGTTTCATAAGTATGTTGTTTGGAATTACAGCTTTTTTCCTGTCTAGCTGCAAATTTTCCATAATCTCTGTATACCACCCCAGTAACAGCCAAGAGGTACATTATTTGGAAGAAGAGAATTTTCCAAGTTAGTTGGAATTTTGGACAGAGTATTTTCACAGAAAACTAGTCAGATCATAGTGAAGACACAGAATGAGTTGCAAACTTAATTTTGCTAAAATTTTGGAGTGATGACTTTGAGAAAATAAATTAGAGAGTAACTTGAGAAGAACTTGAATTTAAATGTCTGGATTTAAGAGGCTTGGAACATCCGGGAGCTCTTAAACTGCCTCTTTGGCTTTCAACAGATCTTTGTCCTTCAGGTCTCACTTGGTAAAATCATAATAATATTAGCTGCCCCACCAGCCTTGTTTAGTGTCCTTACACTAGGCATTGGTGACTGTGTTTGTCATGTGCTGTTACAGCAGTTTGCAGCTTTCTGCTCCAGTATCATTTGGTTCCTCTTGACACTGCAGTAATACAAAGAGAGAATTATGATAATGTTTTGATGGTAATGTCAAGATAACCCAACCCAATTCATATTGCCTTCCTCTTATGTAGTACAATTACTTTCCTTTTGAATTGCTGGTCTAGATCTTTACACTGTGGGTGTATGGTGCCTGCATGAGATGGAAAAGCCAGGAGAAGGCATGCATAGCTCAGATGGAAGCTTATCTTAAATAGATTTAGATTAAAAATAAAACATGTAATTTTTTTCATTTTGATAATTATCTAGTCATGAAATATTTACAGGGGACTAATGGATTGTAAGTCTTTAGATCAAAACTATTTATATCTCACATACCTTTGCTTGGGTTCAGTAATGAAGACCTTGATGAGGTAATCCTGTGGTCTACTGTGTGCTGAAGATAGAACAAGTGTATTTGTTTTCTGTTTGCTTTAAACTTCAGGTGTCCATGTTTCCCTGGTAAATTTTGGGCTATTTCAATGAACAACAAAAATTATTTTAAAAAATTATTATTCTTGTATTATGTTATATAATGGCCTATAGATATGTAGAGGTTCTGTTATGGGAACTTTGAAAGTCCATGAATGGGAACATTTGAAACTATATTTCTAGTGAATTAGTGGTGGGGTTTTGCTTGGAAATTAATTCCACAATTTTGTATTTCATCCTTTGGAAAGAAGGAGAAAGTCTGGTCTCCTTTCTGTCCTAGTTAGAAGTTGCTCCAAGGAGTGCCCTGGGGCAGCAGTGACCCTCGAGTGTCCATGGCATTTCACAGGACGGGCTTGTCCTTGGCCCACACACAGACACATTCCTCTCTGTCAGGAATCTCACTGGGGATCTTACAGGATAATCATAGACATTTGTTTGCCACTGGCTAATTGCACAGGCTGCCACAGACAAATAGAATATTCACCCAAAGGATGAAAATATTGCTGTCTACAAACATGCAACACTGCAGCAGTATTAATATTTTTTTCTTTAGGACTACATAACTGTTATACGGCGCAGGAAGTTTTCTTTCAGTGTAAAATGTTTGCATTTGTTTGAAATTTACTCTTCCATGGTCCTAAACTCATGTCAGTATGTCTGAATCCAGTATGTCTCTGGATCCAGTTTGACAGAAAAGAGCTTATTTGCATTTGTTATCCATTAGTTAGAGGGATTTTTCTAAGACACTTGTTTAAGCATGGAGGTCTTATAAGTTAGCTTGTTTACATACTGTTGGTGGAGCAAAATAATGGATTGGAAAATTGGAAATGCTTGCAGAAAGATGGAAACCTGGGCATCAACAGCTTTCAACCTTATGATTATGCCATAGCCACGAACTTACCAGTTTCTCAAGTAAAGAGCAGTGTGTTGGGATTTACTTGTCCTTTTCTTTGTGAGCAGAGAAGGGAATTTGCTAAGTGGTTTTTGTGGTTTTCATGATATGGTGTAGTGGTTTGGGTTCCATTTGGGCTTTATTTTTTAAACACGTGTCATTGTTCTCATCTCAGGCTGTTTGTGTGCAGTCATAATGGGGTCTGAGGAGCATCCCTCATGTGGAAAATGAAGGAAATTTAGTAATGCCATAAGACTCAGAGGGAGGTCTTAAGTTTGCTGAACATCTGAAATACAGAGAGCTGAATATGATCATAAATTTGTTGCTTATAGTGTATTGAACAAGTGCTTGGATTTGTGCAAAACAGATGTCACATTTCAAGGAGCTACTGTGGTCTAATTCATTTGCTTTAAACATTGTGCACATTTTATTTTGAATTTCAGAGGATATGTTCATCAAAGAGTTTCAACATTTCAAGGAAGAGAATATGACTCTTTAAAAATGAGAAAGCTGTAGCTTTTTCAAGACAGGTAGGATTTGATTTGACTTATTAGATCAGGAAAAAACACCTTTGAAGAGGAAATGGCTAATGGGACACATTATCAACATATTAAAAGACTGGTCTGTGGTTGTAAATATATGGCAGTGGTCATTGTAAAGTCAATTGTTTATACTTAAAAACAGCCTTTTCTTTCCAAATCCTTCCCTGTTCAGTGAGAAAGAATTATTTATTCTGAAATAATATTTTTCTCCATATTTTAATCAGTGCAGTGATGGATATTTTGCATTTGAAAGAAATTTCAGCAGAGATGTATTTCAGGCAAATTGAGATAGAGCAAATTGTGACTTTTTAGGATCATTTTGGTATATCTGAGGTCTTCAGAACAAGATGAAATTATATTCATGTACAAAGAGAGTAGCACCAATCATTTAACATGCACATAAATACCAAGAGAGTAAAATCCTGGCCTCTCTGAAGTCAATGCAAAATGTTTCACAGAATCTAAAATTTTATTTGGTAAGTTTTGAGAAAAGATATCAAATTTTCTTCTGCAGTATTTATCTTGAAATAATGTATTAAATGTTGTGCAGAGACTGCAGAGAATAATGTGGTCAGCCAGCCTGGAGTTGCCAGCCAGCAATTCACAATGTCAGAGGATGAAGGTGGCACTTACAGTGCACATTGCAAGTAGTGACAACTACATAGCAGAAAATAGACTGGAAATACTATTAATTCCCCCAAAACCTGATGGTACCCTCCCACTACAACCATGGATTTGTGCCAGGTATTTTTTGACAAGCATGTTAGCCTGATGATTCTCCTGCACTCTTGTGGTGTTTTATTGCTATTTGTTTGCATGCATTGGGACACATCTTTATTTGCTAGTGAAACTCAAGAAATGTTTAAAATGTTGCAGGTTTAGCAGAGTCAATTAAAAACTGTAGGAACGAAGTTCTGTATTTGTTCAGTTTTGCTGATTATTGCAGTGGAGGTCAGTTCCTTGCAATGCAGAAAATACATAATCACCCCTTAAATCCTGGACTTTGTGTGGCCGTAGACTTGTTCAAAGAGATGTCACTAAACAGCTTTAATTACTACATATGGAAGTCTGGCTTTGTTCTCCCCTGAGACCTAGAGGTGAAAGAATGTATATTTAACTTCTAGCAGAGTCTGTAATCCTTCACTCCCCATTGTCTGCTCCTGCGTTCTGCTCCAGCACCCTTTCACAGCCTGGCTTCCACAGTGCTCTCTCAAGGGTGATTCAGCTTACTGTAATTTTATTGCTGGTAGTTCTGATTTATTTAATGGGATTTGTTTTACTTTGCAATATTACTTTAAGCTCTGATCTGTTGTAGGATAAAAATGTTATTATGACAGTGTTAGCTTCTCTGTAAATTACAGTGCCTTGAGGATTGCGTTTTGAGACTACATGTAAACACTTTACAGAGCTAATAACATAGATACCATATGTAAAGCTTGAAAAATATTTAAATAGGGCACATTTGAAGGAATAAAACAATCAAAAGGCTTTTTGGGGGATAATGCAGATTACAGTGAATTGTTTAGACTCAATGTACAGCTCTTAAAACATAACCCATATACCATCATCCATTTTCCCTTTTCTTCCTGCTTACCTACAATTTATTTGAACTATTCTAATATGTTTCCAGCAGAATTCCTTTACAGTAATTGACGAGATCTCTGGGATAATGTCTTTGGAACAATAACCTTTCATTTAATGCAACAATCATGAGTCATTTTTGTTAACAGGCTTGCCTAGAAGAAAAACAAAAATTCTACAAAAATGAAAACAAACAAGCTAGTTAGCTGTTTAGACAGAAATGTTCCACCTTCTCTGCTGGCAGTGATATTGCCTCAATGTTTTTGTTGACTCCAAATGGGGGGTTTTTATCCCCTTGCAAGGAAAACAGCTACAAGGATGCAGTTGGTAGTTTGAATTACAGCAGAACTGAAGTCATCAGGGGTTACTACTAATATATTTTCAGTGTAAGACTTTCTTTGGAAACTGAAACACAAGCCCAGCCTTTGATCACTCGATGATCTTGGAGATCTTTCATAGCCTTAATGATTATGTGATTCTCTGATCGTAATGCAGAGGTAATTTTCCCGAGGAATTAATTCTGAATTTAATGGTGTTACTTGTTTGAGAAAATGACTCTCCCTCCAGGTGCCAGCTCCGGCAGGTCCTGGTACTGCTGCTCTGAGGAAAGGCACCTGGAGATCGCCGACAAATTGCTTGCTCATTGTTTTGGTGATCCTATCTGAGCACTCTCACTTAAATCCACCTCCTCATATCTACCTCTATATTTTCTTTGTTCCCAAGTCTATTTCTTGCTGTCAAGGAATCTGAAGACTTGGAACTAGAGTCTGAATCATCAGAAAATGGCACACACTGTGTTACTGTCCTTCTCCAGCGTGAGGCTGAATGGCTCTGTGGTTTCCTATATAGAAAGTGTCTTTTGTGAGATTGCCTCTTTGTTTAAACAAAAAGAGAGAGAGGGAGAGAATGAAATATACTATGGAATACTCAAGCAGATGCTTGGCATTATATTAACACATGTATTATGGCGTATCATGTAATGGTACACTGTGGGGAATAGTAATGAATAGTTTGGAGCACAATAATGTGCATTGTTGATGTTTGTTAAAATAAAGATATTCAATTTATAATAAAAGGGATTAAAAGCTTAATTCATGACTATGTTAATATTTGTCTGTAAGTACACAGATAAATGGTAACGTACCTTATCACATTAAACACCTGCACGTACAAGTTCCCCTGCTGAGATCTCCATGGGATTGTATGTTTTACAGAGCTTAAACTTTCATTTCCCAAAATAATGATATCATTCATTTACAGATATAGATAGGCTCTTCTTACTCAAACTCTATCCTGAAATGAGAATTGTTACTTCAACTACAAAAATGTGGGATTAATTACCACAGTGATTGCCTGCTGCATCATCTGATGGTATTTGTATATAGAATTTATATATTTTGCAACAATCTGATTGCCTGACAGAAGTGAATTAAGACTTTCTAAAATACGCTGCTGTTAAAGGTAAATGATACCTCCAAAACAGATGTGATGAGCCAGGCGGTGGTGGCAAATAGATCTCATCTCGACACAGATCTCCCAATGTCTTCCCCATATTTCCCACATGCCATCCTCTGTGAACAACAGAAGAGAATGTGGTTTTGTGAAGAAAATGCATAATTAAGGAGGGTGATTGATGTCTGAACTATTTAATTGTTTAGCTCTGCAGTGCAAGTGTTTACAGGCATGCTCGATGCCTGTGCAATCTCAGTGTATATACTCAGAAGCTTCCAAAGGACAAAATGTCAGCAGAAGCACCCACCATATTTCTCTCAATGAGGAACATAATCCAAAATAAAATAGTGATAATTCAAACTCTCTTTGCTTGCCAACTTTGCTAAAAGAAGGATCAGAAAAGGAAAACTGCTGTCAAAGGTGAACTAGAATGGAGATATAGCTGTTCTGGGCAAAGTCACCAGTTCAAGGAAATCCTGTAGACACCAAACATGAACATCTTTCTAGAGAGGGAGAAATAATTTTGGAAACTGAAAGAGGTAGCCAGAGATCAAACAGGGCTTGATATTTCCACCTGAATACTGTGATAAAGTATGAGAAAGAACTCATTTCAAAATGATATTTCCTGAATTTTTTAAGAGGTTTCCTCTTTAGATGAAACCAGTACATGAAGTAAGTACTAAACACAATCATAACTGCTTATGAAGTAAGCATTGTATTTAAAGGTTTGGTGTGAAAGACATTTCCCAGGCTGTATAATATAGTCAGAATATCCTGGCTAGCACATGTACAGTAAAATTGCATAAAACTCTTGATGTTGCCATCTTGTCCTCTCTTCAAGCAGGTCTCACAGACAACATGTGGCTTCTAATCCTCTCTTCAGTGTCTTGTGTCTGTCCTACAGAACCATATCCTCTATCCCACTCTTTATCCTCCCCCCACACGCTTGTTTCAACTTGTCCTACCAGGCACACTGTTTAACACATTTTTTATTGACTAACAGTTAAATCATGAAGTACAGTTTACTAATTGACTGTCCTTTATAGTATGTCCTTTGCTTTTGATTCTGCAAGTATATTCTCAAAGAAAAGGAAGAATCTCTTTTTTTTTTTTTTATCATGCATTTGATTTTTGAATGCTAAAGCACAATGGAGAGATCATGACCATCTTGGCTGTGTCAGATGCAGTTGTTTAGAATATGGCCAAAGTCAGAATTTTAGTTCATGTTGTGCTGTGAAAATTAAGCCTCTCCAAGTGTGCTATGTGTATGTGTGTCCATGGCTTGTGTGAAGGAATGACCATGATATGAAATAGGAGAACCAGGGTGTTTATCATTTGAGTGTCACCTTGTACCTCCTCAACTAGCTGTTTATTTGAGGAGCACTTTGGATGTATTTGCAAATACATGTGTTAGAAGGCATTTTGCATTGCCAAGGGTGTGTGAGACACTCACCTTGGGCTGGAAGATGTCAGCTGGACCTGGTAGAAGGCTGTGACTCTTTGGGACAACAGGAGATGGCTGGGAAATCAAATTTGAGGGTTTAGAGTTGTACACTCACCCTTTTTCCAGCAACTGCCTCTTACTCTTGGTATCCACCTATTAAAAAGAGAAATTAAAGAATAATTTAATTTAATTAAACCTTTATTTTCTGAGTAATGCAATACCAAAGGTCTTTTTCCTACATTTTTTTGTCTCCTGCCTTGCTCCTGGAGGCCATGGTGGTGGTGCTCCATGTCCTTGCTCTCTCCTGACTCAGTGGTACATTAGTAAGGAGATTACCACTCTGACACCCTGGTCTTGGAACTTGTGGGGATTTTCTGTGTGTCAGACTTGAAAGTTCATTGCCATTTTCTAGAGGATTAGAAGGAACTGGAGAGGACAAGGAAGCACAGCAGCAATATCTCCACACAAGTAGGAAAGACAAAATCTACTGGTTAATCTGGTCCAGCAGGTTCCCCTGCCATGGCTAGTTATAACGCTCAACTTCTTTATTTTTGGCTCAACATTTTCATATACTTTTTACATTTCATATAAAAAGAAATCTTCTCATTAAGTCTCCATTTTTTATCTTAGATCATTTCAGCAAAATGTTTGAGCAAAGCAAGCTTTGTTCTTTCACATTCCCTCTCCAGTTCATGCTCTTCTGAGCATTCTTTCTTTTGGCTATGCCTAGTAACTAGAACCTGCTCCCATTCTTGGTGGGGTGATGCATTTATGATCTCAGCTAAACCAGAAACTTCTTAGCAATAACCAAGAAGCAAGAAACTGATAAATCTAAGTTGAGCTCTGAGTCTTGCTATTGCAGTTTTTTCAAAGACTTGAATCTCTTTGTAGATCCAGACTTTAAGAAGTGTCCATCACCTGAGAATTAATATACTACTAAAAGACTGCTACCTGTTATTTCATCAGCATCTCTTTAGATGAAGTGACATGACCCTCACATTTCCTTGGACAGGGCAGAGGACAAGGGCCCACCATGAGCTGGGAACTTGGGATAAGCAGTCTGAGCATCATTAGGAGAGCTCCCCATCTCAGAGAGGGTGGGCTGACTAGGGAAACACTACAGAAAACCTTTGGTTTAAAAAAATCAGTATTTATCCCTGTTTCTTATGTGTTTGAGAGATAAGACTAATAAAATACCTTTTGTATGTACTAAACACCCGCACTAATTTACAGATATGTTAAATAAAAATTTATTTTCTCAATAGTTATATTTTCACACAACTTTATTTCTTTTTCAGAAATAAAACTGTATACATTTATTTTAATTTTTAGTTATTTAAAATTTCTCTGTGTCTTTAAAAAATTTATATTTCCAAATTTTAATTTAAAATCTTTAATTAGAGTATATTTTATTTATGTCTGATAAACTGGGGGAATAATGCTGGAGACATTTTGAAATCATATTCTATTAAAAAATATACATTTCTGAGTGTTACAAAACTGTTAAAAACCTCCTTATTTACTCTTGTATTTTAGATCTTTCCCTGAATGTGTATTTTTTAAGATGCCTACTGTTGTTTGGAGGAAGATCCGTTTCTCCCCCCTCCCTTATTTCTGCAGAATGACTTTCTTTTTAAACACTGGGACTTTTGTTATGTTAATCAGTCAGGGAACATTTCCAATTCAATTTTACCTGAGCGCTGGTCAGCTAGAGTTTCCTTTGTTTGATGTCCCTTGAGTCTTCCCTTGTCTTTTAAACTGTAATTTAGTTGGAGCTGCTGTCAATTTACTCCGTCCATTACATTTGCAGTGATATTCCAGACATTGTCTTCTATTCAGTCCTAGAGAAGTTTCTTGACCTAAACAAAGTGAGCAGGGTAAAATCCTATAGAAATTGGAAGTACAAGCGCAGAACTCCTGTTTGCCTATGTGCAATACATGCATACAAATAAAATTGTAGCTACCTACCAAGATTATTGCTTTTTTTTTTTTCTTAATCTAACAGATCCTTACACTCAAGACAGCTACCAAATGGTAATTAGGATTTGCAATGAAGTGGACATGTCCCACACAACTAGGCAGCCAGCTTTCTCTCTGTTCTGCCATGTCTGTGTAGTAAGGGGATTTTAAACCCTGCTACTTTGTAACTCCACAGAACAGGCCTTAATGCTAAGAGGTGAGAGTTTTTATAATAATTACCAGCTGTCATGGAGTTCAACAAATAGAGCAATTTTCTTGACCTTAGTCCACATCACCAAGGTGTGCCAGGTGTGAAATTGTTGCTTTGAGCAGTGGCTTTCTGTGGGACAAGAAGAGCAAAAGCCCCAGAAAAAGGGTGTTAGAGCCAATTGAGCTGCTACACTGAACTACCTCGACTGAGGGTGATGCCGATGTCTGTGGCATCAGAAAGGGACAGTATTGCCTATGTGAGCTTCCATGTGAGCCTCTGAAAGCTGTTATGTAAGACTGGAGAGATCAAAGGTAAAGCACTGGAATGCCTTGTCATTTCCTGCAGTTAAACGACAAATAAGAGAACAAAACTTCCAGTCCATGGAAGAAGAGAGAGTGGGGACTTTGTGAAGCTCAAGAGAGAAGGAAGCAGGTGGAAGTATGTCATACACGTCCCTCTGTGGCTCTACAAGCTTTACAAAGAAGCTGAATTGTCTTTTCTACAAAGCTTCTCAGCCTGGCCAGGGTAGCTCTTAGACAACCCTGCTTTGCTGACATTGTGCTCCCACACCTTGGATGAGCAGCAGGTGCTGTGTTGGCAGCTGGATACTCAGGGAAGGTTCCTGAGTGCCCTGAGGTCTGGGATAAATGTTGTGTCAGGGGCCAAACCCCATTCCTCCAGCAGAGCGTTCTGGGAAGTTCTGCGATGGCATGGTCCAGGTGTTTCTGTCATCCTGAATCCAGTCCCTTTGAGGGACTATCAATCCATCCCCAAAAGACTGCAGATCCATGTTCACCAGGAACAGGAGTCTCCATTTCAAACAACAGCAGTCTGGCCTGATCTAGCATTGCCTAGTCACATGTAATTCCTCTTGTGTTAATATTGGTTCTAAAGGTGCAGTACACTTGGCTTTTCGGAGCCAAGGGAGGTTGCATTTACCTGCATTAACTGAAGAGTAAATAGAGGTCAGTCAGTTTCAGAAATGGCTCAGTCTTTCCAGGTATTCTGCTCAGAATCTCTGCTTTTCCCATTTGGATTTATATGTACATCTGTAGGCAGCTCTTCCCCTTGAGGACAGGCTTTGGGAATGTCTTTAGGACAGCCAATTAATTAAGCTGTCAATTTATTCCTTTGCCAGTGGTGTGAAGCTTAAAAATAGGAAGTGATCAATAGTTAATGACAGAGAGGCTGGAAGAGCAGGAGCAGCCTACCTTCTGCCCACGGGCTTGACAAGGTGACTGTCTGACGGTGTGCAGACACTTGTACTGCCCTAACCTTCATCAGCACTGCTTGTTGCAATTAACATGGGTCTTCCCCAGTATTTACCTCCATCACTCACTCAGCAAAAACAATTCTCAGATTGTTCTTCATTGTAAATTGCGCTCGATACCTGAAATTTGGAAAGAATTTGAAAGGGCCGAGTTCTGGATTTCTTTTTCCGACCTGTTGGATTGGTTTTGGTTTTTCTGTTAATAACGATGGGAAATGGTCTGTGTGCTTGGCCTAATTGCATTCGGTCTCAGGAACAGATACACTTGTGTTCTGTGCATGCTGCATGTTTGAACCATGTGTCTGGATTTGCATTTCATTCTGTGTGCAATCAATGAAACTTGCTTTAAAAGCCACTGCAAAACAGCAGAGCAGTTTCTGTAGACTGATTCTCTAGGCAGGACAGGTAACACATTGCAGTGCAGAAGCTGAGCAGTGGGTCTCAGGGATACCCTGCAGCCAAGATCAGATGGGAGGTTCCCTGCATCCACAGACTTTCCACAGGGGATCTGTGAGCTCAGGTAATTAATCCATGACTTGGTGTGACTGGTGTCTGTAACTGGGAAGTCTAAATGCATAATCAGGCCTAACCTTGGTTAATGGGAATTTTGTGATTGACTTTAGCTAAGCCAGGGTTTAGCAGTTGTATTTAAAGGAAGCTCACATTTGATGGTGTCTGTTTATTGTCCAAGGCCAGCATTGGTTATTGACTGTGCTTAGTGTATCCTTGAAAATTGATTATTTGCTGGTTGCTGCATAAACAATAGAGGCTGGTTACTTACAGAGAACAGTTTACAGGGAGAGTGATTCCACACCAAAGAGATTATCTATTTCTATTCCACCATTTATCTGGGCTATAAAGTGTAGAAATTATTTTATTCCCTTACAGTGTAGTTTGCAGTGTAAATACATGTTCGATGTATGTGGGGTTTCAACAATACAATTTAAATGTTTTTTGTCTGGTATTTTTTCTGCTGCTTACACAAACATCAAGAAAGGTGTTGTTTTATCTTTCAAACCTGACAGTACCACTAACATTTATGTATCGAAGAAAATATAAAATACCTAATTATAACATAAAGAATTACTGTTAAACCAGTTTATCTTCAATAATATGAGCTATTTTTTTGGCAACATGAACTGAGAAGTACTAGCAATGCTGCTTATGTTCCAAATTCTAGATAAGGAGAAAGGATGTGTCACACAGGCCTCAAATGTTGTTAAATGTGTAGTATGCCTGTAAAAAAACTTTTCAGAAATATGGTTAATATTTATTGGGTAGCCTATTTAAAAACATCAGTGGAAGGAAGTCACATTTTAGTTTCCTTTAGTTCACAAGGAAAATAAGTTTGACTTTCTGAGGGAAAAAAGTCATCTCTGCTGAAACTTAAGATTTAGTGCACCCTGCCAATTTTGGCAGAATGACTGTTTTTTCCTTTTTTCAAAACAATTCAAGCTATATTTCAGAAGAAAGACTGTTAGCAAAAATCAGTTGAAGTTAGTTTTACCTCCATTGTTGTTTTGCTGAATTTCGTCTGAACTGATGACAAAGACTGTTTCAGCAATGACACCTGCTCAGATTTAATTTCGTAATTAAATCTATGAGCTTCTGCCATGCCTCTGTACCAGCCTTTCCTGGAACCCAGTGGGATCATGTGTTGGGAAGAGGCAGCTATGGCAGCACAAGAGAAGTGGAGGGCAGGCTGTGATATGGGTACTCCTGGCAAATGCCACACTTGCCAGGCACTGATGGCTGCTCAAGGAGTCTAATGGCTGACTTTGCCCTTACGTTCCTCTTGTCCTTTCGTACAGCTGCTTCTTCATCCTGCCAACAGCTCTTGCTTTAACATCTGTATAATTATCACATCATAATTAGTGTTATTTCTCCCGTTCTAACCTTGCTGAGGTGACATTTTCCCAAAATTGCTTTTCCTACTATTCCTTCAAGCTTTTATCTCAGTATTTCTGTCATTGACAGCAATGAAGCAAAGCTGGATTTAACTGTGGTGATGTGGCTAGTGCATCCCAGAATCCTGGTTCCTTAAGCACAGAGAGGTACTCTGGGTAGTATATGAGTATGCTGAACAGTCAGCCCTCTGACTGTGTGCCAGACTTCTATTTGGTGGAGAACAGAGTGTTAGAACAGAAGGAGAAATCTGTGTTTATCAAGCAGTGTATCACTTGAGCCTATAAACTCTTGCATCCCTCAATTCATATTTAAGGAGAGTCATCAAGGGGCATTTCAGGACATCTCTGGATGTGTTATTTCAGTTGTTTTGGTGTCAAATGTTTGGTCTTCCCAAAATGAAAACATCCTGGAAATGATGTGTTTGTTATCATGAGTGAATGGGTCCTCTTAGTCTCACTGTGACTGAATCAAAAGGAAAGTCCTTCCTGTATGATTTTTTGTCGCTTGGCAGGGGTTTGGAAAAGCTGATATGGTTCAGAAAATAAAGAAATTCCTGTTTAACCAACGAAAACATACAAGCTAGGTGAACTTCTTCCTAGTACACATCTACAGGTATTCTGTATCAGAAAATAGCAATTATTTAGCACATCATGTCCAATGACATCAGGGAGAAAAATGTTCCTCGTGCTGCCCAATAGAACATGCTGGAACATCTGTTTCAGATCATGAAGTCAGAAAATAGCAATTATTTAGCACATCATGTCCAATGACATCAGGGAGAAAATGTTCCTCGTGCTGCCCAACAGAACATGCTGGAACATCTGTTTCATATCATGACACCATTTACAATTGCTACCAAAGAAGTGAGAGCTGAAATGTCATCATTAAATCTACTTCTGCCACTCATGTCTTTGTTGGAAAAAATCCCTAGGGAGGAGAAATAAAACATATTAAAAACACATTCATTCATTTTCCAGTATCTTAAATCTTTGAGCCATAGAAACAAGCAAATATTGATACTGTGCATAGTCATAGAGCTGATAGTGACTTCCATGACTCTACTCTGACAAATAGTCATTAAATACCCTTTCTTTTCCTCTGAAAGATGATAACACAGTGATATTTTCAAAAAATCTCACATTGCTCTTTTACCTGTCTTGGGCGCTACTCCTCGTAAAAAAAAAGCATGTCTTGTGGTTTTTTTAATTGCTTCTATCTCAGGAAGTAGCTTTTGAAGCTCTTTTGTGCTTTAGGATGCTTAAATGGCCCCGACTTTTGCCTATATCTAGATGGGGTTTATGCCTCAGGCTTTCATGCTGCAGCCTGGACAAGAGAAACCATGTACTCAGGAAATCCATGTTTTGCTATTTTGCATTTCATCAAATTTTGTTTTGAGAGAAAATACCACTGGAAACTCATTATTAGGAAAAAAAACCCAAACCAAAACCAAACAAAAAGCCAGTAACACAGGTGGCTCTGAGGCACCTGTGTGAAGCAATGAAGCAGAGCCAGACTTGCAGCCCAGTAGAGCCATCTGGTACCTCTGTCTGCATTAAAAGAGATGGTATGGTCTGAGGTACTTTAAACACAAGGACTGGTACAACTGCAGTGAATGCACAGAAGTTATTTTTCTTAGGGCATGTCATCTTATCCCTAGTTCAGAAAGAGCTAATTACACATTGTCAGCACAAAGTATTTCAAAGGCATTAACTTGGTTGTCCAAAGCTGTCCATGGGAGTAATCTTTTGCTCCTTGAGAGGGCAATTCCTCCAGCCATGGTCCCTCCATCCTTCTCTCAATACATTTAAAGTGGGCAGAAGGATGATGCTTAATCCCACACCACATTATCATTTGTTGGGAGTATGTTACTTCTCTCCCAAACAGTAACAAAATATCTCACCTCTTCTGCTGCTGACTGGCTAACTTACTGCTTTCAATAGATTTTGTTCCTGTTATTTCTATGAAGAAGGGAATGTACAGAACATGACATGTCTGTTTCTGTACGTTAAAGAAGTACTGAAATACTGTAACACTTAAACCACATGTGGCACCTTGACAGGTTTCAGTTGGCTAATAACAGATTGGACTAAGGAGGTGCTGCACAGCTATAAAATGGGTGAATTTGACATGACTGAAAAGGTGAGTCAACAAAAAGTTTCTAAGTGTATGACAGCTTCACATTTGCTGGCTAAACCCACTGGATGACAACTTTACATTTGCAGGCGAAACCCACTGTTTTAGCAAATGCTGGGAAAGCTTGGTGAGAGACTTGGAAGGGAGCTCCAGAGTGATGTCCATGACTGAGTCTTCTAATCTTAAATTACATGGGAAACAGAGGATGAGTGGGTAAATCTAAAATTAAGACTTTCCATGTGGCAGAAACGCTAGTAATAAAATGTACAAAGATGAGGTTTGAAAGGATTTTTGAGTGATAGTTTTGGAGTCATTTTGATGGGGGTTTGTGCAGTATTTGCTGTTTACACTGTTTGAACGGGACTGTTTGCTGATAACCCAATTTACCTCCTAAATTCTCTGCTGAATCCTAAAACTCTTTTTTATTCTGCTGCTTAAGTGAGAAACAATTATTGCCACCAACAGCAAAATCCATATATGCGATTGCTATTTTCTTTCTAGGGCAGGTAGTTACCAGTTTTTCCCTTCAAGCCAGTCTTTCTATGGTGGAACAGAGGGGGAAACATGATGATTCTTGTGATCATCATGGAAAGCTCATTAAGAAGTAAATTTTCTCCTGTCATCATCCTTCTGTAGTGTTCTAAAGCTCCACTGCTGCCTTGGCTATCTTGTGGCAGGGCACGGTCCCTTTATTGCCAAGGTAGCATGGGGACAAGTACAAATGTAAGAGCCATGTGCCAGGGGTCGTGAGCCTATTTCTGGTGCAAAAGTGTGCAGTCATTTTAGCAGCATTGATGGGGAGCATGGCTGGGCTGCCCCTGAGCTGGTGTGTGATCTTGTGCTGCTGGCACAAAGGAGTTGCATTTTACTCATTTTACTCATTTGGCTCAGAAGTACGTGTTTGAGACCATCAGCCTTTTGACTCCAGGTAGTGCACTGTGGTTCCCATTGCAGAGCAGCCTCCTGGTATGTGGATTCCCATTGGATTAAACTGAAAGCTGCATTCTGGGAATCACCTAATGCACTCCAACCACTAATAGGCATGTTGTGTCTGGGAATAGAACAGACACAGTCTGAAATAAAACCATCTGAAGAATGCAGACTTCAGGTCCCCAGCACCAGCTGCTTCCCCTAACAAATCTTCACCCTGCTTGCTCAATAATCACAGCTTATATGACCAGCAGGGGAAGGAGCAACACATGGATTTTTTCTGTAAAGGTGTCAGAGTATATTTAGCAAAGTGCTATCTTGGCTGCACCAACACATTACAGTTCAGCTGCCTATTGTGTTTTCTGTAGCTGTGCTTGGTACACAATGGATGAGCATTTTATGGTTATATGCATATGTGTGTAAGGCTGTATGTATATATAAACAAACACAAACCAACTGTTTGTATGTTTTATAACATAAGGTACCAAATTTTTAATCACAACATCCCTTTGTCATAATGCAAAACAAATTGGAGGTCAAAGTTGTAACAATAAAACATCCATCCTGGAGCTTTTTAGAGGAACCTGTTTAAAAAGGTTAAAGTAAGCAATTATCACAACCCTAATTTACAACTACTTGGCAATAAGAGTTGCTTTTCAATGAACCATTTATTCATGATCTGCTGCTTCACACTGCAGGATTCTTCTTGACTAGGTTAGAAAATGTAATTAATAAATGATAGGATTATTTATGGTTCACGGTGCCAGATTGGGAAATACAATGATATACAGAATGAGCTAAAAATTATTCTTACAGGCAGCATCTTGGTTTTTAATCCATGGATTGGATTGTCACATTACTTGATATGCTGTGGTGAACTCCTGATGGTATTCATGGGACATTATTTTGTCATCCTAGCTGCTCTGTGTGACAATAAAAATGGACATGCTCCTTTGAGAACAGACTTAATGAACACTGACATGCTAATCTTTTTCTAGTTGAGGTAGGGTGGCATTTGTGGTTTTGCTTAGTTTGACTGTGTTAGTGATTATCTCAAAACCCCAGTAGAACCTAGAAAATATTTATATTTCATAAACATATAACGATCCTCTTCAAGATTTTATTCTACTAATGCTAGTTAAGGAAACACACCTGCTAAATACAGACAGGCTTTCTCAATTTCAAGTAGCAAAATTATGCTAAAATAGAGTGATGTCAGCTGTAATGTCTTTATTCATGGGCAAAGTGCCTGGCTGTGTGTGACTGAAGTTGAAATTTTGCTATGACCTTCAAAAGCTGTAGGGTCCAGGCCTAAGAGGAAAAGAATCCCAACTGATATTTAATTTAATTATGATTATTAATTATTAAAGTTAAAAAGGAGAAAAAAAAATTTGCACTAATTTTTACACAACCCAATACAAAAACAGCAAAAAATCTGAATGTGAGGTGCAGTGGCTCTCTGCCATAATTCCTACTGGTAATGTACTGGAGCTAATCAGTGAAATTCTAGAGTTTAGCTCTAAGTTGAAATGTACTGAGGATTGGTTCAATTTCCATTTATTCACAGCTCAGATTCCTTTTAAAACGCTTTCCTGTAGTAATTAGGATTGCCAACAGTGATGCTAGAATGTGTATGCATGTTGATAATTCCATAAGTGTCCTTCTAAGAGAATTAAAAAATGCCTTTAGGTTTTGATGATGATTTGAATCCCATGGCTTTAGAATTTCAAATGTCAACAGAGGATATGTGAATAATGGATGAAACCCAGGAGATTCACAGAATCACAGAAGGGCAGAGGTTGGAGTGCATGGAGGTCATTAACTGCAAGCCCCCTGCTCAAGCAGGGTCAGCTACAGCAGGTTGCCCAGGACCACTTCCAGATAGGTTTTGTATATCTACAAGTTTGATATTCCTCATCTTCTCTGGACAACCTCTTCCAGGACAAATTAATACAGATGTAACCGTCATAACAACATTTAATTTTAAATAGAGGTAAATTTATGCTTTCCTATGTGTACATTTGCATACAGAGGCATATGTTAAAATACTAGAAGTTGATTTTTGTTCTTAGACTGAGAAAATTTATTACAGCATTGCTGAGTTCTAGTTCTAAACACTAATTTGAGTCAGGTGCTCCTTCTTCTGTTGGAAGCAATGTTGCCTCCATTTACTCCTAAACATCCTGTGATTTTGTTTTAGATTAAAAGTAAAATTTGAAATGCAACATGAGTGCTTGAATTTATGCAAATATACAATACAAAATGTCAAAAAATATAAAGGTTTCAAAAATGAAGGTGAAAGAACAAATCTTGATGAAATGGGGAAAATATATTGTGCTTTTTCTTTAAGCTTCAAAAAATTGTAAAAATTGAAACACATGTTACTTGGTCCAGTTTCCTCAAGAGGAAACTCCTTATTATCTGCTCGCTTTTCTATATGCCAAACATACAGATGAATGGGTAAAAACTCTCTACCTTTTGCAAATATTGCTTTTGGAGTCTGCAGGCAATTTGAACTTTGTCATGCCATGTTCCCCTTTGTCCCAACGTTTTTGCATTTTTTGTAATCTAGAAGGATACACTTCTACTTCTGTGATATGGGGCGTTCCATGGAGAAGCAGCTATTTTTCAGCCTTCTCCAACATCTGCAATTAGTTGTTTTCCTTGCTAAATTGTAGTCTTTTCAGTATTCACCAAAACTTTCTCATGTACTGTTATTTGAGCTTCTTTGCTGTTTTTATAATGCTTCCAGCATTCGTAGTTTAGGCAAAAACTTACATTTTCTTTCTTGTTTGTACCTGGGTGTTTTTTTCAGTCCTCCTTTTGAATTGACCCAGTTTATGAGAAACAGAGAATGAATCCAAAAGCCTTTGAATTAGCTCTTCTGGATACATACGTAATTATAATTTTCTCTTCTATAGAGAAGTAGAAAAGCTATTGTTCTTCTAAGCCTGTTTTCCCAGACTTCAAAGAGCAATGAGGAACATATGAAAGAGGATAGTTGGGATTTTTTTTTTCATTGCAAGAATTTGTGGTAGGAGAAGCCACTGTATTCCAAAACCCAGAGAAAGCATGCAAAGGAAAGTATCTTCTCTACTTTTCCAAAAGAGAAATAATATTAACAGTGTCTTTCTTCAGATATCTCCTATTTCTTCCTATATTTCATAAAGAGGAAGGTGAAGATCTCACATAAAGTGTGAAAATGTTTTGTTATATTTTTGCACAGTAATTGTGAAATTATTATTTTTCAGCTTTGTTTGACTCAGCTGATATCTGGTCTGTGAAAAATATTAATATTTTTCCTGTTTGGTTAAAAGTATGATGAAATTCAGACTTTATTTTTTCTTTTTTCCTGCTATTTCTGTGTGGTTGGAAGTGGTCAAAAACCTTAGAGTTACAACAATTTCTGCCTCAATATTCTGCTCTCTTTATATAAAGTCCTTTTCATCCAAGTTTCAACATCATTCTCCTTCATTCAGCCATATAGTAAAACCCCTCCATGGGTAGTTACAGGATGTCTTTACCTTTGGTATCTTTACTTTGCTTCCAGCATTTACAACTTTTCTCTTAGTGACCTTATTGCCATCAGGATATTTTTCTTCTTGACTCCATTTTCTTATTTCTAATTTAGTTTGCCTCATCTCAGCTTGCCTAGTCCCCTGCATGGCTGCATGAGGAAGAGGTAGTCTAATGTTATTTTTAGTTGTGGGTGAATAGTCTTCTATTTTTAATCAGACAGTTTTCATGTTCCATATCAGGAGTGGGCTAATGCACCCTCTCATAAATACATGAATTCTTCCTCCCTCATCCCTGTACACACACACCTGCATAAGTGTCAATTTAGGCAAGTCATGTGGCCTGAAATTTCAAAAGATGTTAGATGGTTTAAACCAGCCTATTCTTTGGAAATTGCAGGGCATTTGTCCTTTGGTACATCAGTGAAGTGATCAAAATCACTAGTCACCTCTGAAAATGAGGCCAAAAGATGCCATTTTTGAAACATAAGGGAGAATGGAAATGCTTTGCTCCAGCCCGGGCTCTGAGAGATGCTGAGCCTGTTGGGTTCCAGTTGTTATTTCCACAATTGCATGAAGGTTTATTCTATAAAGGACAGTTTGGGGCAAAGCAGATGGAAGAGGGCAAGCACTCTGCCTCCTACACAGGCAGGGGTTGGAATGGTGCTTCAAACTTCTTCACATGCTGCAACAGCTGCTGGGGTACCCTGGGAGCTACAGCGTGTGCACTGGAGGCATGTAACTTGCCCTCCCTCCTCTGGCTGCACTGCAGACAGAAGAAGCATTGTTCACAAAGTGATGCAAACTTGAGGCTGCCATGAGACAGCTCATGATATGATTTTTGATCTTCTTGGAAGATTAAGCCTTTATTTTTCCAGTCCTCAGTAACCCAGCTCCTTTTTGCTTTCCTTTCCTTGACATTATGCAGTTCAGCTTCTTTTGAGCTTGAGTATAGTCATTTCTCAAGCTATTGTATCGGCTGCGAGTCTTTTGTTCTTCCTAGCAGTATGTGGCACCTCATCTGCAGAGGACTCTGTCTCTAGAGATGCTGTGTACACCCCTGTTGCTGTTCATATGCACAATCCCTGCCTGAGAGCAGCCTGCCTCTCTTAGCCCCATGGCACAGGAGGCAAGAGGACCTCACTTCACAACCTGTGTGAGTGACAGAGGATCAGCAGGATGAATTGGCTGTGCTCCTGTGAGCAATCTGACCATCCCAAATAGACTGGCAGTACCATGACATCACATATTGTCTCTGCCTCTTCCTCTCCTTCTCACTTAATCATCCGTGGAATGAGGACACACAATAGTGTGTTTGTGTATCCTTTGGGATCAGCAACCAAGTCACCTGTGAATTATACAGGTCACCAGAAATGGAGGTTAAGATTTGGTCTACATGCATTCTTCCTGTGTCACCAGAGATTACAGACAAAACAAACAGGGATACACCATTGACATTTAGTAAATGTTATTAGAAATGCTTTATTGTAGGGAGAATGAGAAGAGGAGGGATTATATCTATGAATGCAAAGCTTTTTTACTCTGATCCCGAGTCATTGGAGAGGCCATCTTAATTGACATAAAACAACTTGTCTCAGTATAAACATGCCCCAGGATAAAACTGTCAAGTCCTGGTGCTTTGCAGGCACAGGAAATGTTTAGTATCAATGAAAAAATGAGAATTTCTCCTTGAAAATCTTCTTAAAACTTTTGAGTAGACTTCCAGAGTGTGCAAATATGTACACTGATTGTTTTTCTGCTTTTTAAATTCACCCCTTCCCTATCACTTTCCATTGCATTTTCCTCTATTCTTCTGAGTAGAATATTGTTTTGCCACTTGTTTTAACCAGTTTCAGGCAGCAGATTTCCTGTCTTTAAAACTCTATTTACAACTGCAGTATGTCTGTGCATCCATTACCCACCAGTCCTCTCCTTAGCTGCTGCCTGTGGTATATTTTTTGGATTATTTTCCTTTTTCTTGAGGAGATTCTTTCGCTTGATGGTTAAGTTTTCTGCAAGGTATCATCATAGGTCAAAACTGAGGAAACACAGGATTATAGCTTAGCTCGATGTTTTCTGATTTTGCTCAGCATATAAAATAAAGGAAAAAGTGTAATTCTGGGGAGAAAATAAATTAGAAGCATTAATATGTCAAAACGACCCAAGAAATGGCTTATGGGCTTGGAAACATTTTTTCCCAACTGCAACATTTAGGCTAATAAATTAGATAACTCCTTCCTATAAACCCTGCCATTCAAAGTGCTTATAGATGAGTGAGAATTAGACTTAAGTAAGAAGCACCAAAGATATTTTGAAGTAAAGAAGGCATCCCATCTGTAACTGCAACCTGCTGAGACAGATAATTAGATTGTATACTGGCAAGATACAAAGCTTTGAAAAAAGTGGTGGTGAGCATACAGGCAATGAAGGCAGAGAATAAAATGAATGTGATCATCCAACACAACCACTAAGGCTGGAGAAAAGTCAGAATGGAAAATTAGTATTGGATATTTGAAACTGGGGAGGGGAACACTCAGTGTTAACAAATACAGAAAAATATCAATAACAGAAGAAAGTAAATGAGGGAAATTAAGTTATGTAGCTCTGCCATCTACACCCTAATCAAAACAGAGAGTACATTGGATCTGGTTCTCACAACATCAAATTCTGCTTTGTTAAGGAAATGAGTGAGTCAGACTGGTATGTTTAGCTTTTCTATTTTAATTTCTGTAACATGCCAAGGAAACTATCCATTATATCCTACAATAAGCTATTACACATTTTCACTTCATCTTACTGTGTATGATTTCACTGTTTATGGTGTGCTGTATTTATTCTCAATGTTGTTGAGCATTTTCAGTACAGTTTTCAACTGTGATGAAAGTAGACTCTGTGTTAGCCTCTTAGCTTGAATCTACCATTCCAAACATGCTGGAATTCACTTTCTTTATTAATGGAAATAAATAAAATAATTCTTAATTCAATTCTGATGCAGAAGACAGTGTTCCAATACAGGAACTGTTTACTGAAAGTCTCTCAGGAAAGTTTGTTGAAACCATTAAAGAGGGAGGTTGTAAACTTACCTTTTAGCAAAAAATATCTCTCATTTAAATTCCTACACAAGCACAAGGAAGAAGCAGTCTAACTACCTTGGAATTAACTCTCCTACCTCTATACACATTATTTCAAAATAATTTTTAGACTCTCTTAATACAAACATATTGAGAGATTTGTCATAAATACTTCACTGATTATTATTACCATGAACAATCTGTTCATTGCATTACTGGTATTTGAAATGGAAAGACCAATTAGACCTGTTAACCCATCTTTTTGTCAGTAAGTTGATTGGGAATTACTGAAGCGTAACAATTCTAAGTGGCTTTTCATGTGAATGCCAAGCTAAAATGGATATTCAGAGATGCATTAAGCATTTTTACCTGGCTCTGCATTCTTCATTTAAAGATCTACATGTTAATTTGGGGAAGTGCAACATAAACATGGTGAGGCATGGCTTCTGTGCCTGCTCTTTCCAATATTTGTAAACATGTAAGTGTTGAATAATAAAATTGTAGACCAAGGGTTGTAAGGACTAAAGAAGAGAAAATATTAATTATTCGGGCATATTACTTTAAGAGTAATACATCTGGCAGGCATTGTAAGACTGACTCAAGGATTTGACTTCAACAATCACAGGCAAAAATTTTTGTTTTGTTTTTATTTGAATGCATTTAATAGAGGGAAATTTTTATACAATCAAGACAGCATTTTTTTATGCTCAGGTTTATTTCAGAAAATGGTTTACCTGACCTCATAGGGGTTCTGAAAATGCAGTCGTTGAAAGATAACCACGTGAATTATCCATGGGAATGATACTTGAGATGGACAGCAAACAAGATACATGAAAAATAGTATGTTTCTTTTACTTTATGGTGTAATCTAGTCAACACATAGCTAATACTGTCAGAAAATTCTTTGGTAAATAAAACTGCAGAGATGGCTGAAGAATTATTACAAAATCCTTTTGAATTTGGTGTTCTTTGGAGATCAAATCACTCCTTTGAGATGGCTGGAATAAGGTCAGGTGCCTGAAAAGATTGTTGTCACAGAGCCCTGATACCTCCCTAGCCTGAGCTTCCTACATGTGAGGCTGGGAGGCAAATTGCAAGAAGGTCTGTCCCACTGCTGGTGGCATCAATTTACTTTTCATTAAGATCCACTAAAATGCATACTCTTATTCTGAATCAAAATAAAACCACATTTCCCTAACAAAATCTGTCAATCAATTGGAATTACGTATTCCTGTGCAATTCTGCTTTTGTGGTTCCTTTAAAAAGGAAATTATGCTGAAACATAAGTTCCCTTTCATAACCTATCTCAGTAACTCACTGACTGCTCTTCTCTGTGCCAGCCTGGGAAAGGCAACGTGGTGGTGCTGAATGTCAGATACACTGGCAGTACCTGAAGCCCAGTTCAGCATCACATTTACTTCCTACTTTAAGAAAGTTCAGACACAATTTGCCACTGTCACTAGTGCAGTTTTCTTCTCTCCCTGGGGCATAAAATACATTTCCTTGATCCTTGGGCTATCCAGAGGTGATCTGCCAAAGAGATCTTTCCCTCCATGTGGGGAGAGCCAGTACCCTTGCTTCAGCAGAGATGAACAGAAAGAACAAAATGTGTTAAGATAAGGGACTGACCCAGGAGTTACAGATGTAAATTGATGTATGTATATAACACCAAACTACCATGACAGAAATACCATTTTCTGAGGGGGCAAAACCTGTCTGACCAAGACAGTCTTATAGAAATCTGTGATTCAACTAAGTTTCTGAGATACATTTGACAGAATTTGTGAAGCAGATGCTTGTAAGATATCCTTAAGTTCTGCTCATGAACTGAGCAGATGTTTTGGGAAAGTTGTCTCTTCTGAGAGGGGTGAAATTTTAGACAGCTGCTTTGCAATCCTACAGAGAAAGAAAGCAAATTCAGCCTTAATACCAACCATAACAGAGCCATGCATGAGCATTTTATAACTTGTCTCTTTGTAAGCTGTTCAGGTTACAATTTAGAATGTGAGTCCATCTTCAAACTTTCAGAGAGGGGGGAAAAAACCCCAAATGCTACTAATAAGACCAGCTAAAATATGCTGTAAGTTAAAACCTTGTATTTCACCCAGAAATGAATTCCAGTATTGCACTTAGGGTATAAAATATTTATTTGGATTCAGGCCAACATTCCATGTCTTTAGTGTAAATAAGACATCTCTATGGCAATTTTGAAGTCAGACAGCTCTATACAAAATGGCAGCAGCATTAATTAAGCATATACTTTTCTAACCCCTCAGGATTCTGTGCCTATTAATCACATGTCAGAATGGTTCCTATTTTGCTGGGGATTCATCAAAGCAGTCCTGTTCCCCACTTTTACTTTGCCTGTAAAGTCAAATATTTAAAAGGTGTGAGTGGAGCTGGAGAGGAGCACAGGAAGTCACTGAATAGAATGGTAATTTATTTCCCTTTATCAGGCCTGGTTTACTGTCTCATCAGGTAAAAGCACGCTGAGTTTAAGTAATTCCTGGCATATTCAAAATGTAGATGCTGAACTGATTACTTGCTGTGACTCACACGACTCTGGTGTTACTTGCAAGTTTGCAAGTGTATATGTGGAAGTGAACATATATTTACAATAGATGTAGAGCTGAAATACTGACCCTGACTGGGTACAAGGTTGTTTTGCTTAGTCACATCATTTGCAAGACACTTTAATTACTGTTGTTTCCCAGCATAGATTTTTTTTTCCAGTAATATTAGTGACATTTATTTCTATGAATGAATATAAAATCACGGTATTGTAATGAATTGTCTACTATTTTGAAACATTTTATAAATATTATTTTTAAAAAATATATTTTATTCTTTTATTATCTCTAATTTACTAATTGTCTATGCTTCTTAGTCTCTTCAGCAGCAAGTATATTATTTGGACTCAGATTTTGAATGCAGTAGGTTAGCATAAAAGCACTATGGTATGTTCAGCCATCTTGGCATTGTCATTTGAGGTTTTTTAATTAAAAGTCTGCCTTGGAGTATGTCAAGTGCTCCTGTATTTTTGCCATTCTTCTTATCTCTATGGCAACAAAAATATTTCAACATTTACATGGGCATCATATTCTTTGCTAATGTACTATCTGAACTGTTTGTATGCTGAGAAGGGGAGCAGCAGAGATTGGCTTCTGCAGGCTGGGATGCAGGAGTTGTCAAGACAACCAAGAGGCCTAAGGATGTCCTTACTAGTAGCATTAAATTGAAGCTTTAAATTAATTCACCCTCATGTGTTTTTGTAGCTTATGCTGTTAATTGAAATAATAGGAGTGACCTTCCCTGTACATTCAGAGCACCTGTCCTATTAAAATTGCATGTGCTGTTTACTTAAGTACACTCATCTATCAGACAAATCTAGCGTGAAATAGGGGAAAATGGAAGACACTTATATTGTACTGCTATGTATTGACTCGTAGTAATAGGAGAAGCAAGCTTTTCTTGTATCTAGCTTGTGAGAGTTGTAATGAACATTTTACTCTGAAACTTCATTTATTTCTGCTTTCCACTCAAGGGCCTTAAGTCTGCATAACTCCAGACACTACAATTTATTATATAGTTCTGAATGTAATTGAAATGAGTAGTTAAATTTCTTTTTTTTTTTTTTTTGCTTTAATACATTTGAAGAAGCCAAGAATCATGTTTTCATGTATGCAAGAGACCGCTTTCTCCTTCACAGCGGAAAAAACCCAAAACAGTAGGAAACCATTACTTTTTGTTCAAATCATAATCTTGCACTGGGTTAATTTGTGGAGCTACTTTTAATTGTTTTTTTAAAAAACAATTCTGTAGAGGTACCAATTGAATTTTCTTTACAAATCTTTTAGATTCTAACAACTAAATGCATAGCCCCAAAAGAGCCAAAACATTAGATAATTATATGTACATTTGGTTTTCTTATTAAGAGGAAAAAATCTGCAATCTGCACTTTTGATGAAATTCATTAGTTTAATTTTTATGGTCAAATACATCAAATATTCAATTATTTTTGTACAGGACAATGGTGGACAAGGATGCACAAGTTCTTAAAGGACCGAAAGGATTTCATCCTCCTATGCAACTGGTTTAAAACACAAGTCTCTACCCTGTATCCTGGAATACTTTTCATCTCCTAAAGAGGGAAATGCACTCTTATTTGCCATTGCTTTTATTCTGTTAGGGAGATAATAAAGCTGTAGAAAATTTGGGAATATATTTGCCAGTGCTATATTCATTGATGCACAAAACCATGTAATTATACTGATGTACACCAGCTGAGAGTCAAACCAGTAAGCTAATGAACCCTTGAAGCACGTTTTCTGGGACAAAAATGATTAGTTTTTCTTCGAAGTCCAGGAAACAGAGAGGAATGCTTTATGTATTACTGCAGGATTTCCAGGAGTGCTCATGGTGATTTGATCTCCCTGTATTGGAGAGCAGGTGAAGTTTCTTGCAGACTCTTGAGCACGAATACTACAGCATGAACTGGAAGTGCTATAAATTCACTTTTGTCTTGGTGAAGCACGGATTACTGGGAGAGGGCAGGAGGCTGCCAGGCACCCTTTCTAGTTCCTTATTAATCTCTTCAAGACCGGTACCATCTCTGTGGCATGTGACAGGAATGCATCAGTCTCCATCTCAGTACTGTGGCTGCAGCCAGTTTACTGTATGCATGTTAATGTTTGCTCCCACGGCTATTTGAAACACCTGTGAGTGCTCAGCACATCTGAAAATCAGGCCATTTAATTCTAGGCACTTAAAATATAGATTAAGGGTCTTAAATTTAGGTATGAAGGTTTGAATGTTTTGGATCAAACCTCTCCATCAGCCTGCAATCAACAGTGCTATATAGAAATGATATTGCAGAATAAGATACAATCAGGTCAGCTTTTTTTTTTTGCCTTTTTTTTTTTTTTTTGGTAAAAACAAACCCATAACATCAGCATTCAGTTCACTTTATAAATATAGTCCTTAGAGTGTAGCTGCATACAATCTGTTCTATTAAACTTAACTGACAAATCCATGTCTAATGTTAATGGGTCTACAGCTAAAAGAAAAGCATTTCTCTTTGTACTGTATGCAGATTAAAAAGACCTATTTGTTCCAATCACAGTTTCTGTCTAAATTATTGTTGGTAACACCAAATCTATCTTACTTTGCCATGATCTACAGTTGAAAGCACAGGGCTGTGGACCTGAACAGCTTGTCACTGTCTCTGTCTTCAGCACCCCTGGATACTTCACTGACACCCAGGATTTCCTTTCACAGTCTCTTTCTTGGTGTATGCCAAGCAGCTGGAAGGCTGCTTGCTCCCTTGTTGCTGAGTCATGTAGCTGGGCTGAACAGTAAAGATGCCAAAATAAGGGGGATAGTTTGGTCAAATGACAATCATCCACATGGACAACCTAGAAAGGGATCGGTGCTTCACTTCCCCAGTGAAAGGGCTGTATGGATCAGCATGAATTACTTGATCCTGCAATGTAAGTTTTCCTCTATTTTGAAATTGGAAGGGATATTAAATGAGGATAGAGGTGAGGTTGAAATTTGATGGAAAGGAAAGGTTATGCCACGGTACAAATTGGACCATTATCACTTTCCTTCTCTAAAAGAAAAAGGCAGAGGAATAAATGCAGGACAATATCTAGAGCATCTCTAGGATTGGCATCAGACTGGTAAATCCCAGAATTTGTAAGAGACCATGATTGATTCCATCCCACATCCTTCCCCATCTGTCATTCAGGAGCTACAGATAGCAGGAAAGTCTGACTAGAGGTGGTCCCTAACCACAGCATTTTTAACGGTAAAAAGGTCTCATGATTTCCATGAGAAATTATCTCAGTGTGTCTTTTGGGGGCGCTAGGCTTTGCAGCCATTTCAGTAGTACAGTTGAGGCTGACAGGGACCAAAAGTCAAGCACAACAGAGAAAATTGTCTGTCACAGTAGGTCAGGCATTTCAGGTGGCATTTGAATGAAAGGATCTGTAATGTCATGTGGAAGTTCCTTGCAGCATGGAGAAAAGTGTGCTAGATTGAATTAAATTCTTCCAGAGCTCTGGGCATCTGGATTTGGTTTTGCAGTTTGGACCTATGTCCATATTTCCTGCAAGTGGAACTAGCCTGTGCAACAGTCAGCATAAGCATATCAGTATGGAATATAAATCTACAAATAGAGGTCTAAACCAGCACAACTTTACTGGATCTCCATCGTCTGTTAAAATAAGACACAATGCTTTTTTCATCATTTAGCCTTATGTATAATGTCTTTTAAAAGCTCTGTAATACCTCCAGTATCTGGCTCTTGAAATGTCAACGCAGATAAACAGCACACAGACCTTTACATGTTTCCTGAGTATTTATACATACATCTTGTAGCCAGTACATATACTCTCCCTTTTCTTCCTATCTTGCCTTCCCATAGTTTTGCTCTATCTTTTTAGAGCCTGGATATGTGCAACAGAATTCCTTTATTAAAGCAGCTTGCCAATGTTTTCTCTGTCTTCAGCACTGTGGGGTATTTCATTGACACTCAGGATCTCCTTCGATATTCTCTCTCTGTCTCTCTTGACATTTTTGCAAGGAGGGAGAAAGAGGCTGGGGGAAGGTGCATATAATGCTTCTACTGCTGAGCAGTATGAATTATATCTGCTGGAGTAATAGTGTGAAGTGGCAGGGATCCGTTTTGATGAATCTCATGCTGATTTGTAGCCCCAATTCTAGCTGTAGGTAACACTGAACACCTGTTTGGAGTACTAGAGAGATGGAATAAAGCTCTGTACAGTAAATATGCTGTGTACTGTAGCTGCTTGTTTATTGTCAGACAGTAATTAATTTGCAATTATATTTTGAAACATACCAGAAGAGAAGTGCACTATAATTCCTACCACCCAGAAAGAGGCTCAGCAGTGACACTTGTTAAACTGAGCTGGCTGATTCTCTCTTTTCTCATCACTGATTGCTTTTTTCTTTTGTCTCAGTACAAAACTGAAAGTTACAAAAGACACTTCTATAAAGATTTGTGCCTGGCTCTGTGCTACTCTAGAACAGTATGTCTTAAAAACAAACATACACATGAAAGAGGGGGTGTGATTATCGATCTGATTTTCTGTCTGTCATCCCTTGCTTTACCACATCATTCACAGTGTCCAACCACAGAAGGACTTTGTGAGCCCCATTCTTAACTTCCTACCTCTGAAATCTTTGTCTTTTCATCCATGTGCCTCCTTTGCTTCTGTTTAGATCATTCAGAATCATCTGCTAAGATATTTGATGAAGAGATTAATCCTTCTATGTGTCTCTGAGTCTGGTGATAGCTCCTATGAAAAGCACGCCCTTACCCTCAGTCTAAAAAATTCTCACAAGCCCATCGCTGGCTTTAAACTACTCCTGTGTTTTTTTGCATCCCTCTGCAATAAGCTCCTTATGAACTATTCCTTTCTGAAATTCCTCTGTAATTTCTTTCAATATGTCTTACATAGCTGGAAGCCTGGCTTTTCAAAAGTAGACCCAAAATTTGGTTTCTGCTAGCACATTGAACAGAGGAGTCAGAAGCTCCTGTTTGCCCTCAATGCCATAGTATTATTGCAAGAAAATAGATGTTGCTGTATTGGACACTGCAGCAAGTGTTTTCAATGCAATTTTACAACTAATGTTTAGTTACTTTGACACAGTTTTTAGAAATAGGTTTCAATTGGATTGACAGCAATTTGCTTGTTTCTTCCCTGCTTTTCCCTAAAAGTGATGTATCTATTCTCAGGTCAATGCTTGATACTAATATTTCTTTCCTCCCCTGTTTTTCTAATAGTCCTATTATGTATTTTCTTTCATCTTTTTACTAGTATTTCCATTTTTGAAGAGCTGATACTGAGATATTTTAAAGATATGTGCAGAAGCTTAAATTAAAAATCTAAATTTGAAAGTTGATCCTTAGTATTTCACTAAAACTTAAAGCTTAAATGCATAATTGTGTTTCTCTTGTAACTGTCTCATGGTTGCACAAAAATATATGTTCTCCCCTGTGCACATTGAGGTTTGTAGCTGAGAATATTGATCTTAAAATGGTAGAGACTGACTTGTTTTATACAAATTTATGATCAACTATACATATGTGGAGTATGTGAACAATCCTTTGACAGTAAAATAAGAAATAAATCAATATGCCTCAGAGGGAGTGTTAACTTAATTTGCAATTACGTCAAGTAAGGAAGAAAATGAGAAAAATACTGGCTTCCTCTGAAAATCTTATCTTCCCAAATACAATATTTCTTTGACATTTCACATATACTGAAAAGTTTCACCTGAGAAATTCATTTCCATTGCTTTCACTTGGTGTCCTATGGTGACTGATATAAATATTTTATTAGGCAAACCTGCAGGTTTCTGAAGATTATATGTCTTATCAAGTTGACCCTTATAATTATGTTGTCTTCTGTAACTGTGGGATCTCTTTTAATTTTGTAGTCTTTTTGTAAATATTGAACCACAAAAATATACAACCACAAGTAAAATCTGACTGTGAATAAGAAAAGGTGTAAACAGGCCTCTTCTTGCTCAGGAAGATTCCCATTCTGCTTGTTGCTACAGAGACAATGCCTTAATTATATGTTAGTAGCTGGACACAGAGCAGCATATCCTCAGCTTGTGAAAAATCTGTTTTCCCGGGCTGTTTTTCTTTTGTTCTCATTTAAAGTAATCACTGTGGATGCTTTTCTATCTTTCTTTTATCCCCATCTTCTTCTTTCCTGGAAAATGAGACTCAGTGGGGAAAAGTTTCAGTTCAGTTGCTCTGTTTTATGCACAAAGCAGTAAATGAGGGTTTGCAGTCCTGCCAAATTGAGATGAAGATTGTACATACAGAGGAAAATGCTTTCATTTGATACAGGAATATTTTATACTTTTTTTTTATCCCTGGAAATTAGTTCTCATTTATATACTTCTATGGCCTTCTGTTACATTTATTAAAACATTGCTTCTGTTATTCTCTGCTTCTGTTTTCTGCAGTTATTTACTTAGGACTTTGACTGTTCTTTTCCTGGGCAGCAGCAGAAACCATACACAAGTCCTATGAAAGAAGAGGTTGGGAGGCTCTGTGCAGGTATTTACAGGCCTCAGTAAAGGCATGTAAATCAGTTTGATGCCCCAGTGTATTCTAGTCTATCACTTCCTAAAGAAGGAGATGAGCTGAGTATTGGCTCAGCTACTTAATGCAGATGGGGGTTTTGGCTAACATTCATCCCATTTAAATTTAGCACACAGCTGACTTACCTAATTTAAAGCAATGTTCCTTCTTATGCAGTGGAGAAAAATGTACCATTTCAGAAAGTGATTCAGGTTTTAAATTAACTGAATCATCCCCTTGAACCATCTTTTTCCATACATTACAGGGACAGCTACAACCCTAATTAAGACACCGTAATTCAGTGTCAGCATTCATTTGGGATAGACTTTTGCCCATTTAGCAGTGGGTGTTGTTTTGTGGCTGCCATGTTGTGGTGGGATTTGTTACAGGCAATGCAGGAGGCAGCAGATTATTTCCAGTGTTCTGCCTTTTCTGCTTCTGCAGGCTGTTTCCTCTTTGTTTGGAGTTCTCTGCCAAGGTAGGATCTACAGTTCCAGAAATAGCCACTAGGATAGAGGGCATCTATTTCTAAGTAATTTCTTGCTGTTTAAAAATATAAAACCAGGGGGAAGTCTAATTATGTGACACAGAAGATAGTCACAGAGCTTAAAATCAGTGATATCAATCTACAAGGTTACATTTTATTAAGACTTCCTTAAGAATTTTGAAAGGCTGTTTTACAAGAATTGTTGTTGATGCACCAACAATGGGCAAAAGCTATTGCAGTCCTGGATAGAAGGTAATGAAACGGGCTCAAAAGAAGAATATTTCTTTTATACCTCTAGGTCTTTCTAGAGAAGAATTGAGGTGCCTTTTGAATTTCTGCTGGAATGACTTGCAGATAGAAAAGGGTTCTGTGGCAGCAGAAGTGACTCCATTTTCTCAGTAGACCTGGAAAGACTTGCCCAAATGTCTGATGGCTGTGCACTGACAGAGTCCTGCTGGCTTGTGCCTGCAAAAGAAAAGAAGGCATCAGGAGCAGCCAGCATGGACTCACCATGAGGAAATCATGCATTACCAATGTGATAGCCTTCTGTGATTACGTGGCAAGATGGAAGTTGCCTACCTTGACTTTTACAAGGCTTTTGGCACTATCTCCCGTAACATCCCGGTAGGTAAGGCAGGAGATGTGGGGTGTGAGGACAGTGAGGTGGATCAAGAACTGGCAGAGCTCAGTGGGTCATGATCAGTGGAGCAGAATGCAACTGGAGGTCTGTAGTCTGTGGCATTCCCCAGGGATCAGTAGTGGGTCCAGTCTTATTTAACTTGCATATCAGTGAGCTGGACAAAGGGACAGGATGTACCCTCAGCAAGTTTGCTGACAGTATGAAACTGGGGCAGTGGCTGATACTCCTGATGGCTGTGCTGCCATTCAGCAGGACCTTGCTCATCTGAGAACTGGTCAGAGACAAAGCTAATGGGGTTCAACAAGAGCAAGTGCAGGGTCCTGCACTTGGCGAGGAATAACCCCAGGTACCAGCACAGGCTGGGAGCTGACCTCCTGCAGAGCAGCTCTGCAGAGAAGAACATGGGAGTACCAGGGAATGGCAGGTTGGCATGAGCTGGCAGTGCCCTTGCAACCAGGAGGGCCAGTGGTATCTTGGGGGACACTGGGAGGAGTGTGGCAGGTCGAGAGAGTTGATCCTGCTCTTCCATATGGCCCTGCTGAGGCCATATCTGGAGTACTGTGTTCAGTTCTGGTCTCCTCAGCACAAGAAAGACAAGGAGCTATTGGAGAGAGCCCAGCAAGGGGTCACAAAGACAATGAGGGTTCTGGAGCACCTCTCTTATAAAGACAGAATAGGGGAGCTGGGCCTGTTCAGTGTAGAGAAGAGAAAACTCAGGGTCTCATTAATGTGTATAAATGTCTCAAAAGCTGGTGTCAAGAAGAAGGTATCAGGCTCTTTTCAGTGGTGCCCAGCAACAGGACAAGGAGAAATCATTCAGGAAAAAAAGGGTAGGGGGAACTAAGGTGAGAGCTAGCAACTGAGTGCTGAGGGAAACCAGGATTCTGGTTTTGAGCTGTCTCCTAAGTCTTTTTTCATTTAATTGCAAGCATCCCTAAGGAGCTGGGCACAAGCAGAAATTTCTTATTTACTCCCACCCTGCAGTTTTCTATTTTGATAATGTGTGATTTCATATGATTCCCTCTTCACAGCCCCTCTACAGTGAAATGTCCTTGCTGGAGACCAGTGTTTCTACATGTTGATGTTTTTAAAAGTGAAGCAGTGTCAGGAGGGCCAAAGGCATCCTGAGAAGCCAAGAGATTCTTTAGCATCTCTATGGAATGGCCAAGAGTCAGAAGTTACTGACATTATTACCAGTAATGGTATCCCTGTATTTTTATATTCAAACAAGAGCTGTTCACTTCAATATAGAGTTTATGAGTTACTATAATTTAATTTCTACAGCTTTGATTGCTAACAACAAGGTGTGAAGTGATAAAACAGTATTTCTTATATTTATATTGTTCCAAGAAGTGTAGGTTTATACTGGAAACTGATTCAAAACCAACAAATCCTGAAGAGGTGCATTTCAATAAAAACCTCTAAAAGTTCTTGAAAAGAGAGAGGCGCTTGCCTGCACAGACAATGCAGTGAGAGGTGTGGGATCAGAGAGTGTGCACTGCATGCCTTGCAGACAAGAGGAACCCCTGGGAAATGGAGGGACTAAGGCAAAATCATAGAATCATACAGTACCAGTCTGGAAGGGAATCTCAATGATGACCTGGTGCAAACTTTCTCAGTAAAAGCATGGTCTAGACAAAATGGCCCAGAACCCCGTCCAGACAAGACTAGTGTTAAAGAATCCAACTCTTCACTAAGATTATTTCAATGGCTGATCATTCTCATTGGGAAAATTTTTCCTCTTATGTCTGGTTAGAATCTCCCCTGGAGTAACCTGTACCCATTAGCCCATGTCTTTTCCATGTGACTTCTTGTAAAAATAGAATTTCTGCCTTTTTTTTTTTTTTTTTTTTTTTTTGTAAGCCACCCTTTACATGCTAGAACACAGTGATAAGGTCTCCCTTCAGTTCTCAAGACTGAACAAAACCAGTTTTCTCAGCCTTTCCTCACATGGGACGCTTTTGAATTCTATGATCATCTTTGTGGCCCTTCCCTGAACCCTCTCTAACCTGTCCACATCTCTTTTGTGGGCCAAAACTGAACTCAGTATTCCAAGTGTGGCCTAAGAAGTGGTGAGTACAGTGGGATAATGGCTCCTTTATCTCTGCTGATGCAGCCCCTGTTGATGCAACCCAGCCAACCCTGTTGGCTTTCTTTGCTGCAGAATCCCACTCTTTCACTAACATGGAACTTCTTATCCACCAGAAAACCCCGGTTTCTTTCCACAAACATCTTCCCTGCTGGGTAGGTCCCAGCCTGTGCTGCACTCCTTGATCAAGTCTTCACGGATGCAAGACCTTACCCTTGTCTTTATTGACTTTCCTAAGGTTCTTGTTAACCCACTCCTCCAGCCTAGGCAGGTCTGTCTTTAGGATGGCTCTCCCTCCTGAAGTGTTCACTTCCCCACTCAGTTTAATATCATCAGCAAACTTTGTCAGGGTACACTTGACCCCATCATCCAGATCACTTATGAAGATACTAAGCAGTGTTGGACCCATTGTTGACCCCTGGAGCACCCCACTTGTGGCAGGCTGTCACTTTGGGAGCTATTTGCCACCACACTTTGGGTGCAGCCTGTCAGCCAGTGCCCCATCCATCGCATGGACCACTTGTCCAGACCACAGCACATCCGCTTCCCTAGGAGGTGGCAAGCCAAAAGCTTGAAGAAATCCAGAAATCCACAATGCCCACCCCTCATCAATCAAGCAGCTTACTTTGTCATAGAAGGTGATCAGTTTTGTCAAGCACGATTTACCTTTGGTGAATGAAAACATGGAATAAAGATTCAGACCGTGGCTGATACTGCATGGGTTCAGTTTGTCACTGTCGTGGTTTAGGAGTGATATCCCCATTTAGTGTCCCCACTGAAACACTCCAAACCACACACTGTTTGCTCACTGCCCCATCCCCCTCTGTTTCCCCCTGTGGTGGATGAAAAGGGGAGTTGGAGGCACAAAAGGCACAGATCACGGGCTGAGATAAGAACAATGTACTGGAAAGAATAAGACTATTAACAATGAACAATAACAGCAACAATATTAATAATAGACTGTACAAGAAACAAACTATTTGTGCACAAGTGCTCACCCCCGAAAAGACCCAACTGCTCCCTCTGCCATGTTGCATGACCTGGGACAGACCCCTTCCCTCATCCTTGGAAAATGACCTGAGGTGAGATAGAGTAACCTCTGAGTCCTAGCCATGCCCCTTCATGGGTACTGCAAGAAATTAACAGTGTCCTGGCCAGAACCAGGACAGTCACTGTGCCTGCAATCCTAAAACTGCAGCAGAGTGAGTGAAAGAGCTGCTTCAAGGTCCCTTTTGAAAGACTGTGACACTTAAATTCCTAAGCATCCTCACTGCATAGCTCATTGCACAGGCTAGGAGGACTTGGCTAACAAGCATTGTAACTTGTGTTGATGGAAAATGGTTTAGAACCACAAGTGTGGTAAATCTTGACAGTATTAATTGAAATCTGCTGTGTTTCTCCCAAGTACTGTAAAGCTCTCTCACTTTCTAAAAGACCCCATGAAGTTGTGTGCATAAGAACTGACAAGTGATAGCAGTGGCTGTGATTACAGTGGGCTTTGTAGTTACTTGAGGTTACAGAAAAGTGTGCTTTTTTCACTTGGATAGTAATTTTGTGTAATATCCTGTAGCACACAATGGAGAAAAAACTCACCAAAATGTATAATCTTACAGAGCAAGCTAAATCTGCACTGTCAAAAAAAACCAAACCAAACCTAAGTAAATGTTCTGTTTTCACTGTTCTCATTTTGTGTACTGAAGGAGCTGGGGACCATGGAGGCTGTATCCTAATGCTGCCCATGTTGCAGTGAAAGGAGGCCCACTTTAGATAAACACTGAATCCAATTTCAGTCAGCCCTATATCTCTCAGCTGCAATTTATTTTTCTTTAAATATGCAGAATGAGACTCAGAGCTTTTCATTTCTTAAGAGATGAACAACTGGAGCACTACGACACATTTATATAATGCTTAATTTCAGAAGCGAGGAAATTAGACAAATGGATATATTGAGCCCAGAATTTAGATCAGGGTTCAGCTTCTGAGCTTAATGTGGTTTATTAGCCTTTTAAATGATGTTCCTTTTTTGATGTAGTCTCTATCACCATTACAGTCTCTTCCCATTGAAGTTCTTCATTGTGTATCTGTTACAAATTCTCACTGAGTTGTGGGGGAGGGTGAAGCTAATTAGATTGTTATTGGTGATAATAAAACATATCCATTGCAACTTTTTCCCACGTGTCTGGGAAAAGGTAGGTTGTCAGCTTAGCTTCCTTTCCTCATGGGAAAACTCCCAAAAAGTACCTGTTAAATGCAGGAATTCACACTGTGGTGAAGACAAGAAGGAATGGGAAAACTATAACTCCATGTTACCAGCCCACTACTGATGTGTGGTAAGAAATATTGGAGAGTATTCGACCACATTAAACAGGATTTATATGGTTACACAGAGCTAAAACTTGTGCATACTGCAGCATATGAGGGGTTTTTGCAATTTCTCCATCAGCTCCTAAAGATGGCACTTTTCTCCCAGATTTTTTTTTTCTTCAAGTTCAAGACAATTCTTCCTTCAGGCTGAGGTGTTTTGTTTTTTTTTTTAAACTTTCTTTATCTATGCAGACATTTTAATTCACATTTCAAATCTGAATCAAACAAGTTGAAAACATATTCTAGAGTTCAAGCAATGAACTAAATACTGAGTGACTATTGTGCCATCAGTCTTTTTATGCTGGTTATTTTCTACCTGTACATGAATGGCTTTCCCTCAGGTCTCCTGTATCTTTACAAGGAGTCTAGAACAGCTCTCAATTCCAAAGCACACCAGTTTCACCACAAAAGTCTCAGGAAAACCATAAGCAGGTAGTTAACGTCAAACTGATAAGCAGACACCCTCAGAGGAGAGCACACATCCACATCAGCTATTTTGAGTCCATAACTAAGGTGGAATTTGGAACTATTGCTTTCAGAACTTAAGTTCCTTTAGGGGCTAAAATTAGCCAAGAGTCTTTAGAGCCTTTAGTCCACTACAGCATCAGAGCTTTGTGCTCAGGAAGATGTTAAGCACCCTTTGCTAGAGGTCTTTTGTCCTTGCAGTAAATTACATTAATGAAAATTAGATACAGTTGCAGTAAAATATTTTCTTTTTGTGGTCTTTTATGAATTGAAAAATTCAAAATTGTAGAGTTTATGGAAGTTCATTTGATATACAACAAAAGCTATCTACCCAAAGAAATTTTTGTTTCTTCATCAGCTGTCCTTTCGTGAGAGTTTTTCCTATTAACTAATGTTTGCAGTGTGCTTTGAAGATGAAAGCATTAAGTGTTTCATGTTATTAGTACTATATTACAAAGCATGTTGTAGGTATGTGGAATGGAATTTTCATGGAATATAGTTATTTCACATACTCGCACTGAAACAACTTGGTGCATGTTCCCTGGTGTGCATTGAATAAGGGGAATAGAAATTTATCATTGTAGAAACTACTCCTTTATGGTTTTATCTATAACACAACTTATATAAAATCAAGTTTAGGTCAAACTGGAATCTGTTTCTGAAAAAAAAACATATCTGCAAAATCACTGAAACAGTTTGGGAGTCAGTTTTCACTCATATCCCCCCAAGTGCTTTCCTCAAGCTTACCATTAAAAACATCTCCTTTATTTTAAATTTATTGCATCAGAGGAAATGTTTGAAAGCTGTCATCTCCCACAGAAAGGCACTACAACATTTACGTTCAAAGAGCATGAGTCATTTATAAAAGTGGGGCTTAGATGTGTAAGTTACTCAACTGCTCTTCAAGATTGGGTCCTTTCCAGTAATATGAAATAGTTGTGCATCTTTGGCTATCATAATGAAAGCTTCGTGCATCACAACCCAGTAGTTTACTTGAAGAGTGAATGAAATGATGAAAAAAGAGAGTAGACAAGGTAGTAGGCAAGGCCGGAGGAGCAGAGCTGGAAAATCATCTGGTTCAACCCCCCAGGCAGAACAGGGCAGACAGAATATATAGTGTGTTCCTTTTTAAACAAAAATTGTATTTTAAAACTCTAGGAAGATTAATTGTGCAAAACCAGAGGTGTTTATTTCCCCAATTCCAGTGGCCCCTCCGACCCTCTCAGGGCTTAAGAAATGAAGCAGGTAAAATATCCAGCTTGTTGTGCAAAATATTTGGGAGTACTTTGTCCTGGAAGAGGATTCTGTGCTACAGGAACCTGTACTACATTAATACATTAGAAGTTTGCCTTTTCTAGTAAAACCATGACCAAAATCCCACAAGTGAGGCAGACACAATGCTCAGAATGAGCTCCTTCTGAGATTTTAGAAAGGGTATGGGGTTAATTTATGACTTAATAACACTGGCAATTCCAGTTACTTAAAATCCAAAGATAAGGGAAGCTACGTGCATCTCCCTTTGTCAAATCTTGCTTAATAAAGAAGCTGTCCCCATGTCCAACAGAGCCAATGTCAGCCAGCTCCAAGATGGATGTGATGCTGGCCAAGGCCAAGCCAATGAGACGTAGTAGTGGAGCCTCTGAGATAGCATATTTAAGAAGGAAAACAAAGTTATTGGGCAGTTGTAATTGTGCTCAGAGAAGAGCAGAGTGACAGTATGTGAGAAGAACAGCTCTGCAGACACCAAGGTCAGTGGAGAAGGAGGGGCAGGAGGTGCTCCAGGTGCTGGAGCTGAGGTTCCTCTGCAGTCCACAGTGCAGACCATGGTGAGACAGCCCTGCACCTGCAGCCCATGGAGGACCATGGGAATGAGGAGATCCACCTGCAGCCCATGGGGGAGGCCCATTTCAGAGGAGGTGCATGTCCAAAAGAAGGCTGTGACCGCATGGGAAGCTCCTGGCAGGGTCCTGTGGAGAAAGAAGCCCATGTTGGAGCAGGTTTCCCGTGGAATTTGTCACCCTTTGGGGAACCCATGCTGGAGCAAGCTTTTCCTGTGGAAAGAAACACACATTAGAGCAGTTTTTAGCCCATGGAAAGGACTCATACTGGGGAAGTTTATGGAAAACTGTCTCCCTTGGGATGGACCCCACACTGGAGCAGGGGAACGTCTCTTGTCCCTGAGCAGAGGCAGGAACAACATGCGATGAATTGACCATAAACCCCATTCCCCATCTTCCTGCATCATTGAGGGGGAGGAGGTAGAGCCCAAGAAGAAGGGAGGGGTGGGGTAAAGTGATTTTCAGACTTGTTTTATTTATTATTATCATCCTGCTCTGATTTTGATTGGCAATAAATTCCTCAATTTCCCCAAGCTGAGTCTATTTTGCCAGTGACAGTAGCCAATGAGTGATTTCTCCCTGTCCTTAACTCTTAAACCTTTCACTATGTTTCCTCTCCCTTGTTCAGTTGCACAGTGGGGTGATAGAGCAGCTTTGGTGGGTACCTAGCATCCAGCCAGGATCAACACACCACACCAGTGTTAACATAGTCTCTGGTACTATGCCAGCGTCTATGAAAATAATGATGCACATTTAAAAAAAATCCTTTAAAATATTTAGGCTCAAAGTAGAATTAGAATCTTGGACACGAATGAAATGGAGACATCAAAACAAGTTTACACAGAGTTTGCATAGGCAGTGATTTGGGTGCAGAATTTTGGAAAATTTGGAGGTGATAGTTAGAGGGAGGGATGCAATCTAATTATGAAAAGAATTGTCCAAGTTAAAACAATAGTTTTACAGTTACTGAATTCATGGTAATTAAATCACAGGGTTTCTTCCTTAGGCTTTGAAGATTGGCAGCACAGTTCTTGTAATCCTCTTCTGATCTTCTCAGGGCATCAGGACTGTGGTTTATTGACATGTAATTAGATCAGGATGTCACTACATCAATGTCAGTGTAAACATCACTAAGTAAGTAGCTGATCCTTACAAGATCAGCAACCTAATCTCCTCTGGGATGCCAACAGTCTTTGTTAACACTTAGGCTTAGGATTGTATCTGTTCTTTTAATGCCAGGCTCCCAACAACCCTGGGAGCTTTGACATCCCAAGTCAACCAGCAGCTGAAGCTCAACTAGTCATACTGAGGTTTTGGCAATTGCAATACATTGTCTGCAAATAGATTTTATTGCTTACACAGCAAACAAATAATAAAATCTTGCTGTTCATGGGACAGGCAGGGGACACAGGTGGACTATGAAGTTTATTTTTTTAAGCTGACTGTGAATTACCTGCTGTATAGGTAGCTGAAATTGCTGGCTTTTAGCAAAACCCGTGTAATGGCTTATTTTTTACAGGCCTATTCACAGCTTTAAAAATTTGCAATTGCAATTGAAAGAAATCTTATAAAATTCTATGTGAAAAGATTATTAATAAATTGTATTTTAAATTGCCAGCACTACAATCAAAGGAAATTGTTTCGTGGAGAGGAGGTTTGAAATAAATGTTACACTTCTAAAAACTTTTTTTTAATTGAGAAAAATATCCATGAATTTATTTTATTTTGAGGAAACAGAAAAGATACCTTAATTTGGATCACTTTAGTTTATCTGTTTTGTCCACAAACTGTAAATGTAGTTCTGTGGTCATAAGATTGTCAGCCTTTATTAAACTGAGAATATTAAAACATTTTTCAATGGACTCGTGTACAGTTAATGTCTACAGAAATAATCTTGATTTTCTTACATAGCTTTCAAATGTGCTTTGGAAATACATTGTAGACCATTGGGTTTCATCAGCACAGTTTGAAAAACACAGGTTGTGCCCCATATTTGAGCAAAATTTTCATTGGCTCTAATCAAAATTAAGATGTCAAGCTTTTACCACATGTTTTTCTAAAAGATTAAAATGCAGCTGTGAAACAAAGGGAAAAAAAAGGTTTTGATGTCGATGTCTAAAACCCTGCCTATATTGAATTGTTAGCCACCATGGGTGTATTTTTCATGTTTTGGGAGTATTTGGGGAGGTGGGGAGAATGTATTTTGTCAAACATTTTGATTATATGACATTTGTCACTGTAAATATGTGTAGGTGTGTAGACACAATTATGTAAAATGAGGAGATTAAGCATCTAAACAACAGGGATTACAAATATCAGTGTGCTGAGCTGATATCCATTTTAGCTAGACTATAGAAATATGAGTTAATTTTAGGTGATTGCCTGGAAAATTAACAAATGGATACTTCCAAAGATTTAGGAATATTTAAGGCTCTAAATAAGCTGAAAGCTATCAGCAGAATTCAGAAACTAAATAAGTTTTAGCACTTGCCTCTGGATTTATTTGTTATCTGAGTATCTGGTAGTTTGTGAGCAATGAATGTGAGTGGGCCCTATTATGTAATTTCTCTAAGCTAGTGCACACCTTTAGAACAGCATGGAAAAAAAACCCCAAACCACTACCAAAAAAAGGAAAAAAAAAATAAAGCCTTGCAAGCTTTTGTGTGGGGATGTATGTCCCTGTGGGGAACTGCAGCACTGAGAATCAGGAGCCTACTGCTATTATGTCTGCGGGGTTGAAGCTGGACAGCTGCTCTTTGTGTCCTTTGTGCTCAAGGGCTTGGACTTTTCATGGATCTGTTTGCTCTGACCTGCATACATATCAGAAAAACTTGGAGTAAGGAGAAACCTAGACTATATCCAGAGGACGTGCATGGTAGAACATTCGTTGATGAAGCCAGTCAAAATTCATGCATATGACTATTTTAAAACTCTTTTCCCTGGAGACTGATTTAATAGAATAAAAATATTTCCACATTTGAAACTACACTTCTGAATTAAAATAGGTTTTAAGCTAAAAAAGCTGTTAGTGTTTTAGAACTGGGAAACTGGGGGAGGGGGGAAGCCTGAATACAAAGTTAGAAATAATTGCCTTTTCCTTCCCTTGGTCTCAGTCAGAGTGAGCCTTTCTTACAAACAGAGATTTAGGAAAGTTTTGAATGGTCTTGCTGCAAGATGAAATGTTTGTATTTGGTAACACCTATGAGGATATACTGGAATGTAGAAAGTTGGGGCCTCCTCCTAAAAGAGGAATTCCAGGGTAATTTATTCATGCTTGCTCTCTGTGCCTGAATAATTGCCATATAAACAGACCAGTAATCATGTTAAAACACAAATTGATAGGCAAGGGAAATACTTTTTAAACATGCAAAGAACATGCCTTTCAAGAATTATGCGATTTTATCCGACTTTAGAAATTATTTATTGACGTGAGACAAATGCACTGTTTAACATCTGAGTGCACATTAAAAAACCTGTTTCCTTTTGCAGGTAACACATTAATGGGATCTTTCAGAGAGAGAGCTTATTGTATTGAAGGTTAGGCAGAGGTTTGGGTCATTTTGTGTAACAAAGTAAAGGTTTTCATGGTTTCCACAGTTGTTAATCCTTTAAACGTTACTTCATAAAACAAAAATTAGGTTCATTAAAAAATATCCACTTTTTTGTTTTTGAAATGAGCACTGTACTGTGAATGTATCAGTCCCTTTCCTATTTGTCTAAGGAAACGAGCTTATGTGAATAAGGCAAACTGAACAAGACCTCTTCCAAAAACACTCCACCAGTCAAAGCTGGAAAGGTCAAATTGTTTGAAAATGACTAATGATTAGTTTATAATTCCTTTATACACAGGTTCCATAACAATGGAATTAATCTTTAGAGGAAAAACATTAGAAGGTAGTTTACTCCCAAGGGAGACATGCTGGGGTTTTGTACTAATAGTTATGATGAGCACTCATCAGGACAGACAGCAAAACCCCAGGATGTCTCATTGTTTAATCAGTTCGGGTAATATCAAGTTGATTAATCAGCTGCGCTTCCTTCTGAGAGAAGCTGTTCTGTTTGCAGCGGTGGCAGCATCCCACTCTGCCCATCTCAGAGTGCTCTCAGGAGATCCAGTCTCTGACTCTGGGCAGAAAGAGCAATGTTTCACTAATCTTTTTCCAATTTTCCTTCTTGTTGAGGTTTGGGGAAGTTTTTCCATACATTTTGGGGGTTTAGGGTGTGTTTCTTTTGAGCAGGAAAATGCTTTGAAATTAAATCCTAGGAGCATTTTTTCTACGTGTTGTGACTAATTCTAGGATCTAGAATACAGCTTCACTGATTTCACTAAAGACACACCTTCCCCTTGAGTACATTGAGAAGAAGATTTCACTGTTTAAGTGGAATCTGTCTCAGTTTCTTTAATAAAGATTTTTTTTTTTTTTTGAGCTGTACTAGAGGTGTGGGGCAAAATGAGGAAGGACATGATAGCCTTCTGCATTTCCCATCCCCAGCACATCCAAATCCTGCTGAGCAAACCCAGGGTTGTTTTGGTGCATACCAAACCAGGGAGTATGCTCGTTTCACTCATGGATGATAATCACAGCAGATCCCCATCTCCATGGTTTTACTCCTTTTCGTGGGTAAACCTTGTTGGCACCCTGAAGCACATGTTTGCACACAAACAAATGGTGCAGCACACTTAGATTTATGTGCTTTTGCATTATGGTGTATTTAAGGGCAGGCATATATGATTGAGAGGTAGGTGCAGAGGCTGCCATTTGGATAAATCATTGCATGTGTGAAATCCTGTTCCCAAGCTGCACTCCAGGGGCTAAACTCAGTGCAAAGGAAAGATATTCTACTAAATGTGTTTTTAAGCATTACAGGAGTTGTGCTTCAGTCATAAGTGGTACACATGAGTATCCTTTGAAGTCTGTACACTTCAGGAATGCATAGTTAGAGAAGGAGAGGGAACATGATGGTCTGTGACAAATTCCTACATGGTACAACTATCTATGAGTCAAAATCCTGAGCTTCATAGAGTGCAATGAGCCTGAAACTGTAAAAAAAGACAAATACAGTTTTAATTTGCAGTGAGATAAATTCAATAACATACAAGGAGATATGCTGTGCGTACATATAGTTGGAGTGCTGCAGTAGATCAAAACAATGCTTCTTTAAAGTGAAAACTATTTAAAATTATTTTATCAATTTTGAGTTATACTATTTGTTCTGAAAGCCTGAAAATGCTCATTTATCCATTTTGCAAACACAAAAGAGAATTATGAAATGGCAATAATGACCAGTGAGATTTTATAAAGCCATTTACTATTACTACCCAATAATTCACTCTAATGTCTAAAGTGTCCTTTCATGACAGCTTTGAAGCAGATCACTGGTGCTTGCTAGCATTTAAGTGCTTCCTTTTTAAAATAAGTTATTGTACATTTTACATGGCTGTACTAGGACATCATGATTTCTTTTTGCTCTGTATGAGGTGAAGGGTTTAAGGAAAGGGCAAAAAAAGCAATATAAGTAGTGCCATACATGATATTTGTTTTTGGAGTTCTTTGAAAGGGTGAATTTGAGAAATATGCAGACTATAAATGGAATTTTGTGTAGTCTAAAGACAAAGAATCTTATCTCATTGGATACCATCGTCTTCTGTCCTCTCCATTTGCCTGTCTCTATGTGTGTCTTCTTTTGTCTAATTGCACAATAATCATAAAGCGATAATGTTTGTAACTTCCAATTCTTATAAAATTGTGACTAAAAGAACAAATGCATGTGCATTAGTATGTGCTATTATCCCATTAGGGACGGAAAGAGAAACATATCTTTGAATTTCAAAGATCTTCAACTTCAGTGCATTAAATTGGAATCAGTCATTTAATGGACAGAGATGGGAGAAGAAAAGATATCTCCTTTTTTTTAATGTCTTCTCATTTTTTTCATTTAAAAATTACTGTAATAGAATACTCTGAGAAAATTCCAGAGTTTAAGAACATCTGCAGGTGTAACTGGAAAGTATCAGTTGCTGCAGAGGTAGAATTTCCACAGATTCCAGGTCGTAGCTCCTTGTTAAATTTCTGAGAAATTTATTTCGTTTAGCTAGCTACCTTAAGTCCTGACATACATAATGACCATTTAATTCTTTTAGGAAAGAAAAAAGAATTCATTTGCTTGGTGTACTTGTTTCAGCTGATTAAGATATACTGAAGCCACAGTGGTCAGAACTTATGGGTAGATGGGGAAATTTCACTTTTCCCAGGGTTACTTTGGACCAATTTTCTCTCTTTTTTTGCTCTTTTTAATTGACTGATGCTGTAGTCAGATATTTGGTTGCTACCTTCTGTCAGTTTTTCATAGATAAGCTTTAAGTGTGTAGTAATTTCTGGTCAAAAAAGACAAAAAAGATGACATTAGATGCCAGCCTAACATTTTCCAGTTTAACTTGCCAGAGGACATATAATCTGAATATTTTATTTCAGATACATCTGTAGAATAATCCTACACTTTACTTTCTATTGAGAAACAAATATTAGACCCTGTTTTTGTAAACACACTGTACGAACTGGTGGGGAACAACTGCATATTATTCAGATATTCTTAAAAATCCACTTTTAGAATAACTTATTTCCACTCATAATGAGGGGATGTCCTACACAGAAAGCTTGCCCTGTGGAGTGGCAGTATGTGTAAAGTAAGATGTGTAAAGTAAGATGAATGAAAAAAGAAGTGGTGATGCAGAGAGCTGTTATTTTTTTCTGTCTCATAAGCAATATGCACATCCCCTGCAAAGGGGAAATTCATAAAGAAAAAATGCTACTGATTGAGCTGTACAAATCATGAATAGCTGATTCATAACAAGTTTTCTCTGTGCTTTAGAGAGATTTGCTATAAACATTTTACTTTCCCTCGATATAGAAAGAGATAACCTCAAAGGTATGGTACAAAGGCCATTCAGGATGATGGATGCCTCTACACTGGCTTCAGTAGGCTTTCAGCCAGGCCACACTGCAAGATTTGTGGTGCTTCCGGTGCTCAAGGGGCCAACATTTTTTCAGAAATGCATTTCCATTAAAAACTTCAATTTTGAGGAGTCATTAGTCATCTGGTTTAGCTCAGATGGAGCAAGCCATGACTTCCTAGCTGTGGTCTTAACATAGATGCAATTTTAAAGAGTATTTTTAGGTAGGTTTCTGGGAACTGAGAAGACATACAGCAATGCAAAAGGGAGGCAGGTAATGTACATCTGAAAGCCAGCAAATGGGTATGTCTTCCCTTTGTCTTAATATTTATCATAGGCTCAGTGTTCATAGAACCCTCTTAGGACATTGATCTTACATAAGGCTAGTTCTGGTGTTTTCAAACTTTTAAACTGCAGCTTTCTGTTCCTGGTCTGAAGATTTTTGAGATTTATTGATTAAATTTTGAAGACTGTCTTGCTGTCACTACTATCTGAGTTATGTGAAAGAAAACATTAGTTAGGAATATTGAATATGTACTGGAAAGACTAACCAGGGACATTCAATCAGCATGGAGGTAAAAATTGAAAAAGCTGCAAATCCCTGCATATTTTTACACCTATTAAAAGACAGCTCTTCTATGTCTACAGATTTGTTTATACTTTTGCTCCTTAATAGGGCAAACCCAGGATAAGGTCAATCAGAAATTTTGCACCTCTGAGGAACACTAGTTTTGTACGGATTATAGTCAGAGACCATAAGGAGAATTCTGGGAATATTAAACAGTTTTAGGAAAGATTTTAGGTTAGCCTGAGGAAGCCTGTCCCTGTACTTCCCCAGACTGGACTTGGTACTCAAGAGTGGGTGGGTGTGTTGTTGGAAAGCACCGGGTTTGCTCACTATCAAATGATAAATCATCCTACAAATCAAGGTACTAAAACCAACTATGAAAAAAATACTAGTTTTTGTTTTGTGATTTGACATATTTTGTGTCATTAAGGGAAATACGAGTTACATTTTAAACTCTTCTTTGCATTTAGGACTATGTTCTTGCCTATTTTTTTAACTAAGCTGCAATAGTCAGGTAATCACTTCAGTTTGGAGCTTTATGAGAGAAAACAACAATAAACATCACACGATACATAATGACATCCTGAAAGTGGGCAGCTTTGCAACTTACATGGATTCTTGCAGCTGTAGGGCCAAGAACTGGAGTTTGATGACCATTGTGGGTCCTTTCCAAACCAGAATACTCTGTGATTCTGTGATCATACATCTCTCATTGAAGGACATATATTACACAATTTTCTATAAACGCCATTACCTTTCCTAAATTTTTGTGTTGTTTTTAGTTTTTCCTTTCTAGCTATCTTTGGCTGTTGTCAGTTTTTGCTTTCTGGCTATCTTCCTGCTGTACTGTCTTGCCTTTGAAGGACAGGATAGAGACCTGCCCTCATATAAGTCATGGGTGCTGAATTGATCCCATAATTGACTTAGGGAAGCTGTGTACCTAAAATTCAAAACTGGAATAATTCTTCCCCTTTGCTGGAGAGGACCAAGTAATTTGTGCAATGTGACAGGGAGACAACTCTTCTTTCCTTTACTTCATGTTTCTGGTCTTATCCTGCCCAGTTACCCATGAGACCTACTGCTTTCTAGATCCACTGACAGCTAATCCTGAAGGTTGCTGGCATATCCCTGTTTAATGTGACAGGCATTAGTCAGGTTGATGGCAAAAAAGTACAAGTAGGTCCAAGCAGCTACAATTCCCAGCTGCAAATGAAACATGTTGGGACAGTCCTCTGGCACTGAGGACAAGAGCTGCAGAGCTACCCATGTTTGTGGCATTAGGTCCAGATCAGGGTGCAAACCAGTGCCTGCAACTGGTGCTCATGAGGGTACTGGGACCTCAGACTACAGAACCCAGGCATGGCTGGAAGCAGACCAGGTGGAAAGCATGGGCCAGTGCCATGCCAGAAACCTGTCACATTGCCTAGCAGTGCAGAGACCTGAGCTCCATTGCCCATTCACCAGTATGGGGGCAGGCTGTGCATCAGCCTAATCAGGCTAATTGCTCCTGTCTTGTGAGTCACACCTCCTCATTGCTTCCCTCAGACCACCTAGCAGACATGCAGAAAAGAAGTGATGAGAGAAGTGGCATGCACATTTCTCTGCCTCTGAGAGCAGAATGCTGCACATGTCCTGCCCCAGGCCTAATGAGGATGCTATTTCAGCTCTCTTAGCCTGGATACCAGGCTGGCTTTTAAAGTATTTACTTTTTTTTATTATTTGTGCATATAATTAATATATGTGCATTGATTTGAGGAATGGATTTAACAATAGGGAAGGGAAAGGGAAGCATTCTTTTAAGGCAGAGGTACATTTGGTGGGATGGGTGTGTCAGGCCGGAGAAGTGTGCACTTGCTGCAGGGTCTATGGTGCTCCAGACATGCTCCTGCCTGACAACAGTGTCTTTAAAAATGCAAATGCTTTGGGTTTAAGATGGCACATAAACTGTGGAAAAAGGATTCATGTAAGGGATTTGCAAGGAAGCAGAAAGGCAAGGTAAGTGTCTCATATAGTGCATGTCAGGGAAGGAAGACAGTTCCCCTTAAACTTATGCATTTCATGTCAGGGAAGGAAGACAGTTCCCCTTAAACTTGTCATGCATTCCTGTGTGTGCATTTCACACACCCTGAGAAAGGTGTCCTTGTTTGGATGGCAAGAGGAATCCTTACAGTACAGGATGCTGAGTGAGCCAGCACCCAAGGAGGAAGACCCATAGTGTTTTGGATTAATCTTAATAGTATCTTGATTGGAGTGTCTTGATTCCCGATTTGTGAGAATTCCTGCAACGGTCAGCCACTTTTGGGACCATTCTAATGGAAAATAAAGCCAAGGACTGGTAGATATTGTAATTGGATGGAGAAATAATTTTCTTAATAAGAAGTAGGGATTGGTATTAGCAGACATGGCACAAATCTGTGTGTGTTTATGTGTCTGTGTGAATACACAAATGCACACACGTGTGTATCAGTATATGTAGATATATAAGTGTATGTAAATGTCAGTGCAAATATAAATAGGTGAATAGAGAGAGAAATTAGTATAAATAAGTACATATATGTGTGTGCTTGGATTTTTCAATAGAACAGAAATTACATGATATAATTTAGGTATTCAGCTATGTAGCTCAACTGGATAAACATGCAAAGAAGAGCAGGTAAAAATATCATCTAACAACTGATAGCCATAAGATGCTAATTAACAATCTAATTTACATGAATTAAAACTGAATAAATAGCACACTGGTATTTTCATCACAAATTTTGCAAAAGTTCTGTAAAGTTGCAAATTTGCAGTGAAGCCTGTTTGTGTTGTATTAATTCATATTGGAAATAAAAAGACAGGTTTAGGACAACCAGCTTCCAAGCAGATCACAGAATGATTATGTGTCAAAAAGCATAGTCAAAAACTAGATTTAGCAAAAACTAGAAAAACATAATTAAAGATGTAAAAATATTAAAAATCACTCTAAAAATTACTGAACTAATTGTGAACTATTGGCCTTTGACATATCGCCATTCTTACTTTATAAATTTTCCTCAACTATAAGATTATCTTTTTATCAACATGTTTCCTAAGATCTCCAGGATTTGTGATGATAAATAGCCTGCATTTCCAATCCAGCCTGATAATAATTGCAAAGAAAATCTCTAGCCTGAATGCTGATTTTGTATCTGATATCATAAATTATACAATATATCTGAGAATAATTTTGGTCCTTCATCTCTACACTAACTTCACAACTCTCCATATTAGTGGCATTTTTTAGAATATTCCCTCTGAAAAATTTACATTTATTCTAAGAAAATGTAGCACATTTGTTATATTATGCACAGTATTCCCCTTCAGCTCTCTAAATCATGTCTGGAAGTCATATCTTTAGTAGAAATGCCTTTCTGCATGATGCACAAGACTGCATCAATTTGTGCTTGGTATATTCAATAGAGATGAAATCATATTCTTAGTTTTCTTGAATAATTTTACTGTTTTCTGGATCTTGGACTTTCAGAGACAAAGTGTTTTATTGTCCCCATATGGTAGAATAATGAAGGATATAATAATTAGGCTAGATTCTGTAAAACTATCGCAAAAAAATACCTTCTTTTTGCATTTTGGAGCAAAAATCTTCAAAAGCTTATTTTGTGATTGGAATTGTTACACTTGCATCTCTAGTTGTTTTTAAGAATTGTGGCAGGATAAACCTGTGCCATGATCATGACTGTGCATTTCAGTACTTCCCAAGGAGTTTTATTTCCCTTTACATTTTTCTGGATTTTCAATATTAATTTTTGATTAGTTTTCTCCCTTAGTTACAAGTTAGTATTAGCTACTGCTAATAAGTTTTGCTTTTTCCTGGGATGGTGGAGACAGAAAAATATGTAGTAACTTTCCGGATTTCCTTACTTTACACCCAAGATGAATTCAAAATAAACCAGCAGTTAGCATCATCAGAAGCAATCAGCTGAGGTAGTGCTTCTGCTCTGCCCCAGAAGAAAAAAAAGGTGGAACAACAAGCAGACAAATCCTCCTCTATTTTGTCAATAACAAGCCATACTTGGCCTTCTTGAAAAAGAAGCTATGGTTTCAAATAGCTGGAAATTGAAGGGCCATTTCAGTAAAGGCTAGTGGTGTAAGTAGACAACTTCATTTTGTAGACCTGTCACTCAGATCACTTCCATCAGGAGGAAACTGATTCTTAGGAAACCCCCACTTACACAGCAGTGCTTGTGGCTTAGGGAACTGGGGTTGTTTAGCTTGAAGAAAAGGAGGCTCAGGGAAGACTTTATCACTCTCTAGAGCTGCCTGAAAGGATGCTGTAGGCAGATGAGAGTCAGCCTTTTCTCCCAAATAACAAGTGATGAGAGGAAACAATCTCAAGTTGTGCCAGAGGAGGTTTAGATTGAATAATGGGAAACGTTTCTTCTCCAAAAGTCTTCCAAGTATTGGAGCAAGCTGTCAAGGGAAGTGGTGAGTCACCATCCCTGGAAGTGTTTACAGTGTGTCTGCGTGACACTTAGGGGCATGGTTCAGTGGTGGACTTGGCAGAGTTAGGTTCATTGTTGGACTCAATGGTCTTAAGTCTTTTCCAACCTAAACAATTCTATGATTTTAACTCCAAACAATGTCCCTTTCCTGAGGCTGGAGTATCACAGCGTGCCATGTTGCTCTGGAAAAGGTCAGGCACTCATGTCTAGGTTGAAAGTCAAAGTTAGACTCAGAAGCTAATGGTAGAGTGTTTGTCACAGGCTTCATGACTGCCTGTGGAGAGTACAGTTTGCTTTCAGAAGACTCAGATTACTGTCAGGCTGAAGGCTTTCTTCCTCACCAGCTGTACAGGAAAATGAGTTTGGCAAGCTCCTAACTCAGCTCTTCAATGCTACATCTAAAGTTAGGTTGGTTTTATTAGAAAGCAGACAAAGTTTTTGCATTTTAGCTGGTTAATTGATTTTGCAGCTGCTGTAACTCAGCATGTGCTCCTTGATGCTCCTAATATTGCTCTGAAATCATATTGGAGAAAAACGTCTCAAACACCTTTCCACCTCTCCTCAAGTCCTGAGCAGAGCACAGTTTGTGTCACTAAAATTTGTTTGCCTGGTTTTGCATTGAGGCTACACCCACTAAATTGTATAGCAACACCAAAAAGTAAAACATGTTAACTTGGCATAGTGCCAGTGATAGAATATCAAGAAAAAATTAAAGGTAGTATATTGAACTGATCCTGACATCTTCAAGTAAAAAAAATCATGCAGTTATGCTGACTGAAGTTCATTTTATCCTCTGCCCATGAAGACTGACAGTTACATTCTTTCCTTTCTTTACTGAAATAACCTCTGATCCTGACTTGACTGATTCTAAATTCAAAAGTTTCTATACAAACGTCATAAACAGCAAGATCCAGGAGCAGTTTTTACCCACCTGTCAAAAGTATCTTAATAAATTCCCTCAGAAAAAATAAAAATGAAAGGTCAGTGAATATGTCTTAAGCAAAGAAAAAGTGTGAAATAAATCAAGGTGGAGGGGGGGAAGAATTATGTGATGCAAGGATTTAAATGTTGTTCCTGGCAGGATCTGAGGACATACTTGAAAGAGCATACCAGAAACACATTTTCATATCACAAAAACCAAATATGTATGAAGATTTCTGTGTTTCATTGCACAGCAATCCCAGTTAGCACATAACTATGACAGAGCTGCTAAGCTACAAGAATGATTGTGAAATTCCAGGGACTTTGAACTTTAGAGTACTTATTTTTATTCTGCTATATAAATGTCCATCCTTTGTAAATAGTTTGTATTTTAAAAGTCTTAGTTTTGCATTGAATTTCTATGGTTATTTTTAGCAAAATGTTTAATTTTAAGATGTTCTAGTGTCTGCCAAATAATAATGAAAATCCCATGGGTATGTTGTTTTTTTCTCCTTCTTATTCTCTGTTTAGTACAAGTCACCTACAGTGCATTTTCAGTCATTATTTAGGAGACTAAAATGTGTATAAGTAATGACTGGATCCTAAAAGGAGAAAAGGAAGCTTTTTAAAAAAGTGCTCCTTACCCTATTCACTGAGCACAGAATTGGGCCCTTATTGTAACAGTACCCTTCTAGGGCTATAGGGTACAAATACAGCAAGCATACCAGATCTCATTTTGCAGGCTGAGAAATGCAATGGATTTCTTATCTGAAAGAGATGCAGGTGAAATATTTACGTTATTTTCTGTAATTCTTTTTCTCTTTTTCTGATAAAGGACAAAGCTCGCATCAGGTACAACATCTTTTACAGAAAAAAAAAATACTGTTGTATCTCTAAAATTAAATCTCCAAATAAATTGGCTGAATCTCTGCTTGTAGCAACACATATACAGCTGAATGGCAGGTTGGTAACAGCCCTGATCAGACTGGCCAAAATTTTGCTGGCCCATTTCAATCTGATTTCCAGTCCTCTCTGTTTTGCTAGGAGCGTATTTAACACTTGAATGTACAGCTCCCACACAACTCTCTACTAAGTCTTTCTCCATTGTTCTCAAGGGTCACAACTATTAATAATTACTCCTGAAGAAGTAGTTTCCCGTGTGGTGAGTTAAACCTAAAAACAAAACCCAAAGCATAGTACAATCCCCTCGAGACAGCATTATCCAGTTTTAAATTGCTCCCACTAGAAGACTTAGAATTTTACACATATCCAGAATTGCTTTTGTAATAAAAATTAAATGTTCTATAAGTGACAGTATCAAGGGAATATCAACAGCACTGACATAAGTCTAGTCAATTCTGAGAGAGAAGCCAGCATTCCTTGAACTCCTTTTTCTTCCTTTTTCTTTTCATGCAGCTTCCGGAGTCACCACCAGTTCCCAGCTTGGCTTTAGTTTTCAGCACCCATTGTTTGATAGATTCTATTTTAATTCCATTCAGCTTCTTTAAATGTTTGTTCTTCTGGAATAGGAATTCACCTCTTCTCATATGCCTCTGCCAATATTAAGCACATTAGTCGCTTTTAATCTAGAGTATTCTCAAAGTCTGAACTCACTCCACTCTGTATGCTTTCAAAAGATTTCCTTTTTTTCCTTTTGACGTTTATGACCTGTTCTATTTTTCAGTCAATATTTGATCTATCTATGGGGTGTTTCCTTGCTAATTACAAAGTAAGTATTGCTATAAAGATGACATTATTTCCTAGGACAGGTATTGTTGCCCGGAGGACATGGTGTACAGCTATTCTACACTTTATTGTTTGCTATCTAGTATCCAGAATGAAGAAACAATACTGTGGGACAAAGCAAATGGGAGTGATACATTATAGGTGAGAAACACGCGTTGTAAACAGCTATAAAGCACCTTCTCTTGCCTTGAAGAGACTGTATTTTTTCAGTGTATGTGGTGTGTGTACTATCAAAACTGTAGCTTTTGAATGCAACTGTGGCAAGTCTAATGGTGTCCATTCTCTTACGTTAAAATGCAGATAAAACCTGTAGCAGCTAAAATCAATACCAGGGCAATCTTGTCCCAGTCCCTCCCGTTGTTGTTTTTAAACAAAGAAATGTAAACATGAGAGCAAATGCTTAAATAGTAAAAGGGCATTTACAGTAAATGCTTAATAGTAAAATAAGCACAGGAGGAATTAATCAGGTGTATTTATTCCCAAAGACTTTCCTCTTTAGTCAGGGATACATGAACAAAAATATTTGTTAATCTCAGGGTAAAAATGTAGCTTTTTAAAAATACCTTCGATGCATGGGGGGGGAAATACATTTAAGGCTAGTATGTGGAGAAGTAGTGCGTAAAGCATTCTCCTGGACAAAGCAGGTGGCACAGCATTTCTATGATGTTTTAAAGATTCTGTCTATTGCAACAGGCAAGTTGGCCTGTAGTTATTTACAGAAGCTTCTTCAGATGTAGAACTGGAGAATGCAGATTTTGTGTTCACTCCAGCTAAAGTTGCAATTCCTGCCGCTTTATGTGCGGCCAGGAGTGCTGACCGTACAGGTTTGTACGGTCAAAGGCACATTTGCTCAGAACCGTGCAGGGCACTTTGCTTGGTCCCTTTCTTTAATTTCTTTACTTTGCGTTGTTGAGAGGGTTGGAGCAGATTTTTGGTTCACATAAAAGTGTACAGTGTTAACTAGGTGACATATGGGTGGATGAAACATTACTGATTGTCCACTGCAGCCAGGGAGGCCGAGTTTCCATAGAGATAAGAAGGAAAAGTGCTCCATGCAACCTAATTGGTATGCATCTCCAGATCAGGTTCATTGTGCTTTTGCTAATGACAGGGTTGTCTCAGTAATAAGGATGGTGCACTGGAGAAATTTGCTGCCTTGGTATATTTTTCCCTGGCAGAAAACTACTTAGAGACTGTAGTCAGTAAGAAGAGTGACTGGCAGGCTGAAGGGGCTGCTTAGCAGCATATGGGGGAAGGCTGGCGCTCTGTGCCACATGCATATGGCTGCCATTAAACTCCAGCTTTGCGCTTTGTGTATTTCTGGTCCCATGCCAGTAAGCCCACCTGCTGCAAGAATACTTGTAAAGCACAACTCAAAAGTGATTGAAAAGCTACTAGAATAAACTGTAATAACACAGTGCTTCACAGATGGGACATAATTGCAAGCTAAAGTGTACAGCCTCTGCAGTAATGAAAACACGAGCCATTAAATTAAAATCATAAGGGAAAAATCTATAAAAGTCTGTTGATTTTTTTTTTTTTTAGTTTTATTGCAAAACTTCAATTTTCTTGCCCTCATTAATCAAATACCATAAAACTACAGTGCTGCTTTGTCTGACTGAAGATTCAGGCAATTAAAATGATGAATGTAGATTAAAATGATGTAACTTTTGTAATTTACTTACTTGGATAACTTAAGCTTTGGGCAGTGTTAGGAATGGAAAGCTGACATGAATATGTCAATTTGCAGATTAAGGTATGGTTGGGACTTTACACTTACAATTCACTTGCAAAAAGTTGGCTTTCAGGAGAAAAGTGACAGTATAGATTTTGCTTCCTCAATGTGTTATTTTCACCCTTTCAGAAATACCAATTTGATTTTTCTAAAAAAAAAAAATTTCTAAAAAACAGACTTTAAAACTGTGTAAACACACAAAACTACTTGAGAAATATCAAAGCAGTTTTAATTAGTGGTAGTGTGGTAATAATGAAATCGCTAATCTGACATGTAATTAGTTGTACGGTGTGTATGAGTGTTATGTGAAGCTGAATGGGCTCAGCAGGGCCCTAATACATTCTGGCCTCTCAAGGCGTTCTCTAGTGGAAAGAGGCCTGACAGAGCCATCTTTGTTCTGTTCCCTTTCTGTGGGTGGGCGATGCATGGAGAAAGAAACATTTGTTTCACAGTAGTCACCGAAGTAAACAGGCTCTAAAAGCCTTTTTCATTTTTAATTATGCATTGCTCCAGCACCCATCATAGCAAAGTCCAAAGGACAGCTTTTAAGCATGCCTGATTATGCCTGACTGGTTAAAAATATATATAAATGTCTGATTAAGGGAATATTTATAAACCTAAAAATTTAGTTCATCCTCACAAGAGGGTCTTTTCTCCCCTTAAAATGACAGGCACTTTCCTAAAGGTACCATTTATAGTCAATTTATGCAGTAGTTGCATTTGATCAAGACTGCCAGACACTAGAGGTGCCAATGAGCCACCCATAAATATTTGATCCCGTCTCTTTTTTACCATTGAAACTGGATGCCAAAAAAAAGGCAAAAAAACCCCCACACCAAAAAGAAAACAAAAAAAAAAGCCAAAACAAAACAAAAACCACCCCAACCATCTGAAAAGATAGCATCCATTCATTAGCTGTATGAGAGCTCATAGCAATATCAGGTGACTGGCATTTCTTAATATACTGCCATTCAAAAGAAAATTATTTTCTAAAAAACTTGCCAAGAGTAAGGTATATTGCCAAGATATCTCCAGGTTGTGGATTACTAACAGACTTCCTAGAAGCGTATTAAAATACAGCTGTAACCCAAATAATCTGGACAGTTTTTCTGGTAAGTACCATAGGGACACCTAAAAGAAAATGGTCAGCTTTATTTTATTTGCAGAGTTGATTTTTTTTCCTGTCAGGCCAGGCAACCAGACATCTTTTCTCTGTTTGTTCTTGAGTAAACAGAACATACATGTTTTGCTCACACTTGGTAAATTTAAAGTTTGCTTGAGTGATTAGAATCCAATTATTGCCAAGCAGCAATATCCAGGTGCAGACAAATAAACACTGAAGACAAAATGCTTATAATCAGTTGCTGCTTATTATTACTGCAAGTCAGGCTCTAATGTTAGTGTTTATTACACATTACAGGTATCTTCTCTGAATCAGATAATTTAATCATTACTCTCCCACTGGTGCTCTAATGCTTGTATTTTTTTTTTTTAATTTAGTAACAAATATTCTTATTAACTTTTTATTATGGTTGTAAGACCATCAATGTACTTTCTTTTCTCTTAGGACTGTAGCTCTGATGTGGTGTATGTACATCATGACAGAGAGACCTACCAGGTAGTGAGAACTTTGGAAAACTTGTTGATGTGTGCTGTCTCAGAGTTTATTTATTTATTTATTTGTTTGCTTGTTTCTGCAAGCATAACTTGAGGCCATGAGGACATTTGAATGGGGAATTTTCTATGTAGATGTGGCTTTTATCTTCCTTAATGAAGCTCATGTCCAGTAAAATTGATTAATGTCCAATTATTTACCAGGTATATTTACCACTGCAACCTCCATCCACCTTTTAAGCACTGGGGCCAGTACTGTGGGCTGGGAATCAATAGGAATATCTACATATAAAATATCTATATTTTCAAAAATGGGATTGTGCTCCCACCTTTTAATGCTTTTCCTCACTCAAGCCAGGTTGTACTTGTTTCTAAGAGGGAGCAGAAGTGACAGCTTCTGGATTGCAAACAGGCCAGGGGTTTGTGCTTTTCAGTCCCAGAATTAAAGCCAGGCAAGTGTAATGACACCATAATGGAGCATCAATAGTGCTGGCTGTGGGTAGCTGCCACACTGCAACTGAAAAAAGCTCCAAAATCCAAATGATTGTGTGGTCCATTGAAGATGTAAAGGTGTTAATTATATTTTTCACTGGACAGCAATGACCTCATTTTATAGACGCTAATTGTTGAGCTGTTGAAAACTGGCATGTGCTTTGAAGGCCGTGAAACACAGGTAGGCTCAACATTTTTCAGACATTTTCAAAGACAGTAACTTTAGCACCTCTTTAGGACGCTGAGTCCCACATCTTTGCTACAAAATTTCTCTGTCTGGACAGAGAAAGGCATTCACTACCAGGTGTTACACATCCATTTCTGTTGAGATCATGCCAATCACTGTTCAGTACAACTAAGGCTAACAGAATTTGCACTTTGTACGGTCTACTATCTGAAGAAAATAACAGTGTTGGTAGAAAGCAACAGTGAAACAGTAAAAAGAATATATAGAAATCAGCAAATTCTTCTCTAAATAATGTGATATAATGCCCTTAGGACATTGTTCAGCTTTTGTAGAAAGAACCTGAAAGATAATGCTTGGTGATCATAGGATGTTTAGGATGCTCTTTCTACCCTGAATGCAGTGGGAACTGAGTGTCCAATAGCAGTTTGTGGGGTAGCAAGCAACAGTTACTGCACCAAATCCAAAACTTCTAAATTCCGAGAACTCAATTAAGCAGGGGCATATCCAAGACATAAGACCTATTGTTATTTGCCCTTCATCCCCATACTGACAAACAGCTTGGCTTGATAAGATAATGACATGACTGTACACTAAAAATTATTACTCCCAGTCAGCAAGGAAAAGCCACTTTTCAGCTTTTTATCTTTGTATAAGCTGCCAGAGCTGGACAAAAATAATTTTTCCATCCTATGAAAATTTTAAAAACTCAAAAAAGAATTCAATTCCATTTTGATCTTAAAGGAGTTGATATTCCAGTTTTGAAAGCCCATCCAAACATTATTTTGAATTCAGTGAATTAAAAAGTTTGGCTGCAATAATTTCATGTTTTAACCTTCCCTTTTGGTTGTCTTTTAACATGTGTATATTCCACCCAAGATACAATTGTGTGCTGTAGTACTGTATGTATGCTGCATATAAAATTGCATGCACCACTAGTTGTTTTGCATTATGATATTTCAAGCAGGAAAGTAATTTTCTCCTTGGAAAATGTCAAAATTTTGACAATTTCAAAGTATTTTTCAAACTTTTATTGAACTGGGAAATGCTTCTGAATTTATATTTTGACACAGAGTTTTGACTTAGTTGGAGAATTCCCAACTACCTCTAGGATGCATGTGGGAGGGACTTGCTGGTGCAAGTGTGTACAGTCTAATCCTCGTAATCTGGAAGAGGTAAGAGCACACAATGATGAATTGACTTGGCACTTGCTGCTAAGCAAGATTGTAGGAGAGCTCAGCATAACATTGAGGGATACAACTCAAACTTTATTAAAGCCCCAAAGAGTTTTATCTCTGAAATCAATTGGATCATGATTTTCTCATTAGTCCTGGTATTGTTACCACAAACCCTGATAAAATAAACTATAAAGGAAGAAGGTATATAATTTAAAAGAGCTTGGACTCTAAAAGAACTTGAAATATGGAACTGCAATGAATGCAATTTCATAATAAGAAATAAAACAATGAGATTTGGTTAATATAAGCCTTTACTTGAGGACCATTCACAGTAGGGTAGGTCAAGTGGAAGGCAACCTTTTATCCCTTGTGAGTGCACTGATCACACAGGTTCAATACATCTTTCACTCAACCACTGCAGCCCAGTCAGATGTGCCACACTCAGTCTCTGGGTGCACACCACCCATCTTTGTGGAGAGCTTTAGGTCACTTATTAGGAAGCTTTAGGTAGCTCCCCTCTCAAAAGGTTAGGCAGTGTGGAGCTGAAGGCTGAGGAAGGGTTGTGCCTTGCTCTAGAACATGGTTCATGTGTTACTTGATCCAGAATACAGCAGTATCTCATCTTAATGCTCATTTAAATGTTTGCTAATTATTGGACTAACTTAGCACATTTGTGTTTATCAGTTCCATCCTGTAGTTTGTGACCAGTCATTGCTGGCTGTAGATCCATAAACACTAACCTGCTTCTAGATCATGGAATCCAGGCTGGCTTTTAAGGGCTGAAGTGACTCAGTTTCCTGTTCAGTACCCATTCCAGTTCAGTTTTTCCTCTGGACATACTGCCATGGGTCTCAGTAAATAAACTTTTAGGGCTGAGCTTGAAAGATATAGAATCTGGTATGGATGTTCATTGCCATAAGCAAGGACCACTCTGAAAGCAGAGGAAGGAGTTTGTTAAGATTTCATAAAGAATATAGTTTGTCAAAATTCTCTGAATTACAGAAATTTGCTTCAAAGTGTTCAAATTGTGTCTTTTAACATATTTGCAAGTTTTCATTAATTTGGAGAATTTTTATGATTGGAGATAGCTATATTTTCTATTTGTGGGGTTTTTTTCTGTTTGTGCTTTGCAAAAACAGTATTCATGGGAAAAATAAATAAGGAAGTAAAAATATGCTTTTTGCTTTTGACAAATGTAGGAGCTGCAAATTACTGGTGGAAAATGAATATTTCCATCTTTGTGTGATCTTGGTGAAAAGCCAACATCTTCCACACAGCTGCAGAGGTGCAGGGCCAAATTAATTTGTGGTGCAATTCAATATACTTCTATGAAATGACATCAGTAGGAGTTTAGTCCCCCCCCCCCCAAAAAAAAAAAAAAAGGCGTATATAAAATTCTTGTAGTGGTAAGTGGTTGATTAAGTGTGGTAGGAATAGAAGCTGATGTACTACATATTTCAGTTGAGTTGAAAGGATACCAAAGCACATAAAGAAGCCAATAATCTTGTTTTGCTTACAGCTCTTTAATACTGTTACTCCTTGTTTAATGGTGCATACTTGCTCCATTTATAGTTAAGCCTGCTCCATAGATAGTTAAGTCTTCATTCCCTTGCTTGTTACATAGGTAAAAAGCTTCCTATGATGTACTACTGCAGTTTGCCTGAAGACTTGTCACTGCTGTGTTTTAGACTATAAAGGGTCTACCTACTCATTCTCTGGTCCAGTGCATCACCTTATTATTAATTAGAGACCTGGAGTTACACAGAAGTGACTGCTGGTACCCCCACCTGGGATACAATGCCTTGTTTCCCAACTGAAAGAGCCGACAGGAGAGGAGACTTGCACATACCTATGTTGTGTGTCACCCTGTAATAGTGCTCTTTACAAACTGGTTAAGCATTGTGGTATTTACCTTTAATTCTGTTCTGATTTAAGATTGCATGGTTCTTTATTATCTCTAGAGTGTAGAAGTGGCTAAAATACATTCATTTTTGCTTTCTATGGTGCAGAAGTACAGTGTGATGGTACTGAGGGACGTGACGTTGACTCTGGAGAAGAGGAGGCTCAGGGAGAACAAGGAGGTTGTAGGCAGGTGGATATTGGCCTAGAAACTGCTTATAGATTAAGAGGAAGTGGCCTCAGCTTGCATCTGGGGACATTTAGCTAGGAAAGTCAGAAAGATTTCTTCATGGAAATGAAGATGCTGCAATTGCCCTCTGAGGTACCTCTGTTGGCCTACTAGGCATGTATGAATTTGCATGCCACAGTGTTCCTAGGAACACTTTGAGGTGGGGCAGGTAGTGAGTGCTTCATCTGGACAAAGCTCACATTTTTCTGTGTTCAGATTTTGCCTGGCTGTATTATATTGTCGCATCGAAGAAAGTGGCATATTATGGTCTGCATCTTTCTTATGTGGGTGCTACCCCAGCAAATACACAAGGCTCATACTCACAACAAACTGGCATGGTCCATGCAGAACCCAGTGTTTGTTTTATATCTGCCAGTCTATTAGAAACTACTTAGTTTTACTGCATCTTGTGAAGTTTACAAGGGCAGCCAACTATCCTTTCTCATGTACGGTTCTCAGGATTGCTCTCTTGTCCTTTAAGTTTTCTTCCATACAATATGGGATAACTAAAACCAAGATTTCCACTTCATATATACCCTTCCAAAAATGCCACATTTACTGAACTCCAAATTTTGTTCTTTTTGAGAGTTCCAGTGTTTCCAATTAGGACTGAGTTTATTACTCTAATAGCTTTTATTCATATTAGAATACCAGTAAGACATAGAAAATTAGTTTTACAGTTTTTCTTTTTCAGCATACTTGGAGACTGTGGATCCATTTTAGGCAGCACTAATTAAATTCCATCATTAACTCACAAAGGCTTTTTAGACCTTTACTTTGTCCCTTGGAAGTGAGTTTACATGTAGAAAATTCATTTCACAAGAAATAATTTTTAAAGCACACCAAAAGGTATTAATAATTATGGTTATTTTATATTGGACCTTAGTGACATGGCACAGATGGCTTTGATGTTTAATCAGTAGCTGTGCTTCCCAGATTATTTTCATTAGTGATTAACCTTGACTTATTATGTAACAGAAGAACATAAGACAGTTTCTGAGAGCATTTCCCTTGCTATAGCTGCATTTGCTGTGAAATTTTGCCTCATTTTCAAAGAAAAGTACATCCAATGCTGATTACTTCTTATGAATGATCACACATGGATTTTCATTCACTATCCCAGTTCATAAATAAAAATGTGACATTTGTGTATCCAAATTAGATGCTGTTGAGCTGTCAACCAGTGCTTATGTGAAATGTTTAATGGGAATAGACTTTTATTTTAGAATTATAAAGGATCTTTTTTTTTAAGATAGAACACAGAGATTCATAATTTTTTGAAAAAAAACCCCAATAGGTATGCTAAACTGTGCAAGTTAATGAGGCCTGTGTTATATCTAGTATGGAATGATGTCTTCATAGAAAATCCTTTTGCACTGCTTTTTAGATTTCCCCCCACTCCTCCCAAAAAAAAAAAATTAAAGTGTAAGACATCTGAGGTACTGCACTGCTCCCTAATATGACAAAAGATGCCTGTCAATGGACTTCTTTCTCTGCCACTCTGGGATTACCTGTGAGAGTGAGTCAGGACAAAAATGCTTAGAAAATGAAAAGCAGATGTCAGAGAAAAAATGATAAGATACATTTTCCAGACTAATATTAAATGCCATGCAATAAAATATCATGTGTCTCACAGTGCAAATTGTTTGTTTGACTCAGAATTCAGGGCTTTAGCCCTGAGAGTTAATTTCTTGTGTTTTGAGGACTGTTAATTCTCAACAATGTTGTTGTGTTCAAGATGGATTCCTGGGTCATGAGGTAGAACTGTCTGATTTCAGTGTCAGAAGATGTCTAAAAACTGAGTCTACTCCTCCCCTTCCCCCAGTAACAGAATGCTGCCAGGAAAGAAATTGGTAGTTGTCTCTACACCCATAAGAAAAACCAGAGAGAGAGACCTAGAGTAGGCTATATAGCAACTGTATTTCTCAAAAAAAACATTACAGTAACTCAAGCTACTGAACTTTTAGGCTACCACTTAGTCTATAGTCACTGTTCTCAGTGACGTGGCTGAGGACCAGCATAATTTATTGTCATTCATGAAATGTCAGCAGCACCAATCAAACTCAAGTCCAAGACATGGTGCAGAAACGTCATATCCGTGCTTATTCCTTACAGATAAGGTGCACCATAACTGTTCTCTTTCTTTGGCAACTGAGTAAAAGTATTCCAGTCCACAAGTGGCAGAAGAGGTTCAACAGAAGTATCTTTTCTTCCTTGTTTCATAAAAGTGCAATGGGTTCCTTTGCTGTTGTATTTATTCATGCCAACAGAAAACTAACTATTTTAGAGCGCTCAAAATCTAAAAAGAGATGACAGATATGGGGAAATCACAGATCAAGACAAAAGCAGTGGGCATCTACCTCTTCATGACCCCCTCATGAACTTTATTTTGTACCTCGCTTAACAAAGACATCTTGCACTTTTCCATTGCCTAGCCAAAACTGTTACTGAGATTAAAACTAGCAAATTACAGATGAGTTCAGGGATAGCTCTCACAATAACCTGCTTACTTTAGTGTCTCTCCCACTGTTCAGAGTATCTTCCTTGAGTCTCCTAAATTGCTTCCCCATTTAATAGGTTTTTTTGGACTTTCAGAGACTGCTCTATCTCCTGAGCCTTTTTCTACCAAAAAAATTCTGACTTTTCATCTGCCATTTTGCTGTCTGTGTCTGAACTGATGTTTGGCCTTACTGTCTTTCATAACCGATTTCAGTGTGTGTCATATCAATACATTTGGAATGAAACAGAACACCTTGGAAAGAATTTCAGCCAATCAAGGAACTGCCTGCTTGACAACAAAAGTCAATTGTGAACACATCTTAGGGTTCAATTTTCACCCAGCTGAATTCAGATCCATGGTTTAAGGTCCCTTTCTGATTTTTGCAGTTCTCCATAAGATTGATCTTACCTCTTTTAGCATTTGTTCACCTCTCTGTCTCATGAAGACACAACTGTCGTGACAGACTTGATCCATTAGAATCAAAAGAACTGTTAGGGAAAGTAACAAAAATGAGAGCTTGAATCATAGAAAAATCATAGGCTTGAACATCTGGAGAATAAAATACAAGACTCTAATTTTCTGTTGGCTTTCATTCATTTTGCCATAAATACATATAGTCAATGTCTTTTGGTTTTTCCTTTTTTTCCTTCTTCATATACTTTATCTTTTGTGTGTGAGTTCATCATATCCTGATATCATCATATCAGGATGTGACTACAGGAGCTTCAAACAGAAAACTGAGAAGACTAGTAAACGTTCTTGCTTTAGAAGAAGTTTAGGTTAGATGTGAGTAAATACTTCAATCTATGCTCATACACTGTCTCTGTATACTTTGTAATTACCTAGACATCCATCATTTATCTTCAGACCTCACACAGGTGAGGCAGCCTTGAAGAAAAGTATCTTTGCTTGATTTCATTATGAAGCCAAACACTCAATTTGGTGCAGGAACAGGATCTTACAATATAGACACTTAAATGTTTGGGCTAAATAAGATTAGATTTCAAGACCCAGGTGCTTCAAAAATTAAAATGTTAAAGGCAAGTTGTCACATCTTGCAGTGCCCCTTGTTTCCTAAAGCCCTAAACACATATAAATGTGTAATCCTTCCTGGTAAACATGATATTTGCCATCCAAAATCTCTTCAGCAATGGTGTGTAGTGATTCTGCCACTTTATTTCAGATCTATTTTTGATTGTAAAGAGCACAGCGTTGTTTATTAGGATACAATATTGCATTTAAAGAGACAATCATAAGTTAAAACAAGCAAAACACACATATGGACTAACCATATGGATGACAATACCAATTAGTAGAGATTTTGTGGGGGTTTTTTTATATTTTGAGCACAGGGTGAGACCTGCCTTTTTCCAGCAAGTGGCAAATTTGAATGTGAAATGTCATTAGTGCTGTTTTTCACTAATACAATTTCTTTTCTGAATAACAAAAAACACATCAGTGTTATTTTTAATAAAAAATCCACCCTTTAATTTACATACATTTAGGGTGAAGTAAATGAAAATGCATTATGTTACCACTGTGCTATTGAATAATGAGCCTATAGGGTTCTAAATGGGAAGGAAAGTTGTTTTTCAAGCCCTGTACCCACTGTTCTCTTTACAAAGGCGCCTTTGTGACCAGGATACATGAACTGGGTTTCTAACAGTAAAGATCCACCTTCTGGCTGAGAGACTGGGAAATAAAGCACCCCAGTAAGCCACCACTTCAGCAGGAGGAGCTGAACTAACGAAGGAAGGACAGGTGGAACTGGTCCCTTGGCCTTTCAGTGACATTTACAGCCTCTCTGCAAGGACATGCTCTTTTCTTTCTGTTTCTATTTTCTCCAGTTAATCAGGTGACTTGAAAAGAAGCTAGATAAGGGTATTGTTTGCACTGACAACATCCTGATGATACTGTCAGAGGAGATCACAGGAAAATGTTCCCTTTTTGAACCAATAGAGTCATTAGGGAGAGTACTCATCACTTGAGTGCATCTAGGTTAATTACCATGGAAAATCTGGAACTGGCAGCTATAATTTTTCTGAAGAAAGTACTGCTATTTTTACTCCTGATGCTACAGAATGTCTCTTAAAGTACCTCGTAGGACCCCATTTTACAGTTCAATGGTAAAATAATTTTAGAAGTGTAGCTTTCTGGCTGAAATTAGTGGGACACTATCCATGGAAATTTAAGGAAAGTGCAAACTGCGAGTTATGTACTCTATGAATGAAATTCAACTCCATTTGCCAGGACTTATTACTCTCCTTCCCATAAATGAGCAAGCATATTTCTCTATTGCAGTGTCACTTTGGAAAAGAGAAAAGTGTCAGGTTGAGATGAATGACTTATCGCAGCACAGATGTAGCAAACTGTCACATGCCTGATTCTGTTTGCTATGGTACATTATGGCACAGATTAGCCAAAAACCCTGCAGCATGAGACAAACACAGAATGCTGGTTTTGGATCAGCATCAAAGCACATGCAGTGGATGCCTTTTTAGGAAGGCAGAGACATGGTGTAGTTTTAACCCACCCAGTATTCAATGAATGCTTACAAACCCTAGCAGTGTTCGTGATGTTTAAAAAGCCACAAACAATAGAAGGAAGTCATTTGAGTGTGCTGAATACTTATTCAACTAATAATTCTTAGAGTATTTATACTGTGCTGCCTGTTTTCTAAGGATCAGAATACTGAGTGCTTTTTTCAGCCTAATTTTTCCTCTTCAAAAATTATTTGTGGCCAGGAATGCTTTGTGGCGTTTGGCTATCTCTGATACAAAAGGCATGTAACTTGCCCATCACGTCTAACAGGTTATCAAGCCAGAGAAGACAGAGGAACTTGGAAAGTCGCTTGCATTCAGTAGCATAAACAGGACTTGTTCTCATGGGTTGAATCTGTGGACAGTTAAATGGGTCATATAATGAGTCTCATGTACTGTTCTCCCCTTCCAGTTTACCTTTTTTGCCTTGGTAAAATGATGAGAATATCCAATGTAAGATATTCTTGAGAACTGTTTTTATTCTGTGATAGCTACTTGGGAGTTAAGTAACAGATTTTCTGTTTGATGTTAGTCTTTTTCTATAAAAGGTGAATTATTTGGATGCACTGTCTTCTGTAAGCAGCTACCACATATAAACTATGAATGCTTTGACCCATTCCACTTAAATCTAACTGAAGAAATGAAGTTTTCAACAGATGAAATTCTGTCAAGTTTCTTGAAAATGACAGCCATATTTCCAGTACGGAAATATGCTCCAGTTAAAACCTATCAATAGACTTCATAGAGTCTCCATTGGACAGAAGAAATTGAGCCACAGTTTTGCAGACACTCCTTGGTCACAAAACAACTTATTTACTTATAAAATTTTGGTTTAGACCCATTTCTAAATCCATGAGAGAATGAGGTGACAATAACTGTTTCAATAGGGAAAAAATATTTCTGGTTTCCAAAGCAAACATTTTAGTAATTGCCCCTCGTTTATTTGTATTTTCTAATTTGCTTTACATACTACAGGGAATCCTGCAATTACCCACAGAATGTACTGTCTGTACCTTCCTGATTGAACTGCCACCTCCCCTACACTTTGTTAGAGCTGCCATTCACTGCAGCTCTGATTCAGACTCGAGGGAATAGCCTTGACACAATGCACTGAAGGCAATATTTGCAGAGAAAAGGGATAATCACTGAACAGCAGCCTATCTCCACGCTTCCATGTCCCATGACCTCTTTTCTCTCTAGCCTTGGCATGAGAACTTAGTATAACTCCCTAGGACTCTGCTGTCCCCTTTGATGATCTCTTACCCTCAGGCACAGTTTGGAAGTACTTCTAACAGGTTAATATGTTTCACATGAAGAGAAGAGTGAAATAACACAGTCTATTTCTCCTAAGGTTTCGGAGAAAGATAGCGTGAAGTCTTTATCTGCTAATATTTGCATCATCACTTCTAACTGCACACATGCCCAGTAAAACAAACTTAAAAATGAAACTCAATATGTCTTCTTTAAATTTTCTTTTTCTCTCCATTCAGGATTATTATTCATTCTTAATGACATTATTTTTCCCTCAGGCTCTGTTCAGTTTTCTAAAATCTCATTTTCACATCATTTTAGGAAAAATATTTAATAGAAACCTACCCTTAGATTCAACTGTCCTTAAAAAAAAAATCAGTTTCCTTTGTGATGTCCAGCTGCAGGATCTTTCTTCGATTAGATGCCAGTATGTAAGAAAGAAAAGTTGTCAAAGCACTGATGAAAAAATAAATTGTATAAAATACTGGTGATAGTATACCAAAATCACAACTCACCATTTACAATCTGGGGTTTTTAGCATTATGCTAATAGGACTGTGTTTTATTCATGCAGTACTATAGATTTCCATGATGCTTTGTAAAGAAAATATCTAAGAAGTTACTGTTTGTTAGTGCATTTTTCTGCATCAGCCACAATACAGCACTGCACAAAAGGATTTTGTATGAGAAGGGAAACACTTTAACAGGGGAAAATAATCTAAACCTTCAAATTCTTACCTGAAACCTGCTATTTTCATGTAACAAGTTGAAAATATCTGCAATGCAGCTTAGTTACATCTCAGTCTAATGAATTTGCTTTGTGTTATCCTGATTTTAAGGAGGATGAGATTTCATGTTTCAGCCTCTGCACTACCTTTACTCTTAAAAGGAATAGTGAATTACCAGAAGGGTGTGTGTACTTTTGTATAGTTCTCACTACAGAATTCCCAGTCTTGGGGAGGGAAATTTTACATCTGCCTTCATCTGGTTACCAAAGATTGTTTGCAAGTGATCACTACAGCCACTTTTGCTTGACATGTGGCTTTCAGAAAATGACAGCTGATGGTATTGACTACAGCTCTGGCGTGGCAAGGATGCAGTAAAATTGAAGGTTCATGAAGGTGTTGCGTTTATATCATAATTACCTACACCAGCTGAACATGTCTTGTGTGTCAGCTCTTTGCTGGAGCTGTGCTTGTGGCAGTATATGTGTACACTAGAGATGTATCCCTTCCCTTAGGTCAAGACTGTATCTACATGAAAGAACTACATGAATGTAAACTTTGCAGGCTGCTGCTTACTATGCATTGTTCATGCTGTGCAGCTACCTATTCAAATCTTACCTACTTTGGCTTTGTACACTTTGTCAAAAGATTAAAAAGGCAAGTCTAGTAAATAGGATTTGCTGGGACATCATTCAGTGTATGAGAGAAGCTTAGAGGAGAGGGAGAAGGGAAACGTTATTATTGTCTTGCTTTTTTACCTTAAAAGAAAGAGTTCAAAAGAGGCAGTATAGAAAAAAAGAAGCAAGCTAAAACTGGCCAAAAACAAACCCCATAAATTTTCTGGCTAAACCTCAGAAATCCACAGCAGAAATCTTTGTGAATGGTGCAGCTGGGCTTCTTGGGCAGGCAGTGTAACTCCCACGACGCACAGCAGCCTCATCAGGCAGGGACTCACTGTCACACACCACGGGGAGCCCCTGGCCACAGGACTTCAAGGACCAGCTACTGGGACCAGCCTGCAGGGCAGGTGCACCTTGCTTGCCATAACTTCCACAAAGCATCTCACAGCTGTATTTTACTGTCAAGTACAGTAAAACTATGTTACATAAATGTAAATAAAAAGGTAAATAGCAATGCATTGCAGGTGTCTTCATGTGGATCTTTAGACAAATTGAGTTTAAGTTAAATGCACATTTTTATAAAAATTTACATTGGTGAAAAGATGGTCACATTTAAAAGTTTGACTAGCCAACACTACATTCCTTTTGCTTCCAAATTTACCTCTGCCAAATACAAGATCATTTTGCCAATGCAATATTTTTTTCTGTGTACTCCTCAGCCTGCCAGAAATTAGCATTGCAAAGAGAGGTGAGACAGGTCAAAAAGCTTATAATATCTAGCACCATAAAGCTTATAGGTAATTTTTTTTTAAACTTCTAACAGCTCTCATGTGATTGCTGTACACAATGCAATTTGTTTATTTTACTGACCTTTAGGTATTTCAGTAAAAGTAGCAATTTAATTTCCTTGTCATTCAGCACAGATCTCTCATTTTCATAATTCTTAGAATAATGGAAGTAATTAAAGCATTTTAATTTTTGAATTACTTCTTATGAACTTCTAGGTCCTTTTTGAGGAACTGAAAAATGAAACAAATTTGAGGCAATCTATCCCCTACTACACACCCTTCCTGTTATATTAACATGACAATGGTTAGACAACAACATGATTCTGGACACCATCAAAATCTTCTGAGAATGATAAAATAAATCTCTGATACAATCTTAACTACTTACTCACTTTGAATTTATTTATTTATTTAGGGTATTATGAGAAGCTAAAAAGAAAATCCTATAAATATATAGTTTATGTATGCATTTTGATTTAAGATATTTTTATAATGAAGTCTCTTTGTGGCCTTTCTGGTTTTTGGCACGTGAAAACTAGGCCATACAAGACTCCCTTTAATACTGATTTTCAACTGGAATTACCGGAAGTTTTCACCACTGAAGCCCAGTCAGAGCCCTTGTAATTGTATAACTGAGAGAGGCATTCATGTCCTACATACCAGCAGGTTACCTAGGAGAGATGGGAGCAAAACAATAATTATATGTATCAGTTATGTTATTGAGAATCATTGGTAGAAACAATATGTACAGGATATTCTTAACTATTCTTTCACTTTGGTGGCACATTTAAAGCACTGGCAGAAGTCTGTGTTTCCTTCTCCTCTACCCCCTGTCAACTTCCACCAATGTATTTTTGATTAGTACTGTTCTAATTCAGTGTATCTGGCCAATGGTGTTTTTATGTCTTCCAAGGTGACTATGGACATTTTCTGTTTAATACTATATGAGACTATATTACTTATAAATTTCTTCCAAAAATGTACAGTAGCTTGAATTTTACATATTTTAATGTTAATTAGATAATTAACATTTTCATTCTATCCTGAAAGTATGGACAGTTCAAAGCAAAGGTAACACTTATTATGCCTGCTTCATTACTTAATTGTATTGAAAAGTAGGAACTCACTTTATCAAAGGCTAATTTACTGTAAAGTTCATCTTCCGGGTACTTCAGTTAAAACTCTTTCCTGCAGTAAGATATAAGAGGACTGTTCTCTTCCTAAAATATTTTCAGAAATACATCACCACCAGTACTGCTGACTGGAGGCAATTCCCTTTGACTTCTACTGAGGTTGGCAGTATGTTGTCTCTTATGCTCAAGTTGTCAGCAATTATTGCATAATTTATTTTTTAATTGCTCAAGAGACCTTGGAATTTTGAAGTTCTCAGAAACAGCAAGGTGAACTAGTATAGTAGAGTTCATCTTCCTAGAACCTGTTCAACAGGTGGAGCTGTATGCTGCAAAATAGTGTTCAGAAATGAAATCCTTATAATGAGACATTTGTTGAATCATTTTCAAAGTTACGGAAAATAATATGCCAGTATCAAACACACATTCTTTCAAGTTACAGGGAGAATATTTCTGCAGTCGCTCCAGATTGGGTAAAGAACAATATATCTCAAAAAGGGTTGTTTTGATTTTCAGTGTATTTGTTGGTGGGCAGAAGTCCAGTAAGCTTTGCTCCACTCTTCCTCAGAAACTTAAGATGTAATAAATGAAGCTGGGAGACCTTGGATGTCACACAGCTGATGCTCAGCATTGTATTACTGGTAAAGCATAAAGCTACATCAAATATTTATTAATCAGTACTCCTTATGACATTTCTTCCTGCTATTACTGAAAGCAGTTTGGGTGACAGAAAACTCACGAAAGACAGTATAATGAAAGTGAGGAAATGCTGCAGAATGTATTAAAAAGCATCCTTCTTTCTCTGTCTCTTTCCTTTATTGCCCATTCTGACCAGTGCCCCTTTGCATGATAAGAGCAAGATCTCTGACTGTTCACCTGCAGGTGCCAACTCTCCTTTTGTCCTCCCTGGAAGAGAGCACTCTTTCCCTGAATTTTCTTCTCTGTTAGAACATACTGAAATACAGGGTTTGAAAATGAGTGAGCTGTATTGATAGTCCTCATTCATTCATATCTACCATTGCTGGTACATCAGAAGGTGTTTGATTTGTTCATGTCAAGAGGACAGAGTATGATATAGTGCCATTCTCAGTTTCCACCTCACTTTTACAGAGATAAAGTATTTTTCAGCAGTAGGAGATACCAAAGACCTACAGTAACACATAAATGTATAAACAAGTGAAAAATATATCTAGGAAGGAAAAGAGAGTTATTTATCACCTGTTCTTTGACAGTATTGTACCAGTACAGTGTACAGTGTCATACTATATCTGTTTACAAAAATCAACAGTAAAATGGTGGCTGCTAGAGGAGTCTTTTATTTACAACCAGATTAATTTTTTTGTCATAAATTAGTTGCCACTGTTCAAATTTTTAGCAATTTTTCTTCACTTCATTAGCAGTTTTTTCCCTTCTTTATTGCCTATAGGCAATAATCTGACTATGCTATATTTTCTTGCATTTCCTTAGGCTAAAGGAACTTGTGCCAGGTTTCTTGGAAACGTATCCTACCCAACATGGCAAAGGTGCAGAACCATGTCTTATAGTTTAATATTCTTAATTAGCTACCTTTATTAGGTTAGGTACTTCAGAATTGTATTAGTTCATGCCAAAGCTTTATTCATGCTGTGCAAGTTATTTCAGTTGATTAAGAAGGCCAGCGCTCCTCTTTTACTTATAATTTTGGATTTCTAGATTTGCACAGTTCAGGGGGTTTTCTGTCACTTCTGGTAATTTATCTTATAATGCCAAGCTACATTACCTGTAAGGGTCCTGTGTAAGATCTGTGTAAGCACACAGAAACCAAAAGTCCAGATGTAAATCCCCTAAAGCTCAGGAGGGCAGGGATAATGACCAGATAGCTGGATGGAGTGCTGCAGCTGAGTAACAAGAGTTCTTGCAGGCATGAAGGTGGTTTCTTGTGCACTAAGGAGGAACAGTTTCCAGATGTTTCCTCTGAGCTTGCTGGGAAGAATATTGCTGTGGGCTGCATTAACCTATACAACTGACCATCCAGTAGGACCAAAACACCCATCCCTGTTCAACAGACCATTTGAATGTTTTAATACAGGGCTTCATGAAATATTATATGAGTAGGTGTGAAGAGAAAGGAGAGAGAGAAGTAGAAGATATGGCATAAATCAGGAAGGGAAATCCAAGGCATTGGCCAGATGGACCAAGAGAAACATTGAGAAAAACCTGTTTTGGTCTGGTAAATCATCAAAGTGGCACTGAGTCTGGGAGAAGGAGAGCCATCTGTCTTCAACAACCTCACCTCTCCTGACTTCTGGAGAGCAGATTTAGATCTGTCTGTGTGACAGGTAAAAACTGCACCCAAGAAATGCTCGACTCAGTGTCACACAGTTTCTGAAACTGTTGAAATAAGCAGTTGCACACATCTGCCCTCATCTGCCGTGTAAGGACAGCTCACGGGGGGTTTGCCCAACAGCAGGCAGGACTGTGCTGTTCAGGAGTGAAATGAGCCACTCCTCTGGCTCCCAGATATCTTCCTATTCACTTGGGACATCTGCTAATGTGATTTCTCATGATGAATACATGTTAACATAGGGTAAACTAGTTGTATGACTAGCAAGTATCTACTGAAGATGGGTCAATTTTTTGGATTTAAATAAAATAATTAGCTTCCAGGACATTGTTTTAAGTTGATGAAATGACTAAGGACACTTAGTTAAAAGAAGATTTATCTCAACAGTAGAGAAACAGTAATATTTCTTTCATGTCTTCATTTTCTTTGTCAGGTTTTTGCCCAATTTTTCCCTCAAAACAAAAGTACCTAGAGGTTTTACTTCTCTTTTGACCAGCAATCTCATATAGTTCCCTGGAACAAAATTGTAGAATTTACTCAGCTGATTATTTTTTTTTTTACTATTTTTTCTGGGTAATTTATTAGTAAACTAAATTTGCTGTTATAATGTCTGATCTTTGCTTTCTATGATTCCAAGTTCTTTGAAATTAGATTATCACCCAAAAGAAGTTTCAAAAATCACAATAAAGTGATAGGCTGGTTCACAGAAACTGATTGTATGGGTTACTATCAATTTTTTAAAAGATCATCTTTAATGAGCTTCTCTTGGCATCTCTCAGTATAAACAAAAAAACTGAAGTTGAGATTGCAAATCAAAAATATTAAAAATTAACTAATACCATAAAAATGAAACTAATACCAACTTTTGCAGGACTGGCGGTAATATGAATGTAACTATAAAAATAACTTGTGAATCTGAACTGAAAAAATTAAATGTTTCAGACATGCTATATCAAATAATTTTGACTTTTCAGGGTTTGTCTTTTGTTTTTGTGGATGAAACTGTTAATTGGATGCAAGTTACAGGTACACTTGACTTGTCAGAAGCTCTTTTTCATTGTTATTTTTTGGTCATAATAGTGATTTGTTTCTTCAAAAATTGCTAACCAAATCTTATCCATTACTCTTTTTAAGAATGCCATAAGTATTCATTTGAAATTACTTAAATTCTGTACAAGAACTTGGATTTTCATGTTAAGGTTTGGACTGAGAATTAAATAAAATCTAAATGAAAGATGATGTATCTTTCTTTTTTTTTTTTAAATTGAATCATCAGTCTATTTTTCCAGAATTAAGAACTTTGCTTATTACTAGATTCTATTGTGGATAGTCATCACTTACACTGATAGGGTTTTTTAATTATCATTTCAGAGTGAAATGAGCATTCATTATAGTACAAAATAAGAGAAAAAAATCACTAAGCAACATCATCATCTTTTTTTAACTGATTAGCTTAAAAGCTACACCCATCACAATAACAAAAAGTAGCATGTAGAACACAGTTGAGTTCAAACACATATGGTATTAATCTCAGGTAATGAGCTTTGCTTCAGTTGGCAGGAGAAACTACACTAAATAGATGCTAAGCTACAATGGCCTTCCTAAAAAAGCATGGCACTTGACTTTAATTTGTCCTCTGCATCAGTTTCTTATATTTAAGAACTCTTATTATTAGTTCTTCTTGCTGTGCTCCCCTCAGTTCCATGCTACTAATTGGTTGTGAGTGAGTCTGGTGTTCTCTAATACATCTTCCTCTGCTGCCACTAAGTCTGCTGGAATTGCCACCACCCACTGTCCTCCTAGTGCTGTAACAACTGCATTTATTACACTGTATAATAACTCTTTTGTAGTATTTTCCAGTAATCTCTCCCAAACCAAAAGGTATTCTTGATAAGATTTTGGCATTAGTATTCGTATCACATGCTTGATATTTTATAAGGTAAAATTAAAATCAGCTAAGTAATTTTTTTTTTACCTCTGTGTTTATCAGGCTTGAATTTCATTAATGCAGGAATATGGGGCTTTTTTGCTGCATTCACTGATGTTCATATATGTGGACATGAGTATTCTGCATGCATCTAGGGACCTCCGTGTGTGTGTATTGAATAGAATCTTCTTGTAGGCAATAAATAGATCTTTAAATATGTATTGGTGTGGCCAGATGCAGAGAGATATATGGTCACCTGGCTGTTTTGCAAGCTGGGCATGTTCCCAGAGGGTTTATCAGCTTGGGCATGGAGCCATGCTTGCACAGCTATACAAGTCATGGGCCTGAGCTTGTTCACATGCAGCCAGCTGAGAGCAGGAGCAAGACAAGGCAAATTTGTGCATCCAGATGTACCCCAAAATCTTCTCAAAAGCATTGTTTGCGTGTTCCTTCATTTTCTTCTGATTGTATCAGGTACCAGATTGACAGAATTTCCTGCTTTTCTAACTGAATTGTAAGATTTGACACATGGGGAGGAGTAAAAATAAAAAAAAAAATTAAAAAAAAAAAGTAAATTTTAGGTCTGAAGGCAAGATAAATTTCTTCCTACATCTTTAACTCAAGCCTGTTTTTTTTGCTGACAAATACTGGGGAGAATCAGTGTTGTCTGCTCTGAGCTGTTGAGTCCTCTTGCTGCTTCCTCCTTCTGCTATTGCCTGTAGGACCCATTTTTTCAGATAATGCAAAAGATGAAATTAATGCACTGTGGAGGTGAGGCTCCCCACTAAACCTCAATTTCTTTCAGCCATTTTGGGGAGCAGCTGTGATCAAAGCTAGTAGCCGTATAAGACAGTGACCATAAAAATCAGGGAGGGATGCCCTGTGCAGTCCCGTATGTGCCACAGAACATTAAAATCCATCAGAATCACAGAATATTCTGAGTTAGAAGGGACCCGCAAAGATCAAGTCCTACTCATAAGTGAATGGCCTGTCCAGGTGTAGAACCAGCAACCTAGGCTCTATCAATTCTTCTCCACCATCAATCAAGTTGGGAGACGGACCTTTTATTAAGAATTGGCAAAGTGCCATTCTAAAATTGCTTGTTTCATAAGAAGATGAGGAAAAAAGTGGTCAGTCTGGGCAGTTTGAAAATATATTGATTTAACATCTGAGAAGGAGATGCTTAGAACTAATATTTTAGTATTGATTTGCATGCAGTGTTGTTCTGTGTCACTTTCAAACCATTTTTAGAACTAGCCAGAATTTCTCATTTCGTTTTCATGGAGAATGTTTATTCTTACTAACATTTACTGTTAGTATGGATTAGAAAAATGCCAAAGCTTCCTTCTGCAAATGTTTTTGAGATATTTAAAGCACTTCTTGAAATATTTTCTTGGATAAGAATGAAACATTGAGTCCTTAATAAAATGAAACGTTTATGAATTTCTATTAAGGGATATGATTAAAGAATATGTTCCCATGAAACACTTCTGTGCTTTCTGATATGTTTCTAGCAATTTTGACCAGTTATAATAATTGATGAAAAGATAATTTTACTGTAATCACTTCTGGTTCCTTGGGCTTACACATATGCCCACCACACAGAATTAAACTGGGTACCCCGTGCTGTCTCTTGAAATCTGTTGTTCCACTAGATCTAGTGACCTGATTTTTTTTTTTTCTAAGAGGCATCATTGAGTGTTTAAATAACGTAAAGGGTATGCTCTACATATATCCATAAAACATGCTTCTATAACAATATGACTTCTTTGTCAGCATATAAGCTTCTTCACCGCTTTCTAATTGATTTTTTTTCATCAGTTAACACAAATAGTCTGCCATAGCAGAGAACATGCAAAGTATGGCACCAAGAAAAGGTAAAGCATTTTTAGTTTCTTGCTGAAGGATAGTTTTTAATAGGGTATTTTTTTGTGCTAAGTACTCTATATTGTCTATAGTATTCTCTTTAAATACAATAAATACTCTCTTCTTCTTCCTTCTTCTTCTTCTGTCTTCTTATACTCTATATTGTCTATAGTATTCTCTTTAAATACAATAAATAATCTTTTTCTTCCTTCTTCTTCCTCTGTCTTCTTATTTTTCTTCTTTTTGCTCTTCTTCTTCTTTGACATTTCTGCTGTGGAACACATTCCTGAATGTCCCTAATTTAGCTCTCATGGTTACAGGAACCTTTCAGCCACCAAATGAACTCTCTGACAGAAATGTTGTTTCAAATTCAGTTTATCTTTTACAGCTTGCTGTACAGAAAATTGTAGGAATGACTCTTAGCACTTTACAGGACACTGATATAAACATGCACGTAGCATGACTTATACAAGTGGTCTAAAAGTTGGTAGAACTATTCATGTGCTTAGGCAGGCAAGTGCCAGAGCATTCATTGAACTGAGGCTTAAGAAATTGCCATTACATAGCAGAGCAGTATATAAACCCTTCCTTTCCAATGGGTCACTTACAATTCCTTGCAATACAGTCTTTAAACCTTTTATTTCTATAGGTGAGGTTTGGTACCCTTGTTCACACTTCAGCAGATGGATTTCTTTTATTCATTTGCCCTCTTAGGAATGAAAGAGACAGGAACAAAAGGCCCTTTTCTGTTCTGAAACCATCTCTGGCACTATTTTTTGAACTGCTGTGGCAAATATATGTGATAAATTGCATAAATTAGCAGTGTTGTCCCTTCTTGGTGGCTACCTCATTTTGTAACTGTCTGTGACCAACCTCTGACCAGGGAGTGGATGTTAAGAGCCCAGAGCTCTAAGCATCTCTGCCAGCCCTATTCCGTACCTGCATCAAGAACACATTTCCCTCTGTCTTATTCCTGCAGCTGATTGCCAAGAGTGTTTCCTTCTACTAGCCAAGGAAGTGGTAGAGGACTTTTCAGATTCCAAAACAGTCTGAATCACCAGTATTCAAGGTACTAATTCATGCACTGATGCGTTGATTTCCTCCCAAGTTCCCCTTCTTCCACTTGCAGACCTTCTGTGTTACATATGCTGTGAGGTCACTAAAGAGCAAGGACTGACAATAAAGTTGTTCAGGCCACTCCTGGTTATGGACTGAATTTACAAGGCCAGGTTCATCATCCTGGTGTCATTATGCAGTACTTGCAGAAGGACTGAGTCTGACCCATGTCAGCTGGTCATCATCAGCTATCAGCTCTGCATAGGACCCTAAGGAAACCAGCCAGCTATCTTATCTCTTTAAAGATCTGCAAATTTTCTGGATGTTGAAAGACCTCACCCCTTGTTAGCACCAAATTACTCTCTGAATATTTCTGAGATTCTTCTGTCTCCCAGTCTGATTCAACTAGTACTGATTACACACAGGTTGTATTTTCTAAATTACTTTGCAAGCAGCGTGGCTATGTATTTTTCTTTTGAAGTGGAAATTTAAATTCCGATATATTGTGAAAATTTAAATTTGCAAGGATGAATTCAACTACCCACCACGGATCTCTAATGTTACGTAATTCAGGTGCTTGAATACAAGATACTTGCAGTAGGATGTCAGATGTAACTTGGCTCCTGTAGGTGATGTCTGCCATTTTAGAATGGCATTTGGAGGCTAAGGTGGATCTCAAAGGAGATCCATGTTTGTCAGCCATGTCTTCTCTCCAGTACTTCCAAGAGCGGAGGCTCTGGTTATAATTCCATGCTGAAATATGCCCATGGCAGTGCTGACTGCTCTAGGACTAGAAGTGTTCAAGCCTGCATATTGTTTTGCTTTGTCTCTCCTCCATACCCATTTTGGAGTCAAAAACACGAAGTTCATCCTGATGCTTCATGATGGTAGGGGAATCCAGTGAAGGCTCCTTCATTTGTATCTTAGTGTGTGGAGGATGTTCAGCTTGAATTGATGTGAATAAACACCACTTAAAAAAGAAAGAAAGAAAGAAAGAAAGAAAGAAAGAAAGAAAGAAAGAAAGAGAAAGAAAGAAAGAGCCAATATACCAGCAGCAATAAATGAATATTGCTATTCTGCTAAGTGAATGGTAAAAAAGTTGTTCTAGTTGTTCTAGCTGTTCTGTTCAGCAGCATTTTTTTTAGGTTTTATTTGCAGTAAGAACAGTTTGGTGGGAGCATCAGTGCTTTACATGGAATGTGAATTGTCATAGAATGAGACCATGAAACAACTGCACAATCAAGCACTGATTAGCTTGTATACTAATCTGTTAAAATAAAAGTTAGGACATCAGGGGTTTTTTGTACATCTACTTGGAAATATGCAAAATCTTTAATCTTGGGGGGTCTTGGATTTTGAGTAAGTTAGATAAGATTCTTTATATTGCCTCTCCATCATGCTCAAAATGTACCTTTTAAAAGTACAGGGTATCATTAAAAGCAGTCAGACTGGGGTTTTTTTTCAGTGAGTGGAACATTCATTTAAACCTGAAGTTTATTTGTGATCTCATGCCTATAAATTAGCATGCAAAGCCACAAAAACCGTGTAGAGACAGTGGAGGAAGCCAGCATTAGGAAAGAGCAGCAGCCAGAGAGGGAGAGAGCTGGCTGCAGGAGGAGGGGAACACAAAAAAAGAATAGAAAGCAGCTTCCAAAAGGGAGGGAAATGGGAAAGAGGAGGGCAGCAGCAACAGTGTGGAAGGGTGAAGGTGAAGAGGGAAGAACAGCTGCTTTTCCCTCTTGCATCCTGACTGAGTTTTTCTCTGAAATACCCATTTTTTGAGCATATTGATTCTGTGACCCTCTTTAGCTGTTTGAACTCTCTATTGGAAAGAATCAAATTCAATCCAAGTCTGTTTCTGGGATCTGTATTATTTTGCATTCCCATGAGGCCTGAAGGAAACGGTAAAGACAAATGGTGTGATAATCACAGACCACAAAAGAAATAAAACCAAATAGGGGTGAAACAGCTTGGGAGAGGGGTCTGATTTTCAGGGACTGACAATGTGATGGTCAAATTTCTTCACATGTAATTTAATATGTCCTTCTAAGCTCACAGTGGAGGTGATAAAAAAGCACTTCTTTGGGATATGGAATCGATTGATTTGTTTGAATTATTGTTTGAATTGTTCAGCACACCTTTCATAACACCAAAAATGTTTTTCATTTAAAAAATCCCAAACACAACAACAACAACAAACCAAAATACACAAATGTAAAATCTAAAATTGAAAAGAAGATGGTTGAAAGACAAGGTCAGGGTCAATAATTTAATAAAACCCTACAAACATATATAATAACATTAACAAATCTTAGCTCTACAACTTTTCACAGGTGAGTTACTTTTCCCTTGCATTTTGTAGAAAGTTTGTCTTGGCACTTTAAGGTGACAGCTCCTGAAGATTTGTGTATTTGCAGACTTTCGTCCACCTGAATTCTGAGACACCAGACCCCACAGCTGTATATTAGGATCAGTCTGTGCTAAACAACTACTTGGGAATGGCACCCAGGGTTGGGTACCTCAGTACAGCTGTGAATTGTAACTGATCCAGAGGGGAGGAGTGAACTCCTATGGAACTAAAATACATTAGCACAGCAGAGCCATTTAAATGTGAGTGCAGTGTAAATAACAAAATGTTTCTTGGAGAGGACACTCAAAAGAAACTAGACTAACTTGTAAAGGGAAATGAATGTTGATTTAATTGGCTATTTAACGATTATCTGTTTTCTTCTTCTTCTTTTTCTTCTTCTTCCCTTTTTTTAATCCAAACAGAAAGGTTAATCTAACTATACATTTAAGGCTTTTAAAGGCTCCATTACAAGACTTATTATGCTAAAAGAAACATACCTGGCATGCTGCAGTTTTCTAAATGTATCAGCGATGCATGTAATGATTCACTTAAACCATCATGGTCAGAATTCTTTTACATTATTTCTATGTAAATTGGATGCTTCATGATTACTATAATATGTGTGAAATTCCACTTATTATTTCTTTTAACATGAAAACTTTTATCACTTAACTTCAACTCACTGGACAGAATATTTGAACCATTTGCAGTCATTAGAGCATTTTTGTTTGGTCAAAACCCTTGTGGGATTATACTTTGGAAAAATAGCATGAATTACATTCAATGCAGCTGAATGGCAATTTTAAATATATAAGGGGCATCAGGAGTGCTCGTCATTATACTTAGAATTCAACATTGTATTTTATCTGTTATGGACTTGTTTTTACATTTTCTTCTTTTATCTTCAAGAGACTTATTTCAGTCTGTAGCATGAAAAAAAAAAAAAGCCATAATCCATTTAGAAAAGGCTATCTGATGATGTACACCTACCTTTTCCTGCTCTGGAGGACCAATTTAAAATACAGGCTTGGGTCAGAAGATTTTTATTTTCACCTTAGTACTGAGAAGGTATTTTCCCATATCCTAGGAAACACTGGGCAAACCGGTGCAGCACGAAGTCTCCTCTAGCAAAACTGATGATGATGTTCTTCTCTACTAGTCTTGAGATTTGGCACTGGATGTCTCAAAACTTTCAGAAGTTCCCAGAATTCCAAGCCACAACAAGATAAAGAAGGCTGAAGAGAAAAGAAGGATTTCAGAGCAGCCAACAGCCTCATAATCCAGGAAATTAGGAATTATAGGAAACTGTTTTGAACATCTGATATTTTGCTATTCTCCCAAAGACAATCTAGCCTACTCTGTTGGCTCTTCTGGATGGACCTCTCTGGCAACAGCTATTCATTGCAATGGGGACTTGAAACTCAGATGTCATGAGGTTGTTCCAACAGCCTCCCTCAGGGAATATTATTTATTAACTTTAAATAGGCCCCAAGAGTTTTGGCACTAGAAAGAGGCAGAAATCTAGAATAGCCAAGAGACTTTGCAGGAGATGGTAGAGGTGCCTGTCTTCAATAGTCTAGAGTAAGATGACATTTGCCTGTTCTGGGGACCTTTCCTTAATACTCTTTCTTCCACTGCCTTCCAAACCGAGTACACTGAGCAGTCATTTTAAAGGAACTAACATCTTCTATCTCTGTTTCTTCTGGCTTTAAGCCTTCTAAATCTGTTTATATTTTAACCACACTTGATAACATTTTTTTCCAGAAAAGAGTTAACTGAAATTAGTAGATTTTAATAAGACACTGGGGTTTGTTTTTTTGTTTCTTTATCATGTTTGTTTATCAGGATGCCATTTTTGAGACAAACTGATGAAACAGGTTATGATCTCAATGCTTTAGCTTTTATTTCAGTAAACTCTGCTTCTCATCTCTCAGTGAAGCTCTTTGGTTTTAATTGGAGTGAAAATGCCTCCAGTTAAAAATATCCATCCTGACTTGAAGGATAAATGTTCCAAGCCTTCCACCACTAATTTTACATTTCCAGAAATTACATTATTTGATGTCACATAGTTCTGTGACTTTAAATTCAGCATCAAAACACAGAAGACACTTTATAAACATCTATTTTACAGAAAAATTGGAGACTCATATCCTGGGCCATAGCTTGAGGTGCTGGTTTGCTGAGTTATATTTGGTGTTTGAACTTCTGTGGCTTTAAGCAATAAAAAAGTTGCCTCGGTTTCCGTTAAAGCAAGGTATTATACAAGGTGATAAAAGCTTTCTTTTTTTTGCTATGACAGTTATCTGGCAACAATTTTCATTCAATTATTTAGATAATTTTTTCCTTTACAAGAACATGGATACAGACAGTGAGAAATAAGCTTAACATAATCAACATAGTTATTTTTCTTTATTTTAAATAAAAGCATTATTTTTTTATTATAAATTTTATTTGCAATACAATTTTTGGCCAATTTTATAAGTTGTCTGATGGACATATGTTGAATTTTATAGGATTTTTTAATGTTTTGTATATTTCAATTTAACTGATATAAGTAACTGTAATATGTAAACAAATATTTACAGCTTCATATGTTGTGCATACTGAAATGTTTAAAATATGTGTTTAAACTTCATGTTGCTAGTATAATCTAGGACAGATTAGGTCAAATGTTTTTAAGACTGTTTCCTCCATGCTTACACCTTAGCTGCTCTAAATGTCCATGGCATTATTTTAGATGTGTGCATATGGATTTTAAAATGAACTGTTCTTCTAAACATTTGTTTCCTCTATTCATGATGTTTGTACCTCACCCATTAAAATGCTTACTTTAGATTATTCTTTTGGAACTAAGCAATCTGGGAAATATATTGTAACATATCTCCCCCCAGTGCAACCATAAGATATTTAAACAGGTATAGCTAAAAATGGTTAAGATTTAAGGTTTCATCATAAGTCATATTAGAATTAATGACTGTGCTCACAGACATTGGTTTGGAAGACAGAGACTGAACAGTGCCATTACAGAGAATAAGCCACTGGCAAGTCAAGCAATTCACTGAGGACAGAATGATTAGCCACAAGGAGCACTTACAATGTGCACTGGTAATTTAGGTAATTGTATTGCAGGGTTTGTAGACCCATGAATTACAGAGATCCTTTAAAAAATATATATTGTGCAATTTGAACAGACCCTGAAACAGACACCAAGAAGAAACAGCTATCAAGTCATTCAGATAAGATAAAGCATCATTGATGTATAGTATTTTAGTATTTGGGAAAACATATAGAAGTCAGCATACAGTAAAACAGTAGCATATATAGTTATCCTAACACCTTCTTCACTAGAATTCTAAGTATTTAAAAACCATAGAATCCACCAATTTCCTGCAGAAAATTAAAAGCAAACAGAAAAGGTGGGGGGAACCTTTAGAAGGAGGTGATTTCACTGGAAATACAATGTTAGGTTGATTTCGATATCATTTCTAAATGTATGATATAGTCATACCTAATCTAGCATAAAAAATCCTTATATTTACTCCCTTTTTTTTGCACTGTATATTTTCAAAGACCTCCTATAGTTAACATTATAATATAGTTAGTTGCTACAAATAATCTGCACTGATTATAGGAAAACTGTCAGTGTCTGTTCAAGGTCTGAAAAGGCTGCAGCAAATAGCTTTTCTCTTTGCCATGGAGACTGGGGTCTGTTTTTACGGTTACTCTGGTAACCAAAGCCTTTCTGGTGCTAGTCCTTTTCAGTTACCTTAGCTATTAAACCCTCTGGTTGAGACAAAAGGAAGGCAGTATGCAGATACTTCCCCATAAAGCAAATCTCAGGGTTAAAATTGAGCAAAACCTGTAATAAAAGAAATAAAAGCAGCTTCTAATCAGCTGGTTACATAGTAGCTGTGAGGTGTTTGCGTGCTTGCCTACATGTGGGAGCTAAGGCTTGGTGTGTTTGAATATTAATCTGATTACTAAAGGACGAGAAAATGGATTAGGCATCTTCAGTGCTGTTTCAAGGAACAGTCTTTCAAACCTGTGACCCTCATAGTGCAAAAGGCATCAGTTTTTCAAAGTTATCATCTGGGAAGGGTTTCTTTTTTTTTAAGATGAGGATTTTGACATTGTTTGGAGTGATCTATATTAAGATAATTGTAAGTAGGGATTACAGAATGCTGCCTCAAAGTCATGGGTTTGTTGCATGGTGTTAATGATCCTTCACAGTGCCTGGGATCCTTTAGCAAACAAAGCCAAAAAATGGATTCTAACCTGAAAGCTTATTAGCATCACAATAATAAAATACCCAATTCAGTGATCAATGTAATGAAGGTGAGTACAGAAGACTGGCAACAGAAAACATCATAAAGACAGAAGGCTGAGTAGTAAAATATTTAACTGATAAGATGGTAGTAAGTGTCACTTCTGCTTGGAATCAGTAAGTGTAGGCAGACTCCCAAATTATCTTGTTTTTCAAAACAGTAATGCTTTCACATTAGGTAAGGGCTTATTATGGCAAGTTTTTACCATCCCTACACATTTTGGTTTGAGCTTTCTACTCCAAATGAAGAGGATTTTTCTCTGGAAGAAACAACCAACTAAATAGGCAACAAATAATATGCTTCACAACTGAACAATCCATTCTCACTTTAATATGGTCAAAATGAGTAACTCTAAACACTCCAATACCCATGGTGATAAACCACTTTTGAGCTGCAAAGTATTCATTTATTTTTCATTTGAACTATTAAATATGTCACACAGAAATTCCCCATTGCTATTTTCACCTACACAGATTACCGTGTTTAAAATAAAGAAGAACTTTATCCTATCAGAAGACAAATTAAAACACCTTGATATAGCAACTAAATTAAGATGGAGTGGCATTTGTTAACATAGAGGAAAGCACATGCAGTATTAAAAAAGCTCTAGTATCTGTTCATCCATAAATTAAGTGCAGCATCAGAATACTGGACTGAACTCGGTTGAATCAGATTTGTGCATTTCAATAGAGAATGCCCATTTAAATGAGCCACTGTTTGATGTCAGCATCACTGCTCAAAAGGGCAAGTACCAATCCCTGATACCAGGTGTGTAACTAATATCCAGGTGTTTCCATACTAAGAAATAAATTCTATTAAATATTCTCTTTGTTCCATTTCCTGGAGAAGACAGGTGTTATAAGGAGAAGAGGAGAAACATAGGTCTATGGAATGGCTGGAATCAGAAGAAAGTTGACTCTGGATTCACTGTAGTAACTGAACAAGGAATTTACGTACATTTGTGCTAAAAATGGCTCCTGCTGTTTAACCTGGTTTTGCATGATGTTTCCAGAATTAGTGAGTTCAATGTAAAACTTTGGGCCAAATCTGTCCCCAGCCTTTCCACCATGTTAGATACATTTCTGGGTTTGAAGAAGTTTGAAGGAGATTATTCATGATAAAATATTGATCTTGCATATTCATATGTGTGAAAAAATACATATACATTTGGTAAAAGGAAGATGGCGGGTTTGTGATAGTCATATGCAATCACTAAGCTAAACACAGCAGGGTACTTGACACAAGAAGATTTTATCACCATATTTGTCTCTAGCCTCTTTTACTAATTCCTCATGTTGATATTTTATTTCCCAGGAAATCCTCTAACTACAAACGGCATCAGTGGGGTGTATGGAATATGAGCCATCAGGTCACCCATAGCAGAATGATCCAGAAAATCAGACTTATTTTTACCTGAGGTAGCAGAAAGCTCTGACATGTTAGCACTGGTTTCCCATTCCTACACCCAGGAATTTTATCCCTATAACTCCCTTGGTATCCCTATAGCTCCCCTTCAAATCAATTACCCAATGCTAATGCTGCAGGCAGACACATTTTTTTGGTAATTCTGTCTGGCTGAATGGTTGAGGATTTCCTTGCAGAGCACTGCAGGAACTGCATCTGCCAGGCGTCTCATACTCCTACTTTTCCGGGCCAGGCACAGAGACCTGCAACTTGCTTTTGCCCTTTCTGTACAAGGGGACAGAGATCCTCACTGCAAACTGTTCAGCCTGGAGAAGAGAAGGTTGTCTGGAGATCTCACATCAGCCTTCCAGTATCTAAAGGTGCCTACAAGGAAGCCAGAGATGGATTCCTTGTCAGGAACTGTAGTGGTAAGTTCAGTTCTTGTAGAACAAGAAGTAAGGGATGCAAACTGAAAGAGGGCAAGCATTGAGAAGAAATTATTTACTCTGAGGGTGGTGAGACACTGGAATCAGTTGTCCAGATGCCTGTCACTGGAAGTGTTCAAGGCCAGGTTGGATGGGACATTGAGCTACTTGGTCTCATTAGAGGTGACCATGCCCGTGGCAGGGTGGTTAGAACTAGATCTTTAAGATGCCTTCCAACACAAACCATTCTATGATTCTGCATATGATGATAAGCAATCTTCAGTCCTTCATGGCATTTTGCCTGCAGGGAAAAAAAGTCATTATTCCCATTTGACAGCTGAGGAAGCTGAGATTGAGGCTGAGTGACAGCTACAACTAGAATTTAAACATGAGCTCTGGGATCCTAAACCTGGTGTTGAACTGAAAACTTCATAGCAAACAGCTCAGATAAAATCCTCAGCTATGCTTGAGACACATTCATCTGAGGTAAAAGCATTTCTGGACTGGAGAAAAGCAATTCAGATTGAACTGAAAGCCCACATGTGTGTCCTAGTTTGGACATCACATATCTCAGATGGTGTGCTAAAACAGAAACCACAAGATATAATCATCTACCCAAGGGTAAAAGATACACAGGTAAATGAGGAGGATTTATGGATTTTATACAGATGTACTGACACAGGGAATGTTTGGAGTGGCACATCTATCTGTAGGGGATGAGCAAAAGCCTCAAAACCCATGTGTTAGTGCATACCTGGAATGCTCAGCCCAGGATAAGATGCTTTATCTCACTGATTTTATATCTTTGAAATTTACTTTTGTCAAACAAAAACAGAGGTCTGTGTTTCCCAGACCTTTCACACTAGCTCAGGACTGTGCACAAGTGTCCTCAAGGATGATCTGTGGCAAAGCTTCTAAGAACCTTCTAGCCCTGCTACTCTTTTGTAGGATTAAAAGACAAGGCGCATTGGTACTTGACCTGTGACTTCTGGGAGTGCATGGATTTGTGGGAAGAGATTCAGAGGAAGCTTTTGGCTGTAGGTTTTCAGAGAGGATATCTTCTAAAATGAATGTGTGACGCCTGAGAGGGCAGAGATAAAAACAGAAAAAAAAGAACACTATTACTTGTGAGAAAGGATATTAACAATGACTCAGTACAGTGACAAGCTGCTGTATGCATACTGTTTCATATGTCTCCCACAACTAAGTAGGTACTCTGTCCTCATGCAGTTGCACAGAATGTTTGGGGAAGGCCCACACTTTCCAGGTCATCTCTTGGCTGCAGCAAAGTTCTTTTTTGTTACATAATGACCAACTATATCAAATATAGTTCCAATTTCAAGGAACACCTGTTGATGCAAAATAATGTTTCATCATAAGCTATGTTTAAGTGAAGACAGGTTTTATAAAATATCTTGCAGCAGTCTCAGAAATGAAGTAACATGCTGAAGTATAATTTAACTAATATCAAATCAGAGCCTAGAAGATATTTTTCTGAAAAGTCTGGTATTAGTTTGAAAGCCATGAAACATAACTCCTGAACCTGCTGTTATGTGAGTCTGGACAAGTCATTTGACTTCTGCCATCTACAGCTGCCTCTTCTGTGGGAAAACTATTTAGGACCTAGTTGTGCTAAATCAAATACATAGAACAAACCAAATGTGGGATTTTAGCAATTACAGATTTTTTGTAGTGGATTTATTCAAGTGAACAGGAACCTTACACAAATAGGCAGTGCTCAGAGCCATTATCAAAGAGCACTCAGCAGCAAAGATCGGATCAGAAGATACATTGCAATGGTTGGCAATCTTGTGACCTGGCTTCAGTTGCTTAAGCCTAGACAGCTACAACCATTTGAGATAACCCATTTTGTCTGACACATCCTTAGGATGCTGCCAGGTACAATTGCAGGACATATGGAACACCAGCACTGCTCTGGACTGACGACTGAGAGGCAGCCTGGATACCCTCACCTATCTCAGAGTAGTTGCTTGTTTAGGCAAGTAAGACAACTAAGGTTACTTGTTTAGGCAATTAAATCACACATGCAAGTGGTCAGCAAGACTAATCCCTGCAGCTTTTGCAGACATATAATGTCATGTAGCACACAGATTTTTTTTCTGCAAGAGCTGACCATAATAGAGGCCAAAGAACATCTTTGAAGACACCTTGAAAATATTCCTCCAGCCAAAAAAAAAAAATTACTTTTGGAATAAGATGTATAAAGTTGTTCTAGTTCAAAGGATACTGTACAAACAAGCATCTGAGTGTCAAAACCAGAATAAATCAAAGCAACCTCCAACCAATTCTCTTTTAAACATTTAATGCCACCCTTGTAGTAGATTACATGAAGAACCGTTGAGGAGCTAGATAGTTAATAAATATGTTACTGGTGAGAATTTATACATTAAAACAGTTAAAACAGGTTTCAGTTGAGTGTGGACTGAAGTATCATTCAGATATTTTTTGTTTCAACACTTCCTGGATTTCTTTTTATTTTTACTTGTTAATTAGAACAAGTATTTTTCTGTGCAATTAACCATTCAGATAATCACGCATTTGCTAGAGTTACTTCTTAAATTGTTCATGTTTCCCTGCACTTTTTAAATTCATCACCTCCCAGCAGCCTGCCCATAGCTCCAGCATGGCAGGCAGCCTCATCACGAGCATCATATTGTTTTTTCTGTCTCTCAGCCCCTGAATGCTAGAGCTCTGTGACCATATGAGCTTCTCAACTTTTCATCAAAACAATAGGTTTTTTGCCTTTTACTTGCACAGCATCATTGAAGTGTGAGAAAGGTTTGCAAACCTGATGGAATGCTTTACTACCTTTACAATGCCTTCTCAAGGCTTTATGGATGGTCATATTTTCATCAGCCTTGTGTTGACCTTGCCTGATGCTGAGAATGGGTTCCCTGCTGTACATACTATATCCAAGCCTAAACAGCTGAGGTGAAAAACTTTCTGGTCTGGAAAGCCTAAATTTTCATTGAGAAACAGAAGACCATGACTGCTTGTTGGGTTTCACTAAGCTGAAGATGGAGAGGTCTGGTTTCAGTTTGCAGGTGGCAGAAGCAGCTCCCCATGGAGGAATGTGGGCAATAACATATCTCACCTGGAAAGCCAGCACACACAGGGCAATGCATCCCTCACACCACGCTCAACACCTCTCTCCCCAAAATTATCATCTTGCCAGCTAACGTAGCATGTCTGAGGAAGTGACTAGAAGCTGATGCCACAGAGAAAACTCGCTCTTCTGATGTGCCAAAAAGCATGACCCCTGAACATATGCTTCAGGGCAAAGGAACCTGAGTCATAAAATACATTTCAATGATATTATACATCTGTTTCAGATTCTTCTTCTCCTACCATTGAAATTTTCTTCACCACTTTCTGCTGAAAGCAGTACTAGTTTCATATACTTGCTTTGAGAGATGTGAACACATGTAGATAAATTTGTGGCAGGGAACAATACTAATTTTCTCATAAATTCTGTTTACTCCATGCTTTCCTTGAAGAAATAGCTGTTTAGTATTTAAGTATGTTGGAAATCTTTTACCAATATACAGTAGCACTGTCTTCAAGATTATTATTTCCCATTTGTAAATCAGGGCATTTTGTCAACGTGTACTCTTTGGACAAGACAATGTGATATCTTTGTTGGAGCCACACATAAAGTATTTATTTGGCTATTGTAAATCTTTATTTAACAACTTATTCAAATGCAGCATGTATCCTTAAGCTACATACATGTTCCAAATGTTGTAGAGCCAAAATCCATGTAAAGGATTTATAAAGCTTTGATTTATTTAGCTACCTACACTTGTGCCTAATTTTACCACAGGAATAATTAATTATTTGTGACCTTACAGAACTCAAATTTAAGTCCTCTAGGCCTCAGAACAAAGTTATTTGATCATAACTTTTTTTAAAGCAGAAATAACTAATTTTGTTCAAGCCTGGAGTCAATACTGACATTATTCCTGCCAAGCACCACCTCATTCCACAAAATATATTGGCAAAACTGCCCTTGATCTTCAGATACAGTGCAGTACAAATAAGTGTAGCAGTCTGCATTTTTGTGGATAAATGGCTTCTCAGTTTAATTGTTATTTTGGGCTCTGATTTTGGTTGATTGCTACTTCTATGTGCAAGTAGCTCAGCCTTTCGAAAGATGAGTGGATATAAAATTTTTGACTCATGTTTACGTTCTCTATATTTCCAGTCACTGAATATTTTGAGACAGTTTGTTTCATTAGCATTTTTCCCAGTTAATATTCAATTTAAGCATAAATATAACCTATAACCTGTGGGCTTTTGTATTAGTAAAAATACTAGCAATCCTCTGAAAGCTCTTGTGCTAGGTCTCTAAAAACAGTTGACTTCAGAGATCACTTACTGCACTATCGTATACTAAACACAGTGTTCCTGTAGTCATATGACTATTCAGAAACACAAAAACAGTTTATGCAGACTTGACTTGTTAGATTTTAAGTATCATTCTGTATTTTTTCTGTTTATTTTGTTTTAAAACATCTAAACACTATCAGGAAATATATTACAGTGAAGGAAAAAGAATGAGTTATAAATCTGAGAAATTAAATCTGCATACTTCAATGGAAGAAACAATAAAAATACATAAGGCATTATAATCCAGGGATAAATTTTTGTATATCCTATAATCTATTACCTCAGTGTAATGACTTTAGCACTCAAAAGTGTTTGAGTTAATTGTTCTGTAATCCATTTTTTATCAATTTAACTCTTTCAATCTTAATAAATTAGATTGAGAGGGATGTCAAATTTTAATTGTTTGCTCTTTATAGACTATCTCTAAGAGTTGCTTATTCCTTTAACAAAACACATATGCCCCCTTTTAGGCCAAGGTTAATAGAAAATGCTATTAGCTTTTTATTCCAGAATTAACAGTACAGCTACATCTCAACACGAAATAGAATTATTATATAAACATAACAGTGGAAACATATATCTCCACTTACATTGGTTAGAAGGATTGCACATCATGTTCTGTCTTCTAGTACAGAATTTCAACAGGTGCATAAAGGTCTGGCTACCTCACCATGTTTCATCTCACTGCTACTCCTTTTGTCAAATGTGATTCAGCTGGTAATCCCTAAGCGTTCTCTTTTTCTTTTTCAGTTACTTTGTCACTTTTAACTGACACATCTCTGGAAAAAGGAAACTTGACATTTTCTTAAAATATCTTGACTTGCCTTGACTTTGCAAAATGTCCTCTTTAGAGTCAACCTCTGTCAGTCCCCATTGGTACTGTAAAATCCATCCAAGCAGTCTTATGGGGTGGGTCTTCTGAATATTCTCCATGTCTTTGACTTGAACATCTTTCAGCAGAATGGCCCTTCTGCACCAGGCTTCCAGATGGAAGCCTGAAATACCAGGGGCTGTTTCTCTGGGATATTTACCCAGTGATACTATGTGTCAAGTTATTTTGTTTCTTTGTTGATTTTAGGCGTAAAATACCCTGCATCCTCTGCACAGTTGCACCTCAGCAGATCTGCTGTTTTGTGCAAAGAAAAAAAATGTGTTAAGGAAACCCTAGCCACTGGAGAAATTATTTGAGTGTACCTATTTGTTTTTATGTAGGTGACCTATATGATGTTGCATGTTGTCCTTTCTAAGAGGACAAAAAGCTTTGGCTTTGGAAATGTCAGTGCCTTTTATAGCTCTATAGGGTTATGTCTGTTGTATACACGCACACGCACTCTCACGTACATAGAAGAGAGGAAGTCATTTTATTTTACCCAAATCAGCTACTTAAGTAAATTGAGATATATAGAATTTACCAATGAAATGAGTGATTTGATGTGAATAAAAGAGGTGGTGTGTTGTAAATCAGTACTGACAGCCAAATGGGAAAAATTGACAGAGCACTGTAATCACTCCCAACATCCACTGAAGTTATTGATCCAAAACCTCTATAATCCCCTTCACATAACACAAGCAATTTCATATAATACCTGTAATAACAGTGCATTCAAACTCAAGTAGCCATCAGAAGCTTTGTATCTAATGGCAAAGCAGGCCTCTGCTGAGTAAGTGTAACAACTAGAGCACAAAAACACCGATGACTCTTGCCTTTCATAGGTAGCGGCCTGCGATAAGAGCTAGTTCAGAAGATAAACAGTTCCCAACGCCAAGGAAAATGAGCTATTAATTGCCCTCTTGCTAAAGACATCATAAAGGCCCTAAAGCCCTGGGTGCAAAACAGGGAGAAGGTAAGCAGGATTTGGGGACTGATAACGCCCCGGGTGCCATCCACGCAGCAGCGATCTGATGTTAATTACAAGAGGGGAAGGAGGGCTGAGAGGTATTTAGCTGCTGGGTCATTACATCCTTCCCAGGTGTTTTTCCCATGAAATGTTCCACCAGTTTTACAAGCTCCTTCTCTGGCTGATGGATTATTCCAGTGCCTTATCAAAGCTTTGCCAGCTCCTCATTAATATATAGAGCGAGCGGCGCGGTTCTATATATCATTGTCTTCTTCTCGGGGAGGGCTAATCAGTCAGGCATTATCAGCCCGTCAGCAGAAGGCAGGCAATCAGGCCTGACAGCGGAGAATCATGGGAGAGCAGGGAAGGTTAAATGAGGCTGACAGTTGTGATAATGATGATTATACTATAAATTAAGATATGATGATAAAGGAGAATAAAAGACACAATCTGAAGCAATATTTGGTTTAACATGTCTCTCTTTTTCGGTACTGTTAAATGGCCATAACATTTATCACGCCGAACAAGAATGGACATTTAACTACCATGATAAAATAGGACAGCATCAGATTGAAAACCCAACAAGTTGTGATTATTGTGTCAGGCACTTTTCCACTGGTTGAAAAAACTGGAGATAGAGCATATGTTATAATCATTCATGCATTATTCTGCAGAATGAAAAGAAAATAGATCTATTTTAGAAATGTCTTCCAGACTTCTAGATAAAAAAAAAAATCCAAAAGGAAAAAATTAATATATTCCCCTGCTTCCAAGATCATTTTTATCAATGAAACTATAGGAACATAAGTGATAGTTCTTCCCTGCCACCTCCTCATAATGAATGCACGTATTTATTAGTAGCTGATTTGGAGGATTTGTAATTGTTTCACTGTTAGTCTCTTATTAAGCAAAACACGGTAAATGAAATTACAACATCAACATGTCATTTTCAAAGATCACTCTCTTGTCAGGTGGTAAAATTAAGTAGGTTCACACAGGTGAAATCAAACTACAACTGGCATGGTTTGACAGTAGGAACATATGCAATACAGTGGATGTCATGCAACTATTTGGTTGTTTGCTTAGACAGATGGACTACATATGTGCCATTTGTTTATGATGTTTGTGTTTATGGTGCTTAACAATCCTAAATAAACATCATCAGACTATGAGAATGAGGCTCATTAGCACTTTATGCAGTGTCCCAGGCCCTGTGCACTCACATGAGCAGCCAGACCAGGCTGAGTAGAGGGTGCTCTGTCCCTGGATGTGCTCACTGTGTACTGAAGAGAAGGAAAAGCTTGGGAGGAGAAGTGCACAACCTCCTTATTGGAAAATCACATATTTTAGAACAAGTTGAACAGAAACACTATGCCTCCTGCAGATATGCTAAAGAAATTACTATCTATATACATAAAGATCTTTGTAGAAACCAATGCTTATGGTCTGCAAAAATATATAATTTTTGTATCCATAGAGCTGACCATGATCCTAGTGCCAAGGCAAAGCCTCAGACCAAGCCAATAGCCTAAAGCTATAATCTTAATAACTGTATTGTACATGAATACCTTTGTATATTTTTATGTAATGCATTCATATGTCATGCATCTCTATCCATGACACTCTTGCAAATATGAGCAAGGAGATAATTTGATAAATCACTGTATTATTTATTGCCACTTGATCTGTGCAAATGGTGCTTTTTTGCTACATATGAAAGAAGAATAAACTTCAATTAGTGTATGCTTTATTAAAGTGATAGTGCAGGAGAGAGAAATGAATATTTTAAAAGTTTTCAGCTTTATTTTCTCAATGTCTTCTTTATTACCTCAGATTGGGAAGCATTCGCAGTATAAAAGCTGATTATTAATTGTAGAAGTGGTTGAGTTGACCACATAAGTCTGAGGCAAAATTATTTGCTTTATAAATTAAACAAAGTTAGTCCACAACAAGTTAGTCCCCTCCACAAAACATGACTTCTCTGGAATCTGCTCAGACACTATGGTGATGGCAGTCACTTAAGAGCCTTAGACAAACAGAAATCTTTGCTGTGATTATAGTGATTACCTTTTCTGTAGTGACTGACTCAATGGAAATAAAACCAGAGCTATTTTGTAGTAGGTAAAAAAAAAGAAAAAGAAACCCAAAAACAACAAACCCCACACAACCAAAAAAAAAAAAAGCCACCTTGAAACAACTGCTGCAGTATTGTTTTTCACTGGAAATGTCCTATTGTCTAATGCACTTTAGAAGAGTATTTTTATTATTTGATCAATTTGATTTACCAGAGCCATGAAAATTGCACACATTCCTCTCGTACAGATGTAAAGCAACGAACACAGATGAGTTTATAAACCTGACAGCCTGTAATGGAAATGCTTATGCAACCAGCACTCTCTGGCTGTGCAGTCTGTGCTTCAGAAAAACTCAAAGATATTCATTACTAGAGGACAAGAGCATGGAAAAATACAAAGAAAGAACTGTGATCAAATGGAATATCCTAATGCATCATCCTAGGCTTTATTTGTGTTTCTTTTCTGTAATGATACACAGCACTTTGCCTTGTTTCAATTTGAAATGTGCTATTGCATCTGAATAAAATCACTAGTGTTTTTCATGAAGATAAGGATTTTGTTTTGCTATTTATCCTGTCTAAGATCAGGATTTTATTAAAGGAGCAATGCTGCTTCAGAGACTTTCTCCCTAGCTTGTTCCATCAATTCAAATGCACACTGAAGATATATTTGCTGGACTTCAGTCCAATAAACCAGGATGTTTTAGTGTGATAATATATTTCTTCTAAGAGGCAGAGAGGGGATAAGTCTGGTGCAATCAGGAAAGAGGAAGGACACCAGTGCAAAGATTATGACTACATATTTTAGGGAAATCCACTGCTGGAGACAAAACACTCTGTGCATGATCAGATTGAACTAGGATTCTCAGAAAATGGTGATAAAATATGGGAGGGGAATGTTTTCCCCTCCATCCTTTCCACCTTCCACCCCAACAGTAGCTACTCTCTAAGTAAACTGAAGTCATTAGGTGGGCTGGTTGAGGAAATGTCTGCTAAAAAAAAAAAAAAAAGAAAAAAAAGGTTGTTTCCAAGCTTTTATTCATTTGCAAGTGGTGGTGGGGCTCATAATATATGTTGGGATAAGCATCACTGAGTTTAGATGTTCCATGCAGACAATGACCAAACTGAGATCCAATTCAAGACATATCAAGTTAAATTTCAAATTTCTTGATGGGAAATAGTAACTCCACTGAATTCAGTTGGGATTTTGGAATTCACTGGATTTCTTCTGTGGAGACCTTAATCTGCGCAGTCATCCTCGGGGCCTACATACAACAAAGGTTCAAGAATAGGGATCCTTTGTTGTCCTTCCAACTTCTTTCCTCTCCTTCCCAGCCACACCCTTTAATGGCCCAGCTCTGTAGAGTGTACCCCATGGTAGATGGTCACTGCTAAGGCCAGCCAAGTTCTGAAATGCTTGGCCAAGGCTCATTAGTCCTGTTATAAAAACCCAGCTGGAAGTGTGGTTTATCATTTGGAGGTAAGGTTCTAATTTTGGCACACAGGAGGCTGCAGACAGGAAAATATCTTGTTCCTTATTCCATTTTATTAACTTTGTTTTGTTCGCTTGAGCCCAGTACTGTGTAAGACTTTGAATAATCACAGCTGTACAGGTAGCTCCAGTGGAGTGAATGAGGGGCTTTTTCAAGGGCTCTGCTCCCTGCAGAAATGATTTGTACCTCTGCCTGATTGTCACTAACAGAAAATGAGAAATAGGAACATTCAATGCAAAGTAATGTGTTCTGTACAATTACTGGATTAATAATTTTATTCCATTACTGTGTGGGGAGAGAGGACATCAGGTTGAAGATCTGCAATTCTAGTATATTTCTAAGCGTCCTGTTAAGAGAGTGAGCAAGGGTCAGGAAACTTAATTATGCCATAACTAGATAGAAATTGCCAAGTGATAAAAAGAAACATCCAGCCAGATTCAGCAGGAAATTACAGCTTTAATAATATAGCATAATGCCTACTTCTATACAATTATTGGAGAGACCCTGAATGATTTTAAATAACAGGCTTGGTTTTCCAGTAACGACAGGGGGAAAAAAATCTGAAAATGACATTCTGCATTTTGCTGTAAATATTTTTCTGAGGTTTTGGGGGTGTTTTTTTAAAGACTGAATTATTAAAAATCTCATATTTACTCTTGGTAATGTGCAAATGCTATTATTCTGAAATGAGAGAAAGGTTATATTTATGGAGGAATTTGTATTTGTGGAAATTAAGTCTGTGGAATCATTCTTTTAGTGAATTGTGCTTATTGTATTTCTAATTTTGAAATGAAAAAGCAAAGTGTACTGAAATTTATATTAAAAACTCAGGGCTGAGTATTTTTGTTTTACAATTCCAGTTTTCTTCCACACTCTGACTGTGTTAGTGTCCAATATCTCCCCAGTATTCTTTCGGTAAAATGTTTATGAACAGATTAAAGATTTCCTTGCATGCTGATACAGGATTTCCTTATAATTTTGTCATCTTTATGAAAGATTAAAAAAAATACTGTTTTAGCATAAAGAAAACTCTTCATCCTAATGAGAAGCAGCTCTTTTTTTTCTTTCCCCTCTCAGATGAAATAGGATATTTTAAATATTAAACTCTTATCACCTTTTGTAAACACTGCATGTGATATTAAGGCCTTTTGCAATATACGTGTATGTGTTTGTCCATTTATTTCTAATGTAAGAAAGAAAAGTCATTTCTGGTACTACCCAGGAGAGCCCAGCATTTCATTTTGTATTCCGAGGATGCAGATTAATCAACCTGACTCTCTTACCCAGGGCTAGCCATTCTGCCTAGAAATCTGCATATCTGCATATTACTGTTCTTCCCTGAATTTAATTTCCTACAGGAGCTGATATTAATCACCCTGTTTAAACAGAGGGGATTTGGGGTCTATACAAATATGACATTTTTTTATGGAAGTTGTAGAATATTTTCTCCTTTTTCATTATTATTTAAAGAGACAATAGCATGGTACTTTAAAGCAAACTACAGGGGTTTATTTTTGTTTACTTGAGCTCATATATATTTAGTTTAGATTTTAATCACAACATATGGCACACCAAGAAAGCTGTTCTATGTTTTTCTTTCCAGATTCTGCCTTCCCTGCCAAGAAAATTCCTCTAGATTTCATTGCATATGATGAAAGGGCCATATACATCTCAAATACATCCTAGATGAGAAAGTTCATTTGAACCTTTATTTAAAATGTGCACCAGTTTCATCATTTGAATATTAAGCATTACACCAGCAGGCAAGCATTTGTATACTTCTGTTTTGCAACTGGTGAACCCAGGAAGAGAAACTTTATTGATTTTTCAGATCAACACTGAAATCCATAAGGCAGACATGGCTTCTCTTGTGGGTTTCAGTGGCCCCACATCCTCAGAAGGGACCAGGGAAAGTACTCGAGGAGATGTGACACTGTTACTGAGGAGTGGGAGGAGGAAGTTAGCTTGGTTGTGTCTCCATCCTTTGCCAGATAAATCTGTATCTATACAGGGCCACTGGTCCTGTCTGCACACAGTCAGAAAATTTGGTCAAACAGGGAATCCTCGTGGCTGATAACTGTTGTCTCCAGGTGAGAACAAAAGAAATTTCAGGAAGGCAGTGGCAGCAATGCTTTCACCATCCTACCTTAAAGCCCCTCCATATTTTGTGTTTGAAAGTGGAGAACAATGAACTGTCACTGTGCGACTCCACCGATGTCAGGCGCATTGTATCAGGCAGGAATTCAGCCCAATCCATCTGTCCCTCAGCCAGTATTACTTGGCATATTTTATTTTGGCTGCTGAGACTGCAGTTATGGTCCAAGCACAAACAACTCAGAAGAACAACATGCTTGGAAATATGTGCCTGCATACCCCAAGAGCCTGTGCCAGCTGGAAAAGCAGAGCATACATCAGTTACTGACTAGATATACTGCCTATGTTAAAAAATGAATCTGCTATCCAGATTTTTGTTTAAATTTACCCCTGGCCTATTGTGGCACTCCAGGTTAATTTGGATTGGCACCTCCTTTACAGAGCTCTCTGATGCAGCTCTGAAAATGATGGGAGTTCCTTTTTATTTTTTAGGAAGGTTGAGCTCTTTTAGGAAGGTTGAGCTCTTTCATAGCCTTCTATCAAAGCAGTGTTTTTCTGTCTCTTATTAATGTAACCCAAAACTTCATAAAGAGAAATTCAATATTGCATCCTTCTTGCTTTCTCAGTCAAGAAATAAATACATGCTTTGAGCTGGGGAAAAATTAAAACACAGAACTGTTAACTGTTTTCCAGTCAACACAAATATAGAACAGGTAAAATAGTATGTAAATTTTCACATCAGATGCAATGTGAACCTGTCACTTTATTTGCAATTTTTTTTAACCAGATATGGTGTGGTTTCTCTTCAAGCTCCCAGTTCTGCAAATTGTGTTGCAAATTCCAGAGAGGTTATATTGCCAACATTTTCACTGGGTTTGCTTGGGCAAAGAGATTGACATGCCAGAATGTATAATCAAGGCAGATATTTGTAACTCTTTGATAAATAGCCATAGTGATTTTATTTTTCATTTGTAACTCAAAAACAAATGTGAGGTTGATATAAATACTTTTTTATTTTTCTACAAATTTCATCTTTCCTCTTCATCTTCTAAAAGTCTTTTCTATTTATGAAAACTTTTATAATAAGGTAAAAAAATACCCAGTCATTTTGATTAACACAAGGTTTTCTGGGGGACTTGTTATCAGAGGTCTTGGCATCAGTCTGAAGAGATTACTGGTGTTCATGTCGTTCTTCCTGAACACCTAGGCTACTATATTTTCATTGCCTGTTACAAATCACAAGGGTATCGCCCCAGGCAAATAACAGCTTAGCATGTTTATCTGTCTGTGCTAATAGCATTTCATTTGAAGTCTTAAAAGTCACAAGTGGCTTAAAAGGGCACTATTACATGACTTCACATTTTATTGCAAAATGACATGGTCCAGTTTCATTTGTTCTGCTTTGAAGTGTTCTTGTCCCTTGGCTGCCTGACTGCAGCCTTTTTCTATTCAAACTTGGAGCACGATCCCCTTGAACCAAGATACTGTCTTCTCTAGACATCAGGGAGAACTTCACTTGTAAAAATACCATTTTCAAGCTTACTTGTTTGCCTTCTACTCTTGTAATATTATCCACTGTTATTTGCTTTAGCACTAGCTTGCCTGTAAAGGAAAAGATTATGTAAAATTACAGTTTTGTAATTAACATACAGTACTTGTCTGCATTCATATGGAAGCTAGAACTGAAAATTATTTAAAAGCACTAAAATAGTGTTCTGTGTCCTTACAGAAACACAAAAAGGTGTGTAAAGGTGAGAGTCTGGACTGAATATATTCTTCCCCACATTTGATAGTCTTTATTTAATTTAAACTAAAAACGTTTTCATCCTTAAAATTGTGTACCTGAGCTGCTTTGTAGGAAATACAAAATACAAAATAGAGCACAGTCAGTGTATATAAATACAGGCAGATACTGATGAAGTTTGGTGAATCAGCACCAAAGACAAGTGTATATTTTACTCTTTTTTTTTCTGTCAAAGGTCTTTTGAGACAGAATTAGAAGCACTAGAAAAAGACTCACTCTCATCTAAGGGAAAAATCATGTCATATCACTAGAGGCAAATAACAATAGAGAACTCTTTCTGATGCAAATATAAAGTCTTTTCATGCAATTATAGCAACTGAAAACTTGGTTCACATAGTTCCTTACTGGCCACCTGTAAGCTACACCTAACTTCTGAGCATGGTGTGAGTGCTGCATGCTGATTTGGAATGGAAGTGTTTAAGTTCTGTGAACTTCAGCCTAATCACACAGAAGGAAATCTCAGAACAGTAGGAAAAAATCCTCATGTTCTACTTGTGCTTATTGGAGCAAATTTTATAACAAATATTTTACTTCACACAAGAGTAAAAAAGACAGAACTGGCACACTAAATTTAATTTTAAAGTATTTTAATCACAGAATTAATTTTCACATGCTTTTAGCAGAAAGAGTCCTCTGGTATAATATATGTGGTGTGAACAAATGCATATATATTCTAGGTACAAAACAAATGCCAGCATTTTGTTTCATAGCAAATATTGTCATCTGAAAATATGCCTGTCTGAGGTTAACTTGCTTACACCACGAATTTCCAATAGCAGGTATGAGATTTTCTGTAAATAAAACCATCAAAAAGTAAAAAGGGAAGGAATTGTTCTGAATCAAATTATTATACCTGTAGAGCTTGTAAAAAGGAGATATCTTACTGATCTTTAAGAAACATGAAGCAGTGAGATAAGAGGCAATGACAGGAATATTTTTTTATTTGAGTCTTCTTCCATAACTGGATTCTTATTTATTTTACTGAAATCAGAAAAGTGTTCCGATCTGCAAGAACTTGAGTGGGGGAGATGTATGTCAGAAGAAAAGATAATTGATGGTAAACGTCAAATATTAAATCTTGATCTGGTTATTACCCAGCATATTAGCTATGTAAGAAGCTTAACAATTACAGCTATGATTGACTAGGTGGGATCCAAAATTCTAAATATCAACTGCCAGAAGGGATAATTATAACACATTAGCACCTGCGTGCTTAGACAAGATTGACAACTCCAGTCTAACATCTGCTTAATATCACTTTCATACTTTTCATTTTTTTTTCTTTTAGAAAGGAATAACAAAGATTTTCTTGAAGCATAACAATAATTCAGCATCCATGTTACACATTCAGTTGATTATAGTTGCTTGTTGTCTTTGGTCATGTTTTGCACTGACACATTAAAATTAAACAAAGCCTTTTTGGGATTAGACAGCCACAGTTGTGGTATATTTTAGACAAAATGTACCTGTCAGAATCATTTGAAGAAATCCCAACAACTGTGCTGCTCTTCAATCAGCTGGGGTGGCCAACGCAATTTAACAACAAAATGAAATGAGGCTGGAAAAGAAAGGCCTCGCTTTCCCACAACAGGAGCGAGAGAGGAGGGAATGCAGCATTCAGCGTGAGCAGCTCGGTGCAGCGGCCCCGCGGGGCCCTCGGCAGGGCGAGGCGAGGGGAAGCGCTCCGGCCCGGCACAGGCCCTGCTGCCGTGCCCGCCCTGCGGGCCGCGGGCTGCGGGGCTCGGCCTGCGCGCTGCCCTCGGGCCCGCCTGCCGCCCGCCGCTCCCCTCAGCACCTCCCCGCAAACCAGAACCGGGCTGCAGCGGGGTCCTGCCAGGGATTGCAGCGTGCCGGGACCCCCTTCAGGTGACCCCTCCCAGTGAAACAATCCAGCGTGTTCTGCCCAAAGGCAGGTGCTGCTTTCCTTGTGTTGGCTCCCCGGTGCGTTTACCCCGAGCTGCCCCGGTTCTGCAACGCAGAAACTTTCCCGAGTGGGAGCTGGATTTTGGCCTCATAAAAGAGGGAGTGGTGATGGTGGTCCCGTGGTGGCACAAGTGTGACAAAGCACAGACAGTGTCAGCCCTGTGTCCTCCTGGGCAGAGATGACATTCCTCAGCTGGCAATCTAAAAACCCCTCCTGGCCCGGTGCGTTTCCGGGCTGGGGAGCTCGGCAGCGGAGGCTGCTCTTGTGCTCGTTGGAAATTTAATGGACTTTTTAATTGAAGCAGGCAGAAATTTCTCATGGAAAAATAGATAAGTGTTCAAAGGAATACACTTAGTAAAAATTTATTGAAAAAGGGCAAAAATCTCATTCCCTGTGGGCTTAGCTTTATGGTAGCAGAACACTGACTAATTTTATGTTAAATCCTTCACTGCCTTGAGTGAGCTATGAAGCTTTAAGCCCATGTAACTCTCTGCCTGTTTCTTGAGGTACAATCCAAGGTTGCTTTTTATGTTTAGAAAGGGTAGTTCAAGTATACACTGCTCAGACTTGATGCCATGGAACAGTAACTCACCCAGCAGTGCCAGCAAAACTACATACCGAGGCAGAAGAGTCTTCTCAGGGTATATTGGGGCAAGCTCTGTTGACAAAATAAGTCCTTTTGCTGCTATAATCACCTCTAAACATCTTAGGTGAGCTTTCTCCCTTATCAATTCCTCCGTTCTTGACTTTGGTGATGAGGTCTTTTATTTCAGTTAGCACAGCTTTCACACCGTGCCCCAGCCATGGGTGTCACTGTGAGCAGATTGAAGAGGCGGAAGGGGAAGGTTCTGCCAAAGTCCAGGCACATATTTGGCAACTTAGTGTCATACCTACTGCCTTTATTTGTGAAAGCAGTGCAAAAATCCAATTCTTCATGGGCTTCTAATGCATCTGAACATAAACCTAAGTCTTGCTGGACTTGATAGTGATAATAGTAATTTTTTTTTCTATTTTCACCATGAGGACAGTCAAACCCATGAACAGGATGCACAGGGAGGTTATGCAGTCATCATTGCAGGTCATTTTCAAGATCCATCATTGCAGGTCATTTTCAAGATCCAGCAAGATAAATTCCTGAGGAACTTGATATAAGCACATAGCTGACTCCTCATTACAGGTGAAGGTGGACTAGAGGTCTCCTGAGGTTTCCTCTAAACTGCATTTTCCCATTATCCCAATTTCTGAAAACAGTAATGAAAAATTTTGGTAACATCTATATGCTAGAGAGGCTTAGAAAGATGTCATATGAATGTTTGTCTAACTCAACCTGATAATATTACCTATTTTTAAACTCCAAACTATTATGCATCTCTCAGAATGTTTTTAAGCTGTTAACATCAATGTCTTACACTGTTGGGGGAACTGAAACATTTTACATTACATTTAGATACCACTGCTGTATTATTGCTTTGTTAAAGTTCATATTAATAGCAGGTTTCTACCGAAGATTATGCAGAACTGAATTTTGCACTCACAAAGCAACAGCAATATTCTGATTTTTAGAAATCTTTCAGTATGCTTGGTGTTGTTCTTTTTATTTTTGGAGCATTAAGGAATACATGAGAATAACATGACCAAAAATGATTATTTTGCATGCATTATCTTTGCTAGTTACAATTAATTAATTTGCATTTAATTTGACAAAGTGGTTATTAAAGTTTAAGTGGCAAATGTAACAATTTAAAATTGTCTTTTGACTCCTAAGTAAACATGACCACTAATGAAAATGCCCAACAGAATGGGACTATTCACTTTGGTATTAAAATAGTTTTCATTTTTGTGCCAGGACAAAAGACAGCATAAATCACATAACATTGCTTTTCATGTGGCAAATTTAGGAGAGAAAAAGACTCCTAAGACTATCCTAAAATTTATACTGAGATATTTGTTTGGTGCTGCGTGAAAGTGAAATTGTTCTGTCCAGAATTATTGTTCCTCACCTTCAAATCCTGATACAGCATCTCTGTCGATGAAATACACTGAGTTAATAATACATGTGCACAACTAAGTCATGTCAGTCAAGATGGTCAGTCCTGAAAGGGAGGAAACTTCAGTAATTTTTCATTTCTACATTTTCAAAGCCAGTGTTTGAGAAGAGAGGAAGGGAGGAAGGCTACTGTTCACTCCTTTGGCTGGCCCCTTTCTTCCTTTCAGCAGAGGCTAAGATGACAACTTTTCAATATAGAAGCTGCCATTCCTTTGCAGTCGAATACTGTTTTACATTTTGTCATGTTCCTTCCATTAATAGACATTTCAAATGAGGTCATGGTATCTAAAATAAACTTCTCTTTAACATCTTACCATCATTAAGCAGATAAAATTATATATATTCCACAGTGATAACAGTTACATAAATTCATGGTTTTTCAGGTTAGAAAGTGTATATATGAGTGCCTTGCTCATACTCTTGAAGTTAGCAGTTATTTTGATGCCTGAATCATTAAATGATCAAAACTTTGCAGATATGTTAAAAATAGGCTATAAAAATGAGGGAGATTTCTATTATTCATCTAAAGTTGATGTTTTATCCTGTGTTGATTTACTAGGCAATCTGGCTTCATAAAATTTAGCAGCAGTTAGCTTTGTGAGAAAATTTTACACATAGTTGATAGGGCTTTTAAATATTACTGGTTGTCCCTTTCTTACAGCATTCTGAATATAGGGCTTTTAAATATTACTGGTTGTCCCATTCTGAAGAAGGGCCAGGTCCATTGCTGCTCTGAAATTATCAAGGACTTCAGTTCATTTGAAGTTAATTTATAACCCCATAACGTGTATAAAAGCTAAATCAGCACTTCCACTATGTGTAAATGTTCTTATTTTATGCTCATGTGAGATGCTAACAGAGTGCAGTCAACATAGAAAAATGAGTATTTTCTTATTCATCAAATATAACTCAAAATATATCCAGTGTAAGAACAGTTTTCTCATCTGTTAATCTATTATATAGTCACATAATTTCCCAGATTGTCTATCAATCCACACTGGATCTAAATTTTTTGAATTTTGTTTCACATAAGAATGTCATCACTTTATCCAAAATTTCTGTCTAGATCATTATTTTACCTTACACAGCCTTAACTCATTTATATTTTGAAACTGAAATATTGGGTATTGTTATTTGTCTTCATTTTCTACATCAGAGCACATTACTTTTCTTTTTTTTTCAATTTTGTGGGTTTTTTCATTACCTTTTTTGAAAAATATATTACTGTAAATTTCACTGACTACCAAACCCACCATATTTTTGGTTCTTTATTTATAATTTCCTGACTTCTGCAAAGAATGCTGGTAGATTGAAGATGCTTGATTTGTCTTTACATCAGCCATCCTGGTTTGTCCCTGACACGTTTGAGCATTTGATGGACAACATTTTTCTCAGACAACATAAATAAATAGAATTTTCATCTAAATGGCAAGATGCTGGGTAATGATAAAGGCAATCAGATCTCCTTCTTCAGGCTGTTAGATGATAACAGATAGAGCAGTAGTGTTTGCAAGCTTCCCCACCAATAGGTAGAGCAAATAATTCCCAATGAATAATGCATCCAATGAGTTAAGCTTCTCAGTCTGATTGTGGTGCATGCACGAGAAGACCATGATTTTGTCTAATCTGTTCATTATTCAAAGTATTTTATTAGTTTGGGATGAGCTTTTTAAACCCTATGTAAGGTTTTTTATGAGTGTATACGAATTGATTTACTTTATTTATTTGTGATTGATCAGGCACATAATGAAGACAATACACTGTTTTGTGGAACATATTTATGTGACATATTTGTCAGTATTATGGAAAAGTAATTTTCAGCAAAGAAGACTGTAACTTTTTTAAACTAGGACCCTGCTGAGATTGTTAAAAATCTAACCTCCTGTGAGCCATTTTAGTTACCAACAGGGCCTGTGTAACAAATACAGGAAAGGACTTCAGCTTGAAGACAGCTAAATTGTAACTTTTTATTTTGACCAGCTGGAGTATGAGTTGATATATGCAACTACCAAAGCCTATGAAGGACACCACCATTCAGACTCATCATCAGTTAACCATGGTGTAATAAATGCTTTCTTTTCTTGATCACCTCTAATCTATGTCAACTCTTTATTATTTGATACTTGTCCTCTATTTCCATTCAGCATTGAATGCTTTTCTTCCTGAGAAATACATCTTGTTTTAGCAATTAATCCATAAATTCCTTCACTTAAGGATGGAATTCTCCACTCTTCATTTCATTATTGCCCTCAAATGCTGTTGGGTTCATCAGGGCTGCTTGACTAAATTTGTCTGTGAAAAAAGAGTGTATGACATTAAAAATGCTGTCATATTTATGTCTAGAACAAATGACACTGTGATATTCACAGTCTCTTCTGTTTCAAAATACAATGTATTAAAATCCTTTCAGAAACATTGAAGTGCCATTGCCAGTGCATCAAACTTCACAAAAGCCTGTGATGTCAAGGTTTGCTGGATACAGTTCTCCTGTTAAGGAGCAGCTGTTCCATTTGTTTAAGTAGCTAGACATTTTTTAAGTGTCAACTGGTACATGTTTTAACGTAAGATTGGTGCAATTATTCTGTTTTTTTGACCACAAAATATAATTGTGAGCAAGATTATACAAGATTATTATGCTTCTGTTGGGTCTTTTTAAACTTGTAGTCAAGAACATCTCAGAAAACTGTGCGAGATTTAAATTTTGTTTTAAGCCACCTACATCTAAGAACCTGAGTTTGTACTTACTCCATGTGGTTATGTTGGACTTGAAGCCCACATTTTACCCACAGAAATTTCTGACTCAACATTCCCATGCCACCCCTGAGAAAGCACTGGTCTTGTAGGAAGACTGGAGTCGTTCCCCAGGCTGCACCAGGAATTTTCACTTCTTGCCCCTGTTCTTGGGTGGCAAACTCATGCAAGGGACAGCCCTGACCTCTGACAGCAGTGCTTCAGGCCAGTGCTGGAGTTTGCCTTCCAAGAGGGGAGCAGAGGACAGCAACTCAAGCTGGCAGAGCTTTTGGCTGAGCAGACACATCTGTTAGCTGCCCCTTCCCAGACAGTAAATGCAAACCTTGTCCCCTCTTCTCTCTCTCCTGGGTTACAGCATTGCCCCACATCATGATAGACTGAGAGAAAACAACAGGTTTCCCTACTGCCTTTTCTCTGTATAGGTGGTGAATAAATTCTTACATCAAAATAATGTGGGAAAAACCTCTTTGTATTTGCAGATAGAAGACTTAGCATGGAATTGTATTGGATAATATTATGGAACAATTTAGATTTCCTTTTAATCTGTTACTGTCTGGACTACTTCCTGCTAATTATAGACTTCCAGGTATTGGGTAGAAATTAGGAATGGATTATATTGATGGAAAAATAAAGTTAAATGCCAGTTTTAAGGTTCAGACTGTAGGACAGCTGTTTAATCTGTTGGATCTGCTTTAATCACTCTATGAATGAAGGCAATTGTATCATCAATGTACAACACAGATGGCAAGTATTGTCCCTTTTCAGGTGGGAACTATTGATCACTTTTGCATTTTTAGACTGAGGAGGCGAATAGCTCAAAGTCAAGATCTTTGTACTCAAGTATATGTATTTGTTAATATATACATTAATTGAAGCAGAATGGGAGTAGAAGTGCCTGTGACTCACCAAAGGAGATATGTACAAGTCCTTGATGCAATGTATGATACTGTGGAGAGACAGTATCATAAGTTACAGCTTTATAGTCATTATTTACTGTTTCAGTAGCATGAAAAATGAGGAGCAGGGAGAGGTCACTCTAATGGAGCCTTGATAAAGGTCCATCCCTACATGTTATGTGTTCTGCACACAAGGGATAAGCTCCAGAAGCCCTGAGCTCTTACAGCAAGCAACATTTTGTGGACAAAATTGATGGAAGAGTTGATGATATTGGCAATCTTCTTCTAGTAATTTTTTGGCAATATGAGTGACAAAGAAGGTAATTTTTTTTTCCCTCAGTAGTTGTTTCCTGAATACAAGGGACTTCAGCCTGAAGCAACCTTTAGGGGGGCAGCAGGGTGGGCGGCGGGGCATTGGAGTTTTTTTGTCTGTTCTTTTTTTAATCTTTATTATCCCCCATGCTTTTTTTTAAACTTGGTAACATCAAGTATATCCACAGTTAAGCACAAACCACCAGATTGTCCAAGATTTTATATGAGAATAAAAACGTGAGACAATCATTGTGGGTTTAAATCTTCACCACTGACCACTGCTTAATGGTTATGACTTAAAATAAGTGTAACAGATGCTGACCCTATTTAAAGTCCAAAATACAGAAAAGAACAAGGATGATGGTCTTTCTATGCTACTACTCCCAGTATTGGACTTTACTTCAATGACTTTATTATGCAATATATCATTTTTATTCTGCTCTTTGTTTACTTTTAGAAGGTGTTTTCTACCAAGTCCCACCCTCATCAGCAATGTGCCTTAAATCTGTATTTTCTCCAGACAGATCCTCCTACACTGCCAAGCTTCTCCAAAACCAATTGCACTTGTCTGCATTTGAGGAAATATTTTAATTCATCCCAAACTATTTGGCATATCTCTTTAAAGATGATATTGCTGAGCACTGAAGCTTTACTTCATTTTAAAGTTTTGTGGTTCATGCAAAGTTTGATCTCTTTTTCAACACTGATGTAGTTTTAGAAAACTGTTTAGTTTTCTGCCTCTGTCTTTTTTGACATTGTTCTGTAAGTGCTGTCTTGTTAAGAATAATGTTTCTTCTGTCATGGGTATTCCACTATCGTTTCTCCATCTCCAAATATGTTTTTTCCACATCCACATGTCAATCAATAGCTTGCCTTAAACTAGCAAATGATAGTCAGTGTAACTCAAATTGAAGATAAAGGTTTTTATGCTGAAACTTTACCACTGATGGCAGAATATCGTTTCACAGGAACAAACACAACTCCAGCACTGGATCTCCACTACTGCTCAAGTAGTTCACATGAAACAGATGTGTTGTATATCCTACAGCAGTGCTGCACAAAAACAACTGCCCATTTCTGACACATGCTCTTCTGCTGTGCACAGGTAAAGACCAGTGAACCAACAAACACAGCAGCAATAATACCTGCTCATAGTGACTGTATTAAAGCTAACTATTACCATAGGCCTAGGCACAAAGCAAAGAACTGAAATTAAGTCCATTGAAGGGGGTAAAATGATAACTGCTGACCCTAGAGAATTGTAGAATCACAGGATGTCTAAGGTTGGAAGAGACAGCTGGTGGACATCTAGTCCAAACCCCCTGCTCAAGCAAGGAAAGCTACTTAGGATTTCCCCTAAGGAAAATTATTTAGGACTGTGCCCAGACAGTTTTTTAACATCTCCACTGAGAGGGAGACTTCACAGCCACTCTGGGCGGCCTGTTCCAGTGCTCAGTCACCCTCAGGGTGAAGAGATTCTTTCTCATGTTCAGGTGGAACTTCCCATGCACCAGTTTCTTCCCATTGCCTCTTGTCCTATTCATTGGCACTACTGAAAAAAGCCTGGCTCCATTCTTTTGACACCCTCTCTTCAGATAATTATTGATAAGATCCCTTCTCAGTCTTGCTTCATGCAGCTTTGGATCCAGATTAAAGTGTAGTAAATGTCTGCCTCAGTCTGTGGTCTGTGGCCACACAGACTTTCAGCATCTGTAATATATTAGCAATTTCTGTTATTGATTATTATACATTTTCAAGTGTATATCTATGAGTGTATATCTATTTAAAAAGTGTGTGTATTTATGTATACATATATACTATTCTCATTATCTATTTGCTTTTATTATGTTTTCCATTCTGTGTCCTCCTGTTTGTCAAGTCATTTATACAAAGCTTATTTCTTCTTTTATGTGTGGAATTCTTCCCATTTCTCACACGTATTTTCAGTCTTTCCTCAGGACCTATAGGTACCACAATGTCATTTTGTTATGAGATAACATAATGACTGCTGCTCCTGTGATATATACTTTGATAAATGTGATCATTCAAAAAACCCATACTGAATCAGTTTTACTCCTCAGCCTTTTTATTACCTGTATTTTTAGAAATTAAAATTTTATGACCATCATATTCTCAGAAATGCTTTCACTGTACTCAACATGCTGAGACCTTGATCCTAAGAGGAAGTTCTTGGTGATTTTGTATTGCAAAAATCTTGTGCACTGGTTTAAATACCAGTGTACTGAAAATACTAGCTTAAAAACATTTTTCGCCACAATGGAACAAGCCATCTTGACATGCTCAAAAACCCATCTTGTTTTTAATTTACTGCTTGCAGCAAACTAAAACTAAACTAAATTTAAATTCAGGCATCAAGTTCAAATGTTTGAGCACCTCTCCTCTTTGACCTGTTCAAATAAATGTTCTGTTGATGGCAACCTGAAGAGAAAATAATATGTTTAAAAGCTTTAAAACATTTTTTCTGATAGAACATAGGTCTCAAATGTTAGTCCAAAGTAGACTTGTGGCATAGTATATGAATCTCAAGAGGCAGCAAAATTGCTGAAGAAAAGCAGATTATATAACTCCAAGTGTCCCCTGAGTATAATCAAGAAAAATTCAAAATGCAATTACTTGGTTTTAGATCTCTAATACATGACAATAAGTAATAATAATGATATATGATAAAAAGCAATAGCATTGATTGTCAACACTTTCATTTTCCTGATAATCTTATATTTATGCTATGGTCAGCTGCTGTCACTCATTAGCCTGCAACTGCCTCTTCATGCTCCCAGATTTCAAACTGCAAAGTGAATGCTCCTCATTCCCTTCAGATGAAATAGGGCACCCAAATTTTCATGACAGGTGGACTGGTGATTGGTGTTTTACCACAACAGCAAAGCACCAAATTTTTTGGTTTTTCATCCCTACTTGCCAGAGTGAAAGGTGTTTCCCTGAGAAAAGCATTTCAGTGCCTGCAAGGAGAGGAAAGGCTTGACAGGGGGGTTCCCTGCAGGAGGGGAATCACATAGGATGAGGTGTGTGCAATCATCCTCACACGTTCAGGCTCCTGAACCTAAACTCTCTCATCAGGTCTTCTTTCTCTCTCAAAAGCACCACAAGAATCTGTCTCTTTATATAAACATTTTCTACATGACTCCTTCATTCAGCCACTACTGCTCATGTGTGTTTGTGAAGACTTTAAAATTTGTATATGAAGCATATACAGAGTTAAAGCATGTGTTAAGACGCACTTTGATCAGTTGCCTTCACAGATTGCTGTTATAGCCTTCCTGACCATCAAAGAGGCAGCACTGTCTGCCTCTTAATGTAGCAATGCTTAGAAAATAGGTACAGTAATAAAAATGCATAAAGTACAAATATATGAGAAAACCATACCAAATGCTGCTACCTGTTATGAAGACTGCAAAAAGGCTGGAAAATTCTGAAGCTACTAAAGATAGAAGAAGTAAAGTAATTCCACTTGAAAATTGATAAATCAGCACTTTTCATATTCTTCCATATAAAAGTTAATTATTTGACTTGAAGGCTCAATTCAGTAGTATCTTCTAAATAAACAGCTTTTGGGAATGTAAAATCAACCAGTCTGAATTTATTTTGGCAGTAATGTTGGTTGTTTGGTTTCTCCATTTGTTGTTGCTATGATCTATAATTTGAAGAGATTTTCAATGTCTGTGTAGGTCATAAAAAAAGCTATCTGGAAAAATGCCAGACTGCTGCACCTTAAGTTTCAGAGCTTTTAAAAAACCAGCCACAAAATAAAAACTCGGTAGAATTTAAATTTTTAGTAACAAAGTTGTAGAAGGGACTCTGCTCCCACAGATTTTGGTGGGCGCATATGCTTTCACGGTCTCATGATTCTGGTTTGTATACATTAAAAATACTATCCCTTTTCATTGTCAGCATTTTACTGAATTGATTAAGAAGCTAATCCATTTGACCATCCTGTGCTTATGGTGTAAATTATTGTATTGTAATACTGTAATTATATTATAATGGTGTAAATATAGAATAATCTGAAAATAAGTGACAGATCTATGAAAACTAGTCATAACCTGGAATGTCAGAAATTCATATTATGATACAGGCTCCAGCAGAAAACACTATATCAATAAAATCAGCAAACACAAATAAAACCAGTTTATACTATTTTGATTGCCAGAAAGCAGAGGATGGAATTCTCATGTATTATTGCTATAAAGAGAGTTGGAGCTCAAGTGATCTAAGACCTAAGTGGGAATTTATTAGCAACAAAAATACATTTGCCACCTGTTATGCTGGGGTTGTGTTGATACCAAGCATATGGTCCTTCCTAGCCCGTGAAAAAGGAGCAGCTGTTCCAATACATCCAGGCTGTAAGCTGAAAGGATGACAAAAAGCAGTGAAGAAACACCACTCCAGTAATCTTTAGGCTTTCAAACTAAAAACAGAAGAAGTGAAGCTGGCAGTAGATGAAAGGTGAGACAGAACACACACATGCCCTTAGCTTACAGAAGTACAGATACACACACGTGCGTGTGCTCATACAGACAGACAGTGTCTGATGGGCTCAGAGATAAATCTATAAAGAGAGTTCAGGAGTTCTTGGGTCTGCAAGATCTCTCTGATCTACTCTATTGAGCTGGCTTGTTCAGGTCTCTACCAGGGGATTGTTTGATAGCTCAGGAGAGACACAAATAAGCTACCTGAGGTCAGCACAAAGCCAGTATGAAAACACTGCAGATGAGGTGAATCTCTCAAATTATCAAGTGTTGCTCAAGGTGACACACAACCAAACCTTTCCATTCCCTGGATGTTCTCAGTCTGCCGCTGCTAAAGGTGGGCTTGCAGACTGATTTTCTTGCAGATTCATTTTTTGCCTTTTAAACTTGGCTGGCAGAGCCACTGTGATAAAATTTTTATATCATTATTAGATGACTTTGAAAATTGATGAGGAAATTAGAAGTTATTTTGGTGAATTTGAATCTTCTCATGAAGATTTATTCTAAGCGTTGGTACATAGGACAATTACCATCACTCAGGCTTAATTTGTGACCTTATTAACAAAGGAATGAAAAATTTTCTATAAGGGACTAAAAAGGGAGAACGACTGCTGTCTAACCATCATCTGAGCAGAAGAGAATTTTATCTCAGATCAATCCTCCTAGTCCTTTCTCTCCTAGGTTAGATGAAATTGGCTCTGAATAATATACATTTTTTTCTAGAAACTGGAAGCACTACTAATCCTACTTTTAAAGAATGTGGATATTTTAAATCCTTCTGGGGCCCCTTCCTGAACAGTGATGAACTTCCTCTTCCTCAGGATGACAGCTTATAAGCACAAGTTTAGGAGATGTGGGAAGTGGTACTTTGGATCCTCTCATGAAAGAAGAGAGCACTAACCCTCCATCTTCCCTATGTGTAGGTTTTCTAACTGGACAGCTGTGAAGTAAAAAGAGGAAAGTGGCTATGTTTTAGAAGAAAGAAATGGGTGTAACTACACACAGTAGGGAGTGTGCACATGTAAATGGATCTCAGACATTTTGTTCCTGGACTCCAGCTGTAGTAAAGCATGGTCATGCTATGCACTTTTATATAACCCAAGTACATTTGGCCCATTTAAAGGGAAATTTTAAGTTTTAAAGATGTTGTCAGCAGAATTCAAGTGCTTCCAAAGCCAAGAGACAGCTCAGTCTGACTTCAGAATTGTGATTCTTATGACAGACACTTGCCTAACATTGAAAATCTGGCCCTAGTACTTAAGCAGTTCTTGAAAGCCACATTTATGATATCAAAATTTAGGCAACATACAAACTTTCCTGAGTTACATGCAGTCATATATATTGGCTCAATATTTATCTAATGGTGAGAGAAAGGAATATTTAGAGAATGAGGTAGTCCACCTAGAATTCAGTCTTTAAAAAAATATTAGCTACCTAAAGTAAGACAGGAAAGAAATCTCAGCTGGGTAACAAATTCTGCGGAATTATGCTTATTCCTATTGCTTCAGCTGTCTACTTGGACAGCATATTCCATTTACTAACTACACTCCACTCTGTATTTTTTCCAGTTTCATTTTGATTGTTTCCAACCATGCTTCTTACTCTTCTATTTATTAGCAGATCAATTAGTGGTAAAATTTCTTCTGTTTGCCCTGAAATTTTCCAGACCACATATTTCTTGGTAAGATCCATTTTGTTTCCCCTCTGTGAAGACTGCAGACAATTTTGTTTTGTTCTCTGACCTTTATGAATAATTAAGTTTGCTGTCTACCTGATTCTATTGTCCAGTCCCCTTTGCCTCTGCTATTTTTATAAGCCATAGAGAAGTCCTCATAGTATGCAAATGAAGCTCTGTTCATAAATCCCTCATGCAAGAGCTGGAATAACTTCTTCTATAATGTTATTGTTACCTCTCTGAACCAAAATAGTAACATTTTATATTACTGTTAACCACTGTCCTGAAACTTTTGAGCTCAGTCTGTCTCCAGATCCTGCTTCCAGTCACTTTTTTTGTACCACATAGGGCATAAGCACTTTCTCTTATTTTGTGTCCCTAATCTCATTATCTCACACCTCTCTATATTTAGTTGTGTAAGGCACTTATCTTCCTTAGGGCACTGTCTGTTAAGAGTAATCTTGACTTTTTTCCTTCTATTTTTTTTATTGATTGCTCCTTCCTGGTATGTATCATTAACAAATTTCATTCCTTTGGTGTTCATCTCTCCTCCTGGTTAAAGAAAATTCTAGTACAGAACTGAATGGTGTGGCAGAGCAGACTCCCTTTAGAACAAATTGTCACTCTCCCTTGTGAGCTTTTCCCCTTTGGTTTCATAACCATTCTTTAAGCACATATGTGTCTGTACTTATGACACATTTAATGACCTTCTACCATAAATTTCAGTGACATGTTAACTATGAAACTCTACTCAAGTTCTTTTAACTCTTCTGGTTCCCTGTTCTTGATTGAGCCATACATTATTGCTGCTTATCTTCAACATCACCTGTGGGAACTTTGGCTGTATTCTTCTTCAGCACCATTACAATTGAGATCAGCTTGGTGGAAATGAAGCAGAAACACAGAAAATAGATTTGATTTGAAATGAGAAACACACCAATATGTCTGAATTATATGAATGTTTATAACATAGAAGCTAATGCTATTACATTCTATATAAAGTTTTTAAAACTAATACTGTATAAATGTTTTATCAAGAGACTGGAATGTTGGTAGTGTTCATGACTGGTTTTGGCTAATTAATACTAATTTGCTGATTTAGTAGAAGTCCTGCAGGTTTTCCTTTGTATACCTTTAACTTCCTAATGCATTTTAAATATTTTCTTGTTCTATCTCATTCAGAGATGTAGTTTTACAGACCATTTGTAACTAGGTTCTCTTTTTATATCCATCTGCAGCCACTCAATAATTTGTCTTTATGCATTCAAAAATGCTTTTCTCATCATTTATCTTTACATGTGCAAAGAAGCTATTTTGTCTTCTTCCCACTCCTTATAAATAAATAAATTTATTAATAAATAAAATGCTAAAAGATCATTCTCTTATTCTGGTGTTACATTAAAGTCTAAAAATTCTCTGAAATTGACAGCATGGAATTAACCATTATGTGAATTTTCTTGGGGGTGAATAGGGAAAACTCCATGAAAGGAGCTATTTTCTTGTAATAATTAACAATCATTTAACAATCTCATGGGTTTGGGCTCTCAGCTGATATAGATTGCTCTGCTGGTTTAAACCAGCTGAGAGTCTGACACGTCAACACTTTCCTCTATTGCTTATTATTTTATACTGAATCAAAATTACATTTACATTTGTGCAGTCAGAGGGAGTTGAAGGGATAGGAAAGAAGCAAACATTTAATGTTTATGGCCTCTCTTCTGTGTTTCCATGACCCTTTTCTTTCTGTGCCTGCTTGAGTTAGTTACCACCTTATCGTTTGTACGTACTTGCCAAAGCCCTCATTATTACTCTAATTCTTCTTTCTTTGAAGTAAGTAGAAATTTAAACACTGACTTTAGATTGAGTGGATTTCGGACAAAGATAAGTACCTTAGGGAGTAGTTACTCATATCAACACATAAATTAATAAATAGGAAGTGATTAGGTTATACACTTAGCTTTAATGCAGGATAAGCATGAAAGCAGGTGTCTCCTATAATACAGATCCCAGGCAATGTGGAGATCTTCCATACAAACACATTCTCCCCAACCATTTTTTATTTACTAGTTTTCAAAATGTTCATGTGATAATCCAAAGGATTCTACTTTTCTTTATCATGGGTCATATGTCAGTACTTTAATGTCCATGAAATCCTAAAGGTAGGATTAGAGATCAGTTTAATATTAGACACTGTCTTGTTCTTCAATTTTTAAGATATTGCTATCACAGATACCATCAGATCTCCTTCAGTTGTGGAAATGCTCTTTTTAAGTGCTGATATGACAGGATTAAAATTTAAGCTCTCATGTTGTAAGAGATTAAAACAAGGTATTCAATGATTTACCCTCCTTCTCCCTTCCTATTGCAATGGACTGAGCCTGTAAGTTCACACTGTGCAGATTAATGTCAACACTGCCAGCTTTCCAATATTCAAGGAAATTATAGTACACACACATTGAAAACCTCAATGTCTTTTTGAAAGCCTTTTCTAAAGCATAATTGCTCATAAATTAATTTGTAATTTAGAATTGTACAGACTAAGTTCCTGTGAATGCCCTCTGGTTTTGTGCTTACAGTAATATATTGAAAGGAGCAAACAAACTCTTTTCAAGGTATCAGTTGAGCTCCGATCAAGTCTATCCCTTCTGACTTCCCTGTTAACTCTGAGAATTTTCATTGTTAAATAATTCCTGAAGATTTGTCACATAGTCTGCTCTGGGATTTGGCACTAAAACTAAACATGCTCAGGATCAGCAGGAACTGTGTGAGGGAATCAGGAGAAGCTGTGTAGCTGCTACCATCCACACAAGTGGGCAGCCTGCATGTGGCATTGCTTTTTGAGATCTGGGAGGAGAGAGATGATTGGTTCTGGGAGGTCTTCCATCTGCCTCAGCAGTGTGTGCCATTACAGACACTCCAACCTTTCCACCCAGCTGATGGCAGATGGGTTTTCCCTGTAAATGTAAATTTCTCTGAGTTAGCTCACATCTGAGACTGCAGTGGTTGCTCTGAACACTGAAAAATTCTGAAGGAAACCAATTCAGAACTGACAGCTGCCCCTTCTGTAAACATATTCAATGAAGGAAAACATACTAGCTAATGGAAATCCTCCGGTCTTTGCATGAGTAAGGCCACTGCAGCTTGGAGCCTTCTCCTTTATAATAGCTTGTGAAAAGATGGAATTTGAGATCATTGCTTTTAGAAATTTCCTCTGAAGGAAAAAAAAAAAAAAAAGAAAGATGCTTTTTCCTCTTGAAATTTTCTATAATTAATCTTTATTTCATAATTATATTGCTGGCTCAAATTTTACAGGCTTAGACTGTAAATAACAACTGTGAAAAATAATTCAGGACTGAAATGAATGAGACATAAAGCTAATTCCAACCAGCCTTCTTCATGTTGTGTGACACACTGCTTCTTGAAACTGACTGCATCTACACTGAGTGAGAGAGGATGCTTCTTTAGGGGGACATCTGCATCCATGCCATCCTGACGCCTGCACGCTTTGCTTTGGAGCAGGGAGCCCAGCTTGGGCTGCATCCTGAATCCTTACCATCTTGTCAGCTTCAGACCCTGACAGAAGGTCACCTTTTCCATAATGCCTACATTCCTTGTTGGGGGAAAATGCTGAAAGCAAGACAAAGATCCAGATAAACTTCTGCACAGGTAATCAGGAGACCATGGTTTGGATTGCACTGGAAGTCAAAATTCTTAACACCAGAGGTGGAACCCATTCTTAAGAAGTGAATACCACTAAAGTTTCATCATCTTGCCGTGACTAACTGAACTTAACTAAGAAATTTAAGTTTTGTTGTAGTTGAATTGGACTTCATCATGGGCCAATGCAGACACACAGGAACCTTTCTCTGGGATTTGCTCAAGCTCTTATGACAGAGACTTCAGACTCTTCTGACTGAACTCCTGGTGCTGGCTCTCAAGTGGAGTGGCTCACACTGGGTGATATTAGTGCTATTAATGCCTGAACACAGATGAGAATTTTTGCAGGAGAAAAATTTTCACAGGAGCCTTTTTTACTAATACCAGACAATAAATCTTTATGTGAAGATAAAGAGGGACATAAGGTATAAGAGGCAGAGGCTTGAATGCTTTAGGAGCGTTTTCCTAACAAAGTTTGAAACAGTGTCTGAAATTAGGGAAGTCTGCATGGTGTGACTTTCCAAATGAGAATGTTGGTTGGTAACCATTTTTAAGTTTCAGCATGTTCTCTTACTATCCTTTTAAGTGCTTTTAGTTGAAAAGTAATGTTAAATAATAGAAAGAAATTGTTTCTTGAAAACTGGAGCATTTCTTTCCAATGTATGTTTCTTTGATAATTTAATTTTAAAATTATTATATTAATAAATGCAGTTTACAAACATTCCTTATAACCACCAGAGAATCCAAATAGGAGAGGCGTGAAAAATTCTCAAAATGTACAGGAATTTGAGATGTGTGGTCTGTGCCTTAACAAAAACATGAAAACCTACCTGGAATATAAATCTTAACTGAGAAGAAGATTTTTTAGTGTCCATTAATTGCACATAGGAGACTTTACGGAGAGCAGGAATCATCCTTCTCTAGTTATGTTTCCATATAACCTGTAGCTCTGAGATCTGTAATCTCTGCCAGATTTGTTTGAGACTGGCCAAAGTTTAAAATGCATTTGGGCAGGCAGTGATAACTGTACAAAAACAGCGGAGCATGTCTGTGTTCATGCACACACACAGATTATATTCCATGCAAGGAAAACCATTTCCAGCTTTAACTGCCTGCATTGTTATGCCCAAAGGGAAAATCATTTGTACTAATTATTAAGGGAAGAAATTTCATAATGGAAATGTTTAAGGAAAATATATCCAGTAGCACTGTGTAGAGAGCTCCTGATTGCTTTTCATGTTGCTGAAAGTTGAGGTAGTCTCTAGGTGCTTGATGACCTGCCAGCTGGCATCTGTAACAGACATTTCTTCATCCATAGCCCTTCAGCAGTTTGCACCACTAGTTGAACTACTATGAGGTATCCAGTCATGTGAGAACTAATATGCTTTTTGGTTTTATACACATCAACATTAAATTTTTACACAACATTCCACAATAGGCTGATGTGATAGAATTAAATATTTGTATTGAAGCTTGTGTAATAGAAGGAAAAAGAGGACCTGTACAGTACATGAAAAGACAAAGAGCCTTTTGGCTGTGGCTGTGAACCTGAGGCATTACCTCCATGTCTGGATGTGCTAGAATGAATTGCTTACTCCTTTTTACTTAGGCCAACAGCTGGTAAAGGTCCTTGGGTGAGACATGTGAAACCTCAGCAGTTCTTTGAAAAGACATATGTGGTTCATTCAGCTGGTTCAGATGGCAGTGACACCTCTAACATTCACTTATCCTTGGCATGCATTTTTCTTTGCTGGATGTATAACACTGAGCTGAGCAAGAATGAACACAGGCACATCAGGGAGAGTTATCTGTCTGATTAGAGTCTAACTCCACTATACTGTAAACCATTCCAGTGCCTGCCTTTCTTTCTTTCTTTCTTTCTTTCTTTCTTTCTTTCTTTCTTTCTTTCTTTCTTTCTTTCTTTCTTTCTTTCTCTTTTTCTTTCTTTCTCTTTCTCTCTCTCTCTCTCTTTCTCTCTTTCTCTCTTTCTCTCTTTCTTTCTCTCTTTCCTCTCTTTCCTCTCTCTTTCTCTCTTTCATTCTCTCTTTCTTGTCTTTTCAATGGCCACTAATTTAAAACAGACAGTGCTTTTCAAATATGCCTGGTTTCTTCTCTAATGCTGCAGCAGATCATTATCTCTTGCAATGACATATTGAACTGGGTTTTGTCCTATACATCTCTATTCTGGTAAACTGGCAAATCCAGCAAATTCTGTGCTGTATAATTGATTTTACTTCTTTCTTGAGGTCTTCTGTGGCTAGTAGCAGGTTGCCTAGATAAACCAATCATTCCTTTCTCTATATGGCTTTTTTTTCAAGACCAATGGGTTTCAAGTACTTGTTTTGGTTTTGAATGCTTTATAAGTCACTGCATCTTGCACAGTTTGTTTGGGTCTTGATATAAATGTGGTTGGTCTCTTTGAAAGATAAAAAGATCAGAGGTTTGCAATGTCCTGGGATTTTCTCTCTGTCTGGCAAATTTCATGTTCATTTTATATTTGCTATTTTAGGAGGAAAAGGTTACTTATGAGAATACAGTATCAAAACACAGTATCAAGGTCCCTCGGATTTGGTTGATACCTCCCTCTGCCAGACTTCCCTGCTGCTCCTTCCATTCTTTAGTTGTCACATCTACTTTGGCATTAATGTCACCCATCACAAAGTGTAAGTTGTGTTTTGGTATTCTGTCAATCACACTTTTGAGACAATTGTAGAATTTGTCCTAGTCGCTGTGTTCTTCTGTCAGAAAACATCTCTACATGATTGACATCTTTAGGAAGTTGGTTTGGAATCTGGCATATATGATGTGCTGGCTGATAGCTCCCCAACCAAAATGTGATTTTTTCACAAAATCTGTCATGGTGAATATCCAGTTTGCATTTTCTTTGTCACACAGATGGTTCAGCTTTCAGTGGGTTCTGAGATGAGTCCCCAGTTTTTATCTTTAGCAAGGATCATGAAAGGAGTAAAGAAGAGAATATCAATACCCCTTACAAGGGCTTATAAGCACATGGATGGAGAGGTACAAGAACATTTCCTTGAAAATCATCAGGACAAATCACAATCCCTGCATGATTACCTTGTTCCAGAAGTTCCTATTCCCATGAGCAGAAGTAGATAATCACACAGCAATTCTATTAAATAGCTGGTCAGATTATCCAGGGTGCTGTGAATATTTCCTTGCTTTCTGAGTGACTGCACTCCTGCAAAGCTGTCAGAGAAGGTACAAGCTCCTCATCTAGCACTACTAGTCTTAGAAATGCAAACTGCCAAAAAAAGGAATAATGAAAGAACTGTACAGACCCTGAAAACATTGGCATGATATGGAAATAATATGGATTTATCTTAGGAAAATGTGACTGATTGCACTGTAAGTAATAATAATTTGAGAGACATGACTCAATATGCAGGAGAAACACAAAAAGTGGTAATACTGAAAAAAACCCAAACCATGGAATGGAAGGCATAGTGATGAATACTTAGTTGCTATAGTGATGGGATAATGCTGAATTCTGCTTTGGACTGTCTGCTTAAAGACATCCATTTTCCAAAGGATCTTCCAAAGGATTGGGTACTGCCAATCTGAAGAGAATTTGGAAGAGCAACAAAACTGATTGGGGGGACTGAGGTATGAACATAAATATATAAACTACTGCTGGATTAAGCCATGACTAAGGTGATACACAGAGTGCAGGAAAATCAGGGAATGGCATAACATTCGCATACCCACTGATACAGCTACAGATATCCAAGAAGTGTTTCTTGTAGTTACTGTTCATTTTGTAATTAACACTATAAATAAAACACTCAAAATGCCTATTGCAAGGAAAATCCTCACTTTTATTAGGCTGTGAAAAAGAAAATGATAAAGACCCTTAAAAGTCAAAAGTCTCTAGCTCTGGCAAAAGTATAGAGTGGATAATCTCAAAGTTGCAAGGAAAAAGATTGGATGACCTTTGTTCTCTTTCCTTTCCCTTGTTTCAGATTTTGGTACCAATGTGTGTTTAGAATTAGACTGATTAGTTTTCTCTTCTCATTTTGGTAATCTTTCACTTGCTTTGCTTTCAGAGTAGGAACTCATAACATATTCATTATGAGTGTAATATTCAGCTAGTTTTCTTATACCTTAGACTGTTCTTCATATTACAAAATAAAGAATGTCTTTAAAACTGTAAAAAAAAGTAATTTTTGGAAGCCAACAGTGGAAATAAATTATCCATCTTCCTCTTTTATGTTAGCTGTGAAAAATTTGTGGCTTTCCTTAGCTATATACTTTATACTTTTAAAATAAATTACACTCAAAGAACCCCAAGATAAGCTGCTTGTCTAAAAAGATAGACTAGTTTATTTCAGAAGATATGGAAAACACATAATGTCCATTATAGTCTGTTCAGCTGGCAAGAACAAAAATGATACAGTCTTGCATTATTTTTGTCAGTATTAATATAATTGACTAGGGGACAGGGTAATCTAACAGCAACAGCTTTGTTATATGTACAGTGAAGCCAAAAAATTGGAGTAGTTAGTTAATATCCTCAGCCTAACCTTCATATAATTGCATTACCTCCAGAACCTCTGTCACTTGTGACAGATGTCCAGGGAGAATTTGGTTGTGAGAGGATGAAGAGGATGAGTGAGACTCTGGTCTGCAGCTCAGCAAAGCCACACATGGCTTCCAGTAATGCCTCGGGCATCTTCCATGAACACAGGGATATTGCACTGCCAGTGGTTTATATCTCTTGCCTGAGTGGTTCATAATAATTCTGCCTTCTCCCCATCCTGAAACACCATCTTTCTACTTTTTCTGAGCAAAAGCTGTGTTCATAAATGTACCCGAAACACCTGCCAACAGCTGGATCAAATCCACTGGCTGGCAATTAGCATGTTTTGTTGGGGACAGAGCAGCACTGGCTCTGCCAGCACTGTCATGTGCCTGCCAGCAGCCAGTGTCATGGGAAGGTGTGAAAGCATCACAGCCACCACCACTCCTGCCCCACAATTTAGCAGGTACCCTGTGGTTTCTGAACTGAGAAGCCTTATGCCTTCCCTGAAAAATACATATTGTCCTAATGTAATGTTTTTGTGTCACTGTAGCTGGGAAACAGTACAGCTAAAAGAGAGCAACAAATGTATGCTCTGCAGTTTGCATTGTTCCCCTAGGTTCTATATCTGACACCTAAAAAGGATTTCAATAGGATTAGCAAAATTTTAGAATAAAGCATTTCTTTCCTCAAGCCCATCTCTTAGACATTACTTGTGGTGACCTGCAATACCTTGCATCATGTCTATTTTGGCAAACACTGATGCTGATGTTTGTTTGGTTTGCTGTATTTCATTTTAAATGAAAATGTGCAAAGTCCTGCAGCCTGAGTTCACTGTGAGGTAAGGGGAAGAAATGCCCCTTTTCTCATTATCTGCCAAGACAACTTCAATCAGTCATGATTCATATCTTCAGATTCACTCTCCAGACTCTAGCTAACCAAAATGCTGATGCCCATTTAAATTAGGCACCTCCTCTTCCTACTTTCTGACATCATGTCAGCAGCTAACCAAAATGCTGATGCCCATTTAAATTAGGCACCTCCTCTTCCTACTTTTCAGGTCTTTCTGACATCATGTCAGGAGGGAGGAGAGAGCATGTTGGAGTAAAGCTCTCATTAATAATCAAAATAAGTTTTATAACTGCTTGAATGAAATATAGTGATATTTTGAACCTTATCCATAATTGCTTTACTGGTCTTATGTGATCATAAAGATTTTATATTGGAATAAGGCCTGGGATACAAATATTTCTAATATAAGTTATATTAATTAGTTTCTACATTGTGTATGAAAAATAAGGAACTGTTACGGTAGTTAGAAGGATTTGTGCATTACGAGGGATGCCATTATATGTGTAAACTACATGCAGAATATTTTTTATTGCTGTTTCCAAATTGACTTTAGGTGAAAGCACAGCTGGGTGCGGAGGAAGCAGGCATTTAAATATTCAGCTCCCACTTTTTGAAAATTGCACTGCAATTTGGAAAGTGCATTCTCTCTTGGGAAAATTAGGCCTTAAAGTCCTGCTGCAGATGACTGACGGTGCCAGCTCTCCATCAGTCCCTCCATTCCTGTGATCACTGGTTAATTCTCCATTTAGATGGCATGACTAAATTTCATATTGTCTGCTCACACAGTGAGGAAATGTACTGTCTGCACTGTCTTCGTAGAGATATTAAGCATTAAAAAAGTCTTTTGCATTAAGGAGCTTTTTTTCCCATGATCACACTTGTGCTCACTGATGTCAGTAGCAGTAGCCAAAGGACCAAGTTATAAAAAAGTCTTGGGTCATGAAAAACAGAGCAGAGCATGAAACTGGAATTCGTTCTGTTTAAGAGAGATAATGGCTTCCTCAGCTATTGTCTTGTAATGGACCCAAGTTAATTAACACTTGTTTGTAATTACAGAATGCAGTTACCTAACTTTAGTGATCAGCCATGGCTAGAATTCCACTGAAGAAGCAGTTATCATTACCGTTGCTCCTGACTGGACCTTATGCCAGCTGTGTTCTTCTCTTGGTGCAAGCTGCACACAGCTGCCTGTGAAAACATGACATATTAAAATTACTTAGGAAAAAAGTTCAAAGAAGTTTGTGATCCCCTCTATGTCATGGCTACAAAAAGCCACCTGTGCAAGGGAGGGTCCATGACCATGCAGCTACTTTTGGAAGGAAGTGCAGCTACCTCTTCTAGTAGAGCCTTGGATTTAAACTGTCTTCATCTGACCATGAAGCCTTTAATGTTGCATTTTCATACCATGGTGACTATGATCTAATGGTGGAAAGGAAGGCACTGTACCCATTTCTCTTTTGTTCACTTCCAAGATTCCTGATCCACTGGATGGTGACCATGTGGTGGCCTGGATCTCTTTGGTGAACTACTGGAAAACTAATCAGCCATTCATGGCTAGACCACAGCATAGTTCCACAGCCCTGGGAAGAGTCAAGGCATGGGGAAAAGTTGCAATTGCCCTGGTCAGCAGTAGCTACATTTGAAATAGATTAGCACAAAGTTGAATAAAACCTTCAAAAGCAAGGGTGGGTTCAACTTTTCTCTGCAGAGGGTGACATCTACCCCAAAATGTTTTAGAGGTTCACCATATCCCCCTCTACACAGTTCAGTGCATTTCTTGTCTCAAGGTAGCATCTTTAGTTTAAGGACTGTTCAGTTCCTTTTCCTTATCTGCCCAGCAGGGGTTTGTGCTGGATAGTGCTCATGGAGCCACTTACTTGAGTTTTAGATGTACTTGATCTAAAACTTTAGAATACTCTAAAACTTTAGAGTTTTAGATGTACTTGATCCCCCATAATGCTAAATTGTATTTATATGCACTTTAAGGCTGTTTTAAACTTGCTGGAGTGATGCTTGTGAGACCCAGCAGAAAACAGATATACTCATTTTTTACTCCTTTTTTAATTTCATGTTGAGTTCAGTGGCACCTGGGGGACCCTCATATGTCTCTTGTTCTCTACTTGAGGGGAGAAATAATTTTTTTTTTAAGGGAATCTGTATGAAGATCCACATCAATAATTATTTCTAATATTTATGAAGGCAACAAAGTTCAGCTGAAGAAGGCTTCTTTCTGACACAGATAGCAAGCAGAGAGCACAAAGTCTCAGCAAATAAATGCCTGGTAATTGACTTTCAGGAAAAAAAAGTCAGCCTTTTAGTAAGTTGTATCATTAGCAATGCAAAACCAGTCCTCGATGTTATTGTTACCGAGACTTTCTTTGCTTGTTTTTCCCTCCCTGTTTCCTAGTTCTAATTCAATCTTTATTATTTTGCAAGATTTTGCCAACAGAAAAAGCCTCTGTACATAAAAGTGGGTAGTGAGTGGCTGGGATGAGGTTCTGTCAAGGGAGAGAATGGGATATTCGGCATTAGGAGGAAGTACTGTGTACTTTGAGATGAACAGATTTATTTTAATCTTTTCATCTACTTTAGCTCCTTTTTGTTTCAGCTGCCATAAACACTTGCTGTGGAGCCAATGTTCGGTACTAAAAAGATTTTTTTTATGTGTGTTCCTCTCATTTCTGTTGAAACATGACACTCAAATTGGAGATAGGAGCAGAGATCAACAAACCCTGTCAGCTCTTGTCAACCCAGGTGTGACAGTGTGATCTTCTTAAATTGCTTCTAATCTGCCAAAGATCTCTTTATCTGCAGTCTCCATCATGCTGTTTGCTCACATTTGGTTAACACTTTAAATTTCCCTTTTGGAGGTGTCACTGTTTGCCATTTAGCAACTAAGAAGAACTGTGAGAGCAGCTTAAAGCACATGGATTTGGGAAGCTAGAGAAGCTGATTAGCTATTCAGGGAGAATAATCTTATTGAAAGTAGTAAGAGCTGTATAAAGAATGCTTTTCCCTTTCCTTGTAACAATCTTCTAATTATGTTGTCAAGCTTGCTGTCGTGTTCTCCCCCTGTGCCATTAAGAAACCGTTTTCTAAGTTAAGAAAGAGATTTCCAGATTGTGATGATGTTTTCTGGATTTTTTTTTATTATTGTTTAAAGAATCTGTGTGTATTAAGCCAAACATTAAAAAATTATTCATGTGCAGCATAATTATCTGAGATGAGGCGCTCAAGGCCATGGTGGTGGCAAGAGAGGCAAAGGAGTGCTCGGCAGGTGGGGGTTATTCTTCCTTCTGCCAGGGGATTTCACCTCTCTGACTGGGATCTGAGTCTAGGAGGAGCCTTTGTGGCTAAAATATGATCACAAATTGATAGGTGCTCAAAGGGTCAGGAAAAAAGCCAAGATACCTGCGGCTGCAGATTTATTAACAAACCCCAATATTTCTTGGTAGTGGATGAACAAGTCCAATTGTGCCCTAATCCACTCCTTTATTTTTCCTGTTGTTCATATTTTGATGAAAAGAATAGGAGCCAAACTTTTAAATATTCCCTTCAAACTGGATGTCTGGTAATTCAATGGCTCAGTATGGATCCATTCACTGATATCAGCATGTTGGTGGACATAAAATGTCATATCATTAAAATAAAATATATTAGTTGCCAACAAAACCCAGACCTGCTCAGCTGTCTTCCTGCTTCTGATTAATGGCATAAACATCACCTATCCTGTGGCTTTGACTTTAGTATTTTCCTATTAAAAATGCAATAATTTGACCAAACACGATATCAGAAGTATTCATTAATTTGCTTTTGCTGCTGAGTGTCCAAATGACAGTTGAAGTTCATATCAATAGCTGGTAGGATTAGGTGTATCATATTGTTAAAATCATACCGCAGTTGAGGAAAAATGTGCAGAATAACTATCTTTATCAAAATGACTAACTATGGTGTCAGTCCTGACACTATGCATTGTGTTTTGTTATTGAGACACAGTGACTTATTTCTCCCTCACAGTTAACGACTAAAGGTGTGTAGAAGGTGTTACTGAGCAAATACAGTGCTCTGTGTAAGTTATTTCTTTAACAGTATAATGGCATGCCGTCACATATTTCAATTTTCTAGATGTTTCCCAGAGTCAAATTTCTTCTTCTCCCATTTTCTATTGTGTGACTCCACTTAGTCAGCAAAATTACTTTTTATTTCAACAGCAAGCAAAAAGAATTTGGCTACAAAATTTTCCATACACAAAATACTTGCTATCTGAGTGAACATAGTTCTGCTTGATTGGTGCAACTCACCAGAATCTAACCATTATTCTTTAAAACAAAGTAACAGTCACATCAGAAGTTGGGTTTGGTTGTTTTTTTTTTAAATCCCCTTATGTTTTTTTACCATGTGACACACATATCCATTATCTTACTTAGGCATACAATTGGCCAACTGAAAATTTTTTATCACTTTCTCATAACATAAATAAACCATTTATACACACGCACACACAGACACATATATATATACAGAGAGAGAGAGAGAGAGAGATAGATACATATATTCATACAACAAATTCTCCTGAAGGTTACCAAATAGGCTGACAGAAATTATGAACATCTCTAACAGAAACTTATTTTATTTGCACTTCAGTTAAAAGTTAGGGAAATATTTATGTACAACATTTTTGAGTTGACAGATCTGCAGTTTCCTATACACAATTTGACACTGGAGGGCATGGGAAGCATCTTTCAAACTGATAGATGCACTGGCTGCCTTCCAGTCAGGTAAGAGAAATAATTGTGTTCTTTCCTGGAGTTGTAACAGAGATATTACATTTGGTGCTCATTCCTTTTCAAAACTTTTGTGCACTAAACAGGCTGCCACACAAAGGTGTAATATCTTCTTCCTGCTCCACATTTCATTTGTTTTTTCTGCCTCCCTCCTCAGTACTACTGCTGAGAACTCTTCCTGCAGAGGATGGTACAAGCTTGTTCTGGTCGTTCTAATATTCTCATCATTCACAAGCTGTATCATTCTTGACCCAGAGTATATAATTAATTCTGATTATTCACAGTTTATGAATGCCTCCAATGAATCATAACTTTTATACATAACCTCAGTTTTTCACAATTATTGCTATCCCAGTCCCCAAGATATGGGAGGATGCAGTTTCTGATTTGAAGAGCTTACTTTCTAATTTGATCCAAGACACAGGTGAGCATAAATGAGGAAAGAAAGAGAGAAAGAAAGAAAGAATAGTATATTCCTATTCATTACATAGGTTAGTAATGTCACAGCTTGATGATTCTGAATAATTTTCAAGTATCCCTTTTATAAATCAATAAATAATGATTGCTGTCATTACAGAGCTGTTTAACCACTATTTTTTGGCTGATTCTTTTAAGTATCACTTTCAGAAGTGGCCTATGAAGAGCAAAAGAATAGGGTAGAGAAGAAAAACAGAACTGTTTCCATGTGTGTGGAATAACACAGATAAATAGAGTGGAGGAGAGTCTTTCTAAGAACCTGTCTGTGAACTACTTGCTTCAGTTTTCCTGGCAGAACAAAGACTAAGTTAATAGTCTGGAGTGACAGAAGACAGCAACAGGGGCACTGAACAAAGGCTAGATGGTTAAAGAAGAAGAGACATTATGCATTTATTGCTGCACTCAAACCCTGCACATGTGAATGAAATCAAGGTAAAATGCCAGAAGGAGAAAGACTAGATGGCAGAAAGGATTTGGTTAACCACATCCCAGATTGCTGCTAAAGGTTGAGCTGAGAGCTTAGAACAACTGTTGTCTGTAGATATATGCTTGTGGACAAGGTTATTATTGACCTTAACTGTAAGGAAGATTAATTTCAACTGAGTTCTTGTCATCCAGAAGTCAATTGTCCAGTCCAAACTCCAGAGACAAGCAGCAGCACTTACACAGCAATATTTACATGTTCTTGCAAGAAGGTGGTTGGTAGCCATCAAGAACAAAACTGGACCATGCACCAACAGAATCCTCTGTTTCTGCAGGATAAACTACTTGCATGTGCAAGTGATTGTTTCCATTCTTGTAAGGCCCATTTTCTTTTCATGACAAGCAAGGAAGTGTAAGGAAATGTGCCGTGTTTCAGATTTTAGGGTTTGGGGTTTTGGGTTTTTTTAACACTATGACACTATGTAGGGTCCATCCAAGTGGTATTAGTTTTAGACACAGGTGCAAAAAAAATCTCTTCCCACTTCTTGTGGTTAAAAAGAGAAAATGTCAATTGAAAAAATCTAAGATCAATAACTGCAGGTTGTCTTGACATAAAATGCTTTGTGAAATAATTTGCAGGAAAACTGTGACTGCAGCTAGACCAATACTTCTTTATTAATATTCCATTGCAAACAAACTTCAGAAGAGGCACCAGGAGGCACCACAGTTGCTTCCACCAAAAAAACCCCAACAACAAAACAAAAACAAACAAAAAAAAACCCTAAAACAAACAAAACCAAACTGCAAATGAGATGTTATCTCATTTGAAGGCCCAACCAATGTCTGCATTTGGCATTGATTTTTCCTAAAGGTTACATCACTGTACATCACTGTGAGAAATCAGCAGAACATCTCCCACTCAGCTGGTTGTTCCCATTGACCTCTTGTGCCCTGTGGTCCTCCAGGAGTTCAGTGCAATGAGCTCTGCCATTACCCTGGGTGCAGCTTCCTGCTCTGAAGGGTTATTTAGAAATGGTAAATGTTAGCAGAGATTAGAGGAGGAGGAAGGAAAGGGAGAGGTAATCTTCACAATGTCCAGTCTGCGAGGTTGGTCCTACCAAATGAGTGTGACTTCAGCTGAAGTCTAGATGGAAATGTCAGAGGATGGGAAAGTTTCTTTTCTTGTTCTTGGCAAGGAAAGTTGTAGGGCATTGCAGGGAGGCAAGGAACCAAACTGGAGCTTAATCTTTGTTCATAATATGAACCAAAATAATTTCAAGCTTACAGAACTCCAGCAGAGCTAACCAAGGAGATGGGGGTAGCCTGGCCTTTCCCAGACAGAGTGTGCAACCTTGGAGCAGCATCTTTCCTGATGATTGCTTCTAATTTTTGCGTAGAAGAACAAGGAAGTACATACTTCAGCCTGAGCACCTCCATGCCACCTACTGAGGTTTTCTTTGCAGAATATCTGTTCCTTCTTTGCTTTCTGCTGTTCCTCATCTATTTGGCTGGAGCAGTGTGTAACTACATGTTAAAGTTCCAGCACTGATACTAGAGGGCAGATGAATCTATGGGGTGTTGAGCTCAGCAGAGCAGATGGAATGTGCTCTGAGAGGTTATAGCCAGAAAAGCATAAGAATCACTCACTGCAGGAGGTCTTCATATAGTGAAAGTTCACTGTTTAGGAGCATAGAGTTCTATCCCCATCAGGAATATAGTGTTATTAATATGAAATACATGAAGGATGTGTAAATAAATAATTAACCAGTTTACATGAAGGTCATGTATTTTCTAGTTGATGTATTTTCTAGTGAAAAAAAGAAAAATAATCTTAATTTTTCTTAACTTTCTAGTTCCACTGTTCAAACCTAGAGCTATAAACCCAAATCTTCTTGCCTTCTTATCAATCATTTCACCACCAGTGTTTGGCTCTAGGACAGAAAAAACTCCAGATTCAGAGTATTGTAGATGTGGATGAGATGCAGTCTAGAATCTAGGTCACCTAAAAATGACAAGTACATTGTTCACCCAAAGCATTGTCTAGGCTCTTTTCACTGTACATCCTGTGTACAAGAGCTTAAACACCTTCCTCCCATGTAGACTTTTGCATTGCAGACACCCACAGGTAGGTGCCTGACTGTAACATTACTGAACATTACTCATGAATTTCAAAAATAGTCTCCAGCTTTTCTCGTAGCACAGCTGCTGCAGGTAATTGATCTACTTGGGTGAGGTGGAGAATATGTTCTCCAAGCTGTTTCTCTTATTGCTTCTTGGTATCATGGCATGAACTGGAAAAAGCCTATTTCAACTTCACGAAAAAGAAGCCTTACACTTTTGGTTTTGATCAGGTTTTCTCATAGAAGTAGAATCAAGTTTGCAAACATGAACCAAATCAAAACTGACTCACATTTCAAAGGAACAGCACATACGTGTTCAAGGCTTTTCTTCATTTCCAGTTGAATTTTGCTACCCAGCCGCAAGGCAGGTCTGTGTACAGCAGGAAAGGTTTTGGTGGCTGAACTTCCTTACTAAGTGGAGTGTTGAACACTACAGAAGCACTGAAAGAAGGAATAGAGAGAAGTAAAATTTGAATTAAATTGATGTATCCAAAATGTCTCCTAATTGCATCTCTGTACCAAACTAAGATGTTCATGACTTTCTAATGGTACAACAGGTGTGCCTGGTGTGTATGTTTATCTACTAGTTTGTCATCTCTCTTCACTAAGCATAGATCCCCCAAGATAATTAGATGACAGGATGCATATGACCTATCTACACAGCGTTGGCCAAAGTCACATTAATCTGTGTACTGAATTTCTCTTTGGAATGTGCTCTTAGTAATTGTATTCAGAAATGCATTTTTACTCTTGATCCTCGGTGTCTTTGGTTTGCTGTTCTTCCCTTGCTTCTTTGCATAAGGACGTGGCATTACCTTGGTTGGACAGCCACAAGTATTTGCTTTCTTCTTTTAGAAGTGGAAGAATGTATAATGTATTTTCAAGTATACTGTTTAAAAGTCAGTTCAGGGTAAACGATCTACAGCAACACTTAAAGGACAGCGACAGTGAGAGTGAAATAATTTTTTTTTTGCTCTCTCCCTCCCCACCATTTCTATAATCCATTAGTTAAAACTAAATTATATCCTTGCTCAAATTCATGTCTGTTAGCAAGAGTTTTCTTTATTAGGTATTTTTCACAGGCCCTTTGAGAGGAGCCCACAAACACCACGCCAAAGTGAATGGCTTTTTTCCTCAGGAGGAGTGGGAATCGCTGGTGCTGAGAGTAAAAATCATCCTAGATTCCTATGGAAAGGATGGGAAACACTAATCATGGTGGGAAAGGCAGAAGAGGGGTATGAGTGGCAGACCTTGCTTTGGATAAGGACAAAGCAATCAGAAATACTTTTTTTTTTTTAATTGGTGGCTCAATTTCTGTGACTAATTCACTAAGGAGATGATTCCTAATCTAAGGCCTAGGCACAGTGAAAACGCTTAACTGCTATCTGCTTAACTGCTAAATGTCTGTCAACACCCACAGCAAGAAAACCTAACAACCATACAGGAAATGTTCACAAGAAGGGACTATCTCCTAAGAGCTGAAGAGCTGGTTGCAGGCAATAGCAGTATCTGCAGACAATGGTGCCACTTCATCTTGGATACCATGAAGGTGTCTCAAATTTATAAGCCTGGTTTTAAAGAAATGCTAGGAAAGCCAATGAGTCTGCAGCTGATGTTAGTGAGCCCTACCTGTACAAGACTATTTCAAAATTTAACACCCTCCCTGCCTCCCCAAAAAAGGAAAAGGTTTTTCTGAATTTATTCCCTCATTCAAAAATCCATAGACAGAGAGCAGAAAGAAATGCTTTAGTATTTGGCTGGATTGCCTGTTCATACAGGACATTGTATCTTTCCTAGAAATAGGAACACAACCCATCTTGCACAAAGAGACCATTTTAAACACTCCAGAGACTAACAAGGTTGCTACCTGCCCTGGTAAGGAGCTCTAGCATTTATTTACCTTTACTTCTAGGGATTAATTTTTTTCCAGTTTAACTTTGTATTCCAGCTTTTGTTATACATTTGTCTGAAGGAGTGAATAGCTTCTACCAACGAAATATCTTTTCTATGTCTGACAATTTAAAGAGAGTGATAAAGTTGCATATCAACATTTTTGCTTAAGAAAAAAAAAAAAGGAGTAGATTCACTTTCCTAAGAATGACACTACATGGATGATTTTTTTTTTTTTTTAATGGAAGGGACTTCATGAGTGCTGAGCTGTACTGAAAACTACAGAAAATGTTCTCTTATTGTTGTCATCTGTGCTTCTATTGTTTAGCTTCTTGGAGTGTCATCCACCCCCCCACCCCCTTTTCTAAAAGATGTATACCAAAGCTGGACACAAGGGTTTTATAGAAGTCTCATCAAGGAAAGAAAAACAGTTCTTGGGTTTTAGTTCACATTTCTAGTTAGCGAGGGCTACATTGGTCACAGGATCACAAACAAAACTCAGGATTAGGCAGTTATTGAAGGCAATAATCTCCTCAGAATTTTACAAGATAGGTTTCCACACTATAGACAGAGCTTGTAATGTTCATACAGAAACATTAATTCCTAGATTTCCAAATGCTATGTTTATTTCTACATGTGCCCATGCCACATAAAGCACATAGCAGTGGGTTACACTTTACTCCACCCTCTGATAATGTACTAAAAACACTGTTTGACTTTACCTAAAATGGCAGCAACCAAATTGGGGTTCTCTTGGTGCTGCAAGTTCAACAAGGGCATGGGTGTGTGAGAGACAATATGGACTAGAGGAACCAGCCCTTTACTGTTTTTTGGGCTATTTTACTTTTTTTTCTGTACCAGGAAGTATTTGTGTTTCTGAGTGAAACAGAAAGCCACAAACAGAAAGGTTTGGGAGCTACTTAGCTACGTAAATGATTAAAATATTTTGATGCAGTGAGACCAAGGACCTAGAAGCTCTAGCAGTAATGCTCTTTGATGCCTTCCTATTAGCAACTGTTTAAGACCTGTCACTGAACCAATTTTTAATCCACCCAACTTGCACCTGTAACCTAAGATTTTTAATCATGCAGTACTGTGTCAAATGCCTTGGAGAAATCCATGTAAACTATGTCAGCACAGTTGCCTTTATCAAGCAGACCTGTAATCTTGTCAAAAAAAGCTATCAGGTTTTTTTGACAAGACCTACTTTTCATGATACCATACTGACTGGCATTAATTAGATTTTTAATCTCTAGGTCTGTGTTCACAGAATCACAAATTAACTTTTCATGAAACAAGTGAATTTATCCCGCTATCCCAGGAAACAGACCAGACTCCTCTAAATAACGAGATTTCATTGCAGGTCTCATTCTTTTGGGACTCCCCAAATTTTAAGATGTTTGCTTTAAGTACCTGCAGTTAGACAATCCTTCCATTATCTTCTCTAAGTCTTTTTCAATACTTGTATGTGAGTCTCTAATTATGAAAATGTCACCAACACATAGCACAATTTGAAAACAAAAGAAAATACCTGGCTTCATTATTTTTAACTAAATATTATTAATGCATCGACATTATTCAGCTGCATCATTGGAATTGCTTCTGTTCTGAAAGAAAATTAAATGCCCAAAACAGTAACTCAAGGGGGCATAATTTTTCCTAAATCCCTCTGGATGTGTGTGAGTTCCTCCTTTAACATCAGGTACAATTCATTACAACACATTTCCCATGACAGTCCAAGAAATTAAAGAAGTGGTTACTTAAAGATGACAACAATAAGAGAACATTTTCTGTGGTTTTCAGTGCAGCTCAGCACTCATGAAGACCCTTTTGTAATACTAATTGGTCTTTCATTAACACCACTCAGAAGATATTTGGACCAACAGCAGAAAGTCAAACAGGGCAGCAACAGAGAGGCAAAACCTGTGAAAATATATTTTAAAAAATGAATTGAAATTTAGTAAACTTTGGTAGAAAGGATGACAGGGGAAGAAGCTAACAGCCTTCAAGTATGTGAAACATACTTGCACAGCCAAAAATATGAGTATCTGTTCACCTTATCTCTAAAAGAATTGGAGACACAGGCTGAATATGCAGAAAACCTTCTAAGAACACGAGTAGTAAAGCCTTGCAGCTGGTGGAGGCAGTGGTGTCTTTCACTGGATGTTTTTCTGCCTTAGGCCATGAAGTACATGGATGGTCCCTCCAGGTGTCTTCCAGTCCTGACTGTGTCGTGGCTCTCAGGAACAGGACTTTTCTGCCCAGGGTCTATCATGAGACTGAAGGTATAAAAAACTCTCTTTGTTTCAGCAACTCTCCTTCCAGTTAGGAGGTTCTTCCCCTGTGCAGGTTTGTGGTGGGTTTTTTTCCCTACAAATCCTTAAAAACAGACAGTCTGACATTCTCATCATCATAACATGGAGTCATTTCCATTGTTATGAGCAATGAGTTAAGAAGTGAGGTAGATACCTTTGTCACTGTAATTTGCCTCTATTTGTCAAGCTGTATTAAATGTTCACTTAAGAGTTATTTCATCATTTTTAAATTATCTTGGCATTTATTTTATTTACTAATAGCAAGATTTTGTGTGGGCTGCATGTAGCGGCAGGCAGCAGCATAACAGTGATTCTGCACAGCTGCTAATGCCTCTTCTTCACGGAGAGTGAGTGGGAAGAGCAAGGAAATGAGTGGAGATTTGGCTTCTTCCCTTTGGTGTGCCAGCTACAGTTGAATCATCACAGTAGGGAAAATGTAAAACTGTGTAACAGCAACAGATGACTTTCCCTTGGAGCACAAAAGCAGTGCCGTATACTTTCAGGTATTTCTTCATAAAAAATGTGTTAGATGGTACAGTACATACCACACACTGACGCTCAACTAAGCCCTGAGTGAGTTGGTTCAGGCAGGAGATATCAGGCAGACACATCAGTGTGGTATCCCACCTTGCCTATTTTACCCCAAATGACTGGTATTTCTATTGTGCTACATTGAAATCTTAGTGACACTCAGGCAAGGTTTACATTTCTAAGTTCTAAATCTCTTCAGATGGCCACTGAGCTGCTAACTGCAAATGCTCCTTAATATTTGGCAGGAAAATTTTCTTAGATTTGTCTTCTTCTGTGTGCATGTGCGTGTGTTTGTGTTTGTATCTGTGTGTGTGTGTATGTCTCGCAGGGCATCACTATGGACACCAAATACTTAAGCCCCATATTCTACCACCTAGACATTTCTTTCCTTCTTGAAGCTGACTCCTAAGAGGTCCGTGTCAGCCAGTAAGAGCTCTTCAAAATCACCTTTTGGAGCAAGTGCTACATAAGGTAGAGGGGCAATTACATTCTATTAAATAACTTGGTAACGTTGGATGTTTTGTGCTAAGAAATATTAATTCCTCTTAAAGACTGTGCCCTGAAAAAGAGATCTGTACACCCTAGAGGATGGATTTTTGCCTAGGTGCTGGTCAGTCTCATATCATTGTCCTGAAAGAGTCCTAGGAACTCTGGAGTTTACTGTTGGGGATTGTGCTCATGTCATAGATAGATATGGTCTTTTCATAAAAGAATTTTAATAGAAATACTTGAATGGAGATTAAAAGCCAGATATATTCTCTTCTTATATGAGCTGCTTAGCATACAGAGTCCATGCTTTTCTCAATGCACTTGTAAAATATCCCTTTAGATCACTCCCATTTATACCTTCCACCAGTGGTTTCTACACATCTTTAGGGATTTTTTTTTTCTTCTTGCTTTAAATGTTCTGTCACCTTGGTTGTTGCAAAAAGGCTATGATGATGTTTAAATACTTCTCCTGTTAGCTACACCTGCTTTCTTTTCATACTTCTTCCAAGGTGTAGGGGCAGTCACTGGGCATTAAACAATGTAGCTCAAAGGAATAGCTCACAAACTGCTAACTAAACATTGTGCTGTAACAAGCAAGGGATAAGAATGACCACCCCACTTCTGCAATATTTCCTGGGTTTTAATTCTTACCTGTGCAACTTTAACAATAATTTACAGAACTCTAGCAAATAAACAGCCAGCTGTGCCCTGCTTTAGGATCCTCTCAGCACATACTCAGTCTGAGTAATTCATCCTGTTGAATTTTATATATCTCTGTACTTTGCTGAGCTGAAGCAATATTGGCTTCCTTAAAATGGCTTCAGATTTTTGTCCTGTAAATCTGATGGGATTCTTTCAGTTTTATCTGGGTATCAAAAATCTCACCATTAGTTTAACAGTTAAGGAAGAACTTAAGGTGTAGTATTCTGGAAACTGACAAATCAAAAAGGCATGGCACTTTTTTCACCACGTTTCAGTGTCAGAAAAATGGAGCATTTTTCCTTTCTGAACTTGACAGTTCTTTCAAAGCTCCTTCAAATTCAGAAAGTTATAATCAAAGCATTTTTATTTATATGTAAAGTTCAATTAATCTTAAAAGAAAATACCTGGTTAGATGCATGTAAACATACTAGTTAAGCTGTTTATCTTAATTTTTTCCACTTCAGTGATTGAGACTGTGTAGAATAGACAGTAAAAACTGCACCAAAGAACATTTTCTCTTTTTATTGCTTGTCAAATTATTTCTGTGACACCCATAGTTAGTAGTGAAACATTGTGAACCACTCTTAGCAACAAAAAAACAGAGTGTGAGCTGCTCATTGAGTTTAGGTAATGTACCATAAAACATTGCATGAAAACACTAATTTTGTCAATATATATTAGTAGACAGAAACAGTGTTTACCAACGAGAAGCTGAAGAAGGTTTTAAACATAGTTTATTTATCTGGAGGGGTGTTTTAAGCTCTACTTCATCACTTTATGTTGAAGGAGTAGAATCTGCAATTTGACCTACATGTCAGTCAGTCCCTGGGAAATGTTATACCTGAAAAATGCTGACATTTTTACAGTGAGCGACACATGCATCATATCTTTGAGATTGAGCTATCAGTTAAGGCATCAGTGGTTTTACACCAGCTATGTTTTGTCATTTTTATCTTCCCCATGTTATTTTGATTAGTCTCCCTTTGTATTTGACATACATGCAACATACAGGAAATTTGTAGGTCATCACTTCAGTCCTGCTGGTACTTCTCTTAGGAGTCTAAAGACAGCACCTGACATTAGCTCCTTCCTCACAGACCTGCCCTGACTTTGGGTATCTTACTGAAGAGGATCCTGAGACTATTGTTACAGTGTGGCTTTAGGAGCTGTACAGATAAGAGCTAGTTTTATTTAATTTATCTGAACTGTATAAAGAGAATCATAAAACCCAGTATTGTCAACCTTTAATAATACTACCATTGAAACCTTTCATTATCTTAATATCAGTGTATTCAAGAAGAGGTTCTTTGTCTCTGTCCTTTTTCTTAAGATGCGTGCTTCTCAGTGTTAAGTAGCAATTGTTGGTTAAGACCAGCAGAGGGGAAAGCATTATTCCCTGGATAGCAAAACAGTTGATCTAAGCACATCGTAATAAACTTTATAATGGGGCAAACATTGCAGGTCATGGATTTCTTCATTATCTTTTCTCAGTCTTTCCCCATAAGGTTTATTTTCTATGCAGCTTCTTATACTGCTTCTGTGGTTCTAGAGGATGAGCTCTGATGAGAACAACTTTTGTTGCACATTTCATTCTCTGTCCTATCACCCTCCAGGGGAAGAATTGTGAATGTGGTAGATTTGGCTTTGCAAGCAGACTGGGGAGGGACTATCAGGCCCTATACACTACAGAAAGATGTGCAATGTAGGTTCAGCCTAGGAGACTTCCCCAGGCCACTTACTCAACAGCACATAAAGCACTGCCTCACCACAAAAATCCAAGGCCCTCCCGGCTAGATTCTTGCTGCCAGAGCCTGAGCATCAGGGCTGTTTCTCTTCAGGAAAGCCAGGGGCAGGACACCCCAGAGAGCAGGCAGTGTGAATCTGTCACCACTCTCTTGAAATCCAATGGCACAACAGTCATGATGACAAAGCACATCAGGAAAGCTGACTAATGCTAGTAAAGAAATAGAAACTGCAGCATAAATGATCTGCAGCCACAAAAGCCATGCCTTGCCACTAGAAAAAAAAGGTAATGATCTCAGGATAGTCAATATCCTATGCTACATATTGTTATCCAGATATCCCAGGAAGTGATCCACACCTCAGGAGAAAACAAAAAATATTGATAAACCTTATTGGTCCTGTTAGGATAAAATGTTCCTTCTGGACTATAAAAGTGGTGCTATTAATGTCAGCTTGTGAGCAAAACATAACAGATAACCATGGAGAGGTCTTCATGAAATATCAAAATGGTCTAATCTATGCCAGCTCACACAGTGGGCATCCTCCAGTTCTTGCTATAGACTTCATACTGGAGAAAGACTCCAGGGGATACTGTTCCCCTGTTACTTGTATCATGATTTCTATACAGGTGAAACACTGACCTGCAACCCAGATGTGAATAGGACAAAAATGTCCCACAAAGGTGTTAGTCTGGATAAGCAGGAGACTAGGACCTCTAAACATGTCATGGCAACACAAATAGTCCAGGCACAGTCCAGAACCAAATTCCATCTCTGATACCACCATCTGCTCAGAGTTTGTGCTTAGGTGAGGCCTATCTCCAAAGCTTCAAAGAAGGACAGTTCTTCTGCTTCCCTACCACCACTACTGCAAAGCAGTCCCTCCTGGAAGAGGAACTCCTCTGTGGCTTTTGTCCATGGAAAGCCAGAAGTGTAAAGATGGATATTCTTTTATCAGCTAAAAAATGGCAACTAAATCTCTTTTCAGCTTCCTCCAAAAAATCAAACACCTCAGGTATCTCAACACCTGAGGCCTCTCTATTTTTTAATGTATTTTATAGTCACTGATATGTCATGTTTCTTATCAGAAAAAAAAGTGACAACCTGATATAACAGCATTATTCCTTTAATCTAAATCAGATTAAATAAGCAATGTTTTTAATGAGTTTTGCATATAAACAAATTGTTTTCTTTGGCTTTGTAAATCTCATTTATTCATTCATTCTCAGAAGATTTTACTAACTCTGTCTTCATTATTTGAATTCCATATTAAAGGTATGGGAATGAGCCAGACCTTTTATCTTACCATAATAAACATCTTGTAATGTAAAAATGAACACAGATCAACCAAAGCGTACGGCTGGTATTCCCTTCATGTGCTCTAACACCTGGCAAAATTATTCATTAATTCAACAGCCACATTTAAAAGCAACAGTTCAAAGGCCTGTGAATGGTGAAATAACGTGTTCAGAACTGAAGAGCTCTTCAGCAGCAGCAGTGTCAGAGTTTAGAGAAAGAATCATTTCCTGTGAGATGGAGGGCTAGGGAGAGCGAAATAGCGGTTAGGAGGATCTCCACTCTGTAAACTTGTTTCTTCAGAGTCTGGCAAGGGCAGCAGATATTAGCTGGCATGCATTTGAGAAGAGAATTTTCCACACTAAAGTTTATTTCTAAAAAAAAACTTCCTTGGGTTATGTGATTTTTTTTTCCTCTGGCCAGGAGTTAGTCACCAGGCAAAAAGTGACTCATGAAGTAAACAGAAAACACACAAAGGAAACAGAGGATTAGGACTTTGGTGCAACACTTTTAGATGTGTTAGAAGATCACTGGTATGTCATTTCACTTCTATCAGCTGAAAAGTGTAATGTGTGCTAGTCACACAGAGCTATTTACAGAGTTCTTTTGTTTGTTTGTAGCAGATGTAATGTACCCCATGCAAGAAGCTGTCCCAAACTGGATCTGATGCCCCTCAAATGTCTTCATCCTTGAGAAGCATTTTTGTCAAAGCTGATTGACAAAAGACTGATTTCTACTTCTTTTTGGAAGCTCTATATATGGATTTTGAGAGTATGTTTAGTTCTTCATGGAAGCCAGTAATTCCCAAGCTTCGATCTTTTGGATGCTTTTACACAGGGAATTTATATGAACTCAGGGCATAAAGAGTTGGGCTTGTGCCATCCTTAACACAATCCCAAACACCCACAAATATATGCAGATTGGAAGAACCACACTTAAACATGACTGCCCACACTTACTCAGATCACTACATGCCCAAGACTGCCTTCTAGGGACAAAAATGCCAAATCCATGACAGAGCAGCCAGAGCAAGCCCATAACATTTATACATGTTATGTATAAATACATAACATGAATGTATTTATACATTCATGCTGCTGCACAGAAAAAGTGTTATTTGATTTGTAATCTACTGACACACAGATGTCCCAAGTCTTACCATGTAAGATGTGGAGGATCTGGTGGATGAAGAAGACCATGTACCCATGTCCACCAAAGAGTTTAAAGAGCCCCTCTAAAGCTGTTCACGTCCAAGATTTTTGCTTTTGATGTGTCTAAATGTGTTCATTTCAGGGAGCCTGCTTCTGTGCAGGAGTGCTACAGACTTGATCTTCAGGAGGTGACATATCTTTTATAACAATTTATGTCTCTCCTGTAAAATTATACCATCATAATATACCCTCATTCTAGCTTACTGAAGTCCACTAACATCTTTCAATGGGAATAAAATCTCCCTTAGACTGCAGTGGACACTGAATCAAACCTTAGGTGAGGTGGTCTTTACAGGACTCAGAAATTATTTTTTTTTATCTTCACAGTTTTCTTTCCTTTGGTGATGGTATAGTTCTCATGCAATAAATTACTGAAACATGGACTCTCATTTACATCTTAAGACACTATCTCCAGAGGATGAAAGCAATTATTCCATAGCACCTTTCACCTTCTTCAGTCTATGTAATTTTAAATGCCTCCATCCATTAAGTGATTTTAAATTGATCTTCTCCCTTAAATCCCCAATCTTTCCTCTCAAGGTTATTCAATTATATGTGTTGTATTGGGTAGCGTTCCATTAAAGGTTTTCATGTTTTTGATCCAGTAATAAGTGCAAGCCTTGGGTGAAGGAGAGGCAGCTGATGGTCTTCTGCTTTTATTTTGAGATCTATTTTTTCTGCTTTAAATTGTATAGACAGAAAATTGAGGTATTTTAAAAAATCTGGGGAGTTCTGGTTATTATTTGAACTGTTTGTTTTATCCACCCTCTAAGATGCAAAGGTCAGATTCATTTAATATAGATAATATTACAGATAACATTTTCTTAATAATTAAAAAATGAAGAATTAATTCAAGTCTACATTTGCAAAAAGGTAGTTTTTTAATGAAAATTGTGCATTTCTAAGTAGCATAAAAGAAGACAGCTGCGTCAAATGTGCTGAACTCCTGTAAATCTCCACTGGTCTCAGGAGAAACAACAACTACTTAAGAATGAAATTTTGAAGTCACACTTCTACACACACTACTTTGAAAACACAATCCCTCATTTCAGTTTCCCACTGTACAGCAAGGAGAGACCTCTTGAAACATGTATTCTTTCCTAAAGATTTACTCTGTTTTTCAACTAAGTCAGAGCAAGATCAGCTCAATATGCTAAGATAATGCTAAGATTGTGCAAACATAAACATAATATGCTGGAATCAAAATAGACACTTTATAAACCACATTTTCAGACAGGTTAAAGGGAAATCATATTCAGATAATACAGGAAGGAAAATTTCTGTCATTACTGTTTTCCCATGAATTTCACAAGTGGCTGATAGTAAATAGAAGCAGTTAACATTGTCCTCTCCTTGCCTTGAAGTGGAACAGCAGATGATGTGGTATTTGGCACCGTGACCTGTTTCAGATGTCTGTCACACTGTAATGTGTTTAGCCTCTGTACAAAAAACATAACAAGAAATCCAGTGTGGGAGCAGAGGTGACAGATTGCAAGAGCTCACCTTACAACTGGTGCTGACCCAGGGATACAACCCCTGTGTCAGGCTGAGAAGCACAGCCCCATTAACACTGACAATGGAGGAAGACAAACGCCTCTGTAGCAGACCACGAGTGGATTGAGTGTCTATATTTGTACCACAGGTGGCTCTCACCCATGATTTCTGCCTCATAGAGTATAGCTGAACACATCCATTCTCAACTCCAGCGGATTTTTTACTGGGTTATGTCACTGATTTCCATTTAATTTATTCTGATTAAATGAGACCTGCATGTGGACTGTGGTGTGTCTAGGTTACATGTATTCAGCCATTCAATCCTCATTAGTTTTGGGGTTTATGACTACAAATATATATATATATATATATATATATATATATATATATATATATGTAATCAAAATTGACAATAGCCTTGGTCAGTGGTGAACCAGATGTTTCATAGGACCATGGAATGGCCTAGGTTAGAAGGGACCTTAAATATCACCTTGTTTCAAACTCCCTGCTGTGGGCAGGGACACCTTTCACTAGCCCCATCCAGACTGGATTTGAATGGGTCCAGGGATGGGGCATCTGTGTCTTCTCTGGGCAACTTGTTTCAGTATCTCACCAGCCTTCCAGTGGATACTTTAATTGTTGCAGGAAACAGACTCCTTGTTCTGATAGTTTACATTAGGTGACATCCTATTCCTTAGGGTGTCTTCGAGTATAAAGCTCTGGCAAGCTTCATTGACCTCAGCTGACATGTAAGCAGTGCAAATTACCTAAAGCATATCAAAGATCCATTGAATCAGTGAAAGTATCCTCACACAAATCAAGCTCAGGTTTCCCAGTAGCCAGTCATCATGCACAGCAGACTCTACCTAGCATAATCACAGGGTCACTATCTATGTGCCTGCTTCTCAAGTCATAATGGTAGCATATTCATATAGTGTTTCCACTTTTTTTTTTTTCTTTTGGCCCTTTCTTGCAGCTGCTGGTTAGTAGCATTTTCCTCTCATTTTGTTCCATGCAACCTCTTTGCACTGAATCCCAGATGCATGTGAAATGGCCACAAAAGAACTATCTGGGTTAAATGAGTACTAAACAGGTTTAAAATTAGTGCTTATTGTTTGGAAGCAGATGCAAGCTTCAAACAAATGCAAAACATCGATGCAAATGCAAAAAGGAGAGCAATTTGAAAATCAGATTCTAAGTACTTGATTCTATAGGTTGTTTTTTCTAGTAGTAATACCCAGAACAGTTCTGTTAATGTAATGGAAGCTCATTGAATAACTACTCTACCAGCATTTGTGTCTGCAGAGTTCATGAATCAGCAAAATAACTCAGGTTCCCGGCTATTCTCATTTTAATGAACTGTTAACTCTACAAAGCTACACTTATAGAAGCTAGCAAACACTGCTACATGTAAAACATGAATGTGTTACATTCTACAGAAATTATTATTAGCTAACAGTTGTTGTCACCGTTTGTTTTTCTTTACCTTTTGCACTATTTTTTGAGGGCTACTTGTATTTAGAATCAGTCCTGAAGACCTACAGTGCTGAAGTCTAATGAGTTTTATCTGTCCATACTACATGCAAATTGATGGCAGCATAAGAGAGGAATGTCTGTGACAAATTTCTTCAACCACACCACTGATAAAATTCCTATTTCTGAATTTTCATTCTTTATCCTGCTGTGCAACTTGAAGCAAAACCATCAAGTCTATTTGTGATAGCATTTAAGGTAATGCCATGGAGGGGGTTTGCTCTAGGTGTAAGCAAAACAACAAGTTCCTAAGCAAAACAAGTTCCTAGCATGGCACACAAATAACAGTGACAAAATTATAGTTTCAGCTGACCAGGGCTGGCAGGGAGGCTGCTTACAGCCAGGCACAGAATGAGACTCACTTGGCTGCTTGTCTCAGGAGCAGAAATATTCAGTTCCCCAATTTTGGTGACCTGAAATTGATTTATAAATTTATTTGTCATATGTCATTTTCATACCGTTTCTTGAATTTAATGTGGTTTTGGCCTTGTGAAGCCTTGAACTGGCTCTACGAGTTGATAAGTGGTGAAGTCTGGAAATATCAAGGTGCACAAGAGGCAGGAACCACCCACAGTATCACCCTAGAAATTCAAGTTCCTTCTGCACAGAACAGATGAAATGTATAAACTTCTCCAAGCAACCTTCACTGCCAGTATGGTCCAGCTGTGACTTGGTGGATTTTCCTCTGTGTTGTATGCTTTCTCTATAAGGAGCAGTTACAAAACTACATTGCATATTAAAATAAACAGCTTTCAGGTTACAACACACTGTCATTTACATGCTCACTGGGACACCTCAAGAAACAAGTTAGGTTGTGCAGGACTGCTTGGTCATCTATCCTGAAAGACTTTTAAGACCTGGTCTCAGAAATTATTTTAAATTGTCACTTGGGTGAAGTGTAATGTAGAGAGAGAGAGGGAAATTAGCTTTCCATAAGTTTCCATGCAGTGCACCAAAAGTCTGTCACTGTATGCCAATTAAAGTAGCAGTGATTTTGGTGTAGATATCTGACCACTGAAATCAGAACAGGGACAACAGATAGTTTCAGAAATAGTTCTGAACATACATTAGGTGTGATGGCTTTTTGGGAGGGTTTTTATCTATGACAGCATTTGGGGAGAAATGGAGTAGAAAACCTTGTGAATGTAATGGCCATTATTCCCCAAAGCATTGTTGCCAGCAACCTTTTGTGGCTTACAGTAAACAGCAAATGCTCACTGGGATTCTTTTTCATTGCCAGCCACATTCACTTCTTCACATTATCCATGTCACTGCGCTCTCAAGTGCCTCTAATTTTACCTCTGTTTCCTGCTTATTTGGGCTCATTCAAACTGGTTGGAAACTATTACATTTTGTACAATTTTAACTGGTTACCATCTTCTAAATGTTACTTTTTTATATTCATCATCTTTTTCTGTATTGGTAAATATCAGAGGTGTGAACAGATGTGGAAGGCAGAAGATGAAGAGCATATTTTCCTTTAAAATATGTGCTTGGGACATGAATAAAACAGACGTATTTGACAGGATGGCTTATGCTCATTTTAAAAGCACAGAGGCTGCTCTTACATGCCATAATAGCACTGCAGAGTAGGGAGCTTTATCTTGGTCCCTGGAGCCACAAAGAGAGTAAAAATTGCAAGTTAGTGCTGACATTTGTGGTTTCAGGAATGAGGAACTGTCCCTTCCCCACCAGCTGGAATTATTTTGGGCACCTGGCCTTAGTGGAGCTCTCTCAATGTGCTCATAAAAATCAGTTGAAGTCAGTTTTCTTTTACCTCTGTGGTATTTTATTAAAGAAACACCAAAAATACTTTGGCATCTCTCTCTCTATCATCACCTAACCCTTGAACACTGTAGCAAGATTTACTGCAGATCTGCATTGCCAGCAGGTCACAGCTATGATTCCTCCTCACCTGTTTCTGCCTCCATCCCCAGTCCATGCTTCAGTCCCTGGGCAGGCCAAAGGCTATCACACAAATACATGTTTCTGCAGACATTGAGTCATTACTGTCATTAAGATGAGGGAAAGGCAGATGCTGATCTTAAACCTCTATCAAAAATTGTAGGACAGTCCTGGAGACACCCAGATTGTGACAGTGAGAATTAGTGCCACTGTGACAGCACTGAGAAGAGGTACAGACCAAAAGACAGTTTGGACTTTCTTGCAATCCACATAGTTGCACTGGAAGTATTTTTAGTAACCAACTGCTGACTATTGGTTCTAAATACCTGTTTTGTCTTATAAATAAGTTCTAATAATTTTATATAAATTTTAGGGTTTTTCAGATTTTATTATTTCTATAGAGCTGTAAGGTCCTAGGAATCTATCCATGGATAGTTTATATGTGGGTGTTGTGAAGCTCAGCACTAGAAGCCAGTAGAATGATTCACAAAGTACTTACCATCACAATACACACTACAAAACAAATTTCTATACTATAACTTAACCTCCTGTTTGCTGGAAAAGAGAGCCCTTCTGCTGTGTCTGAAATATTTAAATTTTGGCTTTGTGCTCACCACTTATTTCAAGGGGGAAAAGTGAAGGCACACTTTTTGCTAGATTCAAATCATGCCTACTGAAAAGATGATAGAATATAATACTTTATGAGTTGCTTCAAAGGATGGTCATAGGAGCCATCTACAAATCAATAATTCCTGAGAACTTATTAGAATGTGATGTTCACACATGTGAAAAAAACTGAATGGTTTCTGCTAGAGAAGAGTAGCTTTGAGTCATGACTTCCAAAGCATACTGACAACAGCCTTCTAGACTGTGTGACCTCTATCAAATCCAAGGTCCACAGAGATATTCCTCCACATTCTGAGCACCCATAGCATGGATAAATCAAAATACAGCAATATTACAGTGTTTGTCTTTTTATGAAGCATAATACAAACCATCCCCTCTCAAGAAGCTTTACTAGATCACTGAGAGATATCCCACAAAATACCTCTTCAGCCTATACAAACGAGCCTCTACAAATATGATAGATATATTGTATGTATTATACATTGAGAGAGACCAGAAGGGAGAGGGACCTTCTACACCTTATTTCTGTGCAGATGAAAAAAACCAAATACAAACAAAAGGAATTGGGGGGAAAAAGTAAAGGGATAGTTACTTTCTGAAAACACAGTGAGATTATTTTAAAAGAAAGCTTGCATCATAGTGGGTCAAAAAAGTTCTGGTAGTAACATAATCTATACCCATTCCTAGAGACAACAGAAAGCGAAGAAAAAGAATGGTTAATGAGAAAGCTCTTAATTCGGTGTTTTGCAGGTGTACAAATACATTTCCCATTATTACCTAAAGATTATGATTGTCAGATTTCTGTATATTCAGATGAGTGTGTTAATTAGGTAGCATTAACTATAAAGGAAAGAATTATAAGAGAAGAAAATTAAAATAGTACCCATTCAGACATTATCATGAATAAATATGTAAAAAATGGAAAACTGGAACTGACTCTACTTGAATAACTGGGGAAGGCCACAGATGTGATTTTCTTCTTCCATTTTTAACATTATGGAATTAAAAAGAAAATTAAAAAGAAATTAAAATTAAAGAAATTAAAATTACCACCATTAGTCAAGACCTCTGGCATGGCTGGACCTGTCCAGCCGTGGTAAGAGCTGTGTGTCCTTGGAGTTACACAGCAGCTGCATGTCCTGTAACAAACTACATCTTTAGGGCAAATCTGGCTTGGACCTTAAGTCTTCAGAGCATTAGAAGACATCTGAGCAAGGAATATGGGCTTCCTGCACACACACAGACCTCTTGGAAGTCTCCAGTTTCCAGTGCTGAAGAAGGGAGAAGCAAGAACAGAGCTTGTAACTGACATTTTCAAACAACATAAGCAAGGTATCTGTGCTGTGGAGAAGTCCTCTTGTAAGAAACTAAAATATCAGATAACAGGATTTGGAAGGTGGCACAAGGGGAATAGAGCTGTAGAAAATACAAGAGGTAAACAGAGATATTCCAACAAAACGGAAGGAAAATAATTGTCAAGAAGGAAGTGGGTGGGCACTGGCAGGTGCCACAGAGCCTGTGGAATCTCCATCCTTGGAGATACTTACTACACTGCTAGACAAGCCCCTGAGCAACCAGTTCTAGCCACAAAGGTTCTAGGCCTGCTGCAAACGTTAGGCTAAGCAGATGGCCTCCAGAAGTCACTGTCAACCTTATTACTGAAATACTGTAGGGATTATCTGCAATGCCAGGAGGAGGACTTTTTCACGTATGTGAAATAAATCTCTCCCACATTAAGTAATAATAAAGCAGCAATACTATATTTGTTTATACTTCTGAAGGCATTCAAACCACACATGTGGTTTATTGATCATGTATTTATCAATCTATCATATATCCATCAACAAGCAATATTTACCTCAGAAATATTGCAGTCTGAAGTAGAGACAAAGACAGGTGAGAAGTATTGGAAAAGAACTAGATTATGGCATAATATCCAAGCAGAGAAGATCGCTCCAGATAATGAGACTGTAGTATGACAGCATGGTTATTATTTGCACTGCTCATCCATGTGGAAACAATGGGACACAAAACTCAATGACAGTATACTTATAATCTCTCACGGGTCTTAAAAAGTAAACACAGCTATCAGCTGTGTTTACTGGCTGAAATTATCTTTTTAAAGACCCAGATATACCACAAAGTGTTTGGGAAAACTGAAGAAACATTACCAAAGCAAATACATGCAGTGTGAGTGTTGCATGGTTTAGTATGATCAACATTTATCATTGGGCTCAGTGGTTCAGGATTCACAGCACTAAAAATTAAACTGGGATTTGCCATATTTGATAATATATGTATGATAATAAGTATGATATATAACCATTTAAGTGAATAATCATACATAAAATATCTTCATTTAATTTCTTCCAATTTCAATCACTCATCATTTCTTGTGTGAACTCTCTTTCTGAAGGTGCTAATTTAATTGAAACATTGAAAGAATACCTTGCTTTGAAAGAGTATGTTGCAAGCACAAGTTTATAGGGTGCAGGCTGGATCCAAAATATTGATTGTCAAAACTCTTGCAAATCCCAAAGCATTACATTTATGTACACACACCAGAGAAGTCCCAAAGGTGCCTTCATCCCTGTTTCTATACATATATCTGTGCAGGAAAGTCAAAAGTAGCACACAGCAGTTAGGCATCATGATTCTGTTTAAGCCCTCATGGGCTTTGCAAAAGAGAGACCTATCTCACCCACAAGGCCCAAACCCAAATGAATATTTTAAAAAACCAAAACAAACAACCCAAAACACTAATCTGAAAGTGCCAGAAAACAAATGAATGCCACCCTTTTCCCCTTTTGTCTGAAGACTTGTCTGTACAGAAAGCTGGCATCAGCTTTTTCCTCTGTATGGAAAGACAAGATTATGTATCTTTCACTGATCCAGAAAAGTAATTGCCCTCTAAAAGACAGGGTACTCTTGGAAATGGGGTACCTCGCTCTCCAGGTCTTTTTTACTAAACAGTTCAGTAATTTTGGAGTTAATAAGATTTTTTTAAGGAGAAACTATATAATAACTCACTACCTTAGTAATTTAGGTATTGATACAGAAAGGAATGTGGAATCCATCTAATTTCTTAGTGAGATGGAGTTTTATATGTAAAGTGGAAATATCTCATCAGAAAATGCTGGGACACAACAACCCTGAACTCAGAGCCTGGATCGTGACATAGTTGGAGCTGGTTCAAGGTCCTTATCACTGAGTTTATTATTATTTGTAAGGCAGGTGGGGGACAGGAAAAGGTGGTTGTTGTAGACACTTGATTTCAGAAGAAGATTCACATCAGAGGCTTAGGGAGCCCTTCTTTGCAACACTGAGCCTTCCTGAGAACAGCAGGATTTCCAATTTCTAACTTAAGACAGCTTCTTTGTCAATTGATCTTCAGCAATAAGGTACAGCCATGCCAGCCTCTGGCTAAAGACAGCTCACTGTACATTGAAGGACACCAAATGACAGCAAATATGCTGAGAGAACAAAGTCATATATTACCAAGAACAGTGTCAGGGACAATTCTCTTTTTTTTCCCTTTTTTTTCCTTTTTTTTTTTTTTTTGAATAGTTTTTTCTTGAAAATTTCTGATCAGATGAAGCCCTGCTGCAGGCCTTTGTAAGACCCTTGGCACCGTCACCGTATATTGTAAATCAAAGGTGACTCCAATGTGTGAGAGGGAGAGAAAATGATGCATCTGGCTCCATCATCAGAAGGCTAAATAATTACTTCATTATTCTACACTATAGACATTGCATCTAAACTGAATCTGCCTTGCACTCACTTTTGCTCACAACTGCACAGAACTGCACTCATCTCTGGTTCTCTCTTGACTGACTCGTGGCTGTCAGCAGACAGTCCTGACACAGACACACTCTTGGTCCTCATAAGCCAAGGGAATAAAACATCTTCAGGTAAACAATCTCCATATTGCATTCTACTTTGGCACAGCAAGCGAGATAAGAATGATGTTTTTCTTCTTCTTTGCTTGTCTCACAGCTTTTCTCTGTTCAGAGGGCATGTGAATACCACAACCCCACCTGCTGTGGTAGCCTGGCTGCCCTGAGGGCCAGTGCTGGGCTGAAGGGCACCTGCTGGCCTCAGCCATCAACACTGACACACACTTGTCTTGTCACAGATTTTAACACACACCTGGAGAACACAGATGCTCTGCAAAAAGAAATATTTTCTTTAAGCAGTGCTTCTCCTCATGTATGACAGAGAAAAGAAACACCAAAAAGATAATTCCAAAATGTTACCCACCTGCAGGTAAATCAGGAAGCCCAGCCTGTGTCTGTATCTGAACACTGGCAGACTGTGAAAATGAAGTTTTTTAAGGTTATGACATCACAGAATCATTTAAAAAACCAAAACATGAAAAGAAATTGAGTTTGCCTTGAAGGGCGTTTTCATAACTAATACTGCCTAATGCATTTATCCAAATATCATTGCCTTAAACATCTTAATAGAAGTGATGCTATTCTCAACCTAATGATTCTATGGTCATGTCATCAAGCCAGTCTTGAAATCAAGATATGTTTCAGGTCATCCAAGCAATATTAATCACACTAAGATCCTTGAATCACTAGATGTGCTATATTTGACTTCTATATTTGTAGCAAATACAAGAACACTGGAATGTATTAAAAGACCTAAATAGCCCATTTTCTCTACTTTAGTCACTACTCACAGGCTCTTCACTTATATATAGGAAACTACTGAAAACTGCAAAGCAGGAGGGGTTGCTATTTAAATAATCATACACTAGCGTTTGTACTTACCATACCCTGATGCTGCAGTTTTGGACAGGATTGGACCATCTGCTTTGGACAGAACATTAACTCATGCTGACCTGAAGCTAAACATTACTTAGATTGAAAACTGAGATTACAAAAAATTTTTAAACCAAATCTGTATTTATTCAAATTGAATTCTACCTATTTTCATGTGGTAAGATAAGAGTGAGCAGATGTAAAACCAGCAATAGTAACCACTTAAGTGTATTCTGACTGATTAACAGAAGGAACAGATAATAAAACCAAAGAGGAATTAAAAAGGAAACTTTGAAAAAAGCCCAAGTTTACATGGTGGGCTTTAAGACTGTTATTCTATCAGAGATAATGACCTTTGGAGAAAGGAGTTCAAACCAAATTGAAGACAATAGCACAACTGATAAGAGGTTAAAGACAGGAAAGGAATTAGGAAAGCTGAGAGGGAATTTCAGGAGTAGGAATGGAAAGACACAGACACCAAATAATGCATTATTTAAATACCTGTGGAGCAGAGTGGCTTTGAAAGAATCAGTGGTTCCACTGGGCCTTCTGCCAGTAAAAGGATCAGTAAATGAGAAAGAAGTCACCACATCTGTCAAAAGTTCTATTTGTTTCAAGATTGTCAGGGAAAATATCTTATCATATAAAGAAGCACTGTTAGAAAGTAAGGTTTTGGAGTTTTTATTTAAGAGCTTTCACAACAAAATGGTCTAATTAGTCTTGAACCACCAATGAACTAAAACTTGATTCATGAGGACATTAGTGAGTTTACTTGCTGTCTCATCACTATTCTCAGGAAAAAGTAATCCAGACCTTAGACCCTTGCAGTTTTGATCCACAAGGTGTACTCGGGTATTGTGCAAGGAAACCTCCCAGCCCTGAGCATGCTGAGGTCCTCAGTGGTATAGCGTGTTTTTTGTAAGAAAGTTGTTCTCTGACCATCCCTCACAGACCCCTTGCTGCTTCTTCTAAATATTACACCTTGTTTGGTCCTCTCCCAGACCAGGATCATGGTTAGACTACTGAGGAATTGTCTCTGTTCTTCTGCACCATCAAGGGGAGTCTCTATTTTTGTACTCTCTGTTTGACTGACACTGGGACGAGCTTTCAGCCCATGAGAGAAGTGTCACAAGATTTTTTGAGATAATAGCAGTTCAGAAAAATATGTAGACTGAGGGACACCTACTCATCATCAGACTCATCTGATGAACTATCTTGTGGCTGATCATGGATTTTGGCCATGGAATCTGGCACATCCTTTTTAGATTAGACTATGCAACTCCCTAATATGCCCTGTTTTTCCAGTTTATATCATTCTAATATGAATTCAAATGGAAAAAGGTATTCTTATAGAATGAACAAACCCTGTTTCTTGGTCTCTGTCAGTTTAGTCAAGGAAAAGTTGGGCACAAGAGCTCTGGTCCCTCGCCATCAGTGTGAGAGGAAGGTGCTGAGTTAGCCCCAGGGTATCTGAGCCCACTGAAGGGTCAGCTCCTCCCACAGCAAAATGAATGCTGGATAAAAGATTTTTATTTTTACTAATCTGCACTCTGGTGGAGTTACCTTCCTCTTGGTTTGTAAGAAGTGATGGTTGTACATTTATTACTCTTCTGTCAGAGAGAGGGAGGGAGCATTCAGTGTTTGTTCTTCTGAGGCTGGTTATTTGGGCAATCTTTCTAAGGATGCCTTTTTAACCCTAGCAGCAGAACTTCTCTGTCAGTATTTCACCCCTCCATCTTCTTCATTAAATAAAGAGCCTTTGGTTGCTTCATCAGTGAACTGGACATAACAGCTGTCTGTCCACAGTGTGAACTGTTTCCTTTGGCTGGAATGTATGTAAAACTAATGTCCTACTTTTTTCAGCATGAAGTATGTTTTACCAGTTTAAGATGCTGGAACACTTTCAGAAGTTGTGACATCACTTCATATTTTTCATTTTAGTGAAATTTCCAGTATTGAAATTAAAGTAATCACAGAGCAAGACTGTGAAGCAAATTGATACAGATGCATATCCATGTGTTACATGGGACTGTGTTACAGAAATAAACATTAGTGAATGTTTATCTTATTCAAAAACAAGAAATTGACTTTCCACTCTGAAAAACTCAAGCATCCTACAAGAATGTTCAACAATGAAAGATGACGATGGTTTGGTTTGTTTCATGTACCTTCCCTCCACCCAAATTTCCACTTACATGCAGGAATAAGATTCTTGTGTTTTTATCATTGATGATGCTTCTGTCTACTCTCTGCTGATAGTTTAAAGCTTTTGTTAGCTATGGCCATCCTTATTTCCTCACATCAACAGGCAGCACTATGAGGCAGTCTACACATTGCCATCAGGAGAAAAACAGCTCCTCACTGGCAGAGCATGGGAAACTGAACAGTCCTTGACTTAGGGTAAACACTACTTAGCAGAAAACCAGCACGTTATCAACATTATTCTCAGACTAAATCCAAAACCCAACACTGTACCAGCTACTAAGAAAAAGGTTAACCCTAAGTCAGCTGAAACTAGGACACTGGATCTAACTTCTCCTATGAATTGCATCGGTCTTAATTTATTCTTGGTGCCTTTTTTGTGTTTTTCCATGTAGTGTTTTCTCCTGCTAGGAAGAGTATAAACCTGGTCAAGCATTACCAGTGTTCTTACGTGTTCCATGTGACTTGTATAAGAAGGCCATTTCTTGATGACCTGTGCTGTTGTCTAGTTGTCAGCATTATTCTTCCATATATGATTGAAAGAAAGTAAGCTGATTCAAGAATATAGAGGACTGAATACAATATAGTCTTAGGCAGCAGAGAGAGTGTCCTGACAGTGGACTGGAAGGAACAAGATCATTTCTTTCTGCTGCAAGACAGATAGGTTTGAGCATGGATCATCCCACTGGCAATACACTGGAGGACATTCCAGAAGTATTTACTGAACTCTACCATACTTTTTTTAACATTTGTTCTGAATCTTTTATTTTGCTCAACACATGTGGTTCATGAGCCCTGAGTGTGTGAACCCAGTGGTTTCCCTTATCTGTGGATATTATTAATGCACAAGGAAAATTCTACTTATTCCATTGACTTCTGGAGACTCAGATGCAGAACATCAACATTATCCTAAGCAAATGCCTTCCTATGTGACAGTAGCATCTTGAACATAACAAAAGGAGACATTCTCCCTCAGAGAGTTTGCCTTTTGTAATTTACAATGCAAATCTTCATTTGTGTCCTAAAAAGTTCCCTTTAACAACTCACACTGACTGGCTTTGCAGTTCATGCCGGACTGCATGGTAAAGGCATTTAAAGGCACTGCTGAAGAACAGGGCAAGCAGACACTAGACATCAAGCTCTCCAAGATTTAGACATTTCCACCGTCTAAATGAAAGTGTGGCAAATCCTCCTATTGGAAGAATATGGTAGATATCCTTCCCCTAGAAATGCTGCTTGCAGTTTTCTCAACTTTTGGTTATTTTTAAAAGTATGCTGGTAAGGAAGTCCTTATGGGGATCATGGACATATAAATACGGTGTTCTGCTAATGGAACTTCAAGGATGTTGTTTTGCATCTTGTCTAAGAGGCCAAATACATCAATTTTATAGTATACTCAACCTGTAAAAGCATTTGTCCTTAAAACTGCAGTCTCCTCACAAAGACAGGTCGCCTATTAATGGAATCAATTAGTAGAGTTCAGCATACCAGCAAATGAGAGCAAAGAAAGCCAAACAAAATCAGATTTTGCTTTAGATTTTTTTTTTATAAAACCTATTGGCTTTTGCCTTTCAGACCCATCCCCCTTTACTTGCAGATTGTTTCACTGCCATTATGTCTAAATTAATGATGTGTTTGGCAGTCAGACAACTGATCCAATTGGCTGCAATGTCACATCTGAAAATGCTCATCAGTTCTGCAGCCTACTCATTTTTTATGACTGACATGAACATAGCCATTGAACAGTGTGCTTGCTCCCCCTCTCCCCACACACTCAGCACACAAACAGGAACATTTACATTAATTTGGTGAATATGCAGCCATGCTTATTGAGTGTGGGGAGTTTCATTGTAGAGGAGTGGAGAGTAGAGGACTTCAGCAACCTTTGCTGGAGGAAAAGTGACTCTGCACCTCACTCTAGGAGAGCAGCCCGGGGTTGCCCAATCCTTTCTTTCTAGAATAAGGGTGGGTGTATTTTTTAGAGAGGGAGCTCTCTTAAGTGGGCAAGCTAGCATAATTGTATTTCTAACTACTTAGCTGAAGCAAGAAGGCAGAAAAAACAAAGGTATGTCTCTCTGGCACAGGCTCAGCAAAAGGATTTACATGCCTTGCAGTGCTAAAATGGATATTCATCTCTTCCACCATCCAGGCTATTAACAACACTATCAAATAGTACAACAACCAGGACAGACTTTTGTGAAAGTCCATATGATTTAGCCTTCCACTTTGACAGTGAAGCATCACTAACTATTGTCTCAGTACACTTTTCAAATAATTTTCTATATGTCCTTTAATTTCATTGTCATTAATGTTTTTCCATTGCTTGTTTGTGTAAATATCATGTGAGACAGTGTCAGTTTTACTAAGATCTGAAAAAGATAACATCTGTTGTTTCTTCTCAGTGAGCTAGGTCTGTTACCCACTTCGAAAAATAAATTATATTCGTTTCATGTTGTTTGTTCATGTCAAATCAATGGGCACCACTCCTCATCTCATTATTTCTCAGGTGCTTAGAAACAATTCATTTGCTTGCTCATTTCTTTTAGAAATTGAAGTTACTCAGGTGGTCTGTAATTTCTCAATACCATTTCTTTTAAAGATAGAAACCATGGCTGTCCAGAGACAATTTCCTGGCAATTCATTCACCCTTCCAAAGTTCTCTGAACAGCCACATGATTCATCTGTCAGTTCTTTAAGTATCCTCAGAAGAAATTAATCAGGTTTAGCTGATTGAACATCTCTCATTTATGTTCCTTCTCTTTAAGAGTCTGAGATCCTGCTTACTCTTTTGCAACTGGAATTAATTGACTACTTGCCACTTCAAAACTGACCTCTTTAATGAAGGGCAATATAGAAAAACTTAGCTCAGTGTATTTTCCTAGAAGAAACCTCTATGATCTCATAGGCTTTGCAGCTAAAACCATTTTCCCCTAGATGAAGTGGAAAACGATCTCAGAAAATAAGAAATAAACATTTTTCCTTTCTAATTATTTATTCTTCATTCTGAGCTGAATTTTTCCTTAAACTTTCAGTATGGCTAGACATTTGCAGCAGTATTTTCAAGTATATTGAATTCTAATTAGTCTCACCATGTCACTCTGGCTTGTAGGTAAAAGAATTTCTTTTCCCCAGCCAAGAAAAAGTTAACAATTAAAGTACTCACAGTGGAATTCTTATCTATATATCAATACAATGATGGCTGATAAATAATTTTAAGCACATAACAGTGCAATCCTCTGAACCAGTAATTCCAAAGGTATTCAATAACATACAAGGATGTAGCAGATTAAAGGCAATGAGTATCCTTCTCTGAAGCTACTATTAGTTTCTTTTACATGTATAATTGATTGGTTCCTCCAATATACCAATTCCTTCTACATTGTTAGCAACAGCATCTGATCAAATATTCTTTGCTTCAGGACTGTAGCTGTACTAACCTTGCCATGGCAAGACTGAACAGTTCTCTGACAACTGCTTCACAAAACAAGGAAAAGGCTGAGAATAGCCAATGAGACCACCCATGCTTCACACTCAAGTTTGAGAGCTCTGCAGCAACAAAGCTCACTTTCTTACTTTAAACCCTTCATTGCCACTCATTTTTGCTATGCAAATCAGGGCTTATAGAGGACAAGCAGAAACTAATATGAGAATTAAATGCATTAGTTCTAAGACAATTTTTACTACTTTATATGTCTACTCATTTAGAATGCATGTCAAATTACAATTGACCATGTGAACCAAAGGTAGTCTCAGTTATGTGTCTGAAAAGCTTTCTAAATGAAGAAAAAGTCTTCAAACTTCTGATTCACATGAAAGGTGTATGATTTAAAGGCCTCTGGGAGAAATATTTTAGCCTTCTTTTAAAAATATACTTATTTTGTTAACTCCAGGGTTTGTAAATATCTGTATTTAATTTTTTTATAACTAACTGTGCTTTTCAAAATAAATGTATTTTGTAAACTTAGGGAACTTTCTTGGAGTATTCTGGGATAAGCAACTCTGAGAATAGAACTGTCAAAGATCTGGCAGCTGTTGAACAGTGTTACATGAAAAGAACAACATCAGAAATGCCAGTGTGGAAGGAAGTAGAAAGAAGAGCAAGATGAAAATACAGAGTCCTTTGAAAACCAGAAGACAAATAGGAAAAGCAAGATAAGACTACAGGTATTGCAGCTCCACATTTATACCCATAGGATGAGTATAATGAGGCAATGTAAGCATGGAGGATAAAATAAGAAGTGTTAAAGTGCAAAATTAATTAATACCTATAAGGACATGCATTTGAAATCAGAGGGAGCTAAAAGAAAGTATAGGTTCACCATTTAATGGGGGGGGGGGACAGCAAATAACAGGCATCAAGACAGAAAGAAAGACAAATCTTCCCATTTTGCTTCAGTCTTCATGAAAAAGATTCACTGAGAGAAAATGCTACTGTAATTCATTTAAAAGAGAATGGTGTGAAGGTCAGAACAGAGAAGGGGTAGGTTCAGTACCATTTAGTTATTTCAAATGTATTTAAGTTTGTTCTTGATTAAATTCACCACTGAGAACCTAAAGAATCCCCCAAAGCAATCCCTGAGGCATTAGAACTATCTTCCATAACTTCAGGAGAGGAAGGAAAGAATCCAAAATATTGCAGAGAAGTCAGCATAATATCTGTCACTAAAAAGGGGAAATAGGAGACCATAACCTCGTTCAGTGACCAGAAGCAACACTAGACAAAGAATCAAATAATCAGTGTATTAAACATCTCTAGGATATGAAAGTGATTTAAACTGCTGACAAAGCTTTGTCAGGAGTAAATCACATTAACTCAATCTACTTACCCCTTTCACAAGGAAGAAATATTTGTGATATACCTATACTTTGCTATTTTTTTTAGTTTGTTTTGCATTATTTGCCATACACACATTGCAGAAATATAGGCTAAATAAAATCCCCCATAAAGTAGCTGAAAGTGCATTTAAACCAAAAAAGTCACAAATACATTATCAGTGTAGGTATAATTCAAACAAGATTCTTCACTGAACTGTCCTAGATCCAGTTTGATTCAATGTGTTCATGAATTTCTCAGGTGATAAAATAGAGAATACACTTAAGGGGTTTGGATGAAATAACGTTAAGCCTGTAAGGGAAGACAATATCAGAAAACTGATCTTGATACATTGGATGTCAAACTTGAAATTCAATGAAGACAAATGCAGAGCACTACACCAAACAGAAAAAGACAACAGATGCACAATCACAAAATTAAAACCTGAGGAGGCAGCAATCCATCAGAAGGGACCTGCTGCTGCAGCAGTTTGCCAAGTGAATATGAGTAGAAGTTGTGACGCTCCTGGAAAAAAAAAAAATAAGGCAAATCTAATTCTGGAGGAAACTCAGAGGAATGACCCAGTAAGAAACAACACACTGATTCTGATCCACTTCCAGACAGTCAGGCTTCCACTGCACCTCAATGCCCCATCCGCTCAACATTCTTCACACCAAAAACGATTGAAGGGGAAGCTAGCAGACAAAGACACAGGAATGAAAGACCAAGCTAAGGAGGAAACACAGCAATCCTTCAACATGCAAAAGCAGAGTTCTGTGATGGGTAAACACAGGAGGCTGGGGGCAGCTAAATGGCCCTTGGCTGCTCCCAGTGCTGTGACATTGTCCTAGAAAGCCAGGCTGCCAGCTGCTGTTGCTGCCATCAAGAAAAGGGTTTGGATGAGTAGACTTATGGTTATTTTGGGGAGGAAGAGGAGATCCCAGAAGCAAGAGTCACAATCTAGGATTGGGACAGGAGCAGCAATGTCAGTTTTCTACATTTTGCACACAACCTGAATTTAGCCTTTCTCTTTGAAAGCTGTCAACTTTCAGTACTGCCTGCACTGTTGAGAGGCCTTGAGCTGTGCTGTAGAAGGCATGGACAGAGAGTGTGGGCATCAGTTTGTGATGTCCACCAAGGGAAGAACAATGAGAATTTGATCACTTTACAGCAGAATGGCTTTAGCAGAGATATTAGCAAGAAAGTCTTGAAGAGAAGCTCTAGAAATCATTGCTCAGAACATTGCAAAACTTTATTTTTTACAAGGGTGAAGAGCTGTTGGGGGAAAAACACATTAGCAAGCAGGTGTGTTTGCTGTCTCCATGTGAAGGAAGACAAAAAAGTGACCCTCTGAGAGTCATTTCCATCGTCACACTTCTGATTAATAACATTTCACTACATCTGTATTTTACCAGGAAAAAATGTGGAAGCGGCACATAGAACTCTGTGCTGATGGTAACTTTCAGAGCCCCTCTTATAGCCCTGGGACAAGTGACTAGTAAGATAAGCTCCAGCATAATTTTTAGCTACAATTATATGGTGTGTGACATCAGCCCATAGAAATTGTTTCTGGCTTCGCTCTCTGGCATCAGTGAGCAAGTGCTAAGTCATACATCTGTTTGGGAATGCAATCACATTATTATCTCCTGACAGAGAACATAATCAACTAATTTCAGCCCTGGTATAAATGGATAACCATTTATTATAAATGGATAACCATTCTCAGTTACCCTCTGAAGAAGCCTCCTTGTCTCTATTACTGCTGTATAGGTAAATTAAACTGCTTAATTTATGTGCTCCAAATTAGTTAAAATAATTTAAAGTAGATGGAGTTAACTGCTTGGAAGTTATTTCTCAATAACTAAGCTAATCATTCCTAGGGCTCTTTATAATCAATGCTGGATTGTTTCTCAGTGAATATGCACATCACCTTGCTATTACTTCAGTGGAGTAGTGCTGAGTTAAACCAGCTGAGGATTTGGCCCACAATATCTCAAGGGTACTTACTTTTAATTTAGTAATAATTAGACTCTCTGCTAATACACTGGAAGGTCTTTGGCCTTCGAGTTAATGAAATAATACCCAAATGACCCCCAGAATCCATTTCTTCAGCAAAGAGGAAAATTATTTCATAAACAGGAAGTAACCTCAATTTCTTATAATAAACTTTATTTTGCATATAAAAAGAGAAAGAAGAAAAAGACAGAGGAGAAGAACAAATAAGAAGATAAATTTTAATATGATTTTCTGTGGTTTTTATCTCTCTAGTTTTTTATAACCCAAATCAAAAGTATAAACCATGTATACACACACGTGTGCACACAAACATATTAAATTAACCCCTATTTCCCCACCTACTAAAGGTGTCACAGAATATGACTATTGTTACAGAGAGATGAGAATTATGACTAATGTTACAGAGAGATGAGGAGGCATATGTTCTGCCACACCCAGGAAGAATTATATTTCAGACTAGATTAATAATAACCAGCAAATGTTTGTCTTCCATCCTCACAGTGAACTAGTAAGGAGATTGACTATGTGGTTTCAGAATAACAACCTAAAGAGGTGATGGCAGGTCTTCTAAATTTCCCAAAGAAAATTTGTTACATCTCCATCTCCTGTGCACCATTTATTTCCTCATCTTTTCTTAACCCTCTCACACTGAGCTAATTTCACTATCACACAATTATTTTACAGTTTCACAGAGAGAGGATCAGATCCTGCCAAAACCAAAGGAAACTGCTGGAGTCTTCTTCCTTACACACTCTATCTGAAATAGATTTTTAACATTTTAGTCAAATAAAATAATTTTTTCATACAGTAAGTTGTATCTCCTACAGCAGAGAGCTGGAACTGGATGAGCTTCAAGGTCCCATTCCAACCTGAGCCGTTCTATGATTCCATGATCCCTATGACAATTATTTCTGTTCCATATCTGTTCACACTTGAGCAGTTTACTACAAGTTTTTGTGGTACAGCTGTAGGAGCAGACTTTTGGGCAAAGCTTTACATAAATGGTCCTTCCCTGTTCTATGTGAAAATGTTTACCACTCTTCCAAAACATAATTTTGTGAAAAATCTAATAAAATTTGAATTTTGAAAATACAACAAACTGTATTGATTTCTACAGTTAGACACCAAACTAGAGTAACATTGTATTGCAAATTACAGTTGCACTCTGACAAGGCATGTAGTCATTGAATAGGTCCCGTCTTTAAAGTCCATTCCAACCTAAGCCTTTCTATGATTTTTAGTTTGAGATATCCTGGAGGCCTTTCTAGAATTAAGTCAAAACAATGTTATATATTGTAAAATGGTTTGATAATGATTAGCAGGTGAGCTCAGAGGAAAGTTTTTGGCCTAAAAATAGATTAAAATAAAGCCCTGTTAAAGCTGCAAGCATACAACACATAGTGTTTTGAAAATCAGATGATAGTCCGAAAATACTCAGCATTAATTTTTTTTAAAAGTAATGTGTGATCCTCTTTAATATTTTTTTTTATGCTTTGACTAAAGCCCAAATAACAACAGGATTGTGTCCTAATAAATGTTGTATTTAGTCCTGTTAAATGCTACAGTAACACAGACAATATTAAGACCGTGAAAAAGGTTTTGCTGCAGTTCGTGCCGAGTTAGTAAAATAAATATTGAGGAAACTATAAAACATGCTCATTTTGATAATATCTTTATCAAATTCACCATCATGTTTTCAGATCCAGAGCTGATATCATAAAGCTTTCCCACTTTGGCTTGCATTGACAGTTTTGCAGCCTTGCATAACCTGCTGATGGGATGTATTGGGAAAGGAAGGGACTCGTTGCCAAATCTGATTTCTTGACAAACAGATATTGTCCTAGAAGAATCAGCTATGCATCCTCACTTCTCTGAGGTGAAATAAGGTCCTTTATCCAGATGCTCAAAGAATATGGTGATATTACTACTTTGTGAACTCTTAACTGATAGCACACATTTTAAAGGTACAGAGTTACACTGGGTCATTTTATTGCTGTGTGCTGCTTTTCTTCCTGGACAGGGACCTTTGTGTTCTTTCCTACACAGTGGCTGCAGGAACACTACCCCATTTCTCCTTCCCCCCTTCCCTCCATTCCACTTTGCTCTGGATGCTAAGGGCACTGACCTGAAGGGTCACTGAGGAGAGACAGAAGCCTCTCAGGCTATGGCAGTATCTGCCATGAGGCTTTGAATTTTACAGAAGAACCTGTCTCTATTCTAAAAGTTACTTGAGCTCTTTACAGACAGACAGTCCAGGATGGTTTGTCTTGACTTTTTCCAGGTGATGCTGACTCTCCAAACCCCCTTCATACTACAATTTGGACTCTGATTTGGAAACTACTCAACTGAATTTTAAATATTGTGTCTCTAGCTTATCCTGTGAATTGTTTCTTCTCCTGTCAAAAATCAAAATCTTTCTGCAAATCACAGGGACACCTGAACTTCTGTGAAAAAGCAGATAAAACTTTATAATAGAAAATATTAAATACAAGGCTTGCCAAAATTCCCTTCTTCTTACTTTATAAATCAAACTTCCTAATCTAGTTACAGCCAAATTCTTTCCTTGTGTTGCTCTTCAGAGGTAGCTTACAGAACATTACAGAAGCTACAGAATTAAATTGGTGTGAATGACAAGGGAATTTGCCATTCAAGTGTGTATTTCAAACCTCAGACTCTCAATCTGGAAGAATCTAGAAAATGTTATGAAACTACTGTTGTCATTGTTGCAGAACACAGAAGTCAGTTTTTCAGGAAGCTAAGTTTCCTGCAGAAACAGTGCAGAGGATGCAAGTATTTCACCTTATTTTAAAAGCTCTCTAGAATTTTAGAGTATGTGATATTTACAATTCTATTTCAAGGAAGTGAAGCTTCATTCTGAGTTAGTCTCATTGAGCAACAGTGAAGTGGAAATTGTAGTTAGCTACAATTAACTTCTAATAGCCTGGTGTTGTCTTCAAAGCATATTTGAAATAATATATATGAGGTTGGATCAGCTGCTAAACTTGCATTTATGTATTACAAATTTGAAGGAAATGATTAATTTTAACATTGTTACAGTCTCTGTATCAGTGTCTTAAAATAACTGGCTGTGATTAATAGACCATGATAAGAATTTTGATCAATGATATAATGTTTCTTTGTTTAAAAAGGAAGGATTTATTGCACATTACAATTTTTTTGAACTGTGTAGATTTCAATCTTGTCTGAAAACGCAATCTTCAACCACTCAGCAACACAAGAAGTTAGTTTCCTCTAGTCAAACATTTAGAAACCGTGCCTCCATTACCTTTCCTCTTGTCATTATTTCATTTAATTTCATATGATTTTAATGAGTGATTTTTTTCAACACTTTTTGAGTGTTTCAGATAGCAATATTTCATTCTGGAATAAAAGCTAATGATCCATAAATACTTAATGCCATATTTTTATGGCCAGTAAATTAGTCTTAAATGAGTTCAGTAAGTTCTCTGACGCATGTCATTAATTGCTAATGGTGTTTTAACTAGATAATTGTTGTAAAAGGCTGTTTATCATCTCCACTGGTGGGTGACTGTTCTTTGCAATCTGTCCTGCCTGGTACTGCTGAACTTTCTCTGCCTACCATTGTGTACAGCAAAGAGATCAGGGGACTGTGAAGCATAATTTAAATATCAAATTCAAACACATCTAGTGGACAATGAACCTACAGATCATCAGACTGAGTAAGATCAGATTACTTTTTGTTTTTGAACAGAAACACATGTGTATCATATCATAGTGCTCTGTACACATGGCATAAATGAGTTATAGACCAGTCCTGGCTAAGTAGTAAAAATGCCTAAGCTTAGCTCCAAGTCAGTTCAGGCATTAAATTACCTAAAGATTATGCTATGCAATGACTTGGTGACATGAGTAGCAAGCAAAGCTTAGATAGTCATTAATGGTTTCTCCTTAGGATAAAGAGGTAGTATTACCTTAATGACAAGCAATAATTAGAGGGAAAGTTCACCAAGTGCTAAGCAAAGTGAACTTTTCAATACACAAGAGCAAGTTGCCAGTAAAAGTGAATTGAATTGAAAAGTAAAAGAATTGAATCTCCCCTTTGCACTTGAATCCTTGACCAATATTATTCCTTCAAAGGCTGTCACCACCATGTTAATTATCAAGCAAACAGATATCTTTGGTAAGGTCAGATCTAGCCACAAAGAAGAGTAATACAAAGCCTTGTTTAAGTAAACACAAGAGGCCCTAACTATCCAGAGGCAAGGCCTTTGCTTGCTATTCCAAGTCGCTGGGTTGTCCTCATTCCTAAAAACACACATGAACTTTTGTCCTTGCCCTCACAAGTGGGTTTTCTTACGGTATTGTTACAAATATTGCACTTTGGTGTCTTTGGGTCCTCTTTTCATGTTTTCTCCGTGATGCTTTGGCCTCCACACTATTTTTCTCTGACACACAGCTCCCTCAGAGGAGTCCTGTCCCATTGCACTTCCTTTGCAGTGGTGGCCAGCTGCATATTGTGATTTTAAACTGGCTAGTGTATGGACTGTTCATTTGACCCAGTTCTTTTGTTCTCCAGTCCATGCAACTTTCATATAGGCTTAACCTAAAAGACAGGTAGCTGACCTCAGGTTTAAGGTAGAATCTTTAGTTAGTGTTTGCTCAATCTTAGGAAAGCAATGTGGGCAGAATCATCTGAGATCAGCCCCTGGGTCATATCTGCTGTCCTTTCCCCTCCTCTTTTGCCTGAAGTCACATGGAGTCCCCTGGTCAGTATGGGCAGAGACTGGGGTTTGACTGTCTAACTAGGGGCTAGTGGAAGTGCATTACATGCCAGCTCTAAATCCTCCCAGGAATGACTAGATGTTTCTTAAGGGAGGGTGCCTAACATTTCCAATAATTCTGTCAAATCCCTGCTACAGCAAGGAGGTCATAATGGTTTGGAGAGTTTGTTTGCCTTGCCCCTATGTGTAAATAGCACGTGTAAGCTGTGTGTGCACCACACAGAACAAACAAATGCCAATTATAGTGACTTGTTTGATGTGCAATGGGATGACAAGGCTGAAGTGCTGTATTCTGTTGTGCTCATGCTATATATCACAATATTTTACCCATCTCATTGGCTGCCATATTCCCCAATTTCTTTATGCCCTATAACTGATAACATGTTATAATCATTTACCAGACTTACATGACTGAAAAATCCTGCCAGGCACTGCCTCTTCTAAGGAGTTAGCAAAGCTTGTCAGGTAGCTCACTAAGAGAAGTGAAGAGAAGCTTTTCTCCCCAGAATGTGAGCCTCCTCAAGGCAGGCAGGATGTGCCATCCCCAGCAAAACAGCGCTGATGACAGTCGGGCTCGCTGTGCTGGGATCACCTTGCCCTCCAACCACTATGACCACATCTGCCAGCAATGCTCTTTCAGCAGCACCCCTTGCCTGCCACCACATTTAGGAACCTTCTGCTCTATTCCCATGTTCTTCACTGTAAGAACAAAGCAGGTACAAGTTTCAAAGCACCATGATCAGGAACTGCTGCCTTTACCAGCTCACTCAGTGCTTGCCCTATTTTCCCCTCGAAAACAGGTCTGAAAAAGCAGAGGAAGAATCATTCTCATTCTTTAACATGTGGAGCCAAAAGATACTTTCATTGCCATTACAAGGCGAAAAACGGGTGGTTAGAGAATCCACTTCAGAATGTGGCAAAAGCCAATCCAGAAAAAGGACATACCATGGGAATACAGGTATCTCTGGAGTGAATGTAGGAAGTGGGAGGAATTCTCTCTAGTTTCCCAGTTGAAGCAGCTCCTTTGTACAAGTAATATTAAAAGATTAACTGAGAAGGCGTGTAGGAGTGAACAAGGAATATTACAAGATACAGAAAACTTGATTGCCAGGCCCTGATTCTGCATGTTCTTACATTTTACCTACACCCAGCATTGGATAAGAGGCACAAGCAAACTTTGGAACCTTGGGATTCAGTCTGTTCAAGAGCAAGCTGCACCCATGGGCTCAGAAAGCCATGCTCAGTCCTGTTCCTGATGTTATGCCAAGAAGGCATTCACACAGAAAAGCACCCTCAGCAAACTGGACAGGAGAGGCAGGGAAGCAAAGCAGCCATACCTCACCGAGGTAAAATGGATTTGGGTAGAAAAGGGAATTGGCTCGTGTCAAACATCATAGGTCAACCTTCAAGCCACCCAGTTGTACAAAAATTGAGAAGCACCGCCTCCTTCTTTAGGGATTGTAAGGTTCTGGGAGCCAACATCAGCCCTGAAATTGCCTGCCAGACCAAAACATCTGCTGCAGATGAGAGAAAATGCACATATTTAAGGACCCAGTAGGGCTTATGCATGAGAGTTGATAAACTGCTTTTGAAAATGCATAATTAAACTGAAACTTCTGAGAATGAAAATTCTCGGAAACTCTTAGCCTGAAAAAGCAAGTGAAGCTCCATTTTTAAGGAGCTGAATTGGCAACAATTTCATTTAATTTTATAGTAAATGTTTCAGCACTGTCAAGTAATGTTTCTGCTTGTGCTGGGAGCACCACTGTACATAAAAATCACTTACCTGAGTTGCATTATGAAATGTTTTGAAGAATTTCAAGGGTTCTTCAGCTTACTGAAGCGAACTCATTGCAAAAATTGAGTTAAACTCCTTTGGGGTGAGCTCCTTTGGATATCTGGTGTGTTATTTGTAAAATCTATTATTTCACTGTGCATAAATCTCTAGAAACAAGTCAGCCATTATTTCAGCCCAGGACTCCAGTTTCTACTCCTGCTTTTGCTCCTCTCACAAGAGCTTACCATAATCCTCTTACTAACTATGTGTTCTGTTTACGATACTTTGGGCAATATCAACCCTAAGCCACTTTTTTTTTTCAGTTGTTTAATGAAGATTAGATTAATTTCATTAGCATTCAAAGAGTGCTCTTTTCTGGTGTTCAGTTGTAGTTCTGCTGGGATTTTTTAAAAAGCCTAAGGGAGGTGGTCATCCAAATTCCAGTGAATTTCCATGAGAACAGGTTACATAGCAGAAGCCACTGAAGAATCCTAGCTTTAATCATATTGCATTACTCAGGTTAGCTTCTGAAATACATTTTGCACACCTGCACACTCGCTTGGCGCTGTCACACTACCAAAAAAAAAATAAAAATTGAGAATTAAAAAGGGGCATGTGACTGATTAAAAAAAGGGGGAAGAAAATATCAAGCCTCATATGGTGTCATGTATGGGCTGATGGTGACATGTTATGTTAGCAAAAAGGGATTTGGGCAGCGCAGTACCTGCCTTGTTAGTGCTGCTCTAAGATCTCAAAAGCAGAGTTTTTCACCTTTGATCTCGTCCCTTTTCTTCGCTTTATCCCACTCTAAACCTTCATACTGAACCAGATCCTTAATATTCAGCCAGTGGGAAAGTTCACTTCTCCAAGGATTTCTCAGCTATGAATATATTTTGTTTGCATCCACTAACTGTTTAAAACTGGCAAAAATCTCTTTACATGGAGGACCATAATAATTTCTGTCCCCTACAGAGCTTGCAGAAACCTCAGCATCAAGGAAGCCAGACTCAGAGAACACATTAAATAGTGTGTTAAGCAAAAAAAGTGCACCTGGCACAGATCTCGGGCTAAATACCTGGCAAGGTGTTTCCCAGCCCTGTGATTCCACAATTCTTTGGGAAAGACTGGTTCTCTTATAAAGGATGAATGAATACAAACTTCTCAGAAACGCTGACTTTAAATGATTCTTAGCCCCACTGGCTATTGCTCCTCTTTTGACAGGTGATTATTAACACTGCTCTTGACCTCCTCTCTTCCCTGTGGAGACTCAGTTCAGGAAGTCACTGATGTTTCCCCATGCTGAGAAAGTGGGAGGAGCTGCACTTTCCCAAAGCACTGTTGGCAGGGAGGACAGAGAAAAACCTAGAGTGCTCTGACTTCCTTTAATCATTGAATAGAAATGACCTAAAAATGACCCTAAGGGTAATCCACCTCCAAAATAAAAGGAAAATAAAAAATGAGGCAAGCAGGGAGAAGGGAAAATTATGAAAAGACATCCCTTTGATAAACCCTGCCCCTTTACAAAGGCTGGAGGGCAGAATTTGAAGATACAAGTGGTGATGGTAAAGGTGGCAGCTTTCCAATATCAGTGTTGTCAGTTTATCCTGAAAAGTTAACCTTTCTAAACCAGCACCAAATCTTTTTTTTTCCTGTATAACAGCATTTTGCCTTTTGTGGAAACAGTTCTCTAATAGGCTTTCTTGTGGCCGTTTATTACACATCGGGCACTGGGTTTGGTTTCTAATAGTTCCTTTTCATCTAGCTGCCTACTGCTGACTGTGGAAAGTGTAGGTTTGGCTCCACTGATGGCTCTCTGTAATGGCTGTGATTACACCCTCTGCATCTTCTTCACAGTGCCAGCCTTTCAATTGAAAGCACATTATGCCTGGATAAAACTCAAAGAGCAGCTTAATATCAGGGTTCTCTGGAGCTATAATAACTGGTTCAAGATTGAACAGATAAAACCACATCAATATTTCTGTATGGGCCATGACGTAAAACACAACAAGCCTGCATATGCCTATCCATGAGTTAAAGCTGTATTTCACCATCACTCTGGGGGTAGAGAGGTAAAAATAAGCCAATGTCATCAGAAGGTCCAGAGAACAGTGTGCAAACATCTTATCACCTGCTGCATGCATCAGCAGCATAGTCTCTTCCTGTCAGACCCAGCAGACCACTTTGCAAGTCACCATTCTTATGCAGGTATCCCTGTAAACTTGAGAATGTATTTCTGCAAAATATTTCACTGTCACTGAACTCAGTTATTTCCAGGGAATCTACTAAAATGTTGCTGTAAGTACAAACTGAATGATGCTTTCAAAGGGCAGGAGGGACCTGGGAAGAGGATGAGTATGAAACAGAACTGTTTGTGCATTCTTCAACTATAAAAATTTACTATTCAGTTTTGTGATCCTGGAAACTTAAAGAAGCAGATCCAGAGCCCAAAATAGAAAAGGGAGTCCTTCATTCACTATTGGTTCTTTAGAGTTTACATTTTGATTTTTTATTGTGCACAGGTAAAGATTTAAAACCAAATTTTTAAACAGAAATTCAGTTCCGCTGCATTTCACTGATTCTCAAAACTGGGAAGCAGCTTTAAAAAAAACCCACCAAATTTCTCAAGGATTTGACATGAAGGGAGAAAGAATGGGGGGAAATCTGTTATCAATAATTGTATTGAAACTTTGCTTCAGCAGCAAGACACTTACCCAGCAAATACACTTACAGCAAATACACTTAACCCAATACTCAATTAGTTTAGACAGGCTGTAGTGGTGTTTGTGTGAAAAGCTAAGGAAATGCTGTTTTCATGTTCACAAAGTGTTGGACTGTGGGCCCTTTTTGTCTCAGCAGTCTTTTGGACCATGCTGTCCACATGCCCAGACTGGTACAGGGTGTGCCCTTTCAGCAGCAGTGTAGTTGAGCAGGAGTGGACCTCTGTGGAGTAATTAGTCTTGAGGACCTGATGTTCTCTAGGCGCATGTTTCAGAGTGGGATTTTTGGGGGAGGTCACTTCAGGCTATCTGTCCTCTGCCCATTTGTGATTAGAGTTCTCTAGGTGCACATCTGGGGCAGATCTTTCCATTTCATTTCATTTGAAATGAAACCAATTCATTTACTCTGAGACTGCTTCATGATACAAAACAAAGCGGAAGTGGATTTACTTCAGTAACACACTACTGCTCTGAATTCAAGTGGGAATGTAGTGCACCCTTAACCTCCAAGAAGAATGTACTGTCTGAATAGCTTGATGTTGTGAAGTGCTGAAGTGGTATGTAGGACTGGACTTCATTTAAATATCCCGTTTATAGGTTCATTAAAATATCTCTGTTCTTAGCTTTCCACTGTAGAACAACTCATTAAAATGTATTCTTCAAAACACCAAGTGTGTTTTACAGTGTGGACCAAATCCTGACATTTATGCACTAAAGCTGCGTGTGCCATATAGGTACCTTTCAAGACACTGTCTATTTTATATAACAAAGTTTCCACTTGTCTCCAAACCATTAATCTTCCCATTTCAATACAAAGTTTAATTGCACTTATATCTTTACAAGGCTCTACCTGCACTGAAATAACTGCTGGTGTGTGGAGCCACAGAGGGCACCATGATTGTTCAGCAGAGCCAAAGCTATCCACTTGTTTTTCCATCTCCCACCAGCAAAGACCTGGATCTGAAAGCAGCCAGAGAAACCATACAAGTTCTGCTCCTCCCAGGCTGCTCTGTTCCCTGGAGTTTGCTATCTTACTGAGGCAGGCACTTAGTGAAACTGCCATCAGAGAGATCAGGAGTGACAGGCGCAAATTTCCAAGGATCCCTAAAAATCTCGTGTCGCTTTTAAGCAAAACTGGCTTAGAATTTTTTTTACTTTTTTTCAAGGGGCTCTGGCAATCTTACTGTAGCTGACATGAATTACCCAGCTGAAGCCTGAGATTTAGAGAGTAAGTGAAAGTGCTCCCACGAAAAACACACTGGTGTTATGTGTCTAGTTCCCAGAACTCTGATGCCTCCCTTTGCGTCCACCATCAGCAATGCAATCATTCAAATAAGCTGAAATCAATCATATAATGAGCCCCACCATATGATACTTATCTTTGAGGGGAATGAATAAATCATTGTGCCTTTGACAGGGTATTTATGCCATGAATTGACCTAGGAAGTGGAATGGCAACACTTTGATAGTCATGGCTGTGATAGCGACAATTTAGAAAGAATAAATCTTTGTACTTTGACCAGTTCAAGTCCTGGCACCTGTTGAAACTAAAACTGTGGAGGGGAAAAATTTTGCTGCTAATAGAGATGTTGGAAACAAAATGGTGAGCTGTCAGAGGAAAATGTAGAGAAGGCTTGATGCATAACTCCCCTGCCAGGAGGAAACCTACCTGGGAGCAACAGGAAACTGATAAGCTTCTTTCTCTTCCGTGACAGAGCAAAGCTTGCAGGTCTGAACTGAGAGCAATCACTGGGATCCACCTTTCAGCCAAGCCATGTTTTGCAGCAAGGAGTGCTCTCAAATGGATCGCATTCCTCCTTTGGACATGTCTCCATTTCTCACTGCTCACTGTCCATACTCAGCAGGCTTCTCATTTATAATTAATATTTTCATAAATAATGCAGCCAGAAAACATAGATTTGCAGTAAATGGCCAAGTCTGTATTTTCTAGCCAGTATCATGTAGTCTCTACTTACATATGACTGTTATGAAGGGTTAGAATCAAGCTTTATTTGCTGAGAAGAAACTAAAACTGAATGTAAAGGTGACTCCCTTTAGCTTGGATTTGGTATTTTTGTATCTACTGCCTGCACGCTTTATGTCCTGAACAATATGATACTGAAGATATCAAATGCGAGTGACATCAGCCTGTCAATCTTTATTCCTGTTATAGTGATTTTTAGTTCTAAACCCATTATTTTTAAGATAGTACTGTAGGTGTGAACAAACCATTATATTAGATTTTCAGGGGTTCTGGAAACTGTAGTCAGTATTTGTGAAGCACCATCACTAGTTTTAACAAAACCTATTATAAACCATTTATATCATAACTATGAGAGTATATGTACAAAATCTTATGTATTCTTTCCATAAATAGAATTGAAATATTGTGCATTATCAAATTTTAAAGCTGAGGCATAGAATTAGTTGTTAACATAAGGCACCAGTGTTCTAGCACTGGATTCAAAGATGCCTTCAGAACCATCAAATGAAATTCCCTCTTCTCACAGTTGATTGCATTGCAGATGCTATTGCATGAACAGATCACTGTCTCTATCTGCAAAGTGCCTGGGATTTTTTTCCCAGACAACCTTTTGGAAGATTGTTTCTAAGTCCTACAGGTCTGATGTTTCCAACTGTTTTCTAATTTCTAGCCTAAGTGTATTTCTAGCTAGTATATTGCCTTTTATTCTTATGTCAATATTGTTCTTTAGTTAAATACTTTCCCTCTTCTCTGATGTTTATTCTCTTGACATATCTGCAGAGCACAATAAATTCCCTCTCTCTACCTTTGTTTTCTTTGGCTAAACAAACAAAGCTCTTTTTTTCCTCTTGTAAAGTAGGCTGTCCTTTCCTGGCTACTGTAGAAAACCTCTGCATCTGCTAAGACTTGAACTCAGGTCATTTAACATAGGTTCTTTATCATAGAAGTATCTTGTTCAATTACATTCATCATTTCCATCTCTACTTGAAACCTATACCCTTACAGGTATGTATCAATATTTTTTTTCCTTGGTTGCATCATAAAGATGACTTAAAGGCTTTCCATATACCCTCCCTTCTATACAAGGCTCCCTTGTAACTTAGTACACATCACTTCTGCTTCTAACAGGTCTGGCTCCTTGCTACATAACTAAGAAAATCTGGTTATTTGTGTGCATTGTGCACATGGTGTTGCAGTGTTCCCATTAGACTTCATCCTGTCCCTAGGAATTAATCTGATTTATGCTGTAACCTACTAAGTTTTCTCCCTGACATTGGTTTTCTGTCAACAAATATGGCAACTCACTCCCACTACTTGTGATTGTCCATCAGAGAAAATACTGAACATGCGATTGTTAGCCCTATCCTGAAGAATTCTGCCCAAAATTTCTCTTCAGCCTCATACTTCTGAATGGGTGAGGGCCAACACATTCTATTGGGCAGAAAATCTATTATGCTAGGCGCTGTCTCACTCTGAACTTTGTCTCCTTTTCCATTTTTTACAAGTCTTTTTGAAAGGCTTTCCCAAAAGCTGTAATGATAGTTGAAGTTATTCTTCAAAGAGTATCTGCATGGTCTTCTCTTGACCCTTCCCTCAAGCAATCTTTACCATGTCCACTCTTCTTATTTCTGTGACTGCCTTAGGACAACATCCCCTCAGTTCTCATTGCTCCTTGATTTGGTGCCAGTGCCAGTGTTTCGTTTTCTAACTGCTTGAATCAATATTTTTGATGTTCAGAACCCTACCTAAGCAGCTGATAAATGCATAGAGAGGCACTGGGGCTAATCTGCTGGTAGCAGCTCACACCTCCAATCATGTTATGTTCCTCCTGGTCAAACTGGATGCTCATCCTGTGTTCACAAATGAATCAGTGGGACCCTTTGAGCTCCTGGACTGAACTGGCCATCTGGGTGAATGTATTCAATTTGTATCTCTTTGCAGACCTCTCAGATTCTTACCAGTATTGTGAACTTCTGATTTTGAAACAGTGCTGACTTCAGCTCCTTTCTAACAGGATTCATAATCTAGAATAATAGACCTTTAGGAAAAGTAGGACATTACTTCAGGTTTGTTTTAAACTTTCTTTTTTTTCTTTTCTTTTCTGGTCCAGCTGGGCAGAGTGTATCTTGGTGTCTTAAATGTTTCAAAGATGTTCAGGCTTCCACAGATGTGCAGAAAATATGGAATTATCATTCCTGTGAATTACTTTATTCTTTTTAATCCTTTCTTTTGCATGTTTCTTAATGACCTCTTCTCATTGCAAAAGTGGAAACCCTCTATGTCCACTCTAAGATGTGAAGATAGTATAGCCCCCTGTTATGGAAATAATTTTGACCATTATAGCAGTGGACCCTTGCACAATGGATGAACTATGTAATAATATCTTCAATCATCAGAGAAGGCACTCTCTTATTTTCAGTGACTACATCTGCACGTCAGTAGTCTCAGAGGATACACATGGAGAGTCTATATCAAACATGTTGTCTTCTTGGCATATTCTTTATTCAGATATTTCTTATCTTGAGCTACTGAACAAGGACAGCATTGCCAGCTCTCCTGCCTTCCTTAGAAGAAGGTACATTGTGATCAAATGTACCATCAATTTGATGGAGCCTGCTGCTTTAATATCCTGCTGTGAGTGCCAAACTATAGAAATTACAGTTTATAACTGCTTGGGAAATTATGAATTACAGGAGATCTTGTGTTCCCTGGGCTGCATACAAGCACTCTTCTGTTGTTCATTAGAATTAATACTGTTTCCTTGTACATCAGCAACATAAAATCTGAGATCATGAGAACATTTTTCTGGTGCAGTATTTCTGTGAGTGTATTGCAGCTGACTCAACAATTGACCTGGATTCAAACTGGTGTTTGACAAAAGAGAATATCTGAAAATTTTCAGCCTTCTTGCAGTGTTCTGTCTTCAGAATCTAATTTAACATCTTTTTCTTCCATTACTGCTCTCAATTTATTGTTAAAAAAACCCAAAAGCAAGCAAACTAGCAGTCCTAGTGTTTCAAACACTAATACTACGGAGCATATCTGTCTTACTTTTTACCTTCTATCCCCTTGTGATGATAAAACACCTAAAAATTATTTTTCTGTTTCATCATTCATATCAATTTCTGTATGCAGAAATGATCTCTGAGTCTTAGCTTCTGTAAGGATTTAAATCTGTAATTTCCCGTGGTTTAGGTCCTTCCATTCTCACAAGCATGCCTTCTCCTTTGCTGAAAAATGTCTAATGGATGGGGCAACCTAATGGTCAGTCAGACCACAACCCCAGAATGGCGATGGCCATACCTAGACCTCCTTCCTCTCCTCCCTTTTAGTGCTGCGCCCACTCATGTTTTGCATGGCGATTTCAGCCTTATGCAAGTTATTGTTAGTCAGCCATACCTGGTCAGAGGTATCTATCTCTTCATGTGTTCGTGGGTAACCACCTCTGCTTTGGACATCCAGCACCACTTAAGTTAAGCACCTCTGCTTTCTCTAGCCTCTATCTCTATCTTGCTCCCTTTTTAACTCCCTGAGCCACTTCAGACTACGTTACAAGGCAGGCTTCATTATTACACCACAGTAAAGATGAAAAATTATGAAAAGCCAGAGCTTCTGCATGACTTCTTTGTGTCATTATCAATGGAAAAGCACTGGAGGACAGCCATGCTTCCCATGAACTTAGAACTCCACTTCTGGATTCAAAGGACAGCTGTTTACTGATGCTGCCCTTTCTGGAGCTGCAGCATGGTCTTTGACTTGGATAGAGCCTTTCTGGTGGAGCCTTAAGTGTATTATAACTGCTCCAAGATTACTGGCCAGAGTAAAGAAAAAGGAGAATTGGCCTGTTGGACGACTCTCTTGTGCTGTCAAGCAAGCTTAGCAACCACTTCTTGGCCCTTTTGATCCTTACATAAAAAAGGGACCATGAGGCAGTGGTAAGAAGGATTAAAGCATTGGCCTTCTCACTGGGGTCATTTGCTTCCGTGCAGAGAAGGTGTCAAATGCTCACAGGTCAGAATACAGCATTTTATACCCAGGAGACTTCAGAAAACAATTAAAATTCAAGCCCTACAGTCTCCAATCAGTCCTTGTTTGACTCCAGTTCTATGCCAGAGTAATTTCACTAAAATCAGGTGAATTACTTCAGTATTATGCTGCATGAGCAAGTCCATCACTTTAAATGGAATTATGCTGGCATAGACGTGGTGTAACGTGGGTGACATGAATCAGGCCTTGTGTTTGCAGCAGCCTTGAATACACCAGTATTGAGAGGACCTTTGGAGCTGGGCCCAAAGCACTCACAAAAGGAGCTCCTGCTGTTATTCCAACCCATAGGCAGTTCGCTGAACAAAGACCAATTATCTGAGCTTTGTGTGAAGGGGGTAGGGGACATGCACCAATATTCATAAATTAGGCAAGGCTGGTGTTTACTAAAGTGGAGCGCCTTCATTCCAATTAAAATCTGTCTCCATTCCTTCTGTGAATTCTTAATTTCCTTTCCATGTGATGTTTGTCAGTTTTCATTTGTATATTATGACATCCTTTAAAGATGAAATGAAATATCATTGCCCATTTACAGACAGGGAAACCAAGGCATAAAAAAGTAAAATTACTTTACCCAAGAGAATAGCTCCAAGGTCATTTGCTACCTAAGGTAAGGTTTTGCCCACATGCTGCCTCCTATTAACAATTCTGCTCACTTCTTCAAGTGGTATACAATAAAAAGAATGGAAATCAGAATTTTTCAAAGGCTTTCTTGCACCACACCTTAAAAAGAGCTGTTGCATTTTTCTATTTTCATTAAAAAAACCTAAAAGAGTAAATAGCCATGGTATTACCAAGGCTTTAATAAAGCTTTAAACTTATATGTTTTACTTTAAAGGATTCACACAGAATATTATAAAGCATTTAAAATAATTTCTATTATATGAAAAGGCCAATTAAAAAGGAGAAAACTTCAGAAGAATTTTGATAATATCATTATATACAGTATAATAACAAGATCATTATAAGTTGTAAATATCATGTCATTACCCATTGTAAGTATCTGATTACATTCACTTACATTAACTTTGTAATTAGATGTAATTTCACACTTATCAAGTGAAATAATTTTTAACATGCTCGGTAGTACAGCTCCATCTTTCTGTGTCTCTCTGGCCTGATCCCTGAAGATAGGAGGATGGAGAAGTTCTGAGTGAGCGGTCCTTCCTCAGGTTTGCAACAGGAATACATTACCAAATGTGAGGAAAAAAAAACAAAAAAGATCTTTTTTTACCAGAAGAATAAGGATCTTGAAAATCAACTCAGAGAAAGGAGAGGTAAATGGTCCTGTGAAATGAGAGAAAACCCATAAATTATAGTAGAGCAAATACGTCATTTTAACACAAGGCTAACCCTATATTACAACATCTAGTGAAATGACAGATTTTATTTATGAACATATTATTTAGAGAATGTAAAAGTCTGTATAAAGGGATAGTATCAGCTTTCAGCTATACTCCTAAATTCTCTTGATTCTTTGTCTTTTCTGACAAACTTTCACAACTGCTTTTCTACTTACCTGAAGGTACCTCATCACCATATCAAAAGCATCACACTAGAGCAGTGCTAGTGCAGGTGCAGAGATTGAAAATAGCTGTACTGGATCAGCCTGAGGGAATCTGGAGCAGGACCCTGCTTCCAACAGTGACTGTCTTCCCAAAGCTCTTCCCCTTCTCCCTCTCAAAGACCAAACAAGTCCCCAGGACCATCCCATCATTTCCTCCTGGCCTCAGCCAAGCTGCCCTTTCACACCATCAGCAGAAGGAAGTTTGGGAAGGATCAGTTTCTGTTCCTTTTTCTTACTGGGCCTGCAGAGAGGGCAACTTCCATTTCTACCTCAGATATGCTCAGGGAGAACTGTCAAGCCTCCTTCTGGTTTCCCAGCTGCACACTTTAGAGCCCATGATCTGCACTTTGCATTTTCTCACCTGTCAATCCCACTGTTTCCTCCTTGTTTTCCTTTTCCCCTAGCCCTTTCTTTCTAAGGCCAGGGAAACTCACACAGAGTTCACATCCTCATACCTCTCAGAAATCACAGGCTCAGAGATAGCTTAAGGAGGAGCTATTCTCAAATGTAATTCCCCAGGACAAATTATCCTTTCACAATCTTATCTAATCCTTGAAGCCAAGGACCTTTTGCATAACTACATTTTCTGTGCATATCACTCTATTGCTCTACTAGTTAATTCTACAATGAATTTCTTCCTTGCTTACTTTGAACTTGTTCCTGGACCTTCTATTTGTTTCCTCCTAGCTTGTGTATAAAACGAAATAGAAAATAGTAATTTTCCATTTAGTTCTTTATTTCACTCAATACCTATAAACCTCTTGAATCATCCTTTTTCTCAAGCAAAAGATCTCTAGTCTGTTTAACCTCTCCTTGTACAAAGCCATGTTCCTATCATCCTTGTCCACCTTCTCTCTCCTATTCCTACAAGATCCTTTGGGAAAGCAGTTCTTCTCTATTCATACATTGCACCAAGGCAGTTCTGCCTCTTGATTTAGCTTCCCTATTCACTTGTCTAACTTCCTGAGATCTGCCTGTCAAGGAAAGGTCTGGAGTGTGATGTCTTTAGTCCTGGAATCTCCTGGGAGACAGTTATACTGTTCAGTCTTGGCTGACCAAGTGTAAACACTTTGAAAATATCAGTTTCAGTGAAAATCCAGTCTCTTTCTCCCTCCCAGGTGAAACTGCAAGAGTCTAAGGCAACCCAGATGTGTCTCACCTCTGCACACAGCACTTCCCCCCTTTACCTGAGCAATTCAAGAAAACAGATATCAAACACAGACACAGACCAAACCTTCATAACAGTAAGATGATTTCTAGAAAAAGTTGTAGGAAAAATCCTGGCAAAAAGGTTTGCCTTTGAAGCTAGTACCTTGCAACAATACTAAACAGTGGAAAAGTAAGTGGCAAATTTATTTCAAACTTCAAATAATAAATTCTCTTCAGTTAAAGAAATTTCTTTGTGCTACTGACACCCCTGGGAATTTGACATGTGTTACCCATCTTTCAAAGCCAGAAGGGGAGGTGATTCGGGCAGTCTTGATGGAGACCTGGAGAGACCCTGATATATCAGATCTTAATTATCACCTAATGGTGCCTTTCCCTCTACTCTACAGGTGCCTCTCTGTCCATTATTCTCATGAATTTGTAATCAGTAGCACTTCCTTGGTATAGCAGTTTGCAAATCTCACTCGAGCTAAACAATGCTGGGGATGATGCATGCTGAATCTTCTTATATCACAGAAAATAAATTCACTTTATAGAGCTCCTGTCCAAAGCAATTACATATATCTTTAAACATATACATCTGAATTGTCTCAACAAAGTAGGTAAAACAATAAAAAATATAAAGTAAAGCACCCACTTAAGTGGTTTGGTAGTGCAAGCATACAGCCTATGTAGGCTGATGATAGCAGCTGATGTGTCTATTTGGAAGAAATTTGCCAACACACTGGTCTAGGAGCCTTTTCATTCTTTTGTCAAATGAAATTGAAATGCGCTGATTGTTCAAATGAATCACTTCCCTCTCCTTGTTTTGGATTACACATTCTTTCTTTTTTCACCTCACATCTTCCTTGCTCTCGAAGGCAAAGCTAACGTCATAGCAGACAGAACTAGCCCAAGATTTCCCTAAGTGATATTTCTGAAGCAGAGCAGGTGCAGATGAAGAAAAAGGATCAGTCAATTTTTAAGAAGTCAGATGGCATTGTGCAGCAAACAGAAGGCAAAGGACTGATTTCAAAGCACAAAATCAGGTCCTTTTATTTATGTAGAATGCACCAATTCAGGGAATTTGAAATGGCTGGTTACAGAAATGTATACATTTGATCATAGTTTAATCCTCCATGGACTGCAATACCTAAATCAGGGGAGCTGTGAACATGGCATACAGGTTGATTCATTTCAGTAGAGTCAGCTGGAGTTTCTTACATGAGATATATGGCATATTTGATTCATATTATCCAGCAAGAAATCCTGTAATGAAATTTATTCTTAGCATTGTCTCTAGCTAGGAGGGGTTGGACGCAGGGGGAGGAGAGGGATACAAGTAATTTTATCATAAGCATTGTTTACATATTTTGCCCTGAGTTGAGTTTTCCGTCTCCCTGTAAATTTTGCAAATTGCACAGAAATTAAATACTCAGGTCTTCATGCTTCAATTGTAGTATCTGTCCTAAAAGACAAGAAGGCTTACTAAAATTAAAATATCAGTAACAGTAAAACATAAAGCTTATAACTTCTTCAAGACCTTACAGAGTGGTTTCACAGAAATCTCATGTTTTAATTACTGTGTGATCAGCGAGATCATACAAAGATCCAAAATGGCTCCAAATTTTCACACACTCTTCAGTACTAATCAGACAACACTGATTAAATAACAATTAAAAATTTGAAGCTTTTTTTTTTTATAAAATTGCCTGCTATTTAAAATAATGCCTTTTTAGTTCTTCACAGCTCAGCAAAATGCTATGGTTCTATGGAAAATCAGCTTAGCTGCATCTATGTGTATGTGTGTGAATATATGGGGATAAACTTCTAATTAACTCCTCAAGGCATAATTACTCTAAGAAAATAGTGATAAGCAGACCATGATAGCTACATGTCCTAAAACACTTCTGCAATTCAAAAAGTTTTAAAATTAACCTAATAACCACAAGATCCATTCCTACAAGTTATATCAAAGCAGAACTATAAAATAATGACCAGATATTAGTGAGGAGATCCTATCTCAGTGATGTCAGTGGCAAAGCTACTGCCATCTTCCATGGAGTCAGGGCTTCACACAGGATTTAATAACTTCCTCTTTCTAATTAGTAATGATTTTTTTTCTTAAGGCAAAGAGAAGCAGAAGGTAATTGCAAGGCCTTCCGGTCTTTCTCTCCTGGTGCTAATTTGAAATATTAAGATAATTATGCTCCAAGAAAGTATGTGGTTTCTGCTGACTAATTCCTGTGGTTAAAACAGAGCTGTGGTGTTTAACAGAGTGTAAGCAGCATAAGTCAGGCCCTTTCACATCAAAACCTATCTCTGGAACTATTTGTCACAGCATGTACTGGAACTATACAATCATCCCAGCCCCCCACATCCCTTGGGCAGCTCCTGAAGGGCAGAACTTGCTTTCATCAGCTGCCAGAGAGGCCTTCTCAAACACTTGCTCCACTGTTCCCATCTCCAGCAGCTCCCCTGACTGGTGGATATTTCATCCATGTGTTACCTCTGAAAGAAGTGTCCCCAAGACAGTGGCATTTTTTCAGTATGACACCATGGGAGGTTGTGCCTGACCCTCTCAGAGATAAGGTGAGGGACCATTACCAATGGAATTACTGTGAACCCTCTGCCACAGGTATCTGCAGATGTTATCCACACATTTATTGTCCAATTTGTACTCAACATTGCAGTCCTGCACAGAGCAGATGAAAAGTGCTATCCCTAAGATAATGTCAGAGAAGTCTGAGGAGCAGAGCAGAGGGGGAAAACTGTTTGTTGCATCAAATAACAACAGTGATAACCATTTCACTGTTCAGCTGTTCAGCTGGCCACATATAACACATACATTTTTAAAAGACAATCTTATGACAAGATCTTGATGACAAGAAATTACCAAAATATACCACCAAACCAAATGTATTTTTCTTCTCATTCAGTGGGTGCCACCCACACTGAGAGAAATTATTTTCAATTTTATTTTCCTTTTCCTTTTGGTAAGCTGAGGATAGCTCCTTTTTAATTGTCACTGTCTTGTGTTGGTTCTCTTCACCATTTGGTAAGCTCCAAGCACACAGGCATACTTAGTGATTTTACTGCTTCATTTCTTCTTTTTCTTTGCAAGGCCTCCTGTAATGTTCCCAGTTCTAGTCTGAGGATGAGCTCTTCAAAGATGAGCAACAAGGGATTTAGGCAGGTTCCAATCCATCAGTCTCATGAGCTGTTTGGCAGCCATAATGTCTGGCAAAATCAGAGATTATTGCATGCACAGGTAAAACCTACAAAAGCAAGCATTTAGCGAGAATTCACTTTCTTAACTTCCAAAAACAAAGGTGCCAGATAGACTTCTACTTCAGTAAACTGTCCCGATGTCTCACTGAAGATTTTAATATTGGCAAGCTAAAATAATATGTGAAGCATAGTGTGTGCATTCACATACACACTCGCACATGTCTTCACACAGAGACATGAGAACACTTCCACACAAAGTGTTGCTTTTCATTTCATTCTGAATTGTTTTAATAGACTAGATCACCATCAAACACTTTTGACTGTGTATCATTTCAGAAGCAGAAATTAAATGTTAACAGAGAAGAGCCATGGCATCAAAACAATATTAGTTCAGTGTTCCCTAAGTCCAAGGATGTTCTGTCATGCAGAAATAAAGCCATCCTGGTTGTTAAGGGTTAATCAAAATCTGGACGGGACAGAGAAGAAACTACTTAGTGGGGTTTTCCTCTGCCAACCCATTTCTATTCCCACTTTCAGTTTTTAAACTGACTCAGCACCAAGAGCTTCTACAGTGGTATCCCATGCCTTCCAGTGCTGAGGAGTCTCCTTGTATTCTAGCTCTTGCAGTCATATTATCTGAGAATCTCATTTAACCTTATAATATAAGTAGAAATGTAAGAGAAAAAATAACATTCTAAATGAACTATTTTAGTTTGGTAAAGCCATTCTCCTTAAGATTGCTTTAGAGACTTCCAGAGATAAAAGACTAATTTTAGCTGCAATAAATTTGGATCAGCAGCACATTTTGGAAACTGTCAGCAAGATATTGCCATAAGTTTGGCACTGCCAGGAGGAATATACCAGACTTTGCCTTACTGGGATGGGATAAAGATGTGCAGACATGGGAAGCAGCTGTTCTGTTTGCAATAGGAAAACTTTATCATTTTCCCTAGGTTTGGGAGTTGTTTCATATGTCTGATGTACAGAACAGGCAAAATGGGGGTAAAGGAAAGAAAAGAAAAAATGCTTTCTATACTATTATCTCTGACAATAAACAATGAAATGCTATTTATTTCTATAGCATTTCAATCAGATGTCCATCACAAAGTATTTAAAATTAGTATCTTATTTTAAACCTCATGATAGTAGCAAACTGTAATTCTTGCAGACATATTTTTCTCTTTAAAATAAATAATAATGGCATTTTCTGCTACAACAGTACAATATTTTTAGTGTTTCAGACATGTCAACAAGCAAAAGCTGCACTTAAATATTTCAGCTCAATGCCATAACTGGTGCTAGATACGTTTGTCACTGCTTCAGAAAAATGAATGTGTATAGACAGTTCATAAATATATATGGCAGTACTTGCTGTGTGCTATCTAAAAGACACATAATAGTTTTTGCTATGGAAAGGGTAAAAAAAATCCAAACCTAGGGGAAATTATTTAAATTTTATGTTTTAACTGAGGAGACAGTAAAAATGAGAACCCAAGCAAAAGCAGCAAGCTTTGCAGGAGAAAATATTAACAGCAGGACATAGCCTTCAAGTGGAAATTCAGATCTGGAAGTTTTTATGCAATGCCCATTTCCCTTAACTAGATCTCTTGGGGTCTGTTTTCCACAGTAAATCCCAGGGACTGCCTAGATACCATGCTGGTAGACACTTTGTAGAGAACCACAGCTCCATAGGCAGATGGGCCTTTTTTGCCCACCACACCAGATTCTCCACTCTGCTGAAAGGTGCCCATTTGATTATAGAGCAGACACAACTCCACCTTTTTACAAAACCTTTTTAGATTGCTTTGTCAGCATAACATACTCATGAAATGGATGTCATTTCCTCTCATTTGATGATTGCATTACTCTGCAAGTGGCAGGCAAATGCCACAAGTAGATGAGCATTTGTCTATTAAAAGATGAAAGGATCTGGATTTATCCATTAAAAAGGCCACTACCGTATGAATTAAAGGTGGGGAGCTGACCAAAATCCATCAGGTGACATTTCAGTGACAGTTCTTGGACAGAAAGCAGTCTGCTACCTAAACAACATTTACAAGGTCATACTGCAGATGGTGCTGTAGATGATGAGGTATAAGTCAAGAAGGAAAAGAAAAAAATGTGGGGGAAAGAAGTGGAAAAGAGCTGTAGGGTAGGATCGATAATAAAAGCAAAATGTTCTTCCAGTAGATCACCAAAACTACCCAGTACCATGTTTGGAAAACTGGCTAGGAGTGCATAGAGCAGCATATTACTGAAGCTGGCATTAATTTGCTTCTGCTGGAATGGCCCAATTTGTACTCACAATTCAAGAACTGGTTCCCAGAAAAAGGACAAGAACCACTTAAAAGGTGAAAAACACATCTTAAGAGTGACAATCTAAAGGTGGCTTTAATGTGCCTTCCTAAACAAGATGCAACTCCTATGGACTTCAAAAGCAGCAGTGCCCAAGCTGCAGGCACGGGTTTTGTGTGTGAAAATCAAGAGAGAAAAAGTCTCCTCTGGCAAATTGTCCTTCAGTTATCTGCAATATTTAGGGGAAAAAAGTACAAAACTGATGAATACCAGCACAGGTTAATGAGAGAAAAAAGGAAAATGCATGTGTTCTTATCCTCCCTATGTACCTTTTTTTAGTTAACAACACAACTGGATCGTTCCTGTGGGAGCTGCTGCTCTGTCCCCTGAGCTGGGCCATGGGATTTCTGTGGCCAGGCCATGTACACGTGCACACATGAGGAGAGAGCGAGCTTCTAGCTGAAGACACTGCTGGGTGAGACAGCAGTGGGAGGGGGGGAGCATTACAGTCACTTTAGTCTCTTGGCTGGTCGCCAGCAGTACAGAAGTTGAGAAATCATTTGTCACAAGGATAAAAGCCAAATACATTGCTCTGGGTGAGATGTAACCTGACAAACAGTCTCCTGTGACTGATGCATTTGAACTACTAATACACTCTATATAATGACTTTTTTTCTGAGAGCTAGCAGTCATATTTTTTTGCTTAGTTTTTCTGCTTGTTCATGCTGAGCTTTCTGAGTTCCTATATATCAGATTTCATGGCAAGGAACACAGGGTAGGACAGTTTTCTGTCATGCTAGTTTCATACTACAAGTTCAGGAGGAAAGAAGCTACAAAATAATTAGAAAACAATTTTTTAAAAATTACTATTTTCTAATTTTTTCTCTCATTTTTTTCCTTTTTTTTTCCAAAAAGCCACAAAGTCAGCTGGTCAGCGGCAACTTCATTTATAACTGTCAATTTAACAGTTCATTTATTTCACTGAAGCAGCGAGACACAACAGGGGTGTGGTAACCATGAGATAATCACACCTCTGGGGTCTTATGAGGCAAGGAGAAACAGCCAATTCCCTCTAATCCCACAGTGGTGCGATTAGTGCTCCTGATAGCTACAGCCAAGGAGGTTATGAGATAAATTGAGCATTTCATGTTCTTGGAAAAGAATTAAATTAAATGTTTAACCAGCCTCATTCAAGTTCTGCAATTCATCTTGATTACAGATATGTATGCTCATGAACACTGACCCACATACATTTGTCTATTTTGAAATGTTTGACAGACAACAGGAGTAGCCATTTGGTTTGAGAACTATACTATACACAGAAGCTGTAGCATATTAGCTGCCTGTCTTGTCTACAAGCCTGACAGGCAGGGATCCGTCATCATGCTATCCAAAAGCTCCTCTGGGTATGCAATCCTTACCTGCAGAACTATAAAAAATAAAAGGAACTCAGTTGCAAAGAAACTGCCTTTTTCCTAATCATTATTGGTAGCCCTGCTAATCGGTTTCATTAAATACTCCTCTAACATCTCTGTCTGCTATAGAAGGTCCATTCATCTCTTACTTATGATGGTTCCATTAGAAAACATATAATGGGTATTTGGTAGACAGAAAATGACATAATGGAGGACTGGGGAATGAAAGGCTGGAGAGCAGTGCCATGGAAAGGGACCTGAGGGTCCTGGTGGATGGCAAGATGAACTTGAGCCAGCAGTGCCCTGGCAGCCAGGAGGGCCAACCCTGTCCTGGGGGGCATCAGGGACAGCGTGGCCAGCTGGGCAAGGGAGGGGATTGTCCTGCTCTTCTCTGAGCTGGGGCAGCCTCACCTCGAGTGCTGGGGGCAGTTTTAGGTGCTACAATAAAAGAAAGACATTGAACTGTTAAAGAATGTCCAAAGGAGGCCACAAAGATGGTGAAGGGCCTTGAGGAGAAGCTGTGTGAGGAGCAGCTGAGGTCACTTGGTCTGTTCAGCCTGGAGGAGACTGAGGGGAGACCTCATTGCAGTTACAGATTCCTCATGAAGTGAAGAGGACAGGCAGACACTTATCTCTTCTCTGTGGTGACCAGTCGCTGAAATTGTGTCAGGGGAGGTTTAGGTTGGATATTAGAAAACAGTTAGTCACCCAGAGGGTGATTGGGCCCTGGAACAGGCTCCCCAGGGAAGTGGTCACAACACCAAGCCTGAGAGAGTTCAAGTGTTTGAACAATGCTCTCAGGCATAGGATGTGATTCTTGTGGGTTCTTTCCAGATCAGCATATTCTGTGATTTTGCAACAGAAATTACAGAATTAATGATCTCATCTATTAGGTCATATTGCTCATTTACATACTTCACTGTTGTGGTCTGCATTCTAAAATATTCACTGAAGCCCATCAATCTATTTTAAAGTGAAGTATTTTAAAGAACACTTTTTATGATTGTTCTGAAGACTGAATTCCTTTATTGTAGGCACTGGCATATGAAAAAGTGTGTCAATGTATGACAGGTTCTTCTTGCTTCTTCTTTCTCTTTCTCCTGAAATCTCGATTGACGAAATGATGGCACACCCTTGAGGTCCTCTTCCACTTCTCCAAGAGTAGTCATTGACCTGGGGAGTTGTTGTGGGTTTACCTTGGCTGGATGCCAGGTTCCCAACAAGCTGCTACATTACTCCCCTCAATCAGCAGGACGGGGAGAAAATAAAATAGAGAGGAAATAAAACACACACCAACAAAAAAAAATCTCAAACAAACAAAACCAACAACTAAAACCAAACAAAAATACAAACATGTAGGTTGAGATAAAAGCAATTTAAAAACAAAAGTAATTTTGGAGGTGACTGGACTGTCTCTGACATCAGGACAGTTCCTGGTGTCTTCCCACGGTAGTCAGTCATCCCTGTGCTCCCCACTCCAACACAGAAACCTTGCTACATAAACCTAATAAAGAGTCTAATAAAGACTTGAGTACTAGTATCAGCCATGGTACAGGTGCCTGGTACTAGCCCATGCTAGAGCTGACAGTCAAATAGCTCAATTTGCCATCCTGGGCAACTAGGGTGTGGCAACATCCAATGGGCAGCTCTATCAAAGTGCAGATCCTGCAGAACTTTGGGTATCTTCAAGGTTTGCTGTCTCTGTGCATAGGTGACATAGGTGCTTCCAGGCAGACAGTGTGCATTTCTGACTCAGGCTGTGGTGCTGCAGGCATGCTAAGGATAGGGAAATAGATATGTATTGGGTTTGCATAGCAAGGTTTTGGTAGTGGGTGGGCTACAGCGGTGGCTTCTGTAAGAAGCTGCTTGAAACTTCCTCATGTCCAAAGGAGGCAATTTAAGCCACCTCCAAGTCAGGCCTGGCACTGGATAAGGCCAAGCCCATCAGCAACAGTGGAAGCATGTCTGTATTAACAAATTTAAGACAAAAATTGTTGTGCAGCTGCAACTGGAGAGAGAAGCGAAGATATGTGAGAGCAACAATTTGTACACAACAAGGTCAGTGGAGAAGGAAGGGGAAGGAGGTGTTCCAGGCACTGGAGCAGAGATTCCTCTTCAGTCATGAAGGTGGTGAAGACCATGGTGAGGCAGGCTGTGTGTCTGCAAGCTCACAGAGGTTCACACTGGAGCAGAGATGCACCTGCAGTCTGTGAAGGACCCCACACCAGAGCAGGTGGATGCACAAAGGGATGTAACCCCATGGGAAGCTCATGCCAGAGCAGGCTCCTGGCAGGACATGTGGACCCACCGAGAGAAGAGTCCATGCTGAGCAGGTTTGATGGCAGGACCTATGACCCCATGGAGGACCTACACTGGAACAGTCTGTTCCTAAGGACTGTGCCCCATGGGAACGACCCACACTGGAACAATTTGTGAAGAACTGCAGTCCATGGGAAGACTCACATTGGAGAAGTTTGTGGAGGGACCCCACAATGGAACAGGGGAAAGATGAGGAGGAAGGAGCAGCAGAGACAAGGTGTGATGAACTAACCACAGCTCCCATTCCCCATCCTTTTGCACTGCTGGAGGTAGAAGGTAGAGAATTCTGAGCAAAGTTAAGCCCAGGGAAAAGGCAGAGGTGGGAGGAAAGTGCTTTTAAGTTTTTTTTATTATTATTATACATTATCCTACTCTGATTTGCTTTGTAATAAATTCAGTTAACTTCCCTGAATCTGTTTTGCCAATAACAGTAACTGGTTAGTGACTCTCCCTCTCGATCCATGAGCTTTTTGTTATATTTTCTTTCCCTATCCAGCTTAGGAGGGGAATGACAGAGAGGCTTGGGTGGTACCTGGCATCCAGCCAGGTCAATCCGCCACAAGATATTAAAATTCTTTCAGCAATTTCAATTGTCAAAGTCTGATATAACACCCTTAAAATGTTTTTAGCAAATGCACTTGAACAGCCCAGGAAAGGGGAATCTGTGTACCCTTAGTAATCCTCTAACATTTTGACTAGTTTTTCATGTTCTTCCTTTTTTTCTTAATAGACCTACTTTTATAGGAGAGAAGAATGAATAATGGCTTACTCCACAGAGTTTTCTTTAACATATACAAAGTGCCACATAGGTTTCTCCCAGGGTCCTGAACCTAACTCCAGCTACACACTTGTTTTACAGAACAGCATAAAATCAGACTTCTACATCAAAAGAAGGCTACAGAAGCTGAAGCATTTCCTGGTTAACCCTGGTTTAGATGCAAGAGGTCTGTTTTCTCTGCTGATGATAGAAGTACAAACTTAGCAAGCTTGAAAACAAAAATAACACAACAAAAAACAACCAAAAACCCCCCACAACTAAAATATCTATTTCAGAATTTATTTTAATGTCATTATTCACCAAGCAGGGAGTTAGCTATTGTTAAAATTATCCAAAATTATGGTTGTTAGTTTAAGTGACTGCTAAAAGCCCTCAGTCACTGCTTTTAATGGTCTTGGAGTCAGCTTTTCATGGCTGTGAACAAATGGGATGCAGGTATATAATTTTTACTATCTCATTATAACTGCAGTCCAGTCCTTGGCCTTGTAAAGGAGATGGTCAGCTAACAGGATGAAGTTTCTTAAACCTCAGCGAGAAATACCAAGCATGCCATCCTCACTGGATCTTCAGTGGACACCTGTGAGGCAGGACTGCAGCCCTAACTCTGGTTTTCCCCTCCCCCAGCTCAACGGTGCTGTCACTTCTTCACAGAGCAGAGCTGCTGCAGAAATGTAAAAAACAAACAGGAGTCTGTGTAAGTCACCTGGCGTGCTATAATGAAAATGTATGTGAAACACGTGGGTTCTACTTCAAACAATGTTTTGGTGATTATTTGGATACTTCTGGCTAATCTTAATAGTCAGGCTGAACCTGACTGGAAGAACATTCGCCCACTCTAACAATGATGGAAACCCCAGCAGCAGCATTTCTGCAAGAGGGAATGCTTTGCAGCAATGCTGGCATATTTCTATTGAAGGCAGGTTTGGAAGAACCAACACTTTGATACCTGGGGCACTCAGCAAAAAATTAAAAGACTTTTTAAAAAATTATTCTTCTTTCAAAATGCAAGAGAATTATAACCCTTTTGTCCTAATGATAGGGAAAGGGTTTTAAATTCCTGAGTGCTCCCTCCCTCTAGCCCCAAAATTTTTGTAGCTGCGGCACTGAATGCAGTCCCATTATTTTTAATGATATATCAGGACAGGGTAGAAGAATAGCATACCATATATCAAAAGCTACACCCTTGGAAATCACAGAGCTCTTCAAGAAGCCACCAACGGGTTAAATGGTGACCTGACCAATTTGCTATGGTTCATTTGTCTATGCTAATTGTTTTAAATGCTCACTTTGTGGCATGTTCTTTACTGTGCTGATGGCAAGTGAGGCATATTTCTTTAGAGGAGGGATTCAAGTATTCATTTATATTGGAGAGACTTTTTCAGAAAGGTACAGGCACACCTCAGTAGTGCTATGTAAACAGGAATTAAGCTGCATCTTTTATGCCATTTAAAGAAATACATGAAATAAATATTTTTCAAGTCACTTTGCTTTGCTTGATTTTTCAATGTCACACTTTTTTCTCTATTCTTCTGCAATGCTTAAAATCAGATTGCTTCTTTCCCATTACCAAGCTCTTCTGTCTGCTTGTGTGGTGAGTGGCTTTTTGTTTTTTTTATCCCTCTGGACCCTGACCTGGTAGTCATTATTTTGTCTTTTCATCTTTTCTTTTTTTTTTTTATTAGACTAGTCAGCCTTGATATTAGTCTTCCCAAAGCTACTATCCATTACACTGTCAGGAAAGCAAGCTGCCTTACAGTAGGCCAAGTGTCAACAGAAGGTGAGGCAGAAAATCAGCCACAATCTAAAGCTAATTACCCTGCCTAGAAGTTAATTAAATACTTGTTAGGAGCAGCAGGGTAGATCCTAATTAAACTTGTCTAATAACAGTATGCTGACATACTCTGACACTGGGAATTCCTACAGGGTTTAAATAATTGTACAAAGGGCAATAATACCTGTCACATCATGGTGTGCAGGCAAACCCTGAAGATGCACATTTCTCAGTATTTTCTGTATTAATTTGCCACATATTGCGCACTTCACATGTGTTTAATTTACACATGTTTTAATTTTGGCGCCCTGGATCTTTCTAAATGACTTTGCGGTTGCTGATCTAAGTGTAACAACTGCAAAGGGAGATGGTCATTAGTATTTCATTGTATCATTTAATAAACTAAACCTGATGAAGTCCTGCTGATTGTGATACCTCCAGGGTTACTTAAATACAGCTGTGGCCCCTTTTTCAGATTTTAAGACAGTAGTGATTTTAGCTGGAAATGAAGAGGAGTGGAGAACACGGTGCACCTTGCTAGCCTTCCCACATTCTTGAAGGACCAAACTCTGACCACCTACAGGCTGGCAATTTTACCTGCTGCAATTTCCATTCACAAGAGTGCCACTGACAGAGACTTCTACCTCTACCATAAGTGTGTCTTTAACCAACATATCTTTAAGCTAGTCAGATCCTCATTTTCATTCAAAACAAAAGGAGGGGGAAACAGCTAATAGGTGCAACTGCCAGACAAATTTAAGGGAAGAGGAGAGGAGAGGTATAAAACAGAAGGGGCTGATAACAGAAACTAATCTCTGTCTTCTGATTATTTCCAGCCTTTTGATGGGCTGGAAATATTTTTGTTCCCAGACAGGAAAACACAATTTGCCATCATTTCAAATAAATGAGGGCTCCCCACAAACCACAGCAGGGCTTTTGTCTAGTTGTTTTTAAGGGATTGTCTATGCCAGCGGTTTTAATGCTGATTTAAAAGCCGCAGTTTGACCAGGTTCTGTTTTTCAACTGATGAGTTGTCACACTGCCTCGCGTGAGGGTTAATCCCCCATTGTGTTGCCGATGCCACCGCAAAGAGGGACTGCGACAGCAATTGCTGATAAAGCTCGTCTCTCCTCGAAAAGCCCGGAGAGGCTGTGTCGCATGCTGATGGTTGTTTACCGCAGCAAAATGCTGAATGCCAATTTTAGGAGAGTGATGTTTCAAAACTTTTTGTCTTTTCTCCCAGTAAATTCATTTTTCACCGTTCCTTTCATACCCTTGACTCAAGCACCCTTTTTAATAGGGGGTTAGGGCTCTTGGGTTGTAAGCAGCAATGGATGCTTGACAGTAGATTTGCTGTTCCCGTCATTAGAACCCTACTTGAAATGCCATGTCAGTGAAACTAATGAAATGGAGTGCCGTGATGTGAAACTAATCAGACATGATAAAACTTTAAGGAGGGGGGAAATAAGAAACCTGCAAAGATTCAAGCCAATAGTAGTACTCTCATTTTGCACCCTCTCCCTGAACAGCAAGGATTAATGGAAAGATGTAAGAGCTCTGATCTTTTCTGGCAAGACTGTTGTAGAAATAATCAATTAACCTTGGGAGATCAAATTGACAGAGCTTAAGAGTGAAGTTATTTAAAATGCCAGATTATCTAGGCAGATGAATACATTTGTTGCAATACTAAAAGGAAAATGAAAGTCTTTTTCCAAACTTCGGTTTTCTGAACTGATTTAACATTATTTCCCCAGGAGTCAACTCTACCTTTTTCAGTGTGCACTTTAACACATTAGAACAAAATGAGATTTGATGTACTCTATAAAGAGACTAGTGATTTTTCTCTCAAGGAGTGGGAGGGTTATTATAGAAAATAGCTTATAGTAACCTCATGCTTTTAGCTCTTTACTTTTGTTTATTTGACAATTTGATTATTTGGGTTCCTGTCCTCTGTGGTGATTTTGGTTGGTTTGCATTCTGGCTAAATCATCTGCTGCTTCTTCCAAGGAGTAAGAATTCCTTCTTGCCTTAAAAATACAAATAATGTAAAATATTTTATAATATCAGTTATTTTTAAGGAATAAAAGAATCCCATTAGATGTTCTCTAAACAATCAATTTAACTTCATTTGGTTTGAAGACATAAAAATTTTATTTTATTAAAATGCTTTGGGCTGTGTTATTCAGACTAATAACCTCTCTACTATTTTATTCTATTAAGATGAGGACAACATAAAGTTATAGCAGCATCAGGTTGTAACTAGTAACTCAGTGCTGCATGGTGCAGCTGTGTTCCAGCATATAAGAATAAGTTCAATGTAAGCATTCAAGCAACAACAATGCTGGTATGCTTGAAGGTAAGCATTCATTCACACACAGGGCTAAGTCCTTCCTTCAAAGATAATTTGTGATCAACCTCATTGATTAAATTGTGACATAATCTATAATTTCAAGAATGGCACATATTTCCCCTCATGAATTTTAAATCAATTGCTTTGTTAAATTGGAAAAGTCTTCACTTCATTCTTTCATTCATATCTTCAGGCAGTTAATCTCTGTTGCTTTTTCTTTATTCATTTATATACAGTGCTGTAGGAGTTTATATCAAATATAGCAATTCAATCTGAGAATATACTAACCTTATTTTTATTAGCTGAATATATATACTTAACTCCAAAGTAGACCAAAAATACAAATACTTTTAAGCCAGTAAGAAAACATTTGCACACAAAGATATCCAGGCTGAATTGTAAAGGTATAATGTGTAAACCAGTTCAGATTGACCACATTCATCCAGATGTCCTTTGCCAGCAGACACACCAGTTTCAGAAACTGCCATCCCCAAAGTTTTTTTCCACACCAACACTAGAGGTGACATAGTGAAATCAAGTAATGTATTAGTGAAATAATGACATAGTGAAGTGAAGTAATCCCAGGCAAACTGGAACAGGTTATTTTAGTCAGCGCTAGCTGTGACCTGAGCTAACTTCATTATCTCTGCTTGAGGCAGGGACATCCACTGAGCTCTTCTGAGCTCATTTCAGCTGGCAGACAAGCAGTTGAGAGTGCTGTGATGAATCACTTCAGCTGGCTCCAGAAATGCATCTCTCCATGCTCTCCTTCTTCCATTCCTTGACTAGGTAGCCTCTCCTAACTCAGTCTTCCTCCAGACCCTGATGCTATCAGACTAAGAAGGGAAGTGAGGAGAGGAAGCTCTTTTGAGGACTGGAATGGAAGACAAAAGAAATGGGGAACAGATGAAAACAAAAACAATGTGTGAAGAAGGGATTAGTTATGAAAGAGATGTTTGGGAAAATTATTCTTTGGATGCAGAAGAACTCAGAGGATAAGTCCTCTGGAAGGTCTTGAGCTTTTACATATGGGCAGAAGGGCTAGAAACTGTCAGAAAAGGGATAGCTTTTATGGACAAGGAGTCATTAAAAAGAATGACTACACATGGCAGAAGTCACAAACTATTGGCCAATCCCTCATTAAAGATACTCAACACTCAGCCAAATGCTTAATATGTTTCACAGTGAGTGCAGGTCCTTTCCCAAAGTTCAAGACAGTGCATCAAACATGAATGACACTTTTTGAAGTCTTTCAAATACCAGGATTATTTTACAACATAGTCTGGACAAGACAATTCATGGCAGCATAAAATTAATAGGTGTCTTAAAATTGTAAAAAATCTGCCCTGAAGAGGAAAATGAGTTAGTAGCAAATGACAGTTCTTCCACAAGATAAATCTGGAAGATCATTTGAAGATTAAATTTTCCATACTTGGAAAAACTGTCCTGGAAAAGACTTAAGGGTCATGATGGGTAGCAAATTGAACAGAAACTCTGAGTCTAGTACTAAAATAGTACATATTGCTTTACATACTAGTACATACTATGAGTACATACCTTCAAAATTCATAAAGAAATTAGAGTAGAAAGTAGGACTGCTGGATTGCTTTTCATATCCTCTGCTTGGTTGTCATGTCCTCGATTCAAGAAAAAGGAGAACAAATTAGAGGAAATTTAAGGAAGTACAAGAACATTTTAAAACTTGGAAACATGATTTAGAGTAAGAGCAATTCAACTCATTTAACTGAAAAAAGCATGTTAAGAACTGACTTGGTGGCAGTTTGAAAGTATAAACACAAGGAGATAAAATATGCTAGCGGAGAACTCTTGCAACTACAATACCAGGGTACAAAGTTGAAGGGTGACAAATAGTTAAGGAATAGCATATTTGTCCTCAACAGTAAACATAGTTAGTGCCTCGAACAATCTATAGCAATGGCTGATTCTTTGGTGCTGGATATTTTTACTTAAGACTTGACACTTTATGAAATATTATCTATGACACCAAATAAAATTTATTCCACAAAGCTGACCTCCTGTGCTACACCAGTTGTCATAACACCTGACTGCAATAGCTCTTTCTGGTTTTAAAATGTATGATGTTTCTAATCAATGACTGTAGCAAAGGTAAACTTGATAAAACACATTCTAGAAGAAAAAGCCAATTACATAACCATATTTTTAAGTCTGTTATTGCCATCACTTGCCCCTGATTTTTTAAATTCACTTCTCCATCAACCATAGCCATTTATATATTGAAGCACTGTTTCTTAGTAATTGGCACTATTACAGGATTTTTTCTTTCAAACTCCAGCTTTAAGATAATAAAACAGAAATTATGGTTGTTGTGCCTCTCCTGGATAATCTGTGTTAAACAATCTCCAGTCATTGCAGAAAGGAAGCATGGCTGCAGAAAGGAAGAGAATTGCTGCTAGTCCACGGTGCGTCAGTAGCACAAAGAGTGTTCTGGGTGATTGGTCCACTGGGCCTTACTCAGCAAAACCACTGTTTCATAGCCCACCTTTACAGGAACTCCTGGCCTTCACTATTCTTGACAAAGAGACACTAGAGGCAGGTGCCATGGGGTATGCCAGAAAGGAACTCTGCAAATTTTTAAAGCAAGAAGGTGCATCTCTAGCACGTACCACAGTCTTACAGAGGGAATTCCAAGTAGCATACATAGCAGTGTTTGAAGCCCTACAACTTGAAGGAATGAGTTTCTTCTATGCAAATAAAAGGAAAACCAATGTATGTCCAGAAAACATACCTATGATTTGAAAGCTATGCTTGCTGCTTGCTTCCTTTCTTTTCTATGCAAAGATGAGACAAGGCAGACCATGGAAACTAAACTGTGTTTTCTCTGCAAGACTCCACTCTAAATGCACCACAGCAGACCTTAAACTGTATGCACAGTTATCTCAGCCTAATGAGTGGTAGCCTTGCTAAAACCATCAACATTTCATTGCTGCTTCAGTGTATACACTGATTAATTGCAGTCAAATCCTTAGATGCATTAGGATCAAGCTGACTTCTGTATCAGGAAGAATTCCTCTGCTGCCTGCCTTTCTTTGACTATTACCATCTATTACAGCCTCAGGGAAGTGCAACCTGCCATCACATTTGCCCAGTGCAAGACTAATGGGTTTTGCCCCAGTAGATTCCTTTGGGATTGTATTTAACAATTTAATATTTCTAATGATGCAAAGTGGCTATTTTTCCAAAAGTAAATATAGTTTAAGGAGATGGGGAATTATACAACTGGTCTGTTTTCCTGAAAAAAAAAACAAACTTCTAGCATTTTTATCTTTGATTTTCTGTTATTATCACACCAGGGCAGGTAGTAAGAGAGAAAATTCTCATTCTAGAAAAGACAAATAACATGAAAAGCAAAGGAATCAATGGAAAAAAAAATCTGCAACAGCATGGTGAAACACACAGATGCAAATATCTACCCTCTGCCCTCAGACCCTGAAGGGTAATCTGTACAAATCTAATCTGTCTAGAAATGACTGCCACTCCAAATATCAGGTCTAGGGACATCTTTAACTCACCTGTGACTGCATGTAAAAGCAGTAAAATTACTCAGAAGTGCATCAGGCTAAGCAGCTGCTACCTGTGGCAGATTTGGCTTTTTTTTTAAGACCAGTGTGGAGTCAAACACAGTTAGAATATGAATTTAGGACAGAAAATTCCCTCCTGCTAGGCTCTTATACAATCTGATTCTCATGTCAAGAAAGGTAATACTAGTTGCACTTACTTTTACCCATCTACATAAAAATACCTGGGAGAAAAGTATCTTGTAAGTGAAAAATGTTATAATCCTCAGCTTGATTTACAGTTATGAGTTTGCTTTACTTTTTTATTATAGAAAGTAAGGAATCAATCTTCTTGTGGAAGAGAGAACTTTGAAAACTTGCTCACATTAGTTCAGCGGCTGGTAACATTCAGACATTTTGTAAACAAACGCAATATTCTTTCAAACAAGAATATATCAAATAGAGCATACAAGGTATCAATAATGCCTTGTATGCAATCTATCAATAGAGCATTAATATTTACCTGTCAGATTTTTACTACAGGAAATGGGGCTTGGATAATGATGAAAGAATACAGAAAACTAAAGGATAAGTGAAAGTAATACAAAAATGGAGAAAAAAATGGAGCAATGGGAGAAAACAGATGGTTAAAATAGAAAAACGCTTTGCAAGGATATAAAATTAAAGTAAGGTAACAGCTACTTATTGAATAAAAGCACAAGAATCCACATTCTTTAATAAAGAAAGGATGAATTGAGGCAGCAATAGAAAGGATTAGAACAGAGATGCTTTAATATAATGTAGCTAGGAAAGAACACCATAAAAAACTTTATAAAACAGTGGCAAAAAACTTTCTAAAACAGTGGCAGACAGAAGGGAATTAGGGGAGACACAAGAGATGAAAACAAAACAAAACAAAACAAAACAAGCTTGAATGGCATATGTCCATTTACAAGGCATTTCAGGGAAGGATGGAGGACTGGCCACATTTGCTCCATCTATTATTCGGTTTTACTGAAGGTCAAAAAAATTATAAAGACAGAGGTGAAATGAGGTGAGAAAGAAATGGATAGAAGATGGTGCACTTAATAGCCTCAAATGCTCTCTACTTATTAAGTGTATTTGAGCCTGGATTCCTAAAATGAGTAGCCTTATGCATTTTTGCTGTTCAAATATCCATCTCCCTTTCATCTTTACTAGCTTTTGCCAAGTCTAACCAAGAGTGTCTCAGAGATATCTAATTTTTCTTGTTTCAAGGAAAGCAGCCACTATGAAGAGGCAAGAAATCCAAATCAATCCCTACCCACCAATGAGAGAAGATTGCAGCATATGCACAGATGTTCTCTCTTCAGAAAGCAGTAAATAAACACCGTGAACTTAATAAGCACAGATGCAGCACAGAATCACCCACACAACATGCTGCTTCTTGTTCAGCTGGTAGTTGGAGACAGAAGAGGGAACTGAGGGAATTGGTGATCTGTAGAAGGTTATCAGGGACCTAAAAAAAATCTGGGACATTCTGTAGCACTTTAAGAAATGCTGGAGAGAGGTCAATATATAGTAAAAGTGAGTTAGTGAAAAAGAACTGCATGCACACAAGTGGAAAGAGATTTCTTGAGGATCTGGGGAGGGGCTAAGGCCACTGGGGAGGGGAAGTCACAGGACACAGGAAGGAAAAGCAGACTCCTTACAGCATGGTGCACTAGGACTGTAGGATAGGAATCCATGGGAAGACAAGCTTTCCACCCAGCCACTCCTCCTGAAACTACTTGTTTCCTCAGTATGCACAGTGTCTTCACCTGTATGTTGATAAAAACTCTACAGAATGAAATGCCATTAGACCATTAAATGCTTACTTAGAACAATGTTTGAGGAAATTGTCCATGAAGTACAAATTTACAAAGGAAAACAACTGGAAGATCCATCGCCTCTGAGGTGAAAACACTTTTCTAAGCTTAGTTACACTGATATAAATCAGAAATAATACCAGTTTGACATGATGCAAGAAGTTTTATAATCACTGGCAAAAGATAAAACATGTTTTTTCTGTACAATGATGTCCACATTTTATTATTTCAGCTATGTCAAGAATTCTGGATATTCATTTACAAAGAATAGCTTCCACTAGCACTGTAAAAAAAACGTAACCAGAAGGTCATCAACAAGGGAGCTGAGAGAATAATATATCATGAATAATGTATTAAATTATTTCAGTCTTTATCTATTAATGAATTATTTTCAATCATCTTATAATTTTCTTGAATGTATTTGTAATTCAAAAGTAATCCCCATGCAATTTCTCAAAAAAATTATTTCTCTAAATTTTTTTGGTCTTTTTGTAGTGAAAGTAGGTGAAATTTGAATTAAATTATTTTGGTTTTAATAGGACATACAAAGTTGGAGTTTTTGTTTCTGTTCCCTGACAAACACATTTCTAAGAACCAGGTTACCTATATGGCATTAAAGTCTTCACCATGAAATGTCTCCCTCTAATATTTTCTCCAAACATTACATTTCCACCAGTACCCTAATAAGATGTTCAGTGTGCTAGGGCAGTCACTGAAATTCAGTATCTAGAATCTATTGTCTGTTCTCAGCACAATTTTTTCTTCCTAAAAGAACAACTGCTATGGGTTTTCAATTACGCCTTGAAGAATTTAAGTGCTAGAAAGTCATAAAAAGAATGTTATCTTTCAGAACATGTTGAGTGGTAGTGATGTAGTGGCTGATTAGACATTCTTTTCTCTTTACCAGGTTATAGTTAATTCCTTATACCTTAACAGGAATCTTTGGTGGCTCAAAACAAGCAACACAAATTTTCATTCTTCTTTCCAGAATACCAAATAATACCTAGTTCCACTGACAATTTTTAGATATTGTGAGTTGGTTTCATCTTTACTTCTAATACTTGAAGCTACAATAGTGATGACTGTATCTGCATTGGAATCCTGGAATCATAATATAAGTGACTGAAAAAGAGATTATTTTTCATTTTCACAGCATAGCCACAGAAAAAAATATATACTGACATGCCAAATAAAAATAACATATTTGTATAGATACTTAGCTCATACTTATTCCTTCTAGTGTGCAGAAATGTGCAGAGGTCCCTTGTATGTGAAGACTCAGCAGCTTCTTCTGAAATACCTAGGGTGACAGATTTGGAAAATATTGGCAAAGGCTGTCTTATTTTCAAATTCAATATTTCATCACTGATTGTGATAAGTGTCTGACAAGTCTGTATTATTTGTCCAAATTCTATAACTTCTAAAGACACACCTATGTATTCAGCAATAACTTTTTGGCCCTCGTTTTGTGGTGTCCAGTTGGCAATTGTTCATCTTTAATAATGTCCCAGTGTCCTAGTTTCAACTGGGATGGAGTTAATTTTTTTCCTAGTATCTGGTACAGTGCTGTATTTTGGATTTAGCACAAGAATGATGTTGGTAACATGCTGATGTTTTGGTTGTTGCTAAGTAGTTTTCAGTTTCTTGTGCTCTGCTACTGAGGAGCTGCAGGAGAAGCCAGGAGGGAGCACAGCCAGGACAGCTGACCTGACCTGGCCAAAGGGATATTCCACACCAGAGAATGCCAAGCTCAGTACACAAACTGGGCTTAACTGGCTGGGAGCCACTGATCACTGGTTGAAACAAGGCTGGGCATCAGTCAGTGGGTCGTGAGCAATTGTATTGTGCATCACTTGTTTGTCTTGAGTTCTATGCCTCTCTCTTTTTTATCTTCCTTTTTATTACAATTAGTAGTAGTACTAATAGTAGCACATTTTACCTCATTTCAAATTTTAAGCTGCTGTTAGCTGAACCTATCAGTTTTATGTTTGTTTCAATTCTCTCCTTCCCATACCACTGCAGGGGGGCAGTAAAAAAGAGGCTGCATGGTACTTAGTTGCCAACCGGTGTTAAACCACAACACTCTGGAATGGAAGTATGTTTGCCTATCTGAGGCACTGAGTAAAGAACACACAAAAAATTGTGAATTTCCACATGTATGCCATTGCTCTGTGGTTTTAAATGTCATTTAAAGTCAATTTCTAAATTCTAAATAGACTAAATTTGTCCACCTCCATCTCTAATTTACAGCACAAAATTATGTAATTACTATCAAGCTGACAAGAGAACATACCTTCTGAATGACAGTGATTCTGTCCAGGTCTTCTTCAAGTTCCAATATCTTTTCTTTTGATCACTCACCCCTCACCTTTTTTTTTTCTTTTTTTTTTTCTTTTTTTTTTTTGACACACCCTTTGGTTTTTTTCCTCACCTCCAGCCATATGCAATGCCACTACTTACTCTGCCTAGGTCTGTGCCTAGGACCTGGTGCTGTGCAAGGGAGCTCATGAAGTGCACTGACAGATTTTGGCTCAAGCTCTGACCATGGTACTACAGCAGCTGCAAACTCTTTCTAAAAGCTTCAACTGTTGCTAACCTGACCCTCATGGAGAAAAGCCCTAGTGGGAGGACACAAACATCTGTAATCAAGGCTGACATCTCAGCACAGTCACTAAAGTATTTTGGGTTTCTTGGCATCAGTTCTGGCAGACAGCAGCTCTCAGTGAAACATAGCATTTGTTAGGATTCTTTCCTGGAAACATCAAACATACTTTAATCCAAGTACTATTTTCTTGTGAATAGAATCAAAGAATTTAGGAAAGTGCTCAGGGACACAGACTTTCCAGATTCTATTTTAATTAAAGACTATAAATACTCATAAAGAGAGGCTTGCACTCATCTTTAGGGATCAAGCTGAGTAATCCTCATTGGAAGCCTTCTTGTATTTATATGATCGTGTTAGATCTTTATAAGACAGTGACTTATCTAAGGCAAAAACTTGCAAAATCTCCATCACATCGTAAGAAAGCACATTCTGCCCGACTTTTAATTCCAAAACAGATCAGGCAAACTCATCTCCAGACGGCTCCCAAACCAACTGGAACCCTCCCTCAGCTCCCAAAGGACACTACTGGAGAATACCAGTGACTTCAAACAGGTGTGAAATCCTGCCTGTCCCCAGCTGTACTGAGCACAAAACAGCCATCAGACAAAGCCAAATACGCAATTCCTAATCTGGTTGCTGGAACTCAGTCAGTGATCACCCATGGTGTGCAATGGAGCAAATGCAACAGGACTGACACACACACACACACACACACACAAAAAAAAAAGGCAAGCAAGCAAAGGCAGACAGGTCCCTTTGCCCTACTCACACAAATCCCTCCAAATGCAACCAAAGACTGTGATGTGCAGCAGATATGCTGTATCACACAGGCACAGGCATTGCCTGCATGAATCAGAAAGACTGGATCCTGTGAAGAGTTTCAGCACGTGAGCCTTTATGTGACAGCAGAAAATATAAAGGGAGGGAGAGGAGCTAGTGATCATAAAACTTCCTGGCATCAACTGACACAGCAAGGGCAGAAAGGACACATCTAATTTTAATACTTCCTCCACAGGAGTGGCTTTTTCTTCCCCTCAGACAAAGTGAAGAGGCTTTCTCTGACCATAAACTGTTCAGCAGGGACAATGCCTGACTTAGTAAAGGGAATTTATGATCATCTGGCAAAGTTTCCAATTTCCAATCTCCTTTTGCAGGATCAGACAGTCTTTACTGCCTAGCAAATAGGGCACAATGGTGGGAAAAGAAGGATAGACTTCCATACAAATGCCCCTTCCAATAACATATCTTTTTCCAGGTAGGTCAGATCCTGAGCACCTCGGCCTCCTTGTCAGATTTTGCTACTTCTGTTTTAAGCCATTTTGGCTCTGTGCATCAAGCCCCCACCTCCACAGCCACCACACAGACCCTCTTTTAGTCAGTCTTCTCCAGAGGCTACATAATCCTATTGGGAATGACCTCCAAAACTTGACAACAATCCCTGTTTTAGATTGCTTTAAAGATCACTTTTTCACAGAAGTATACAAAAGTACAACCAGATCTGTGTTTTATATATATAAATTGTTAGCCTAACCCAAAATGTGTTCACTGGATTTGAAGAGAGAACTCCCATTTTACCTTCACAATGGTGCTGGAATGGTTGAATAAAGTGTTGCCCTGCTGCCCATATGCCATTCAGCTTCTGTCTGTCTTTTTGTTTACACTGGGAATACAATAGGAACTATAGTCCTTCCAATGCATCATTTATAAGTGTATTCTACCTCTGAATGTACAGACAGAACTGGCTCTGTGAATGAGCTCTGTGAATATTGCCAAGACACTGTGCTTTGTTCAGCATTATTCTTCACAATAGATACCACACTTTGGAAGTAATTTTAAAAAGGGAATCAAAATAGTGGTACTTTTAGCCTTTGTTTCTTTTATACCACACTGCATTCTCTGTCTCTCACTCAGCTGCTTCTATTATACTGACAAATTAAATAAACCACTCCATTGCTAAAGAGGCTTGGGCGGGCTGGGCTTCGGTACACTGCCGCACGAAGAAGTCGAAATAAACATTTATACCGGTTTTATTCTTAACAAATTTAAGCTAACTTTAGTCAAGATCCTTTTTTTGTTGGTTTTTACTTTTTTTTTTAAGAATGAACGAAAGAAAGAAAAAGGGAAAGGGGGAAAAAAGAGGAAGGAGTACTTCAAATTTTTGAGCCGATCTGCAGCATCAAGGGATGTGGCATCTGAAGCAATGAAGTAATGAGAAGCCATTTGTCCAGGTAATGAGCCTGATTTTTTTAGTGCTCCAGTATTTAGAAGCTCTGCAAGTTCATTCCTGCTGTGGGGCCTCTGGGAGAGTGACTCGGTGAGTTACGGGCAAAGTGGTGTGGTACAGACAGGGTCCCCTGCAGAGGCTTGCTGTATGCAGCTCACAAACTTCTGCAGCAAACTTTCCACTCGATCCGGGGATTTACCTCTCCTGCTGCAGGCATAGCTCTGGTTGGGAAGGCGTTTGTTCGCATGCTCTTCAGCATACTGAAATAAGGGCAGGTGGGGGAGTGTTGAGAAAAGTGTGTTGGATGGCAAGGGCAGGTTGCGCTGATTACGGGCGTGTATTTGTAGACAGACAGATGGACGGGTAGAAAAATGTGTTGGTTTGTAATTTGGCTATAAAACTATATTCCCACTGCACCTCTCGTAAAAAAGAGAAGTACGAAAATGCAGATAGAGCGGCAATGTGGCCTTTACCTGCTTCAAGATGCTTTCTGACTTTTGGATCTTTTCTTCAGCAGGCAGTAAACAGAGAGGAGAACTGGGGAGCAACTTGTGGTGGTCTGCTTGTGTGTAGATTAAGTGTGAAAGGTCATCTTCCACATTTGCAAGTGCTGTTGCAGTGGTGGAGATGTACGCTGTTTATAGAGGCTTGTCCGTATAGTCCAGTATTCTCGAAAATGTTGTCAAATAAACAGTGTTATTTTCCCAGATGAGATCAGAGTAATGAACACTCTGGGTTCCTGGGTTGCCTGGGTTAGGTCTGAAAGCTCCCCCTGTACTCCTGCACTTGCTGTGTGTGAATAACGCAGGACAAGTCTCACTCTGCCTGTGCCTTTCCCCTCCTCTCCTAACAAAGCAGACAACTTACAGGCAGGAATCTGAGCAAGGAAGAGAACTCTTTTTTTTTCCTTCTTTCTACTGGGGGTGGTGTTTGTTTTAAAGGACCTTAGAAGTGGTCAGCTTCCTGGGCTCTAAATGCCTGGGCTCTTTCACAGCCATGGGCTGTGAAAAGCTGAGGTTCCTTTCCGAGGCAGGGAGGCTGCAAAACAGGCTGGGACCGCTCCAGCAGGGATGGCCTTTGGCGGTCAGGTCAGGCAGGGAGCACTTGGCAAGGAGTGATCGGGGCTTATTTTTTATTACTATAGAACGAATTTTTTTAAAAGGGGGAAGGAAAGAAACACCTCAGGTGAAATTTCCTTCTATTGTCTAGCAAAATTCCCTTTAATTTGTCCCCAGGGCCATCCAGCCGCCTTGCAATTCCCCACTCCTGCCTCTGTCAACGCCAGCGGCGGGGGGGAGCTCCCTAGAGAAGGGAGCGGGAAAGCTGAAGGTCAGGGTTACCCACTGTGGCATGACTTTTAAGCTAAAGGGGGTTTTATTTCTCTTGTTGCCGTGTCAGGTTTAATTTGGCCTGCATTATTCCAAAAGGGTGGGCCTGCTCATGACAGGAGGGGGTTAAATGGGATTACAAGCTTTAGAGGTTGTCAGCAGCCACTGCTGCCTGGGGATGTAAAATTGCGATTTAATGGTCAGCTCTATCTGTATAGTATCAGTGGAAATCTGCTGTTTTCAGCAACTTAATAGGCACTGTGTTTTCAGGAGGGGCCGGTTTTGGGGGGAGGGAGGCCAGCGTGGAGAGCTGGCGCGGGCAGCCCCTGCAGCGGGCTGCGGTCAGCGGCCGGGCTGCCCGCTCCCGCACGGGGCTCAGCCTCCCGGTGGAAGCGGGCAGCCCCGGCCGAGGGCACAGACAGCCGGGGCAGTGCTGGGAGCCCACTGCAGGGACGGGCGGGCCGGGCAGGGAGGGGCGGCGGCGGCCAGAGGAGCCCCGGGCCGGGGGTGTCCGTGTGTGGGCTGTGCGTGTGCCGGGGGCGGGGGGTGAGACATGCTGAGGGCAGGCGGAGGGGCCTGGCCGGCAGACAGCGGCGTTGTCTGCTCGCGAGTGAGGGGTCAGCCCGGAAAGTTCAGGATTAGTAAATCTAATATCCTGTCAAAATTCTCATGGTAATGAGCCCCGAGCGGCGGAGCTGGCGGAGCAGCCCGGCCCGGCGCCCCCCGCCAGCCATTAGTGAGCGGGAGGTTGTGCTGCGCCGGCACGGGCCGGGCGCGCAGAGCGGCGGGGCCGCGGCCGCGGCCGGGCAGGCCCGCGCTGGCTCCGCTCCCGGCGGGCTTGCTGTGCCCAAGCCCTCCCTGCAGCAGCCCGGCCGCAGTGACAGCAGTGCTCTCCCTTTGGATTTTCGTCTCCCTTGCAGGATTTCCCCCGCACCTGGGGTTTCTGGCGTTAAAAATAAGGGAAGAGAGGCGAAAGTATGATTAACCATACACATAGTTATAAAATGTTTTTCGAAAGGCTTTTCTCTCATTTGCAGGGACGGTAAGTTTAAAAAGGCAGACAGGAGGAGATAGGAAGAAACCACTGTGCAAACCAGTAGGATTGCAATAAATAATAAACTGTGGGCCACAACAGTATTTTTTTGAGCTCACAGATAATATAAAAATACAGTTCCTAAGCAAGTAACAAAAAAATATGGGGGGAGGGGGGAGAGGAGGGGAAAAAAAGAAGGAGGGGGGAGAGAAAGTTCCTGTGCACTTTGTTCAAGGTTCTGCACCTCTCTAAGCAGCTGTCACATCCGTACATTATGGTACATTGAATCTGAATGAGGCTCTCCACATCAAAACCTTGCATCCATTATGATATCATCTCCTGCTCTAAGCTGTAATGCTTATTAATTCTGCACCCATACTCTCCAAGCTTCAGCAAATGTATTCCATCAGCCTAGCATTTAATTTAATTAGTACAGCTGGGCTCTCATTCTCCTTTCTGTGTCAGAGGTATTGTCAGCACGTTCTGCTATAACACAATTACTGATTGCTTTTAGATAGGCAGAAATATGATTAGGGTATTGGGTGACTGTATCATAAGCCTTATTAGATTCATTTGAAATCTGGAGATAAATAGGAAACTTTTATTTGCAGTGTAATGAGATTATGCTTATTAGGCCAAGGCCTCACAACCTTTTGCAAAGAACATAGTGTATCACTAGGATTATACTCTGGAACCACACTTTTTGCTCATAGCATCCAAGCAATTTCTCAGCAGCTTTGAGATTTAACTGTTGTAGCCCTGTACACATTTTAGAATTGTTTTCTGGCTCAGTGGCTTTCTCCTTTCATAGAGTGCATGCACCTTCCACCATGTGTTTTCTTCTGCTTAAACCAAAAAATCAGGAGGATGTTTTGCTCAGAAGAGGAAGGATGTTTTGGTGAGCTTTGAATATGTATGGAGAAGTAAACATGCCAATGCACTGGGAAGAAAAGTTTTTGCCAATATCAGTCTTTTTTCTTTCTTTTTTTTTTTACTCTTTTTTTCCTTCAGTAGAAAGCTACAAAAAACATTTCATGTGCAGCAGTTTTCTAAAGGTAAAAACATTGCTCTTGAGATACTTTGGAGGTTGAATCTTGAGATAGAAATAATGAGTTAATTTTCTTGTGTAAAAACAATGGAAAGGCTGCACATTTCATGTCACTTCCAGAGAGTGCATTTAAATCTTAATGTATACATCACAACCTTTTGTGTTACACTAGCCTGACAAAACATATGACACAGTGTTTGAGAAGCAAGTATTACATTTTTAAAAGTTCATTTATTACAAGGATTCAGAATTCTGATCTGGTAATTTCCCTGTAACAATCAAAGGTACAAACAACCTATCACTGACTTGACAGGTTATAGAAAGGAGTCCATCAGTTTTAACATCGGTGTCAAATTCAGGTTTCATTCTCTTTCTGCCTAAGTTTTGCTGCAAACTCCAATGGGAGCAAGATTAGGCTTTTCCTGGATCCCTTTCCTTTCTGAGTGGTATCACCCAGCATGGAAGCATTTTGTAACTTGAGTGTCACAAAACCCCAAACCTAGTTTTGTATTCCTTGTTACATCACTTGCTCTGCAGTTAAGAGAAAATAATTTGTCGGGCTGTCAGTGTCTCAAGCTAAGATCAGACTTGAAGAGGAAAATGTGGATTTGTGCTATCATGGTACTTTTACTTGTATTTACCTGGCATTGAAAGTGTGTTGCAAAGGCTGGCTTGTTTCTGTCATTAGCAAGTTCCATGTTGCATTGTTTATCCTGAAAGTTTCTGGTATTTTAAAACTGGCGTGGGAATAAGCTTTAAAGAGTCCAGGAGAAAGTTCTTAAAGATGACATTTCTGTATTTCTCATCTGTTACTGAGAGAGCATCCAGAGAATAGAACTATTGCCACAGCTCAGTGGACTCCTGAGTGTGATGTTCCCAGCCCTGCCTCCACTAGTACTTCTGCAGGCACATCATTGTGCAGTTCTTTGAGATTCTCTAACTGGAGAACCTCATGCCATAGCTACACTTTTAACTTTCATGGGTAGGAGTATGGATCAGTTTGAAATGGCTACTGACTTGCCTCAGGAGCCACAGTATGTATGCCTAAGCAACAACAGCAAAAAGTTATTCCAAAGGAATGCCTCTTTAATTGGGAGACCTCAGTGCTTTGCAAAAAGAGAGGGATCATGCTGTTCATGTTAGGTACAGGCAAGCTGAGGCACAAAACAGTAATCACTTCTAGAAGCAGCAGCCTTGCTAGTGCCAAGTCTGCTAAAAAGTCAAATACTGAAAATCTTGCTTTTGCACTACACGTAAGAAAAAATTTTATTATTATATAGCTCAATAAAGAGAGATGCCACTTTACATCCATATTTTGGAAAGAGGTGATTTTTCATGTAGTTTTAGAGGACTGAATATCTAGTTTCTTTCTGCCAAAGAAAAAAAAAAAAAATTAATGGCAGCCCTGGTTTATAGTGGCTCTGAAAGGAACAGAGATGACAAATGCCACAATTTTCCAGTGTGTTGCTTCAAGAAAATATTTTAAAGTGCGTTATAATTGCTGTATGTGAGAATGAACTGGTGGTCCTGTTCATTTGTCCCCCGTCACTATCATCCTGATTTGCAGTGAGCAGCAAGGTTATTCACATGCTCAGATTACACACATGCTTCGGTGCTCTGCTGGATCAAGGCCTAATTGACACCCTAATTGACAGGCTCAGTTGAGAGACTGAAGACTAAATTGGGCTTGGAAGCTGAAATGTGATGTATGTTTTTACCCTCAGAGGTGGTTTGTCCAGGCTGTGTTTGAGATGTGTTACCAAATAACGTGTTCCACCTTCTGCTGTAGCTTTTGTTGCGTTTCTTTTGTCGCCAGATAGAGGACTTCAGCTGCTGGGCAGAAAACCCAAATAAATATGTTAGACCAAACTAAATGACATGTTGGATGCTAAATCGAAAAAAACAATTTTGTCTTTGGTCTTTCTAAAACAAGTTTGTTAAAAGAAATACTAACAGCCATTTATTTAAAACCAGATGATTAAATTAGTGTAACTAATTGTTAGATGTTTTTTTCATATAGACTCAAAGGTAGAATCACAACAGAAGTAATTAGGGTAATTATTAAGGTCTTTGTTTAATTCAAAGCCTCTGAGAATATTGCATATTCATTCAAGTGATCTATATTTCCTATTTAAAAATATAGCATTTTCTCAAAGCTTTCATTTACAGGTATGTTTTTGGTAGTGTCATTTTATATTGTATCATGTCATCTTGCTCTCTTTCTACTTTGACAGTGTTTGTTATTCTCAGTGATGGCAATCAGAGTAGAAATGTTACTGGTAATTTCTGTGTGCACTTCTAACCCCCAAATATTTGTAGCAGTCATTTTCCTAAGGCATTAGAGAATTTGAAGATGGGGCATGAACTTGCCTTGATCTCTTAGCAGAATGAGCTGTGTACATTAAGATACCAAAGCTAAGCATATTTATATACTCCTGAAGAAAATGCATTGAGACATTATTTATAGAGTAACTGAAAAATGGAGGCAATGCTTGTACCCTTTCAGTAACAAGGAAGGAAGAAAAACCCAGCTCTGTTTCATACTTTCTTCTTTTTAAGGCTAGTCTTTATAAAATGCAAAGAAAATCTAAAAACAAAGTGTGAGCTTTACTGTGGAGAGGTTCTCAAATGCTGCAAACTAAAAGATGAATTTGTATCAGAGAATTCTGAGGGAAAAAGAAAAACCAGCTTCGTGGACCCAGTTCTTACATGTTACTAATCACACAGGACACAGAGTGGCAGGATGTCTTCCAATATTTGTTGCTGGCACATTACACACACCATCTTTACGGGCAATTGGACTGGTGTGGTCTCCTCCTGGATGGATTTAGTGCTTGGATTTAAATCCAGATTCTTGTCTTGGTAAAGCCAGGTGTTTCTCTTGAATTCCTAAAATGCAAAATTGTGTTGTTCAGACAGAAAATAATGTTGCTTGCTAAATTAGCAAGTACCATTTTTCCTTCTTGTATTTTGATACTGCTGTAGCACTCAAAGAGTATGCACTGTATGTGTATTTGATGGAAACAAACACTAATAGGACCAAAATTCATTAGAATGGTCCAATCATTAGAATAATGATGATCAGCTGGAATATTGTTGGTGCCATTGTTTAAATAGATATATTCCACACTAGAATTAAAATAGCAATTATAACATTTTATAATCTTTTTTATTGATGCAGAATTGCACTAGTGATGATAGTAATACCTAATTCACTTATTTTACTTGTCCTAATGCCTTAGTATGGATCCAGCTGCTTTGATCTAATGATGGCCAGCCTTTCTAAGTTACAAAATTTGGTGCACTATGGAGCTGGCCAAACAACTGAGTAGAGAGAAAAAAACTTGATACAGTCATAGAAAATGAACATGGGTTATAAGTGGCAGCATCACAACTGTAATAATTTCAGTTCTGCGTTTTAAAATTGCATCTGCATATATGTTGAAGTTTGCATTTTACCCCCTTGGACATAATTTTTTTTCCCCACAAAATGTTATAGCCCTTCTTATTTGTGACCATTTAAGTGGACATTGATAAAGGAGAAATAATGCAGGCTCATTGCTGAACCACTGGGAGTATTGAGATGATGTAGGGTGTCTCCTAGAAGACAGAAGACAAGGGGTTACTCTGCTGAAACCTTTTGGCCAAATGACTGCACAAGTACTGTGCTCACGTGTTAGGACTCATCATTTTGTTGCTTGTCCACAATTCCAGAAACTAATTAGAGAAAAGGTAAACCTTCCCTTTTTGTCCCTCCTCCAACTGAGTTTGATAAGCCTTGCTCTCTCTGTAGTACTCTTCTGTGCTTCTAGCAATGTCCTAGGACAGCTAGGCAGGACTAACTCTGCTGATGTTTATAGAAAATTTCCATCTAGATCCTGTTTCTCCCACCCTCCCTTCTAAAAACGGTGCACCTTTTCCACTTTTAAAATTACCAGTGGCTTTATGAAAATGTGCTGTGAGAAGCTGCAATGAAGCAGAATTTAATCCCCTCCTCACCCTCTTGCAACACAGTCAGGATCTCATTCAGCTTTAGGGCATTTCTTAACCTCGTAGTCCATTACTTTACAAATTTGTGTGAAAGTGATGTCAGAAGGAAGGCCTCACCTCTTAAAAGTCTTGGTCTTCTGTCACATCATGGCACTGAATTGATATCCTAGGTCACAGAGATCTTACAAAGTTATCAGATTCAGTTCTAAAGATAAAGGAGTTATTTGGTCAGATCCATAATATAAAGTGCCTTTGCCTTCAGGCATTTTTGACATGCATGCACTTTTCTGTGGGCAAAGAAAATGTGAAAACTTGGATTAAAAATGATGAAGTTAATTTTTACTTAAAAATCAAAAATTATGAAATTCAGTACAATTGCTGTTAGCACTTACTTTCCTTCAGTTTCTATTATGTACCAGGTGACACTCAAATAATGCATGACAACTCTTCTTTTGGTTTGTTTTTTTTTTTTTTCCCTATCAAGATCCTTTTCTAATTATTAGCTTCTCTGCAGTGTTTTTTTGGGATGGACTATGCCATTAATATTCCTACAAACCCTCTGCCGGTTAAAGCTTGATGTATTTAAGCCCCTACAGGTAGACATTTTGCTTGCCAAATGCAGCAGCAGCAACCTGAAAATCTATGTTGATGCAGGGCATCTGTTGTGCTGTATGCATTTTCTCTGCTCCTTCTCTCTACTTCAGTATTTAAATATATTCATTTATTTCCTGTTGTCTGCCACAATTTTTATACTTGCAGAATATTATGGGGGCTGACAATGAATACTTCTCTTCCCCACTGCTTTCCTGTGTGCTATATGGAAAACAAACAGGAGGGTTAAGACTGTATTTCTCACTTCCAGTAAGTGTGTCCCGGATTCTGTTGCCAAAACTGAATATAACAGGGTACATGGTGAGTTTATTTCCGAGCACACAGCTGCAGTAACTACATCTTGATTAAGAAATGCCACTAAAAGCCAGAAGATTAGATTTTATTCCAGGCTCTGATTCTTATTTCCCCTTTAACCTGGACAGGAGTTCTGAAATATGACTGCTTGTTTGTTTAGAAATCTTACCAACGCTTGAATGGGTGTTCTGGGATGGACGTCCTGTTGAGTTGTGTTGCAAAGCTCCCTGAGTATAGCCGCTGCTTAGCCAGTGTTAGTCAGTGTTCACAAACCAATTCCCCAACAAAAATATACTTTAATAAACATGGGTTTGTTGGTATTAATGTGCATATGCATTGAAACAAAATCCTATTCCAGAGCAAAATTTAGTATCAGCTATTTACTCTACAGTATCTGGTAGCATCCATCTTCTAGGCAGTCTCTGTCCTATGACCCAATGCAAGCATGTGGGGACCTGTGGGCTTTACTTTGGAAAGTGTCAAATGTCTACCAGTAAAACACTATTTGTTTCATCAGCCTGTTCTGAGATTAAACTAATTGCTTTTAACATAGCATGCAAGTGTTTAAGAGTCTCTGTATAACTATTGGTCAACATTTCCCCAAATTCACAATTTTCAAAAGTTTGCAATTAAAACCCTATTTTTGTTACAAGCCTTCTAAAATTTGATGATGAATACAATGAATGTACAATTAATACAATGTAAAATGAATACAATGAATACAATGAATGATGAATACAATGATTTTGTCACACTTGTGATTGGAGCATTTTCATGATGAAAAAACGGGACACACTGGCATTTTTTAAAATAACAGAGTAATAGAAAGTTTTCTGTGGCATATTTTTAACATATTTTAGTAATTGTTGTTTCAGGTATCTCATGTTGTTAAATAATTTTTATTTAAATATTTAAATATTTGTTAAATATTGTGGCCATTTTTTCTTTATTAAAACTGGATTGATGAAAATCAGATTCCAGATAAATTATTAGAAGCTACAGGAAGTCAAATGTTGAGAACTGTGATCAACATGATATATACAGATGTAGGTATGTAGGACAGTATAGAGGGAACAGATACAGTGAACAGATATGGTAAAAAAAATTGGACAGATAGAGTAAAAGTGTAGAGTTTGGTTGGACTGAAGTCATTGAGAAGAAGAAAATTACCCAGGGAAAGCAAAAAAGGACAGGAAGGATGCTTTGGAAAATGGTTGGGCAATGGAAAATAGTATGATTGGGAGCTGATGGGATGGAAAAAAAGATAAAGATCAGAAAACACTATGCCTTGTGCAAGAGGAAAGAAACAGAAATCTGTATTTCATAGGTTGAATCTCAACTATGTTGCATTCTGTTGTATCACCATAACTGAATCATCTTCATGTAAGTCAACATCAAGAAACTTAATTACTGAAGCATCTGCTGCTTATGTGGGGAGGAAGATTGTTGGACTTGGCATTCCTTGGGGTCTTTTGGCACATCAAAAGATGTTGGAGCAAGTCCAGAGGAGGGCCGTGAAGATAATTAGACAGATGGAGCAACTCTCCTAGAGGAAAGGCTGAGTGAATTAGGATTGTTCATCCTGGAAGAGAGAAGGCTTTGGGATGACCTATTTACAGTATCTGAAGGGAGCCTACAAGAAAGATGAAGAGGGACTTTTTACAGGACATGTAGTGACAAGACAAAGGGGAATCAAGTAAAAATTGAAAGAGAGCGGGTTTAGATTAGTTATTAAGAAATAATTCCTTACTGTGAGGGTGGTAAGTCAATGGAACAGGTTGCCCAGAGAAGCTGTGGATGCTCCATCTCTGGAAGTATTCAAGGTCAGGCTGGATGGAGCACTGAGGAACCTGAAAGGTGTCCCTGCCCCTGGCTGGGTTGTTGGAACTAGATGGTCTTTAAGGCCCCTTCCAACCCAAACCATTTGATGTTCTACAATACGTAACATAACAAACAGAAATACGGTTCTCACTGACATTTGCTTCAGTAGCTGTCGTTGGTCATTGTGAAGAAGAAACTGCAGAAGTCTGAGGAGTTCTGTGACTTCCTGTTGAGACCGAACCTGAATCCTGCTATGAGGAAGGCAGAACAAGGAAAGGCCATTAAACCTTACAGTGAATTGTACTACATCTTTATCATCAGATTCTGAAGTGTTCTCCATTCTTGGATTTCATCTTCATGCTGGCTGTGTCTAGACCCTGTCTGAAGGAAAGCCAGGCATGCGTCAAACTCAACCTTTACATCTCTGCATCCAGATGTCCATTCATGTGTAGAAGACATGAAGACATCTGGGAAGTCTTTTCTACGTATTAAGACACTGGAAAGTCTTTTCTACTTGTTAAGACACTGTAATTCCAGGGTTTATGTCAATCACACGTAGATAGGTCCATCACATGCAGACTTAAGCAAAGAAAATGAGATCCCTTCAACTGTAAGAGTTGCTTGTGTGGTTTTTTTTTGTTGTTGTTGTTGGGGTTTTTTTGGTTTTGTATTTTTGTTGGCTTTTTGGGGTTTTTTGGTTTGTTGTTTTGTTGTTGTTGTTGTTGTTGTTGTTGGTTTGGGTTTTGTTTTTTTTTTCTGGCAGGAATCCTAAGTATTAGTGATTTCTAAGAGTTGTCTGATGTCTCTTTGGACATTCTTCTGCTTTCACTGCCATCAGACAATAAATTCAGCTTACCTACATATGTTTAAATTTCAAGTAGTAATGTAGTAGCAAGAGTTGGTGCACTTTTCAAGTTAATATGCACAAGGTCCTGATTTCATTAATTTATGTGAGTACCTTATGACACAAATTACAGTATGCTACCTGTTTTTCCCTGCTTTGCATATGATTTATATGTAAGACCACAGCAGGGCCCAGTGGTAAACAAATGTAGTCCGGACATTTTTTTAGGTATCAGTAGGATTGGGGTACTGGGACCTTCTGAATGACACCAACCACAAAACCTCTCTAGCAATCACTGGTTTCATTCTAGTAACATACTGAATCCCCTATACACATATAAATATATATACATATAAATTTTTTATATATATATATATATAATGAAGTTACCCAGTATTGAATTTAAAACTTCAGGCAGTTTCTTAAAGTGAGGTAGCATGTGTAGCATGATCACTGGGTCACATAATGAATCTGTGACTCAATTATTGATGATAATAATGAGAGTAAATATTATGTTTTATTAGGTGTGTAGGCCTAACAGAAACAACACCACTCAGCCTCTACTTGTGTTTGCCATTTTCAGTCCCCAGAAAGAGAAAACGTGAATTAAAACTGATGAGAAGTGCATTCATTGGGGTATATGTCACACAGCTGCAATAGGGATAATTGGAAGCTTAAACCCTAATCCTGCAAACACTTAAGCGGTGCTTAACTTCAGTGCATGCAGGTTGACTTAAATGCAATTACTCATTTTTTTCAAAAGTGCACCTGCTAAATCATATGATAGAGAGGGGCAGAAACAGGGCTTTATTTAGCATGAACTGCTGAAACTCTGCAAGCAAACAGACCTGTGGAATTGCAGTTGACTCATACAGCATTTTCACATAGCACACAAGCCTGTGCATACATTATTCATTTCTCTAATATTCTTCAAGATGTCGAAATTTTTTGATGGAGTAATATACTTACATTCAAAAAGAACAAAATAAGTATAAATCCTATAGCAAAAAGAAGTATGCTTAAATTAATCTATGTGTATCCATGTGTAAAGACATGTGTCTTTGGTGTAATGATTTGTCAGTGAAGAATGTTGGGTAGACGTAGTTATTAGTGTTTGTGCCTGTCATGAGCTCATTCTCAGCAAGCTCTGAGATATTTAATGTTATGATATTATTTAATTTTACTCTTTTAATCTGAAAGAGCAGCCTCAGATCAGTAAGGGGATGGTTTTATCTTAATCATCACTCCTTTCTTCATAAACATGCAGATGTTCAGCCTTCTAGTAACTCCAGTGATTACTTTTTGATGCATGAGGACAATAGAATTAAGTAGTTTCACCTTAAACACTGTTAAAGCTGGTAGTCTGACTATATTAATACCAGAAGGAAATACTGCCTGTGCCTTTTAGGAAGTTGGAAAAATATCACAGTAGAATTTGGAGTGAGGTTGCTTTTTCCTCCTTTTACTCCCTATGGACAGGGCATGGCATTGACACATTGCTGTGCTTTTTTAGAAGGATATGTTTGAAAATACTGTTCTTAGCTCAACTGTGATCAATAGAATTGGCAGTTTGAGATATCCTCATTTTGCCTAGTGGGAAGTTCTTAACCAGTACTGCTTCTTCCAGGAAAACACTGGTGGAATTTTTTAGGTGTTTATCCTCCATGTATGTAAAACGTTTTCAGTTATGGGTTGCATATTTAATGTATGTAAAACATTTTAGTAGTCAAAAGATATTCTAATTCAGTGAACTTTTGACTACATTTGATAGAAAACACAAACTTTATATCCTCTTGGAATATGGGAGAAACTGTCTTACGTTTGTTTTCTTAATTTCCTTATCCGGGGTGCCAGAGGAGATGAGTATGTCAGCAGTGAGAATAAGTGGCAGAGGAAGCTTGTTGATGGAGGGATGAACAGCTGGCTAAAGCAGTTTCTCCCAGCCTGTATTTGACACCTGGAAGTGTTTCTCTGTTTCTGCATCTGGATGCATCCTCTGGCTGTATCTCACTCTTAGGGGTAGATGAGAAGGTGCCACATTTCCTGTCAAGTCACCTGAAATTGTTCTGGTGATCTCAGAGGGCAAAGTGTGACATTGGCCCTAATGTTACAGTTGGTTTGGGGTTTTTTTGTAAAACTGGTATTAACAGAGATTTGTCTTCACCCGTACCAGTAACTCATCTCCGTAATTTTCTGGGATTCACTGGAAGGAAGGACATGCATGCATCTGGCTGGATACTACTGAATAATCTGGCCAGGCCTCCATGTGGATGATGTGAGGGCACTAGAACTGTATGGTACAATGTGAGCATACATTCCAACAGCTAGACAAAGCCTGTGCATGCGCAGGTGAGACACTGCCATTTTACGATATCCTAGACAAAGGCATGACATTAATTATGTACTGCCATCTGATTGGGATATAGGCTACCAAAACACTTTCTGAGGTACACGTAATCTAGGCCAAAATAAAGTAAGGGCCTTCGTAGAGTGAACTGCATGAAAAAAGTTGCCATTCTTGTCCTTTGTAATTAACATTATCCAGACTCTTGTGTTTTGCACTGGCTTTGGCAGTTCTACTGTGCATTGTCTACTATTTCAGACAAACATAGGTTTTTGACATATCTGTTCCTGTTCCAAAGTCATTCAAAAAGACCGTTAAGAGCTATGTGAACCATTTCCAGACCATGAAAGCTTCTCTGTATGTCTAGGGAACTTTGTGGTCCTGAAACACAGGCAGTGCTTGACTTTGCAGAGTCGCCTAGTAGGAGATGTTTGAGGGCAGGCAGAGGGGCAGCATCAGGAGCTCTCCTCATCAGTGAGCTCTCCTCATTATCTCCTCATTCTTTGTACTGCCAGTGGACAGGGACAGGCATGATTGTAGCACACAAACTATCCAAACAGATCAAAACATCCAGTCAAGTTTTGAGTATCTCCAAGCAAGTAAACAGGCTCCATAACTTCTCTGGGCTATCCACCAAGGGTGAGCTAAGTTGTGCCTTTAGAAGTAACTGTTCCAGTCTAGTGAACATGAACAAAACCTAGATGATCATTTAGATGGAGGCATCTGATTGAGGTGTAATGAGACCTGCCCCTATGATCACTTAAACTAAGACTTAGCACGAAGATGGCATAGATTTGGCTCTCTTTCATCATATTCCTTTTCCTTGCCTTTACTTGTCCTTTATTTGGAGGTAATTTTAACAATGTCTGTAATATGAATTATACAATTACTGCAATTATTTTCTATCCATATGATGCAAAATCAAAAATTTAATTAACCAGTCCAGGTCAACCATGAGCCTTTACCCAAAATACAAAATAACTTTTTTTAAAGTTGAAAATGAGTCTGAACTGCTATTCCTTTTGAGGGAGACATTTTTCAGTTCCTCTATGACAGTATGTGTACAGGTATACTTTGTTCAGCTTGTTCATCTAAGATTGACATATTTGTAAATATTGCATAGAGTAGTTTGAATTAGTTGTTGTTTGTGTTGCATTACAAGTAGCTTTGGGCTCCTGAAATGATCTTGGCATCGTTTCATATGATCTAAGATCTAATACCTTTTGTCTTGTAGTTTAAGAATACAGCAGTAGAATTTCTGGCATGACTGCTCTGAAATTTAATGGAAGAGATTTGTATCCAAATGGCTACTAAAAATTTCTGAAAACTTTTAGGAATGTGCAAGCAAAATATTTGGCACTAGTGTCACTATAACTTGTGTGAATTGTACGTGTCTATGTAAGTATATATGCACATACACTGTGTGTGAACACATAGATATGTGTATGATCTAAAAATCTTGCTTATCTAAAAATCTTTAAGATTGCTTTAATATTGGTATTTTTTAATCCTGGAATTTTGTCTTGTAGTCAACAGGAAATATGATCACTCTTAACTGGAATTCTTTCCTTGATGAGATTGTATCTGAAGGAGTGTATCTAGTACTATTTCAGGTCAAAGCAGACAAAGGTAGTACTCTTATAATTACTTTGTTTTCACTGAAAAGGGACACAAAGAAGCAAAGATACTTGCCAACCTAATATCGAAAGTCTGTAGAAATTAAATCTGATTTGACCATGAGCACATTATATATTTACCTGATGAGGGAGGGAAATGTTCATACCTGTTGGTCAAGTGGATACATGAGTTTGGGATTTGTTTTCCTTTTTTTTTTTATTTTTTACCTAGATTTTAATTTAGATGAAGAGGAATGAGAGTGTCTTTGTGATGTCTGTGTAGTGTATTGATTTCAATGTTGTACCTTAAAGGGCTAATTTACCATGTGTATCTTATCTATATGAGTATGTCCTTCATGTCCAGTCTAATAAATGTTAAGTTCCTGGGTGTTTTTAGTGGGACTGGGATAAATCAATCTTTTTTTTAATCCCCAGGGCATTCTTCTCTGCATCACAGACTTGCCCTTTTACCTGTTCAGTGTAATTTAACCTGAGTCAGGAAATCAGTTGAATCTGTGCCTGGAAAATAAACAAATCTAAGAAGTAAATGCTCCTCCAATCTCTGAGGATTTAATATTTTCCATCACAGTCATATAATGCAGTATAATAAAGCTCTGAAAACCAAAGTAAATAAGAGAAGTCATTCAGTCACCAGTCCTCAGGGAAAACCTAGATTATTAAAATCAGTTTGGTGAAAGTCTGTCCAATGAAGTTGACTTTTTTTCCTATCTACCTGTATTTAATGATTCTCCAAACCTTTTTTGTTCTCCAATTCATAAATCTTGGTGAATTTGAGTATGGAAGTAGAGTAAATCCTGAGTTCTCCACTCTCCTGTGAATGAACTCTTAAGCCTCAAAGTGTAGCATGGCCAAAGAACAGGCCTTTATCTCTGAATTAATTTCAAATAAGTAAGGAGGAACCTTTGACTCTTATTCTTCATAGAAGACTTGGTTTCAACCTATGTCAGAAGTCTTTAGAAAAAAACGTACTTGAAAAGGTGATTCTAGCCTTATATCTTGGCAAAATAGCGGCAAATCCCAGTTGCTTTCCTTTAGACTTTAACCTAGTTGTAGTTACCCTTCTGAATTATGCATGCGTAATGAAAAAAATGTGTCATTTTAAACTTTGCAAATCCTAACCATTGTTGATTTGTAGGTTTGGGAATGGGGAAGAATTATCTATGGATTTCTTTGAATATCAGTCACGTTTGACATTCAAGTTTATGTTGCTATTTGTAGCAATAGTAACAACAGCAATTCGAGTTCAACAGATTTCATCCATAGGTGCCATATTTGCATTTCAAGTGCAGTGTGGGGTGAGTGCCTTTAATACAGTCACTCCTCAGTGAAAACAGCAGCAGTGGTGGCAGTATTAAAGTGGTTAGTAAGGATGCCTCAGCCCAGGCCACCACATAGCAACCACTAGGTTTCTAAGGACAAATAGCTCTTGCCTGCCCTAAGCAACTCAGTGAGAACATCAAAACATGCCTTGTGAGAGACCTCTAATACCCATTAGTGGTAGCAACTGTTACCTCAATCATGAATGACACAGCCCTAATTATTAAGGTAATTAGAAGTTATAACACTGGCAATATTAAAGGGAGAACTTCTAAAGCCCATTAACAATGTTACTTTAAGTGATCTGGCTGTGAACTGTTCAAATCTCTAATTACATTATATGTCTGTCTTAAAGGGTGATGTAATTAAGTGATGGGAGAGCGAATGAATATATAGGGACAACTATACTATACTTTGTAAGTACTATTTTCACAGAAACCAGCCTCAGTAATGTCATTATGTCATTTAGGGGTAGGGTTTTTTGTTCAACTCTATACCACATGTAGCTAAAAAATACTTAGAATATATAAAAATTATATATCATGGTTTGGTATAGTGATATTATCAAAATTAATTTGGATTGGATACATTATTCAGGCATGACAAAACCATCAATGCAATGGCTTTGTTCATACCACCTCAAACAGCACTACATTTCAACATCACCCATGTAAGTGGGTAAACACCCATGTCCTTTATATCCTACATGGAGGAAACCATTTTAAATATTTTAGAAGAAAATATATTAAATGTTACAAAAATGAGTCAAGTTTATCAAAAGTTAATCAAGTTTATCAACAGTTATGCCTGCGTAAGAACTGATGACAGACTTCTGTATTTTGACCTTTATGTATTCACAAATTTAAATTCAGGACCGGAGAAAAGAGGAAGCTTAGCACCAGTCCCTTCTTTTCAGATTGGAAGGTTAAAAAAAATGGGGAATATAGTGGAAAACAGAGTTGGATGTAGAGAGAACACTGTAATTCTCGAGTCTTTGGTGAGTTTTCAGATTGCTTTCCATGAATTACAAGAAGTAGAGGATTAGTGCTTTCCCACGTTCAGTAAAATATTCATTATCTCAGCAAAGAGAAACAAAATCAAGTAATTCCCTCTTCCCAGTTCTTTTTATTCAGAAATTGGCTATTTTTCTGTGCATGAAACCTCCAAGTTTACAAAAACAGTGGGATCCAAGTGCTTCTGCCTTTGCCAAAACTTCACCATATGCATGCATATCAGCCATAGTAGCAAAATTCATTGTCTAGTTAGATGGTTACATTTTTGAAATGTTTCTTCTAAATTCAGTGAAAGTAGAAAGGTCCATATACAACAAAGCAATTAAAATCTATGCTCTTTTATTCTGCTTATCTTTTTACATTTGATACCCCATCATGGACTGACAACTCTATTAATCATCATTTTAGAGGTGATTAGTAGATGACCCTTATACCCTTCCTCCAAATTCTGTGGGGTGTCTGAAGTAAGGAAAATTTGTCAGCATACTTAGGCATAAGAACGTCTGTCACTTGTGTGTGGGGACACTGGCCCACATTCAGCCATCTGTGAATGCCCTCCTGCTTGTACCACAAGAATCACAGAATACTAGAAGGGTTTGGGTTGAAAGCCCAAGCAATTCTTGCAAAGACTTGGAACAAGCATTTGTGAGCACATAATCAAATGTAGTTCCAAGATCAGGCTAGAGTTGGATGTAGAGCCCAATCAGAGCAAGGCAAGTCAAAGTCAGGCAATAGAAGAGTAAAGATACACAAAGTAAGCATGTAGGCAAGACCTGGGATCAGAAGCCAAGCCAAAGGACAGGAAACTCGATATGGTTGTACCAAGTTGAAGGGCAAAACTAGAGAGAGGTCAGAGGCAACACTCAGAAAGCCAAGGAATTACAATGCAAAGCAGAGCATGGGAAGGGGAGCAAGACACAAGGGGAGCCAAAGGCAGATTAAGCAGTTAGGATGTGATTATTCCTTTGACACCCAGGCCAAAGAAGCAGCCAAGTTCAGCTGGTTGTGTTTTTCAGGGCCTCAAGGGTCAGCAAAGACTGGAAAAGAGGGGCCTGACAGGTGCCTGGAGCTAGAACAAGCTGGAAGTTTCTTTCTGCTTTCTAATACCCAGTCAAACATAAGGCTTAAACATGTCAGCCTGCAAATAACCATTATTAAACAACTCTTTTGAGATGAGCAACAAAAGGATTGAAATCAATGCTTTGCATATATGCCTGATTTACTCAGGGACATGTGTGGAGACATGGATATTGAAATAGGCAATGACCTCACCTTGGTCCCCAGACTTCACAGGACATGGCACTCAAGTTGTTTGTGTCACTGGTAAGCATAAGTTAAGTATTTCTATGAAAATATACTACAACAGTAGGGATAAAAGAGAGAAAATGAGGTGTGATACCTTGTTGTGGTTGATTTGATGATTATGAAAGTAGGTTTTTAACATTAAACAAAAGGAGATACCTTCAGCAGATGGTATAATGTTACATAGGAAGGTGTATGTTCATGAAGTCTATTCAGATTTTTCTGTATTTTAGAATACATTTTGAAAGAAAAGTAACACTATGAAGTTATGTTACAGAAGTATTATGGTGATGCTTAAATTGTACTCAAATTGATGCTGAAAGTCTGAAAATTATATAGTGAAGGATTTTTCTTAGAGAAAGACATCCAGGCTCCCAGATGTCAGAGGGGAATTGAGCCTTTCATTCTGAGTTGTATCTTAATCCCACTGTTTTTTCTAATTCTGAGGTACTGATTCTGAGTGGAGCTCCATGACCTCACAATTTAAGGTTTTTCTTATCTTCCATGCACATTATAGTACAGTCCTTAATTTCACGATGGCTTATCTAGTCTCAAATCTCACAACACAAACTATATTATTTCTATGAACACCTTTAATAACAGTTGAAATGTTCAGTCATTCTGTTCTCCCTTTTGCTTCCACATGGAGAGAAATATGAACATTACTATTGATGTGTGGGTTTTCTTTTTTTTTAACTGAAGCTTCTCAAAGATTATGACAACATTGTCTACGAGTTCAAAATGCTCTACTAAAATAAAATACATACAACACAGGTAGTTTTGATCATATGACTAATCAAGAGTTGTATAATCAATTCAAGTCATATCTCTCTGCTCTTTAGAGAAGAAAGGGGGGAAAGTGGCAGAGTGAAGTTCTGGTACAAAGATATGAACTGTTGTTCACCAAATTCCACATTATATGAAGTAGAGGCTACTCAGTGAAAACAGTAGGAAATTGAGTTAAAACAAAGAAGCAGCCAATCCTTTTACCTACTGTATAGTGAATTTTCAGAGCTTGCTACCTCAAGAGATTGCAAATTAAACTATCAGAGGGTCTCCAAAACAGGAGTTAGAAAAATTCATGGACAAGTCCATAAAGTGATTACAAGGACCAGACAGGGAGGTGCCCTCTCAAATCCCTGGTGTAATTATTTGTGTGCTAGGGGAATACACAAGAAATGGAGTACAAATGATGACTAGGCTCACATACTGTCCATAAATGACATCTCCTTTTGCCATTGAGACAAAATATTGGGCTACAACACAGTAGCTTCATATTCTCATGCATTTTGCTGCTTGTGACTTTGGGTGACCTTCCCAGCTTACTATCTGCTAATTCATTCCTTTTGAAGTAGTTTAAGCAGCTCTTTTCCACCATACACTAAGAATTTCTCTGTTGACTGGCCATAAGGTATCTTTTGTAAAACCGTTGTTTGGATGTAGGTGATGAGGTGGCTATTTGACTAAACTAATATAGGAAGACAGAGTGCACATCAAGACTGAATGGTGCTCTGTACAAATTAAGTGTGAGCAGCTTGTCCGAGAAAGAGAGAGGAAAAGACCATTTACTCAGCCTTGGGATAACTACATTAAACCTGGTTTTATTCTGTCTTCAAGGGTCTCCATTATCCTTTGTAAATATGTGGTCAAGTTGGAATTTTGTAACCAAAAAAAAAGAGAAAATAAAGAAAACTGTGATTGTTTCTACACTAGCCAAACTTGCAGTAAGGGTAATATACAGACCAACTGGTACACAGCAAAGCACAACATTCCTAAGGGTGAGATAGTAAAAAAAGCTGAAATACTGGAGTAATTCTGAAGTTCCCAGCAATGGGGACCATTTTTTGCACAGGCTGGCTTGAGCACTAATGCTGCCAGCATCTCACTGACAGAGGCACCTTCCTGAAAACATATTTAGACAAATAAACTCATTTAGCTGTGGTAGAATAATGGAACTGAGACTTTGTGGGGTTTGTAATTGCACTGTGCAAAATCAGCATAAGTGTTGTCCTTAACTGACTGCTTGGTCCCAGTTTAAGTTTTCTCATGTTTTCACATTGATCATACATTCCTAGTTGGGAATTTATATTGCATCAGTTAACTAAGAGAATTCAATCACAGGTCTTCTCTAACCTGAACAAACTATAGGAGTGAGCAGTAAATGCAACTCACTGCAGATGGTGCTTGAGTGGGAATCTGGGACTCTTAATCCTTGTTTTTCTATCAGTCTGGCAAGTTACTTCACTACCAGCTTCAGTCCTGCTTGTTTTCTCTAGACTAGAAGAGGGAGATCATAACTTAGGAAGTGTGACTAGATGTTACCTTTTATTCTTTGGAGTTTGTCTCAGACTGTTTTCTGATTCAGAATTCAAATTCTTGTGTTAAGATACATGGTTCACATGCTATGTTTCTGTCTCCTGCTAGGAAGAGGGAAGTACTTAGGAATTAGGTGAACTTCTTGCTGAGAACTTATTTTAGGGAATATTTTTCAATATATATTTAATTATATTTTATTTATTTAATTATATTCTTACCAATAAATTTTATTATTTGAGCATTTTTAGAAAAAAAAGTATATAGGCCTAAAAACATATGAAAAGAAAAGCCACTTAAAATATGAATCTTCATGGGTATCTTCTGTAGCTATAGTGTTTCGTTTTCAGTATTATCCCATTCCTGGCAAGCATAAAAAATTTGGGACTACAAACTTCAAAATTATAAAACCTTTCAGTTAAAGCTATGTCTCTTTGATGAAGCCCATGGTCTGGTGCACACTGACGGACCAGTCTGCACAATGTATTGTGGCCAGTTTCATCTGGTGAGTGAGAATACTATTATTATTATTATTATTATTATTATTATTATTATTATTATTGTTGTTGTTGTTGTTAATAATAATACTAATACTAATAATACTAATAATAATAATAATAATAATAATAATAATGTAACAGAGACTCCCACTTTTTGATCCATGTGACTCCAACTCCTGGGGTTTTTTGTTAAACAGGCTTCTGTGATAGCAAACACAATATGACCTCTTTCTTAGAGCTATGGTAAAAGCAACTTGAACCACTTCATGTAAATGTTGTCCTTGTATGTTTTATTTTATTATAGTTTTAGATAAGTTTAATATTAAACATTTATCAGAAGACTATATAGTTTACATAAAAAGTATATCCTCTTACTAAAACCTCGATTCACCTGAAGAGTCTGATAACACATATAAACCACTCAAATTCCATTTTTGTTTGGTTATTACAATATCAGATCCCTGGTTGAACCAATCCTGCTTCTGCATTATCCCATATTAAATTTTTAAGCTTCCAGCTTAGTATTGTTCCTCTTTACTGTTCATCAAGTAGATAACTGGAAAAATGTTCCCTTTTTTTATTGTGATTTATATGTACTGTGAATACTTCAATCCATTTTCTCTCAAAGTTTCCTCAGATACTAAGTTGAAAGCCAATTGAATTTCACTCACTGAAGGTTCTATGTTGAAGTGCCTCAGCTTTTTCCCTAAACCATGTGTTGCTTCTCTTTTAAATCACTGCAACAAACTTTTTAGGGCTCATCTGCCAGTGCTACACACAATAAACTGGCAAATCCCAGAAAAGTAAGGGAAGAAATTTCATATCCTCTGATGGGGTATAGCGATTTCTCTTCCTGGTCAGAGATCACTTTAACAATTCTCCTTACTACTGTGCATAAAATGTGGTAGCCTTGGCTCTGACCTTCTGTCCCTCTTTTTCCCTTCCTTACCATGTCAGGTTCTTTGTTGGCTTTTGTTTTTTGTGGGTTTTTTTGCCTATAATTAGTAGTTGCAGACATTTTCTGTAGTCATTGGTTATGATGCAAAGGTGTAATTTGGTGAAGGGGCATTTGCACTAAAAAGAAAATGGAAGGCTGATTTCAGTAGCAGGGGGCTGAGTGATTATGAGGCAGAAAGAGTTTATGTTAGTTCCAAAGCAGTGTAAGGTCTACCAAAAAAAATCAAAATACAGTCTTGTATTCCAGGATACTGTCTGTGTAGGAACATAGAGATTTACACAAGCAGTAGCTGCTGCAGCATTATAATTTTACAGCTGTAGTTCTGCTGTAGTTAATTACCCCACATGGACAAACCCTCAAATTTTTACTTGCAGTCTCACCGAGAATTCTTATTCTGGATTACCTTCATGAATACCTGGCTTCTTTTTAAACTTTGTTTAAATGTATTGCTTTTTAAAACGTCAGTTGTTGTAAGAGCTACAAATTCTCCCCAAGGCATCACAATGTGTGGATTGTGCAGATTTGAAGCACTGTGCAGATTTTTAAATGCCAAAAATGCACTATTCCATTTTGTTACTTAAATGCTATGCAGATATTATAAACCCCTTAGATGAATTGACCTGACAGCATTAATAATAACAGCAAGTCCACTTTGCAAAAATTAGTATGGCTGCTAATTGCTCTTTAGACATTAGGCCTATCAAAGTAAGAGAGTAAGGAGTGTGCCACCAAAATGAAGGTGTTAGGTTAAGAACAGGAGTCTGAAGGCTGAAACAATGCTTAGATAGCCAGGCTGGCAGTTCCTTGGATAAACATCTTAATGACCTGTGTGATGAATGTTGCATGAATGTCTTTCTCAACCAAAAGCTGTGGAAGAGAAGAAATAGGAGAACACCACATTGCCACTGTTTTAGCTACACAGGTATCTACTTCTCTTCCAGACTGAGCAATACACACACACGCAAACCACTGGCTAAGAAGCTGGCAATATTTATGTTATCCAAATAATCAGTTAGTTTGACCTAGGTAGTGGTAGGCTATGACTGGAATTATTGGAGGAGACCACCTTTGTAGGAGTGTATGCAAACTGCACTGAAACTCTGCATTCACTTATGCTGTACAGCTGAGGCACCCTCGTCCCCTTGTTGTTGTTGGACATTTTGTTTTCTTGCATATGGTGTGTGTTTTGTTCTGTTGGTGATAGGAAGACAGAGTATGGCCTTGCTAAAAGCACACTTATTTTGAAATATGTAATTTACTATTGAAGACAGTTGTTAACAACCTGGAGCCAAGAGGGAAAGCCATGAGGCTCTATTGTAAACATCCTAAATAAACAAGAGTAAATGCCCACATAACCCTGATAGTACAACTGGAAAAAGTGTTTTCACAGTATTCTCAGGTGACTCCACAGGCTCTTCAAAGAGCCTCCCTTTTTTCTGCTGCGCTGGATTTTGTTACGGTTCAAGGGCAAATGCGTATTTGCTTCGCTTAAAGCTCTGATACATTCTCCTGTTACATTAGAACCAAATTTTCAAAAGGGAACAGCCTTTGTATCAGAGATAACCAGCTTGAGAGCCTTCAGGGATCTTCACTGTCAGAAGGTGGGTTCTCAGGCCCTTTCAGATACCCCACCTACTAGCATCAGCTACCATCATCAAGTGTCACTGCAAATGGAAGCTATTCTTGAGCTTTTAGACTTATTTTTCAGTAATACTTATCTTTATAAAAACTTTCTGCTTCAAGCCAGCTCCTTTGGTGAGAACATTCATTGTATTAGTAATCACTTACCCTATCCTGATCCACGGGTTATTATTGTGGATCTGAGCACAGCAGAAAAATGAGCTATTTCCTTGAAATTGTGTATCCTTATGTTTATGAATAGGCTCATGTGTGTGGAGGCAGCTATACAGAGTAATAAACCTAATGATAAACTAAAAGGTCATTTCAAGTGCTGTTACTACCAAGAGAATAAAAAGATACATCAAGAACCATGCTAGTTTCAAACCATGATCCCCAAAGAAAGGTTGAGGACAAACTAGTCTGTAAGGATAATGGTCTGTCTCAATGGTATTGCTTTCATTAGGCTGAAACTTGCTCTGTAAGGTGCACTGACTTTGAAGTCTGTTTTCCTTACCTTAGTTAAAATGTTCTGCACTGTATCTCCTCTGCTGGGTGAACAGTGTTGCCCCCACTGTTTTATCTGATTATTCTGGGTAAAATTCAGAACATTTAAAGTTATTTTATATGTTGTGAGTCACAAAATAGAAGCTGGGAATTTGGCATGGGGAAATATAATTTTCCATTATAAATTCCTGGACAACAAAGTCAGAGTTACCACTGCAGTTGCTTGGTGCCCTGGAGAAATAGACTACAGAGTGTCTTGGAATTATTCTATATGTAATCAACATGCCATATTTTAAATTGCCAGTCTCAAACAACCCATCACAGTCGCTTGGCCAGTAAAATACCCTCATCCACTTTACCTCATTGAAATAAGGAGATCAAAATGGCCTTAATTTTGTGATTTTTAGACCTGCTAAAAATAAATGGGTTTTCCATCTTTAACAGCATTCCTGGGAGGGAGGTTGATTTTTCTTTCTTGTGGCTTTACAGGGGAGGAGGGAGATACAGTTACATAAACTATGCAAATAGGAAGCTGCTTATTTGTTAAATTCTGGTTTCAGATCCACAACTTACTGATGTGGTGGGAGTTGTAGTGCCAGAGCTAAAGTTCGAGTTTGACAGTTCACGTTTATTTCACTTCCAGTGTTCCAGATAAAGACTATTTTACTTGCAGCCAGTGTTCCAGATAAAGACTTCTGGGAAGACAACAAAAATCCCACAGTGTGGTGTAAAGCTGACAAAACAGGAGAAAATTAGAGGAGAATAATATCAGAGCTCATAGGCCTCTAGTTTTAACAGTTCCACTCATAATGCTTTCTTCCTTTATTTAAGCTTCCAGTAGTCTCTCTGTGTTTACCTCTAATTTAAGAAACTGTCCCTTAATCCCATCCCTTCCTATTCTCTGTCATCCTGTTTTTACTTCCTTCCTCTTATCTTTTAAAAGCTTGCTCACTCGCTCTCCACCCCCACCCTGGCTTATTCCTTCCTTATTAATAATAATCTTAGTACTGAGCACTTATATCGCTCTCTACATGTTCAAAGTGCTGTACAAACCTTAGCTAATTAATCCTCACAACACACTCCCCTCCCTCTGTAAGATAGGTAAGTATTATTATCTCAGTTTTACAGATGGGGAAATTGTCGCAATGACTCAGTGGCAGAGACACAAGCACGGTAACCTTGTTCTTGCAACCTCTATTTTGAAAATACCTTCTCCAACCCAGCTTGCCTCTATAAATACATTCCTATCTCCTTTGTCTCCTAAATCATCAAGACAAATCCTCTGCCTACTCCTGCTGCCACAGCTCCCTTAATTGTTGCCATCTTTTGCTCCCTCAGACACCTCCAGCAGGAGCTTTGCCAATGCATTGCTCTGGTGCCTCTTTGAATGTCTTCCTATTATATATGCAGTTTTCATCTCACTTCCACCATGCAAGATGAAAGTAACCCCTTGCCAGCCTCACTGGTTTATGGCTCTTCTTTGTTTCTGTCCCTGGATTCCATCAAAATCAAGGTATAAGTGCCTGACTCAAGGCTGCGCATTAGGGATCTGGATCAAGATGACCTGAATTCCTTCTACATCTTTTCCTAGTACCTTGGCATTTCTGAAGGCATCCTGTACAAGTAGGAAAACAGCAGATCTAATTTTTTCAGTAGACTTTATTCCCTCTGTATATGTGCAGCTCCAAAATAAGTCTCAGGACAATATGTTGGTTGAGGTGCAGTCCACTGCTTTGTGGTTTCTCTCAGTGAGCTGCAAGTTCACCCCGTAGGCAAAGACCCCACTTGACCATTGAAGATGCTCGACCTCTCCCAGATGACAGCTTTGTGTGGCCTGAACCACCTTCCTAGAATCTGGCATTTTGATGCTTAAGTAACCTTCTTGAAGTAGATGTGCTGAATCTGGCCCTGAGAACAAGTGGATTTATAAGTAAGCCTATCCAGGATTTAACTGCCTCTATGGTTACCTGTAGCTGTTGTGATGCTTCCTTGTTCTGGTACATTGTAAATGGGTTGTAAAAGGGTGTAAATGGGTGTCATGTTTGTGTGGTCACAGAATATGTGTGACACAGTGGACCTAACTACTAATTACTTAGATATTATCCCTGATTTGCTCTCTCTGTAGTGGTGCTGGTGGTCTTATCTGTCCGAGTAACAATAAATCCTGACACTATATTTCACTGAGGATCTTGCTTAGCTGCAACCGTAAGCTTTGTCAGTCTCTTGTTTCAGACTAATTAATTAGACATGACTACATGAATTTGCTCTTTAAAAGATTCTGCCCTAGTGTCATGCCCTGTCAGGAACAATCTTTTTAATGGATCAGTGCTCATTTTGTTATTTTGTGTTCATGTGACAAAGTATCATGCTTTTGCAGGTGAGCTATCAGTATCTATGGTACTGTAGTGAAGATGGGTTTTTTTAAGATACCTTTGAAGGCTTGTAATAAGACTCCACAGCAAGTTCTTACTCATGCTTATACTAATGAAAGCCTAATAATGATGAACTGAACATGAAGGCACATCTGTTTTTTTCATCAGGTTTATGCATTAGTGTCATGGAGGTCAGAGACTTGGACAAAGAAATTGCTGGAATTTTACAAGTTTTGTTGACCCATATCCATTTCTTCTGCTACCCTTTTTCATTACTTTATGTCAACTTAGGTTATACACATACTGTCAGTCCATTACTTTGTCATGCATTGGGTCCTCACCTTCTGCAAAGAGTGAGCAAGGAAATTGGCCAGCCTTGGCAAACGTTCTTTGGGATTTCAGTCTCTGTGTCAAATGTTATTTACTTAGTGTTTGGCTTGGTACCCACAGTTCAAGTGATGGACCCGTGTGTACCTGGATGGGCTGCTTACATGTTAGTTTAGGTTTAAAGAGGTCTCTGTTATGCTAGGTTTCAGGGACAGAAGATATGTCATCACTGCACAATTTGCATAAGTGTTTGTTCTCAGAAACATTTGCAATTTTTGATACCCCCTTCCTGCATTGTGCCTGCCTCCTTCTGCTAAAAATTTATGCTAGAGGGCATAACCCACAAACCTCTCATCTCTCCAGAGCTCATTCACTTTGGTTAGGGTTGGCATCACTTTCAGACATAAATATTCTTCCCAATTTCCCACCTGTACCTCTGTGTCTCACAGTACCTCTGAGACCAAGTGACCTTGAGTCCTAGCTCTGACTTCATCTCTTTTGCTCTTCCCCCAACCTAACCTTCTTTCTGGCTCTAACTTTTTTTAGGGAAAGTAGAAAACAGCTGTTTAGGTTGCCAAATACCTGGGTTGTTTGCCTGAGGGGTGGGAGAGACTGTTTTTCCTAAGGGCTAATATTGGGTCTGCATGGCAAGGTTTTAATACTGGGGAGGCTAGAGGGGTGACTTCTATGACAAGCTCCTAAAATATTCCCCCATGTCTGATAGAGCAAATGTCACACGACTCCAAGTCAAAGCCAAGCAATGACAGCTGTAGCATCTCTGTGATAAATGTATTTAAGAAGGGGCAAAAGTTACTGCAAATGCAGCTGAGTGAGAATATGTGAGACAAACTGTCCTGCTGACCCCAGGGTCATTGAAGGAGGAGGAGGAGGAGGAGGAGGAGGAGGAGGAGGAAGAAGAAGAAGTCCAGGTGCTGAAAAGATTCCCCTGCAGCCTGTGGTGAAGACCATGGTGAAGTAGGCTGTCACCTTGCAGCCCATGGAGTTCCAGAGTGGAGAGATACCTGCAGCTCCTGGACAACCCCACACCAGTGCAGCTAGGTGACCAAAGGAGGTTGTGACTCTGTGGGAAGCCTACCCTGAAGCAAGCTCCTGGCAAGACATGTGGATTCATAGAGAGAGAAGCCCACATTGGAGCAGGTGGTCAGGACCTATGACCCCGTGGAGCAAGCTGTTCCTGAAGAACTGCATCACTCGGGAGGAGCCACACTGGAACAGTTTATGAAGAATTGAAACCTTTTGAAGGACTCCATGTTGGAAAAGTTAATGGAGGACTTGACTCCCCTTGGAGGGACCCCATGCTTAAGCAGGGAAGCATGTGAGGAGTCCTCCTCTTGAGGAGAAAGGAGCAGCAGAGACAGCATGTGATGAACTGACCACAGCCCCTGCATCACTGGGAGGATGATGCAGAGGAACTGGGCGTGAAGCTGAGTCTGGGAAGAAAGGAGAGGACAGGAGGAGTTGTTTTTAAGATCTGTTTTTCTCATTATTCTATTCTGATTGGTTGGTAATTTTTTTTTTTTTCGCAAGCCTAGTCTGTTTTGCCCCTGACAGTAACTGGTGAATTATCTTTCCCTGCTCTTATCTCTACTCACAAGGCTTTCATTATATTTTCTCTCTCCTAACTCCCAGCTTTCTTTCTCTCCCTAACTCCACAGGAGGGTGGTGATAGAGCAGCTTTGGTGGGCATCTGGCAGTCTGCCAGGGTCAACCCACAACAGTTTATTCAGTGGCCTTAGAGCCTTTTAAGCCTGCAGAAGGAAAACTGCATTATTTCCTAGGAGCTAAGTCAATCATTTGTGGCTCTGGAAAGTTGTTCTGCCCAATGGCAAGTGCAATGATCCTTGGTCTTTTCTAAGCCTGGTTCTGACCTCAACATTCAGTATATTCATTGTGCTGTATGACTACTCTGTGGAAAACCTAATTATGAGAAGAGCAGTCAGGAACCAAATGAGCTCAGCACAAGGCCCAGGGAAAGAATACTTCAGGAATTTGAATGCTCGTCCGGCCCCCGTGCCTTCAGCCACTTCAATTGAATAATTTTTTCCTGCCTTTCTTTCCTGCCTAACAGAGAATAATTAAAGGAATTGTGGTTTTAGTGCATGTGTATATGCTTACCCATATCTATTAGCCATGAGTATAACTACTGCTGCCTGGTAGAGTGGGTCCAGGACCTTCTAGATGCTCATTCAGCAAGGTGGCTGTAAATCCCATTGGAAAACAGTGACTGAGTGAAACCTGTTCATTGCTGGACTTTTTCGATTCTGTTCTCACAGGGAGTTGTGTGTGGTATTTCACTGAAAAGCTCTGTTCTCTGGACTAGAATTAGTGGGAAATATAGATTATCTCTCAAATTTGTCCCTTTTTCTATTTGCAATGAATATTTTCCTTTTTAATTTTTCTAAATTCAAATGTAGTAAGTATATTGCTGAAACCAAGCTAAATGTTTATTAAAGTCAAATGTGAAGTAGCAGGGAGAATCACATGCTTTCAGGGCTACTAGAAATACTTTCTTTTGAAGAATAATGACAATAGCTACGTCTTCTTATTCCACCTATATTCTTCATGCGTGTCTAAAAGTGCCCTATGCACTGGTGCTTGTGTTTTTACTGATTTCTTTACAGCCAAAAACACTGGTTGGTGTTTTTACTGATTTCTTATCAGCAGTATTTACCTCTCAAAGTATTGAATGTTTCATTCCAAAAAGATGCAGTGGTAAAGGATTTTGGTCTTTGCCACTTCTTTCATAGCAGAAATAATTTCTTACATTATTTGCTAGCAAAGTAGAGAGTCTGTACATTTTTTAAACAGTAAAATTTCTCTAAAAGGTTGTATATTACGACCAGCACACTAACATTTCATTCTGTTAATTTGTTAGCCTACATAAGCTGTCTTTCAGGCTACAAACTGATACTTAAATGGCAAACAAAGGAAAAAAAAACAGTCTAGAGAGGTCAGTGCTTTGTATCTAATATGCTTTTGCAGTTTACTTTTGTTCTGGTAAGCAGATGCTTTGAAAACTGTTCAGCTGCAGTTCAGGCAAAGGTCAATCAGGCCAGTCAATATATAATGCAAAGATCCAAATCAATATTCTATGAAAGGAGGCTCAGCACCTTCTACCTAAAAAATGTCTAGAATAGAACTTACTTCTCAGACTCATGCTGTCCTGGGGGATTTCCTTCTTGTTCCCACTGGAGAAGCCCATCATCATATTGCAGTAATTGGTAATATTTTAACCACCTAGCCATGCGGTGAATTTCATGATGTAAGGAAGCATATTGATAACCAGGCTTTGCTTTTTAGTACATAAATGCTAGGGTGCCAGGCTTATATTTTCCACATAAAAGTTCAGCAACTATTACCTGCAAAAGGTGGTTATTAGGGACTAAGACTAGAATTCATCATAGTAAGTATGGTTATTTACTTTATACATTTATGCAGTGTATCAGCCACAGCTTTGACAGTGCTCTGCAATTTTTTTTTTCACATGAAGGCATTGAAAGCTAAGAAATATATTCATACCTGCTGTCAACAAGTGTAACTCCCTTGGAAAGCTCTGAGCCAATTTCAGCAGTGACGTGAACGGCAGCATAAATTTTAGTTCTAAATTAGTCAGAAAATAAGTGAAAGTGGGCATAATTTGCATGCTGAGGACTGAAAAGGGAAGAGTAGCTAGCAAAAAAAGTGTGCAATTAAGTGGGGGGGAGAGGAAATGGAGGATCTACTGGCATGAGTGTAGTGCGTCAAATTTGCTTCTGAATTCAGACAACTACAAGCAAATGTAAATGTTATACTTAATGCAACTAGCCATTTATAGTGGAGTGAACACACTTTCACTACCTCATTGCTCATTGCTATGCTAATGGATGGCCTGGAGAATGTCATGTCTAGGCTGGCATTCAGCACATGTATGTGCTGAATACATTTCTCAGTTCTCCAGTGAGCTCAGTAGTATGATTGCAAATATACTGACTCATTATGGAAGGGAAATCTTGAGAAATTAAAATAAGTTACCTTGAATCAGGGGTCTTTTGCTTAAAGCAGCCTTTCCTGTATTCCAGCCTACTTAGACAGATCATGGAAGGCGAGGGAGAGATGTCACTGAAGCACCACTTCTTTGGTACCTGCTCAAAGGAAATGGCCAAGAACTGTGTCATAAAGTGAAGGCAGTATTTGAACTGTCAACAGGAACTGCTCAGCTTGGGTACTGTCATGCTTCTAGGCAGCCCCTGGCCCAGCAGGATGATTCAGAGCCTCTGAGATAGGCATCTCCATTCCAAATACAATGGGTGGGGAAAGGTGGCCACTTCTGAAATAATTCAAAGCAGCTAGGAACCTTTCTTTCTCCACTGTCTGAGCAGGTCACTGAAACTCCCACCTACAAATCACCTGGGAAACCTCTCAGTTTTGATCTGAACAAGTGTTGAACCTCAATCACCTTCCTCCACTTGAAATGCAGAGCACTGAGTCGTCTCTTGAGAGCAAGCAGCTGATGATGGGGGGGAGGAAGAGGTAGCAACCACTTCAGAATAACTTCATTGTTTGAACACTCTTACAAGAAGTGGGAAACATGGATTTTAAGCCTTTCTTGGACTGAAGGGGTTTGAACTGCAATTCCTTTTTCCTCAGAGTTTATCCTATCCATCAGGCTAGAGAAGTTCTTCATTCTGCTCACTGCGTGAGGCTATGGAGCACAGAAAGAATAGGTAAGAGGGAGCTTGATTTTTCAGCCCATTGGTGAGGGCAGGCATGAGAGAGTCCTAAGTCTTGGTCCCAGCTGTCACTGCAGTTTAAGTATTCTTTACTGTTAATTTGTAATACAGGCACTCATACAGTCAAGTAGACATGGTTGACAGACTGTAGAGACTGTAGTGTTTAATTCTACCTGAATTTGTACTAAGCACCAAAAACATGAACGTATTTCCTGACTTTTCACACCCAGTGATAAGCACCTGAGACTAGCAGCAGAGTTGCCTAGTTAGGAGCAGAGTTGTTCAAGGCCTTCTGCAAAGGTAGCTGAGAGAGAAAGGAAATTGATGAAGGAAAAGTGAGACCATTCTTCATTCAAATCATATCCTGGAAGTGCCTGTTCTTCTCTGTTGATTACAAATTGAGCCTAGAATGATAATGTTCCCCAAATAAACCTCTTGGTTGAATTTAGTATTCCCATATCAAGGAATGTGATTTTTTTTTTCTCTGTTGTTTTTCAGTTTATTGCTGCTGGTTTCCTTTGTGTTCACCTCAGAATGGTGTACGCCTCAGAGTGGTGTACACCTTTGGAGAAAGATACAATTTATTTTTCTAAATGCAACCTAAGTGTCAAGACTGCTATCTAGCACCAACCTTTCAGGGTGAAGTGTGGGAGATTTTAAACCTTCCCTTTGCCCCAGGGAATTTGTGTACAGCAAAGCCTTCACTCTCACAAAACTGGCACAAAAAAACCAGACCCCATTGGAAAGATACTCTCAATAATCAGTCCTGAAATGTTACATCAGCAGTTCTACCTTCTTTAACGTCATTAAGTGCATCTTCTCCATCAAAGTAATATGCAGTTTCAAAATATAAAATGCGTTCATTATGTTGGGATTTTTTTCACCTCACAACTTTTCCAAACAGTGGCTCTCCCAAAAGGAAAAGCCCTAAAAAGGTAGTGACAAGATATGCAACACTGCTGTACTGCTGATGTAGTTTGTGGAGGGATCTGTAGTGAAGAATTCCAGAAATCCCTTTTGAGGTTCCATCTTACTTATTTTCAGTATTTCATGATCTATCAGGAAGACACCTCTTCTTATTAATGTGCTTCTGTAAGAAAGATTGTTCTCACAAGAGAGGGAAAAACTCATTGCTGTGAGAGTTTAAACTGGTAGAGTACTATTTAGCTAAAGATTTCTTCAAGTGCAAGTATTTCAAAGGGACCTCTGTATTGCAGACTTGGGCCATATAGGTAATTCTGGGACCATAAGGTCTTTGGTGGCAAGTAGTGAATCTTCTTACATGTTTCCAAAAGGTGTTATTTACGTCTGGGGCATCATGTTGTTATTGTAATAGTAATCACAGCAAAATCAAAATTAGGCCACTATAGATTATTTTCAATTTTTCTGAGATATACCTCCTAGGAGCTTTGAGTGGAGGAACAATGTTTTGTAACTGTAATCCAAAATATACACAATTAAACCCTGTCCCAGACAAAAGATTTTTCTAAATCAGATGTCTTCATTCCTCGCCGGTGGTCTAAATGGCCTGTCTTTCCAGCAGTAGAGCTGAAGGGAAAATATGGCTCTATAGGGATATTTTTCTAAATAACAGTTGCAGGGGAAATGGTGGCTGGTGATGAAGACTGTATTAACTTTGGGATAGCCAGTTTCAGCAAACTAGCAGAAAAAGTGCAAACACTTGCCATTTTTGTTTGGAAAAGGCTTTAGTAATAATGTCACTGAAATGACTCACCAGTGTTTTTAACGTTTTTCATTCTAAGGGCATGTTAATTTGTTAGTGAAAATCAGATAAAGGTCATATAACGTGAGTTCTGTGATGGTCTTCACATATTCATCACCATCCTTCATAACCATAATGATCCAGAGTAAATTATACACTCCTTAATTGGCCCAGGGAAGCTTCTGGAGGAGCAGGTTACAACACAGCTAACATCTTCCTGTAAGTAGTCTGCCATGTACCAGCACTTCTACTACAGTCTGAAAACAAAATTTGAGCCTTTTCATCTCTAGTGCCTTTAGGATTTAGGAGTTGTGCTTTCAACAGATATTCCTAGGATGATATATATCTTTGTAACTTTAGACTGACTGTGTATTTTCCCCAAAATATTCCAATTCTTGAAGTATCTTTTTTTGGTGATCAGCTCAAGAGATATGGTCAGGGTATTTCCCTGCTCATTTCACTGTATTAGTTGACTTTAGTCCAAAAGTAAGTAGCACTGACTGGAGAGGAAGTACTAGGGAAGAAGCAAGAATGTACTTATTTAATCTGTAACATAGCTCTTGTCGTAGACAAAGAAAACACAGATGCTCTCTTTGATTTACCTTAAACCACCTCCTTCTGTGTTACCTTTAAAAGCCTTCATGTGGATCATATGGATAAAAACTAGGGCTAATATCTTCCCTCCTGTCTAACTATCTAATTTAAATATGAGTTTGAACAATTATTTACATTAATAACTGCAAGTTAAATCAACCAACCTTGCCAGAAAAGTCAGAGAAGCAGCAAAGGCACCAGCTGAACACGATAGTGAATAGGCAGCTTCTCCCACAGCTTTCACCTCATTTGAGATCTCTTTCATACTGGCAGCTTCCCTTCTGACTGGCTTTTTTCTTTGTTCCAGTGTGTTATGGAAATGTTTAATTTCATTTAGCAGGTCTTGTTTCCTGTTTCTTATACAGTAAGTAACATAGCAATTCCTGTGCAGAGTGTTGAAAAGTTTACATTGTAACTGCTAGGATCAAATCAGAAGGAGACTTTCTAAGAATAGCTATTCCAAAAAGGTACGCTGATTTTATCAGTAATTTAGTAGCTTGTGTGCTAATTCAGACTGTGCTTTCATCTCAGTTATTGCTGTCACTTTGCTATTAAGCACTACAGTTGCTTTCTGCTGCTTTCTTTATGATACTTAGGTGTCATAGCCTTTGGCATCTCTGTGAATAAGCTTTGCTCTTCCAATCCCATAAAATTTGATATCTCTTCCTACTCTGTCCTAAACTGTCCTAGCACTGCACCTCCTGCCAGAGTTCCATCCCTACAGCTGCTCCACTCACATCCTGGCAACGCCAGCAGGGCTGTGCCTGCCGGGATGCGCTCAGGCAAGGAGGATGCTGTGAAGAACTGAGAGCCTGCTCCTGCTCAACGAGGGCTGCTCTTGCAGGTTCAGCAGTCAGGGAGCAGGCAGGGTTATCCCAGCAGCCTCAGGGTCACTGTAAAGGCAGTAAAATCCTGAAGCCAGTCATGTGCTCGTTGGTGTCAGGATTTAATCCAAAGGCTTTCTTTGGCTGGCTTCCACACAGTGGTCCTGAAGGCAGAGGTCTGTACTGAGGCAAGGTCTGACATGTGATCTTTCCTCTTCAGAAAGTTTGTGTTAATGAAATCTATGGGGTTTTTTTTCCAGGTGCAAGGTCACTTCCACACCATTTCTGTCAGTCTGATCTCTCCATATGGCTACATGTCTCACAAAAAATGTCATTGTTTCGTGATGCCATCATGCAATACAGATTATAGGTTCTCCAATGCCTGGCAAATTGATTTTGGATTTTAGGCCTCCCAGTGCATGGACATTTACATGAATTTTATCTACATACCAGTGTTTATTTAGTGTTTTTATTTGATATTATTATTTTTTACAACCTTCCCCCATTACCTTATTCACATCACTTGCTCTTTAGTATTTGTATGAGCTTCAAAAGATTACTTTTGTATTCCTCAGTCTATCTGTGATTGTTACAGCTTTTATCCTTGGGTATTACCCATTCTAAAATGCTGCTAACTTCGAATGTCAAGCAGATGTCTTAATAGAACCTCAGTGCTTCTCAGAGCCTATTTCTTCCCACTCCTTGTTTAAGTAAGTACACATAGTACTTAATCTTCCAAGTCAGTAATCTGGGTTTATTTTTGTTAGGCAAAAATCTAACCTTGCTGTACAGGTATTCTCTCTTAAAGAGAAGCCCAAATGCCTTACAATATAGTTCTATTTTCTTTCTACCACATTCACTCTTTAAGTGAGGATTTTGACACCTGTCCTTTTCATCCCGTTATATGGTCCTTTGTAGAGAACTGTTGGAGAAAACTGCCTGAAGGTCTGCAGCATCACTGTATGATAATATAAGCTTAACCCCTAGATCCCTGAATTCCTGTCATTAGCATCAATCTATATCTAAGAGCACAGATACCTGCTCTGTCTATAAATCTAGACATTAACTGAGATCCATAGCCTGCATAGTCACAGAAATACTGATATTTCAATTAAGGTCCCTATTTTAAAAACTCTTCTTTAGCAGGACACTTTCTTGGGAAGTCCATCTTAGGATAGAAGCACACTTGCTTTCTTTTCTCTGTCCTTTGAAGTGGCTTGTTTCTTGTGTATGCCTATGGCCCTCTTTCACCATGGAGAAAAGGGGATCTTTGGGATCAGCAAATTGAGAGCCCTGGTTTTACGAGCAGCATGCAAAAACCTTTCAGGGACTGTTTACAAAGCCAGGACTTTTAGACCATGTGGGAATAAATGCCTAGAGTGTGAAGATTCAGTAAATTAAAGAGTAAATTCAGTATATCAAGAAGAGATATAATTTAGTAGTTTTTATACAGAAGACTTTTTTAAAGATTATTTGGCCCAAAGAGGGTGTCAAATCAGTTCAAATTTCTTAGACTTGACTGGAAGAATTTCAATGCCTGTATCAACAGTATTTTCCCAATCCAGTTAAATTTGTAACAGCATTATAACCATTCTGTGACATTTGGTCATATCACAGCATTAGTATATGATAAAGGTAACAAATTAACACAAATTAACTAAGTTAGACAGTAAACAAGCTAGATTAAATAAATAATCAAAATCTGGGCTGCAATTCTTAGGTATCTTCAACAATGACATATAATTAAGATACCATAGCACAGATGAGACATATGCCAGATTCTGTGTGCTTAAGTAGAAAGAGAAGGGGGAACTTTACCTGACACAACTGCCAGCATATGAAATTATGACATTTTAAAGCATTTGTTCACTAGAGAAAATAAAGAATAAGAAGTGTTCTTGCCCCAAGATAGCACTGGAGAACTGATAGAAAAAAAGGTAAGAGTTGGGTTTTACTGCCCAGTGGAGAAAAATCTTTGTGCATGTTGGTGGTTTGATGAGGAACAAGATGCTGAAGGGAGGAGAATATGTTGTTCAGCTGAAGAGAGGCCTAACCTTCTATTTTGTACTTGTGAAAGAGCCTTTTCAATTTCATGATCACAGTATAAATACATGAATATTTATCTGAACACTTGCACTTTCACCTACCTGTTTGCTCATGGCCATGGCCTGGGAACGCAAGCTGGTGCTCAAGAGTGAATTGTGAGTGCAAAGCATTAACATTTCAAATACCCAAAGAACTGAAAATCACAGTGGAAAAATATGTTGGTAATACTGCAGAATACAAAGCACTGTATTACAGTGCATTCCCCAGATCAAAAGAAGCGCAATAAAATCAGCAGGACATGTAAACTTCTAAATAAACACCTCTAAAGCCTAACTTGAAAACAACTGAAGGTCTTTGGGAGTCTCTGAATTAGATTTGTCTTCAAGGAAGCTTATGACCATCCCTATCTACAGACAATGGCTTCATCTCAGCATATACTTTTAAGGCAACAATAAAAGCAAGACTAATGCTTCTTAGGAGTAAAGATTTGTGGTCCTAGTCCACCTGCTTCATGCATCACTGAGAGAGCATATGTTGCTTCCTGAGAGTTTCTCCTTTCAAGACTACTTTGATGCAGACTGCCAATTTAGTACTTCATACAGGAAGCTTGATCTAGAAACAGAATCATGAAACAAGGATCTTCTTTCTAACTTCAAAACCACAGTATATAGTCTGTATATATTCTATGAAACCAAGGACTAGAAAAATTGCTAAGTTTATGTAGTGTCACTGGACAGTGGTGAAGTTCCCTGCTGAAGATCTGGTGTGGCAGCAGTTGGTAGGTGTCCAAGGCTGTTACTCTCTGGTCTTCCCTTGTCCTGCCTACACTGCTAATGGTTTTCCAGCATCAGACATGCCTTTGGTAGGATTTCTGTCATCTAGTTTAGATGTTCACATCTGAACTTGTTACCTCGAGGTCTCTTAATTTCCAGTGAAGAAAAACACATGTAGTTCTAGGTAAATACATTTTAGACAAGTACCTTAGTAAGAAACCATTTGTTTCCACTGACTTTAGAGGGTGTTCAGATGACCAGCTCAGGTACAGACTTTGAGAACACAGGCTTCTGGCAAAATACATCTCACTCACTTTTTCTGTATGAATTGTCAATCATAGAATCATCTGCAACTTCAATTACCTGAAAATAAAAAAATGGTATGTCATTTTTCATTTTCTTCAATGCAGGTCACCCATATGTCCATTCTTTGGCAGCTATTTCACTTCCTAGTGTTGCCTGCCCTGGTTCTGTTAAATTGAGCACAATCCTTTTCATTGACCTTCTAGCAATTAACTGGCTCTCTTTATTACACCCTATTTTAATGTCAGCAGTTTTATACTAGAGTTCAATCACTTGGACACTCAAATGACTTCACAGGAGACTAAGAATGATAAAGAAGTCCCTTTCATATATTTAGATTAGAATTATAGTAGATAATTAACTTTAAAATACATTTGTATAAGTGAGATTTACTAAGTGCAACCAAACCAAACACAATTGAAGTTATTCCATTCATTACTTGAACTGTGTTTTTACTTTCTGTGTTTTCTAAGATATGCAACTGATTTTCATAAGATAACTTTTTTGCCTTTATTTCCAAGCCAAGCCAACAGGAAAAAAAAGGCATGGAGTTGGAAGGTCTCTCAGTTCCTAAAGATTCTTCATGTACTCCCATGTCTTTAGGAAATACCTAGTTTAACTTTGAGGATCAGAGCTTAACACATAAACTGTCTTGGAAGTGTAGACAGAAATGGAAGAAGCAGAAATGGAGGTTAAGAATTTACCTATTTTGAATAAGATTCCTTTCCCATTACTGGATATCAGCCACTTCTGGCTGCTCAAAGGAATCACAAACTTTTTGTTATCACAAAGCTTTAGATAAATAAAATGCAAAGATGCCTCTCACTTACTTTGGTGTCTTTAAATAAATACTATGAAAATCATGAACAAGCACTGTGTTCCCCATAATTAACCTAGTGTCCTTGCATGCTTTTGTAATTTTTTTTCTAGTATTTGTTGGACATAGATGGAGTGAGGAGAATCTTTATGAATTTTTCATGGACTTCACCTGAAATAAAGCACCCAAAGAGAAGTGCATTAAAAGAAAAGAAAAAAAAACTTAAATATTGTGGACCAATAGTATATTACACTATCTCTAGTACTGGCTTTCACCTTCTCCTCAAGAGAACATTAATTTAATTCTAGATTTATTCTAGTATATTCCACTTCATCCACTCATGCCTTCGTTTTCTCCCATTGAACTCTCTTTTGCAGCCAGCAGGAGTTCTGAGGGAAAAAAAAGACTGATAAATCAGGACCATAAAAGCCATTTTAGGATTTGGGAAATATCTTTTCTTCTGAAATGTCCATCTCAGTTCCTGTCCACAGGTAACACTGGCCAGCAGCATTTTGCAGGTACAGCCAGGAGTGGTATTTAATGCAGAGGTAGTCTTGAGGACATTAATACCTCTTGGTCTTGTTGGAAGTTCAGTTAATTGATCACCTGTGTAGCAGCTTTCATTGCTGATCTTCAGAAAGAAGTAGGCTGTCCTTAATTTACAGATGCACAGCATAAAAGCTTTGGTGGGTTTGTTTGTAGTCTTGGCTCAGCAATGTCTATGTTGATATGAATTTATGTCGGTGCTTCCTTTTATTATTAAGTCATAGTGCATTCACAAAACAGACTTCCTTATAAAAATCAAGCATGAAATTATATATCTGTTCTTCTACCACTGACAAGAGATAGAATATTGTCCCTTGTTGTTCCTGAACAATGCACTGTGGCTTTTTGTAACTTCATGCTGGCCACAGAAAGAAACCCTTTGGTTTTAAGACAAACCCAGTGCAAGCTATTTTTTTTAAATCATATGTTACCATGTCACTGAGATCTGTACATTCTATCATCCAATAAAGATTTTAATAAACAGAAATACGTACCCTCCCCTTAAAAATTTTAAAATAGTTATTAAAATGCACAGAAAGCTGCACAACAGATGTTTTAGAATTTTGTAATAAAATATATTCTGGGAGAGATAAGATAAAACATAATTAGTTTTCTTTATGGTAGTTTTGGGTTTGTTTTTTTTTTAAGAGACGAACTGAACTGAGATAATAAAATCATTAAAATCTTGTTTAATACCTTAGAATTTTTATCATGATCATTTCTACATTTTGAAACATTTAAAGATTATTTTTATGTAAATTTTAATTTGTCTGACTAAATGCATGTAAGTTCTCTACCAATGCTCATGCCCCTGTTGAGCAAATGGTAGGTTGTTTTTCTCATGTGAAGAAGCAGTTAAGCATCTTAAAATATATATCCTAACATGGCAAAGCAAACACTTAAAGCTCTACTCTTTTACATGAACACTAAACAAAGTACTCTTTGAGCATTACCACTCAAATAAGAAACCAGCAGTGAGATGCCAATGCTGTCTCTTATTTCTCATAGCCTCAATTAAAACAGCAGGGTTGTGTGGAGGGGGGAAAAAAAAAGCACAGGAAAAATAAAAAGGTTACCAGTAGGTAGGCAGGGTAGAACTGTCACTGTTTGTGACTCCAAAAACCTTAAATGACGAGAATTTAATTAATGTGATTTGTGTTGCACACAGGTATGTGAGGAGCTTGTTAGCCACCATAATTAGCAGGACTGGAGAGCTGGTGCTTTGTGGCAAGCAGAGTGTGAGGCAGCAGCAGTGGGAGCAGGAGCAGGGGCACAGCCCTCCTGCACTTGGGGCCCAGCACTCAGCCAGGTGGGCTGCAAGCTCCACACCTGCCCTCCCTTCCCTCCCATAAATCTGCCTCCAGGGGAAACCTGGCCAAGGCAGCCCGCTGCACAGAAAGGGTTAGCTGCAGACAGCTGTTCAGAGAATTCCTGAATCTTTGATTTACTGTGATCAATTGCATGATTAGGCTGCATGTCATTGAGGGTGGTGATTATCTAATGGGGGCACTGTGATCTCTGTTGTAAAGAAACTCTGCTGGGGGGGAAAAATTCACTGAAGACATCAATATGCATTTATACAAAATACCTTGGGGCATCTTTGCAACCAAGAGACTATAAATTAAAAGAGCTTTTTCTCTGTTAAGCCAGTGGAGGAGACATGCTTGCATTAGATTTATGTCAGAAAGTGAATCTTAGTGTTGGTGATTTTCTTTCAGCTAATGCATTTAGCCACACTAAGGTATGAATTCAATCACTGAGCTATTTGGGAGGTATCAAGCACAGACATTAAATAGGATTATGCAACAGCCGTCTGCAGTTGCTAATTAAAATGTGGAAAACAGCCAGTATCAAATTATTTTGTTTAGACAATTCATGGCTGGGTTAAGTAGTTCAGCTTGTATGCAGTGGTATCGCTCTTTGGTAAGACTTTTACAATTTCACAATGACCTGTATCATTCTAATATACAGGCTCTAAGTACAGCAAATGTCATTGTGCCCAAAAAGAAACTTTAAATTTTTGTACTGAAGTAGTATTTCTAATAAATAAATGTCCTTTTATTTGTGTGGTTTGGGAAATATATTGAACACAATTTATAGAGTCTGCACACTATAAATTATGTTCTCCAGTAGCTTCAGCTACCAATTTCACCTACATTTCAACAATATATTAGGGTCAATTCTTGCTTTTAGAAGATTTTCCTTTAGTTTAAAAGAAAAATAGTGAGCCATGATTTTGCTTTTAAATTGTCTCATATGAATCCTAGAGAATTTGCTTTCTAATGGTACCTTATTCCAGCAAAATTTCCTTTTGCAAGACTGAGTTCTAGTCACAAGTTGCACAGATGTGCTTTGCATGTATGCAGCCAGCAAGATCCAGAAAAACATTCATTCAATCCTGCAGCCTATTCCCTGTGATCCACCAGCTTGCCCCAACCAGGAAGCTGTAATCCAGATAAGTTGTTCTGGCAGTCTGTGTCCTGTAACTCTTTCCCTGGTGCCCCAGTGCACACTCTTGCTGCCCTGATACCATGACCAAAAATTCATCCCTCACCAGACATGCTGCCTGCAGCCCCTGCTAAATGCCACATACATGTGGGAATGCAACATGCTACAGGGACCACCTTCCTTTGTGCTTTTTTGCTGCACATTCTCCCACATCCTTGTGTGGCTGGAGCTGTATCCTTTGTTGTAGGATGCCCAAAAGCCATGAATCTCTAGTATTTTAGATGAGGAGACTCACTGCCGTATGTGCCACAGCTCTTTGCCAGTACATCTGAAACAAAAGCTGAGCATAGGGGTTGGATGGTGTGCACCTCAATCTACCCCTGTCGTGGAGCTAGGCCATGTTTGAGTTGTCTCACCAAAGCAAAGGGGTAGGAAAGCACTCCTACATGTGCAAGAGCACGTGTGACCACAGCTAGGGTTATGATGACCACTGTGGCTGCTTCAGTGACCAGCATAGGAGGTCTGGTCCATCGGTTCTTCTCACAGTTGTTTTGTTGGGTTCCAAATTCCTTGTTCCTCTAAAGAAAATATCCATTGCAATTAGTTTACTTCTCAAGCCATCCTTTGTCCAACTCAGAATTCAAGCAAGATTGGTAGGTTTTTTTTCATTAGGAACACCACTGAAATGATCAGCACAGGAGCACAGCTTAAAAAATTATGTTTCTGTTGTGACCATTATCCTTTAGAGCCAGCACCTGCTACAGAGGAAGAACTTCTGCCCTTCCATCTGCACTTCCCTTGCACTCTCATGAACAGATGATTTTGCATCCTTCTAACATTTTGACAGTTACCACTAGCAAACCCAAGTGTTAAAAACTTTTTAAACTAAACCTTGAATTTCACTTCACTATTTTGTGGCAAAATCAATTCAGTGATAAAATTGCAGCCTCTGCAAAGGAGTAAAAGGAAGCTGGACTTCTTCAAACTTATGAGTTAGAAGAAAAGATGGTTTCAATAACTCTTCTGACAAAACAATCTCAGTTTTAAGCAACATAGATTCAAAAGAGAATCTTAAAATCGATGAGCACCATGCTTTAGGAACTTCCACAACTACTGTTTTTCTCCTTGCATGAAAATGACTCATTAAAAGGACACATCAAATTGCTTTCCATGTCTGTGAAAGCAAACACGAACACAATCAGAGAATTTGCTAAACTGTTGCATTGAATGTGATATATAACAAGAGGGTTAGGAAGCTGCTCCATTTACATGTGGGAGATGGTAAGAGAAAAACACAAATGTCGATGTAAGAATAGGCAGGAAATTCCAATTTGCAATTATGCTTTAGTTTTTCTTAACAGACATTGCAGTTTGTAAAACAGAAAGAAGCCTAGTTTTGTAGTTCATGCTCCCAATTTTCAATATAATTTTCATGTAAGTGTACAAAATGGTTGGTTTCATGCCTTAGATTCGTTTAGGTTTTGTTGTAGTATTTTTGCCCTGCTTCCTACACAGAGCACTCATGACATTCATCTGTCTCAGCTGGAAACAGAACCTCATTTTTAGGCCCACATATAGACACAAAGTGAGAGTTGATGTTTATATTTAGTGATTACAGACTGCTAAATATAGAGATTTCATAGTAAAGAAGTCTTTTAAATGAAGTGTCATATTAATCAAAGAAGATGGCTTCTACCCATCCTTCTGTAGGTAAACCCCTAATAAGGCCAAGTGTCTGGACTGTAAAAATGGGAAAACTGGACTGTAAAAAGAAGAAAACAAAAAAATCTGCCTGTCTCTCCCAAAATCACAAAGTCCTAAAGGGACAAGGGGTTTTTTTTGGCTGAATAAAAAGTTGTACTGTGCTTGGCTTTGGGACATTGGCAAGAGCATGGCAGGCACATCAAAGAATGCCATTGCTTGATAGACAAACACTATCAGAGCATGCACATCAGCTGCACTCATGAAGCTTCTCTGTCCTTCAAAATAGCCATCTAAATCATCTAGCTGAGGATCAAGCTGAGGCTTCCCTTTCCCAAGCCAAAAAGGTTTCTGTTTCAAGCATGCAGAATTCATATAAAATATGGTGTGATTTCTTTGAAAAAGCCACAAAGTATTCATATTGCTCTACAGACTAGTAGGAAGAAAAGCCCTTAGGGTCTTGCTCCACACATTGTGGAAGGAGACTTCTCCAGTCCTTCCTCTCACCATTAGTCCACTTGGCAACATTTGTTTCAGGCTGTTGGTCAGTGAAAAGGGAGTGAGCTCACAAGGACCTGAAGACAAATGGAATCAATAGGAAGTCCTGGAAGGGTGTCACCTCTTGAAAACATTGAAAGTGTGTATTTATGGCCATGATTTCACACTCCATTTGGAAGGTGTAAACCTTGTGAGACTCGGGGCAGTTGTTCCTTATTATTATGTCTAGCTGAAAGCAGCAGATGAATCGATGTTTTAGCAGAAAAGGCTGTTCACTCTGGTAATTAAGGGAACTCAAAGGGTTAACCTATCAATAAGGGCTGTGCCAGTCAATTCAATAGCTCTCATTTTCATAAGGAATTCAGATGGAATACTCCACATGCTATTCTCTTCCAGAATAGGATCTAGTAATTCTGCATTAAAAATACATATGTCTTGAAGAAAATATTTTATTATAATGACCTATATCTGACCACATTTGTGATAATATTTTTCATAACACAATAATACCAGTGAATTTTACAACTTGCCAGGGGACACATGTTACTATCAGGACGCATCCCAAACATGTTCAGCTAGTTCAGCTCAGAGGAAACAATGGAGCTCACAGACATGGTAGGCTACCATTCAAGTTGGCAAGGTTCCCATTACAAATATTCCTTCTTTTGAATATCTCTTGCCATCCAAGTCCTACATGATGCATATAATTTGAGCATTCTCCTTAATGAATGACAAATGAAGAGCAATGTCTACAAGGGAGTTTCAGGGGAGCTGTGGGTAGGATCCTGCCTTACCCTGGGTGAGCATCTTCAGAGCAGGCAGTGAGAGTAGAGGCCCTGATCCAGAGATTCTTTGTGGGAATATGACCATAGAAAGTTTTGGTTCTAGGTCAAGAAGGGCACAACACCTCTCCAGAGCTGTTTAACTGCCAGCAGGATAAACCCTCAGATAAGTGTAGATAAAACTAGAAACTTTCTGCAGTTTTTGACATTTAAGGGTAGTACTGTAGAGCTTGACAAGACAAGCTTTGTCAGATTAAAGAGAATGGCATGGCACCCTAAATTACCAAAAATAAAATATGTATTGTTATATATTACTACTATATGTTTTCTACAGTTTGTATATGAGAAAGTATGATTAAAAGTCTATGAGAGACTGTTTATAAATTTTGATTGCTTCATAATTTTAACTCTGAGCAACATTTTTATCATAATTATAGGCTTTCTTAAAGCATTTATGCAGATTGTTTTATTCAAAAGGGGTTTATTCCATATAAACTCCACTCTTTTATCTCTCCATAAAATCAGTGTGTGAATTCCCAGCAACCACAACTCCACTAGACAGTCATCACATTAGTAGCAGAGATATTTTCAAACAAGACAATATTCCTCAGATTTTTCTAAACATTATCTCCTGCTTTCCCAGCCAGTGAGTGTCATGGTGATAAATAGTAATGATAATCCTGAGTAGATTTGTTACCTCTCTATGTCTCTTTAAAAGTGTGAGGAAGTTTGTTCTTATAATTCCCCTGTGATGTTCCTGTGTGCTACAGTAGCCAGTAGAGGCTGTGTGAACTGTGCTACAGTTCAGTGGAGGCTTGGGGAGATTAAGCCAGATATCCCACATCTTCAGATCAAGGATATGTAAGTCCAGGGATTTAGATGCAGAGTTTGTGTTCATTTCAGTGACAATTTTGTGTCTAAATATTCTGGAGCCCTACAAATCCTGGAATCTAAAGGACTTAGCAGGGACCTCAGGCTGTTTCTTAATCATTATTAATAGCCAGTTGATTGCAGTGTTTCAATGCATGTGAACAGCTTTTGAGAGCTGAAGCAGGGTCTGAGTCCATGACTCCCAGCTCAGATTGGCTCATATCCATATTTTGCCTTTGAAAAGAGGGCTCCAGAGAAAACCATCCTCTCTCCTTCCTCCAGGTTTTCTCACAAAGTATATGAGATGTCCAGCCCAGCCAAAAGCCCAGGACTTCTGCAGTAGCAAAAATCAGAGCATCGGGACACTTTGGAGGAACGTAAGGCAACAAACTGACAGCACGGCTGGACTTAATGCAACAGAAAAGCAATTGAACCCCCTGGGTGACCCAGGGGCAGTCCTGGTAAAGCAGCAAAAGTAAATCATCCTCACTGGAGGAAGAGCTGAAAGATTTGAATAGTTTCATAGAAGTCACTGTCTCAGCAAGCTATGCCTGATTGTGATCTACTCATCCCAATGATTTGAGAAGGAGCTTCTCCAGCACTGGAACATCTACAAAGTAAACAGAAGAAAATATATACCCCCATTTTGCATATACTGCTGGAGTATCAAATGGAAAACATACTGTCACCTTCCCCAGGAAATACAAATATATGATGTTAAATATATACAAAATATATGAAACCATTTCTGCCAATGACATAAAAATATGATCTTTTGGTACATGTGCTTGGATACTCGGAAAGAAACTGATTTCTTAAAGCTGTAACATGTTCTGGTGGGTTCGTGACAATGATGACAGTCTCTAAACACTTCAGTGAGGAATGTTAGGTTGCCTCAGTCTCTTTGAAGCTAAGCCTGATGCTAAGCCATGCTCCATTTTAAAGCACTACCTTCAATTTTATGATTTCATCATATGACTGGATTGCATTGCAGTGGGATAACCTAATCTTCACTCCATACTTTCTACTCATAAGCCACTTGAAAAACTGTTTTGCACTTTGGTCTTGGAGGGTATATTCTGCACTTGAATTGGTTTCAACTTCAGACCCTATTAAAAGGGGAAACAAATCTAAGACCTAACCATGTCCACCCCCACTCCAAAAAAAAAAAAAATTAAAAAAAATCTACACCATACTGAGAAAATAATTCCATTACTGTCTACTGCTCTAAAATTAAATGACAGAAGTAACACTAAAACACAAACAATTAGATTTCCCCTGTTGATTTTTATAGCTTGCATGTTACAGAAGTCATAGCTTCCCTCTGATTTCACTCCAGTATGGATCAGGCATCATTCCACAGCAATCACAGGAACCGAACCCATGGGAGACACAACTCTGGCGAACTTTGTTTTTCCTGTCTACAGCACAAACCCCATTTAATCCTGAAACACTAAAATTAGAATCATCTTTGTTTACATTTCCAATGTAGTTTTAGTAATTTTCCAGCTCTATCACTTGAATTTGTTCAATGATATTTCCACCATGAAAACGTGCTAATATTAACATTTGAAGTAATGGAATAAGTACAGTTGAGTGCCTGGATTTCCCATGACACTGCTGTTTTGTATTCCAGAGCAATTGTAGGACAGGCAGGTTGTCACTGGACTTAATTTCAAGACTTGATAAAACTGCTGCATTTGGGAAAAAATATTTAGCTGTGGCAATTACATTTTGACTTCTGAGGCTTGCAACTGTTTCATGGCAGAATGCTGAAAACAGACAGCTGTGTCTATGATGGAAAGCATTCATATAAGTATATTGGTAAAAAAGCAAACACATTAGAGGTAACAGAATGTCCATTTTTAAGCAGCAAGAGAAGACTTTTAATATCTATCAAGGATGGCAATACTTTTTTTTCTAGATTTGTTGATCACTTGTTTGAAAATAAAGGTGACGTTCTGCCATAGCCTTTCTTTGCAGGCAAATGGGCTGGATAACAGCTACAGGCATTTTTCTGCATGAGGAAATTGAATAAAGACAGTGCAGGCTCCTCTCTGGAGCCAGGGACCAGCCGCAGAGCCAGCCGCACTGCCCATCAAAGTCGCAGCTACAACTGATTCAAAATAACTCAGCGGCAATTATTGCGGAATAAAACCTTATTTCTTCTTTGTCGATGTGATCTGACGCTAAGCTGTAGTCAGTGTTGCCAAGGCATGGAAGAGACCTTACCTCGGGGCTGGTGCTTGGAACCCGAGGAGTCCCCAGGGTCCCCAGCGTGGGGCACTCCAGGCGAACCGCTGGGGGCTTTTCTTTTTTTTTTTTTTTTTTTTTTTTTAATCTGAGGTTTCTGAAGCGGCAACTTTCAGGTCAGAGCCAGCAGCACAGTGTCTACTGTAGTGACCCAAGAGCCCTGGTAGGGGCTGGGGAAGGCTCCGAGCCCCGCTGCGACAGCCGGGGGTGCGGCCGGGGCCGCTGCCCGCCGCGCTCGGAGCGGGGGCAGCTCCCGCCGGCAGCGGGGCTGCGGACATCCCCTTCTCCCCGAGCTTCCCCACACCTGCGGCAGGGTTAGCCAGGCTCAGGCATTCATTGTGCTTCTGCAAACTGAGTGTCGAAAGCCCCCGCAAAGCAACAAGCAAAAACCTGCAAAGGGGAAAACGCTGTAATCAAGCAGCAGAGCTCTGGGGATTTGGAGAGGAGCGTGGAGAGAGTTCGGATCAAATGGGATTTAAATGTAAACAGCAGTAACTGCATATGATCAATAATCACCCCGTGTACATTCCTCTACTCATTTAACATCAGCTAGGACACTGCAAATATTGCAAGTGAGTACTCGACAAGGAAATCAGCTGAGCGACTGTTTAAACTGTGGTTAATTATTAATATGAACAATTATTTTCAATTAAATGTTTCGTTTAATCCCCTCATATCGACTTGTCTAGGAAGCTGCATGTCTAGTTTCCAAAACGATAATGTGGGTGCACACTTATTCTGAGGAATTTAATATAATCCATATCATATCATTCGTGCAATGAATTATCTTTACTCTTCTTGCTTTGTCCTAACCAGCTGAGGCAACGAACAATTTTTTGTGTAAATACTTGTGACAGTTTTTTGATGCTAAAAGGAATTTTGTCAGGAAGGTCCCTCTAAGTACAGGGGAAAACCACATCTCGGTGAAGATACGAGTCTTGGAAATGTGAGTTCAAAAGGAAAAGCGGCTCATGTTTCTAACAGTAACTTCCGAAGAAATCAATTGTGACTGATCTTTTCCTGCTACCGCTCATAATATTTTGCCATGTCCTGGAGAGTGCCCTCCACCCTTTGCAGTGGCTCTGGGCACTTCATTGCATGGTCCGTCGTTCACCCTACGGAGTCTGTGCTTCTGCAGCTGCCTGATCCCTGCATGTGCGGTCTTTCCTTCCCCTGCCTCCTTTTCCTAAATCAAATCCCTCGGGTCCCACTGTAGAAAACAGTCCTCTGAACCTGCAAAGCCCCTTCCTTCCTTCCTTCCTTCCTTCCTTCCTTCCTTCCTTCCTTCCTTCCTTCCTTCCTGATTTGGAAGAGTGACGACAAGTTTAATGAATTAAGAGCCTTGGTTTCTCTGTACAAACGGCAATCAGACCCTTTCAAAAGCCGTCATATTTGTCCTTAATTTCGACTTTCCCAAGCACTGTTCTCATATTCCACTGTTTGAAATGTAGGAAGATTTAGCATAATTTGGAGGTCAGATTTCTAAATAAGCCTACTTTAAATAACAAGCCCACACGGGAGATTGTCAGTATCTTTATTTTGTATACAGTTTACACACTGGCACCGCTTTTTAAAACCCTATATGTGGGTTAAAACTCAATTTTACAACCCCCATTTATATGAGATGTAGGTTTGACATCTGTTTGCCAGAGTGTTTTGCACTTAGCCTAACACCCACTATTAAATGACAAAATTGTGGCAGGCTGTCAAAGCCAGCTGACTGACAGCTGCTCTACTTTACAAAAAAGCCCCATTCAAATATTTGCAGGGTTGAAGCTTTCTGTAACGCTGTCGCCATTCTCCCCGTTATTTAGCATGTAAAATATAAGTCAAAGTTTTAAAGCTGCTTTCCAAAATGTTGCCATTTTTCCATATAAAAAGAGCGAGCGGTGGCTGCTGGCGGGGATCCAGCACCAAACGCATTGGGTGGATATTTCGCCGGGTCCCCGCGTTCCTCCTATCTGCACAAACCCGATAAAACTGTCATTTAGCAGCGTTTCTTAATATTGCAGCTAATTAGAGCCGGCGTGTTATTGAAGTGAGAGCAAAAATCCACTTAAAAGAGAGGGGAGGGAGGGGGGTGGAAAAAGAAGGGAGGGGAATTTTCCGTGCAGGCAGAGGTACGCAGCCGGGCACGGCTCACAGCGAGACCCCCCCGGGGAAAGGGACGGGCTCTGGGGAGGGGACACCGCGGGCATCCCGGCACTCCCGCAGAGGTCGTCCCCCGCTTTTTGCCCTCACCTCCAGGGGTCCCTCTGGGCAGCTCTGGAAGGACGTGCAAGGATCGGCTCTAGCGGAGGGTGAGCGCTGAGCCTTGGCCGAGATGTCTCCCACTTCCAGCGCCACTGATGAGGATGTAACATTTAATTCAGGTCGTTAATACACGCCCGTCCGTTGCCCTGTTCCCCCTCCGAGCGTCAGTACGAGTCTGTAAAGGGCAACGGTGGTTGAAACTTAAAAGCAATCTGCTTTTTATTCCAACATCTCTAATGATTGTATGTGACTGAGCACCTCAGAATAGCTGACGAGGTAATCCCTGCATGCTAAGGAGTCTTTGCAGCAGTTGCTGGGGTTTATTTGAAACTCGGGTACTTCCCGCAGGTTTTGCGAGACAAGCAAGGCTCTGGCTGGCAACAGAATCGGAGGTTAATGTTGGGGTGGGAGGGGTGGGGGGGTATGTATTAATTTATTTTTGAATGAGGACTAGATCCACCCCCTAATAAAAGAGGGAGACGGTCCAGCTGTAGGAAGGCGGCTGCCCGCCGTGTCCGGCTCCGCTGGTCCCCCCGCCGGTCCAGCCCCGGCAGCCACGACCCGCCTGGGTGCTGCAGCCGGCTCCAGCGGCGGCCAAAGCCATCCCTCTGTTCCCCTCCTCCCTCCCTCTCTCCCTCCCTCCCTCCCTCCTTCCCTCCCTCCCTCCCCGCCGCACATCCTCGGCACAGACGGGCAGGCACACACCCGCACAGCCGGAGCAGAACGGAAAACGGGGCACTCTCAGCTTTACCTGAAAATCTTTAGCTGACTTTTGTCCATTTTAATAACCTCTATCGACTTGCTTTCCTAGAGAGGTTGTCATATTGGCAGAAAGGGACTGGAAAAGAGTGTTTTAGGGAGGAAAGAAAAAAAAATGCAAGAAAACTCACGGCGCTGTCTAGGAAAGGGGAGGTGATGGCAATGAGCGGTACAGGGCGGAGGAGGAGAGGACCCTCCGCAGCGATCCTGAGCGGAGAGGGGGAGGCTGACAAAGCCCGGCTCCATCCCGAGGGAAGGCCGGGAGAGGGGGAGCGAGAGGGCGGAGGGGGGCTCTGAGCCTCCCTGTGAAATCCAAGTTTATTGTCAACAAAGGAGGGTCTGGCCGGGCTCGCAGCCTCCGCGGTCCCGAGCTGTCGGAGGCAGAGTACGGCCGGGGGGCGCGGAGCGGGGTCCCTGGGCGGCCGGGGACCTCCAGGGTACGGGGGAGGGCAGGAGCGGGGTCCCGGGCGGCCAGGGGCCTCCAGGGTACGGGGGAGGGCAGGAGCGGGGTCCCGGGAGGACGCGGTGAGGGTCGGGAGGAGGCGCGGGGAGCCCCGCGGTGCCACACAGGTGCGGGAAGGAGCACCTAGGGGTGGCTGTGCCCTTTCGGGAGCCATCTCTCCCAGAGAAAGGGACAGGGGACAGTGGCCCAGCAGGAGCAGAGAGGCAGAAATGCAAGGTTAGAGGAGAAACTGCGTGTGAGAAAAGGAAAGGGGAAGAGAAAGAGGACGGAGGCTCCGGGCTCCACCTCCCCGCTCGGTGCGGCGCTCCAGCTGCTCTCAAACCAACTGCTCAATTCTATTCACTGCCGCGACGGAACAAAAAAGTGGCTATTTATTAGAATACTTGTTTGGTATTGTTCGGTGCCACACAAAAGGCGTTTCATTATGTTGGGGTGGGGAGAAAAGCCCCTTTCCTTTTTTTTTTCCCTTTCCTTTTCTTTTTTTTTTTTCTTTTCTCTGCAGACCGAAACAATGACTTGAAATTGTCTTTAAAGTCTTTTCTATCAATAATAAATTTCATTTTCTCCTCTGTCTCCCGCTCTCCCTCTCTCCCCCTCTCCTGTGCGGTGTGTATGTGTGTGCGTGCGCGTGTGTGTGTGAGGGGGAGAGAGAGAGAGCGAGTGAGCGAGGGAGCGCGGATGGTGAGTGTGCGTGTGTCGCCGGGCACTCGTGGCTCGGGCACAGCCGCCTGGGAGCTGCGGCTGGGCGAGGGGCGAGGAGGAGACCGCCGGCTCCGTGTCGCGCTGCCCTGCACCCGCGGGCACGGTCGGAGGAAGGTGTGAGCTAGGCTAGAGCAGAGGAAAAAAATCAAACAAACAAAAAAAAAGTAATAATAATAAGGCTGCCCCTTCAGATGATATGTTGGGAGGAGGCTGGAGCTGGAAGAGCAACTGTAAGTGTGCCTCTAACTTTTGAGGGGGTCTTCACCCTGTCTCGGGAATGGAGGAGGGGAAGCCGGCGAGGGGAGGGCTTCCAAGTTACTTTTGCTTCAAGGAGGGAAGAGCCGGTTGCAGTCACTGGGTTATCGGCTGTGACACGGATTTGGGGGGGTGCGGGTGTGGTGTGACAGCGTTTTGGGCTGCCCCCCTCCGCCTTCTGGGGAAGACGCCTCACTGGGTTTGGAGGGGGGAGGAAAGCGGCGGCCGGGCAGGGGCAGGGGGCTGCGGGAGGGCTGGGGCGGGGAGGACGCGGGGGCGGCGGCGCTGCCTCCCGAGCGCGCAGCGCCCGCTCCGCTCGCACGCTCCAAAATTAACATGTCGGTGCGCGGGTGCCATTTAGTGAAAGGTGTCTTGGGCAAAGAATCAATTTCGCTGTGACTGACCGGCGGGCTTGGCTGTATTAATACTGCCAAAAAAGGGGGAAATCAATAGGCAGAGCAGCCCTCAGCTATTACAACTAATGCCTGCTTAATCTCTCCCCCTGGGAGAGAGAATTCACATGGGCTCCCAGCGTTGCTACTGCGGCCGGGCTGAGGCCGGCTCGATCTTCCCAAGGAAAGGGGATCCCGGGATCCGGTCCTCTGTTGAAGTGACAGCCGGGACCTCTCGACAGGAAGGTTGTGCCCAGCCTCTCGAAGCCAAGCCCCAGCCCGGAGGTTAACGCTATCTGGCGTGGTCCCACCCAGGGTCTTACTCTCCGTCCCCAGCTTCAAAGTGGCTGTAGAGTTTCTCCCTATTGCTATAAAGTATTGGGATATTAAAAAAAAAAAAAAAAAAAAAAAAAAGGTGAAATGGATTTTCCCTCTCGTAATTGAGGGTGGTATTTGAGGTCGATCAACAGGCAATGCAGCAAGGTTGTACATCTATCGATCAGGGAGGGGACGCGTTTTGGCTGAATCTCTTTTCAGAAACAGGTGTTTAAACATGATAGCGGCTCCAGTCAATTAACCCATTAAAACCCCGTTTTATCGCATTGATTCCACAGACTGCCATAAAAGGTTATGTTTTGAAAGCCTCTTTGTTAAGGGGGGGTGGGGGTTTGGATGGATGGATGGATGGATGGATGGATGGATGGATGGATGGATGGATGGACGGATGGATGGATGGATATAGGGAGAGTAAATTGTTCCCAAACGCACAGTATCGGCAGGCAGTGAGTGGCCGAACTACCGTTTATTCCCAACAAGCCAGGCTGCCCCAGCTCTCCCCGTCTTCCCCCGCCGCTCCCGGGCCCGGCTCCATGGAGGGGCAGAACGGCCGCTGCGGGCCGGGGGGCTGACGCCATCCCCTCCCCGCCGTGAGCCGCCCGGTTGCGCTGACCCTAGAGCAAAAATTGACATATCCACCTCGGAAAAGGCATCTCCCGTGGGGGCTGCACTTCCCAGCCGGAGAGGAGGGGTCCGGCCGGGGGCGGGGGCTACGGCCCTGCACCGGCTGCGGGCTGGGTCAGGCTGTGGGTGCTGCTAAAACTGTAGCCCCAGCTATTTGCAAGCGCTGTTGTTCCTAAAACAGGACAGTCCATGAATAGCCTGCCTCCCTCCCCCCCCACCCCCGCTCCGCTCCAGCACCTTTTTCAGGTTTGCCGGTGTTTGCTGTAAATTACATATTTGCTAAAGGTGTCAGTAGCGGTTTGTTTACTACCCCACTTTACGATGACTACTAGGGAATCCGTTTAAGGACAGTGTGAAGTAACAGTCAGTAATTTGCTGAGAAACAGATGACAAACACACCTTTTCAAAAGGCAAATAAAGACGGGACTCCAGCACCGACCAAGTAACCGGGATTTCCCTTTGGTGGGAAAGAAACTGGGTTTTTCTCTTCCCTTCACTGGGGTTCGCTGTCTGCCTTCCCATGTCCAGAATGCTGCACTGGATGGAGCAAGAGGATCATGTATTTCCTCTGGGTACCTTTAATTTCCAGACCAGCGGTCTGAGATTATTTAGATGTTTCTAGTTTTGCCCTTGTTTGCTGTTTTCCTAAGTAAGCACTGAATGAGCGACCGAAAAGGTTTGAAACCGTGTCAAAGTGATGTTTTAATCTCATTGAAAGGTGTATTAAACGAGAAGATGTAATTTGTGTGGGATGTTTCGATGAAAGGAGAGATTGGAGTGGATGATACTTTCGCTCTCCTCTGAACCTCATGTCATGTTTATATTGAAGCTTGTGTAGCTAATCTAATTTACAATAACAGGCTGGCCTGCAAAAAAGAAGCTTCTACATTATTTAGGGTTTTTTCTTTCCTCGTTTATTTTTTTACACAAATTCATTCTGACTTGCCCTGAATAATACCTTTGCAATTTGGGGATAACTGACGAGGATGCAAACCAGAAATACTACCTTTATGGTGTTCTGAGCGACACGCCACAGCCATAACCATCCGGGTTGCCCTGCTGTAAATGGGATGCCGCACTTGGGCTTGAGAAGCTCTTTTTCCGTGACTGACATTTCAGCAGTTCAATTTTAAAGATTAACTACGTAATAACTCCGCATGTCGTTCTAGTCCGACAGACTCTCCACCCCCACAGCTCTTCCTTTTCCTTTACAAGTTTACGATTATAAAACTAAACTCTTTTAAAATATTTTTCTTTTGGTTGAAAGTAAATCGCTGGGTATGTTTTCTGTTCGTGGGGTTTTTTAGTTTTTTTTTGATGTGAGGTATTTTTGTCTAAAGGACCACTCGATAACTCGGCTGTAAAAAGTAAATTGCTTGGCTATCCTTTTAGGTAGAAACCCCAAAAACTGTGAAAAATAGGATAGTGCAAACCCTCATCTCCCGCGAGATGCTGTGCCATCTGATCAGCACATATTCCCGGTGTGTGCCTTAGTAATAACAATTTTTAAAGACAATTTTAAATTTGAGCAGACTTGAAAAGTACGACTTTTGTGTAATGTTGGAAGGTGCATTCAGCCTGTTAATCAGAGGGCGTTGTGTCATTGGAATGTTATCAATTACTTGTTCCATTTAACTGTAATTACTAACAAAATTAGACAAGGATGGATCACAATACAGGATATTCGTCTTTCGGAACAATATTGTGCTGGAAGTCGAGCTGATGCGTAGCACAAACATTTTAGAAAATGCTCCTGCTGGCAAAACTTCGTAAAGAGACGGTTCTGGTTTTTCTACCGACTGGAAAGTCCCACCGCGGGAAGGATCGGGGCCGTTCCAAGGCGAGGGGACACGCAGGATGTCCTGACGGGAAAAGGAGGGGGGAAGACAATCTCTGTTTAGGCGCGGTGTGACCGTCCCTTGGCAGTGCCGGACACCCCCGGCACACCCGCCCGCCGGGACCCGCTGTCGCCGTGGGGCGGCCGGCGGCTGCTGCGGAGATCAGACGTGCGGGAGATCGATACTACTTCTTTTAGGAGCAACAGAAATATAAAGCTTATTTTCAAAGCCAGTGAAAACTAGAAAGGAAGGAGAAAAAATAGAAAGGCTGGGATATACAAACTCTTCGGGAAGGCGCAATTTATCGACACTGTGGAGAGAGCGGTGATGCAGAATTCCTTTAGAAAAGTGGCTTCAGCCGCCCTTTTATCTGGCACAATAAATACATAAATAAATGGCAGTACCCACAGGGAGCGGCAGCCTGCCCTCCGGCCGCTTTGATTTTGCCCGGAGCGGGCTGGCCCTGAGCACGCCCTCGTGCTCCGTGTCGCGCCTCCTGCCCAGCACCCGGCCCCGCAGGGCGGGCGGCTCCCGAGCCGAGCCGAGCCGAGCCGAGCCCAGCCCGCCCGGCTGTGCGGGACAGCTGCCTGCTCCCATTAGAACTTCAGAAACCTTTCGGCCCCGTCCCGTACCACCCCCGGCGTTTCCCCGCCGTGCTCCCGGCTTTGCCCAGGGGCACCCCCGCGGGATTGTCTCAGTGTTGGTGGCCCTGGCTGCCCCCTACCCGCGTGCTCCCAGCGTGGCGGTGGGCGACCCGTTGGGTGGGGTGAAGACAGAGGGAGAGCGGCCTGTGAGCCACTGACCCGCGCCCAGGGCGCTGCGGGAGCCGCAGCGAGGTCCCGCAGCGAGGTCCCGCAGCGAGGTCCCGCAGCGGGGCCGCCTCTCGGGTCCCGCGGGTGCCGCAGCAGTCCGGGCTGTCTGGGAGCGGGGCGCGCCGAGGCGGACAGCCCTCACTCTCCTCACGCTTCCAGTTGGTTGGCACGGCTCTCCTGGGCGAAGGGGGGAGACATTTCTCGTCAGGGAATTTTAGCCCTTTCCCCCCCCCCCCCCCTTTTCTTTTTCTCCCTTCCCTTTCATTCATAAACCTGGTGGCTATAGACGCAGCTTGAATATTGACGTCTCTTCCCCCAACTGCTCCTCCGTTAACCCAATTACAGAATTCATCAAGAACTGTGTTGAATTATCTCTTTCCATACAGTATCAGCATTAGCCTAATTAAAAGCTATAATGTCTGATATAATGATTAAATCGTTAGCTCTGCTGTAGGGAAGCAATATTTTGTTTTCCCTTCAATTAGAAGCTGATTGAGGTTTTCAGAGCAGGTCAGCTGTGAAATTTGAATTATATGTGTGAGTACCGTTCACAGGGTGAGCCCCTACTCGAAAGCTCCAGAGATTCTCCATACGCTTTTACCCAGCAAGCTGAGAAAAGACAACAAAACACAGAGAGAGCCTGTAGCTGATTTGGGGCTGATGCTGTAGGATGGCACAGAACAGTTGTTAACGCTGCAAAAGAAAGCGGGACTTTATTCAGGCGCCCTTTTCCCAACCATTCCATCTCGACTGGGTAGCAAGCAGGTCACGTTGAAAGCTGTGATCCCCGAGTCGCCAAGTCACCGAGGCAGGAAGATGCTTCCTCTCTCTCCTTTGCCTGCCCTTTCTGCTCCCTCCCGGTTCGCTCGCTTTGGCCCAGTAATGGCACCCCTGTAGCGAGGGAGTGTTTTGCATTTCTTTCTGGATAGTGGGTTTCGGAGTGAAGTGCCAGAGGAGCTGCAAGCGATCCCCTCCCTCCCCGCCTCACGTTTCAGACAGGGCTGGCGAGGGATCAGCATCGCCTCGACCCGGGCCGAGGGCAAGGGAGGCCGGCGGCAGCCAGCAGACGGCGATCGCCGCCTGCTCCGGGCGCCCGGCCCGGCCCCGCGCGGGGGCTGCCCGGGGCTGCGGGGTGTCCCCGCCTCGGGGGCGCCGTCGGGGGACGCGGCCCCTCCGCCCGTCCTCCCCCCCCCACCCCTCACACCGAGCGCGGCGCGCCCCGGCGCACGTCACCGCTCGGCGCGCGCCATATGCAAATGAGCGCCCGCCGGCGCGCCCCCATTGGCCGCCGTCAGGCGATTTAAGGTTTTTTTTTTTTTTTCCGCCTCCTTTTCGCGTGGCGGTGGGTTCTCCTCTCTTCTTCTCCGTTCACCTGCGATCAGCGGATGCAAGTCACACACGCTCCCTCCCCTCCCTCCCTCTCTCTCTCCAAGTTAGCAGCAAAGAACAAAAAAAAAATGGGAGACCCCGGCCCCGAGGGGGCGGCCTCCGGGAGCGGGAGCGGCACGGCCCGCCGAGCCCCGCAGCGCGGAGGTTGAGGGGGAGACGTGGCCGGGAGAAGCGCTGGCCGCTACTTGTCCCCTCCGCGGGCACGGCGGGGCCGCGGCCAGACCTCTCGCCCGCCCCGGTCCTGCTCCCGGTGCGCGACCTCCTCTCCGCCTCCCCTCTGACTTCCCTGCAGCGTTTACCCAGCACACACCACACCCCCGGCCGTCCCCAGCTATTCCTTCCACCACCCGACTCCTGGGTCTTTGCAAGCCCGCTTTCTGCAGGGGAAAGTCCAAGGACCGCTCATCTCCGGCTGCAGCCCCGGCCTGCTGTACCCCAGCCCCGCAGCCCTGTCCAAGGACACTCGCCAAAGTGCTTGGCCTCGTTCCCAGTCCCGTGAATCGGGATCTGCACTGCCTTTACCAGGGAAGAAAAGCCCCTGGCTGCCCCCTCGAACTGGCTTTTAGACCTTCCTCCCGTCCCTTCAGTCCAGACACCCCCCGGCCGAAGGTGACACCTGGGCTGCACCTGGGCCAGGGGCACTCACGGCAGCAGCACAGCCTCGCTCCCTGCTCCCTGCCTGCCCACCGTGCTCCTGGTAGTTCGGCTGCTTCTAGGAGAAGGAATGTGTTTATTTGCCGGGGGTCAGGGGAAAGGGGGTAAACCCCACAGCGGGAAAAGTCCAGAAGGGGGCAGGCCCCGGGAGGGTGTGGATTAGCAGCTGCCTCTGCACCAGGGAAGGGAAAATTCAGCCTCCGGCACAGTTTCCCTGAACGTGAGGGGGAGGGAAGCTGGTGTGCATCCCCAATTCCCAGGGATAAGGGTGTGTTCCCACGGGATCCACTGCCTGGCAGGATGCATAGGACTCATCCGGAAAAGACTGCCCCACAACGATTCGACACATTTATTTGTCAAGGAGGCCTTTAGGTGCCTTTCTATCAAATTTCTGGGGAAAATACCATACAGCCTTGGGTGGATAATTTGCAAGCCATGCCATCTTATCTCGCAGTTTTTACTCCTCATACCTTCATTTGCCCATCCAAGTGGAAATGTGCTTTTCTGTGGTAACCTTCTCCCCCACTCATATCTCCCTCTCCCTCCCCTCCTATCCCAACCAGCTGTATTTTTAATACATAACCTAGCAATCACAAGGGCCTCCCTTGTTTTGCCATGGCAAATATGGCATCTTAAGAAACTATCAGCTGGAGAAGCGCGGGTCTGTTCCTGCAACGTCTCCCCTGCCCTCTCTGCACCCTTAGGGCTGGCTGGGAGAGAATAATGTCCTCCCAAAAGGAGGCACTGAGTTAACAGCATCACTCAGACTAAGCTCAAAGGCTGGAAGCAGGCTGAGCCTTCGGCCGTCAGAAGTGGAGAGGCACTCTCCTCCCCCCAGCAAACCCATATTATCATGACGAGTCTTTGGAAATGAGAAAAAAAAAGTCTAATCCTAGCCGAGTGCCTAGGACCGGTGCTTTGTGCACAGTGCATGCTTCTCCTGCAGAAAACTTCTGGTGGTAATAACAGTAATTGGGGGGGTTGCAGCGTGATCCCAGCCTTGGATGGCCACTAGGGTCAGGAAAATTAACATGGACCGTGAAAAGAGCAGGCACGCTGAGCGTGCCTTTCTCACCTGGCAGAAGATGATGGGGTGGCCCTTTATACATGCGTGGGCATTTGTGCAACGGACTTGCCTTTCCTATGGCTGCAATCAAAGCCTGCAGCATGAATTTCCATGTGGACTATTTTCTCCCCCCTATAAAAATAACTATAATCTCACAGGACAGCCAGAGCACAAAGGTAGTCTTTTAATGTTTTCAAGGAGAAAAAAAAATTCATACACCTGTACTTACTATATACAAAGATAACATGTTTCCGTGTGCCTTCTTGAGTCGCAGGTGCTTTTACCTCCCCTAGGACTAAGTGAAAAACGACTGCGTCCAGCCTCTTCCTCATGCCTGGGCCTGGCAGCAGTTTTAACACCTGGCAGAGACGTCTGAGGGGGCTCCGGAGAAATCTCCAGAACGAAGTCCCGCGGCAAAGGCACGTTCACCTGCCGCTCGCACGGCTGCGGCAGCGGGGCGGACAGCCTGGGCGCCTCAGCCCCATAAGTACTGCCCGACGGTCGGCTCAGCGATGGGCGCGCCCAGCGGGGACGGGGCGGCCCGCGGCTCCAGGGCTCCGTGCGGCTCCAAGTTAGCAGCAAAGAACAAAAAAAAAATAGCTCCGTTAAGGATAAGAGCGGGAGCGGAGGGGTGTGCGCGCGTCTGCCGGGGAGCGCCGGCGAGCGGAGGACACCGCCGACGGCTCCGCACACTCCTCCCGCCGCGCCAAGTGAAGCAGCAAGTTTGCCGTGCACCTGTTTGAGCAGCTCGAACCCCCGTCGCCGCCGAGCCCCGAAAGTGATTTGCGAAAGGGAGAAAGTTTTTCGCCGGCAGGGTCGCCGATCGCTCTCCTCCTCGCGGTTTTCTTCTCCTCCTTTTTTTTTTTTTTTTTTTTTTTTTTTTTTTTTTTTTTTTTTTTTTTTCGCACGGCGGTCGCTGCCTAGATACAAACGGGTTTCGCCTCCTCGCTCGCTCCCCGGCCTCCCGGGCTCCTCTATGTTTGATTCATTTTTCACGTCTGGCACCGGTGGAAAATAAAAAAGCTATTTGAATGTACAGCATGATGATGGAGACGGACTTGCACTCCCCTGGCGGAGCCCAGGCCCCCACGAACCTCTCGGGGCAGACCGGAGCGGGAGGCGGCGGAGGAGGCGGCGGCGGCGGGGGAAACAAAGCGAACCAGGACCGGGTCAAGAGACCTATGAACGCCTTCATGGTGTGGTCGCGGGGCCAGCGGCGGAAGATGGCCCAGGAGAACCCCAAAATGCACAACTCGGAGATCAGCAAGCGCCTGGGGGCCGAGTGGAAAGTCATGTCGGAGGCCGAGAAGAGACCGTTCATCGACGAGGCGAAGCGGCTGCGAGCGCTGCACATGAAGGAGCACCCGGATTATAAATACCGGCCCCGGCGGAAGACCAAGACCCTGCTCAAGAAGGACAAGTACTCGCTGGCCGGGGGGCTGCTGAGCGCCGGCTCGGCCGGGGGAGGCCCGGCCGGCGTCGGCGTGGGCATGGGCGTCGGCGTCAGCCCGGGCGGCGTCGGGCAGCGGCTGGAGAGCCCCGGCGGCACGGCCAGCGGCGGCTACGCGCACATGAACGGCTGGGCCAACGGCGCCTACCCGGGCTCGGTGGCGGCGGCGGCGGCGGCGGCGGCGATGATGCAGGAGGCGCAGCTCGCCTACAGCCAGCACCCCGGCAGCGGGGGGCACCCGCACCACCCGCACCCGCACCACCCGCACCACCCGCACAACCCGCAGCCCATGCACCGCTACGACATGGGTGCCCTGCAGTACAGCCCCATCTCCAACTCGCAGGGCTACATGAGCGCCTCGCCCTCGGGCTACGGCGCCCTGCCCTACGGCTCCCAGCCCCACCAGAACTCGGCGGCGGCGGCGGCGGCGGCGGCAGCGGCGGCGGCCGCCTCCTCGGGCGCGCTGGGCGCCCTGGGCTCGCTGGTGAAGTCGGAGCCCAGCGTGAGCCCGCCCGTCACCTCTCACTCGCGGGCCCCGTGCCCCGGGGACCTGCGGGAGATGATCAGCATGTACTTACCGGCCGGGGAAGGCGGGGATCCGGCGGCCGCTGCCGCCCAGAGCCGGCTCCACTCCCTGCCCCAGCACTACCAGAGCGCCAGCACGGGGGTGAACGGCACCGTTCCCTTGACGCATATCTGAGCCCCGCCAGCACCGGAGCGCCGGAGCAGGCACGGACGCGGGCACCGGCTCGGCCGCCGCCCCGGCCCCGGGCCGGCCTGCAGGACTGCGCGCCCCGCCGCTGCCGCCGCACGCTCAGCCCCGGCCCCGCGCCGCTCCTGCCCCGCTCCCAGGTTCCCCCCTCTTATTTTTGCCTCTCGCGCCCCTTCCCTCCCGCCCTCCCCGCCTCTCTCCTTTTTTTTTTTTCTTCCTTCCTTTTTGTACAGAAATGTTTTGATGTTCTTGTAATAATAATAATAAATAATAATAATAATAACGAGAGAGAAAAAAGGTAACGGTTGCTTTACTTACCTTTTTTTTTTTAGAAGGACTAGTTTATGAAACTAGTTTTAGACTGAACTTCTGTGTTTTATCGAGACTTTTTGTACAGTATTTATCATACACCCAAGAGACATAGAGCGTTTATTTGCAAAAGAGGAGAAAGAGAGCAAGGGGGGAAAGTGCGGCGAAAAGAAAAAATATCAATAATAAACACACAAAGTTGTAGGTGATGCCAACTTTTATACCGCGCGGAACCGCTACGATTTCAGTCACGGATCGCTTCTTGCGAAGATTTTTTTATTGACTAATTAACTCGAAGTTGATGAGGCAACAGTTCTCATTTATTACTCATGTACTAAGACAAATCCAAAAGAACACTTAAAAGTTTTTGTAGATATTCTCGAGGGCTTTTCGGGTTGGGTTTTTTTTTAGTTACTTGTTTGTTTATTTATAATTTTTTGTTGTTGTTGTTTTGTTTTGGAAGCTCCATTTTTTTTTCCGGGGTTCGTAAAACTTTATTGTATCTGGATATTTTTGTTTGTTTGTTTCTCTTTGATTTTTGTTTTCTTTTTGTATCATTTCTTGTAAATGCATTGTGAAATAATTTTTATTTAGGCGGCACGAAGGAAATCAGATTGTGTATATAGTTTACTAAAAAGCCTTTCTGCTAAACAGAAATCCTAAGGATGCGGTCCTCTTTTTTTCTGTTTTGATTAAATAAATTTCAAAGCGGAAAAAGTCACCTGTATGAAAAGAAAAGCTAACTGGCAAACATAGTGGTGTTTACCCTGGTAAGCCTGGAAACACAGCAGGGAAACAGATTTTGGGAAGGAAGTTTTAAGCAGCAGCGGCCAACAGAATGAAGTGCAATCTGCAGTAAATGTCGATGTTCCCTAACCTGTGTAAATCAGAAGGGGTGAAGGTAGATTTATTTTAATACTCGTTCCTTGCTCCAAGGGAAGGCAGTTTATTGCGTTACTCTTCTAGCCGTGACCGTTCATTTTGTGGATTTTAGGGCTGGACTGGTGGTCCGGACCTTGCCGGAGCCTTGACTTTTCCCCTGGGGGGTGACCGGGCGCTGCCCGCCCCTCTCGGCCGGGCCCCCCCTCGGCCGGGAGTTCCCGGCGGCTCGGGGACAGCCACGGCCCCGGGAGCCGGGGGGACACCGGCCAGCGCGGCGCTTCCCCCTAACTAACACCATGGAAAGTGAAAGGGCTTCTTTTTGCGCGCCCCGAAAAGAGAAGCGACCTCTAAAGCTCACGCCCTAGAAGCAGTCCCGTCCGCCCGGAGCATTCCGGGGGGCGAGCGGCAGCGGCGGGGTCACACCTTTCTCCCCCTTCCCCATCCCCCGCCCCCCGTTTTTAGCGACTGGTGCGAAAGCTGTCGAGCAAAACGATGCGTGTCATTTCATTGCAGAATGTTGTTTATTGCTTCGAGATCTAATTTAAATTCTTTTTTTTTCTAGCTGTTGAGAGATACTTTTCTATATGTTAGAATTAAAAGTTTGCTGTAAACTACTGTAGCAAATGAATTTTTAAAGTAGTCGTAACTGCTTAAACGAAAGGAAAAATAATTAACTTTCAGGAGTTCAATGTCGATCCCAGCAGGCTGTAGGACTGTTCGTCTTTTAGCTCTGGTGAATAAGCACTGCATCCGTCCAGGAGTGGGGAAGTTTTAGTTAGCTAATGAGGAGCGGGTTTGGTCCATCTTAGCGATTGCACTTCTATAATGCTGACATGTCAATTGACATACATAACTCTTCGGACTCCTGTCGATAATTTTGTATGAATCACTCATACTGAACGCAAAATTTTCATAGAGGCTGTCCATTGATTTCAGCCCAAAGTTTTGGGGTTTTTTTTCCCCTTTCCTTTTCTTAACTATTCGAGCCTTTATTAAAATGGAGGAGTGTGAGGGTTCAGACAGTCAGCAGACGACTTTTGGAAATGCTCAGCGACCAAAGAGTGCATACAGAAAACAGGAACCTGTAGGAAACTTTCTGCGGTGTTGATCACCTCCAGCCACCGTCCTAGATGAGATTTTAAAAATAGCTGTACCTTTAGGTATGCAGATTAAGTTGGGTACCTGTTGAATTGTTTCTTGAAACGTGTTGTCCTTCATGTGCATATTCTCGCAAATATCTGTACACACCATAGATAGCATCGTGACAGAAGAGAAGTGTGTGTGTGTGTGCACATGCAGACACATACACGTCTGATGCACCCTTGTTACGTTCCTTTTTCTTTAAGGGTCATAGCTTTTGAGAATCACATTTAATGACAATGTAGAATAGAAAAATCCCAGCGAGACGATTCTGTATCGCTGAACACGACTGATGGAACAGGATTGGAGCGGTCAAGGGAGAAAAGCAAGTAAATATCTGATCATTTGTGTCCAAACAGCAGAAATACTATGGGGAAGTGCTTTAAAAAATTATAGCTCTCTAAATTAGCTCCTTTTAATGAGTTTTCCCTCCTACCATCACAATTTAGCGGCTCAATGGCGTTATGCCTAGAATAATAGGAATACCTGCACTTTCAACACAAGGGGATTAAAGAGACCCAATGTCGGCTATATTCAAATAAGCTTCAAACACCCTCAGCCCGCCTTTCAATGTAATGAAGTTCGTTCTGCAAATGTCCACCCCCCCCCAAAAAAAAAAAAACAACAAAAAAGCAAACCTTCGCCAAAAACAACACAAAACAAAACAAAACAAAAAAAAAAAACCAAAACCAAACAAAAGAAACAAAAGAAAAAGAAAACAAAAAAATCCGAGCAACCAAAAAAAAAAAAATTCAAACCCCATCTCCTCGAAATACCAAAAAACCAAAAAACTATCCACCCACCCCATTCCCTTGAGACACCATCGGGGTAGAATTTTTTTTGCTGTTCATGGTCTATTGGTTGGTTTGGCAGTTCAATTTAATTTGAGTTAAACTTCACACTTGGGTATTTAAACAAAACAACTTTCCTAGGCAGATGAGTTGGGGTTAGGTGCAGTAACATAATTATGTCTTCGGGCTTTTTGCTATGAGAGTTATATATAAGAGAATAATTGAATATGCAAAACTAAGAATAGGTTTAAGCGATTTATGGTTTAAGTACATTACATCTAAAATTGTATGAAATGTTCCTCCTATAGCATGATTGACAGAGCTATTAAAATCACATATGTGGAAGAATTAAAGCGAAAAGTCATCTCGTTTTCAGTAAAAGGAAGGAAAATCCAGGGAGTGAGGCGAACGGGAGCGGGGCCGAGGTGCCTTCTTTGCAGTTAGGCTGCGGGTAGCGTGGGGAGCTTGGGGTCAAGGCCCCCCGTGGGCCAGAGCCCAGCGCCGCGGTCACCGCGCTGCCGCGGATCCCTGTGCCCCGGGAGGCAGGGGGACAGGAGGCACACACAGATAACAGCTTTGATCCGCTCCAAACTTCGAGCCGAAACACAAACTTGGCCTGAACTCCACAGCTCTTTTCCCAACGGCTTTTCTGTTTTAAAAAACATTTCGCCTCCCCCCCCCTCCTTCCTCTCCAGCGTGCGTGGCTCACTGAGCTCGTGGGAGTGGCGCTGGGCCCCGGGGAAAAGCCGCTCCCTCCAGCTCCACTCCCCCGCGCCCTCAGCCGGAGTCACATCGCAACAAGCCCCGGGGGGAGCACCGGTGGGACGGCTCCGAGCCGGGAGGAGGGCACACGAAATTGTCCATGAAGATAAAAAGAGGGACGATTCCAGAAATCAGACCCAAGGCGCCCGTAGGGCCACAGCGGGACAAGAAGCTCCGCGAAATGCTCCTTGGTAGGGCGGGGTGGGGGGTGGGGAGGACCCTCCCTCCCAGCTGCGCCACATGCAGGCGACATCAGGCCGGGTCACCTGCACGTCTGACGCGATTACAGCATTTTATTATTACGTGTAAACTGCCACGGAAGGGGGAAAAATCTATAAAAGAAAAAAAAAGCACCACAGCATCACACAGACACGCTCCCCCGCGCCGAAAACCAAACCAAAAGGCTGATCTCAGCATTGCTGTAAAGTAAAACGGAGCTAAAAGACGCGAACTGGCAGGTGTCTGTGGGTTTGATGGGTTATCTGGACGGGATGCTCTCCCGGGGCTGGCGCCGACGCTCTCCCACGCCCCACGATTTCCCCGCCTTTCCCGGGCACTCACCGACTCTCCCGAGCCCTTTTCTGCCCCTCCCTCCCCCTTCCAGCACACTTTCTGTCAGCTCGCCCCAGTGATCTCCAGATCTCCCCTTCCCTCCCGCACTCAGCATCACGTGGGGAGCGCCGGGACGGGGCAGTCCCGTGGGGGCGGACAGCGGCAGTGTGTCCCCGTGTCCGTGTGTCCGTGTCAGCGTGCAGAGGGCTCATCTTGCAGGAAGGGCCCTCCTTGCTAAGCCAATCCCCCCGGAGTCGTGGAGCAGTGGGCCTGGGGGATGTTGTTTGTGGGTGCGAGCGGCGGCCCGGGAAGCGAGGTGCCCCCGGTGCCGTCAGAGAGGCTGCAGATGAATGATGCAAGAGGAAAACGGGGGTGGCAGGAGGGGAGAGGGGTGAGAGAAAGGGAGGGAGAGCGTGGGGAGGAGGGGGGGTGGCGGTGTTTGGAGAGCGAGGGATTAGCGAGGAGAGCCCTGACCCCGAGATCAACGGCCAGTCAAACCCGTTTACAATCAGCCGGCGGAAAACCGACGGCTCCCGCTGCCAGCCAGCGGCCGGCCGGGCAGACAGCGAGACCCGACCCCCCCGCGGAGCGAGTGGGGTCTGGTGGGGGAGGCCCGGCCCTGCTGAGGGGAGAAGGGAGACGCCACAGTCGGGAAGGAGTGAGAGGAGAGGCCCCAGCGGGAGGCCGGAAGGCTGCGGTGCGCCCCGTCTCCCGACCGCAGCCTTCGAGTAGCCATGGACGAGTAGGAGAAGAAGGGAAGGAGGGAGAGTTCCAGGCGTGAGGGGCGGGCCGAGTTATCTGGGAAAAACAAGAGCATTGCCGTCGGCCGGGAAAGGCCGCTCTTGAGCTCCACACGGGACCCTCCGGGCTGGGCGGCCCCAAAGCCCGGCTCCAGCCGTGCGTTCACCGGCGGGCGGGCGCCCTCCCGGACCGCGAGCCATCTGCTGCGGGGCGGGGGGTGGCACCGGGCGGGGGACAGGGCCCCCGACGGACCGCCGAGCGGGGCCAGCCCTGGGCACCTCGGCTGCCGCTCCGCGCCCCGCGGGAAGCGGCGCCGCCGCTCCGCCGTGCTGCGCACACCACGCACACAGACACTGCACGGCGCGGGAGGCGACACAAGCGATCTTCCCCTTCTTTGGTGGGGGGTGGGGTGATGGGGAGTGAAGCAAGCTGTCCCTCCACCTCACGGCATTTTGGCTCCTCCCCTTCCAGAAAACTCAGCACCCCAAAAAGCGAGGGTGCTGGGTGGTTCGGCGCTACCCCACGAGAAGCACCGAGCGTCTCTGTGCACATCGTCCGAACCGAAGGGGATCGGAAGCCAATGGTGCTTGCCCGGTTCAGAGACACCCCGTGTGAAAGTGCCGAGAAACCTGCGGCCCCACTCTGCAAAACGCGGCTGTGTCGTGCCCCGCTGCCCTTCCGTGTCCCCAGTGCCACGGGACTCACGCAGCTCCGCAGAGGGCTGGCAGCCAGGACAGCCAGGCTGGGACTGGAGGGTGCTGGTCAAAACTAAGCGGCTCTCTGTTTGTTCTGAGGTTAGGGATGGATGCTGCTTTCCGTGGGGAAACTGAAGTTTGAGGCAAAAGGTTTCACACGGCCGAGAGGAGTCAGACAGCCAAGCTTGGCTGGAAAGTCACTTCTGAAGACGCAAGGGCAAAAGAAAGACAGAGGAGACAAAACAGAAAATGTGGCAGGACATGGTCTGGCAGAGCTCTGGGCGGGGAGGCTGGTGTGAACGGAGTACCTGCAGCGAGGGGCGTGGGGGAGCAGTGGGAGCCGGCCCGCTGCCCGGGTGTAGGAAGGATAACAGGTTGTGGGTGCGGAGTGGACACGGCCTTGCCTGCCTGCCTGCTGGCTCCAGCCCCGCAGTGCCTCTGCTTAATGATGTCAGGAAAAGCTGGAACACTAGGGCGGCCCCGAGTAGCATGACAGCTGGCAGAAGAGCTGGGGAACTTGGTGTGCAGGTACAGATGTAATGGGAAGCTTTCTTTGGAGGCTGAAGCGAAAGCCCATTGACTTTTGCATGCACAGAACCATTCTACTGTTGGACGAAAGTTTGCAAAAGTAAAGATTAACAAACTAAATTTTGGAGGACCTTGAGGATCTTTGATGTAACAGCAGTGTGATATATGGGGCCCACTCTTGTAGCTGCATGGCCAAAATGCTAGCAGGAAACCTGGAAGTCCTTCCCAGTCTTTATGTCTAAAACCAGGAGATGCCTCTGTAGGACAGGCAAGAAATTAGTAGCTGACTGAGGTGAACCACACCACTATATGTGCCATCAAAAAGTCTGGAAGTTCTAAAGTGAAAACCCCATCCCTTAACATGTCCGGAGCTTGTGGTGAGTGAGCAGCAACCCCCAAGGTAAAGCACACTGGTGCCTGGCTTTGGGGTGGAAGCAGCCGTGCTTTGTGACAAAGGACGCACACCCCACCCCCAATTTACAAAGCCTTGGGTGCCCCCGTGCAGTTTCATGCCTATCTTTCCTAGATGGTGTATTTCTCTGAAGGGAGGAGCCTTCAGAAAGGTCTCGTTTCAAGAAAGTAATTCAAATGCTTTAGCACGGCCTGTCAGGATGGGTTTGGGGGTAATATGCTTCATGCTTGGTAAAATCCTATTGTCCACGCTTTCAGCCCGGACACCTCTCATTGATTGGGAGAAGAACGTGTGCCACGGTTAGCTGCGGCTCTCAGATAGAGGGACTGTCCCTCCGAAACCTTAAAAAAAAAAAAAAAATGTGAAGGACAATAAACCCGAGGAGAAGCAGGAGAGCATCTGTCCGTGGTCAAACAATTGGGCAAGTGCTAGAGGGTGAGCTGAGATCCGAGTGGGAAAAGGCGGCTTTAGCCCGGGGCAGAGCAGCGTGGGCTGAGGAAGTGCGACCGACACGGGGGGAAGGACAGGAGTCTGCAAAGTGTGCATTTAGAGAAAGAATAGCTTTCACCGGGAGGAGGTGAAATATAGTTTACCAAGGCGTAAAACTCCATAGCAACTAGGAACTAGTGGTGAACAAAGGCACCATACATCCAAGGAGGGGAGTGAAGTTGCAGGAGGGGTGCAGAGGGAGTAGGGAGAAGTTTATTTCCTACCCAAAGATTGTCTCGCACAGATTTCAGAAGAGTTTGTTTTGGTGTGGTGGTTTTTGTTGTTGTTGTTGGTTTGGGGAGTTTTTAAAAAATCGCTCCGATGCGGAAAAATTCTATGGGAAGATTGTCTTGCTAAAACCACTGGTGAGTGGATAGTTCAATCCTAATCAGATTAGAAGAATGAATGGCTGTGCAGTTTTGGAGCTACAAACACAGGAAAGACCTAAAACCCCAAGCACGAGAGTTCAAAACGAAGTATAGACACGAAAACACAATTCCCATCTGGTGAGGAAAGTTCTGAGACCATCTACATTTCAAACATGGTCTCTTCTTCTTTCCTTGTTCACTGGCTATCTTTACCTTTTGAAAAAATCTCGAGTAATTCCTTGATCAAGTGATCAGGTTAACGTTCCATATTACCTTTTATTTTACCTGTAGGTAGCAGAAGAAAGAAAAAGGGTTTGCTTTTGTTAAGGGTTTGTTTGTTTGGGCTTTTAAATTATCTGTGCATTATCAGTCTTACCTTCCCCTAAATGGCTTTTCAGTCACAGGGCAGGCGAAAGCTTCGTGGTTTGTCATGGTCTCCCTCCCTCCCTCCCCGATGACAGAATGTAGGAAATAATGCAAGCCCCAAGAGGTTGTGCAATCGAGTCACTGTGAACATGGGCATTTTCTACCTTGAAAAACCATGAAAAGGAAAACTAAGCCGGAAACGTCTTTTAAAATACACAGCTGTAAGTGAGCTCAAACCTACATGTTTTAGGACAGAGTACAAATAAGGGAAGCATGGAGTTTAGCCTAAAAATCTCCTCAGCAGTGTTTTGAACAGCCATAAGAGTGAAGAGGGATACGGACATGGATTGCATTTTCCAAACGGGAAGTTTCTGTGCTCTTGTGCCAAACAATTACTTACGTGTCTTATGGAACAGTCGAGAACGAGGTAATGGGAGCAGAAGATGCATTTCTCCCTCCAAAAGCGCTTCTTCCATTCATCTTCCTCTCAGTTTCTAACTTTCCAGCAAGGCTGAGGAAATTTCTGCTATGCCTCCAACCAAAATGTCCGTTTAGCCGACTAAGTTTGGGTGACAACATAGGAACAAATAATCTCCTATTCGTTTTGCTTTAACTAAGCAGCTGCAGGGAAAAGTTCTGCCTGATTTTCCCGAACATAGCAACATCCCAGTTTTAGGGGCCACAGAGCAAAGCTGACTGGATAAGAGACAAGCTGATCATGATGAATGTGCCACATATCCACATATTTAAGAACAGGAAAGCAATGAAGTGGCATTATTGCAAAAGGCATCCTTGTGTGACCAAACGAGCCCAGTTTTGTACAATTTGGTAGAAGAGTGCTATGTAGCTTTGCTATTCAATGGGCAGTTTCAGGTAGATAAAGTAGATGTGTCTGTGCGTCTCAGACATGTTTTATATATTTTATAACGTCTAAACGATGTGTTCATGTTTTCACGGTTAAGTGTTCCTATTTAGACGTCTGGATTTATCATCTGTCTTAAGGGAGCCTTAGATGTTCAATAAGAGAAAATACTGCATTTGAAAGGTAAGCCATTTGTCATGAAAATGGACGAACTCAGAGTCCGTTGTTTAAAACACAGTCTCTGCTCCTTAGGATACTCTTGTTGATCTCCTTTAACAAGGAGACACATTAAAAAATAAAAAATGTGTAATAAAAATCAGTGTCTGCTTCACAAATATATGCAATGACGTCATGTCCCTGGGAGCATCCCATCATACTTTCCGGAGGTTTGCTGCAGAATGCAAGTCCCTCTCCATACTTACATGGCTGCACACCAGATTCAGGTGTGCACCGTCGAGCCGAGGTGTCTTGCCGCACCTGCTAGTTTTATTCTAACATTCTCATTGCCTAACAGGAAGAGGACTCTCTACAGGCACGAAAATTGAGTGGAAGTATGGAGAAAATCAGAGCTAAAATTCACATAGGATCGTGTTTTTCTTTCGTGGTGCACGACATAATTTCTAAACAAATGAAGAACGGGCAGAAAAAAGTATTAGAGAAGTTCCGTTTCTATTCTGTGAAAGAGGTGGACAACATCTGGAACGGAGCTCTTTCCCTCCATGAGCATCAGATTGTAAGCGCAGCCGCAAAACCCTTGACAGGGAAACTTGGGCATTCCCTCCGCCGGTGCGCACGCCTCGCTCAGCGAGAGCACCAGGCTCGCAGGGATCTCCAGTGTCTCTGGAGACGACAAACGGAACTCTGAAATGCTGATTTTAACAAAACTCTGAGAGTTTGCCGTGGAAGACGTTTGCCTTTTCCCTACGAAGAGGGAGAAAAAGATCTTTCTTGCGGAAAGGAGGGTTGGAGGCAGCTGCAGCAGAGCTCCCTGCCGCTCTGCCTCCAGCCAAAGGGGCTGCAGATCCCAGCCGGGCCGGATTTCAGAGGCCATTACTGCCAAAATCCACCCGATTAGACAAGCCAAGTGCCAAAAGTCATTTACCGAAGCCCAGGACCCGGGCACAGCCCCTCTCACCCCCCCGATAGCGCCAAATAGTTTGTCACAGAAGGCGGTGTGAGCGGCCCCTGCGGCCCCGCCACCCGGCGCTGCTGCTGGGCCGGCTCAGGGCTCCCCCGGCCCGCATTCCCGTGGGGAGCGGCATCCTGCCCTCCGCGGGGACAGGCGGCCGGCTGTGGGACAGGCGGGAGAGCAGGAGGTCGGGGAGCGTTGGCCAGGATGGGAGCGGGGAGCCCCCGTCCCCGGGGAGCGGCTCGGCGGCCGGGCTGTGGCGTTGCCGAGGAGATAAACGCCTCTTGTCCCTGGAGAGGGGACACGGCACAAAGGTTCACCTGGCGTGGGTCAGGGAACCGGCGGCACTCCGCGCTCCCCGAGCGGGACAGGCGGGACTGGCCCCTGGGATTCAGCGGGGGGTGAATCCCAGAGAGCCCGGGAGCGTCTCACGGGCCAGCACCGACTGACCCGGAGCCAGGCTCGTCCCCAGGCTTGTCCCGATGCCCTTCATTTTTGTCCACTAGTGACCAAATGGCAACTTCTATGACCTAAGTTGTAGTCTGCCTGCTTGCCTACCTTCCTTCACTAACGATGTGTTTCAGGTCATTTGGAGGGAAGTCAGCTATTTATGGGAATTTGAAAAAGTGTTACTGCCCTTAGAAATATTTTTAGGAAACCTGTGAAAATGTTCTGCTTGGTACTGCAGTATTTTTGCCCCTGCACAAAACACAAAATACAAACCAATTTAAGGGAATACCTCAGAGGGGAAGAGAAATAAATCCGCAGTCATTCAAGAGTAAAACAAAAAGTCAGAAAATTTTATCCTCTTAAACGAGTAGTAACGGAAGAAATGTCTTTTCAGATATCAAAAAATAGATATTTTTAAGAGTGCTCCTAATGGAAGGGCCTTGGTATTTTCTGCTCCAACGGCAGGGTTCTGTACTTTGCAGAGTATCCTCCTACCACCAACACAGGAAAAATACCATTCAAGAAGCCAGGAGTGCTGACACGCAATTCAAGAGTGAATTTCTTAAAGAACAGTTTACCTCCACCTGACAATAAGATGCTAATAGAAACAACATTTAGAATTTTGCCACTGTACAGAATACTTTCTGAACTTGTAAATAAAATTAAACTCAACAAATATTGTTCTCATTTTGGAATCTTTACAATACAATTACTGCAGACTGCTAAGATCACTCCACTGACCCTCAACCATACTACACAGATACTGCCAAACTGAATTCCCTTATTATTTCTCAGAGCCAACACTTGTTAAAGAGGGGAATGCAGAGTCACTAATTTAAATGTTAGCTTTCAAGAAAAAAAAGAAAAGAAAAAAGAAATGAGAGGGAAAGAGGAAGCGAGGAAAATGGTGGTAAGCTGTTTTTTAAAATTAAACAAATTTGAGAAGTCTGTAGGAAAATGGCCTAAGGGTGACTAGACTAGTGTTGTCTCTTCTTCAGCCTACAAGTCTTCTGCAGGTTATTTTTCCAGTATAAATGTAATTTAATAGCCGAGATGGATATTGTTTCACTTTCAGTTATCTGCTCTATACTCCGGTCTCATTCTACATTAGATGATTACCTTACTGTCCTATATGCACAATTTAAAGGGAATTACCTATTACTTCAATTATTTGTTTCTTATCAACTGATGTTACACTACAAGGATTTGCATTGAAAGGACACAAAGAAAGAGCAAGTCATGGCACATTGCCAAATAAAAGAGTAATGTTCTGGTGAATTTAGCCCAAATAATTTACTGCTATATAAAAGTGGAAAAGTGGAAGGTGAACCCTTTGACCAATAAATCTCTTCTGCATGTGAAACCCTTATCTTGTCCCCTCCAATATATTCCACACTAGGAAGCCATCATCATTGGCTCTGGTTTGTTATTTGTAAACCTTGATCTTCTGCACTCGGTGTCCTAAATATGGATAATTAGCATCAGTTTATCACGCCTCTGCATATTTTCTCTTCTCTCCAAACATGCATGCTTCTATTGGCTGCCATTCTGTCACAGAAGATTATGGAGACAGATTGCAGAGAATGAATGTGCTAAACGAGATTAGGAAGGAATAGAAATAGCAACTTGGCCAATAAATTCCTCGTGAGAGCCTTATCATACAATTACACGTTGACTTGTTTCACACTCTCCCAGCCTCTTAATCCAACGCCCCCACCAAGAATAAAATTTCACTAATTTCTGAATTACTGCATATCCTCATGACTTGTCACTGAGAATGGTTGGAAGGAGCAACACGGTCGAAAATAGCACATCAAACTTCCAAAAAAGAAAAGAAACTTTACAGACAGAAAGAGATGTGGCTTTAAACCGTTTGTGGCCGTATGTAGAAGTTTTTGTGCAGCAGCTGTTGGAAGGGTCAGGACTTAATATCCAGACCTCGTCGTCTGCGCTTTTGCTCCCTAACTCTTTACACCAGAGGTTACCTTATCCTTAGAGTGACTTGGGGGCCAGGATACAGTGCGTTGATGCAGCTAAACTACTCACCCACTGTGCAAGAGACTGTCCAATGAGCTCTACAAACTCGTCAGAAAGCAATGGCAAAAACACCTACTGCCGTCATCAATTTCCGGGGCATTCCTGAAAACTGCGGTAATTGAGAAGATGCCAAAAGCTTGACAGCAATGCAAGACAGAATTCTGCTGAACCCACAAAAAAACATCTACCAGCTCTAGTGCAGCTAGTTTTGCCCCTTCTGCCACGGTAATTTCAATGTGGACAAGAAAACATGATTTCCATGACGTAATTCAGAGGCATGGCTAAAACCTTCAGGAGACATCATCTCTGGAAATGTTGGAAGTCTCCATTTCCCCCCATATAATAGCCCAAGAGGAAGGCTTGCAAAAAAGATTAATGTTGTCATAATGTTGGTTTCATTGTTTTAGATACATGTAGAAGAGGAAGGACATAAATGGAGTTAAAAGTCCCAAGACCGGAAGATAAAGCCTTGCTCAGTTGGCCTATACTCATAGACTTGATGATACAGTGCATTCGTCTTAACATTTTAGATTTAAGAACACTTCACAGCACTTATGAACTTGCTTTAAAAAGGAATGGGTTTTTATAACTCAAGTAATTGTTTCCCCTAATAAATGTGAATCTTCAACCCCATACAGAACCTGGATGAAAAGTGTGATGAAGTTGTGCTACCTATTCCCGGGTTGTTTAGCGTCACTTCTGCCTGTGCAATTAGATGCTGGGAGTAGGAGTGAAGGGATACATGTCACAAGTCTTAAGGATGTTAAAAATAAAGGGCATTCCCTCGAGTGGGACATTTCCTGAACACTTTTCCCCAGTAGGGAAGTGATGCGGGCTACAGTGGAGAATCCCCTCTTCCCCCAAGCTGGGTACCATGGGGTGGCCCTGAACCTTGGGCAAGGGACACCCGTCCTGCGAGTACCCCAGAGCCTTGTTCCTCTTGAGTTATCCTGAAGTGGGTTTAGTGATGGTGGGGTTGGTAATTTCTTTTTTTAATCTGCCCGTTATTTTCTTTGCACTCCTCCAGAGTTTTGTTTGCTACCAAACCCCTCCAGATGGAAAACCTGACTGAAGATGAGAGTCACACTCATCCAGAGTCTTGAAACCACATGGTTGAAGAAAAGACTGAGATGAGAATAACGTGACCCTGTGGGATAGTAAAACAGCCTGCTACCTGTTTGCTGCCATAAGAACTTCTATGGTCACATAAAATTTTAATAACTCTCCCTTATTTCCATTTCAATGTTATAGCCATAGGCTTGCATACATATTCATATGCACGTATATCTATATGCATACACACACAGAGAGACGCACACAAACACACATACATATATATATATAAGTACATATATGTGTGTGTGTGTGTATGTATATATATATGTACACACACATCACCCGAATGAATTGGTTAGCACCGGGCAGAGAGGCGTTTGCCATTAATCTGGGAACAAACCGCTAACCTCGGTGACTGGTATTTTAGCTTTTCTTTTCTCGCTTCTCTCAGTGTGGGGAGAGCAGTAAAGCTTGTGTGGACTGATTGTGAGGGGCTCTGCTGGAATTTGGCAGGCCAGGGGCTTGGAGAGAAGCCCCATGCTGACTCCTATTCAGCGGGCCAGTTTTCTGCGAGCTTTGGAAGTTTCACTCAGCCGTGCACTCAATGGCTTCACAAAGCTGATTACAAGCTTCAGCGCATTCCTGAAGGAGCCAAAAGCGACGCAGGTGCAAACGAGCCGAGGGAGCCCCTTATCCCGGTGACAGAATGGGACAAGCTGGGAAAGGCTTGGACCACACAAATCCAAGGCTCACCAGGCAGCAGCAAGCCTGCCTTGGGAACCGGGGATCATTATCCGCTCCATTCAGCGGGGACCCAGCGGCGGCAGCGGCACGTCCCAAGGCTGGGGACGGGCTTTCCGTCCCGGGTGGGAGCAGAGCCCTTTCACCTGGCATCCCCTCTCCTCTCCCTTCGCGGCTGCCTCAGGCACGAACCGGAGGTGCCCCCGCTCCCCCGACATGATTTGTGTCCCAGCATCTGTCAGGCTCCAGCCTGCCGCCTGAAGCACCTTGCCGTTTTGTCCCCCGTTGCCCCATCCCGCACGAAAAGCCTCCCTCCTGCTCCTCTTCCCTTCCCCAGATAAACACGATGCTAAGGGTCTGTCTGGAAACCCGGCACAGAAAACGCACTGATCCGAAATGGCAGGTTTCCTCCCAGCTGAAGTTCTCTAACAAACACCCTATTTTGAAGACTGCCTTTAATTCCAGAGAGAAGCCAGCCGGGAGTGCACCCTCCTCCCCTCCCAATTACTCGAGCCACCCGATTCCCACAGAAACCTCCCGCAACACAAACGCCTGGTGAATGCTTTCTGACTCGGTGAAAGCAGCCCACGGTCCCTGCCCTTCCTGCCTCCCCGGCGAGCGAGGGGGTGGCGAGGAGTCGAGGGGGGTCTTGGTGCCGGAGAGGGTGAAGCGTGATTACTTTTAATTAGGGGTTCTCTCGGAAGGAGTTCCTCTCGCCTCCGCTCCCTCGCCCCCTTTCCTCGCTGCCAGCCCTTCCCCTCCAGCAGAGAGAAGAAGCAGCACTTTACTTCCCTGAAAAATTAATTACGGCCCTTCCCCGCTATCAATTACGGAGGAATCAGCCTTTCCTAGGGAGAGGAGAAATAATCAAAAGGCTTTTCAGTCTTGCTGTGGGGGGGGACGACCTCGGACCGCCGAGCACATAATGCGGCAAGGGGCTGCCGCGCTTCTGGCCGCTGGTTTCATATGCAAATGGCGAGCTGCCTCCAAGTTATCATTATGGTTTTATTTTTTTTCCCCCCCTTAATGTTATTATTGTGTCGGGGTTTTAATAGCCACATGCTCTACCCTTCCCTTTCAGCGAGGTTTCCTTGGCGATCAGCCACGCCGCTTCTTCCCCGGGCGCGCTGCCCCCGCCCCAGCGCCTGCCCCACGTCCATGTTAATTTCGCCCTATGGAAATGAAAGCGGCCGGGCCGGGCAGCTGATATTAAAGCGATCCCCCGGGCCGGGGCTCGCCCTCCCCGCTCGGGCAGCGGCCGTGCCTCGGCGGGAGCGCGGCGTGTCGGAGCCGCGGCCCCCGGCCCCAGCCCCTTTCATGCCTGCGAGATGCTGGGGAGGCAGCGGTGCGTTTGCTTGTGCGGAGCACACCGCCTGCAAGCGGTTGCCTTGGCAGAAAGGTGCAGCTTTCTGATGTTCTTTTGTCTGATAACTAATTCAAGTTAATGCGATCTTTATGTAAAGCTAACAGCGGATAATTGTCTATTTTCTCGCCAACAATCTCCATCACAATCACTTATCTGGAAACCTGCGGTTGTATTAATCGTTATATTCCCCGAGATAAGCGTCTCTCGAATTATCAGTAAACACTGGAGGGAAATTAAACAAACTCCAGAGCCACTTAAGTTTCCTCTGCAGCTTTTAGCCACCTTCTCGGGAGGAGGGGGAGCGGGGACGACGGCACCCCTCAAACCAACCTGGGACCGGAGCACAACGTGAAAGGGGGGTGTGTGTCAAACAGGGAAGAAGGGCCTGAAATTTTGGATAATTTTGAAGAGCCGATTCCCGCTGAAGGCGGCTTCCCTTCGAGGTGCCCGTGCAGCCACACACGCACCTTACGGTGCCCCGCTCGCCGGGCGGCGGTCGGTCTTCAGCGGCCCCTGGGACCTTGTCGGCAATTCTTGTAAATCATGTAATTAAGTGTATTAGTCCCTGCAGGGGAAAGACGAGCAGCTAGGAGAGAATACACCCAGAGATTAAGCAGGAGTCGCATCAGTCTTTAGGTCTGATACACGAGGAGAAGAGAGTTCTGCTGCCTTCCGAGAATCACCGTATTAGCACAATTATTGGCAATATTTATGCTAGAGAGTGAGCTGAACCCCAGGAGGGTAACAGAGAGTGCGAGAGAGCGAAACTACTGTGGGAATATGTTTTACTGCTCAGATCCCATCAGTTCCGTTAGGTGTAAAGAAATTATAGCAAATTGTGCTGGAAACCCCTCCAGGGAAAACATACTTGTACGACAAAGATTTTGTCTTTTTGAAATGAAGTCAAAACATCGGTGTCAAATGAAACTCATTTTAGGGGCGCTACCGTGTGTGTGTGTTTACTTGAGAACCTTAGTATGGGGGGGTGGGGGGAAAGAAAAAAAGCGAAAAAGCAGCCGAAACCATGAAGTTTCAGTAGTGAATCTGTGCCAGCAGAGAGTTTGCAACTTCTTGGGGAAGCCGAGGCGTCCTCCAGCCTCCCGTCGCTGCCCGCCCGGAGCCCGGCTGAGCCGCGGGGCCGCGGACAGCGCCAGGCGCGCCGCGCCTGCGGGAGGGCTGCCCACGTCCAAAGCGTTTATGAACCTGAACTGGGTAATCCCAAACTGGCCTCTAGTTACGGAGCAGGCATCAAAGAATTTTAAAACTCGCCTCTATGATGAGCTTTATTTATATTCGACTTAAGATTTTTTTTTTTTGTAAACAAACTTTTATTCACGAAGGTTTCCAGTGGCACGGTTCGCCTTCTAGCTTGAGAAAGGTGAGGTCTTGGACGGAAAAGACCAAAAAAAAATATATATATATACCAGACCAAAAAACAAAACAGAAAAAAAAATTCCCCCCAACACAATCGAACACAAATAAAACACCTCAGCGAAACACACAAACCTCCTATTACTTATTTGTGTGTTATGACAGCGCATTTCCAAATATGATCGTTTTCTTGAAAAAAAGAAAATTAACTGCTTAAATTCTCGAATCATTTCACTTGAGCTCAAAGTTCCCAGGGTAGCTTTTTCTTATGGCATTTGAGAATCATCCCACTTCATCTCTCACCTGAATCTTGTCATCTGTGCCATCTTGAAGTGATCTGTGAACAATGCTGGTCCCTTGGACAGCCCAAGCTGGTCAATCAGGCAGAACAGACTATGCAAATGGAATGGAAAGGCGAAGCGATGAAGAACAGTGGCCCCCATTGTCTTGGGCATTTCAAAGCGAAGCCCAGCTGCAGCAGGCGTTGCTGTCTCGGACCCTTGGTTGCTACTCTAATGTCATCATTGCAAAACATCACATTTTGAAAACACTACAGTCTGAATGCATGATCAGCCCTCCACAAAGATTTCACTTTGCCGTGACATCTTTCGAAGTCACCAAAAAAAGAAAAAAAGAAAAAAAGAAAAAAGAAAAAAAGTATGGAGGAAAAAAAAAAGGCAAAAAAAGTACCACCACAACTGGGGACTGGGATCCCAGCCACACTGGCCGCTCCGTCCCGCAATCCCGCTCCCTCCACTCCTAACTGCGGTGCAGCTGACGCCTTTTGCAACCTTTTGGTGAACGCCTCGCCTTTCGTGTTGCTTTTAGCGTCGAATGGGATGCTGATTTAAGTTGCATTTAACTTATTTTCTGTCGGGTCTCTTTCAGGCACTCTAATGAGCTAACGCCGGGGAAACGTCGCTGTGAGCAGGCAGTGAAGTATTTATTCACAATTCCTTCCAAAACTTCAGATACGCGCGGCTTTAAAAGAGTCAGGCAATGTCTTTGCGAGTGATTAAACCAACAACTAAGCTGGGTATTTATGGGTCCGTTAGGAGTTTTTGTGAATACTCTGTTTCTTAATACACTCATGCAGTTGTCGCTCCTGAATATTGCTGCCAGCCGTGCTCCAGCTTCGCCTCCCGGCACTGGTCCCAAAGTTAACTCTGCCATGAGAAACGAACTTTCAGTTCAGGAAAGCTGAGGGCTGTCAGATGATTAATGTGCATTTTCAAGAGACTAAATCATTGCCCGTGTTTCACTTATTGTTCCTTCTCATTTTCTTTTGTCTGTAGGTGACATTTGTGATCACCATGTGGTGAGCAGAGGAAACTCCCCTTTCTTCCACCCTCATGTCAGGAGCCTGTGCTCAAGAAGCAAAGGTCTGTGCCATCGATATCTAAAAATGCTGGGGGTTGTGTTTCCTCTTCCCAATCTCTTATCTCACAGGAGTCAGTGAATCCAAAACTTCTCCAAGGATAGTCTTACTCCAGTGAGCCTACAGAGATGGATACTGCCCAGCCTCTGACACTGCCTATGACACAGACACAGCAGTCACACATGAGAGTGCAGACTTCACTGCAGACTGTTCAGTGTTCATGAAGAAGCCGAGAAGAAAATTTCATTGGTCTGAGAGAGCTGGGCTAAGAAACTCTTAAATGCATTCTTTGCAGGACCAAGAATAATTCAGCGCTTCTTTCCTACCCCTTAAAGTGGCTCTTTCCCTTTAGCTTGGTTAGTGCATTCTGTAACAACACCACATAAATTACAAAGGAAGAAAAGGATGGAATTATCTAAAACTAAATAATTATTCACTGTGATTTGTTTGATTTCCCAAAATTAAAGTTGCTCCTTTCAGAATGCAGTGGTGGATAAGAAGGAAAAGAGGAGAGTAACAAAACCAAAGACAGATGGAAATGAATGGGGAAAACAACCAAATGAGCAGTCACCATTTCATCTTCTGGCTGGAAGATCTTTCCCCTCACCTGAGAGAGTTTTCCAAGGATAAATACTATGTCAAAAGAAAGCCTGTTTTCAACTACATCAGCCCTGTGGTCAAATGAGTAATGCAAGAACTCAGACTGCTATCTGCCTCATGCAAATATTTCAGTAGAGATGATATGCACTGTAAGCACCCTTCTCTGCCAGGTATTTGTTCACTCAGCACCTCAAAACTTTACCTCTTAGACAAATGGATCCCCCAAAACCTATGTTCTAGGAAGTGTTGGACATGCTTCAGGTCTGGGTAAGTCACTTACTGGCTTGAATGCAGAAACCCAGAGGAAAAACAATCTTTTGCAGCCAGTGCCTACACAGAGGACAGCAGCAATGCACACAGCCAGGGGCCAAATGTCCTGTTCCTGTAACTGGGTGCATCTCTTCCAGAAAGGAGGAACTCCAGAGAGGAGCAGCTTCTTGTCATGCCTTCCACATAGGTGTTGCCATGGGGCTATGCAGAGGGTGTGGCCACCACAATTCCCAGCAGATGGTGAGATGGACGATGTACTCAGGGTGCAGAACAAGGGTGGGAAACGGGGGCCCACAAGGTCATGTCAACACTCTCAACTCAGACATTCCCCCTCCTACAAGAGCCCTATTCTAAGCTAGTGCTGCCAGCTGGACCTTACCCCTTCCCAGCAGCCTGCCAGCCTCACACGCCAGGGATGTCAGCCCAAAGGTGGGTCAGCCACCTCCACTCAGGCTTTTTGTCCCTTCATGGAACCAAACCAGTTCCCATCAATCCAGCTGAATGCCCTTGGCTCTCCTGGGAGGGAAATAGCCCCAGATCTGCTCTTCAGGCAGGGTGTCCAGATAAGCAGGGACCACCTCATTTCCCACTGCCCAACATTGGGCGGGGGAACTAACTGGAAACAGGATCAGCTCCTTCCTTGAGAAGCTGAACTTTGCTTTTCCCTCACAGCTGGAACTTCTGCCCCATCCCTCCACCAGCCCTAGTCCTGGTACATTCAGCCACAGATATCCCTGCTCGTGCACTGACTGTATTTTTTCATGTTTATTATCATCCAGCCCAGTGTAGTGCTATCTGGCAAACACTGGGGGAAGAAAACCATGTATTCAGCAAATGGAGCATACAGGGTTTAGGTTTTGTTTTGTCTTGTTTTTCTTATTCCAGTTTCAATATAAAACTATTTGGAAAAAGATAGCCAAGTAACCCTCTGTCATGAAAAATGATCCAAACTCCAAGTTATGAGATTAAAAATTACTGGAGAGCAGAGATGCCAGGAAGAGACAAGAGCCCTCTCTGCTGAAATACAGGTTCTTCTTTTCCTCCTTCTGTTTCATTTCACTTCATGCTCAGATAAGGAATAGAATTACTTTAAAATGTTTACATTAACTCTTTTTATTCAGGATTTGTTCTGGCCTTTCAAAGAATTATTTTACAGTAAGACATGTGTGAGTGATACCACGCATAACTAACCACACTTCTCCAAAGCAGCAGAGAACTACAAGACATCCTGCAGTCCTCAAAACCTTTGCTTTGCTATGTTTTTATTGCCACAATAAAAACTGATGCAAAATGCATCTTCAAGGTAGTATAAAAACCCACACAAACTATTTTCAGTGATCGCACCCATTGCATTCCCACCTTAATGCAAAGACAGTTTTGTAACAGAGTTGTACAATCAGAGCATATTTCTTCCCTGATAATTAATGAACTGTAAGATTACCAGTTGAGTTGCCCATGGAAAAAGTACTGCACCACGTATTGTATTACTAGATTCATTTTCTTTCAAATTTTACTTTAATTTTAACTTTGGGTAATTGCTGTATTGTGATCTAAGTCAGTAATCTCAAATTAACTATCAACATAACTTTTGAAGAAACTCTATAAATGCATGATAATTATGAAATTTAAGTTCTGTCAGTTATTGTGTAATGCCTACACTATGGAAAAGCAAACCTTCTGGTGTTTTAATTATATTTGCATATATAGTATCGTGTTTTTCCTACTTCATTTTTCAGAGTAGAATTCTGAACTATAAAAAAACTACTGAAAATATGTTTGGGGCATTTATTTATTTTCTTTTCCTAAATTGAATTATAGATTTGATGAAAATGTGAAAGGAAATAGTTTTGGGGAGCAAATTGTCAGCTACTCAGATTTCTTTGGAAAAGCAACTTGTTTTGCAGGTACTGATACACACAGTTAGAATTGTTCTCTGATCCTACTAAAATGGAGAAACACATTTCAGTGCAGTTGATATTGATATATTGAACTTGATTCTGGTCTCGCATCTGTTTAAAATTCAAAATATCTTTTGCTCAAGCCTTAATCCAACCCTGAGTGATGTCACTGTACAATGACTTCTGGTGGGCTGTGGCTCAAGGGCTTTCACACCACCGTGCCTCTTGCCACTAGGCTGAAAAAGGTTATTTTTGCTACATCTTTCTTTTCCTGTGAAACCAGATTAACTTGGAAAGAATTAGCAATGCTTGAACAGAGATGCTCAAGGTTATTTTTTATGGCAATACTTTAATTTTAAATGTTTCATACAAATAAGTGTAATTTGATGGCAACACAAATATTTGCATTTGCTGCTATATTTCTACTAATTTTTTATTTTTTTGGTGAATCGCAATTTTACATGTATGCATTTATTGCCTTATATCTATCAACACAGCATTGAAATTATAATGTAAATAACAGGTGAAAAAAGAATCTATTGTAAAATACAATGTATTAAAAATTCATTGACACAAGCAAAAAATTTAAATAATAGTTATTCAATAAATGCAATCATATCTTTACTGATCAAGACTTCTGTGTAACTTGAAAGAAAGTGATGAAGGAGGACTTTTTATGCAATAATATATGGAGTTTGTTCCAGTTGTTAAGCACATAAATAGAAATTCAACAAGTCTTACCAAAGAGGGTCATGAACAACCACAGCTGAAAACTCAGATCTCCCTCTGTTTTGTACTGCAACATGTACAGGGGGAAAAAAAGATTTTTTTTTTTTTGGTGATGACTCAGATTATGTTGTATTAAACTTAGCTTTGACTCTGGGAGCTGCAAAGCAACCAGAACTTTGCTGCTCACTGTTAGAGGTTGTTTCACTTACAGACTGGCAGAGTTCCTTTAAAGCATCTTCAGAAAAAGAGATACAAAAAAGAAATCAAAGTGGAAGAAACAGTCAGAATGCTACTGCATTCTGAAAATATAGTGCAGAGTCCTTTTGTGTTGGTAAGCATCAATAAGCAATAAAGCAAACTTGAATCTATCCATCATTTTTCTTCATCCTGTATACACTGAACAGGTGAAATTATAAAAAAAATCATCTTGTCACAGATGACAGCTTTCAGATTTTACAGTGTTTGCATAAATATTATGAATTTGAATATCCAGAATCAATGTATCTTGGTTAAGCATTTTATAATCTATAAAATTTTGTCAGTGATTAGACAGAATGGCAGAAAGATCTTTCACTGTGTTGAAACCATCTTTTGCCACATACATGGACTGAAATGGCTTGCCTCATTAAACTCCATCTGGGAAGAAAACCTGTGGGGAAGGCAACCCCATGGTGATTTAACATCCCATCTAGTTTACCCTATTAGTGTTAGGTCATCATAAATGGTGGGTAAGTGAAACAAAGCTTCTTTTCTGTGGTAAGTGCTTCTAAAATATTACAGAATTAAAATTCTTGGAGATGTTTCCCAGCTCACCTACTTTCATCAACATCTTTAGCCCGCAATATCCTTATTTATTCCTCTAACTCTCCTGAAGTGGCCTTCCAAATGCATAAGCATGGATTTATCATAAACTTCACTACTGCAGCTCCACTGTGGTTGTTCTGATCATTTCAGGACAAATGCGACAGTTTAAACTAATGACTGAACATCTATTGTGCTACTGCTGTTTCCTGGTTATCTGGTTATTATTTATTTCCTGCTTGTTCTATTGTTTCTTGCCTCATGAAGACTCCTGTTTGCTCTGATAAAATTCCTTATAACATGGCAGCAACACCAAGGGTTGGGTAAAAGGGCTCCTCTGAATGATAACACAAAGAGCATATAAAGAATCCATCACAGCAGTCAGTAGTATAATGTAATTTATTTTCAGCAGACATTCTCTTCACTACTGGATTAGTCACTTTGTTAATGAGCAAATGACCCATAACTCACAGGAGTGGGAACTTTATGTGCAGGTCTTGCCTTTACCAGAGCAGATGAACTGCAGCCACTTAATATTATGGCTCCTTCCAATCTTTCTTGTGCATTCCATACATTGTGGGAGTTTCAGGTGGGTGAAAAATGCAGGACTCAGTGGTAAAACAGACTTTTATGGGATTTATATTTTGTATTGTACTAGAAAGCATTAATAAAAGATGCCTCTTGCATCTAGAACTCATCATGATCCCGTAAGCAGACAATGAACCAGTTTTAAAAAGCGAGCTTTGTACGTGCTAATACATTCAAGATGCTATTTGCTGCCACTATATACTAAGCATCTTTGGAATTTATTGTCCAGATTTCACTTCAGCATGACTTTAAAGAGAATTCATCAGGTCATTCTCTGTGTGAATGCAGCTTGTCTCACTGTGCTAGGAGAAGTTGACACTGTGAAATTGAAAAAAAATCAGTTTGTCAGTAAAAGGAGAGTTTACAGTTCCAGTAGAATCTAAGAGCCTGTGAGATTTTGCTTTTAAATGTATTTTTACCCCTTTCTTTAATTTCACATATAGAAAACATTTGTTTACAGAGCCCTGTGACATCCCACCTTTAAAGGTGGGATGACCTGAGATTCATAGACATCTATGGTCAAAAACAAACTACAAAAGTCAGAGGGTCTGCAAAAACTTACTAAGTTTTATTGGTAAATTATACACATGGCCTGGAAATCAATATCTAAGTCTCTTATCCTACTGCATAAACACACAGTGATTCATTTTGCATAACGGGTAGGGTCAAAGAAAAGAGAGGATTAAACAGTGAGAGAGAGAAAGAAGGGAAGAAAGGAAAAAAAGAAAGATCACAAGTCCTGGCTCCAGCACTGATCCAGCTGATGGCTTGACCGGGCTCCTGAGGGGATGCTGCCCAGGCTTAACAGGGCCACCTTTTTACAGACAAGTTTTCCCAGCCTGGAGTTAAGGAGTTAAGTAAAGTTTCTCACTTTTGACACAAATCAGTTGTCATGGGTGTTTTTTCTGCTAGACCTTTCTGGAAATGGGTAAGAGGGCTTTGGAGTTTTTGTGGCCTTGATCTTCCCTTACTGGGTTGGCCTTTGCTTCTTGACCTTATCCTTGCACTTGCTTGTTGTGTTTTTCTCCAGGGGCCAGGACAAGGGTATTTGTTCAAGACAAGTGCTGCCCTACCTTCATATGGTTCATTTCTCCAGCCATATCCTGCTCCTTCTCACAGACTGTTCTTACCAAAAATCCTTGGTTGGCTCCATAGCCATCCAGCTATCAGTGTTTGAGACATACACATTGGCCCCTTATCTTCTGGGCTTTACAGGACCAAAAATTTGAGTCCATGGCTCTGTTAAAACCTCAGATTTCAGAACCACATTCAGTCAAAAATATGTAACATTCAAAATTTTAAGTTAGTGGATTACCCTATGAGGTCAGGGAAGCAGAAATGGAAACAGAAGTACATTCTCTGTCTCATCTGGTAAAAAACAATGAGAAGATTTCCATACCTGGCATTATTTTTAGCATATAAAAGTAAATTCTAGGACTCATCTTATACACTTTTAATACATTTAAATGAAATAATTTGCTACAGACAAAATAACTTTTAGCTTTGATGATAGGGCTGAATTTCTTCTTCTGAAATACCCAAGTTTATTCCTAACTTTATACCTGAGAGATCACAGAAAATTTATCTGCCTGACACAATAAACCCCATGGTAATTAGAAGGATTCTAAGCCTTTATAAATATTCTAAACCTTTACCCATTTACACATGAGGCCAGAATAAAAATGTTTCTGTTTTCTCAAATCCTCAGTAAGACCTTGGACCAACTCCCACTGAAGTCAATTACACTCTTTTCTGTAGATCTGAAATCAGGATGTACCTCCAATTCCCTTCTCTTGCTCTGCATCAGTGACAGTTTTGCACAAAACCTTGGACAAAATGTTGCCAACGGCTCTCTGGATAGAATTAACTGAACAGTAAAATGGAATGATTGGCCCACTGCTGTGTTTTGCATTGCATTTTATTGATGTAGCAAATATTATAGATGTTAGGTCTATGAATACCTCTGATCTTTCCTGAATTAATTCTGCTTTCAAATCAAAAGCCTGTGGTTAAAATGAAGTATACTTTGGAAACATGTTTTATTTGGAGAATTTTCAAGGAAGAACATTTCACCACAACTTTCAGTAGACAATTTAATTGGTTAATTGCCATCATCATTGACCATTTTGACCTTTGTTTAAGCAAAATTATTTCTACCTGGAACTTCTAGGTGCAGTGCAACATGAATACCCTTTCCTGATAGACTGAAGAGTCCTCTATAGCCATCCCTTTGCTCCCATACAGACATGACATGGCCAAGTCATCCGTCAACATGGGCTTTAATATGATTTATCTAGGCTGAACACTTTCCCTTTCTTCTACATACTCTGCCAATAGAGCTTTCCAGTCTTTTAACCATGCTACTTTTTCTCCTCTGAAATATTTCCTCTAGGTCCATAGCCAGATGTTCTCGAGCAGCTGTACAGAATTAGGACCATTTTAAATCCAGAGCAGTGGCTTCTGTTAAATTTTCATTAGAATTATATTAGTCATGAAGTCATTAGAAATAACTAGCAAAAACTGTAAAAAACCAAAAAAGAGTTATATCAGCTGTTACTTCAGGGCTAGAGTTTTAGATACAGGGCCTTAATGGGAAAATAAAAGGTGTTTGTGCCTTCAGTGCTTACAGCATCAACCTCCTCACTGGGGTTTCTAAACAGAGATGTAGAACCCTGGAAAGAGGCACCATTTGAAAATCTAAATACCCTCTCCTTTCATTTATTTGCATGTGTGCTTTAATACACTGGAATTTTCCATCTTGCTTTGGGTGAGGGCACTGTTCTCCATCTTTCTCTTGGAAGGTTGCCTAGTGTTTATGTCCAATGCCAAGATCCAGCAGCATGGCTGGAGGACTGATGTTGGGCAAAGAAATGGTAGACTAAAGTTTGCAAAGCACTTTGCTTGGGGGTAAAAAGAACACATTAAAATTAACCAAATTTGCATTCTCTTTGAGTAATTATACTGTTATAATTCATACATGCTGTATGAATTATCTCCACTGCAACTCTTTCATGAAAATGTTGCAGCAACATGTAAGGAGACTTATAAAACTTTAGGTATTTCAGCCTGTGATTGACGACTGGTAGACTGGTTGATGGCACAGATATTTCATGCAATGAATGAGCAATATGCATTTCTCACCTAATCATGCTTGTATTTTATGAAGTTGTTTAATAAAAAAAATTGGAAGAATGACATATTCTGCTTTGCTGAAACACATTTTACTAGTAAAACAAGCAGTACCTTGTAAAACTGTTTATCTGTCAAAGCAATCAAGCAAGCAAGGAAACAAACAAACAAAGTAGTTCAATGTGTTACTTAGTCAAAAATGCTTAGTTGCTCAGTATTTCCCATGATTGAATTTTTGTTCTAGCTTTTTCTGTCAGACATTTTACTTCTGCTTCTGTTGGTTTTATGCATGCTTTCAGTCTGTCACTGTTTTTTACACTCCTTCTGTTTTCCTCTGTCCTCTATTTCGTTCTGCCTTATCATCCATGCAGGATGAGCAGAAATACAGGCTCTTCTGACCATCCCAGTTTTCAAACGTTGGAGTTTTGGGCTCTAAATACAGGTGAGATAGCTGATATCAGGGCTAAGTTGTTTAGAGAATTAAATATACGATACACAGGGAAAGAGGACAGGACTGAAAAATAAATCTAAGCAGAGGAGGTTTAAGAAAACTCTACGGTCAGTATCTGAGACAAGACTATTAAGCAGTCCTACTAAGCCCTGGTCCTGTCAGGGCAATTTATCCCATTTTATAACTTCAACACCACATTAAAATTTCACTGTGTTCAGTGCACAGCCATTTCACTTTCCCTCATACCCCCTCACTCCTGCAAGATGAGTCTTAAGGTGCAGCAACAGCCATGAGTCAATCAGGGATGGTTCTGATTATAAACGCCTGCAATGGTATAAATGACAGCGCCGAAGGAGATCGTATTCAGAGCCACATACATGCTGCAGAGGTCCCACCTCGAGATTAGCCTAAAATGCCACCCAGATCTCAGGTCCCTCCCAATTAGCGCAGCCAGGCAATCTTCCTGGCACTACAGAGGCAAAGACGTATTTTTAGCTCAGTGCTGTGCTCTCTCCCCTGACTCCGGGAGCCCCGCTGAGCCGATGGAGTCCCAATCAGTGGGCTAGCTCTGATGCTGCCCCTTCACAAAATTGCCTGTAAAGCCAGTTCAGTGAAGGGATCTGTAATGAGCTCAGCAGCTTGGGGCTCTCAGTAAACCGCAGCGGTGAAGTGAGTTCATGGCTGAAATGCCAGCCCTTTTATTCATCAGTAGCACATCAATTAGTAGTTTAACAGGCAGAGGAAAGATACAGTGAGTGTTCCTTTAATATTAGGGCTGATTGTAGTCTGTGTTTGTGATAATTCTGGCAAATTTTCCACATTTCAGTTCTTGAGCAGAGCTATTTTCTTCTTTTTTTTTTTTTTTTTTTTCACCATTACCCATACTAAAAGAACAAGCCAGCTAGGTTCAGTTGTAAGGTATAGAATCAAAATTTAAAGATTAGTAAATAAGAAGTTAAAGACATTATTTTTACAGATTGAACCATTTTCTTTTCAGGAAAGGAAAAAGATCCTGTAGGATTCATATATGATTTGTGATATTGTTGTTATGTTTATGGTTCTGGTTTATTAGTCTCAGAGACCACTAAGCCTTAATGATTTGCATTATACAGAAAACACTTGTGAGTTAATCAGTGCCTCATGTTCTTCAGTGGTTCTACCCTTTCTTCCCATCTTACAAAGAGCTGATTTTACTACTTAATTAGTTCCTCTGGTCAAGGACCATGGACCCAAGTGTTGTCAAAGTTAGCAGGAAAAAACATCTGTCCACTCAGCCAGAGCTCTCTTCCACCAGCAGGAGGGATGGACAAACAGTTGATGGCAAACAGTATGTTCACCAAATGATGGGCTATTATCGTTAACAAACCGATTGGAACAGTTTAGGGGTTCTTGTATTTTTTTTGTTACTTATAAGTATTCAAGAAATACTTGCTGGGAACATATTTCAGCCAATTTCAGCCCACTGCATGTTGGATCTGTGCCTTCACTATTCATGCTTAATGCTCTCCCACAGTAACCAGGCCCCCAAGTCACACGGATTTGTTTCTTGTCCATTACTGGTGAGTGGAACTAATAAATAGGGGTTTGGAATTATGAATTAATTTCTGCTTTCCCACTGGGAAATAGAAACTCTTTTTCTTTGTAGGCAAGGACAAGCCTAGCTAGCTCAATCTTCAAGATTCCTGGGCCTTCAATTCTGTCAGAAATATAGAAGAGTTCTTTGAAAGTCAGCAGGAATAACAAATAATTTTTCTGATATGCTGTTCCTGGGAGTCTGTGATGCGAAGTCACAAGCTTAGGACAAATTTAATGCTCATTTTCATTCATTAGTATTACAAAAAGGTCTAATTCTCAAATGATTCTATGCTGTGCTCTCAAGCACAAGAAGAACAAAACAGTTCAGAACTTTCTGCTATCCCCGTTCTTTAATGTAACTACATAATCACTGCTTTTTCTGTTATCTTAAAATGTATTCTGGGGATCAACTGCAGTTCTCCTGACATCTGCTGCATGACAGAATGCTGACACCTTTTTCTGCTAAGTAACCCTCACTCCCCAGCAGTCTTTAATATTATCCTTCAGTCAGTTTTACTGGGCTGTACAAGCATCTCTGTGTCTCTGCCATGCACTGAGGCTCCCTAGAAATTTGGCTTTGTCTCTTCACCTGGTTCACCTTTGAATGTCTCTGATTTTCAACAAACCCTGACATATTTCGTATGGTCCCATTTATGTGTGTTTTATGAGACTGAAATAATCCTTTCCAATAATGATATCATATTCCATACTGTGATATTTTCATTTATTACATGCCTGTTACTCTGATAGTTACATATTTTCTGCTTTCTGAAAGTAATTTCTCACAGTTGCTTCACCTATTTGACTCATTCTTCAGTCCACATGTCTTGACCCGTGTCTGTCATCTATGAATTAGAAGTTTTTTCTCTTTGTCATTTGTTTTGTCGCTTTCAGATCGGCATCACTTGGCTATCACCTCCCTGATGAGGTTGGTCAGAATGATCATCAGACAGTGTTTTTTTCCTCAAAATAAGCTCCTTTTTTTTTTTCCTTTGGTGAAGATGGCTGAGTTATTGCCAGTGAGAATAAAACTGAGTGTTGTAACATCGGAAACTATCAAAATATAAATCTGTTGCCAATCACCACGTCTTCTTCCACCTTTTTCCTTGGTTGTCTACTTCCTTTTCTGCTCTCCAGTGGACATCAGATCCAATATTCACTATATTTTTATTTTTCATAAGCACTTACATTCAGTCTCTGAGATGAGACTTTATATCAGGAATATTATTTCCCGTAATTTCTGCATATTTGGGTTCCTTTCTTAATTCTCATCCATTTGAAGAAGAACACGTAAGGAGGGGCAGCTGAGGAAGATGTCAATGTCTTACTGATGGAACCCATTATATGATTTTTTTCTTAGATCCATGGTCCCAATGCTCCTTTTCGCCTTCAGTTCAGTCTTCATGCTATTCTGGGAAAGGAACATACTGTGATTCTTTGGGCTTTTTCTGGCACGTCTTTCACATTTTTGAGTCATTAAATTATTAATAAATGTTATAAATTATATAATAAAAAGTATAAAATATAATTATATAAACACATGTCAATAGCATCTACTAATATGAGCAGTTACATGTGGCACTTTTATGTAAATCCTCCTTCTGAATGGTATGACCAGGTCTTTGCCCTTCAGGCCTTTTGGGAGAGGTTCTGAGGGAATTCGTGGTTATGACAATGATGCCCACACAGTCTTGTCACTTTTGCATAAATGCAGAGCTACCAAGTCTTTGATGGGTGCTCAGTAGGATCTTTGCTCAGTGGTCCTATTCCTTGCTGCGCTCCCTCACAAACTGCAGCTCTGTAGCAATGTAAAGCCATGCAGAAATATGCACACAACCTGAGTTACGTTTGGTCCAGTCTCCAATCTATGGACAGGCAATAGGAACAACTGCATGGAATCCCACACCAAGGAAGGAAAAAGATGTTGTGGAGACCACACCAAAATTAATCCTATTTTGAAGGACCTGCCTTGCACCCTCAGAAAGCTGATGCTGGCTGCACTCTTGAGATTGCCACAAACATTTACCACACACTGTGGATCCCTCTGTATCTTTTGATAGGGGAAGGACACAGCTAGCTCCCTGCAAGGGCTGCCCATCCAGTTCCAGCTGCGACCGTGGGGCTTGTCTTCTGCTGTGCTATTGACAAGTGAACAAGAAGCAGCAGCAAATTAAGGACATGAGGAGAGGTGCAAAGTTCTCTTGCAGGTGCTGCTGGCTCAGCTTTTTGTTCCTCTGCTGCCCAGATATGAAGGCTTTAGATGAGTTGTCTGAGGGAGGAATGGTCAGAGAGAGGAAAGTTTCTTTAAGTAAACAAGATACTGTAAGATTTGTTGAGTAATTAAAGGAATCTAGAGGAGACAAGTTCAACTTAACAGGAGAAAAGTAATTAATGTGTAGATGACAATTCTAATGTGAGTCTTTCTGAGGGAGAACATCATTAGTAGGAGATACATATCTGGGAAAACTTCTTATCAACACTATAACACACATGTAAAATTATCAAAACTTTTGAAATTATGATACCACTTTCACCTTGATACAGGGTGCAACTGTCTTGCCTTATTTATTCTTATAAGTTTGTCAGCACTTTGTCTGGGATAGAAATGTAATACATCTTTTTAAATTAATAAATAAGAAACCTCTCTCTTTATACAGCAATGAAGATGAGGAACTCTGCAGCATAATTCCAATACAAATGGTATATCCCACTTCAAGAAGAATTAAGTGAAAAATATAAAGTAAGTCTGTCAAATGTATTTGGATAATATGAGTAAAAATACTTGACATCAGATTGTTATATATTAAGATAAGAAGCTGCTACCTCATTTTGACATTGCCAGTGCTTCTTTACACATCAGAGGTCTGTTGCCAGTTTTCAGAACATGTATCATAATGGCAACTGCCCTGTAATGGCATCCTCAGTGCTGTGTGAATGTGGCACAAGTACTGGTATAAATGCAATACTCAATGACATTCTTCAAGCCACCAAATAATCACGAGGGATATCTTTGTTTTAGACTGAGAAACAATCACAGTTTAACCAATCAATCACAGCTCTGCTCACCAGTGAGTAGCCTAATGCTTTAGACAAAGTTTTGTGGTGTCCAAGGCTATTTTTTCTCTATTCTTTGGTAACTACCCAAAACTGTTCAGCCTCAGTTTGTTAGGTACCCAGAGTTAGCTTTCAACAATCTTTAAAAATCCTGAGTCTGGAAATTCTGGTGACTAACCTCTTGCCTGAGCTACTTAATGATCTAAATGCATTCAAAGTAATCTAAACACCACCTAATTGTGGGATAGAAGATAAATTGTCTTTCTCTCTCAAAAGTAAACAAAACAATTAATGCCAGAAATACCTGCTCCTCAAAGAGAGCCTAATCATTAACTTGAAGTTGCAGAAGTTGCTGCTTGCAGAAGTGTTGAGGAGCTCAGGCAAATCTCTTCTCCTGTGGCATCTCTAGGCAGCTGCCTTTGCAGTATGCAGTCTTTGGAGATCAGCTCTCTTCCCTCCACTGAATTCACAGGAACCTCCCACAGCACCCAGCTGGGTGGGCTCTTGTCTCTTTGTCAGTGCCAGGTGCTTTGAATCACAGTGCTCCACAGTAGGGAGCTTGCCTCTTGAATACCTACAGGACAATGTGTGAGGTTTCTTTGGTGATGTTTTATTTTCATTCTTCTTCCTCCAGTTATATTTATTGCCAATTAGGAAAACAGTATAAACTAAAATGCACAGACACAATCTGTGTTTTACACTGTATCCACACCTTCTGGGGAGTGCACTGGGAAGGGATCTTGGGACCCTTGTAAAATGTGAGGCTGGCTGGTGACTCCCCTGCCCTAGCCTAATCCAGATGTCTGCTGGTAGCCTGTGACTTTGAGATATCACTCTTCACAGAATTTTGTGGACTTTGGTGCAAAGTGACTTTTCAGTGTAAAGCAGGTCAGAGCCTACAGCAGAGGGGCTGACAATAAGTGATGTGTGACATGGGAGGGGGCATGATGGCATGGGGATGCCAGGTTGTGCAAGGACATGTGGGAGACTTTACAGGATTGCTCAAGACAGAATTAGCCACAGCCAGGTGGTTTGTTTGTCATGTGTCCTTCAGCAAACTGGCCTATCAGCTGCACTAAGATTTCCCTCCACAGGGAGACAAGTAACTTTCTGGAGAAGGGAATTGGGTGTGAAGTAGCATGGAACAGTAAAGATGTCAGGGTGACCATGTATGTTATGGGAGTAAAACTAGACTAATAGTGTCTAGTGTCACAGCCTTCATTACTTAAACAGGCTTAAACACAGCTGCCACACTCTCAATATCCAACCCATCTATCCCAACAAGATCTTGTCTGAGTTCAATGGTGTTTTCAAGGCTGACAATCCTGTCACAGTGCTTGGTAGCAGCACTAGCAGTACCTTCCCTTCAACTGATGCTTCTCCAGGTCTGCAGTTAAACATGATGACAGGGAATACCATCCTCTGGGTCTTGATATTCTTTTCACTTCATCACAGTTATCCCCTGGGCTACAGAAACACAATGTGGTAGCCCAGCGTTCAGTGGAAAAAAAGTTACAGTCAGATTCACCAGAACTGAATGTGATAAGGGATGGCAAAGGCAGCAGAATGGCTTCTACAAGTACATGGGTAAGAAAAGGAAGGCTAACAAAATTGTGGGCCCACTGCTGAGGGAGATCAGGGACCTGGTTATGCAGGACATGAGGTACTTCATGTCTTCTTTGCCTCAGTTGTTACTAGCAAGAACAGCCTTCAAGAATCCCAGGTCTGAGAGACAAGAGGAAAAGCTGAAGCAAGAAAAATGTACCCTTGGTGGAAGAGGATCGGATCTTGGGGCACTTAAACAAACCAGGCATACATAAGCCCTTGGGACCTGATGTTTCTTGTATTTTTATTCATTTTTCATTTATTTTCATTTATTCAGACGGGTTCTTTTCAGTGGTGACAAGACAAGAGGCAAAGGGCACGCTCAAGTGCTGAGGAACCAGCAGCTGTCACTATAAATTGTGACGCCACTCTCAATGATCTTAGGTCAGTCATGGTATTTGGGAGAACTTCCCAAAGGCTGGAGAGCAGCAAATACCACTTCAATCACGAGAAAGGGAAGAAGGACTCAGGGAAGTAGGTGCTGCTCAGTCTCACTTTGATCCCTTGGAAGGTGTTGGAACCATTCTGAAAATAAATTCCAGGCACCTGAAGGAGAAGAAAATTATCAAGGAGTAGCCAGCATGGCTTCATCAAAGGGAAGTCATATTTTACCAACTCAGTAACTCCATGCTGAAATGACTGTCAGCATATATAAGAGGAGAACAGTAAAAATTTTTTTTACCTGGACTTAAGAAAGGCTTTTGTCACTGTTGAATTTGAGTTTGATGAGCAAACAGTGAGGTGGATTCAAAACTGGATGAAATGGCTGGCCCCAGAGGGTGGTGGTCAGTCTCATGAAGTCTAGTTGGAGGCTTCTCACTAGCAGTGTACCCCAGAGATCCAATCCTGTTTAACATCATCGTTAATCATCTGGATGACAGGGCAGAGTGCACCCTTAGCAAATTTGTAGATGACAAAAAAATGGGAAGATTGACTGATATGCCAGGGTCGTGCTGCCATCCAGAGGGACCTTGACAGGCTGAAGAAATGAGCTGTCAAAAACCTCATGAAGTTCAAGAAGGGGAAGTGAAAAGTTCTGCACCTGGGCAGGAAATACCTCAGGTACTAGTGCATGCGGGGGGTTGCCCAGCTGCAGAGCAAGTATTGCTGTCCAGTGGGTCAGGGGAGGTGATCATTCTCCTCAGCACTTGTGGCACTGTCCTCAGCACAAGGGGGTAGCTGTATCAGGCTCTGGGTTCTCCAAGAGAGAGTACCAGTACAAGAGGACGCAGACATATTGGAGGAATTCCAATGAATGCCCATGCAGATTGTTAAGGGGCTGGAGCACCTCTGATATGAAAACAGGCTGAGAGAACTGGGGCTATCCAGCCTGGAGAAGAGAAGGCTCAGTGGCATCATATCAATGTATAAAAATACCTGAATGGAACGTGCAAAGAGGACAGAGATGGGCTCTTTTCAGTGGTGACAAGACAAGTGGCAAAGGGCGCAACCTGAAGCTCAGGAGGCTCCTTTTATATATAAAAAAATGCTCTACTGTGAGGATGATCAAGCAAATGCACAGGATGTCCAGAGGATTTGTGGAGTCTCTGTCCTTGGAGATATGTCAGTTTTCCAGGCGTGGTCCTGGCCAACTGGCTCTAGGTGTCCCTGCTTAAGCAGGAGCATTGGACCAGTTTCTGGAGGTCCCTTAGAACCATAAACATTTTGTGATTCTGTGAAGTTTATGCACCTAAAAGAAGCATGTTCCTAATGGTTTGAGGAGCTCCAAGCCAATGAAGATGACATGCCACAAGTGCAGCAGTTTGCACATGGTGGGTCAGCTCATTGGCTACACTGGTTGGAAAGGGAAACCTGTAAGGGAGCCTTGGACCTTCAAATGAGGGCAAATCTCACAGCCAAGGAGGGTTATGTTTGTCACAGCAAAGACAAAAAACACTGTTTCTGAGGTCTATTAGCAGAGTTAATGTTTACAGTAACATGATTTTTCATAAAGGAAGGGGTCAAATTAAGAGCATAGGCTACTGTGTTTTCTTTGTTCAGCAGCTGAGGATCAAAACACACTCTTATCATGTAAACAAGGGGTGAAATGACAGACCCTGTTTCACTCATTTTTGAGCAGACAGAATTACAGCACAGATTGTGTTGTGAAACAAAGAATAGTTCCACAGGAGCTATGACTCTTTCTATGAATCATTCTGTCCCCCCTCTCGCCTTCCCATATATCCATTTTTTCTGTAATTTTTCTTAAGGGTAAATATCTTCTAGATGGGAATGCCATGCTAACTGAATGGCTAGACTTAAAATGGCTAAAGTTGGCCATTTACTAGCTACAATTTTATTTAATAAGTAGCAACTGAAAATGGTTATTTGCCTTCCTACTTGGAGACAGAAAATATCCTTTAACCATAAGCATATGCATTATCAAAATTATAAACATATCCTTCCCCTAAAGTGGCAAATAGAAATAGAAGTCATAATACACCTTCAATATCAGGGGACAAATTAGGGTGGAGAGCCTGGAGAGATGGGGTATATGTTTTTCTGCATAATGTTAAGTCAACAACAGCTTTGTGTGAAGAGAAATGATGTATGGAGCCATGGTGAAATTTACAGGAACTGTTGTGGAGAACCTGAAATGCGTAACAGAACAAAGAAAAGATTTGGAGTTTAAAGCTTACATCAGATTTAGAAATCAAAGGAAACAAGCCAATGCAGTTAATTCGTGCTAATACTGGTGGAGAAAGGATAACAGGTGTATCTAAGGACTGCTTGGTGGGCATTAATGGACATGGTTTCTCTCTAACTTTCAAGGGGCTGTTTGTCAAATACTCCCTGACATGCTTTGAACTGAGTGTTTCTTTTTGTGCATCTGAGGTGCTCAGTTCACATTTCCAAGGGCCAGTTTTGCTCCTCAGAGCAAAGCAGGAGAAGTTATGAGTCTGCCCTGACTGGAGTGGCTTTTTTGGTCTTAGCCTAACATCCAGTGGTTTACAAAATCTTCTTTTTCCTACCTTCTCTCCTGAGGACACAGCAGTCAGATAGCATGGAAAGATAACTTCAAGAAAGAAAAATGCTATTTTTCTGCTTTCTGTAGCCTGCTCCTTCTCTTCTGAAATTCTCAGTGGTTGGCCACAATCTGGCCCAAAGCACATTCACTTGCAGTAACACTGACAGATATTATGTGTCACATATTACTTTGCAGTAATTTCCTGGATACGGCAATTACTTCTCTAATGTTTTTTTTCATCTCTTAAAAATGTCTAAGTGAAAAAATTAAATTTTTCATGCATAAAAGTAGTTTTAGGAAGCTCTGGCCCTTTTGTACTGAGATGATGCTTCCTGAGCTCATTGCAGGATGAATATCTGCTACAAATATTATTTCTGTGTTTGTGGTCATTAAAATGTGAAAAGGTAATATTTGAATGCATAGATATATCTCAAGTAATTTTCTGCGAATTTTTTTTCCAAATTATTCTCACTGACTTACTGAATGACAGAAACATTTAGGTTGAAAGAGATGTTCAAGGTCATCAAGTGCAACTGTTAACCCAGAACCGCCAAGTCCATGATTAAACTGCGTCCCCAAGTGCCACATTTACATCCCTTTTCAACACCTCCAGTGGTGGGGCTCCACCACTTCCCTGAGCAGCCTCTTCCAGTGACTCACAACCCTTTCTATGAGGATATTTTTCCTAATATCCAGCCTAGACCCTGGAACAACTTGGGGCCCTTTCCTCTTGTCCTGTTGCTCGTTTCTTGGGAGAAGAGAGCAACGCCCAGCTCATCACTGCTCCCTTTCAGGTACTTACAGAGAGGGATAAGGTTCCCCCTGAACCTCCTTTTGTCCAGGTTAAACAACCCCAGCTCCCTCAGGCATCCTCCAGCACTGGTGCTGCAGACCCTCCACCATCTCCATGGCCCTTCTCTGGACACGCTCCAGCACCTCAGTGTCTTTGAGGTGCTGCTGGTTTACAGATCAGCAAAGAACAAGGGCAGATTCTTATGTGTATGGAAAAGGAAAAAGGGAAAGAAGGAAGGAGAGGAGAGGTGAGGAGAAGAAAAGAAAATGGAGAAGAGATCTAGCACAGTGATCAGTGAATGCAAGCCTTAAAAGAACCTGAGGACTGGTCAGAGGAAAAACACAAAGCAGGTACAGCTTTATGTAGGAGATACGATCACAAACAAGACACTCAACTCATCAAAAGACATTTCTGCATTTCTATGTGCTCACATTTCTGAAGTACCATCTCCAGAAGAAAACAAGGTTTTCCTTTTAGTAAGTACACAGCACACCAAGGCTGAACAATTTGTTGATGTGAACATTGGAGAGAAGAGCGATTACAGCAATCAAGGTTCTGACACATCAATTAAAGTACTTGGGTTAGACTAAAAGAATCTTGTAAAACACCCATGTGCCCAACTTTGTAGACAAAATTCATATGACTGGGGGGAGCGTGTGGCTTTGTGATCACATAATCAAGGACAGTGAGGGTGGCAGCACACCTGGGTTAGTGTGAGTTTTGTTGCTGGCTTTGTGAATTCAGATTTAAGTGCACACACAGTCCCAGGAAGCCCCTGTTCCCGGGGAGACTGGAGACAGAAGCTTCACTGTTATGTAGGTTTTAACAGTTTTGCTAAGAAAATCTAGTGAGGGTTTTTGGACAGGAAAATTGCAGGATTTAGCTGGAATATGAGGGATCTTTGAGTCCCTAGTTTATTATGATTTGCTTTATTAGAGTAACAGAAATATTACTAGATAAAGGGAGATGGTTCTTGTCTTAAAGAGTATGCACTGCTATTACTGTCTTATTTGTACTCTTTCTCCTTAAAAGTAGCTACTATTTACAAAGTATCCACAGTAAATCCAAACAGTGGGATGGAAACTGAGATTGACTAAGTGAAACCTGCCCTAAGTGTGCACCCAAGAGATCAACAGAAATCAATTTGTCCTGCAGAGGTAGGTGGTTATACATCAAAGCTGAGAAAAATCATACTGCAAGCCACGGGAACACTTTCAAGCTTGAAAACTGTGGGTTGCCTACAGAATACGCCCTTATTACTAAAGAGTGTGTGCATGTGTGTGCTTGCCTGAGTCATGGAGAGACAGAGTGGAGGAGAGAGAACAAGAGAAAGGGGGAAAGAAAAAAAAAAAAGGAGGAAAAAAAGAAATCACTAGAGACACGCAGATGCGAAAGCACAGTGGTTGTATGAAATTATTTTGAGCTTTTTGTACAACTTACATAATTCTCAAGTAGAAGGAAATAAAGCTGTAATTTATGCAGTTCTCCCTAGCATGTAAAAAAAAGTTATTTTTACAACTCCCTATATTGATTTTATTTTTAGAACACTTTCTAAAACAAGTGGAGAATTCAATCCTACTCTCTGAGGCATGTCAATTTTTGCCCACATAGTCGATGGAAAGATTGAGCCCTAAGTGCAGATCATGACATTCTGCTGTGATAAAAGCTGTTTCTGTTTGCTTTAACTCTCATGCATAGTGGCAAATGCCACCTGTGACATAGTGGTATAAGAGCAACTATCTCTATTGCATCCAATGATGGCAACACACTGGAAGTTGTCTCTAGAAGTTACCTGACTCTCTCTACTCAAATAAATTAATTTTCTCTAAGTGTTTTAATACAAGAGAAAATAGTCAAGTTATAGACATAAACAAATTTTGCCTGCCAGGGCTTTTTTTCAGAACATAATACCAATTAACAAAAAATAATACATATCAAGAGGAAACCAGTTTGTGATCTGCTGTGGAATGTGTTTATTTCTAACCCTCTTCAGGAAAAGCCTTGAATTTTTGCTTAGATCCTCCCTAATCATGCCTGTAGGCATTGCTTAATCAGTGCTAAACAGCCATTCTTCCAATCTCTGCCCTCCATGTTTTTGTGCATTTAAGGACAAGTGCTCATCAATAATGAAGACCTGGCCAGAAAAGCATCCTTTAGTCTACTCTTTTCATTGCCTCCCACACACCAGCATTTTCTTGTACTCTCAAATGATCTTGTTTCCACTATTACTTAAGTTGCTGTGGCTATTAAAGAAGAACCAGAAATTGCCAGAGCCATCTAAATCAATAAAAATCTATTGCTTCATAAACCTGAATATCTTATTATGTTATCTTTCCAGAGATATGGGTTACAAGATTGCTAGGCTGCTAGTGGCTAATTTTTTTTGCATGGTGTGAGAGCCCAGAGAGGGCAGCAGGACAGCAGACTGCCTTCCCATGATAGCTTGAGCATCATTTCCATCTGTCTCTTTGTCTTCCAGATGCCTCCTGCTTCAGAGAGCTCTTCACAGCCTTGGTCCTCCCAAGGAAGCCTACATACCTGGTTTTTATTGACTTTGGTTGCTACTACAGCTATTATTTATTGGTCAGCTTTTCCGATGTGGAACCAACTGTCTTGCTTGCCTGGCTGAGGTTCTGGTCTCCATGCCTGCTGATCCTCAACATGGTGCCAGCTCATGTATTGGGAATTACATGGCAGGAGCAAATTCTTTTCTTCTCCAGCCATGCTGGCTGTCCAGGTCCTTGTCTGCCATAAGAATGAAGAACTGTCAGGTTCCAGCTCCAAAAATCCTTCCTGCTCCCTCCTCTGTGCTGCAGCCCACGCTGGCCTAGTTTTGAATCATGCTGGAAAATGGATATAAGCAGCTAAAATTTCTTTCCTGTGCAAGGTAATATGCCCTTTCTAATATTAATATCTAGAAGACCTCTAGATCTTTAGTAATTTAATAAATCCAGATGAGTACTGAAAAATTGTGAAGATTGACAGACCCTCTAGTAATTACGATGAAAAATAAGTGAAAATGTCTGTTAAAATTTTGCCAAGAAACTATTTTTGTCCTCAGGCAACATTTTGTTACTCTGCTTGCATTCTTCAGTGTGTTTCCTTCCAATCTGGCTATATAGTTCTATAGATATAAAAATACATATGCATGTGAGCATTATCTATATACCTCTTGTTTCCCAAACCTGAAGTAATTTATGTAATTATACACATAATGTATTTTATCCAAATACACAAAGAATATTTTTTTCTAAATGCCACTTAGTATCTAGATTTAACTTAAACCACTACTTAGTCTATCTTCCTTAATAGGATACTAAAAAGGAATTTTATGACAACATTATCAGTAGCATTTTGCTGATAATTAGAATAACAATAATAATACTGAGATATTTCTTCAGTAATAATGGTGTTATTAATGAGATTTTTATGAAAGACAGACTTCTTTAGTATAATTATGAAAATTGATCTTTTTCATTTTACTTATTCACTGAAATCAGATAAGTGGCTTAACTACATGTATTATTTCTAATAAATATTCAAAAGAATGCATTTAAACAAGGCACCTCATTCTATTCTTGCTCATATTCCTTGCATTTAAATAAAAGTGTAATTGCTCTGCTTTTTTAAACTGCTAGTTTGGATTAGCTGTCTAACCTGTACAGTGTAGCTGTTTTCTGTTTGCATTTTTAATAGCTTTATTACCATTTGGTGAAGCCTTAATTTCTCACTCCCTTGAAGAGTCCTGCCTTTAAGTCAGCTCTACAATTTAACCAACAATAATCTGTCAAGATAAGATAAAGACCTGCACCAGATGAAATGCAGTATTTTTGTGTAGCATTCTGTCATTGTTAAAGGAAAGATCTGAGTATGTCAAAATGTAACACCTGAAAGTTTAATAAACTTTGTAGCATAATTTTACAGTTCACATTTTAAAATAAATTGTTCTAGAATACATTAGCTTGCTCACTAGTGAAATCAGTTAAATATCTATATAAATATGTTTGGGTGAAGGGAGCCAGCAGTTTCTCAACAAGGATTAAAGTTCTTTCAGTTTTCAAGCCTCAGATTAAGTCACTTCTGAAAATCCTTGCTTCAATTCAGTTCTATTAACTCTGCAGTTTCCCCGTAGTTCCTTCATAATATTTGGCCTTAACATCACTGCAGAGGTTCATTCAATATTACAAACATTCTTTTTTTTCAGAGTTGCTAATACTGAGGCAATTGAAGTGAAGCATACTTAAGTCCTCGCTTTCAGGACTTGTACTGGTCTTCAAGTATTCCTGTTTCTTTTCACATTTCTCTTTCATTTACTCATGCAAGTAATTTCTTTTTTAATATATGAAGATGAGATCCTAAATCCACGTTAGTGTTAAACAGTAACTGAATTGTGTCAGGTATATATGAACTAATATACTTCCAGGACAGAAGAGTGAAGAGTGAGTTTCTCAGTTATCTTAGCCAAAGTTGCTGTTCCCTGGGCAAAGGAGCATGAATGCATTTCATTTTAGCAGGCATAGTCAATGCAAATGGCAGAAGCAGGGGGTCTGTGGGTTACTTCTGAGTCCATGACAGCACATACAGGGTCAGGTACACGGCTGACAGGGGAGGGAAAGCCAGAGCACTGTGTGTGGAACACTTTGGGCACCTCACTGTTCTCTGGACAGCTTAGACTGTGCTGTGAGCGTTCTCTGCTCAGCCTTAGAAGGGAGGTTCCTCAGGAAAGGACTGTTCTGCAGTGCTCACATGAGAAAGGCCCATACAATATGGCCTTTCCAGGAAGCCTTAGGATTTTACACCCAATATTTTAAATATATATCTATTTTTAGTAACCGAACTCTTAGGAATACTTTTTCCTTTTTCTTTCCCCCTGAAATAAAATCTGCAGTAAACTAAAAAGCCATTACTAGTACCTGTTTGCAGACCTTGAGCTCAGCTCACTTCTTGGCCTCAAGCTGCTGTCTCTTTCCACAATGACCAGTCCTCCCCTCTGAGGTTGGGTTAAACTCTCCCAGGGCAGCTTTGCTAAAACATAGACTTCCATAAAATGGTTCCATTTTGATAAATCATAATTTTGAAGTGGAGAATATCTTATTGGATGCCAAATTTGCCAGTCTGTTTAACTGCAGTGTTCCATCTTCCTGAGCTGGTGCTTGGAGGGCTCTGAAGGTTTGGCACCATAGATCCTGTATTAATTGCAAATACCATAGTACAGTGTATTTTTATTTCTCACAGCCAGTGATTCAGGTACTGCAAGGTATCATTGAATAGACTTTGACTTATGAGAAACAGGCCTGAGGCTGCAAAGGCTGTTCATAATTTAGCTCTGCTTTGACATAAACTTGGCGATTCTGAGGGCCTTGCTTACTAGTTATGAGACAAAGAATCTGATTTTCTGAACAAACAGGGAAGATAGTTCTGCAATAAAAACATTTAGTGGGTGGTTCATGAAACATACTGCTGCCAGAAATTCTCTCAGTTTTAAGGTTAAAGCCATAGGACTGTTCTGTATTGCTGACATGAGAAAGGCCCATACAATGTGGCCTTTCCAGAAAAAGTACTGAGATAAAAACCTTACATTTAAAAAATAGGAGCACTGAAAATTAGGCTCCAACATCTGTTGTTAAGGTCTTAAAAATATTTGTGACTTAAGAAGTATTTACCAGTGGTTGCTAATTCATGGCAACCATGGAAGGTAGCTCTGTGATAGTCATTATCCTTATTCAACAAACAGTAATTATTTTTGTACCTGCATATTTGGGAGTTGAAAATGGGAATACAGGCAGCTTATGAACAATGTCACAACCCGATAGCCTATAAAAAATCATGGGAGGGCCTGCAGTGGGTGCAACCCTTAACACATGCTGGGTGTCTGTCTGAAACACACTTGCTCCAAGCACAATCTCCACTGAACAAAGCATGCAATCACATTTCTAAGTCCATACTTGTGCTTAGGGCTTGATCTGTGTCTGAAGGACTTTTTGGAACTGCAAATTAACATGTGCTCTGACTCCCTCTGGGAGATACAGTTCAGAGCAGGGGAAAGGGTTCTTTGGCAACTCAGTTTGATCAGCTCAGAAGACCACAAAACATACGAGGCAAAAGAGCTTTTCTGCCAGCATCAGGGGCCAGGAGATCAGCACCTCTTGCATGGAGGCTGTGTAAGATGTCCCCTCTTACTGCCACGCTAAGTGACAGCAGTACTGTGTGGAGGTGCTGATCCCTGACCATGCTGGGAGGTTACTGCTCCAGCAGCTCTGGCTGTGTGAACAATCCTGTAAAGCACTTTGGCAGAAAGCAGCCAGGTTAATGCCAGCTGCCCAGCTCATCCAGACTAACCCAGCCAGCTGTGCCCATGCAACAGCAACAACGGTGACCTCCAGGAACAAGTTGGTGACACCCTTCTCTGACACAGCTCTTTCCACAGTAATTAATGACTTTTAACCTGATTATCTTTTCACAGTCTGAAGTGAGTCACAGATGTGCATATCTCTTCCGACTAGGAGCCCAAGCCTTTATTGACCTGGAAAAGCATTTATATGAGTATAAACCAAGACAGAAGGAAGGGCAGGTAGATGCTCCCTCTGAGCAGGAGAAATGGTGCAACTGACAGAACTGAAGCCCTCAAGGTTCGAAATGTGCCTAAAGGCCTTCCTGGACTACAGCCTTACAGCTACTATCTCAAACTGGCCTCAAAACAAGATCTCATATCCCATGTTTGTGACAACTCTCCACAACAGATCAACCTGAATTTAAAACTAGTCCATGCTGGAAACAGGTGTTCCTTTGAGGCTAGCATAAGGGACTCTGAGTTTCTGTCTCTCAGGTAGTTTTTTATTTTTTAGGACGTAGAAGCAATACACCACGTGTGTGCGAGACTGTGTATCAATGAAAGGCACAAAAAATTATTTCAGCAAAAGGCTCTGACTGGAACAGCAACGGAGAAGCCAAGGGCCTCGTGGTTCTATAACAAGTTCATTCAGAAAATCACAAGGCAATGTGACAGCTGGAGTGAGGAAAGACTTGTGGCAATATTTTTTTAAGAATTGCATGATGAAAAAATAATAATAAACATTAACAATGTTTTTTGGTTGGTTTTTTTTTCCCCTTTTTTCTTTCCCATGACATAAACAATAGTACTCTGGTCATAAGCCAAAACCTGACAAAGGTCCAAGGTTGAAAAGGGTTTCTTTGAGCCTGTCTTCCTGGTATAATTATTATAGGTTCAGAGGAACCAGATCTGGAGTGTTGTAAAACTCAACACAATGAACTTGACAGACAGCCAGATTTCTGTTTTCAGCCAGTTTAGGGTTACTATAATCTCATTATTATGCTTGAAAGACGACAAGTAATAGAATCTCAGGTAGCTGTTCTGTCTTTACTCAGCCGCATCTTCTCTTTTATGCCAATTTCCCTTGATTACCTGAACTAGTGAGGCTCGGTTTTCAACCACTTATCTTCCAGCAATAATCATCTGATCAGCCTTACAAGGTTCTCACTGCACTCAACGGTTTTAATGGGTCAAGCGTTAAATTAACCCTTTAACCATACCCCAGGAGAATACAAAACTTATTAAAAAACAATTTACTATTCAGTCATTGTTAACTTTGCAGAGGAGGAGTTCTTTAAACAGATTTGCTTGTTGTTCCATCCACTCATACCTTGTTTTGCTGTACCTTTACCCTTACTAACACATGAAATTTTTTTAAAGCTTCTTAAGGAAACATTTTTCTGGGTTCTTACTTCCAAGGAAACACAAAATGAAGCCACAGAAAAGCTGTGTGTATCTTATGTTCTATTTCAAGGCAACTTCTCACAAAGGTTAAATTAATTTTTCCATGTATGGAAAAACATCTGCAAAAACATGATTAATGTCAGTCAATATTGCATCTTGGGCAGAACTGTAAGGGTGGTGGAACTTTTATGGACCTATCTATACAAAGGGAAGGGGAGAGTATTTGTACCAGCTACAGCAGGGAAACAGCCAAGCAGGAGGTAATTTACTCATGGAGATCCATGTTGGTGTGTAGGGCAGCCAGCAGCTGTGATGCCACTCCCAGCTTCCACAGAAAACTCTGGAGTCCCCTCTGGGAGAAGGCTAGAGGCAGGAGCCTGAAAATGTTCTCTGGCTTTATACTTCCCAAGGATGGTGCACAGCCAACAGAAATATGTCTTCTGCCTTAACTCACGCCAAAGTTGGGGAAACGAAGGGGTGTGTGAGAGGGTGTGGCTCTGCAGGAGGAGCTCTGCCAAAGCTGCTGCTCAGAGTAGGTCTGCAGGTCAGGGAACGACGCCATCAGGAGGGGCTTGAACAGGAGGCAAAGGGCATCAGAGGCTTTACCAGACCTCACTTCTCTTGGAGAAGCAGGGATCCCTGCAGGCAAGAATGGACTTAGCAGAGCAGGCTATCCATTCCACAGTAGGGCAAACTCTCCCTTTCAGCAAAGATCCAACAGCAAAAAAAAAGAGATAAGAATAGAAATATTTCATGTAAACCAAGGTGAGAAAATGCCTCAATTTACTAGTTGTTATGAATTAAGGATGTCATACATCCCAGTGCTACTTCTTACAACAATACACAGTAGAGATGCCCAGGGTGTAGATCTATCTTTGCTATCTTCAGCCAATTCTTACTCACACAAAATTCTCACTGCTGATCACAGTGGTATTGCCAGGAAATGACTTGAATGAAAGACATAATTTTTTACAGAGACATCTCATACAACACTTTCATCACCTGTAGTTTGTACAATCCCATCTGATCTTTGAAAACAATTGGAACTGCTTAAGGGGCTTTACTAGCTCAGGTCAGTAGTCATCAAAGGAATATTATGACTGTAAAATCTGCTGTGCATGTTAGTCACTATATGTCTGTATCAAAATAATGTGGTGATTTCAGTCTGCTTATAATATATTGGTCTTTTGCAGTGGATGTATGGAAAGAAAGAAGGCACAGTGCTTAAACATTAGATGATGTGATGATTTTGGGTACATGGGCTTTCAAGAGGAGTCTAAAAGGAGAGCAAGTGTCAGAGTTCAGTGACTCCTTTAGCCTGAAATGTTTAGTCTCTGATCTCCTTTCTACAAATTTTTGATCACTAGTCCACAAACAAATACTCTTCAAGCAGAAAAAGTTCTTTCAAGAGATATTTTTCCCCAGTAATTACTAAAAGGACATGTATGTCTGGTACTTTACATGTGAGTGATGTTTAGGAGTTGCATCTTCAGTCACTTTCTGTGCAACCTCTACTGAGAAGTGCCTGAGACCAACCAATACTGTATATATATCAAAGACAGAGAAAACCAACAATGGAAATATAGAATTGGATTAAAAAAAAAAAGACACAATGGCAAATTGCCAGAAATGAAACAAATAAGACAAGGCGAGATTCACTTTCCAAACACAGGCACACAATGGCACTTGAAGGCATTTTCCCTAGACTTTAATCAACTACTTCAGGTGCCAGTGTCAGATGCTGGCAGACATGTCAGAAAGCCTCTGAGTGGAGGAGTAGATGGAGGCAACCAAATAGGTACCATGCATGCCTAAAATAACACTAAACATTTCTGTATGAGCAATTGAGTCCCACACCTTGATTGTTTTGCCTTTGATACCAGAGATCTATTTTTAAAAACTATTAAATTAATAGCTTTTCCCCCGCATCAGTTTCCATTTGAGAAAAAAAACAAGCTGTTTCCTCTTCATAATCCTCTACATTCAGTTGTATTTCTGCAGATCCTCCTACCAAAAAATGAACATGTTCTTGTAAGAAAAGCAGAGAGTAGATGTTTTTGTGGAGTCTGCGTCTGTATATGAAAAAAAGGAAGAGTAATGTGAAATTCAAACTAGTTCTGAAGGCAAGTAGAATCTGTTTAAATGTAAAAGGAAAACCAGATAATTTCCATTTTGAAAATGGACATATAAATTATTAATAAAGGAAAAGGGCATATTTGGGACAAAAGAAAGCAAAAGAGAAAAATGCTGCAGTTTACAGACCTTTATCAATGGATGTTTAGCCCTGGGGAAGATGGAGTGAGACCAGCCCTGGGGTGAAGGTCTTGGGGGAGTTTGTGGAAGAGAAGCTCAACATGACTTGGCAGTATATGCTCACATATCATGAAATAATAAATCAGCTTTCTGAGAACATGGAGTCAGATTCACTCATCTCTCACCTCATCCTGGGGACCCCTACAAACTCAGTGCTTGGGAGTGTTCAGCCTGGAGAAAAGAAGGCCCAGGGAGATGTTGTAGGACCTCCATCCAGTAAAGCCCTAAATAGACCTTACAAGAAGGGCAGAGAGAGACTTTTTGCAAGGGCATGTAGTGATAGGACAAGGGGGAATGGCTTTAAACTGAAGAAGGGTTTAGGTTTAGATTAGGTATTATGAAGAAGTTGTTTAATATGAGGGTGACAAGACACTGGAACAAGTTGTCCAGAGTGGGTGTGGATGCTCCATCCCTTGATGTGTTCAAGGCCAGGCTGGATGAGGCTCCAGGCAACCTGGTCTAGTGGAATATTCCCTGTCCACAGCAGGAAGGTTGAACTAGACAACCTTTAAGGTCCCTTATAACCCAAACCATTCTGGAATATTCTTGGGAGCATCTTACCCAACGCACATACCAGGTATTCATTTGACCCAAAGACTCCCTTGGTAGACAATGGGAAAAGACATATCTAGGGACTATTTTCTCTAAACAATTTTAAATACATATTTTGAAGATGTACTTTTGAGATAACCTGTGCACATGGAGATTGCGGAAAAGGGAGAATGTCACAAAATATTTGTAGGCCCTCGGTCATGTTAAATTGCATAATTAGCAACATGTCACCTCCATTCAAATCACCCTTTCATTTGTAGAATCAAAGAACAGTTTTGGTTGGAAGTGATCTCTACTGTCCAATCATTTGCAATGAGCAGGAACATCTCCATCTTGATCAGGCTTCTCAGAGACCCATCCATCTTGACCTTGGGTGTTTCCAGGGATAGGGCATCCACTATCCCTCTGGGCAACCTCTGTCTATGCTTTCCATCCTCAGTGTCAGAGTCTGTTTTTCAGGAACGTTTCTAAGTAGACCTAATGCTCTCTTGGAAGACCATTAAGTCCATCCAGTTCCCCAAAAGGCATAAAGTTCTTGAAACTCAAATACAAGATTCTTCTCCAAAGAATACCTCAGTATATCTCTGCACCAGCTTGGGGTTAAAGGCCAGTATATCTTATTTCCTTTAGCTCAAACAAAGTTCTCAGTAATTTAAGGGAAATAACCTGTAGTTAAAGGATAAAAAAAAGGCAGTAAACAGTGCCCAAAAACTACACTAACAAGTGCTCCTGAAGAAGCAGTGATTTTCTAGTATACATAGTGGTTACATTATAATACCTAACATGGAATCAGTGCAAAATCTTAGCAATTTTAAAGTGTTATAAAAAAAAATACATTACAGTAGACAGTCTGCAACTCAGGCATTGTATTTCTGCTTTTTAAAACTAATTGTCTGCTTTATGCATGCACGGAACTTTATCAAACTGAAAAGGTCTTCTATAAGTCAACAGTGTTTCTTATGTTTTCAAATGGGGTACAACCACTTACCTACATAAATATATTGTAATTCACTTTGAAAAGCAAAAATGGATTAAAGGAAGTTTTTTTTTTTAGTTTTATTAAATCCTTCCATTGTTAAAGCTTTTAAGGATGAATAACCTGAAAATAAACAAAACATAGACAGAAAAATAATTTTTATGAGTGAGGCTGATGACAAACTCCATTCTAATTACTGGGCTCCCACAAAGTTCAAGTCTTCAAAAACTTGCATGAATTTTTGAGTGAGAAGACAGATTTTAACCTATTGTGTGATGTATTTGTGTGCTGAATATAGAGATATTGTATAAACAGGAAAATCCAAGGAGCGAAACCTGGCCTTACTGAAGTTAGAGCATTATTCTCAAAGCATAACTTCTCATATCAAATGTAAACTGTCTAAAAGTTGTCTTTCCAGACTAAAGTACTTTATAACAAAGGGGCAACTCAAGTCTTCCCTAGATTGGTGTCTAAACCAGGTAGCTCTGTTTCTCTCCATTGGTTCTAGCAGAGACATAGACCTCTGGCTTAGGTTGTCCATCTAGATGGCTGAAGACAGATGAGACAAAGCCTGCTGCCCATCAGGGTACCATTTGCTACTGAGGTAGTGTAAGTAGACAACAATTTCAAAAGCTTGCAGTGCAAGTTGGTTCTTCTTTGGATGATGTTGGATTCTTTCTGTGTGTTTGGTAGTTTATCACAAGCTTTAATGAATCAAGGAAAACCCTACACAACATTCCCATGTTCTCCCAGACAAAAATACCCAGTGACTCTGCCCACAGAGATTTGGCACTGGAGAAAATAGATGGAGTTTTGCCTAGACTTTAAAGATACTGCTCCTTAGTGAAACCCCAGCAGACAGTGAACTCAGGAGATGAATCATTGTGGGACACAGGGATGCCTGCTCCACTCTCGCTTCTCCTGCTGACCTCCTGTGTGGCCTTGGGCAAACTGCTCCACCATCTGTTTCTCCACCCTCCTTTGTGAAGGGGATGGCTACAGGCCATTTTGCAGTCAGATGGGAACCAGCTGTCTCTATGCCCTGACCCAAAATGGCATGACCAAGATGATGTGGTGCCAAGGTAACATACCTAGGACCTTGGAAACACTCTCCAGCTCCAGCTTTGTGCTTTGTTAGACGCAGTAAAACTCTTCCTGCTCAGCTCGTGGCACCAGCAGTACACAAATCCAGGTAGGCATATCTGTAGACTGAAAGCACCTGCTCACTTGTGTCTTTTCTTCTGTGAGTGCAGAACAGGCAACACAAAGGGAGCTGTAAACTCTGCCCTAGAGATTTGCAGCACTGAGTGCATGTGTATCTGCTGGTCTGGCCAGACACTCAGTTCATGCACCCAGGGGTAAAGAGGTGGGATGGTGGAATGCCTCACTTCCACACAGAACAAAAGAAGATTTTAAGTAATTATAGAGATAAAATTTGAAGTAATAATATGAGTGGAGCTGTTGTGTGTGTGTATGGATCTTTGTGCATTTATACAATGTATTTAACCCTGTTTCCTGAAGTGATAAAAGAGGAAATTTCCTTGCCCCATCTTTACCACTGCTTTCACTTAGAGATTTTGATTCATTCAAGGAATACAAGCCTCTAGTCTTTGAAATTAGTGAGTTACTTACTTATTACCCAGAATGAAAAGGTCACAGGGTACGGGAGTCTGAAGCACTGCTATGAATACACAGTGCACAGGAATCCTGTGCTTCTTAGCTAGTTATTCAACTAGCTGGAAATGTTCTTAGAAATAAAGAACGAGTTTAACCTAAAATCCACTAATCACAGAAGAGTAGCCAGCCATTTTACTGCAATGGCTGCACTCGCACTCCACAGTCCAGGCTTGAGGTCACACAACATGTTTTCAACATGTTTTCAACATGTTTCATTTAGAAGAGTGTGAATTCTTCTGGGGAAGATTCACAAGCATTGCATAAACTGGTCCTTAAACCTTAACAAAACTTCCCATGGGATAGATGCTCTGTACCTCTTTCTGTCAGAGCATGATGCATTACCCTATCACATTACCAAGAAGATGCCCTTAGGTGTGACCTCCCAGCAACAGGTTTCTCTTTGGGGCATGAGGGAGATTTTAGGTAGGAAAGCTGGTCCAGCTCTCTGAGCAGAGAAAGACCTCACTGGTCTCTTTTATCAGCCTGCCCTGATTCTGGTGGTTCACACAGTTGGAGCATGATTGATAAAAGCCAAAGTGGGTTCCTCTTGTGTGTGGTATGCCAGAGTGGTTGTTGGTGTGGCAGGCTTAGAACTGAGATGAGAGTTTGTGGAGAAAAGGACAGGACTTTCTTAGCTTGAGATACAGGGTGAAATTTTGAAAATCCATATTCTGGATCTGCAAAAAGACCTGTTCAGTTTTGAATATTATACTATTATGAATATTCATAATATCCAAAACCATACTTGTTTAATAACTGGGCTTGAATCTAGGGCCTGTAAAAGCAAGTACGTGCCACAGCTTGAACTGAGGCTCCATGCTGGCAGATGTACCAAGTGCATGTAATTTGTGTTGCTGTCATTGGTCTAAATGCCAAACTCTAATGCTGCTGCTCATTCTTTCTCTTGAAAATATCTGCAGAGGAAGTATTGAAAGCAAGGAATGAATCACTCTTTCCCACAGTACCATTCCTATTGCATTTGTCCAAAATAATCCTATTGCATTTGTGCAAAATGTGTGGAGTTTGGCTTCTTTTCCTTTCAAAGTCTCAGCCCTCACTTTCTCCCTGCACAACAGACAGCTTATATCTCCATTCCACCTCTGGGATCCAGGAATATGTGCTGGACAAACCTTCAGTATTGGCAGCCAGGACACCTTGATATAAGTTGCAAATTTAGCACAGCCACAGACTTCCTGAGGCTTTGAGCTGTGACCTTGGCAGTGCTAGCCATTTCCAGGGAATTCCCACCACATGTGCCATCATCTTCCCATGACACAAATAGCTGAATCCATCCTAGCTGCACATGCACCCAGTACATGTCCATCCCAGAGGGTTTCTCTGCAGAACAGAGAAGCAGTGTCTCCACCAGCCTGAGAACCTTAGATACAGGAACTGGAGAAAAACAAGGAACAGCAGAGCATCAGACCTGCTGTCATGTATGACAGCATCCCCTGAACTCAGCCAGCCACATCAGTCAGGCAAATGTTGACTATATGGCACAGATGGAAGAGAGATACTGCAAGGCAAGTAAGGGAGAGAAACTAGCTGTGTCTGCCCTGAGGTCTGGAGGAGTGGGAGAACACAGACAAGCAAGCTGTAATCCAGCCACAAAAAGCAGCAGAGGCTCAGCAGCATGATCCCAGAGATACTGGGGCATAGCCACCACCATGAATGACAAGATAAAAGCAAACTACATCGATATAAGAAGTCTGGGCATGATCCAGACATTCCTCTGGCATAAGCTCCACACAGAGAAAACACTTGGTAGAGATTAGGTTGAGTGGTAAGGGAAGCACTCCTCTTGCCTACTCCCCTGCATCACTTCTAGAGAGGGAGATTTGTTCCAGGAACACTTCAATGCTCCTAGATAGTAAACAGGGCTACAGCAAAATGCATTGGTCAGATCCTCCTTTCTTTCCAAGGGGCTGCAAAGGATTTGCAACAGGAAAAAGCCCAGAGGACAGTCTCCTCTGATCAAAATAGTCCTCTGATCAGCTGTGACCCGCCCATCAACTGGGCACTGCACCTTTGCTCTCATCCAGCTGACCACAGGGTAGTTTGCCTTTGCATGTCGCTGATGGAGTGCTCTGTGGGACGTCACACGGGAGCTGTGGTGACACCTGAGGCTATCAAAAAGTTGACGAGATAAACCATTCAGCTTGTCCACTTTCCTACCATAGGCAAGATTTGTCTTCTGTTGCAGCTGGTCTAGCAAATTCTAGTTGGTAGGAAATGAAAGACATGAGCAAAGTCTGCTGAGCTAAATTGGTTTGTCATTCCTCCCCTTCCTTAAACTTCAGTTGCTGTGGTGACATAAAGAGTTTCCCTCACTTGGACAGGCCAGCACTAAAAGAAACCTAAAGTCTTGTAATAGTCAGACATACAAGTAATATCCATTCAATATAAAGTCAATGTATGCGACTTTTGTAGGGGTGCTCACACTTTCCCTGCCAGGAAAAGAAAGACTTTGTGAAGTTTACTCACCACCTCCTCCATTTCCTATCAAAACTTAGTTCTAGTAAAAATGTGGGTTGCTATCCATACAGGCTTATTCTTGCAAAATTTACTTTTCAGAAATCAAATTTCATACAAAAAACCCACAATCGCAGAACAAAAAAAACACCACCACCACCACCAAAAGAGAATATTATTGAGTTTTCCAATAGACATATGGGATTTTACAGCTTTCAGAGCAAGATCTCTACACAGCATAAATTTATTTGAAAAATAACCACACCTTTTTTAAAAAAAAATTAAAATTACCATGGTAGAGGAAACAAATGAAATAAAAGATTTATGGATCCCTCTTTCTCATGGGGAAGGAGAAAGTGATCTGTTTGCAGGAGTTATATTTTCAGGCACTTTGCTGAGACACCCCAACCCCCCTCGGTTGCTGACTGTAAAATAAGAAAACTATTACCCAGCTGGGGTAACAATAGGCTCCCACAGTGCTTTTCTGCTCAGCCCGCAGCTGCCAGTGAAAGTGGAAACTACAGCAGCAGGATAACATTCTTTTCTTACAGCCTGTTTCTATGGGCAAGGAGCCCTCCCACTGCTTCAATGTATTTTCTATGCAAAACTGTAGAAGAAGTGACATTTTAAAAGTTTTGACCTTTGTTTTTTTTTTTCCCCTCCCCCCTATTTTTTTTTTTTTTGCATGAACCAAGGCATAAATTTTTTAAGCCATCTGACAGGGTATGTGTTAGGAACAGCAATAGCCATTACTATAATAGCAAAATGTTTCAAAATTTGAAAATTCTATATTGTGTGCAGCATACTGGTAACCTTTCTGGAGAAAAAAAATTGTGATAAGAGATGCAGAACTCTTCTGTTTATTGTCGTAGGCAAGTATGATTGTGGCAGATCTCATACACCCTTTGCAAAATAGTATCATTGAATGCCACTAATTTCATATTTTAAAAGCTAAAATTTCAAAGTATTTTGCAGGCAAATTTTTTTCCCCATCCCTCTTCAAGGAAAAAGAAATAGCCAATCTTATTAAAATTGCCTGTGAAAAAAGTGTTTACAAGAGAAAAAATTGTGGACTGAATAACGCTAGTGAATTGTTGTAAATTAACTAAATATACATATATCGAAATTATATGGATTGAATCTGATAAAAAATTGTCATTGTTTCCAGTTAGTTTACAAATATAACAAAAAAATAATATCTTACAGGTTAAAACATAAAATAACACGCTAAATATCAGGAAATTATAGAGGATGTTAGTGATGTAAAACATATTTTCCCAAGCACAAAAATAAATTAGAACTGTTTAAGTGAGATGGGGAGGGGGAAGGGATGCCCATGAGCCATTGAAGTGAATGAAGAACAGATTCTAAAAACAAGCCTAGCAGGTTAATCCATGTGAGAGTCTTCCATTTACCACCAATTCCCTGCCACTGCTATTACCAGCTCACCCTAATGCTCACCAGGGGTAGCAGGTTAATCCATGTGAGAGTCTTCCATTTACCACCAATTCCCTGTGCTAGCTGCCACTGCTATTAGCAGCTCACCCTAATGCTCACCAGGGACACTGGCCCTGCTGCTGGTCCATCTCCATCTCTCTCTCTCTGGGTTTGACCCCAAATTCTTTTCATACCCAGCACTCTTCCCATCTGACCTTGAAACCAGTGGAAATTTGACCAGTGCAAATGATAACAAACATACCTACAGGACAGCAATGTTCTGAAATAATCAGTTTTAAAAGCTGTTTTAAAATTCATTAAGATTTGCAGGAGAAAGGAGAGAAATCCCACATTTTAAATTGGTGGCTCCACTGGTGGATTGATAAAGAGCTATAAAGACTTCTTGGTAACCTGAGTCCCCTGTCAGAACAAGATAAAATCATCTCTCACTCTACAACACACACACACTGTAACCAAATCCATCATTAGCAAACTACATCATTCATCATTAGGCAAGGATCTACTATAAATTACAATGAGTCCATTAAAAGATTGGGAAACCAAACAAAAAAAAAAGTGCAAAAGCAAAGAAAAAAAAGCTCTCTCAGGAGGGTCTATGTCAAGACAGAAAATTCTTTCAAGTCCCCTTTATCTGTGTCTGAGACACTATAAACTCCTAGGACACGCCTTGAATTTCACATCCTATACAGGCCATCTGCAGGTAAACAGCGCAAAGAAGGTCCTAATTTTTACCCAAACTGTATGGCTTTTTGTTTCCCTGGGTAGAACATGCCCAGTAGATTTTCTAACGCTAAGTTGCTCTTTCTGGTGTGTGAATCAACAGCTTAAAAAAAATTATTCAGAAACGTTTCCATGGCAAGCCTGCCACCAGGGAGCCAGGGACCAGTGCTAGCCCTAGGGAAGTCACCAGGGTACCTGCACCTTTTCTGAGGGCTCCCCAAGGGCTGGGGTGCAGAGCGGTGGACTAGCTCCCACACTCTGCACGCAGGCAAAGTGGCCTCCTTGCCTTGGTGGGGGTGCTACCAAATCAAGCCAAGTTATCGTTTCAAAAGTGTGTCTGTCGTCATCTGCTGTATTAATAGTTTATTTGCATGTTTCCAGAGTTCTTTGCTGCAATATGTGGGTGCAGGCAGAAGAATTCTAAAGGATTTTTAGGCTGATAGTGCTTCCATTATTCAGGATAATGTGCTATCCAGGGCAGGCAGCTATTTGGGATAAATAGCCTATCCCCATTTGTCCAAAATAGCCAAATGTCTGGCATGAGTCATGCCAAACAGGCAGCTGCTCGGCAGCAGTGTAGTACTGGCATACTAAAAAGCAGAAGATATTGAAGGGGGCAGAGAGAGCTAAAGGTGGCACCAGTGTATAGTGACAGGAGGTTTGTGGGGTTGGGAATACACAGCTATCACACTCCCTAAAACTCTCAGACAACACCACCATAAATGGCAGCATTAGTCTGCAGGTTGTGCACAACAGTTTCCAAGACACCACTCATCTCCTTAACACTGTAAACTGACAATAAACAAGTGTCTTAGAGGCCACTGTGTTGGAGGTGCTGGCAGGTATTAACTCCGGAGCACACATGTTGCAAATGTGATAACACCCTCAGCATGGACAGGACAGTTTTGGGAAACAATTCCTTCAGGAAGTGTGCTGCTCTGTGATTTGCATAGCCCAGGGCATTTCCTCAGCTGTCTGAGATGGATTCCTGGGAAGCAGTGGTTTTCACAAGGAGCAGCACAGGTATCACAGGGAGGTACATCAGTAAATTTACAGATGAGTGAAGGTAGCCTTGTCTTGTACATGCAGACTTGTGAGCACTGCACATATCCCTCCCTGTGCAGGCACCCTTTCTGTCCTTTTCAGGCTGCAAAGTCCCTTCCTCCCTCAGCATTGCCTAAGTACTTATAATTTACACAGCATATATTCCTGTGAAGTAGGTAATGAAATTCATTTCACAGAGAAAGAAACCAAAGCTGTGAAATTTGTGCCATACCCAACATGGCCAAGAAATCATGGGACAAAGTCCTGAATGAAAACAGTTACTGAGAAATTCTCCTATGACAGGAATATCCTTTGTCACAGCCACCATGATGCAAGCTCAGCAGGTGTCATTTCAAATTCAGTATCTTGGCCATCTACTTGTCTTCTGAAATAAGGGAAAACAGTCCCTGGCATGTAGTAAACTTCTTGCCAGACTTCAGAATTCTCTAGCTTACATTATCTTTAGCACATTTAAGTGCCAAAAAAAAGAGAAACTGGGTAAATGTGTAGTTAGTCATGCTTGTAAAAATGTCAACGCTGTCAAAAATATTTGTGTGAAAATCATAAACAAAATCTGCTGCCATGAGAAGTTTTTTGGTTCTTAATTATTGGACAAAATGACTTCTTTTTCATGAAGACTTAAAAAAAAAGAAAGCTAACAATATGATGGAAATATTGGCACAATCTTGACTCAGCTGCTTCCCTGGGGTAATAAAGTTGCTCCCAGAAAGAAGAGGATTATGATCTTCACAGAGTACCTTAAAAATCCAGCTGGTATGCCAGGCTAGCTTAGCAGGTTCTTAATAGGATGTGCAATCTTGCACCTCTAAGCATGTTTGTAAGGTTTCAGGTGCTTAGAGGCAAGAGAGGCCTGGTTAGCAGTCCTTTACTTGGCATTTTTGAGTGGATTTCTAGAACTGCAACTCTCAGATTTGCATGCTTGCTTATAGAGGGTGGATAAGCATATTTTATAACCTAAAAAATAAACAAAAGCAGTAGGTCACCAGACCAAATCATGTAGGTCAGTGGAGAGGAATACCTATAGCCACGGCGAGGTTTGTGCTCGCTGACCTGTGGGAACTGTTGGTGGTCCCACTCCACTTCTGAAGGACAGATGTTCTCACCCGCATGCTACCACAGGTGGCCATGCTGGGGTCAGCAGACCCCATGGGCACATCCCAGGAATGAGCCCCCACAGAGAGGGTTCACTGGGGCAAGAGAGTTGTACTCTCTTTGCAACTTGGTGAAAGCAGACTCACACCCTTATAACTTGTGGTTAATTGCTAAATTTTCACTGATAGCAAAGTCATGAGAAGTGGAAGTGAACATTCGATGGCTGGGTCATTTTTACTTAATTTTCAAACCATGCAGTGAGTTCAGGCCTTGCTGTCTTCTGAGAACAGGATCATTTGTTTTTGCAAGGTTGTGAAGTGTAAGACTTGCAAATCAATACTGAAACAGCCAGCCACCCAATCCATTTAAGATTTTTTTATGATTAAGGTGGTGAACATTGGAACAGGTTTCTCAGAGTGGTAGTGGAAGATCCTGATCTGGAAATATTCAAGGCCAAATTGGATGGTGCCCTGATTAAGCTGGTTGAATTGAGGATGTCCCTACGTATTGCAAGAAGGTGGAAACTAGATGACTTTTAAAGGCTCCTTCCAACCTAAATCATTCAATGATTTCTCTTGTCCTGAGCTGCAAATACAGCTTGTTTAAATCAATGTCCAACTGTACTGCTATGGCAGAATCTGGAAAAATGACTCTGAAAAGTCTGTCACTAACATGGCAAGGAACAAGTTACTAGAAAGAAACAAATTCCAAAAAGGGCTCCAACAACTAGTGGTTTCAAGACCTTTTACAGAAATGGTTTCCCATCCCTTAATACCCCTGTGATTCCAGTACCAATGTGCTATACAGCAAATGCAAAAGATTGCTTGAAAGAAAACAAAAATTCATAACATTCATCTTGTATTACTCCATTCCATGTCAGTTGTTACCTTGTCTCCTCAAAGAATTTCAGACTACTGCTTGAAAAGGCAAGGGGAAACAATCTTACAGTAGTACTCACTAGATTTATTCATGGGAGTTTACATTACCCTATTTATAATTGAAAATATCTGCATGGAATTGAGACACTATCAAAATTCAAGTAATATTTTATATATCACAAAGGGAATAAAACCTGAAGCAGAAAAACATGACATTAGATGAACAAAGGCCATGTTGGCTCATTACAATCATGTCTACCTTCTTTCCTCCAAAGCTCTCCTGAGAGAGTCCAGGTGCCTCTTCTCTGCTATCCCCATGAAAACAAGCTTTTGCTGGTAGAACAAGTGCTCTTATGCACTGTCTTAAGCCTTACTTTTAATCAGATAGAAGAATTTCTAAAATCCATGCTTCCTGAAAAAAAGGAATAAAACAAGAACTGTGTAAGTTTTAGCCACCCATTTTTTGGTTTGTCTTGTAAAAAAATTCCATTGTTTTAACAACAAGTAAGAGCAAATTTGCTACAGTGTTCGGTGAGCATGAGGACTATGGGAAAAGCAAATCAGGAATAAATGGATTAAAAGAAAGACAGTCTTCTCAGCAGAAGTACCAAATATTGCCTGGAGAACATATTGAAATGTTGAGTAAACAAGCAGCCTGTAACCTGCCTTGCACAAAGGGCAGCAGGGAAATGAAAAGTACTCTCCACCTCTGGCTGTCCTTGCACAGAGAGAGAGAGGCCTTGAAAGCACTGTCTCCTTGTCAGGACTTTCACCAAGCCATTTGCTTTCTGGTCTGTTCCAAAAACAGTACAAAAACACGTTGCCCATGGCTTACACAAGGGAGCCTCAAGAGTCATCAGAATGGTTTTGCATCTCTTGGGAAATGGGCTCTTCCAAGGCTATCTTTTTCCAAGGTTCTTAGAGCACAAAGACAAGCAAAGTGGGTTCTTTTACATGAAAAGTATTGAGAAGTTTCCCTCAGCCTTGTTGAAAGCGTCATCAAAATTCAACCTATTGATAAACTGTTTGCTTGTCTCTATGTAGAGACTCTCAGCTTACTCTCCTCAGGTTGTTGGGAGACAGAAGAGGGAAGCAGACACCCTTCCAGATGGCTATCTGAGACATCACTAAAATTTTCTATAAAACCTTGACACCTTCCATCAGTTTTCTGGGACCCTGAATATTGGATCTTCCTTTCTTTGCTGATGATATTTCATGATTCAGAAGTTGGGTCCCCTCTACTGGGCCTGAGAACAGTACAGTATCACAGATATTCACACTGGTGCAAAGGATGAGCAGAGAGGATGTGTGAGACAGGACAACGTGGTAAAGTTTCCTGGTAAGAAAGTTCAAAGCCATCTCACCAGTCCATCCAGTTTCCTGGTGAGTCCACGAATGAGGCTGTTGCCCTTATCTGTCCCATTCTTCCATAGCTATCTCACATCCAGCCAGGATATGAGAATAGGTGCCTGAAGACATGGTCAGGCTCTTTGCTGGATCTGAGTCCTACTAATGCAGTTCTTCCAGGGCAATCTGGAAGATTGTTGGGTGTAGTTATCTGTCTTTATCCTGCCCACAGCTCTGAGAAGCTGTTGGAGCAGCCTGTGGGGTTGGATGAGAACTACCCAAAGCTGTGGAGGGGGATGGTTAAAGAGCTCACTGGGCCACTTTTCAATCTTTACCTGCAGTTCTGGCAGCTCTAACTGGGGAGGTCCTGGGTGACCAGAGATTGACCAACGTGATGCCCATTTACAAGAAGAGCCAGATGGAGCATTCTGGGAACTACAACTCAGGCCAGCCTCAGTGCCTGTGGGGGGACATGGAGCAGATCATCCTGAGTGCATCACACAGCATGTGCAGGGTAACCAGGGGAGCAGTGTGTCCAGCAGGACCAGGGCAGTGATCATCTCCCTGCACTCGGCACTGGTGAGACCACACCTCAAATCCTGTGTTCAGTTCTGGGGCCCCTCTGCAAGAAAGACACTGAGGTGCTGGATTGTATCCTGAGAAGGGCAAAAGAGCTGGTGAAAGGTCTGATGCACAAGGCTGATGAGGAGCAGCTGAGGATGTTCAGCCTGAAGAAAAGGAAGCTGAGTGGGGACTCTATCACTCTCTACAACTACCTGAAAGGAGGTTGTATTGAGATGAAGGCTGGTCTCTGTTCCCAAGTAAGAAGCAATAGGACAAGAGGAAATAGCTTCAAGGTGTGCCAGGGGTGGTTGGTAGTTTACATTGGATATTAGGAAAAAAATCCTCAGGATTGTAAAGCACTGGAACAGGCTGCCCAGGAAAGCGTTGGAACCACAATCCCTGGAGGTATTTAAGACATGTAGACAGGGTGCTTAGGGGCATGGTTTAGTGGTGGAGTTGTCAGCACTAGATTAACAGTTGAATCTGATGATCTTAAAAGTCCTTTTCAGCCTAAGAAACTTTATTTGTCTATCCTAACAATTTGCAACATTTCTTGATGGTGTTACTGTCAAAGTACATACAGGAGATGCCTATGCCTAATGCTAAGATTAAATGAACTCTCAGCAAAATAATTAAAATCTAAAATTAAAATGGTATAATTTTGTGATAATGTTGTAATCTGCTTCTTTGGAAATTCCTGAATCTCTATTCAACAATGAATTTACTAACTTTAATTTATGTAAGGCACCCTAACAATAGACACCAACAAAATGTAGACATCTGCACCAAAGCTGTTTTGCTTTGCCTTTTCTTTGTTGTAATCCATGTGACCTATGGTAGCTGTCTAATTCAGGTTGAGCCAAATTACTGCTGGGAGGTGCTTACATCTTTCCATTGACTCTAACAGGCCAAAAGAGGAGGTGGACTAGTTCACATGTCTGCATTGTACATGTCTTGATTTCAGTCATTCATATATAAATTTTGGTTACTTAGTCTGCCACAAGAGTCTCTATGCAGTTTAAGGGTTTCCATTAAAACTATCTTCACAAATGGGGCAAACCACAAAGGTAAGGTGGTGAATGAGTGGTGTGAAACTTTTCCAGAAACTTTTCCAGTTTCAAGCTCACTTCAGTAAATAGTTTAGGATGGAAATCAGCCTCAGAACAAAATGTAGAGATTGCTTGTTTGGCATAGCTTTCCCACAGTAAATAATAGATACAAAATTAGCTAGTGAGGGAGGAAGGGAAAAAAATAAATCATTTGCTTTCACTTGCAAAGCCTTTAAGGCATTCAGAATATAAATCTTGAGACAGACAGAGACTGTCCTCTACAGATGGGCACTGGGCATCTGCAACAAAACACAATCATGACCCTACATATAAGTTTCTGTGAAGGGCCATTAGATGAGAGACAGCTCATTGTGTGCACATGTGCTTGGATGAGAAAAATGAGTCACTCCCAACTCTGGATCAAGCAGGTGATGTAAAGGATTGGCAGGGAAAATGATGCAGACAAAAGCTCTGCTTTCTGAAAAGCACTGAGTCACATCCTAGAAAAAACATAAAAAAAGAAAGCAAAACTGGATGCAGTGATATCAGTTGAGAGTTGGGAGCAAGGATGAGCACACCCACTTCTGCTATAGAGCATGTTCACCTATATCAACCTAGAAGCCCAAACTGTGTTTTTCAGCGTCTTCTGTAAGGTCCTAGGATTGAAACTTTCTGTCTGTTTAGCTTCAGTTTCATTAGGAGCAGTCTTTTTTTGTGATTTCACATGTCAAAACGATGTACAATTTTCTGGAATGACAAATTCTTCAGCAGTCACAGGGCTGGCAAGAAGTAGGCTGCTGTTAAGGAGAGTCAAGTACACCATTTTTCCAAAGCTTTGCTGTCCTTAGCAATATTTCTAACTTGGTATCAGTGAAAGGATAACCAGGAGCTATGCCATTGCATTAATAATTTAAGAGATAGACTGTTACAAACGTTCTAGGATAATAAAAGCTGTTAACACAGCGAACTCTTAATTCCCCTGCTATGTTATACCTAGATTTTAGAGCAATAGGAAGGCAAGAAGAGTTTTTTATCTCTAGGCTGTGGGACAGCCATAGTGGGTCTGGTCTGCCTTTGCATTGAGATGCTCAGGTATCCTGCTCTCCTCCCTCCTAAAGTACTTTTATTACCCTTACATCACAGAGCCCCTCTACTTACTATGGATAGTGGACATTAATGCTGTTAATTTCATGGATTTAGAGGAATTCAACTCGCATAGTAACACCTTTGTGCTGATTTTATTAACCCCTGTTCATTCACAAGATTGAAATGAAAAGCTGAAGGCATCTAAGCTAGAGCAGGGGGGATAGCCACTAGCTCCGTCTTGGATGTGGCAGGGCAGTTAATTCCAGATAGCCCTTCAGGGGACCAGCTTCTGATATGAATAACAGATTCAGAAACCTGGTTTCTGAGCTTGGGACCCCTCAAAGGAGGCAGCAGGTGTCTACCCTTTAAGGCACAGCCAGAGTAATTCTGCAGGACAGCTTCTCTATTGCTTTACAAGCTTCTCTCCCTATGCACATATAACAATTGGTGCAGCAGATGCTCTGAGAGGTAAAAGTCACCAGGAAAATGAATACAAATTGAGTTAAAGATTAAGTCAAGAAGTGATGTTCAGGCAGCATAAATTGATTCAGTTATTTTTTAAATTTTTTTACCCATCCAAGTCCTGTTTCCTCAAATCTCAAGTCAGATTTCATTAATACTTCATGATGCCCTCAGAAGACCTTGCTACTTTGCATCTGCTCTGGCTCTGCTTCTGTGAAAGTAATTTTTGTGTATACTGGTGAACAGATGTGAGTAAGTGATAGATCTGGGTAGATTTGGGGATTGTCATTCTCTTGACACTTTTCTGCAAGTTCAAAGAGGTACTTGTCACTCAACCCCAGCTTTTGGGAAGAAACATTGGCCAGTTTTGGGACACCACACATTTTTGCTGGGCTCTGACAGATGATCTTTGAAACGTTCTGGAGGGACCAGGCTGAAGCCTGAGACCAGAGTGACACACGAGACAATTAACACATTAGACCTCCCCAACCCCCAGTGAACTTTTGTCGGCCTGTCCTCTTCCTGAAAGGAAGGGGGGAAAAACATCCTTTTTGTAGTGGCTGCTCATTATATAAAGCAAATCAAGAGTGAAGGGAGGGAGCAAAGAGATGGCACAGAGCCCGATAAGTGCACCCTTAAATCTATAATTAAAACCAAAGGCAAGTTCCCAATATAGCCAATCCAGTTATATAAGATCTTACAAAAGCTTCACACTGTTTGCTGGGTTTCGCTTTATTACTGTTCCCTCTCCTCGGAGTTCACTTCAGGTCAGTAGCGGATGAGGTATTACAGTCAGGGTTTATGGCAGGGTAGAAATCTAACAGTGCCCTGTTTGTAAAGATATGCAAGTGTGCACTCAGAGGGAAAAATAATCACTGGCTCCACTTGAAAGAGAAAAAGTTAATGGTCACTTTGGAGCTCAGTTTAGACCACCTCGAGCTCCGGAAGTGAATTGCTGGTTACTAAGAAATTACTTGATGTCCTGAGAGTCTGTGAAAAGCTGTTCCTTGTCCACCGGTCAAAGAATTATGGTAAAACTACATGTAAGACAGGAAATCAGGCTGCATATGGCCTGCTAGCCAGCCAGACTGAGGAATTTGGATACAGAAGTTTTCTCAGAAAGCCCATGACAAGTCTGTACCACACTTTTTTGTGCCTAGTAAAAGCATCCTGCAGGAAAACACAAGATCAGCTTGATTATTTTAAGTGTAGGCAGCTCGCTGCAACTGTACTGAGAGTAGCTACTTCCATGTGGGAGTTGGAACATGCATCAGAAGCACTACACTAAATAGTATGCAAGCTAGATTTCGGAAATATAAATAAAAAGCAGTTATCATTATGGATAAAAACCATCACTGCTACATCCTCCTCTTGCATTCTTTGCAACAGCAAAGAATTCTTTGCATTCTTTGCAACTGCAACAGTAGCCAGTAGCATTCCTAAAAGCAATGGTTTCCTAGGGCCATGCTGAAATGAAGCTGTTGCTCTATGTAAAACCCCCCAAAACACAAACCATCAAGAATACCACACTGAAACACAGTACAACCACTCAGCAGTAATCATGCCCTGCACAGACATCCATGCATTTCTGGAGTAAAGGATTCCAAAGGTGAGGAGAATATGGGAGCCAGGAGAAGGCAGAATTGTGTTCTCCACTTTCTGTTAAGTGACAAAGTTTAGACACATTCAACATTCATTAGTTAATGCAATTTGCTGAAGTCCCAGGGTGGTAAATGTCCTCAAGAAGAGTTTACCTGGAAGAAGCTGATAATTTCTGAGTATAGCACCAACATTCACCTATCAAAACACCTTCATGTTCTAAGCCCCAACTATATTTAATTTGTCCCACAAAAATAGAAGTATGTGAAAAAAGAACACCTTTAAAAAAATTCTAAAATACTACTCTTTCTTCCCAGTGACAACCAGAGATGCTACTATTTTTTTACCAGCATCATAGGTATCAGAAAAATGGGAAGAACTATTTGCAGAAATGTTTGTGAAATCTGTGGCCATGTTTTCTTTGCAACATGAAACCCCTATGAAGTATACCTTTCAAAGATTAAGTTTTAAATGGTATGTTAATTGTTTGAACTCTATTTGAGCTGTGACAGTTCCCAGCTTGCAAATGCTATATGCAAAATCACCATGGGCAAAACTGCATTGCTGAGGCAATATAATTAAAATATGGTATCTGATTGGGTTCAGTTCCAGTTCCTTCTTCAGGGCTCCATCAGAGGATTTTTACAATTAATAACTGATAATGTCAGGCACTAAAATGGTTATCCAAAGAGTATTTTTTAAAGTGCACTGGTTTGAAAGCTGAGGCTCGGCTCTGCAAAGACCTGTGTGAGAGGGCTGTGGGAAGGAGAGGCTCAGGGGTCACACTTTCCTCATGTACCCACCAGCTCTCATAGCAATGTGGGTGCTGGCAGAGCTCCAGCCTCACAATGAGAGCAGCACAAGGTCCTTCAAAGACAGATTGGTCCTTCCAGGACAGTGTTTCTACAGCTACCACACAAACCCTCAGATCTGGTGGTAGGCAGGAGGAATGACTGCTTACTCTCTCAAAAGCTTACACATGATGCAGAGACACTCTGGATCCCAAAGTACATCTACTCACAACACAAATGTGATGTTTTCACAAAGTTCTGTGAAGCCATGTCAGATGTATGGGGCATAAATGAGAAATGGGCTCATTAGGTTTCATTGGGATGTAGTATCAGCTCAGATTATACCTGCTGACACCAATCGAGCCCACAACCACCACCAAGTAGCTGTCTGCAAGAAGGTTGACATCTCTGTATTAAAATAGAGGATTGACACTCAAATTAGGGCTCACATGGTTACTATTTTCATCATAAGAGTGTGACATGAGCTGTTTTCTGAGCAAAGACAACGATCAGTTTTTGTGATGTTACTACAGAATCACAGGTCAGAATAGACCTCTAGGGCTTATCTCATCCAACCCCCCTGTTCAAGCATGGGTACCTAAAGCAGGGCCATTTCCAGACTGTTTTTTGATACCTTGCTACATATGATTTTTAATATCTCCTCATCTATATATCCACATAGTCTGCCAGCTGTAAGAAAACATTGTCTATTTACCAGGTAACATTCTCAGACAATACATAATTTCTGCCCAGGGAAATAAGAAAAATGGATACAACACAGGCTCTTCACACTAGACTCTGGCATGTCTTTCTCTTTTCAGAAAAAAAGAAGAGATGCTTACAGGAATATCTGTAAGCAGCTTGTGTCTCAATGTGATGCACCATCAGCAGTTCCGTGTACACAAGCTCTTGTCTTGTGTTTGTCTAGAGTGTTAAAACCATTTCTCTCAGTATACCTCAATTTTTCACATGTTCTTACAGAGAGAAGCTCAAGGAAAATGTGCATCTGACAACTTCTTCACAGCCAAAAGACAGTTAAAAAGCCCTGTGCAAATCTCCTGAAGAAGAGTCAATGTCTGTGTCAGTCTTTTGTTGCCTTCTCACGTGACGTCCACTCTGAGATCACAAGGAAAAAAATCATTTGATGGTTCTAAGTGTCTGCTAGTCTTGTGGTGTTTTTTACTAATGAAATCAAGGTAATCAAGCTTGAGCTCTAAAAGCTAATCAGGTTCTGGATGGGATTGACTTGACTACAGGATTGTATTTCCTTGAACACATTTGATAATCATTAGAGTCTATGAGCTTGGTAAAATAACGTCATTGGTTCAATGCCGGAACTAATTGACTGACTTTCCAGGGCTCACAGTCTAATAAGTATTTCATTGTTGATATTTGTTTCAAAACAAATTTGCACTGTCTCATAGATATTCAGCTTCAGGTGCCATGGCTTCTCCTCCTATAATATGCTGAAAAAATAGTTTCAGTGCTATGCTGACATTTCATTCCCTTCTTGTTGCTTTTTTTACGTTTTACATCATGAAACAACACAAATGATTTCAAGAGACCATTCAAATAAGGTACACAACATGTATATGACAGATCTTATGTGCTGTGACAAAGCCACGGCAAATGTTACAAAACAACCTCAGATTTCTCAGTAGGGTAACAGCCTCTTTCTCATTGGTCATCTGCTCACATACCTTTTTTTGTTTTGATTTCTCCATGTCTTCCACTGTTTCTTTTATTTTCACCTCTGAGGTTTCTACTTTAGATAGACCAACTGATAAAGGAAATACCAAATTGGGTTTCACTTTCCATTAATGTTATTTTTTGCCTTAATGTTTTAAGAAACTTTCCATTTATCATTAAACAACCCCCTCGGCATGTCCATGTCCAAAGTTTTGCTTAGTAACAGTGAAAATAGAGATCACTATGGCAAAGTTCAAAGCCTTTTCCAGGGTATTTTCTGTCCTTTTTCAGAAAAACTGCCCAAGACTTTGAAGACTTTTTCTGTTTCTGAAAATTTCAAAATCATCTCGTGTGCCTTTTTTTTTTTATAATGCATTGTGGAAAATGCATTTTTAGATTGGTCACGAGATAAGGAGTAAGTAAACATCTTTTCCTAAATAACTCAATTAAAAAGATTTTTATCATGCCAGTGCTGTGCACCCTTTTAAAACTGAATTTTAATTTCTATACACTTGTGAAGACCACTATGAACAAATGATGCAACAATGCTCCTGCACTTAACATACTTTTGAAATGGGCTCAAGAGAAGAGCTACTCATGTTCTCGGGCCCCTCAGATACAAGAAGAGAGAAAAAGAAAACTCAGTTCAGTCTTTGAAGCAAACAAAACCCATAGAAAAAATTAAATATGTGGTCCTCTTCTTGTCTTCTTCCCAGGGAAAACATGACAGATGAGATCCAGGAAGATAGAAAAGATTTTTCTCAGTGCTTCAGAATTATTTGTTCTTCCTGCTTGTGGAGATAAAACAGACAATACAATGATGGGTCCTAGGCAGATCTGCACTTAGGCATGGAAATTGCTTCTCTCCAGTGACTGTACAAAGGACCAGGGTTTGTCAGTAGCTGTCTGAATCACTGAAGATTTCGGATGCAATAGTAGTCAGAAAGCCTAAATCAGGCACCCCAGGTAATCAGCTGAAGTCAGAAAATGGGAAAAATAAGGGAGACAGAGCACCATAAATTTAGAGGGCAGATATTTTTCTATTCTAAGTCTTCAAATCTGCCTTAAATCTATGCTATGATTGTAACACATTGGTTCCTTTCGCTGAGGGTAATAAGGTACCTTCTGAAATCTCTTGCTAATTTACACAACACCTGAATGCAGGAAGGTATTATGACACCTCTCTGCTGTTTTAGCATTTCATTTTCAGGCAGCAAATGCTCTTATCTACTTTCATGCTGTCAAAAATGTGTGCATCTTTTGTGTCCACAGAAGTTGTGTGATGAGAGGAGATTTCTCCCTAGAATCCACCCCTTACCCTGCAGATGTTTGAGCTTTCCAGCCTGCTGGTAGCAGGCAGACATATATTATTGGTAGTGCCAGCAACAGCTCCCTTGTCTTAGCTCAATGTGGAAACAATTGCTCAGGGGTACTGTAAATAATAGCTCTTTGGAATCATCTGAAAAAAAAATTTAAAAAGCCCCTTGGTACACTGTAAGCTGGCAGTAATTTCACATTACTCCAGACATGATCCCATTCACTGCCTGACAGATCTGTTTTTAATTCCAATTTCTCCTTCTCCTTTAGCTCTCCTCTTGCAGGTAGACAATAGAATTTAACTGTTTGTGTCCATCACCCATGGCTTTACTTGCTGCCAAACTGTTTACTGTTTCAGGAGAATATCTAGCAAAAAGCACAGACTAGTACTGAGGCTGTCTGTCCTACAGAGAGCACAGAACTTTGGGAAAAAACAAAGGAAAGCTAAGGAGACCTGACAGTAGCTCATGTGAAGCCCACTGCACATGCAGGAAAATTATCTTTAAAAATATATCTGTTTGATGTACTCTTAAATGCTCTCCCTGTATGATCTCTCTGATCGGATCAGTGACACAGTACCACAAATAATGAGGTTGGAGAGGAAGCTATACTGTTCTGAGAAAAACTGCACTCCAGCCTAGTGCATTTAAAAACTGTTCCCAGAGTGATTTTAAGTAATGCAAATTATGCCAGGGAACAGAAAGTGCTCATACCTTAATCTGCAGTTCTGTTAGCTGCACAGAATCTGTTGCCTGAAACCTGTCTAGCGAGCCCTTGATCCACTTGCACACGTAACAAGATGCTGGTTTTGTGGAGGCAGAGAGGCAGGCATCAAACACAAGCAAGTTTTGAAAGAGGCACTGTTGGCACTACAATCCCTGCTATGTGGTACAAAAGCAATTTCTCTGAGGACTGATGGCTGGTCTGTGTGCAGGGAAGCTGCTGGCAAATCAGAGGCAAGGTTAGATCTCTGTCCATTAGAAAAATTCCCTCTTTCCAGCTGCCATAAGATCAATGTATTCCCATTACTCGTGCCCTGACTACCACGATGTAATAAACTTTCAGGAGAAACAGCGACCAAGTGTTGCACGAGGGTAGCAATCGTGTCTGGCTGAATTGTTCCCTCTAGATACAAAGGCTAGTCAGAGGTTCCTGAGCTTTTTTTTTTCCCTGCTTACCACAGCAACTGAGATGCAGGTGTTCTTCTCAGAAAAATTCCTGCCTAGGATATCTGCAGTGTGCAGTAGTGTCTGCAGAAACAGATGATCCTTGTGCTTGTGTCAGCAGACCTGCGTGGCTGGGCAAAATTAGTTTTCAGAGCCACAATTCTGAGGTGCCATCTGCAAAGCACAAGAATGCATCATACCATGAGAGTACAAAATATATGCATCTTCATCCAAGATGCTGGCCTATCTCCCCCTGCCATATGCTCCAACTGCTAAGCTAAGTTGCCATTCCTGAGTATGTGCCAAGCAGTAAAAACAGCACAACCCCTTGAGTTATATCCAGTAGTGCAGGGCTACTGGATCTTCAGCTGGTCATGATTCAGCAGCTGAAAATTCAAATGAAGGTGTAATATTTAATGATGATTGTGAAAAGTGAATTAAAAAGTAGAAACCAGAAGGAGGTAACCCAAGACACCCTTAATTTTTCCTTGTTTTTTTTTTGGTGTTAGACTCCTGTGTCCCACACAGGGGGAAGGAACTCATAAAGAAATTAAGAAAGAGCATAAACCAATATTAATTAAGGGGTAAGTAACTGAAAGGCTGTTGAGTAAAAATATGAAGCAATTCACTGTTGATTCCTTACTGAAAAGAAAATCAGAATTTAGAAATGAGATTGATAGCAACTTAAAAAGAATTCAGATAATTGTTATAACATTCATTAAAGAAATAAACATCCCATTAATTTTAAGTCAATATAAAGAATCTAATGGAGAATTACAGCCCCATTTGCACACTCCACTACCTTTGAAACTTTTCACTCTATTCAAAGTGACCCAGTCTGAATTCTGTGTTTTCAAACCGGAAATAATAAAAGTAAGCCAACAGTTCCTACTCCAAAAACTACCGGGGAATTAATGTTGATTCTCAATCACATTTTATCCAAACTCAGTAGTGTGGGGTTACACTTTCACTGGAATGAAGGTTTAACAAGCACAAGAAAGAACCTTGGAGCAATAATTAGATAATTACAGAAATACCATCTCTTTAAGTACCACTGAACTGCTCCCACAGGGGATTCACAGGAAGACCCTAGTACAAAATGAGTGGAAATACAGCACCAGTGCTGAGAGATTTTGGCCCCACTGATATAAATTACCTCACACAACAGGAGCCCAGGCTGTGCTGTTAAATACCTGTGTTCACATAGGAACTGCACACAGGAAATGCTTATTATTCTTTGCTGGAAAAATTCCTGCCCTGGTTACTGTTCTTATGAGCCTCATTTGCAAAGGAAATAAAAGTTGCCCTGCTTTACTGGAGAAGAGGGCAGCAGGTATCAGCAAGGGTAGGAATTTGGGTGGTTAGGGGCATGGGATGACAGGAATTCCAACTCCACTGAGCCCCCTTCCTCTTCACAGCAGGTACAAAGAGAGCTGTGAGATCTTGGGGAGGACAAAGGAGAGAAGGGAGGAATTCAGAAACAGTCTGGCTTTGGCTACTGCAATTGCCATAGAGCAGCTGCTGACCACCAGCAGCAGTGAGCAGGCTTCCAAACTGCCCAATGTCCAACACATCACTATTCCACAGGATCCTGAGTAGGATAACAGGTTGTCCCTTGTACATTTGTGATATTCAAATATGAAAGAAAACACTGTTTATTAAGTGGTGCAGCTTCTGTAGTTGTTTAGCTTTGATTAAATCTTTAGGAAGAATGCAAAGACTCAAGCAGGGAAAATCAGAGGCACACTTTTCAACATAACTAAACCCACATATTACATCACATGTTGCCAGCAGAAGTCAGTTTTAGTCTAGTGAGCGTTTGTAGTTCTTCTGTTTTTAACATGTATTTGACATCTAACACACTGTACATGTAAATTTTTTTGAACACAAATCAAGAAAAGTGTTTCAGTTAGACTTGGGCAAACATTTCACTTTGTCTCAAAGGTCATAAGACCTCTTGGTTTTGCCGTCCTTACCTTGGTGCATCTTCAATGTCTATGTACAGGCCTGCATAATTCCCAGAGTCCAGATGTTGCTGGTGCCATGTGTCAGGATTTACAGCAGCAAAACAAGGGGTTGTAATGTGTACATCATTCTCAGAGTGTCTATTTGTAAAACAGGGGAAATAGAGTAAAAATTCTGACAGATAAAAAACGTTCAATGAAAAGAAAAGCAAACATACAGGAATCAGTTTTATGTGTATATCAGATATTTTTGCCCCCAAAGGAGAGGAAGGAAGGAAGGAATGATGAGGAGGAATCCATCTTATCAGAAGGCTAATTAATTACTTTATTATACTATATTATTCCATATTATATTACACTATATTGCATTACATCTAAACTGAATCTGCCAAGCGCTCAACTGTGCACACAACTGCACTCATCTCGTGACTCTCAGCTGACAGTGCCGACACACACACACGCTTGACCTGATAGGCCAAGGAAACAAAACACCATCACTTTGGGTAAACAATCTCCATATTGCATTCTACTTTTACACAAACACAGGCACAGCAAATGAGATAAGGATTGTGTTCCTTTCTCTGAGGTTTAGAGAATGTGAAACCCAGAAATATTCTTGGGAAGAATTGTGTCTTGCTTTTCTCTATGAAGAGAAATGTGGCTACATGTGAACAATACAAGGAGGTCATTAGAATCTGGCACAGGTTTTATGTAGATACATCTACTATTCTTAGTCTTCTTTAGTTTAATTAAGGCAATTAATTAGAGCTCTAGTTACTGTGCAGAAAGTGCTATCTTTTTATCTGCTAAGAGTGCAAGAGTAGACATTTCCCCCTATCACTTAAGAAAAAAGTGCTGGGTTTTGCATGAGTTTAGTGATCATGCATGTTGTAACACCTGTGATTCCAGAGAAATATTTGTACACAGCTGCCTTCTTCAGCACAAGCCCCCTGAAAGTGGAGGGCTCCTGGCACGTTGCTCCTGGGCTGGAGTGCCTGGAGGAAAGCAGACCTCTGGCAGCATCTCCTTTAGTGGTGGAAAGTCAGGTTTCAGGAGGAGACCATGACTTGGTGCAGCGCTCAAGCACCTTCTTGGATCCAAGCACGTGTGTGCACTCCCGTGCTTATTCAGCAGCTGCTGGAGGCCAAGCCTGTGTTACAGCAGCTTAAATTACATGGAAGCCTCTTGGACTCCAGCACACATTTCAGATCTTTGTGAAATAGGATCCACAGTGATTAAGAACCCAGAAAACATTCTGAATATAGCCAGATTCTGACAGTTATATTTTACTTGGACAAAATTGTCTTGGGCACAGCACTGTAGCAAGTGGATTTGAACATAAACAGATCCAAGATGCTTAGTTTTCAATTTTCTGAAGACAAGTACCCTGCATCTACATAATTTTCCCCTGAAATAAAATTTTCTAATGAGTGGTAAATAGATGCTAACCTTCAAACTTAAGGCATGAGACCACTGCACCCAGAGATGTTCATTAGCTTAGAAAAGTCTCTAGAGGGATTGATGCTGAAGGTACTGAAAGGGACTGCTGCAGAAAGTGGCATATTATGTGTGACTCATGTAGAGTCCTGCCCCCAGGCTCCCCACCACCACCGGCACATCATTTGGAGTCATTTAAGAGATCTGTAAAGAAGAAATCCAGCTAAAGGCTGGATTTCCTTCCAGCACATTCAGATGGGCCAAGGGTTGAATGCATTTGGCTTTGCTGCACTGTGGAATTTCCTGGGAGGAAATCACTGCTCGTGAGCAGCTCAGCCAGGAGGCTTGTTCTCCAGCCTGTAATGAAGATGCCTTAAAAGACTCACCATTTTATTCTCTTTTTGCTTATTTTTAAAACACTCTAGCTTAAGTACCTTACAAATATCTACCTGAGTGTGCTCATGTTACTGTAGAAAGTGTTTAAACATTTCAATGGCTTTCCTCAGATATATATGTGTATGTGTGTGTGTGTGTAAAGCAGACTCATGGTGTGTGTGTGTGTGTCTGTGTGTGTGTGTGTGTGTAAAGCAGACTCATATAAAAATAAATGAACCTATATTATGTAAGTATATCATGCATTCATGAGTGTAACCAAACACAGTTGCACAGCACAGGCTCTAATATATTGACTGGTCTTACTTTAAGCTGTCATCTTCAATATTCGCACAGGATCCATAGATAGGAAGAACTGTTCTTGCAAAGACACCACTGAAAATGCCTTTGTCTACTTGACTAGACAAAAATAAGAGTATACGTACCTAGTGTTTCTCCTCCCCCCACCTTTGTGATTTTAAATCAGATTTAAGAGATAGATGAATGCTGGAAGGTCAGTCCTGCACCAGACAGACAGCAGAAAGATCTAGAGTTTTGTTTCTGAATGGTGTTAGTTTTGACATAGAGGTTGTTTTAAAACATGACCCCACACAGGCATTTTTCACAGATACACACACACAGACACACTGCCCTCCACAAAATGGTGCATCTGCAGGACTCAATTCAGATGTGCAAGAGGTCAATTTTGTGCAATTTATTCAGAGCTATTATATGCAGTAATTAAGCATCTTTCTTCTCTGCCATATCCACTCTTACTAGTAAGATTAGAAAACTAATGTTTCCTTTGGTAGGAATACTGACAATGGTGCATGTCACTGTAGTTGCCCCACTGCCACATCCTGTATATGAGGGAGAAGGTTACTTTAAAAAGTCTTTTAATTCTTCATTTCTCTAGGACTGGCAGCAGCCATAAGAAATAAATGCAGTGTGATACATTATTTTGGCCCATGAAGTAAATTAATCTTAACATATTGGAGATTTAGAGATTAATTCACATTTTGACATGTAAAAAAATGCTGTGGCAATGACACAAAAAAATCCAACCCCCCACCCTTCCAAAAACTCATTCAAATCTCAGATATGTAACATTTTACCCAGGGTTATTTCCAGTAAATCTTCATAGTTCCTGGCTCAATTTCTGTACTTTAAAATTGTCTTTCTTTTCAAACACACAAACATCCCAGTTTTCCCTGGCATCTCTTAAATAACTGCTACATATCTTTTCCTCCACCCCTCCTCCCCCTTGCCTTTCTTCTGAGTTCTCTTGTCTTTTTTTTTCCTTCCCTCTCTTGTTCTCCTGCCTCCAGGACCTCATAGTTACTACTTCATGCCCAATCGCTCCTATTCAGTCCTGTCTCCTTTTCTCTCTCTCCACTGGTAAGGAAAACTTACCAGAATGTGTAATCTCCAAGCACTCTTTTCATTTAAATGTGAAGAAGAGTCATTTGAGATTCTCTCCTAGCAAAGAATTGGTCATTTGTCAGTTAAATAAGTTTCTTATCTTTATGGACTTCTGAATAACTTGAGTTTTTATTGTTTAATGGTTTGGTTGTAAAAGTAAGCATTTTGCAGGAAACCACGAGTGAAATGGTATTTTTCTTTCTAACACAAGCCACGACCAAATCTTTGAGAGCTCAACCCCCCCAGCTATGCTTTTGACCACAAATTGCTAGCTAGTAACTAGTATATCAGAGGAAGCAGAAAGTGCTGGTTCCCCAAATATGCAGAAAGGCTGTCCCCAAACTCTGCACTGCTTAACTTTCAGACACACTTTCCCCAGTGCTGCACACCAATTCCCTCCCACCCCGCTTCCATGCATATTCAATGGACCATATGCTTGATCTCAAATATCTCCAGGCATTATGGATCCTATTCATCAAGAAGTGGCTTCTACACTGGTGAGCAAAGGGAAAAAAAAAACCCAAACCTTTTCAAAGAGCATTCAAGAGTTTTCTGAGAAAGAAATCCTAGTACACGGTGACCTGTATGTACCGGGCTGAGGTCCACTTTAAACTAAACCCACATATTTCTACTGAACACACTTGCATTGGCATTAAGAAATTCTCATTATTTTGCCATAAAAGGAGGCCTGTATAGAGATCTCATGAGAGGTTTAAGCAGAAGCTTATTGAAAAACACAAACCTAGTGATTCCTTGGAATCCAAAGGGGTTTGTGGGGTGACAAGGCAGTTCCATCACCAATCCCTGGTACATGACAAAAGCAGAGGCTGCTCCAAAGCTGATACACCAACTGCCTCGGGATCTGCCATGCCGCCAGATGCCGTGTTGGGAATTTTTCCCTGACACCACAGCATATGGGCTTTGCATTGCCATTTGAAGAGCATGAGACAGACAGAAACAATCTGGAGGGGGTGGGACATGGATGACATGTCAGCCTGGTGCTTGTATTTGGTCTTTGGTTATTAGGTGCTGCTTAAGTACCTATTTGGCCTTCAAGCAAAAGAAAATATTGACCCAAAGGAAGACCTGTTGTTACTGTATTACTTGCAATGCAGTTAGTATGGGCATTAATTTGAAAGTTTGCTTTCACTTTTTTTTTGTTTGCTGTTTTTAAATAAACCAAATTAAAATATTTTTTTTTTGCCTCTGCATGTTGTCAGAGAAATGCAGGAGCAATTCAGGATTGTATTTAAATAGAAATTAGGATACTTGTTTCGAGAAACACTTGTTTGTCAAAGCTGTGGTTCCCCATTTGCTGTCTTGTCAGCTCTGGGTAATCCAGTTCCTATAGCTCAGTCACCTACTGCAACCAGTCCCAGCAAGAGCTAAGAGGATTCCAAGTGTGAGTGACTTGCAGGTTCATGGAGTTGTCAGATCCATCCCTTCCTTTTTCATCAGGGGTTGTCTGACACTGCAGCCCTACTTTACTTTTTCTAGAGCATGAAGAAAAGCACTATACAAAATATTGGTGGAGCCAGAATTGCCAGTGGGAGAAGGTGATGAGGCAGGAGGTCCAGAGGGGGAAAGCACCACATGCCAAGGAAACATGTACCAGAAGAAAAACACCAGAGAGCAGAGGAACATATGCACTGCAGGAAGGGGATGGAGAAGATCAGGAATGTAAACAGCACTGAAGAATACTTGAAAAAAGGACATAAATTCTCCTGAGTAAGCAGTAGTGATGGGATACACCACTGCTGAAGGGAATCCTTGAAGCTACCACATCAGGAGTTTCAATGTGCCATGTTGGCTTTCTTGTATCCTTTCCAAGAGAGCTTGGTCTGATGGCTGTAAAAGTAGCTCAAGTAGTGTTAGACTTCACAGCCCCTGAGATGACAATTTCCTTCTTCCATTTTCCTCAACAACTCTTCACCTCCATGTGGGCACACCTGGCCCCTGTCCCCACCCAGCCTCTGTATGTGTGTGGACACATGAACCACCTGTGAGCCCCCCACAATCAGGGAATTCTCTGCTCCAGATGCTTTCAAAACTCTGGAGCTTGGAGAATCATGATCACCACACATGTCTTGCACAGTAAGTGAGGGTTCTGCCATCCACCCATTTCTGACTGAACCAGCACTATGTGGAAAGGAAGGAAGATCGTATTTGTCCATCAAATGTTCCAACAACATTTGCACAAATGTCTCTCTCTTTTGATTCAGTGCATTCTCGTGAAAGCAGTCACAAAAATGGGGTTTTATCCTGTCTTGATGGCCCCATGTACTATTTGCACCTCATATTTGGGGTTTTCTACTATAAGCAAGATTTCCTTCAGTGGTATTCATGAACTGGAAAAAAGAAATATGGAGGCAAAAAAAATATTTGTGAAGAGACAGAATTTCATTTTTCACCTGCACTGCTTGAACTGCAACATTTGTACTTACAAATCCTGAGTAAGTGCTTGACCTTTTCATTGTTTCTTCATTTATTGTTCTCTCAGTTCCGCTTCCCTCTCTCTGTGTTACTGCATGTATTTAGGTAGTTGCTCTTCAGCCTATTTCTTCTTGCTTTGTTGAATTCTAACTCTCCAATCAGATGTTTGTGCAAAAGCTCTTACTGCCAGCAGGATGCTGACACAGATTTGGGTGTATGAATGTCCTGTGTCTTCGGTAGGGTGCTTCACTTTGCTTTAAAAAAGAAAAAGCCTTAGGATAATAATACATTTTAATTAAACCATGCACAACTCCTTTGGCAAGCACAAGGAAAACTGTACTCTATCTCCACAGCAGTGCTGCATAAAAACAGAGAGCATCTTTTCATACCTGTGTCTTTAATGGCAAGCATCATGAGACAAATACAATACCATTTAAAAACTGCACTTATACTTTCACCCTGTGAGTGGCTCCTTGTTATGGGGCTTACAATGGATTAGTTTTATCTTTAAAAAGGAGATAGAAAGATAACTCCTTGAGCACACTGTGAGGTGTATGAGCTTGTTGTGATAAGGACCTGGTATTAGTTGATTGGCATCAAAGATCATGGATGTATTTATAGCACACCAAGAATGATGACAACATGGATGCAGGCTGTCAAAGGAAGTCAGTTCCCAGAGAAAGCTAAATATTTAAGGCCCACATTTTCAGATATATTTGAGCTGAGAGCCTGCCTGTGGGCTTAGATCAGATCTAGCACAGCTAGAGGTAGAGCCTTTCAGGGTTGTTTGCATGGACTGCAAGCACTGATCCTACCAAGTGACAGGGAGGACTCACAATTAATTGGAAATCTGAATCACCTTCATTACCTCCTCCTTTACTTCCAGGACAAGCTGTTGCCATCCAGTTTAGCAGTTCAGCCCTAATTCATCCAATACACACAGAAGCTGCTTTCTTGTCTTCTTCTGGGCGTCTGCCTACAGGTGCATTGCAGAACGTGCACAAAACTTATTAGAAAAAAAAAACCTGAGAAGGATTTTTTCGTTCTAGAATTTTCTGAGAAGTGTGAAGGAGATAGTAATTTTTCAGTTCCAAAAGATGCATTTTACCTGTATACCTGGGCATTGCATTATAACATTTGCTTGTGGGAAACACTTAAATCAAAAATTCCAGAAAGAAAGAACAAATACAAATTCCTTGCCTAAAACAAAGCATCCTTATAGAAACATCCTTATGATTTTTATCATTTTAACTTAGTGCTTCATGACACTTTGTAACCAAGGTAATATATGAAGCTGCCATTCCAATTTACATTTCTTACACTCTTAAGAATGGGAAAAATAATTCCAGCTGACTGATCAGAAACCAGAAGGACTAAGCTTACAAAGAGCTAATGAAATAAATTTTGCAAGGTAACTCTTAACTTGTTGTTAATCAGCTCCACTGATCATATTTGACTTGACCAGCAGAGTTAACATGTCCACTAAATTAGAAATAGTCAGATGACCAGGTAAAAATACATATTTTCTTAATATTTGCTGAAGCCATTTAAAATGTTCTTTTGCTTTAATAATTTTGTTTTGTTTTGTTTCCGGACACTTACAAACTAAAACAGGAGGTTTGTACTTGGCAGCCTCACTGTTCCTCGCCTCAGTTTTGCAGTGTGGTTTTGTCCAAGCAGTAGCCAATGAAGTCTGTGTGCTGAACAACTCATGCTGAAGGAGAAGCAGCTGCTCACTGACACCGCACTCTACAGCACACAAATCTTGCACTTTTGCAGAAAGAGAACAAATACTTGCAGAAAATACACATGGAGTTTGATGCTCAAGGGGTATAAGATTAGGTCCAGTGTATTGACTAGGGAAATAGCCTGCAGGCCTTAGGCCAGTGAGGCTGAGTGCCAGTGACTTCATTAGGGCTTTTGCCTATGAAAGGGCTGCCTGTTTGGATCCTGGAAACTTGCATCAATACGTCATTTTGTGTGACTGAAGTAAGCAGAATGTGTCCAAAGCACTGGCCAGTTACGGACCTCAATCTGCCTCCATTGGCAGGCAATGTCACTCTCAGGAAAGCAGGTTTTGGTTTGATCCAGAGGCTCTTTTCAATAGGACTTTCATCACTGACTTCAACCGACAGTGGCTCATGCGAGGGGTCCCCATTCTCTCTTATAACTTCCCACAACAGACACCAGCAGCCAATCTCCTTCACAGACTTGAATATCAGAAACCCAAAAATCTTTGCAAATTTCTTTTGCATCCTCATGATAAACTTCCCCACTCTCCACCCTCATCTCGTGGCAGTGGGTTCACCATGATGCCAATAACTCCCAGAGTTCCTCTGCTGGGAGTGGAAAAAGGAAGGAACGGGCTGTTGTAGCAGATGCAAAAGCTCTGCACTTCTGGCAGTATAAAACTACATACTTACATTGCAAAATCCTATGAGATACAGCTCCAGCAGTTCAAGGGGAAAAGACAGGGAGAATCCAGCAAACGATTTCCTTCTTGAGCTTCAATGCTCTCTGATACAATCAGGACAGTAGGAGTGATTGGCTAGTTTGGTGGGCTTGGTAAAAATGGTTTGGGAATTAAAAGGTTTTGTCAAAGAGCATCAGTTAGAGGAAGCAAAAAGGAGCAATGCCCTAACCCCCTGAAAGAGCTACTAGCTATTACACACAGCTACCCACAGCATCCTGGCTGATGTAGAACAAAACCAGGAAATGCAAGAATTCTTTGCTATATGCTAAAAAATAATTATTTTTGTAGGTATATGGCAAATTACCACTCCTCCACTGCCTTTTTTTTTTCAGAAATTCCACTTTTTTCTTTCCAATTTGCTTACTTTCTTGAAGTTCACTGAAAATATGTGCTTTAGTTGCTTGAAGTAACAGCATAAAAACCTTCATTAAAGGACAAATTGAACGTGATTATGCTACTAACAAAAGTAGTAGAATTGCTTCTGGAGACTTCATCTACAGCTCACAGCACAGTAGGTCTAACAATTTCTGAAAATTTACCATATGTGTTATTATAAACATGCTGCAGGTGCCACACACATATAGTTACTACTCTGCTGAATCAATACTGTTCTGATCAGCTTACCTTTGACATCAGTGTTTCATAAATTTCTTAGTCATTTCCTCATTATGACCTCACCAAGCATGCTGTAAAGCAGCACTAAACTATCTGAATGCTTCCCATCCTCTCCCCTGAGCAGCCTAGGCCCTAAAATCTTAATGTTTTTTCCCCCAGTCTTCCCTCTCTTCCCCATTCCTTTCTGCTCTGACCCTGCGTGCTAAAATTCTGATTCAGCTGCAGTTACCAGCTTTCCTCTTAAAACAGATATTGTCACAGTGAAGGGAAAGGACAAACAAACCCCACAAAATCTATTTTTAGCAGATGGTCCCAATTGTACAAACTTTAGCGGGGGTTATTTCTCTCTCCCCCTTTTTTTTTTTTCCGACCCCATGCCCACCCCCCCGCCCCCCAGTTCCTGGGTTGCGCTCCCTTCAATCTTGTCAGCTGTAAAATGGGTCTCTTTTTAACCTATAATGGATCAGTGAGATTAAAGGTGAAGTCATGAATTAGTAGCAGTGACAGCCCAGCACGATGGCCCCGGCAGCAGGGGGTCCCTCTTTGTGCTCGTCCACTCTGACCCCCCGTGCCACTCTCCGCCTGTGGGAACCGGACAAGAAGAATGTCGGGGTGGGGCCGGGGGCCGCCAGCCCCAGCCCGGCCCGGCCAGCGCCCCCCAGCACATTCTTTCCCTGGAAATATTCTGACATCACCCCGCCATACCTCCTTGCCGGCTCCTTCGTTAACTCCTTTATGCCTTGCCGCCGGCAGACAATGGGTCCTGCTGCAGGGAGGAGGAGGAGGAGGGGAGGGGGACATCTTTCCCAGGACAACTTTTTCATAAGCTGCGGGCCTAAGGCGAGCGTGGATTTACAGACTGGGAGCTGGGTGAATTTCCTAGGCTGTGCGGTTTGAGATGCCGCTCTCCATGACAAAAAACCACAAAGTGAAATGTGTCAGTAATGCGGGAAGATTTCTTTGCAGTTTTAAGCCTGAATTCCTAGAACAAAACCATCCCTACCATAAACACAGCTTATTTGGTGGCTGCGTTTTGCCTTGGGAAGTATGTCAAAACTGCTCATTAGCACCTTTGCAAAAGTATGATGCATTTCCAGCCTCCCCCGTGAAAAACTGTGGTAGGGCAATATTGGAGAAAAACACAAATAACAGGAGCTTCCTGTTGAGAATTCCTCATTTGGGGAATACCTGAGAGCAGTGGGACAGCAACAGAGCTACCCTTTTCTACAAACGTGAAACAGACTGGTCTTCCTGTTCATGTCCTCTGGGATATGTTTTGTCCTTACTGAAATGTAAATTTAGTGTTGGCTTCAGCCTGTCTTCTAGGATAAGTAGCTAGACTTTTCATATGGAATGGAATATGGAATATTCATTTCCCAATGAATGCACTAATTAATTAATTGCAACAGGATTTGTTATCCTGACTGACTCTTAGTGAAAAAAGTTCACACTTCCAAATGTAATTTTCTAACAATTTTAAAGCTCTCCTCTGCACCTGCATCAGTCATCCCATCTCATATCACTTCTCTGAGGGATATAACATATGCAGGATTCATCCAGAAAGGATGGTTAAAGAAAACTTACAGAGGATCTTCCCAACACCATAAGAGCATCACTAAAAACCATTTCACTGGGTGAACAATTTCAATTTCATTCTTGTGATATTATAATTTCTGGTAAGAATTCACTATCTCTGTGCCTTGAAGTTCTCCTCAAGCGGGTCCTAATCATACCCCAACAGAGTCAGGTGGGATTTAGGCCCCTGAAACAATATAAAGTCATTTTAAGATGTCTAAATTAATAATTGTAATTCCTGCTTGGAGGCTGTCTAGCCCCAGAGAAACATTAGTGTTTGAAGGATCCTTTCATTTTGCTCTAAAAGATGCCAGACCACTCGTTTTTCTGTTCCAAGGTGAGTGGTCTGGAAAACAACCCCTCTTTTAACTTACTTTGCAGATTCTCCTGGGATTCACAAGAAAATTCTTGATCCAGTATTGGAGAAGAGGGTAAGGGACGAAAAGTGTGCATTACAGACAGATCTCTTTTCTTATAGGACCTCATTTTGCATTTTCTATGGCTCACTAGACAAAAAATACCTGTTAAAGATGCAGGGATATTTCCTGTAAAACTAGCACAAAAAAAAAAAAAAGAATGAAAGGCCCAGGGACAGGGCAGACACCATGAACCTCTTCATCTCTTGAGATGCATGTACTCACACAACCTGCATCTGACTGGAAAGCTCACCCCAGCTTGGCATCACCCTGTTTAGCCCCAGCCCACACCACGGGACTGTGCAGGAAGTCATTGCCAAGGGGAAGGAACAGCTCTGTGCCTTCAGGAGCAGCAGGGCTGTCTCCAGCCCCGAGCTGCAGCGGGCAGGGCTGGGAGCAGCCAGTGCAGGGTGCAGATGGCACAGGCTCCAACAGGTTTCTGACTAGATGAGCTGACAGCATTTCCACATCAGTTCATGTCAGCTGTGTAGCATCCAGTTGCACTTTCTGCAGGTCTGCTGGACCTATTCCCCAGCAGAGGCTCATCCCTGCCTGGCATCTACAAGGCTGCAATCCATAACGCCACATTTTGAGGACAAAGAGGAGAGCACATTGGAGTTGTACCTAACTGGCTGCAGGATGCACATTGCAAAGTGTCGCTTGGCAACAGGCACAGCGAGGACCAAATGGGACGCTCCAAGCTACCAGCTACAGCCCCTTCTAGATAACACCCTCCAAGCCCAGGGAAGAAGAGCTTAGACTGCAACCAGCAAAGGTCTTAGCAAGCTCAGCAAGAGTCACAACCCAGCTTTCAGAGGCACTCTGCACAAGAAAGACCCTGCTCCAAAGCAACACCATCATCTTCCAAGCATGACACCGGGCAGGCCCACAATGCACTGCCTTGACAAAATAATTCCTTCCTCTTTGGATGTTAGTATGTTACAGTTTAAACTAGAAGTTGTTTTTCAGTTTTCTTGCAGTGGAAAATTCTGAGACCTTTTTTCTACATGCAGCATCAGCAGTCTTGTTTGCCTGCGCTATCTTTCTGCAAGTGCCAGACCTGATGTGTCAGACCAGGATCTCTGTAATATGTGGCATCAGTGTCTGTCCAGTATCCACAGTGTTTTTCCATTTCCTTAGGAAATTGCAGATTTAGGTGCAATCTTTTCTCTGTCTGAGAGAAATCAAACTCAAACCTCACTGAAGGGTTACCCAATCTCTATATAGTTGCATGTGCTCAGAAGGAAAGCTGGGAACAAGGTTGATTTTAGCTCTCAGATCTTTCTTTGAAACAAGAAAATCCCAAGTATCTGCACTCAGTCCTTAGGCTACAGGGTCATGTTCTTTCTCTTTGGCATGCCACTGAAAGCAAATGACTGGATGTTCTGTGGCAATGCTCCAGCAAGCAAGCTCCTAGCCAGGCAGCAAGCACACTCTGGGAATAGAGGAAAACATCTTTCCACAAAGGGGTGGGACCAGAGCCTCATAAACTCAGGAAAATGCACTGGACAGTAGGTGTCTGTAAAGGATTATATAAAGCACTGGCCATGTCCTACACTTAAAACTGTGTGTATTTATTTTTGTTAGAAGAAATGTTTTAGTCTTGGAGGTGAGCAAAGGATTGTGCCTAGGCAGGCAGGGCTGACTCCAGGGTAGTCAGGGGAAGCTGCCTTGAGGAGCACTTCACTCTGACCCTCTCTCTCACCTTGCTGGCTATGACATGTGTTGTGGGCTGTCCAGGGGTCTGTGGGGATGTAGAGGCGAGGCATAAGGCTCAGGACCCCACTGTGAGGAGGAGTGGCAGATGGAAAGGAGTTTCTTCCCTTAAAGACTTCAAAGAGCTTTTCTGTAATTTGTTCATTGCCTCACCCAAACAGAAGGAGTAAGAACAGCATTAAACTTATGGAGCAGTAGTGTTGTCATAAATCATTATTTCATTAAATGTAGAGTATTTCTTCTTAAAGTCTGGGCTTTTTTATTCTCTCTACTTTAAGGAAACAAGAAAATATATGTTCTTATGATCTGGAGAACAGCTTGAAAACAGTCACCTCTCTAATATTAACATCAGATAGCAAACAATAAGTCAACATCAAAACATACTTCCAAGTGTTGTTGTTTAAAAAGCTTTATAAAAAGTTAGTTCTAGTTTTGTTCATTTTGAGATTTTAGACTCCATTTCAGGTTTTGTTGCTCTTGACTACTGTCTGTTGAATAATAGAGCTTGAACATCCTCTGCCTTCACCACAGCCAGGAACAATTCACAAGTATCCCCCTTTGGAGCTGGGGGAGATGCCCTTCAGGGCTGGGGAAGCCTGGAGCAGGAGAGGAAGTCTTCAGCCAGGAGCTATGGAGAGCAATTAAGGAAATCACCTCCCAGAATCACAGAGGCATCAGACACCAGTGGATGTGTCTGATGCCACCACCAATTTTCCCTGGACAATTGTCCCCTGTACCATCTGACCCCATATCCAGCCCAAGAGTTCTGTTCATTCCTCCACAACCCAAACCCAAGCCCCAAGCAGTCCTGGGAACAACCTGATTCTCCTTGGTGGCTCATTAGCAGCTGAAGAGGAAACCCAGTGGGAAGCAATCCAGTCCCAAGTGACAGTAATCTCCAACTCCATTTCTATGTGAATTTCCTGGGAGCTGCAGCTCCCCATTCCCTCTCCCTATTCCACCAGAGTGCATTGGCTGGGGCTAGCACAGAGATTTGGTTCCTTTTTGTGTCTCCTGTCTGCAGCCTCCTCGTGCAGTCCAGAATCCACAGTGGGGATCCCTGCCTGTGCCAAAGCATCTTCCTGCATCCCTGCTCTTCTCTCACTGCAGACCCTGTCTGTGCACACCAAAGACACTGCTTTGCTTCTTTGCTTGGGTCTGGGCAATTTATAACCACTCATGAACTTTGAGGACACACATTTTGGCTGAGCACTGCCTGGAAATAAGAACACATTATTTCTCTCGTGCCATCTTCTCTGCTCCTGGATGTGCAGCCCAGCAGCAGCTCCTGCTCTGAGATCCCTCCAGGGTTATTCCTGCCAGCTGCCCTCTCCTGCCAGCGTGAGGGAGAGCTGTGCTGCCTGCAGGGAGGCATCAGCAGGGCTGGTGCTCCCCCGTGCTCCCTGCAGGCTGTGACTCCCCGCTGTTGCACACGGATGTGTGCACAGGCACACGGTTATGTGCACACACGTGTTCCTGTGTGTGCCAGCAGAGCCTGGGACATTGCCTCTCTGCCTTTGTGCAGAGTGGGTCAGGACAGCTGAGCATCATTTATTCCTTCCCCTACACACTGCCATGGGAGAGAGGGAGGTGTGTTATCTGTTATCCGTGTTATCTGACTTTTCTGTTATCTGTGCTGGACATGGGGCTAACATGGACTATGATAATCTCCATTTTTGCTGTTTCCTGTTTCCTGGTAATAGGGGGAAAGTGAAACCAGTCCTAACCACTGTGGGATGTATCTTGCCTTACAGCAAAGCCACAGTTCAATAGCAGCATTTTATTGAATCACTCCGGTAGTTTCTTTCTGGAGGAAGGATGGGATTAAAAGCAGATTAAAATTATCAATGCTTCTCCAATATTTCACTATCAATCCAGTTCTTGATCTTCAGGAAGAATCTAGCTTTGAAAAAAAAATTGCCAAAAATATAGAAAGCCAAAATTTTAATTATTATGTCTCTGCCTGTTTCTCACACTGCTCACTTAGAAAACAACACAATGAAACATTTCATTACCCCTTACTAGCTGCTGAGAAAATTCTGGAGTTACATTGAAACATCAAGCTTTCAAATGACTGCAACTTCTATCAAATACTTCTAAAGACAACAAAAAATGTCTCCATTAGAAATACAAAAACATTTTGTGACCAATACTCTCCTAGGAAGGTTTATTATAGTTATAAAGTCAATTCCAGCTAGTTGCTTTTTTTTCAGATATCAACTAAACTGTATTGTGAGAAAAGTATAAAGAATTATTTTTTCCTTAGATTTTTATTTTAATCACCTAAAAATCATTCTTATGGAAATGAGAAAGACAAAAAGATTCCCCAGGGACTGAGAAACTTCACTGATTTGCATCATTAACACTGAAAAGAACTTGCCTGGAAATGGCCCCTTCACGTTTTCTTTTATTTACATTTCCAGACAAATACAAAATTAATTTCAACAAGAAGGTTTCTTGTAGATTCATATCCCATTTTGATTAGTCTAGCCATTAAAACATGAATATAGCTTGCTGTGCTTTGATGGACTGATTTAGTCTTTGTTACACTGGAATTCTTAAATTTTTTTTAATTTTTTTTTTTAGTTTTTACTTCATTTATAAAGGGTTTGCAACATGGGGGCTCTGAGTGATCATTGACTGTATTAACATTCATAATTAACACCAGTAATTATTAAGATGGAACAATTAGCATTTGTGGCATGGAATGAAGAAAAGTGACATTCATTTAACAAAACTCTGCGGTTTCCATTTAACGAGTCAGTCCAAGCATAAGCAAAAATGAAAAAACCAAACCTGAGCACACTAAATATATATTTAAATGCAGATAAATTTCTATGATCAAGTAGTTCTTTCAAAGCTCGGATCAAAATTTTAAACAGTTTACCTTCTTTGTGTCTTCTGAAGAGTTTTACGTAACAAACTTTCAGTGTCATCACTAATAGCAGTTCATGCCAAGGATTACTTTCTTAAAACTGCTACTCAAGCCCGGTGATTTGCAGTACACTTCTTATTACAGGATACATTATGCAGAAACCCTCTGCTATGTGATGGGACATGGCAACCCTGCTGTGAGAATGCCTATCAGCGCTTCTTTTAAGGCCCTTTCTCAATTGTCAGCAAAGTATTTTTTAAGGTTAAAAGGTGTAAAATTATTCTGAAACGCTTTTCTGACCTGTCGCCTATCACTGCAAAAAGCTATAGTTCATTTTTTTTTCTAAAATTGTATTTTTAAAATGTGATATTATAAGAATAAAGCTAGTAAGAAAAATATAGTTTTCTATGCTTTTCATTATATTTTTTGTAATTTTTTCAGTACTGATACACATTAAGATCGTGAGTCCCTTTTTATTTTTGATTTTCTTCATTATGATTCTTACTTTCCTGTGAGTCAGTTATGATGTGCAATTAATGAGAAATGAGCAATTACAATGAAAATATTTTAATTTATATTTTTGTGGATTTTCAAATGAATTCCTGAATCATATTCTCTAATGTAAAAGTCAAATGCAGTAGGGTCATGAAGCATAATCTCATTTTACTGGTATATAAAGCTCACAAGATCTGTCATTCTTCAAGTACTACCTGTACTTTGATTGAAACAACACTGAATATCAGCAGGAAAACTAGAAGAAGGCTTCTATTCTTCAGGCTGGTGGCTGGCTTTTATGGCTTTGCAAGCTGCTTAACTCTAGATTTCCCAGGCTACATGCACAATTCAAGGTCAATGATCCTATAGTTTTAAATCCCGTGCACAAGAGGTTACCATCTCCCATTGTCTGTAGCTTAAGATTTCCAAAGGCAGCTAACTATTTATGTGCTGGTAAAATGCTGGAAGGTATCTGAAATCACTTTACACTGCGTTTCATGGACTGCTCTACAGCACAATCTTATCAGGGGATACTGGAGAGCTCAGCCCTGCTGTAAAGAAGTGTCAGACATGAAGGGCCTGATTTTCCCATCTGATATGTGATACATGCACACCACAACGTGAGTTGCAGCCGGAGCCAAGAAGAGAAGCACACATAGGTGGTGCAGCTGAAAACAGCTGCTGTGCTGGGTTTATGCACTGAGTTTTGTGGCCTGCAGCAGAACACCGAGGTGATTACACCCAAGAATTCTTATAGCATAGCTACAAGAAGTGACAAAAGCAATAAGAAGGCATCATCATGTGGCACACATGAGGAGGTTTGTATCAGTCCTTTCCAACATGGATTCATCCACTTTTCCTGACACCCACCTGAGCAGTCTGAGCCTCCAGAAAGGGTTCTTTCCTGCATCCTTCATTGCTGTTAGTGGTGAGGTGTGCGAGTCAAACAACTATTGTGTACTGTGCTGGCATTACCAAAAGGCAGACTGCACATTCTGCTCCACATTGATTTTATCATATCCTCTTTATTAACTGACTACATCTCATCAGCAGAATGTCTCACCTTAGCCTGATTGCTAGTACCTTGATAACCAAACAGGAGAAGGTTGCCATTCACACACACATAGCTGAAAAACAAACCTCATGTTTTTTGCACCACACAAGTATAAACTGCATGTTCCCCAGCAAGGAACACTCCAGAGGTCTGCTCTTTGAGAGGCACGGCCTGGCACAGCATTCCTGGAGCCTTCATCCTTGTGTCTGTGCAGGGTAACAGCAGGGCTTATCTTCAGCCAGGTCCTGGGTTCAGGAGCAGGTGTTTAGGTCTCAGATATAAGAACAGAAAGTGAGATCTCACATCACAGCACAAAGCACAAGGCAGAGGAGCACACACACTGAGCTCTAAGGATGATGACTATCCAGCCAGCATTGCCTAGAGAAGCTTGCAACATCCAGCACATACAGCCCTAAAACTCCTACCATGGATGACTGTTTACTGCTATGCAAGATGGAGTGATTCTTTCAGACAACAAACCAGCACATTTCTAAAACTATACCCAAGGATTTAAAATTCTATATTTAGAAGTTGCTAACAAATACAAAGTGCAAATGAGATTATTGTAGTTTAGAACTAAACATTTAAATCTTAATACTGGACAATTCCAGATGAGATTGTTACAGGCACAGCAGGATGATCTTGTAAGTTAGACCCTGAAAAATATGGTCATGGTATTTCAAAATACATATATGTATACCCAAAGTAGAATAAGTCTCTCAAACTGAACAGTTACTCTTCATTCCCTGTCAGTCTTCCTGCAACAATTCTGAATGCACAACAGCCTTCTCTTACTCAGCTCCTTAAAACTCCACTACTTCCACAGGAATAAATTCAAGGAAGTTGTGAAGTGAAACCTGTCTTTGACACTGTCTAGACACTTTGTTCTTGGAGAAGGTGATTTCATGTTCATCCTGTGCATTTTTAGAAATGGCCAGAATCTCAGGCATGAAGGTATGGAGTGGTCAATGTCACACTAGCCAGCTCTTTGGGACCAGACTAAGACACTTTTTAAACTTGATACTTGCCAGACTCTCCTCACAGAGGTCTTGGGTGCAGTAAAATTAATCTGTTTAAACATTTAGAATTAATCTGTCTGGAATTAAAAGAAGAGTTCCTTATCTAATATTGAAAGGAAATGTGAAAATCCAGAGGCATCTCACCCTAAAGTAGTTATCTATGATTGGGATCTTATTCCTGGTTGAGGATAAACAAATCATAGACCTACAAAACTAAGATTTGGAAATATTTACAAGAAGCTGCTATTGGTCTTCTAAAGCTCCACATTCAATTTCTTTTGCATCCAAGTTCCAGCTGTGATCTCTGGATAAGTGAGGAATAATAGGCAAGATTATTGTCTTGATGTCATTTTAACTCTATATTTACACCTCTTTCTATGTTATAACTTCCATGACATTACCAATGGAGATGATAGGGAAGAAGAAACCTAGAAGGTGCAATCCTCAGGACAATGAGAATCTTGTTGTTACAATATTTCAGAGACGCTAGCCAAGTATGTGCCGAAGGACTTCCCTATGCAAAATAGAAACCATCCTGAAAATTCTTATTTTCTAAGCACCCACTGAAGCCAAAGGTTGGGGTTTGCAGGAAGTCTGGATTGCAGGCATCTGTGGGAAGTCATGGTCCACACTGTAGAATGGTTAAGAGGACTAAGGCTCACCCATTCAACCCAGAACATGACTATGGCCATAATTCCAAATAAACAGAAATCCTGCTGCTAACTGCAGAGTCACAGGCTGTGGCATTTAATTATCATCAGTTAATGCTCAGCCTGTATTTTGGCCCCCAGGTCAGAATGATGACCTGGTCATGTAAGAGCTCAAAGCATGGCAAACCAGCAGCTTGAGGGAAGAGCTGTTCTCCAAAGGTACAGCTGGACAGCAAAACCCAGTTGTGCCAGCTTCCCTCATGGATGGTGAGGAATACAGGCAGCATGCCAGCAGTGCTGGGGACAGCCTGCAGGCTCAGCAGGATCCTTTGCTTCTGCAGCTTTCACTGCTTACTGTGCCCAGTCTAACTGAGGTATTGAGTACCTGAGCTCTTTCTTGCCCAAAGAGAGAGGCTACAGACCCAGGCAACATTTTCCAAAGCAAGGCTGTGGTAGGGAAGAAGTGTGATGTGCTAAGAGTTAGCAGGGGCAGGCAGATGTGAAGAAAAGAAAATCAGCCACATTCATCAGCAGTGTGTCCAAGACAGATATATGCAACTCCTGGTTTTTAATTCAGAGGTGCAAATTAAATAAATAAATGTCCATACAAGATAAGAAATTAACAAGACTATTTTAATGTCCAAACTATGAATGTCAAGAGATAAAAAGTAGTGGAAATACTGCAACAATATCCAGACTTTTAAAACTATGTGATTTCATAATATAAACCATATTTTTGCACAGTAAAATACATTGATTTCAACTCAGTGTTTTTCATATATACTTAGTATGAATATATTGTTCTCACTTCTTGCACATGACAGTAATTTTTTCTGTGCACTGTGCAATATAAAATAAAGACACCTCTTTTTTTCTGACATTACTTTCTTTTGTTCCACTGGTTTTCCATTTTCAAGGTTTCCTATACTTTTAAAAAGAACCCATACTGCTGAAACTTTTTTTGCATGCTGCACTAGTGAGTAATTAAAACAAAAAAAAGCAGCAACTTTATGATCATTTTTCATAAAAACCATTCACTAAAGCAGTGGGCAAAGTGAAATATGGGGTTTAGCCTCCTTTTAAAACTACAGTGGTGTTACATATACATACATACATATGTATGCAAACCATATAGATATACTTATAAAATACAAAGAAATCAGATGAGGTAATAGCACCCCCTTCTGAGAGTTAGGACCAAAGCTAATGCCCTCACTTTAAAGCAAATCTGGAGACTTTTTGTCATAGTGCTACAGCTTTTTGATATGCAGCTCCTAGTTCATGTTTTGTCCTACTGTGCTAAACTGGAGACTTGTACATACTATTTACTTGGCATTTATCTGCTCTTCACTCTGCCACTGTAAGAATTCCTTGGTTACAAGGCAGTACTTATAATTTGGAACTAGGAAGTCCACAAAAAATTATTTTCCTCAGCTCACCTGTTCAATTTTTCCAAGTATAAAATAGCCCTTTGAAGTGGCTATTTTGCAGTCAGGGGACAGGTGGAGGGAGGTGGGAAGGGCTGATATAACTCAGCTGGAATGTAATTTCTCTCTTCAGCAAATCAGCTTTCCTGGGGGTGGAGCTTTGTCTGTTCTGAGATGGACACAGCCTGCTATTCCCTATGGCCTTTGCCTCCCCTGGTTTGAGGTTGGGGCAGGAAAGGACCAGGAGCCTGTCTCCCCCTTGTAGCAGCAAGGGTTTAAGAAGTGGTATCTACAGCAGCTTCTGGGATCATGCCCAGAGCCACTCTGGTACCACGAGGGCCGCAGCAAAGCTCCCTCCCTTGCCATGTACCTAAACCTGCAAACGTGGGCTTGGCTCCTCCCCTGGCCTGGCAGAAGGTTGACTTACCTGCCAAAGATGGGCATTTTCCACACCAATGGAAAAACCAGGACAAGATGATTTCCTGCCTCATCCATTCTTCTCCAACAGCAAATTTCCCTTCAAGCAATTTCATCTCAATGGGAATGGGAAGATTCTTTCTCCATTTGCTCAACACAACATGGGCTCCTTTACACAGCATGGTACAGGCAGAGCTCTCATGGGGCAGCAGAGAGCAGCTCTTTGAGCAGCTCTGTCCCACCACACCAGGCTTTAGGGACATCAGGTCACCCCAGCAGCTCACAGGTCACCAGCCCAGACACAAAATGAATCACACCAAATAACAGCAATCATGCCACAAAATGCTCAGAGAGCAACTGAGAAATACAGCCAGGGTGAGGAGTCAGAAAGAGACTGTAACAGTGCTCCTCAAAATTTCCACTTCTTTTTGAGAACTGATTCGTGGTATCCCTCAGCATATCCTACTCTGGATAAATAGTAGTTTGCAAAAACTTGTGTAGGGTTTGCAGCAAAGCACCTAAGGGAATAGCAGAAGGTTATTTACTCTTCTCATTTTTTTTTTTAGCTGCAAAAGAAAGAAATATGTTTGATGGAAGGTGCTAGACTAAGGAAAATAGTGAAGGATGCAACTTAAAGCACAGAAATCCACATGACACTGAGCTGTGTATAATTTACCATGACAAATCAGTGCTCTAGCAGAAAGAGAGTCACAGCATGTGAAGAAAAAAATTAGTGCAAGCTGAAGATAAGATAGACACCATTTGCTACTTGTAGTGCTAGGAAAAAAAATAAAAAAGTAAAAATTGAGCCAAACAAATAAAAAAAAATATCAGCAATACTGAAAGGGAAAAAGGCTCAACCAGGTCATGTATAAAGGAATGATCCACACAAATGCAATCTCAGAATACTATATCATTATAAGGAAAATATTACAGCTGAAAAATTATTAAATTGCATTAAAAAAAAATTATGTGGCAATGATGAATCTGATGGAAGAGCCTTCAGTAGAGTTTTTTGCAGCCCAAAACCTGTAGCAAACAATATGCCAAGGTAACTATGAATGAAGTTATGGAGATAAGAACTTATAAAGTGATTACAGTCCATAAAAGTGGATGTACCTGAAGCCCATATTACAGTGGTGCTTAGTACTTGGTTTTGGCTCAGTATTCTTATGTGCAGGACTTTGGCATGTGAAGAACTGCCACCAGTGCACTCAGAGAGAGTGCAAAAATGAAACTGATTTGGGGGAAAGAGTTCAAAGCACACCTACACACTCGGGATCTTTCAGGTCAAGGGTAGCAAGCCCCCAGGCTAATGTCTACATTCCCAAAAAAGTCATATGCACAGATCAAGATGATCATAAATTCATACAGAAAATAAAATACAGGAACATAAATGGACAAGCATGTGTATTTTGTTATGGAGTTTTTTTAAAAATTACCTCTGGTAAAACAGGAGCCATGGGAAGGGTAAATGGCTTCTCCTGGGAACACAGGGGAGGTTGCAGAGAACCTCTGACCTGGAAATCCCATGCTGAGCAGGATCATCAAGAGCAAAGAAGAGTTTTTCCTTGCTCTCTCTAGGCACTGACAGCTACCCCCAGAAGGAAATTGTATTATTGTGCCTGGAAGAAGTGCACACTCATGCACTCCCATCTCAGCTCAGGTACTGAAATCCCTCAGCTGGCCCCTTTCAGAGTCCAACTGATTCAGAGGCATTTAAGCTTTACTGCCAGCCAAGTCCATTCACTCTTCTCATCTCTAAGCTCCTCTCCCTCTCAGTGTTTGGCAGGGCTGGGCACACCTGACCCTTCAGCCCTTGCAGCATGGAATCTGACTTCCTGCTCCCCCAGTGTGGCTGGGAGTCAGGGAATTACCTGGACACAAACTGGAACCTCTCTGTTGCACCAACAAAATGTTTTCCAGAATCACCAGTAAATAAAAATGGAACCTCACCAGCCACAAAAAGAATTCATTAGAACAAACAGCATTATTACTTGAGGTGGGAATGAGAGAAAAACCCCTTGTATTAGCAATGGTTCTTAATCTGTATGCCTAGCCCAGAAAAGTGTACTGGATTAGATTTGGAGTGGAAACTAAGACAGGACTTTGAAAGACAGCAGATTCTGTGATGAAATAGGAAGTGGTTATGCAAGAAAAGAGACTCTGTAATTTTTCCTTCATACTATTTTTTACATTTCTGTCATAGTTCTCCTAATCCTTTGGAACACTTGGAGCCTTAAAATTTCCATTGACTAATTCAAAGAAAAAATGTCCTTTTAATATCAGTCATCTGACTTTTCTACTGTTGCTAGAAGTTACTGTCAAAGATACCCACATTTCAAAAGATGGACTTTGTGAAAAGACTTTGGACCAATCATAAAAAAAATAATTATAGTGGAAAAGATGCAGACACACAGGACATGCCTCTCAATAAAGGTGAGAGGCAATCTATGGAAGTAAAACATAGTAAAACATACCATGGAAAGAAAACAAAAGTAGGAAACTATATGATAGATTATAATCCCAACAGTTATTCTGACCAGCACAAAATTTGAAGCATTCAAGTAATCTGCAGAGAAGTTGAGAAAGGGTCTGGTACATCATCAGCTGTAGAACAAATTGTGTACATCTACCTGGCAGTGAAAATTCAAAAATCAACCAACCTAAGCAGTAAATTACAACAAATTACTTCCTTTATGGGAAAATATTAACATCATCCCAAAAAATTCAAACTAAAATTCTGGCTCAATAGGTTAAAAAACACCTTCTTTTGAATTTTGGGAGGGAATACAAATGTTGCACACACCCGTGGAACAAACAAGATGCTCAAGTGTCATACAAATGGGGTACAAATGACGGTGGTGACTGAAAGCCCAGCACGGGGCTGTCCCCCCTGCAGGTGACTGTGGTGGCACAGTGAAGCCAACCCCATGGCAAGTGGCCTCTTAGTGGCCACAAACTGCTGATGGAAACAGGCACTGCAAGCCACCATCTCACTCGAGGCTGGAGAGCCACAGCCAAGAGTAAGCAAGGTTACAGCAGCTTAGCAAGCCCGTGTGTCCCAGCTGAGGCACCGCGGCCGCTGCAGCGCCCCAAAGGACGCTGAAATGCTCCAGCCTTCAGCAGGACAGGCCATGCTTGCTGCAGGCTGATCTCCTCAACCAAGAGCCTAAGCAGATGTGTTTTGGAGAGCATCCGAGGAATTTATGCAGATCAAATCCTTAGCCCTGTCTCTTGTGTGCTACCAGGTGGACAAGTAATGCAGTACAAACACATTGTTAAACAAAATAATCTCACCAGACAGACACGAGAGGGATCGAGTCCCTGCTGGCCAGAGGGAGAGAAAGCCCACGTCTGCTGTGGGATGCTCTCATGAATCAGTGTGTGCCAGGGCCTGGGGCTCCCTCCTTACTCTGTTGATATGCTCTCACACCAAGCTGAAGTGGCTCAGTTGGATCCAGCACCTCTTGATAATCAGTGAACATAAATGTGGCACTGAATGGAGGCACAGCATTCTCTTCCAGTGCTGGCAGGACTCTTCCCTGCTCCAGCCCCTCTGCTCAGCACGACAGCACATCAGCAGACCACGCTGAGAGGAGAAACAACATGAGGCACAAAGGAGCAATGCTAACAGAAGCAGGGGGATATGGCAAAGGAGAGCTGAAAGCAAAGAGCAAAGAGCAGAGAGAAGGAAGGAAAAATTAGGTTGATGAGCATCTGAATGAAGACTTTATGGGGGGGGAAAAGGCAATGTATTTCTGTGCTTGCACTTTTTCCTTTACACAGGCAAAAGCAAGAAGCAGAAATGATGGTTTTTATACTGTTCATGATGAAATTCAGAAAGGAAATAGAAAAGAGATTCAAAGGCAGAGCTCAGAGAGCTCCCACTCCCAGGCTGCTAGGCCAGTAATTTTCAAGCTGTGGTCCATTGTGACTTGCACTGCCAGGCTGTGTTTACCCTGTGACTTAGTGCCAGCAGTACTGCTGGATAAGGCCTTCCAGCAGATCAGCATCAAATCCTATTTTCAAAGACTTAAAACAAAAACAACAACAAAAAACCAAAAGCCTCATTTAAAAAATTTACTCTGTACAAAACCTTGTTGTGATGTTCTACATTCTGGACAATTCCTCCACCAACTTTTAAATGAGCATATTTAGCCATTACAAGATGTCTATTCTGTGTGGATTTTGTGAGCATTGTGAAATATATATGGTTTCAAAGCTTATCAGTTGTGTTCTGGCTAAGAATGTACATCCTGTGCAGGAATGTAAAGGAGAACCACACAATCTAAACAATGACATTCAACTTGAATGAGAAGTAAATTTGACATTACCATGGCTTTTCAGTACTCATACTCCACCCTGCTCATGTATTTTGAAAGAAGCACTGCCAGGGCACTGAAGGATGCAACCATGAAGCTCAGTATCAGCCACACAAAGCCTGATCTTGGCACAGATAACTTCTACTTCTGTGCCACTGTGGTATTGCTACCTGCTAAGACTCCATGAACTCCTTTGGCTCACATGAATAGAAAGGGACATGTAAAAATCTAGAAAAAATGAAAAACCCTGGCCACCCTGAACACAAAAAGGGTAGTGCAAACTCTGGAATGACCCAGGCAAAATTTTTTTCTCAAATGGCTAAACCAGAAGTTAGAACAGTTGTCTCACACTGCAGTTTTGCAGCTAAAACAGCAAATGTCCTTTCCTTTATCTGATGTTCTGTTCCATGGCCTGTTTAACAGTTTCCTCTCTTTCACTCTCTCAAGCTCAATGCTTTTATTTTATCCTTCCTAATTAACTTATTTCATTCTCTGTTTCTCTTGCCCCTCTCATCCAAGTGATTTTGTCCCCTTGCTGGCTGGGATGTCAGCCTTGGTTTGATCTCCTACCACAGTAACTGCTTTTCCCTCTAGGCAGTCTCCAAGTGAGCTGATTTGTAAGGTTTTTATTTATTTCTCTTTTAAATCACCTCCCAGGCTCCTCTTTGCCACAGCTGTTACAAGAAATGAGCCAGTGATAAATGGGAGGGACTTGCTAAAGAGCAAAAAAAAAGAGCACTTGCTAAAATGAAACTAGATGAACCAAAGTGTGTCAGAAGGTATATTGCTAGTTTCTTTCTCCCATATCTACCATTTACAACCCACTTCTCAGAGCAGAAATTAAAGTTTAAACATAGTACTTCATCCAGTCCCAGAGCACCCTGGCAAGTGCCGTACAGCAAACACACCAATAAAGGTCACTTCAATCACCCACACAGAGGCTACTGGTGGGCATATATACAATCATGCTATGCAATGCTGGAAGCTATTTTATGACAAAGCATAATCCTGGAGTAAATTACTCACCTCTTCTGAAAAACCAGCAGCACAATGTTCTGGGGCACCCACTTGCATCAGAGGGAAACACCAGTGAACAGCAGGCATGATCTCTTTGCACCCAGATGTGTGCCTTGAGAGCTCCAGACCCCACAAGACACATCAGAAAGCTAAAGAAGCCCAAATTCAAGCAAACAAGCACTTATCTCTGGAATTAAAAATTGTGACACAAAGACAACAACAACAATTGATTTCCTGTATCCATGACCAGTGCCTACATGCAGTTAACTCAGATTTGTGATGGGATAGTGGAGCACATGCAAATAGTGGGGTATTAAATATTCTGCAAGAATATTATAACTGAAAGGGCTCTAGTGAAAGTCACAGTGTGAGTATTTTTGCCCTTTTACTGCATCTTCTGACTTTTCTGCTCCAGTTGCCTTTGTCTTTTCTACAGTCTCTCCTAAATGAAAAAGCCAAGCGTGTGAGTGGGAGGGTGCATTCCCAGGAATGCTTAGGAAAATCATGCTACAATACCAGGAATACAACTTCAGCAGGCACACGAGCTCTGCTCTCTCCTGGCTGCAGTAGTCACACTCCTGAGCCTGCATTTCTTGCCTGGAACAGCAGTCACTTTTCTATCTGTCCAGCCAGCATCCTTTTGTTGATCAGTGAAGTTTTGGCACTGCAGATGTGATAAGAATAAAAACATTTAAGCAATCGGTTAATCTAACAAATATGTTAAATATAGTGAGACAATGCCCACTGCTTTCATTGGCACCAGACATAAATCTCAGAGAAAATTGCACAGATGCAATCAGAGTTGAACACGAGAAGTGTTTGGCACATTTGAGCTCTGCTACCCTGAAGATAAGACTTGAAAAAAGGACAGACTGCCTATCAATACCTTCACAGAGCACACCCTTTTGAGCTCTATAAATACATTACATTCTCACCACAATACTTTTTTTCCCCCTAGGACTGTCTTTAAACATACATGCCCTCATTTCTACCCTGAGATTTTTTTTAACATCCTTCTGATAACTTTCTCCAGCTTTGAATTATTAGTAAACTATTTAATTGTTGCTAACATTTTCTAACATTACTCAAAATCCCTGCCAATACAGAAAGCTATTTATAAAAAAAAGTACTTTTAATAAAATATTTGCAATAAGGCAGTTTTCAGCTGTTTGCAGGTGCCCCTCACAATCAAGTCTTACTAATGAAAGGTGGGAAATAACTTCCTGGAGGAGACTGCTCCAAGATTTTCAACTAAAACAAAGCTGTTTCACACTGTAATGGCTGAGTGGTGTCTCCAAATTGAACACAATGACTCTTTAGGGAATAGTTGAATTTTCCAGGCAACTCGTTTTATCAGAAACTCTCCTAAATTTTATAGACATTTGTAAAAAATAACTTTTTTGAGAATAGACCTTGTTTTCCACCTCCCATTTTTATGTTCCTCTCACAACAAAACATTTTTTCAACTTGTAAATATGTTTTCCTCTCATTCAAGGTAAGAGAATTTCTTAAAGTTAATTCAAATTAATTTTTTAATATGTTTTAGGCAAATCCTATTCAGCTTGCCTGTGTGCTTTTCTCTTCAGAATTAAAGTTGCCCTGACCTAAAAAATTTGTAACCATCACAGCAGGAAATAAATGAAACCAAAAACTAAAGCCTTTTGAATTTTGAATGAGAATGTACACATACATTTTTAATATGATTTAGCTTCATACCTCTATTAATTCACAAGATATCTTCTGAGTGATCAAGATTATTTTTAGATTGTTAAAAAATGATCAACTATTAGTACAGTTCAGAGTTAAAAAAGACAGTTCAGTAGCCTTAAGACAAGGTGAGAAGCTTCAGCTTCTCTTACAGCTCCAGAAACATTTGGTATTTCCATACAGCACGTGCCTCCATGCCTCTCTGCTTAGAAGCCAAAAGTCTTTCAATATTTGAGTTGTTGAAGCCACAGGAGTTGAAGTTGAAGCAATGAAAACCACCAAGTGTGCTTGAGTATCAAGAGATGTTTGGACAATGCTCTCAGGCATGTGGTGTGGTCCTTGGGGTTCTCCTGTGCAGGGCCAGAAGATGGACTCAAGGATCCTTGTAGATCCCTTCCAAATCAGGACACTCAATGATTCACTGACAATTGTCTGATACAAAAATATTATGGTTTTTTGCCTTGAAGTTCCAGTGATACCTCAATATGGGTCTATGAAGTCATAAAGTGTGACTTGATCTGTCAAGACTGGCAATGCCTTTGCTGGTTTTAACCTGCTTAAGAATAATTAGAGAGTAAGAAAATGCTCCAGCTCATTTTTCTTCTGTTGAACCCATGAATGTCTCCCAGCTCCCACATTTAGCTGCGAACCCCAGCTGTGTCCAATTCCAGGATGGGAGGATCTGGTGTACAGCATCCCCTTTGGCTCACTTCCTCGCTCCAGTTATCTTGTCTTCATGGACAAAACCAAGGATCACAGACTGGAAAGAGCTGGGCCATATCTCAGCATAATGCAGCCAGCTGGGGTGCCAGAGAAGAGGATATGCTACAGAATTATTGAGGCAAATCACAGACACCACCACAGGTAGGCTGAAGAAGGACTTCTCTAAATCTCATTGATGCCCAGTTCAGGTTCCATAGAAGACCAAGGCCCCAGGCATGGGAGCAGGTTTATAAAAACCCTTTGCAGGTGGTAGAGGAAGCCAGCCATTCTTTCCATAATGATATGGTTGGCAGAGATGAGAAATATGCAGGGATAAGAAAGAGATTTTGCTAAAACCAGCCAGGCCAATAGAAAGGTTGCACACTGTGACCCCACAGGAACCAAAACACTGATATCCCCCAACTGGCCAGACGATGAGGGAAAGACTGCTGTGGCACTGTTAACTAAGCCTGAGGTAGAGAGTCTTTGATCTCAGAGTTTGGAAGAATTTGACACAGCTCAGGAACGTAGATGAGAGTGAACATGAACTCTTTTCATGTGCCACACTCAAACTATGAGCTGACCTTGCCTCTGAGACAAAGGTTTACACAGACCTGCAGATAGATGGCAATAGCTCTGACGTGGCTTTGGAGGCCTAGGACCATCTCAGAGACCAGGAAGATTTGATTTTCTATTGAACTGATGTATCTTGAGAACAAAAAACTCATAGTGATATAGACATGTCTGCCTAATATGGATAGACTTCGCGGGTGGGGTATACACTCATGTAAGATGACTGTTGACATCACAGCCTTGCTCTCCAAGTACCTTAGGTGAGAGCATAGTCAGGGCTCAGCACAAAATAATTTGTTCAGTTTTCAGACTTACATTGTCCTTTTTCATTGGTTAGATGAAATATTGAAACTAGGTAGAAAATCCCCCAAGGATTAGCACCCAGGGTAAAACTTTATTCCAGGGATTTCAAAGCACTTATATTAGCCTGTATGTATGTGGGCTCAAAGTTACCATGAGTGACAGATACAGAACACAAGACAGGTTCAAAGTTGTGCACAAATAAACCCATCTACATTGGCAAGTTTAGCCAATGAAGGCTATAAAAGTCTGCAGGGTATAAAACTGTTTGGTGGAAGGTTATATACTCCTAGAGTACCATATTGTCTTTAATTTAGCATTCCTGAAGTCTTCAAGGCCAGCAGTGCAGAAGTCTAGAAGATGCACCTTAAAGAATTTCAGCCTTTCCCACAAAATTATTTTTCTTCTCTCAGGTTTTGCCAGGTTTAGAAAGCTAGAGAAATGGATCAAAACTTGGGGCAAACAAAGTTCTGAATAAAAAGAAGACAGTCTGAAACTCCTGGGTAGTTACTGGAAAAGAAATCACAGCTTGCTAACATCTTCCCATCAAATTTCAAAAATGCTGGATAAAATGGCATGCAGTCCCCAGCCCCAGGATACAATCTCTTTGAAATCTGTGGGCAATATTACAAATATGAGACTGGGTATGCTTAGCATGTACCATGGCATATAAGTGTTGAGAGCAGACACAAACATGGAAGTTCACACAATAATTAAATAAACAGAAAGCAGAGTGGCTGGGAAGATTCCAAATACCACATCTTATTTACTTAATCACCCTGAAAACACATTTCAGATTATTCTGTTTTTATTAGTTTCATGTTAAAATGCAAATCACACACTGTAGTTTTATTGACACAATAAAATAGAAAATAATTTTTGGCATAAAGATCTACTGAATAGATTTCTCCCCCACCAAACTGGCTTGTCCCATACATCCTCTGCTCAGTTTTAGTTCCTTCTCTCCGTAGCAGCTCTTTTGGTAGGACGCCAAAGCCTGTCAATTAACAGTAAGCCTATCCCTTATGAACAGAAGCAGGGACTGTGATCATGTTCAACTAAGATCAAGGATTAGTAAATCAGCATGGCACCAGATTGCAGGCACTATTTAAACCCTACAAGCTACAGCAACAATATTATATTCCATCTGGATGTGGAGAACAAAATCTCATAGTTACAGAGGAACTCACTTTTTACCTTTCCTGTGCAGGCAATTACAACTCAACTTAAAATGAGCCCTGATTTAATCATGTTGGCTCTCTCAAATGCCAGTTAGGAAATAACCCCATGCTGCCACTGCTGGTATCTTATCAAGGGCTTTCCATCAAATTACACATATTTCATTACACCTGCTATAAATTACAGAAGGCTGATTTTTTTACAAGCAAACCAAATATTGCACCAAAGCTGGCACAAAGGTTTCTTTTTAGAGCTTGCAGAAGCGTAATGCTATCTCACCCCTTGCCTGGCACATGGGGTTGTTTCTGCTGCTTGCTGCAGAATCAGGCACACTGCACATGCTGAAATGTTTCATTTACTTGATAAACAGAGTTTGAGTTTAGGGCTTTGGCAGAAAATGGCCACCCACTACAGTGTACATCCCATGTTTCCTATAATCATTCTTTCCCTCAGGGATTTTTGAATTTTTTTTCCCTCCTTAAGAAAGGCATAGGTTTCTTTCATCCCAGATCAAGTGACAAGAGAAAGAACTGAGATGTTTGCTGCCAGGTAAAACACAAAGTCATGGAGGTCCAGGGGGATCTCATTCCACAAACCTACTGCCAAGCTGAAAACAAATGATATTATCAGAAAATGATCACAGAAAGCAAGCTTTGCTCAAAGAAAAACAGTCTTTATTAACCTCTCTCTGAAATTACCTGAAAGCAAAGTCAAGGAACAATGAGGAGGGTGACCTGCCTCACTACTGCTGCTCCCACCAGCCATCCTCAGCTGCAGCAATGCCTCGTGCAGTGCCAGACTGCTGGTGTTGAAACAGCAATAGCTCTGCAGCCAGAGAAGGGTCTTTAGGCAGAGGTTTTGCTTTAACACTGCCTCCCTTACTGAGCAATAATTTCCTATAGCTGAAAATTAAAACAGAAGATGATGCTATTATTTTCAGCCATGGTGCCTTTGACTTCTTTTTTCTACAAGTGTCATGTAAGGAGGGAGTGAAGCCACCAGCTGAGAGGTCCTAATCTAGTGCTCAAGGGGTGTCTTGTGAATTGAACCACATCTGTGTTACAGCAGGCACGTGGGCTATTTCTACACACTGGGTCCCTAGAATATGTCAGTTCTTGGTCTTGGTGGCTTCTGCAGCTACTTTGCCACACCACACTGGGATGAAAGCTTGGCAGCAGCCAGCCCCTCTCCTCCCTCCCTCTTGTCCAGTCTCCTGGTGAAAGGCAGACATGCACCCAGGCACTACCCAAACAGATGTCATTTGGCATCAGCAGAGGACCACAACGTAAGGGATGTGTGTCCAGGCACACTGTGTATATTTGCACTTTTGTCTGGGATTCATCTGTCCTAACCTAACAGATTTGGTAGTTAAATGTCTGTCCCTAAGCTAGCCACAACTGGTTGCTTGTGTGATCAGAAAAGAGAACGAAGCACTTTGAAGGTGTGATTCATGCCTTCTTAAAGCAGATGACAAAAACATGCTCGAATTCTCTTCCAATTAATATAAAGGCAGTCAGGGAGACGAATGCACACAGACATTTATTCTGTGGATATCTAAAGACAGCCCTGGCAACTCTGCAGTCTTTAGTCCTGGAGGCTGCAGCTTGGCCCCCTTTGCTGAACACCTGGAGCTTACTGGGATGAAAGTGATTTAAAGTCATTGTCCTGTTAAGGACAACAATTAATCTGGCACTCCAAATAACGTAAACTTAATGTCAATTATTTACTTCCACATTGCACACATACCCTGAAACAAAGGATGGAGCCTGCAGATTTCTGCAATTCACTGCAGGACATGTTAACCAGACCCAGCTGGTTTTGACTTCTTTAACAAGCATCCTACCAAAACCACCTAGCAAATCAGGTTTCCTCCTCCCTCAGAGTGCTCAATTCAGAAATCCTTCTTGCCCAGGACTTCCTTGTGGGCAACATGGCTATCAGCATGGATATTAAGCATCAATCATATTTTTGCACATCTGCGGTGCTGTGTAAAATAATTTATTTTCTTTAAATGCTTATGATATGGAAGGGTTGTAAATCTCTCAAACTCTTTATTAAAAGAATTTTAAATTATGTTGCCAGTCATCCTTCATGGAAGAGCCATTGAAATCCCTATGCATAGCAGTGTTTCTTCTAGTGACAAGTCTAAAAAGATACTTTCTCCTATTTCCAGTTTTGCAGGCACAAGCTCCTTATTTGTAAAGGAATAGTTATATTTATATTTATAAATATAACTTCCAGCGTACATTTAAGTCCAAGTAGCCTAGGAAAAGCTAGCATATTCTCGAGTACTTTGCCTAAAATGTCACATAGGTCATGGTGCAAGTACTGAGTTTTCTTTAAGAGAATTTTGTTCCGTATTTGTCATGACACAAGGACTATTTTAGGAGAAGAGCTTCTTTAAAAGTCAGGACCTTTAATTTAATCAGTACCTGAAAATCACTAAAGAGAATTGCTATGCAAATGAATTATTTCTAGTGATACTATCAGGTTTGGCCCTTTAAATTGTACTTGCAAGAAAAAAATAGTTTGTCTCACTTGATGTTTAAGCCACATAATTGCTCATATGGACATTTATTGGCTTGCCTGGTGTCTGATGGTCTCTGAACAGCTAAGTAAGAGAAAGGAAATGAACAGGCTGCAGAAGTTCTGATTGTGAAACAATTGCTCTTTGCAAGTGTTACCATGCCAAGTGAAAATACAAGAACTGAATGTAATTTGGCATTGCTAGAACTTGTTAGTGCTTTTTCTTCTCTTAGCAGTATCCTCATGTGACAGGATTTGGTTATGAGGAAACTCCTAGAGAAATGCTCTATCAGGTCCGTGAGGAGTTTCAAAGCCTGTTTAAAAAGAGGGAGAAGAGATGGCAAAGGGAATGGAGATCTACAGGAAAAATACAACGAAGCCTGGTGTAGCTTTCCCAGTTCCCTTTAAAGCCAAGATGTAAATGCCAAAAGCTCCTCTGTGTCCTTGAATTCTCAAACTATGAAGTAAATATACACAACCCTTTTTTCTATCCCAACTGTGCAGAAAAACCTTTCTATTGCTGAATTCTATTTATGTGTCTCAGTAGAAGACATAAAACAAGTTTAAAAAGGTATCCATTGCCAAGTACAATGGTATTTTCAGCAGAAATTTATCATTATATTTGTTAACTAGAGGCTGAAATAATAAATAATCACTAATGCTATCAGCGGATGGGTAGCATTTTTGTCAAACAGCAAAAGCTACTAACAGGCAGTACTACAGTTTTATAACAGGGGCTTTTATTCAAACAAAAAATCCCCACAGGTTTTGGGATTTTTTTTCCTGCCTATCTTCTGCTGAGCTTATCAAGCTGAGCAGTCATGGAATCAATCTCACTGAGGAGCCGCAATTTCTCCCCAATTCATGAAGCTTAAAATCACAGCTTTGGCAGCAGCCCTCCCACCCACCCACAGCTTTCATGGATCCAGATATAATGTAATTTTATTTTTATCCTGTGTGGTTTTACATGGAAACTCAGAAATATATTTGCACCATCACATAGTGTCTATGAAAGCAGCAGGAAAGCAAATTCTGCATTTGCAAGTTCAGAGAGATTTTTCAAATTCTCCAGTCACCAGTGCCTTTTGGGGGGCAGGAGGAAGAAAGAAAGCAGCTTTTTCTTTGCAGGTAGATGACAAAATGATTGAATCTACCTTCTACTCTGGTGTTGATTCCCTTATCTTCATGGACTATTTATACAGTTGTAAAACCACAGGACTACTGAAATCCTGGTTATACCCCTGTCCTCTATGCCCGAAGAAGCTCAAACATCCTGATTCCTTTTTAACAGATGTCAGTCTAACATGTTTTTAATACCTCCAGTAATAATGAAGTCTCCCAGTGTTTTTCCAATATTTCTGCTTCCAGAGTTGGCAGGTTTTTTCTGTGTCTGACCTGAATTTGTATTTGGTGCAGTCTATGGTTTCCCTCCCATTCAACTTAGACAAGAATAGTTGAGTCCATTCCTGCTGTAGCCTTTCAGGTACTTAAAACTCACCATGTCACGCCTCAGTATTCATTCAGATAGTGTAAGCAGGACTGAGATGCTGTTTTCTGCAGCTCTGATCATTTTCACTGTTCCCACTCCAATTGCTCTTCCTAAAATGTGGCACCCCAAACTGGACACAGAATTTCATTCAAGGCCTTGCTAATGCAGAGCAGAAGAAGAGAACTCGATCTGACGTGTGCTGTATTGCTATTTACATTCCCAGCCTTTACATTTGGTCTCCTATTTGCCAGGAACATTTGAATTCTATTCCTGGACCAGCATGCTTGCATCCCCTCTCAAGTTTTTGCTTATTTGCAAATGTATTGAATGCAGTTGCTATGCTATCATTTAGGCTGTTAAAGAAAACTGACCCAGATCACTGACACTCAGCTGCTCTTTTTCAGTGTAATGAAACATGTCATTTCATGGTGGCAAAACACAGAAAATATTATCTTCTTTTTTAATCTCTGGGTATGCATGTTTTGGTACTTTTGTTTCTAATGGGATGACCTACACAAAGCCTGCATTTTTTTATTTCAAGAACTTTATCAAATTTCAGTGCATATACACTTGAAATCTGGCTTTTGTTTCAGAGTGGTTTGGGATTTTTTTCCACTCTTTTTTTCACTTTGCTTTTTCTCAGCACAGAATGAATATGATCAAAGGACATAGTCACCAAGATGAAAGAATGACAAGACACTTGAAAATTTCTTGTTCAAACTAATGTTTTCTGGGTAAATATGTTCAAGGCTAGGAATAAGCAACCTATTCTACCAGGATACTATGTGCAATAGTTAGGTAGGAGAGCAAATACTATAAAAAATGAAAAATACCTCAACATAGTCTTCTGCAAACTATGAGAGAAGATTAATTCTCTAATAATTCAAATAACTGCTTGGGAAGAAACCTGTCATAACTAAAATATTTGTAGGGCAAATAAATGTTTGAATAAATCTGGGTTAGGTTTAAATGCAGGGTTGGGGTTTAAATACATTTGGGGCTTAGATGCAGAGCATTAACAAACATTTACCTAAGAAATTTCATTGATCATCTCAATTCCTTATTCCATGGTTTTCTTTGACATGGTTAAATCTAACTCTGACAAAAAACAGTAAGGGAGGCTGTGGCGACTTCTTCCCTGAAGTGGACTTAAAGCTGTTGAGACAGATACACAAAAATGAAGACAGTTTTTTTCACTGTGACCATGACACATGATTGCTCCCGCAGTAATTTCTTTAAAGTATGAAGGAACACATAAAAATAGTAACTAGGTTTAAAGGGGAACCACATGGGACCCAGTGGCCTGCCACACATGGAGGTGGCTTGACTGTTTTAGGGAGAAGGAGGCCTCAGCAGTGGATAAAGATTTTCCAAGTGATAGAGAGTTTTGATGATCTAGAGAGGGGAAATCTCTCAGTCTACATGTAGAAATTCTGTCCTAGGGTTCATTTTTTTCTGGAGATTTAATTTTAGAAGTTTAGGTCATTATTTAAAGAATACTGCCTTTGCCAGCAAAAATTTAGGTTCAGAGTGGTGAGTAGGTTAGGTGGACTGGTGAAGACTTGCCTAGGGCAGCGTCAGGTTCTGGGTCCTTGGCTACAGGAAAAAATTAGCTATTTGCACATTGTCCTGAAACAGGGGTGTTTGAGGTCTAAACACACTTCCTAATGAAGTAGAATTTATCCTAGAGAAGATACAGCAACAGTTTACAAATATGTAGAGGACTATTGTAAGTACTAATTTTTTATTAATACATTGTGTCCACACTTCTTTATTGCGATGTGTTCCGTGAGGGCTGGAAACCACAGATTAAAGGGCAGCAGGAAAACCTCAGGCTAGGAATGACAAATGACAGGAGAAATGGAGAAGCAGTTGACAGAAGGTCAGAGGGGAAAACGGGACCTCTAACTTCAGGTTGCTTGCTTAAGAGAACAAGTTGGGTGAGACTCCCTAAGCAATTGGAGTGTGTAGATGCTTCTGCCTTGGGAAGACCCAGTTCAGCCCCTGAGGTTGCACCCATGGCTCTACTGAGGTTTTATGAGTGCTGCTGTGGGAGCATCATAATGATAGGTAAATGAGTATAAATGAGTAAGGATAGAGAAATGAGTATTACTGATTAAATGAGAGGCTGCTCAGAAGCACAGCATTGCACAAAGCAAGGACAGCTCTGTAAAAGCGGGCAAAAGTTCCTTGGGGAGCTCTAATCTGTGAGTAGTTACCAAGTCTGGCAAAGATTCAGATGCTTTACACAGCCAGCATGAGAAAAAAGCAAGACAAGTTAGAGGTAAACTTCACATTCAGGTGCTGGAGCATGTTCATAGAAGAATGGGGAAGATGAAGAGATGGGGAAGGTTCTAGAGAACAAGTCTTATAAGGAGTGGCTGCAAGAACGGGGGTTCTTTGCAGCAGCTTCTTTCAAGAAGAAAGAATACAAATAAAAAAAATAGTAAGAGTGCCTACGCTTATTATTACAAGAACTGTCTTCTCTAGCACTATTTCTGTGTTACTATAACAAAGCAAATCATAATTAACTAGGGACCCAAAGATTCCTCACATTCCAGCTAAATCCTGCAATTTTTTCACCATTATTAAAAAAAAAAAAAAGGAACTACCTTTTCTAGTGCACCCTGGTTTTATTCTTCAGGGTACAAGCACATTGCGTGTGTGTGTGCACCTGCCTGCACATGCCACATAACTGGGGAGGGGGGAAGATAGCATGCAGAATAATGTAATTACTCATTCTTGAATAGAAGGATAATTACTGTCACAGAAACCCACATAACTTGCAGATCTTTTTGTTCTTCTTAAGATGATAAATACAGTATTTTCCATTTTCTAACAGGATGCATCCTTTTCTTCTGATTTCCCTTCCCCCCACTTAAGCTGAATTACATACATTTCAAATTAATAACAAGGGTTATCTGTTCTCATATAGGAAAGGAAAAGCTTACCTGGATTATTAAAAAAATAAAAGTAATTCCATGTCTCTGGAGTCACAGTGGTTAGTCACTGATTGGGCTGTCATCTGGAACAAACTTCCTTTAAGAATGATTTTCAACAGCATATCCAGAAGAGGATGGGGAAAAGAGGTAGGAGCAGAAAAAGACACAGTGACTGACCACAGGCTGACTCTTAAAATTCACAGTGAATCTCACATTTAAAAGCAATGATAGCCCTGCTGTCAGTCACTCCCAGAGCATAATCTGGGGCAGGTGGGAGGCAAAGCAGTGCAAAAAGACACACGAGCAGCCAGGAGCTCACGGCTTCTGACAGCTGGCCAGGTGCCTTCTTTCCCTCCTCCTTCCATTCAGAGAGGCCTTTGGAAATGGAGAGAATTGCCACTGTGTGAGTAACCATCTGTTTGAATATATCCTCCTAAACAGCTTTACTTAAAGATGTCTTTTAAGACCTGTTGCCAAACCATAGGCAAGATGAGTACTTTTTAAAGTATAAACCTAAATGTACTGCTTGACTTTAGGATTTTAGGGACTTTAGGATATTAGGGCAACAGAAGTGGAGCAGGTACTGGGAACTGCTTTGATGGGACTTTTTAACAGCTGCTGACAGAACAAGCCTGCTCTTCTTCAGTGACTTGTTTCCTGGGAGAAGAGACTCAGCTCACTACTGCTTCCTTCCAGGTAGTTGTAAAGAGCAATAAGGCCTTCCCTGAGCCTTATTTTCTCCAGGCTAAGCAACCCAAACTCCCTCAGATGCTCCTTGCAGAATTTTTTCTCAAAACCCTCCACCATCTCCATTGCTCTCCTCTGGACACGTCAATTCCAGCACCTCAATGTCCTTCTTACAGTGAGGGGCCCAAAATGAGCAGAGAATTGGAGGTGTGGGCTCAGCAGTGCCAGGTACAGGAGGATGATTGCTGCCTTCATCCTGCTGGGCACACTGTTGCTGAGCTTTGTGCTGCCCCAATTTCACTGTCAGCAATAATCTGTCATGTCTGAATATGCTTTTTTGAACTTCTGTGCACTAAACCTAAAAAATCTTGATCCTGGGAAATTCTCTGCTTTTATTTATTAGATAAATCTGGTAAATAAATCAGCTTGTGTGGTGCTATCCCAAATCCCCTCATCTGAAATGGAAGACACTTTATCCAAGACAGATTACTTTGTCAGCTCCAGGAACTCATACCTTGCTATGCAAGTAATAATAAATAAACAAGAACAGACTATTCCACACTACACCAGAAATAGCATGCTAGCTGCCTGCTCCAGGCTCCAATTGAAATTCTGTCTGTTTGCAATAGCATCCTTAGCAACCAAAAAAGTGACACAAGACAATTCCTTTAGGTGAGGTGTATCCAAGCAGCCAACATTTCAAATGCAAGCTTTTCTTGTGGGCCTGAAAAGCTAATTTTTCTACAAAAATCTTGAATTTATTTAAAAGTTTTATCCAAGATATTTTTCTCAGTCACAGATTTAGCATATAAATGCTCCTAGGAAGTCATAATCATTGCTTTCATTCTATAGATTTCCTTGCCCTCTAACAACTCAGATTGTGTGTTGTCTCAACCATTTCCTTCAAGTCAGCTCTGACAGCTGAGTCAGACCAGAAGAATGGCTGAATTAAAAAGCCTGACAATCCTCTACCCCTTATTCAGCCAATAACCTCATTTGTTCATTGATTGGAAATTAAAGATGATAGAAGTGCTTTTATTATTTTTGTTGGTGATGAGCTACAACTCTACTATTTTGTGCAAACCTCTCCATTACTCACTTAGGGCCAAATTGCTGTGGAATTTCCAACAGGAAAGCCCATAATAAAATACAGTAAAAAATGTCAGAGATGAATCAGTTTCAGCCAGGCAGGTGTATCCTATGTTCACAGCCCAGCTGAAGGTTCAAGCCTTAAATCCCAGTGCTGACTGCTCCTTTTTGCAGCAACATGCAATAGGATGTTTGCAGCAGGTCACTTCTCCAGCAGTGGGAATATAGCAGCCTCTTCCCTGGCTGCAGAGAAGGACTGTGCTGCCTGGGGTGAAAATGGATATATCAGCCCCCCACTCTGCTAAAAGTGGAGCTAAGGCTTGTGTCAGCCTCATTGTGTGTTCTGCTGATAGCTGAAATGTTCTCTGTAGTTCAAAATTCATATTTTTGCTCTCCTAATTATCCCTTAGCTTCGTTTCTGATATTGGAAAATTATCCTCTAATTCTCTTCCTTTAATCAGATGGTTTATATTTTTAAAAATTCTTGATTATACTCATTTTCATATCCCCACTTAAACATAGTTAGCATTTGCTGACCTCTATCCCATGTTAAAAGAGTGATGAATTGACTGCAGTCACTCCAGCTGTTCACTAAATATTTTCTACATTTCTAGAGTGGATTATTCATTCAATATGGGATTTAAACTTCAGTATCTGAAAGATTCCTTTTTTAAAATGTTCTTCACACTTATCCATCCGGGCTTTTGACATCTAAAATTATATAATTGCAAGATCTGAGGTGCTTCTAAATAAAAAGTCATTTCACAAACACTTATTTTCTGAAGGTGGGATACGGAGCAGGCTGTGTTCATACACGCTGCTCTAAAATTTGAATGACTCCTGAACTATATCTCAGAACATTTCTCTTCACCTCATGTCTTCTTCTCTTGTGAAAGATGAGGAATTAAAATGCCTCAATCCAACTTTCGGGGGAGTATATCTTTGGATATCTAAAAGGTTTTGTTTCCACTTGCTCTGAATGTTTACAGCAACATTCTGACCTTTGGTAATGCTCATTACCCCTGAACCATATCCACACTTTTGATGATTTTTTATCAGTCCTCTCTGAGAAGCGCTGTCCTTAACTTTTGGGGTACATTAATTTCATGAAAGACTCAATTCAGAACTTTAAAATATGTGGAGAAATTATTGACAAGTTTCTTTAAAAAAGAACTGAAGAGCAAAAATATCTAGTATTACACATAGCTAATTATTTTTCCAAGCAAAAAACTTTCTTCAAATTTTCCACAGAATTAATTTTTTACCTGAGCAATCAGTGTTAAAAGCATGCATTTGATGTTTCAAAAGCAAAATCTATTTGGATGAGCTGGGTTCACATAGCCTTTCTTTACATCCTCTTTTGGGTAGTAAAGCTGCTAATAGAATATTGATATTAAGGAAAAAAAGGTCAAGGACTAAGAAGAGAAAAAAAATCCTTGTGTTTATCACTAGCTCACTCTCAGACAGACAAATACTTTCCTTCATTTGAGGAAAACAGCAGCATATGAAAAAAAACTGCCTAAACACTGAGGGCATTTCTTTGGAATGCTGAATAAAAGTTAAGTGGCAAAACGAAAAGACAGATTGCCTACAGGCACCCCAAGTGTACTAACTGGCTGTGGGAGAGCCCAGAGAAGCTCCTCAGACACTGTGTGCTTGCTGCTCTTTCCTGGGGTAACCAGGAAAGTATGTGCAAGTAGGACAGAGGGGGAAAAAGCATTTTTGACAAAATACCAGGTGCTCACAGGAACAAGCCTCAGTTGTAGGACAGTAGCAAATGAGCAGCCATAGGGTGGAGGAAAAACTGGCCAGAAAGCTGTGCCAGGAAATTAGTTATCAATGGTCAACCATCAAATTAAAAGGATGTATTGAGAAGGATTTCCCAGGAGTCTGTCCTGTGTCTGGCTCTATTCAATATTTTCATTATTAACTTGGATGGTGGAATAGAGATTGTATGTTTACATCTGACTCTAACCTGGGAAGAGATGGAAGTGATTTGGAGGACAGGAATCAGACTCTGAACAAACTTTGGGAAACTGGAATTGTCTGAAAAAAACAGATGAAAAGTTCCACATTCATTTCTGCATTTCAGCTGCTTAAATACAGAGTGGGAAATGACTGACTGCCTAAGAGCTTTGCAGGATCTGGAGTTGTCACAAGCTGAATGTCACCCAAAGACATCATGTGTCAGCAAAAAAAAAAATCCCAACATGCTGGAATGTGTAAACAGGAGGGTCATCTGTAAGACATACAAGCAATCCTCCTGCTTTACTTGAGGCTGATAAAGCCTCAGCTGAAGCATTGAGTTGATAGAGGGACTGATTTGCACTCAAGGAAAGAGTTGATATGAAGCATGAGCCCTAAACAAGACATACCAAAAGAGCAGTTGGAGGAAATGGAATGGCCAGAAAAGAAAGATCGAGGGAACTGATCAACAGTCTTCAAAAATGTAAAGACCAGGGCAATAAGAAGAGCAACATACAATTGCAACTCTCACTTCAACTAAATGGTGCATACATCTTAAAGCAACTTTTACGGACCACTTATCTGTCTTGTAGTTACTATGGCTCACAAATAGCAAAAGGTTCTAAAAAGTCACTGATATATTACTTTTGTATATAAAAATCTGTGCTCCCTATTTCAGGAAAAAACATTGACTAGAAAAACAGACAGAGTTTGTAGGACATTGATAACTTCAGCTTCTAGTTATTTCATTTTAGAGTTGCTTCCTTTATTCTTTCTCACCAACATCTACCATATTAACCTTTTTCATCACATTACTTTTATCCTTGCATGCCACACACTGCCCTTCCTCCTCCAATCCCTGAAAACCTGTTAATATATGAACAAATTTATGGTTTCTTTCTATTGCTGTGGACCCAGGCATCATTCTCAAATTACTTGACTTCAGTGGCTGGTATTCTCATCAGCCATAAAACATCATTTTCTTCACTCCTTCACCAAAAGGAATGAGAGAGAAGTCATCTCCTTTTTCTCTAACCCCATTTATTCAACTGAACTCACCACAACATGGTCTTCTCCTGAGCACCTCACTACATTGCTGTGTTTGAATGCTTTTATATTCCTTTGGCATGATGAGTGACAGCATTTTTTCCTTCAGTACTCTTGCAGGACCCAGAGCACGTTAACCATTCACAGCAGTACAGTCCTGCCATCCTGCTGAGTACTTCCTCAAGGCCAGGAATTGCAGTTCCATCCCCTATACAAGCACCTAGGTTTCTGGTACATGGTCTTTTCCCCAATTTTATTTCATGAGCACTTCAGTTAATAACTTACATACAGGGGAGATGTAAAGTAGTAGAAGTAAGTAGTATTGGTGTTCCACTGGAACTACCTTTCTGTTTGAGATGGTGTGAGAGATGCACAGAGCAATGACAAATAAAATTCCTCCCATGTCCTGTCATAGGTTATAATTTCCCTGGTTCTCATGACACAACAGAGGTGGGCCCTCTTCCTCAAGCCTCTCCCAAAAGCCTGTCCTTGCCAGTAGGCTGCCAGCATTCACACTGAAGGACGTGGAGGGGAGTTCATGATTCAGCCTCCTCCCTCTGCCCTGCAAACATCAGGACACAGCAGCCATGAAGAAGTGAAAAGCTTGAGGACCATAAGTGAACTTCATCAGAAATTTACTAAGACAAAGCATGTCTCAGCACTCCATCTCCCGTAGTTTCTTAAGCATGCCTTGGGCTTCTTTCTGTCTCTGAAGAGGTCTTCACAGGACCTGAGCACCATTTTTATGAGGTAATCAAAGACTGCTACTGATTCACTGCCTTGGTATAAATGTCTTTATTGGACTATTTCTCCTGGTCTGCCCACTCAAGTGTTCTACAGGAACACATTATGCTTGAATTAAGGCAATTTAAACAACACCAGCTCTTGAAAAAGTCAGTAAAACACTGCAAGAATATCTACCGAATGATGTCCTGACTTAGTTTTCCCTAGACACTGGGTGCAGTGTAAGTGAAAGGTTAGTAACTGAGCCAGCCTGTGTGCAGGTGTTTCTTAAGGCTCCAACGAGTCAATGATAGCCCATGGGGTGGCAGGGGTACAAATCAAATCTAGTCCAGCTTGCTTCTGCTTGACCTTTGGACCCAGAATCTGACAACCCCAGGCAGAAACCTGAGTAGAAGTGGCTTACACAAGTGCCTTTTTATGCACAGTAGTGGGGATAGCCAGATATGCTGTGGAGCCTCCACCTGTGCTGCTGTGTAGCCTCCAACCACTAAGCACACTTGTAGCAAAAATTCTGGGTAGAAGAGATGGTTAAAAACACCACCTTTTGTGGGTCCACAGGTCTTTTCTTAAAGCCCTCCAATAATTTTTGTCAGTTAACACTGCTCCAGGCTGAATTCAGCCTTCTAACAATATATCTCTCATGCTCTGGACACAGGAGTATTTTCAAATCAGCACTGCCAAGGGCATGCTGTTGGGTATAGCTCCATCAGGACTGCACGACATGTACTGTGAAGGTACAGAAATAAGATTTTTCAAGTAAGCCAGTGCAAAATGAGACAGAAATATTTTATAAGAAATCTGCTTTTTTAAAAACTTTAATTTGCATGGAAGGCACTAAATTTATTGTTCTATGAATACAATTATTTCTCCAAAACTTGTACATTATCTGCGTTTAGTAATAAATACAAAAACCTCATAAAAACTGTTGTTTTTCGTCGATTAAGACGCCATCCATTTTGCAAAAGTTCAAAATTCAGCTTCATTTTGCATTTCTGTACCTTCATATTTGTACTTCAAACAGTAAGTTTTAGCAGTATGAAACATACTAAATAGATAATTTTTGACTTTATACTTTTAAAAATGATTGTTCGCTACATTTTAACATGGCTGTATAATAAACATGTCTTGTAGGAAGTTCATCTCACTGGTTCAAATGGAGTGGCATTGTCTGCAAGGTCTCATTTCAAAATTAATGTGCTTTTATCCTTTTTGTCATGTTGCAAGTTGTGAAGTCCAAAATATTTACCATTCTGACTGTCAGTCTTTCCTTCATAGAGATGTCTGAGTGAAGACAAAATAGACAACTTGTTTTGTTGAATCAATAGAGGCATATTATCACAGCAAGATTATAATTCAGGTGTACAATACCTGCATTTTACAGTGCACAAAACTGAAACTGCCTTGTGCTGTGTGTCACAGTAGGTAACTAATATCAACAAAGTACCACCAGTCTATGTTCAAATACTGTTGTATGGGTCTAACTTCAATCCACAAAAGCAAGGCAATTCAAAGTTAAGGGTAAACTCTGTCCATAATCCACTCTCTTCAGGAATTGCATTGTGAATGCAGCTGAATTCTCATCTCGGGCCTTTGCAGCTCCATGTTGCCACACAAACAGTGAGAGAAAGCAAACCTACTGTTACACTTACATGCAGATTCCTATCAATTGCTTTATAACTGGTAAGGATACCATCTACTGGCATTTGTATTTACTTGAGGCCAAAACCTGAGGCTTTGGAGACAGGCTATGATCATCACATAAGGTGTTTGGGATGAATGAGTTTAGGTAACTAAGTATTTCTATTTGCTTTTCAGGGCATACTGGAGCCTTGGGTTTGCATGGCCAGGTTTTTGTAGCAGGGAGGCTATAAAAGTGGTTGCTGTGGGAAGCTGCCAGAAGCCTCCTTCATGTCCAGCAGAGCCAACCTCTGTGAAAGATGTGCTGCTGGTCAAGGCTGAGCCCATCAGAGACAGTGGTAACACCTCTGTGATAACATGTTTGAGAAGAGGAAAAAAAAGTTATTGGGCAGTTGTAATTGTGCTCAGAGAAGAGCAGAGTGAGAATATGTGAGAAGAACATCCCTGCAGATACCAAGGTCGGTGCAGAAGGAGGGGCAGGAGGTGCTCCAGGAGCTGGAGTTGAGATACCCCTGCAGCCCGTGGTGCAGCCCGTGGTGAGACAGCTCTGCCCCTGCAGCCCGTGGAACCTCACAGAGATCCACCTGCAGCCCATGGAGAGGCCCCATGCCGGAGCTGGATGCCTGAGGGGAGGCTGTGACCCCATGGGATGGCCAGGCTGAAGCAGGCTGCTGGCAGGGACCTGCACACCCAGAGAGAGAAGCCCATGGAGCAGGTTTCCTTGTAGGACTGGTGACACCGTGGGGGAGCCACGCTGGAGCAGGCTGTGCCTGAAGGACCGCACCCTGTGGAAGGGTGACCCACACTGCATCAGTTTGTGAAGAACCATTGCCTGTGGGATGGATTCACGTTGGAGAAGTTCATGGAGCACTGTCTACCATGGGAGGGACCCCATGCTGGAGCAGTGGGAGGACTCCTCTCCCTGAGCAACATCAGGAGCAACTTTGATGGACTGACAGTAACCTTCTCTTCCCCGTCTCCCAGCGCTGCTGGGGGGAGGAGCTAGAGCTGGAAGGAGGGAAGGGTGGGGAAAGGTGTTTTTAAGATTTATGTTACTTTTCTTTATCCTGCTCTGATTTTGTTAGTAGTAAATTCAGTACCTATCCCCAGTCTGAGTCTGTTTTGCCCGTGTCAGCGTTTGGTGAGTGATCTCTCCTGGCCCTCATCCTTGGTTGTATTTTTTGTCCCCCATGCGGTTGTAGAGGGAAGGGATAGAGGAGCTTTAGTGGTTGCCTGGCATCCAGCCAGAATCAATGCAATACATGGAGGCAGGAAAACACCTGTTTTGTGAACACCTTGTGGCAGCAGGAGCAGACAGTCTTGTGTTGATTTCTGCATATTTTTGAACTGCCATTATCAGGAAGCCAGAAAAAGAGGGATATAAGTCCATGTTGAAACTAAAATAAACTGGCATCAGTGGTTTTCAGTATCAAGAACTTTTCCTTTCAGTAGGTGATTTTAAGCAAACAAGAATACAATGTAGAAAGAAAAATGGTCAATTTCCAGCTCATGATACAGAGGGAAGTATAACTAATGTCATCATACCTGAGCGAAGAAATTTGTTTAAATAGTAAAGATCAGATTTCAGGCTTGGAAACAAAGTTTGTTTGTGAAAACTGACCCATCATGACTATGTGTTAGTCCTATAAACAACATTTTTTGCCCCTGATGGATGCATCTGCTACCAGGGCCTTACATGTCCCACTGCTCAAAGTCTGATTTCAGGAAATCAAAATCTGCTCCAGACTGCCCCACTTCTCAGAAATCTTAATGGTTTGTAGATTTCTTTGTAGCGCTGTCAGGACTAGGGTTTTGCAGCTTGTCCACAGATTTTTGGAGTTAGCAGAAAGGAGAAAGCTCTGTTTTTCATGGGGTGTAGCTGTGCCACGGAAACATGGGATGAGAGCACCCTGTGAACAGCATCCTCCTCCCCAGACCTCCCCAGAGGCATCATTCTACATGCATTATTTAACTTTTTTTTTGTTTTTCTTTTTTTTTTTTTTTCTTTTTTAATGCAGGTTTCAATTATAGCAGAGCTCTGACTAACTAGTGGCAGAATGTGAACCAATATGGATAATCTGTAGCTGCACAATATACCATATTGAAGAACTTCATAAGCACCAATATAGTAATCTCAAGCATTAAGACACCTCCAATTTTTGACACAAAAGAGGCCTGGCACTATTACAGTTTCACACCTCCTTGTAAGCTTCTCCTCCTCCTTCAAGCAGCTAGTTACTGCTGGAAAAAAACAAAGCCATGATGGGAGCTGGGGGATGACAAGATATTACTGCAGAACAAATTAAAACAGAGCTAGAACTCGGTACTGCAGAGGTATTCATCCTTTTTTATTGCCTCAGAGAACAAGCCTATTCTTCTAACAGATTAGTAAACAGTACATTCAGCTTTCAGAGACCTTCAGTGTGTCTGCAAGGCTTGTGATGTAGAATAATGTAGGTAAAAAGAAATACATGGAAATTTTAGTAAAAACAGATACTGAAGTATCGTAGTTGCTTACTTTGTCTGTGCTATGAGGAAGATCAGAGTCTTTTGTGTCACTTCTATTTTGAAGCTGTTTTGTTGCTGAATATAGGAAAAGATTAGTTTGCTGTTCATTGTACCATTGGTTTTGTGATTCTATGAAAACCCCCTAAAAATCTGCATGCAAAACCAATGAGGTAGAACATGTTTGACAAGCTTAGTTCCAACTTGACCAATGTAGCAGGAAAAGACTTTAAAATCATTGCCTCTCTTCAATAACAATAGTACATACAAGTGTTTACAAGAGGATTAAAGGCTGCTGTAGCAATTTGAATTAAAGATTCCTGTATCAGACAAGTTTTATCACAAAACCTGTTGGAGCGCTGTGCAGCTGATCAGATGCAAACAGAAGCAAGTTATGGTACTGACTTTATTTTACCTGCTTTAAAAGGATGCTCGATGTAGCTGCAAATACACACCATGTGTACAATAAGCCATACCTATTGACAGCCTGCCCAATTACAACAACAGCAAAAAAAGCTCCACAAGAAACGACCCGTAGCACCTGGTAATTAAAATTGCTAATCACCAGCAATTATCTGGCACAGCTTTATAGCCAGGCAAAACAGTCTGACCCTTTGCCCATGGAAAGAAGAATGTTTGCTGTCTATTGATAAGTGCTTAGCAAAGCTGTGTTCGGCTCACGTCCATTAAGTGGCGCCTAATAGGAAGTCCACAAAAGAGCTCTGACATCTGTAGTGGGCACTTCTGGCAGGCCAGGTTTGGGAGCACAGGTGTCCAATGGGCTCCTGCCAAGGACCAGCGTACAGGACATGGGGACTGTTTCTTGAAAAGAAAACTTGAGCTGACAGTGTTTCCCAATTGGCTCCTCCACAACCAAAGAGTAAATGCAGTATGTTTCCAGGACAAAGATTAAAATAATTACTCTTGTCAGGAGTGGTGGCTTGTTTTCAAACTGACTGCATGCATTCAAACACAAAGAGGTAAGAAGTCCAGGAGGCTCAGTAATTTAGGTAAAGATTGTTCTTTGGTCGATTTCTCTTCTTATTAAGTATTGAGTTAAATATATATAAAAAATGTCTCTCTAGTGTGCTCTTTAAGTATGATAAAGAGTTTGAGATAATAAGGTTTTCTTTTTTTCCATATGACACCATTATGCTCAAAGCTATAAAATACCCTTCCATTGTTATAGCTCCAGGAAGATGCTGCTAGAGATTATTTGAACTACAATAAACAGTGCCATTAAAGCTTCTGATCTCACCAATGACTCTTCTAAGGTACTAGATAAAATGATCAGGTTTGGGTTTAGTTGGTCTTTTTGTTTTTGCGAAAGAGAGAAAGAAAGAGAGAGAAAGAAACCCTGACAAAAATATTGCAAGCTTCTCATAATGAAACGACCTAAAAAACCTGAAGGACAAAGCATCCCTTAATCACTTAGGAATGCAAATTGCTCCAAGAACAGGCAGCAGTAGAGATTACAGAGCCAGGAGCTGCTGAAATCCAGAACCAAACCTCTGTAGCCTCATTCCTTCATGAGGCTTTGGGGGAATCTTGGCAAGTTGGAGTTTCAGTGCAAAAGGAAATTTACAGACACAAGCAATTTGGTGTATTCTGACTTGTAGATACTATGACTTTTCCTGCATAAAATGTCAGAGCCCCTCTCTGTACATCTTTGTATTGTGACATGTAAAATCGGAACTATTTTACAAATGTGAAGCAACATTGCTGGCATGATACTTGGCAGTATCTCCTAATCCCAAATAATTAATTAAGTAATTCAAAGTGTTCTCTCCCTTCCTAATTCTTTCTTAAATCTACATCTCACACTGCTTCAGGTTACTGGGTTTGAAAACAACTTAATTGTCTCATTACCATGACATGAATAATGCAGCCACAACTTGCATCTTTGCACTTGTTTGCTTTGGCAAAGTCTGCATCCTGGCTGGATACTTCTTGTCTGCAATGGGCATCCCACAGAATGTGGTGTAGCTCCTCTTTAGCCTACACACAATAGTCACTTTGCCAGAGAAGAAGCAATGTTACAATGAGCTCATACATCTCACTCCAACACAGACTTAAAATGCAGGTAGAGTTTGCATCCCAGCCTAGAAGCCTGGAAACACTTTTTAGCTCTCCAATTCAGCTGTAGCCCTGGAGTTCCCAAAGAGATTGTACTCTTTATGAAAGCCAGATGAAATAATCTAAATGAAATTTCAGATAAAATAAAAAATAAATTAAAAAATGACCAGCCTACTTCTGCCTTTGTAGAAAGTAGATTTCTGCCTTTGTAGAAAGTAAAATTTTCTACTTTAATTTTGGCACATGCCTGGATTATTTTCCATTAGATGCCAATTCTTGATCATTGGTATTACCACGAGATTTTTCTCTCCTGCAGTTTGTAAGCTCCCATCAGTGTGAAAGAGCAGGATTTCTCTTTGACAAACCTTTTGTGAAGTCAGAAATGAATGAAGTCACTGCAGATACACCTACTTACAAGCTTGGGTTGTAAAGTGCAAAGCAAGATGAAATGATAGATCATAAATTCTGGCATTGCTTGAATGTTCTTCTGGTTCTTCTGCCTGCAAGTCTAATTCAGTAATGATCCACAGCAGAAGAGCATGCTACCAGATTTGTGCAGTTTATCTATCACAGAGTAAATTACACTGAATAACTCTTCTATGGGTAAGCTGAGATATTGAAAAGCATGAGGGAGAAGAGAAGGAGTGGATTTTCTGTTTCTCTTTGGCATCTGGACTCCATGAAATACTAGTGGATTTCAGAATGTTCTATTTAAATTGGGACGTCATGGTCACCCAGGCTATGAAAACATACTTGTTTGCCAACGTTTATGCTGTACAGTGATTTTTAATACCATTGTCCAAAACACAATCTAATGGAATGGCCAGTGGGGATAAGACATTCAGTTGCTTTTTGCTCCATTTTTGAGAGGCTGAGTCTTTAGGGATGGTAGTAGCATAAGCAAAGGAATACAGGGAACAGCAAATTAATCCCATTTTTAAAAACTGTGTGCTCAAAAAAAAAAATTAGATGATGGAGGTGAGGAGCTAATATGCAGCTTGTGTTAGCAGTCATTTATTTAATTTCCATTTCATCTATAACTTGCTTAGCGCAGAAATCGATGCACAAAGTTCGCCAAATCACCGCTTCTCAATGGTTTGCTCCTTTCTCTGTTTGTAATTCCAAAACGAAACCAACTTGTCCATTTCTGCTTCAGGTGAAAGCCTGTCTGTACCCCACAGGTCAATGAACCCATTCTGGGCTTCCTTGGAAGAGAACTTCAGAGTCAAGAGTTTTCCACTGAAAGTGTCTTGCTAGAAACTGCTGAACAATTAAACCTGGGGAATCCCTCTTCAAGTGCCTGTTGACCTCTTCTGTCCTGGGGAAGAAGAAGAAATGAAGGAGGCAGATTTCAAACTGTTTAACTGCTGCTCTCCATACAACAGTACTGTGAGCTGGGCTAGTGTAGACACAGCCCTGGGAAGTGCCTTGTCCCAGGATGACACGTCTCATCTGGCATACCTTCTAGTGGTTTCCCTGTCAGCCCCAAGGATACACCCAGCAAGAGGAAACACTCCACTCCAGAAATCAGTAAGGCAATGCCTATCTCACCAAGCCTCACTCACAATTCTTACAATAGGGTAAGAAACTCTTCTGTACTGCCAGCGCTTCATGGAAAGACAGGCAAATGCTCACCAAGAAATCAAATCTCTCTTCCCCCAGGATATACCTGTTCCTGCAGATTCCTTCTTCAGCACCAGCTCTGTTTTGTCTTGCTCAAATTAAAACTTAGTGAGTTTGTTCTTAATTTCATTTTAAGCTTGGTCAGGATTTTGAAGGGCAACAATGATGTTCCTCCTGGTCTGGACAAACAACTGCTAAGCAGGACCATGCTGCCACGGTAGCCTAAATTGTTTCAACATCTCCCCTACCAGAAGCAGGACACATGGAATCATAAAATAAAAACAAAGGTGAAGAAATATCTTATACCTGGGATGATGATTTGCCCTGCTACATCTTGGTTTCCTTTTTGACTGTCAGATATTAGATCTCCGGCATACTGTGCATTTTTGTCAGCCACTTCCCTGGCAATACCCTACAATTCCTATGGCACAATTATAGAATTTTCTTAAAAACCTGTATCTTTACCTTTCTCACATACATTTTAGTGACTGGAAACCATGGGTTTGTTACCAGCTCAGTTATCTCCTGCTTTAGTTGCTTGTGGTTACTGAACGCATGTTGAGCAACTCTTCCTACTTGATGTGCTCCAGAACATTCCCCTGGCTTGTTCTCATGCCCTCTTGTTTTACCTTTGTTATTTGAAGAGACAGAGTGAATGAAGAACCCCCTTGTTAGGCAGTGCTCCCTAGTGCACAGAGTGGCTCCCATCAGATTGAAGCAGACATGGTTGATCCATTCATGTGGTAGGAGTCAGACACCAACGTGATTTGGGGGTCCAAATTAAATTATAAGAGTGAATCAACATCAAAAGCTTCAGTAATGCTGGAATTACATGGATCTGTGTTTGGCCAGGCATCTGAAACAGCTTCTGCAAGTCAGAATCCCATGCCAGCCAAAGCAGGGATTTGGGACAGGACGGGGAGCTGAACTCTAGCAGTATCTGTACCTTCCCATCCATGGAAATGTCTCCAGAGCATAGAAATGTGGCTGAGCCAGTCAGGTCACAAGGACAATGATTCTGTGGAGGACAGCAACCTCCATGGTTGTTACTTCTCGAGAAAACCATCTCTGTGAAGAAGGGTTTGTCAGACAAATGTCAGGATGAGACAGCCCCCAGTGCACAGGGACCTCATATCTTTCTGTGCCTGTTTGCCAAAGTCTTCTAGTTCTTGGGGTTTCAAATCTCTGTGGCTTCTTCCTAGTCCATGAGGAAATGGAACAAGACCCTAATAGAAGATGGAGGTTAACCAGATATGGTTAAAAGTGTAGATGTTGGGCTGCTCTGTCTCTCCAGCTCTCTAAATCTGAAGGGAAACCAAACCAGACTTTTCAGACCAGTAGTACAAATACAAAAATCTATCACCAGTGTCCTAGGCTCAGCGCAACATTTTCCCCGTACTCTGTCAGAAGGTGGAAAAGGACTCCACGGAAGAAGCTTAGCACCTTATTTCTGTTCAATGTAAACTAAATCCCTGCCCAATAAACTGGCTTTTAAGCTGAATACACTCCATTTCAGAGTTTTAGGACAGGGAGATACTATGTCAATGAATGATATTGCAAAAAAATTTCTTTAGATCTTAAATGGAACATTGTTATTGAGACATGGAGGCTTTGCTGAGGAATGTTGTGAAGGAAACAGCTCCAGTAAACAGTGAAAAAGACTGTAGGACGTGCTAAAAAAAAATACAAGTGTTGAAATTAGTTAAAAATAAGAATAAATTTAAAATAGGATCTGGAATGGGAAAGACAGCCAAGAAAAAATGTTAATAAAAGGTATTGGATGGAAGCCCAGAATAGAAGTACAACAAATACAAACAACAAGCAAATGTACACATAACAGGGTGAAAATTAGTCTGTCTTCCCCTTGCATGCAGAACTGAGCAAATAGAGCTACAGGCAATTTTGAAGAATGGCAGCTCTGAAGCATCCAAAGTATAAACATTTCTGTCAGGTCAGCAGCCAGAGAGCCTGAAGTGAACCTGTGAAGTACCCAGAAGGGAGGTGATGTACAAAATGGTGCAATTCAAATACTCCATGCACATCTTTTGAGGACCTCTCAACATGGTGGTGTAATAAAAGTCTCAGAACTAGTTGTCTATCTTACCTGTTATGAAAATGCCCCCTCCTTAAAAAGTTTTGTAAAGTATAAAAGGGCCTTTACCCAAGACCAGCAAAAGAGTATGAAAACAATTTTCAGATGTTCTTTTTATTTCATGGAGGCAAATAATCAACAGTTACTAGTTATATGATTAAATCTCTTTTTTCTGTCCACTGAATATTTGTACTACTTCAGATTCATTTGAAAATTTCAAACAATAAACATTGAATATTATTATGTTTACACTAAATAATTTGTGACATTTTTAATACATTCGTATCCAATCATCAGAGTTTGAATTGTGAGTTTTAGTTTGAGCTTGGTCTTAATGTTATATTTCCAGGAAACATATATTATGTTTCCTGGCTTGATGAGTACCACTTCTGCAACTCAGAGAGATTTAACAAGCTTCTGTAGATAGGCTGTATTTATTTAGGATTGAAAGATTTACATAATTGCAATCCTTCTTTTCCCAGCCTAAGCATGGCTTTTGCTAGTCAAGAGATGTGTTTAAGAATAAGATAATATAGTCAAAGGCAAAATGCTGGTTTTAAAATCAATTTTCTTATGCAGAAATAAATATATATATGCTGGTTTCACCCAACTTGTAGAGGATATTTTATGTTTTTATTTCTTCCTGTCAGAGTTCAGGCTGGGATTTGGAAAGCTGATTCCTAGCAGGTCCAGCAACATTTCTCTCACTTTAAAAGAAGTTCTACTTTCAGGGCAAATACATGAACAAAAAGAATTAAGGTTTCTTATTCTCAAGTATTAAGATAGGCATGCTTAGGATTCTTTAAAAAGCAATCTCGTTAAGTACATTAAGATACTTAATGTAAGGAAAAAGCTAAATAGGTAGGTCAATTCCTACATCAAAAATGGAATTTAAATATTGTAGCAGAGAAGGAAATATTGAGCAGGATGCAGGAATACTTTGCAAGAGTTTAGTTATACTTTAAATAAATATTTTTATATTTAAATAATGAATTTAAATATATTTTAATATTTAAATAAATATTTTTTAAATGGTAAGTGACACTGTTAAAAATTTTTCCGGTTCCCGATTTCCTTCATATGTCTCAAATCAGAGAAGAAAAATCTGAGATACCTAAGATAAATCACCACTTTTGATAGACCAGGCCCATGACAGAACAAAGTAATGAATTTCCTTCTATCTTGTTCTGATCCACACAGTCTCATGGGACAAAAAGAACCCCTCCTTATTCCTAGATCACGTCTCATGACAAACTGAATACCTGCTCAAAATCATTAAAATGGTGAAGATTTATATTAAAAAGTTGAAAGGGATCACAAAAACCTTTTCTAACATCATCTCAGGGAAGTCTTGCCTCTCTTTACAAGTATTCAGGGTCTGGCAGAGTGCAAGCAAAAATAAACTGATCCCAAGTCACAGAAACTTGGCAGAATTATGGACAGAAGAAAACAACAGCATAAAATGGAAGGAATTAGACAATCAAAATGGTTAATGTTGGTTTCTCAACATCATCAAGTGGAATCTGCTCCAGAAGTTGAGTCAGACCCCTTTCTTAACCACCACTTTCCTTTTGTGTGAAGTTTGTGTGAAAAGTGAAGGTTTTGGAGATATTTGTAGTCCAACCAAATCCTAGATTCCCTTTCTCTCCATTCAAGACAAACAGCCCCAAATGCTCCTGACTCAATATTAAGCCACTGACCAACTGGTCTTTCCTTTCACGATCAAAGCAAAGAAAGGCCCAAATGTCCTTTCTGTTCCTCAAGGTGCACAGAGACCCTCCTGCTCCCCTTTCTTCTGGCTGCCAGAAGAGAAGCTCCAGGCATCTTTTCCAAGGGTTTGTTGAAAGAGGTCTCACGAAAGCTCTTCTCAGCAGATCTTTCATCCTCCTCCAAGAAGCCAAATAAACCCTGGTGCTGGCTACAGGAATGTTCCCGCTAAAGAAATTTTTGTACTGACCTGCTAACAATTTTGGGAGGAGTGAACTCTGTGTTTTGAAAAGCCAAATGAATGTAGTGAGGCTTTGACCATCCGACAAGCAGACTGTTGGCCTCCACTTTACACAAGGCAGCAGAAGGATATTTTAAAGCAGGCAGAAGTATTTCAGGAAACCCAGTTTGGGTATGCAGCAATTCTCCAAGCACAGCTGTAAGTTTCAAGTATGTTACAACAATGACACATGAGAAATGTGTATATATAGATGTGGGTGTGTATATATATATAGATAGATAGATAGATAGATAGATATACACACACACATATATATACACACATATATATACACATATATTAAAAATATATATACATATATTTTAAAAAAATTATACATATATATATAAGTACAGATGTTCCTGGAGTGGGGGATCAACAGATAAGATGGACAATGAAGGCTTAGAGGACTTTCAAAGACTTTTTTGCTGAAAAAAGTGAAGTTCAGACATTACAGGCTAAGAGGCTTAAAGAATTTTCCTAACAGGTCTTCCAGCAGTTCATTGAAGTAACATAATGTTTGTAATTTTGTTACTGATCGTGAAGTCAAAACTGCAGTAACAGAGTGTTTCAGGAGAACTTTAAGACCCAAGATGTGGAGGTATTTTAGAACTCACAGTGCTTTTACCACTCTGTTAGCCAGATTTATGAATTGCTCTAATGGCAGCTTACAGAGGATCATGTGCATCCATCCTGCTGGTGTAAACCCTTCAGCTCACTGAGGATTTAGCAAACAGTGTATGGGGGCTTAAAGGAAAAACACCTCTTTTTACAAAAAGAGACCATGTGTGGGTGTCTAAAACCAAAAGGACTCTTGAGAAACATTGGGAACAGACATTAACTGCTTAAATTTTCATACAACTTCAAGTTATTAGCCAGGTACAAAGGATGGTGTTGAGAAGAAAAGATGGGAGGATAAAAAGGTTGTTGACCTTTTTACCCAAAGAATTACAGAAAATTAATACCAAACATAGCATATTTCACATGACTGGAAAAAATATAGGTGTGGAAGGAAAGATTGTTGGTAAAATGGGTGACATGGCCTACTCAAATCAAAAGCTTTTGGAAGTTGTTTAAATCTGTGTCATTTAGATATTAGGCACTGCTGGAAGAAAATAAAAGCAATAAAACTCTTAACATGATCCTCTCCAGAAACATTGTGGTTTGATTTTTCCTATAAAGCTTTAGTTTAGGTTTTACAAAGTAGGTAATTAAATATTTGCAGGTACATTGCCCTTACACCTGGAGTGGCAGCAACAGCGAGATTCCCTTTCAAACTGTACTTACGAGTAAGAACAGAATGTATTTGGTTTGACCTTTCAGAGTGAAATGAAAAAAGATGTGCTGATTCAGATGTGCTGAACATCCAAAGCTCCACAATCAGACAAATCACAGAAAAAAAGATCCTGATAAGACTAACATATTTTATACCAGTTTGAACAAGCCAGTATCTTAAGTTGCTCCCAATTAAAAATATTTAGAAATTACTCTTTACCACAGTCATCTCCAGAGGGTTAAACTTCTTGTATGATTGCATGGATGTGTCAGGATACAAGTCTGTGGAGACGATCTCTGTAAGCCTGCAACCCCCATCTCAAAAGGATAGCCTGTTTGCACTCACTGCATGTGAAAGTACTTAAGCCACAGTGAGTAAAAATAGAATTATATTTAAAGTCGAATCAGACTAAATAAGATGCATCTCATTTTGTTTCATAAAAAATGGAGAACCCATCACTCTTCTCCTTTTTGAAAAGGTGAGAGGTTCCATCCTTTCACTCACCAAAGACATGAATGATGTGCTTGAATTTCCTTCTTGGCAGTGAGAAAGCAAATCTATGTGTGTCAGAAGAGCTGCAAATGAGCATCTCTGTTTCTAATCAAGGTCACTAGCCTGTCCTATGTTCTGATGGCTAGAACAGTATTTTGACCCATGTTCCAAGAACTGTAACAGGATATTAAACAGCTAAAGATCAAAATATAATTCCAGATTCATCTGCTAAATCTATTGAATGATGAAGTACAGGAGACAGACAGCAAAAATCTTCTCTTTGCCTGATGGAGAAGATCTCTTTATGAAGTCAGAAGTCTGATGCCTACTGATGCTTCATTCTGGCAGAGTGTAATTCTTTGGCTTGGGTGTTTTAGGAAATTTTTTGTTGTTGTTGTTCTGAGCTTTTTCTTTTTTCATTCTGACAATTTGTGTCCAAGAAACAAGACCAAAAATGGTATAGGAAGGAGTAGAAACCAAGTATATAGAAGTGATTTGTAATGATGCAAGTAATGATTTGTAATGATACAGTAATTTGAACTGTAAAAGCCTGTGAAAAGGCCTGGTCATTCTTTGCATCTTGTTCTGCACTAAATCCTTCTAAGGACAAGAGAAATTACTGTTGCTGCTTGTGGCTACTGCAGATGTGGTCCACCATGAGCAGCACCAGCTTCAATGGTGGTGTTAATCAGAGTATAAGGAACAGATAAACATTCTTTAGCTTATCCAGGCAGCTCATACTTCAAAGGAGCAAAAGCTTCTGGCCAGTTAACTATAGGAAGAATTGTCTCTCCTAGATAAAGCAAAACCCTACAGGGATACAGCAGTACAGCAGGCTCTTCTCTGTGGTGCCAGGCAGTAGAAACTGATGCACAGGAAGCTCCATCTGCATTTGAGGAAGAACTTTACTGTGCAGGTGACTGAACACTGGGGATATTCAAGAACCATCCAGGGACTTTTTTGGAGCAAGGAGGTTGGACCAGATGAATCACTCTCCTTCCAACATAACACACCCTGTGATTTTTTGACTCTGATTCTGTGAAGTGCAGGTTGGCATTTCCCAGATAAGACGGTTCAGACTGATCCTCACACCATCACTCAGGACTCGAATGCATATTCCTCACCTTTTTGGAGATCATCTTGAAATCATTCCAGTTCAAGTGTGCAGCATTGTGAGGGTCAAACTGCTCCAGGTAACATCCAGATGAGATTTTTGAGACACATTGTCATAGCCACATAGTCATGGACAAACATGCTCCATTACGGATCACCTCATATGCAGGATCAGTAACCTGCAGAGACCCCCACTGCCAGTCTGAGACATGGGAGCTGCAGCTCATCCCATGTCTGGGGAGAGGCTGGCACACAGCAGGGGATGCCCTGCTGATGCTCAGGATATTGGGCAGCAGTGCTTCCATGAGCTGCTCTGGGCAGACAAGAAGGGAGCAAAGCACAGCTGCTGCAGGGTCACTCGGAGGGAGGTTCAAGCTGGGTGTTGTGGGGCTGATGAGCTGTTGCCAAAGCTCCCCTGGGAAGTGCTGTGCCTGTCATTCATACAGGGACAATGCCACACACACCTGTGTTCACAGGCAGGGCTGGAGCAGGAATGAGGACACCATGCATGCCAAGAACAGCCTGAGGAGGACTCTGACCTAACATTTTGGTGCAGAGAACAGCAGTGCTCTCACTAGTTTTAAGAGAGTCCTTAGCTACTTAAATGAGGGTGACAGCACCTTGCAAGATGGCTCTGTGCAGAGCCAGCAGTAAGGAGACCTATTCTGCATTCACGTCAGATGCAGGGACACAGGTTTATTTTAGCCTGGTGCATAATCCTGAGGTGCAGTCCCTTGTTTTACTCACCAATTGTTCACTGCCAGGCATTCCATGTTAATTTGTACACAGAGTGGCAATCTCCTGAAGATCCTTTGTCACAGGTTAAGTCAGGTTATTACTGTGACACGTTAACATAACAGCTTATAAATTCCAGTTGTTTATATTTGTTACATCAAACCATTGTGCAATAATATAGAAAGGAAATGGTTTTAAGATTAAACATGTAAAAATATTGTATTGCCTGTTATTTCGGGGTTTTTTGTTTCCCATATTTGCAGGTTTATACAATGCTCCAGGTAAATGCTGCCTCGTATATATTTTTTTAATCAATGTCATATTATCAGGGCATGCAATATAATAAACAGATCTGTTAAAGCACCAGTGATGTCTCTATTGGCAGGCTTATAAAGGAGCTCGGTGACCTTGGTTAATTAGCCATGTAATAAAGCAGAACTGAAAGAGCCTATTCCCACAAACCCCAGCACAGCACCCCTCCGCCCCCCGCCTGCCAGAGGGGCTCTGAATGGGAAGTCAGCAGACGCTATGCAAAGTGCAGCCACTTAGCCTTAGAGCCCTTTGGAATGTATGCAAAGATGCACAAAGACATTTCCTTCCAGCCACCGATTCAAGAAACAATATTTAAAATAAAAAGATAAGTTTTCTGAATACTATTTATTGGCTAGTGCTGCTGAAGCTGTGTTTGGATAAATGTGTGTCTTCTTGAAAACTCATAACACTTGCATTGAAAAACAACTTTAAAACTCGTCCATTTCAGACATGTTTTCTGTGAGTTCTCTAATTTTTTTGATGTTTATTTCAGATATTCCTAATAGAAAAAAAAATTCCAACCCCTCTGGTAATTAATAGCTATTAAATATACTGAATTTTTGAACAGAATTTATTTTGTATCTATACAGTGCAGCCCTCGTAAATTGTAAAACATAATAATAAATAACATGAAAAACAGTGTTACATGTATTTCTGTTACTCACTTGATCTCACTAAAAAAGCACACTTAAAAAATTAGACCTGTACTATAAAAATAAAATTGTTGGACTTTTATCTGAAGCCAGGCAGTAAAATGAATACAAATTTTTAGTAGATTCTTCAACTTTATCCTATCAGATTCTTAAGAAATAAAATCTTTTGTGAGTACAAGCAAGGACCACAGTTTTAAATTTCACCCAAATGTTAGTTCATAACAAGCATAACAGCAATCAACCACACAGCCACAGAGTTAGGCTTTTCTTCTGCAAGTGCAAGAGTTTTTCTGATTGCTATGGGAGTTAGCTCTTTTTGAAATAAATATATGTGAAGTCCATGACTGGTATCCTTTCATGGCATGCCCCTGAGTTCTGACCCAGCACAGGAACAAAGAAAAAATCCCAAATCCCTAACAGAAGCTAACACTGGTTTTCAGCTGTCACTTCCATACAGGACAATGATTTTTAATTCTTAAAAAAAAAAATCCCCAAAACTAAACAACCAAAATCAGCATCAGCTATTTCTTTAATTTTTTTTTTTTTCTCCAGATGCCTTTTGTTTTCCTAGTGGACTTGAAATTTATGGTGTTCCTATGCAGTGAAACTAATGAACATCACTCTGGTTTTAAATCCCATACAGCTGTTCATCCATTCAGGATTGTTTTAGCTGCAGTCATTTCTTTCAGTACTGCAGATCACAGTCAATTAACATGAACAGAGAGTTTCACTGGGTCTACCAAACAGTCTCCATTATTCTGGGGAAGTTTCAGAATATCAAGCACAACATCATCTTGAAAAAAATCTGAGATTACAGCTAGTTGATAGCAGAGTATTGAAGAGGAAACTTTTTTCCCTTGATATTCTTTTTTGTTGGATCCAGAGTGAAGTGGGGGATATATTTTAGGCAAAACATATTTGTTTACTCATTCTCTGTGTTTCCTAATGTGATATAAGAGCTATCTGGAATGTATCTGAAGGCTCAGGAACCTACATAACTGCATGGCTCAGCAGCTCATTCAACAGACAATGTGTGTGGTTTGTTCACATTCATAAAGTTGGAATTTTTATCTACGTGCTATAAATACAAATGTTAGTACTCATACAAGACTGTGAGCAATGCTCATGACTTCCAATAAGATTATGCATAAACAGTTCAGGAACAGACACTGCAGCTAAATTTTCCAGTCAGTTCCACCTTCAAAGGTTACCACAGGCATACCAAAAAAAGCTTAACTGAACAGGGAGAGGGGTAAGTACCTGCAGATAAAAAGGGCCATTATATCTTAATGTGAGGTTGCAGAAAATAGCAGAGAGCAGACAAAGAGGAAGAGAACCAGGAACTGTGAGTTAGTCACTCTCACATCTGGATATCACACACACTTCTGCATGACAAACCAATGGGACCCTTCCCAGAAACAAAGCTGGGCACAGGTTTGGGAGGTGGTAGAAGTGGGACTGCCACAATTTAAACTGTTATCCTACATGAGGTACAGCTCATTGTTGGTATGGCAATCCCACTGAGAAGACTCAGTAGATACTGAAAATACAGATGTGTACTGTAATCTCCTCTGACAGCCTCTGGTCCTACACATCTCACATGCAGGTGCAACCAGACTAAGGGCTGAGGACTGGAGTGGTACGTGACAAACTGATCTGGGGCATGGGGACCTGGGCTGGATGTTGCATGAACAGGGAAATCCCAAGGGGTAGCACTGCAGAAGCCGACTCACTTCCCATAGACAATTGCCACTGCTGCACAATCTCATATCCAGGAAAGCATTTTCCTGACTGCCAAAAGCGTGTGCTCCAGAAGAGAAAAGTTTGGAAATACCGGCTGCTGCTTCTCTCCGATTTCCAGTTGCTGGAGGCCTGCAGCTGCTAAGGCTGGAGGAGGATGCCCTCCTCTGGCTACATGTGCTCCCTTTTCATCAAGCCTCGGAGGCTGAAGAGAAATCACTTTGAACACTGAGGCGGGGAGCTGGAGGCAATTACTTGTGATTGATAGCACTAAATATGAAACCGCATGTACCTCATCCATGAAGCATGGAATCAGCAGCATATTGTTAGTGGGGGAGATGAATGGGGCTTGAGATAACCTTGGCAAATTAGGCATATGTTAGCATTAAGCTTTGTCAGTAAGCAGGCTATAAATTACAGACATATTGTAACTCCATAAACTCATCTAATGAATTGAATGACAGTGGTAATTTAAGGCAGAATGGAACTGTTTAACCCTTTTAAGAATTTAGCTTTATTTCTATATTACACAACAATCCAAACTGTATTAAAAGGTTAGTATTTCATATATACTGCAAGATACCCTAACTATAACAGGGAAACAATTCTTCCACGTCTCATGTACATTTTAACAAACAGTTGGCAACCTGCAAATTATTTCACTTGTAAGTTGGTTTAAAAAGAATGGAAAAAAAATGGAATAGCTGGGGTGGGTTTCTTGCACATTCCCTTACTTTGTCATTATTTTTCCATATGATCAAGCTAAATACATTGAAGCTATAGGACACAGCATGCTGTCATTTCTGGACTACTACTGAACTCCTCAGGAGGTGTTATAAGACACAAGGCTAAAGGGCAGGTGACTTTAGTCATAAGAGAAGTGCAATAATCCCTTCAAAATGCATGGCCTGCAGTGTCTTATTGCTATTCTGAAATGGCAGTTATAAATAAATATAAGAGGAGAAAGTCAGTCTCCTGCATTTACCGGCTGCTATTGACAGACTTATGCCATCAGTGACAGCTAATCCAGGATTCTGAAGCCATTTTCCATGTTACTGTGTATTTCAGACAAAGTAATGCTTGAAAATCACTGGCACACCAATGGCACAAAAGGGCTTAAAATCAAAACCAGAAAATTTAATATAATGTTTTGTTAATTAAAATGTGTTGGTATAATAAAAATATTTTTATTTTTATTCAGTAGACCAACAGAAGAAATGAGCATATAAATTATGCCATAGGTTTAGTTCACTTCTGAGGAAATTTTAGGAAAGCATGCTTCTTCATACACTTTAGGCAATTGATCTTGGCACTCATACAAATCATGGGAAAATTGCTTATCAGACCTTTGTAGAGCATTTGCTCTTATGCCCATTTTCCCCTTTAGGAAAGATACAGTATATGAATCAAACAGGGACAGTCCTGTGGGATCTAAGGGTGGAAGGGACCTTTGGTGGACAGGTTGATAAGCAGAAAGTGAAATCCTAAATGTGTGTAATTTTATATTATGTAAATAAACTACTTCTGATGCTCACCTATTAATATAAAGCCATGTAAGAATTAAAATTATAAACTTAGTGATAACTCACTGTGTGAAAGGAGGAGATATAGTTTCAGATATTTATTTTGTGTTTGCAGCTCACACATATTTCTATTTAGAAAATGATTATATTTACCTCAACCTCAGGAAACACAGGTGATTTGCTATCCCTGTTTTGGCCAATGAAGGAACAAGGCCTCCATAGGACTTACCTGCAGTTATGCAAGGACTCTGCAGTAAAGTTAGGAGGAGACCCAGTCCTCGTCAGCCCCCTTCTTTTAACACACTGATGTTGACACCATGCCTAGAAGCACATCTGAGATCAAAGAGATGCTTGCTGTTGTCAGCAGCCACAACCGAGTAAATTCAGGAGTGCAAGCAAGATAACATAGAAAATTGCTTGCATAACATGGGAAATTCACAGCCCATGTGTGGAAGGAAAGAAGCTCTTTCACACTTTTTCATTTTCTGCTGAGCAATGTCACGTTTCACAATTGTTGTATATCAGTGAAACCATGTAAATGCTTAAATAATGACACAGTGAGTGTGCTGTAGAGTTTTTGGTGCAAATCTGACCTCTGAATAAAATTGGTTCTTCATTCCAGAAAAGATTACTGTGACCTTTACTACTCCATTTTCCTAATGGTTTCTTCACTACAATAACAAAATTGAATGACTATCTCAGCCATCTCTAAGATTTGGAATTAAATTTACCTAGTGCAAATCAATAAAGTGGAAATCAAAACTAAAAGCCTGGGGTTATTTTAGCAGTACTCTGTGTGTAATACAACTTTGCATTTAACCTCTGGACTAAATGGTGGCTCCATAGCTAAGGCAGTCACTGAGCACATGCTTTACATACTTAAGTGGAATCAAACCGTTCAGATCAGCAATGATTAATGAAAAGATCTGCCAAAAGTGATTTAGAGAAAGGATGCTTGCTCAGTCCTATGAGTTTGTTAGGCCATCAAGACAGAAGACATACTTGAGGTAGATATAAAATGGTCCCTTGCATGGAAAGTTGGGTGATTTTGTTTTGTTTTGTTTTGTTTTGTTTTGTTTTTGTTTTGTTTTGGGTGCATGATGATTACATGGCCTGGTTCCAGTGAGGACACATGCATGGGAGAAGGAATCTCCATCCCAGCACTGCCAACAGAATGTAGGTTAGGAGTGCAGCCATTTCCTCCTGTTCTGGCTGTGGGAATCTCATAGCTGTGGACTCGGGTCTTCTCCTAATGCCAGCCAGCTTCTCAGCAGCACTCACAAGACCATCTACACAAGGAACACCTTGTTCCCAGGAATACCATTGAGCTGCTTATCCACAGACCTTGGTAACACCAGCGAGCATCTGACCTGGCAAGGTCTGTTGGTGTAGGAGAAATTGGAAAAGTTTGCCCAAAATTAAGTCAGCAGGGAAGAAATTTCACTGAGGATTAAGCCCCACCTTCCCAAGCTCAGGTTACTGTCTCTGCTGGACCACAGGGCTGCTGTGCTGTGATGCTGGAGGATCACAGCAGGCAGACAAGCAGAGCTGTTATGCAGCCTGTGGCACCAGCACTCCCTATCCCACCACTGATTCCAATGATAAGAGAACCCCATTTGCCTTAAGGTGATTGGGGTCAGGCCCCACTGGGGGACTCCAGGACATCCTGTCAGGTGCCATTTATTATGATTCCTCAGTAACCTGCTGGAAGGAGCCAGCCTGACACAGCCATCCTCAGCCTAAGAGGAAAGTGGATTGGTAGACACTCACTGGGATCCAGGGCACACAGTCCTTCCAAGAGAAGTGATGCTGTGGATCTCCAGAGCTGGGATGCCACACGCACCTCCCCAGCAGCAGTGCACACTGCAGCCCAGGCAGAGGGACAGGCAGGAGCAGAAAGGTGCTCACCCTTCCCTGGTGCTGCAGGGCACCACACAAATTCTGCCTGTTCACCAGCCTGGGCTGCTTGTCTCCAGCTCTGCTCTGGTTCCTCAGCAGCACAGTACAGAGGGAGAAAGCATCTGTGCCTTCCCTGCAGCTGGGAGCCTCTCAAGGACTCTCATCAGCTCACAGGGGCTGGGATTGCTCCTTAGGCTGGGCAGATAATGGGTAACCAGCTTCATACAGGTCTCTCCCCACTACAGCACCAGTGTAATTAGTCAGTGTTCTGCTGGAGGTAAATATTAATTAACTGAGATGAACCTTCTTTTTACCTTAAGATTTCAATTTAATTTTTATTCCTGAATCTAGGATACATGTCATACAAGAATAACACATTAATGCATTAAAATTGAAAATTAGTGGAGACGATGAAAGGATGAGAGGTATAATTAACTTTCAAATAACATACAAGTGCAAGTAGGCAGTATGATAATATGCATAACAAATAATAATAATAATATCACTGCTTAAGGTAAAACCACCTATTTTAACAATGGACACAATTAAGATGATTTCTCAACATGTTTTTGGGAAGTGTCTGCTCATTGCAGCCTTGCCTGAGCCAGCAATGAATGCTCACATGATCTTAAGTGCCAGCATAACCATGTCCTGTTATATGTCAGGGCTAAGACCTAGGCACAATGTCCTACTTTACCTCACCACCTTCACTTTTACATCCCCTGAGACCACAGCTGAGGAAACCAGTCTGAGCCACAGCTTTTGGATGAAAGTTAATATGGTTTTAGGTCCCTGTCCTACTTTAATCAAAAGCTCAGCCTTACTCCTGCAAAATAATTTTTTGCAGATATAGTGATCTGTGGCACCCTTAAGCCCTCAGTAGAAACAGAGTGTTTGGCAGTTCTGGATGAAAACACTGCTTGCCAGGTGAACCAGGCTGGTCAGACAGACACAGGAAGCCAGAGCAGATCCCATAAGTGGGAAGTTAAGCCTGGATCCTTCATACAACTTCCTAAAATCTTTCTTGCATCCACTTTAGAAGTCCAGTCATCACTGAGGTGACATTTTCTGTATGGACTCTTGGTCCCTGCTGGTGTTGGTGGGCTCACATTTTCATGGTGTTTCATTCAGTGAATAGCAGAATTAAGCCAAAACTGAGAAGGCATGTTCTGAAAAGTGGAAACAACTTGTCAATCTTTGATAAGATGTATTTTAGATTACAAAGAAAGAAACCCTCTAATTCAAAGTTCATGTGAGTTAAGATGAGTAAACCATTAAAAAGAACAATATTAAGTAAGTGTTTTTATAATTTCAAGTGTTTCACAGGCATGAATTAACTAGCTGTAATATGAGATAAAACACTGGATATCAAAATGTTCCCGGATTTCACTGGAGCACAGGTGCCATTAGAAGACAGACACAGATAAAATAGCTTGCAAATGACCCCATAGAAACTTCCAGAGCATGAGGGGAAGGTTGGAAGGGAAGGGAAGGGAAGGGAAGGGAAGGGAAGGGAAGGGAAGGGAAGGGAAGGGAAGAATGGTTTGAAAGCAACAGCTCTTTTGAACATCTCAACCAATTTTCAGCATTTATTTTCAAGGAGACAAGTGAAAAAAATATTGCAATTTTTGTAAAAAGTGAACAGGAACAGATGCAGCTAATACCTCAGGAAACAATGATTCATTAATTAAATTAGGGATCAGAGTTCTTGAAACAGAATGTAAAGACTGAAAAATTGGTCTGATGGATGACATTAAACGTCAGATAATTAGGATCACTTTTGACAGAACAGAGGTTTAGCAAAGAAACCTAAAGTTTATAAAGAATACTGCAATAGCTTCTGGAAATATCTGCTTTTCAGTGGATATTCTTAGTAAAGCAGATGAAGACAGAGCTCTGTCAGCAAAGGCAATTTTGAAATTCATAGAAATTAATTTTTGAGATTGCTTTAATCTCACTCCATTAAACACTTCCCATAACAACATATTGCACTTTACCACATTTTCTCTTTTATCTCAAAATATTGCCCTTTCAGACATAAATTGCTATCCAGAACTCACAGTCTTGAAGATTTCTTTCCACTGTGGTCAGAACGTGACTGTCTTTGGCCCAAGGCTCTGTACTGGGGCATCCTGACTTCACCTACTGAGCCATATCCCCAGACTTCATGTGATCCAGCCAATCCAACACATTTTACTTATTCTGGCCAGAATCCAGCCCCAGAATCTGATCTGAAACCGCTGTGGTAGGGGAAATATCAAGATCCCCTTCTCCACTGAAAAGTTTTAATTCAACAAGTATTTTAGGTCAGCCCTGAAGAAATGTTCTACACCAAGTGCTGAGATGTAAACACAAGGGTCTGTCCAGCAATGCTCTCAGTGCACTTTCACAAGATTTCCTCAGGTTCAGAACTCATTTCAGATGGGTGTCCCCTTCAAAAGCATATGGTCCCTTTGGTGAACTCCTCACTTCACCAAAAGCAACAAAAGTCTTTCCATCTCCTTCAGCAAATTCCCCTTTTCAAGTGAAAATGAATTTTAGTGTATATGGCTCAATGTCCCTATACTGAATTTATCAAGATCTCCCTGAATTTTCCATCAGACTTTTAAACCATCTTACCAAATAATTTTAGAGGGAAGTTCCTTTTAGTCATCAGTGCTGTGTATTAAACAAGTGATCTTTAAAATGGTGAAAAAAATAAGCTAAATGACTGGTAATCATTAAATACTCTAACTACATGTTGTCATGTTAACCCTAGGGTGCAACACCACTTTTCTTTGTCATACAATGGGACTGTCACAGGTTTATATGTTGTGTAAACAAGTTGCACACTCTTGTGTCCACAGACTGCTTTTTCTGTCACCCATGTCCTGTGGATTTTCCCCTCCAGCAGCACGACAGCTCACTCCAAGGAGGCATTGCTGTTTGCAAGTATAAATGGGCAATACAAGAAGAGAAGAGAATTTTCTGGCCTCAGAGTAGTTGGTGGCAGCACCTAATAATTAAATACTGGAGTCTTTGCTTAATTGCATCCTCTCTTGTGCAAGGCAAGATCTGAAACAAGGGCAGTGGAGATAAGCTTTATCTGTATTGCCTTTGTGGATGCTGCTAAGCTTTCTTTGGTACTGCAGCCCTACCTCCCAATACCCCCACAGAAGGGTTATGGGCTCCTGGGTCTGTTTCTATACAGGAACACTGATCCTTCCCTGTTCTTGACAGCACTCCTTGAGCTGGCCTGTCCAAGACTGTCTCCACAAAACCCCAGCTAAGGTAGTTAGCTCCACAGTCAGATTGTTCTGCTAGCACTTCCACCCATGCAGGGTTAGTCCACCACCAGTCTTCCATGTTTCACTCTTTGCTAGAAGGATGGAGACGACCATGCGTTTTCACTTCTATATTAGGTGTTGTCACATATTTTTAAAAACTTGATGGAAAGCTGATAAAAGCTCAAAGTTGGAAGGGAAGGGAAGGGAAGGGAAGGGAAGGGAAGGGAAGGGAAGGGAAGGGAAGGGAAGAATGGTTTGAAAGCAACAGCTCTTTTGAACATCTCAACCAATTTTCAGCATTTATTTTCAAGGAGACAAGTGAAAAAAATATTGCAATTTTTGTAAAAAGTGAACAGGAACAGATGCAGCTAATACCTCAGGAAACAATGATTCATTAATTAAATTAGGGATCAGAGTTCTTGAAACAGAATGTAAAGACTGAAAAATTGGTCTGATGGATGACATTAAACGTCAGATAATTAGGATCACTTTTGACAGAACAGAGGTTTAGCAAAGAAACCTAAAGTTTATAAAGAATACTGCAATAGCTTCTGGAAATATCTGCTTTTCAGTGGATATTCTTAGTAAAGCAGATGAAGACAGAGCTCTGTCAGCAAAGGCAATTTTGAAATTCATAGAAATTAATTTTTGAGATTGCTTTAATCTCACTCCATTAAACACTTCCCATAACAACATATTGCACTTTACCACATTTTCTCTTTTATCTCAAAATATTGCCCTTTCAGACATAAATTGCTATCCAGAACTCACAGTCTTGAAGATTTCTTTCCACTGTGGTCAGAATGTGACTGTCTTTGGCCCAAGGCTCTGTACTGGGGCATTCTGACTTCATCTACTGAGCCATATCCCCAGCCTTCATTTGATCCAGCCAATCCAACACATTTTACTTATTCTGGCCAGAATCCAGCCCCAGAATCTGATCTGAAACCGCTGTGGTAGGGGAAATATCAAGATCCCCTTCTCCACTGAAAAGTTTCAATTCAACAAGTATTTTAGGTCAGCCCTGAAGAAATGTTCTACACCAAGTGCTGAGATGTAAACACAAGGGTCTGTCCAGCAATGCTCTCAGTGCACTTTCACAAGATTTCCTCAGGTTCAGAACTCATTTCAGATGGGTGTCCCCTTCAAAAGCATATGGTCCCTTTGGTGAACTCCTCACTTCACCAAAAGCAACAAAAGTCTTTCCATCTCCTTCAGCAAATTCCCCTTTTCAAGTGAAAATTAATTTTAGTGTATATGGCTCAATGTCCCTATACTGAATTTATCAAGATCTCCCTGAATTTTCCATCAGACTTTTAAACCATCTTACCAAATAATTTTAGAGGGAAGTTCCTTTTAGTCATCAGTGCTGTGTATTAAACAAGTGATCTTTAAAATGGTGAAAAAAATAAGCTAAATGACTGGTAATCATTAAATACTCTAACTACATGTTGTCATGTTAACCCTAGGGTGCAACACCACTTTTCTTTGTCATACAATGGGACTGTCACAGGTTTATATGTTGTGTAAACAAGTTGCACACTCTTGTGTCCACAGACTGCTTTTTCTGTCACCCATGTCCTGTGGATTTTCCCTCCAGCAGCACGACAGCCAAGGAGGCATTGCTGTTTGCAAGTATAAATGGGCAATACAAGAAGAGAAGAGAATTTTCTGGCCTCAGAGTAGTTGGTGGCAGCACCTAATAATTAAATACTGGAGTCTTTGCTTAATTGCATCCTCTCTTGTGCAAGGCAAGATCTGAAACAAGGGCAGTGGAGATAAGCTTTATCTGTATTGCCTTTGTGGATGCTGCTAAGCTTTCTTTGGTACTGCAGCCCTACCTCCCAATACCCCCACAGAAGGGTTATGGGCTCCTGGGTCTGTTTCTATACAGGAACACTGATCCTTCCCTGTTCTTGACAGCACTCCTTGAGCTGGCCTGTCCAAGACTGTCTCCACAAAACCCCAGCTAAGGTAGTTAGCTCCACAGTCAAATTGTTCTGCTAGCACTTCCACCCATGCAGGGTTAGTCCACCACCAGTCTTCCATGTTTCACTCTTTGCTAGAAGGATGGAGACGACCATGCGTTTTCACTTCTATATTAGGTGTTGTCACATATTTTTAAAAACTTGATGGAAAGCTGATAAAAGCTCAAAGTCACCATCTTGTAACTTGATGCCTTCCAAAACACAAGGTGGGTTGTAAAATTAGTTCATATAGCTTACTAAGAACAAAACCCAAACCCAGGATTATTACCTGTCTAATTTGCCCTAGTGACACTTTACAAGCCACCGTACAAGACAAAAGTAAAAAGTACAATAGCATAAAATGCACAAAGATGAGAAACAGAAGGTAAAAAAGCCAACAACAATATATCACAAACAGCTCAGTAAATAATAGTGCAATTTTCCTAGCTAATAGAATGGTTTAACACCTGAATACACTCACACGCCTGATTAAACACTAACAACGTAAACCCATGAAAGAAGATTATAAGTTGTAATATCTCTTTGCAAATAATAGCATATTAGCCACTGTTGCATACTTCTCCAATTACATCCCTTTCATTCTTTTCATCTGGAAAACAGTTCACATTATAATAGCCAGCATCATTTGTGTTTTAAAACAAGCTATTACATTGTATGCGGTGTATATTGCCAAATTGCAGGTCTCTTTCTCCATATATCTAAGGATACTCTCAAAGTTAATAAAATCAGCAATTGGCAGAGCAAGTTACCTTTAACTTGGCTTTCTATGAAAAAAAAAAAAGTTTAAACTTCAACAAACACTTACTTCTGGTCACACTGGACACTTTTTCCCAGCCTTCTTCCCTTTTCTTATCAAAGGTTGCCAGGAGCATGAATTGTACCTAACAGCAGCATGCCCACATTTACCAAAATCCACGAGCCTGCCCACATCCACATCCATACAGCTGTGTTTGGCTTCTGGTCAGTTGACTTGAAACACGTGTGGGTGTCTTGAAAAGAAATGTGGAAGGCAAAAACCTCTGTTTTCAGTCATAACAATCTCAGTTCACCACCTTTTCTAATCAGTCACTTTTATCCCTTTCTATTTTCCATGCACTTCCAGCTATGCAATTCACTGTCTCTTTTTGCTTGGACATTCAACCACTGTAATTTACTGACCTTCAGGCCTCCCTCCTGCTTGAATTACTTAGAAATCCCTGGCTGGTTTGAAAATCCTCCAAGTCAGGCAAGAAAAGAGAACCCTTGGAGATTTAAGCGAGCAAAAACTTTCCAACCCAGTGGCAGAATGCTGGGAGACTCCAACACAGTGCCCTGTAGCATTTTTGTTGCTGAAGCTCTTAAAGGACAGGATAAACAAAATTTCTCAGGAACAGTTTGGGTATGCTCCATTCTGTTTTAATGCACCAGGTGAGACTCCACCACCTGCTGCATTTGCATGATTCCTTTAGAGCATAAAGCTCTGTAGTAAATAAAGTCTGAGGCTGAGCTGGTATGGCAATTTATGGGCTTCAGAGGGTGTTCAAAACAAGAAGGAAAACCAGCCCAGTCTTTTTAAAGCATGAGTTTTGAACAGAGGTGATAGTCATTCAGAAAAGGTAGCCTAGATTGATGTATCTGTTAAGAAAAGCCCAGGACAGTAGTCTTCTTTTCAGATAATTACTTTCTCTTTTCTTCCTAGTTTTTTACTCCAGCTGTTCAGGCATATAAAATGATGGTGATGATTTATTCACCATTGCAGAGGCAAGACAATATTTTAAGATTTTTTTATGATCTCCTAAACCATCAGGTACTGGCTATTTACTAAGACAGAACAAGGAAATTTTGGACCAGTCTTCATAACTGATACAGCTATTTCTAAGTTCCCTACAAAGAAAATTCAAATTGGTTAAAATTTTTCCTTTTGTTTTTTTGTCTCCTAGAAGGTTACAATTTGCATGGTCTTTATAGTTAGTCTACCCACTAGTATGCCCATGGGTTTCACAATAAGTCATTGTTAAACTGCTCCTATGACTGAGACATAATCAGAAATTATATCACCACTGTTTCTAGTGATCATCTTTCCTAGACACTCTCTTGGGGTGGATTATCCAATATTATTCTGATAGCACTCTACACTTCTCTTACCAAAGAGCTCTTAGTGTGCTAAAAAAAAGCTTTATAGGAGTAAGGTCCCTTGGAGATAAAGCCAGGGGGAAACAAACAAACAAACACAAAACAAAAACAAAAAAAACCCCACAAACAAAAGAAAAATAATAAAGTTAAATGTTGGCAGATACACAAGAGAATTTAGCACATTTTGGCGGCATGCAAAAAGGAATTGAACCTGGCTCTAGTCCACTTCTACCACCTCAACAAGAATGAGGATAGCTGCTAAAGGAGACAGATTAGCTAGTTTCCCCCCACTCTTATTTTGCATTCCTTTTTTCTTGTGCAGAACTGTGGGTCTGTACAGATACAGTGTGAGAAATGAAAGCAGATAAGACAAATTGAAGACAAAAAATCCCATCTGAAAAAGTAACCTGATGTAACCTCATACCCAGCAGATATCTCAGGAGTAACAACCATAGCTAACAGAGACCTGACAGAGCCAGAAAGCTCATCTGCCAAAGACTTGTAGGTGCTCTAGATTAGCAGTTTGGGAGGGCCTCTTATTGCTGTTATTATTGAGGTGGACACAAAGATGAGACATTTATATTGACAGGATCCAATGAAAATAAAAATTTTGATCACCCTTTGCTCCCTGATCAGCTGAGAATTGGTTTAAGTTTCACATTCCTCCCAAAGGTTCTGAATGAACTTATGTTGACTGTGACCACCCTATCATTTCTCAGGATAAGTACAGTCCACATGCCAATGAACAGACATCTGACTGAATGCAGTTACTGAGGGCTGGAAAAAGGACATTTCTGAAATATCAGTGTTGGGCTGGAGGGTTCCCAAAAAAGTCATTTTAGTCCGTTTCCCAGGAACTGCTGTGAGATCAAAATTGGACTTCCAGATGGAAATCCAATTGCTCAGGCATATCCATAGCATATACAAATGAAGTGACAGCAGCAGGAGTTTGAGACCAAGTGACCTACACCACTCTAGAGCTCAACCCAGTTGCCACCACCGCATTTTGCCAGACTGGTGGTAGAAAATCAACTTGGCTAAATTATTTTAGGAATTTTAGCTTTGAAATTAGGCTACCATTTTTTTATGGCAAATTAAGCTTCTTGACAACTTCCACAGGCCAGGCCAGGCCAGGATAATCATCTGTCCTCTTAGGCACTGCAAGGCCAATGCCATGGCAGTCTTCCTTGCTTGCCTCTTTCTTCAAGTCCAGTGTGCAAAGCCAGTCATAGGATTCCACTGTAAGATTTACCAGAGTCTTGCTATGCATTACATTTGACATTTCTTCTAAGATATTTCTGAAAGAGCATTGTGTCACTGGTTCAGATTAGGCTGTTAATCCTGGGAACCCATGGTGCTGACACTGGGAAAGAAAAATTATCCAAATTTGTACATCAATTTCTTCTTCTTACATGCAGTGATATGCATTCATTTCTTTTTCCTTTTTTTTTAATATCTGGTCATCTCTTCAGTGTACCAAAATCATTCTGAGTTGCAAATCTGTCCACCAAAATGCTTGACAGACTGCCCCAAATTTCATCTCATTAAAATTTTATACCCATATGCTGTCTTTCAACATCAAGGCAGTTGATGTAAAGGAGACTGAGGGAAGAACTCACCACAGTCTACAGGTTCCTCACAAGGGGAAGCAGAGGGGCAGGCACTGGTCTCTTCACTCTGGTGACCAGTGAGAGGACCCGAGGGAACAACCTGAAGCTGAGTCAGGGGAGCTTTAGGTTGGACATCAGGAAAAGGTTCTTCACCAGAGGGTGGTGGTGCATGGGAAGTGGTCACAGCACCAAGACTGACAGTTCAATAAGTGCTTGGACAATGCTCTCAGGTGCATGGTGACTCTTGGGGTGTCCTGTGCAGGGTCAGGAGCTGGACTTCAATGCTCCTTGTGGGTCCCTTACAATTCAGGATATTCTATGATATTATTATTCTACAATTGCATCAATATTGGCTGTGAATACTATAACTGGACAGTTAAAAAAACTGTTAATGACTTGAGCAGAGGAAAGGCTGCAATGAGTATCTGTCTGTATGAAGCACTTCGTTGTCCTGACCATTATCAGCAAATTCTAGTGTTTTTTATTTGAACTAATTAGTAGTCAATGACATAGATAAGATGTGTGTTAACAACCTCCACAGGAAAAAAATCACCAGGAGGTTATTAAATAACAGCAGTGGAAAGGTTAAATTGCTCACTCAGGGCAAGTCTGTACCCTACAGGAAATAATATCCTACACAGGTCTAGTAAAACGCTGCTGTCTCAAGCACAGGTATTTAAGACCTGTTCAAAGCATATTGTTCTGGTTGTGGCTCCAATGGCTCCTGATATTGCTACTAAAGTTTTCTTCTGCCTAAAGGTTAACTTTAAGAAATATACCTTTAAGAAGTACATATTTTTATTCTTTCTTCTTTGCTGCACTCATTTGCACTTGTGCCAGCATTGCAGGCAGCCTGGATAAACTCCAAGGCAGACGACTGAAATGCCCTGCACTGAAAATAAAAAAATAAATGAAAACATAACCACCCCTGTGACCTTTGTCAGGACTCTGGGGAGGGAGTGGCAAGTACACTTGCTCCACCACAAACGTAGAAGAAACACAAAGGTACCCAAGTTTGTACTTGAAGCTGGAGGAATCACTATCCACCCTTGGTAGTGGGGAATGGAAATGCCAGTGAGAATAATGCTCCCATCTGGACCTCTAATCATCTTTGAAAAACAATGACATCGAGGCATGGGATCAGAAGGACCAAATACTAACTGCATGGAAAAGTAGCAGTAATCATTCATCTGTAAGGTATGTTCTAGAGGCATACTTGGGACCCAACCAGAGCATAAGCTTCCACAGAAGAAAAAAAAAAAAAAAAAAAAAAAAGAAGAAGAAGAAAGGAAAAAAATATTAAAAGAAAGAGCAACATTTTGTCTGGAAAAGTTGCTCCATGGGAGCTACCCTGGGTATGTAGGTAAGGGAAGAGGCAGGAAGCAGATCCAGCAGACGTGATCCACTCAAAGTCGGTTCATGGCGTGTTGGCAACTTCAGTTTTACTCACCTGAACAAATTATTGTTCACATTACTTGGTGCAATGACCTAAAAAAGGAAATATACGTATATATACTTTATGTTCCATAAATACATGGTACACATCCCTAGTCAACATTTTGTCTGGAAAAGTTGCTCCATGGGAGCTACCCGCGGTATGTGTCATGGGAAGAGGCAGGAAGCAGATCCAGCAGACGTGATCCACTCAAAGTCGGTTCATGGCGTGTTGGCAACTTCAGTTTTACTCACCTGAACAAATTATTGTTCACATTACTTGGTGCAATGACCTAAAAAAGGAAATATACGTATATATACTTTATGTTCCATAAATACATGGTACACATCCCTAGTCTGGAGGCAGATACCCAGGGAAGACAGCAGGGTAAGAGCAAAACCGTAAGTAGTCACTGAGGGTTTGAGCACCACTTCAGCAGCTCAAATCTCTTGAAATGAATGCACACATGAAGATCGTCTTGCTCAGGGAAGCGCTGTGGTCCAGACTGTGCCGCCAGCCCTGCTCTGTGCCGCTGCTACACGCAGTGTCAGATCCCCGGTGACAAAGCAGTTGCACAAGTTTCTCTGTCCTTTCTGTTCACTTTTTAATAATGTTTTCCTCCGGGCTTCACGTTCTTGCCTTCTGTCTCCTCTCCCTCGGCGCGGCTGCAGGGATTGCAGGGCTGCATTCCCGGAGTGCCATCCGGCCGGGCGGGGACAGCGGGGCTCCGGCCACGGGGACAGCGCCACTCGGGCAGCCTGGTGTGCCACGGTGTGCCACGGCATGTGCCCCTGCCTGCCTCACACAGCGCCTCGGCTTAATTACGGAGAAGGCGTGGAGCGAAAGCAGCGCTCGTGTGATGCAGCTGTATCCGCTCTAATCCCTCATTAATGCCTCATCAAAAGAGCGCTGCACTTTTCGTTTGTTTCGTTTGCCGAAGGTCAGCATACTTGGAAGCTATTGTCATACAGCATTGCAGACTTTTTACATATTTCTCTGGTATTGTTCCAAGCTATTGTACACGCAAATGAGTCAATTGGTATGCAGATTGTCTATCATTAAAACCGTTTCAAAATCAGCTTTGTTGTGGGTTTAGCGAGGAGCCTGCCTACCCTCCCTGAATGTAATGCGTGGTTCTGCGCTGGTGCCGTGAGGTGGCTGTGGAACCTCACATGGGACCGCTCCTCGTTTTCACATTGGCAGAACTGGCAGTGAAATCGTGGGAAATTTTCCTTGAGGACAAGTTCTGAGAACTGAAGTCCTCTGCTTGCCTCACCCTCACTTTGCAAACCACACAGGCTATGTCTGGCCATATCAGTGCCTGTGCTTTTCCCTCACCTCCTTCTTTTATTGGGTTGGATTTCGCCTCAGTGTGAGTTCCTAAAGTCCACAAAACTTTTCCCTGGTCTCCTTGGGAGGCATCACAGCCCCAGAGCTGGTCCCGCCTTTCCAGCAGGCAGCACATCTCTGCAGGTGCCAGCACTGCCTGCACCAGCACCTGCCTCGCTGCCCAAGGCACTGAACCCTCCCCTGCAGCCCAACACATCCAAACTTCACACACACTCAGGGCAGAGCCTTTGTTCTTACTATTGAATTTCAGCCTTGAGTGAGAAATAGTGCTTCAGAAAATAAAGGCCACTTTCCTTTTCTATCACCTTCACACAGTTATTTAATGTTTCCTCTGTGGTTTTTTAGCAGTTCTTACCCAGGTACAAGCTCTTGGTGCAGAGTGTGTATTCACTTGTCCACAAAAACTATTTTAATGACTTCTATTTGAAAAAATAAAGTATTTTTGTTTGTAGCTGCATTGTGTCAAGTGGCATAAATGTCTTCTGTCTTTAACAAGGGAACTATAATCATAATAAGAAAAAAAATTAAGGTTAAATTAAAAGCTACATTTTTATAAAATAATTCAATGACAAGGAATGTTCATTTTAACAACTAGCAATATATCAGGAGGTTTAGAGGAACAGTAAATGTAAATATGCAATTCTTACCAGAAGTGGAGAAGAGTTGAGCTAGAGACCATCTGTACAAACCCAGTATATACAAGGCTAGGGGACCTCATAAGATGCAGCTGAAATAGTTGGTTAACCTCAATGCAAAGCTGCTTTCTATCATCTTTGAAAAATCATGCAGGTCACAGTGCCAGACAAGTAGGAAAAGTGTAATTTATGATCATCTACCAAAGAAAGATCTGGGAAACTACACAGCAGCCAAACTCACATTTTCCTGGGAAAAGTTTTGTATTGAGCCTTCATGGAAGGTATGTCCAAGCAGATTAAGGTCAAGAAGGTGACTAAGATAAACCATATTGGATGATAGCCTTCTCTGATGAAACAACTTGCTTGAGGGGAGAACTGTGGAGAAAACACTACCTTGATTTTAGCAAGGTACCTGACAGCATGTCCTAAAAAAAATCCTTGTTGACAAGCTGGAAAGTTTTAGTGAGCATGGAATTACAGCAATTCTTGACTACTGAAACCTGTTGCCAACAAGACATATTTTTCCATCTTGGTTTCCAAAGACCAAAGTTAAAACAATAAGCATTAAGAAATTCTCCATCACTTTCAACTATTTCTTTATTTCAAGATGTACAGATGCAAATCAGACACTCATAGCAAGATTTGTCAAGGGTCTTTTTTAATCACATCTGAAAAAATCTGCCAAAATCAATTCCCAGTCCAGAGCTATTAAAACATTGGCTCTTTGGTGCAGAGAGACCACCTCCCTCATTTGTCAGCACCTGGGGGAGAGATGTCACTCTTTGACACCACTGTTTGTGGCACAGGTGATGGCTAGAGTGCCCTTGGGGATAGTTTTTAATGTCCGTTTGAAGACAAAGTTTTTGGTTTGTGTTTTACAGCATCATTGCAGAAAGGAAAATTGTAATTTACATTCTGAAAAAACTCCCACCCTGATGTCAGGTAAATTCATGCAGATAAAATATTTCCAAATTAATTTCTCAGCCAAGAAAATGGCAGTAAGATGTACATGGCATGTGGTGCCTGACAGTGCAGTGGTCTGGTGAAAAAAGGAGGAGGAAAAACAAGGGCAATCTATGCTTTCTGTTTCATTCCCCCTGGCAGGCCTGAGATGAGAGGTTCTCAGGGCATTTTGAACAGGGAGAATTCCTTTCTGTTGCTCATCAGCACTGTCTATCTTCCTATGGCTCAGGGGGAAGAATTGGGCTGCCAGGAGCTTCCACTAGCTCTGCCTAGTCCTAAACAAAGGCAATCACTTAGATCACTTAAGCAAGCAGCAGTAGCACCCAAACACATACAAAAAAAGGTCAATTTATGATTACCATTTTCAGTACAACAACCTAGCAACTCTGGAGCCCTGGCATGATGACGAGAACCTCCTTCCCATCATTGCCTCTTGCCCACTGTGATATCACAACTCATTTTAGGTTTTCAGCTGTATTATCCGAGGTGAGTGGTCACCAGAGACACCATTCAAGTAAATGTGGAATATGGTCACCTCCAAGTCCAATTCACCCCAACTGAAATACTAATGTTACCAATCTTCTATTTTCAGGTTCTTTCCGCTTGAAATATTCCTTGCATTTCGTTGGTCAGAGTAAGAATTTTACAAGGTAAACCCAGTGAAGGAGTACAATTTGATACGTTTGTTGCTACTGAAATCTAGAAAATGTTGCTGTTGCAGGATTGCCACTCATTCAGAGACACAAAGTGAAAAAGAAAACTTCCTGTCAGTGTCAAAACAGATTACCCAAGATTGCACAACAATGTCAAACACTCCATGGGATTATCAGCAATGTAGGGTCTTCCCCTCCAACATACAGATTGCATGATTCCCTCCAGACAGGAGGAACACAAAGGCTGCAGATGTCTATGAACACACCATATTTCAGTCTCTGATTTCATACTGGTTGGGGCAGTGTTGGCTTCAATAGTTACTTCAGTGATGGAGAAAAGAGCTGATCCCCTCCCCACCCCACATAATTCTTTATTAGACGGTTGATATTAGCAATTAAGTGCTTGCAGTCACAGGATTCACCACTGAACTTTGGAGTATGTATTAGCTGGTAACAATACTGAGATCTTTGATGTCATTTTCTTTTAATTGGCCTCTTAACTCATATCAGTGTGTATCAGAGTTGAAAAGGATGGAAAAGACCTCTCAGACCATTGGGTCTAACTGTTGTCCTTTTCTGAAACATTTTTTCTCTTATAGAGAAAGAATATTAACTAATACTAATACTGTCTAAAAAAGAAAATAATAAAAATCAGAAGAACACAGACAAAACTCAGGAATATAAACAAAAAGAGGATGTGATTACCATACAAAATACAAATCTCAGCAATAGCTGCAGTCAACTATTCTTGACTTCTAGGAGAGAAGTCCTAGGGCAATGGTATGGATTCAGTGATTTCAGAAGAGCAGTCTGATCATGAGACACCCTACACTAACTCAGCACCAAAAGCAAATGATAAAATGACAGGAATTTCTGTAATTCTACTGTACTCCAAAATCATAAACTGTAATCCACAGCTGCTGTTCAGAAATGAAAACCTAAAAGCACCAAAGTGCCTGCCTCACAACAGTGGAGTTGGTAATTTCCTGGTCATGATACTAATTTAGTACAGCCAAACATGCACTACAAGTCAAACAAACTGTGTAGTACAGTCAAACAGACCAGCAGTGTAAGTTGCAGGTTCTGTAACTCAGATTATTCTGGGGGAAAATACTGAGCACATTATACTGGGGCAGGGAGGAGGAGAAAGAATGTCTTTGCCTCAGCTACAGAATTTGTGATGTCTTGTCAGCAGATTTTTTCAAGGGATTTGCAGCCTGCTAAGAAGTTAATCTACCCCTTTTGATTTTGATTTAAAAGGCTTTCTCTTGAGGGTGATATGTCTAATTGTCCAGACAGAAAATGACATCATGGGCTGCATCCCCACCTCTCATGCCCTGTGTCCAGCCCCTTCCTGGGACTGTCTCACTACCTGAACATTACCTCTTCTCCACAGCTCCATTCCTCTTACACCAGCAAGAGCAGTTGACAGGTGGGTGTCCCTCCCAGCTGGGAAAGGCAGGTCACCCTGCAGGGTAACCCCTGGGGAGCTCTGCTCACACTGTCAGCAGCGTCTGCACGGCCAGAGGACAAAACCTCTCTGTCTGGCCCTGCAGGGCTGGACATCATCCTCATGAGCCAGAGCAGCTTTGCCTGCATGGCCTGGGAGGGGCCTCTGCATCCCAGGGGTTCAAGCACACTAAGGGCAAAGTGCAAAAAAAGTCACAAACCTGGCTCATTTGAGAGCAAATTTAATTAATGAATTCCACACAACTGTAACTTCAATTAATAGCAATACCAAAGCCTTGTAATGGGTTTGCTTGCTAGAGAGATCTGCAAACCCCCTGCACTCTGAACTGGAACCTTCTCCTTGCTTATCCTGCTCAAAAATTAATTTCTTTCTATTGCAAAAGGCAAAACAATTGTTCAAAAGATAACCGTTTTTTTCTAGATTTTTACATGTTAAACATAATATATGGTTACTTCAATTATCTGACATAATGGCTTTTTTGCAAACAAATCCAGAAACACTTCCTCCTCCAATATCTGGATAGAAATATATAAATATATAGCAGGAAAATAAACAAGGAAAGAGAAATAAAGTAGATCTTGATTACTCAAGATATTTTCTAACATCAGTTTTTAAAAGAAGCTATACTAAATAAACAAGGAAAGAGAAATAAAGTAGATCTTGATTACTCAAGATATCAGTTTTTAAAAGAAGCTATACATTCCTTTGACACCATTGGGGTTTTAATTTTAGTTCCTAGGATGTTTCATAAGCAGTAAGGTCACTCCTGATCTGCTTCTACAGTTCACTCCTGTAAAGTAACCAGACCTACTAAATTACTACTATTTGTAATACCAACCTTGAGAAAAAACCCAGAAAAAATCTAGATACCTAAGGTTATTATAAATATATCACAGTATTGAAAATTAGCATAACTAAATGTCTTATGTAACTTCCTAACAAGAACATTTGTTCTGAATCCAAAACTCCTGGCTACAACCAAAGTGATTTAAATAGAACAAGTATTTATTAAAAATTATTTATATTTTCTTCTTAAGAAAAGAAATGGTGCTTTCTATAAACAAAAGAACATGTGATTTCTTTGACACAGATATAAGTTACAGTGGAAAAAGCTCAGAAAACTTCAAATGAAATTGACCTTTTTAAAAGGATGATTTAACAAGTTGATTGGATAAGGTTCAATCAGCCCATACAGTCTGGTAATTCTAGAAACACCAGTGTAAAAAGCCCTGCTTTTTTTGCTTTCTGCTGTCCAGTGTGACACAAGCCCTGGCTGAGAACATGTTGCCTGCAGCAGTGGTGACCTCACCCCGAGTCCGTGCTGCAGGGACAATGCATCACACCCAGTTCAAGCACACCCCCTTGGCGTGGCTGATGCAGCAGCACAGGGCACCCCACAACAGCAGAGACTCTGCCCAAGTGCCCCAGGCAGCTTCCAGCCATTCAAGCAAAATCCAGTTACAGTCTAATTATTGCTAGAAGCTGTCCTAAAATCTGACCCAAGATTTCCCAGGGAGGGAGATGTGCAATATTTTGACCCAGGCAGTAAATTGTTTACAGATTTAAAGCCCCAGTGCCAAAGGCTAGGATCACCACAGCCTCCAGAAAAGGTCACCAGTATTTTTTACTGGGGGACACTGTTTCCTTTTCCATTATTCCTCAACATGAAGAAGTGAGCTCCTTTGACAATGCAGCTGTTCATTTAGTGAAGTTACAGCTTGGCCAGATGGAAAGTGGAATTCTTATTCATAGAAAAGGCTACTATATAAATAAAAATACACTTCTGTTATAAGTCACAACCTTGTCTTGAAAAAATATAGCACACATTACTTTGTCTGCACTTTGAATCAGAATTCATAATTCATATAATAGCCAAAGTATCCCAGATTATGAGGCCACAGCTGAAAATGCACCATTTGCAATTCTCCACTGTCCTCTAAAGGCTGCTTCAGGAATTTCAGTCTCTGAGTTTGAAAAGCAAACTGCATCCACGTACTAGAGAACAAGTCAGCAGGTCCAAGAAATGTGAGTGGTTTATGAAGAGCTTCAGCTGGAGCTCTGCAAGGCCCTGCAAACATTGGTCTGACCAGGGACACAGAGCCACCACGCCTGTGACATGTGTGACACTGCACTGGCAGCATCACTGGCTCCAGCAAGGTGTGGGATCAGCAGGATTTCTGTTCTCCTGCATCCTGATACAGTTCATTTTGCTGGTGAGGTTTGGAAGTCCCTCAGCATGGCCAGGTACCTGCTACAAGTACCAATGTGCATTCAAATCAGCTTGCTAAAACTGAACCAAAAAGTTTGGTCTTATTTGGCGCCTTCCAACCCATTAAAGGTGATTATGAGGAGTTCTTGTTTATAAAGGAGAAAGGTTAAACTTAAAATATGCCTGAAATTATACAACTGTCCAGTAAGAAACCTGCTAGTTCAAGCCACAAACAGCTGTAAACTTCTACGCAGCTATTTCTTCTGAGTCACTTACAGTATTGTCCTTTCACAGTCTTAATCGAGGAAGTGGTAGCATTTATTATTTTATTTTGCTTCCTGGTTACCATCCAATTTCTCTTTTTTTGGTAATTATTTCCTATTATGCTATTAATGTCTGTTTTGGTCTTTTCATTTGAAGGAATTTTCTTTAGATTTCCTGAACATTTTGCCTGTGAAATACTGGAACCTGTGCACATGTTCTAACTCTGAGATAAGTCTGGATCTGATTCTGGTTTTGTCTTAAACTTCAGTTGTGTAAATAAAGTGTCAATGAGTGGAAATTATGCTTTTCTCATTTATCAAGTACCATTTTCAAGCCACATTTCATGTTCTTTTTATGCTTCCTGTTCACCACTAAATGGCGCAATTTCACTTCTCTACATCTGATGGTTCTATTGCTTGTTTTATAAAGAATTTTTGTTTCTTCCTTTTCTACCCATCATAATATGCTCTATATCTTATTTTTACACATCAGGTTGTTAAAGGAAAGCTCCCAGTTGCCTTTTCAGCCTGTTTGTAATCTCCCTCTGTTTCTTTATGTTCTTCAACAGGTTCAACAAAAGCAAGAGATAAAATTCAGTATAAATACCTTCTTTTAAGAAGTTAATGCAGTGCCTTCTTGGAAAGCAAAGCAGACGACTGTTCTTTACCTCCCTCTTGGTAATTTTTGGAAAAACTTTAAAGGGTGATGAAGTGGCCTTGAGCAGCTTTGGGAATGTTCCCATTGTAGAAGTGAGAGGCATCCTAGATGCCTAAATACTTTGTTCTTGTGGCAGGTAACTCAAATGCAAATAATTCATTTTCATTTTCTGCAGCACTGGAAGAATTCATACACGGGCTAATCACCTTGTGACAGCTTTTTCCTATCATATGTTTTAATATTCAGACTGATGGTAATAATTATTCCAATTGCATTTTCTATACCCAAATGTTTAGCTAACTTAATTGCTGTTCTGATAACTTCTGAAGGAAAACATTTAACGTAATTTTCTCCACAAAGAGCTAAAGTGAATTAAATGTGCAGTGATAGAAATTTCACCTCCTACACTCCTCAGATTTTTCTTGGTATGCTTTTCCGTCTCTACTATTTCCTGAGCATCTCTTTGGCCACCATTTGATGTCTTTCAGGACTCCTGCTCTCTTCTCTGCCCTTCTCCCCCTTTGTGAATGAATATCCACCAGTTTGGTTTCTTTAACTCTCCTGACCTCTGTGTTCTCTCTGACCCTATGCCCCTCTGGTCAGCTTTGGCTTTCCACCTGCACTTGAGTCCCTCTTTCCACTCATGTGGCACTCAGGTTTTAGTCTAATGATGTTATGAAAGAATGCACAGTACTGGGTTGTCAGAGTCTATGAGCAAAAAGCTAACTTTGGAACAAAAAGAAAGAAAGGTGACTGAGGTACCTTAGCTGCTTTTCTGGTGAAAGAGAGTAAGCACCAAGTTAATTCTCATTAGTGATTTCCACACCTTAAGGACTGCATTGCACCAAGCTAGCAAAAATAGTTAAAATACTACATCAGATAGCCTGTTACTTTGGAGAGTCTGAGTAGTTAATACCTTAAAGTCATAGTATTCTTTGTCAACATATAAATAAGATGTTTTCATTATATTTTAAAACTGTGGTTCAGCAAACCCTCAGAATGATACGTGTTAAATCAATGGCTGCAGAAACTTTTCACTCCGCACAACTGCAGATTAAGAAAGAGTATTTTACTTGTAATTGTTTATTATTATCATCCTTGAGTAAGTAATTTGGTTTTGTTAAATAGGGTAGAGCAGGCAATGGTTACAATGCCCTTGTAGAAACTAGAGAGAACTATTTCCTGCCTTCCGAAACAGCAGGTTCTTGTACCTGTCCCTGCTCTACTTGCTGATATTTGCACATCTCATGCAGCTCTCCCAACATTTTCCTCTCTCCAGTTAGCAGAATCTTATTAGAGGCTAAAGTGGCATTTTAGGTTTCAAGTAATCAACAGATGATTTTCAAAATTAATGAGGCAATTTGGAGAACTCCCTGAGCACCCTTATGTGAGTGTGAAATACATTCTGTCATCTCTGAGGCTGCTCATTCAGGTGAAAATTGAAATGAGTACAAATGTGCAGAGCCACGGCTTGTTTCTAAGGTCAGCATTAGGAAACATTCATGCAAGATCACAGACAACTCCAATCTTTAAGTCTAGAAGTTTAAAATAAAGCTTCAATTTTCTGTCCAAATACCCCCCTTTCCCCCAACCATTTATTACCTTGTAACTCTTAGTTTGTTAAAAAAGTTACATATGTAATTAAAGAGAGTCCTTAATACTGAAAGTCCTTGTTAGATGTAGTGTACTGGAAGGTATAGCTTCACATTGACCAAAGAAAATTGGCCATTCCTGGTAAGAATGCTATTTTAAAAGGTTGAAAAAGTTCTTGTCCAAAACATGAACACCTTACATATGTGACAAGAGGAAGATAAAATCCTTCCACAACTAATTTTAACAAAACAAATCATGTAGATATAGGCTTTTTAAATAAAGAGTTTACTCCTGTGCAAGGCTGAGAGACCTTGGCATTTATTCACTGCCTCTGGTATAAGAGGAGAAAATACACAGGGCCTTGACTGGATAGAATCACTTAAAAAAAACTTGGATTATGATTATATTCTGTCCTTGATCTCCTACCCTAAGCTTATAACTAATTCACTGGAAAATACATTATATCATGCACTTCTCCATGTCCTAGTGCATGCTTCAAAATACTAATCTGCATCATACTGTACCCTGGTGCAGTCAAGTTGTTAGAATTTACAGAGGGAGATGAAACTTTCACAAGTTGTTTTTTAACTTTTTCTTCTTCAGAGGTCATATTAGTTAAGACATTATTTCCCTTCAATTACCAGAATATCCCTTGTAGTTTAAAAAAACAAAATATTTTCCAGCTCCTTTATTTTTAAAGCATTTTTTATATTGGTAGCAACACATGGATAGTCCTTCAACCAGATGATTGTTGCATATTGTATGACACCCTGTGTTGGGTGATAGTTTTGTTCTTGATTTCTGCATTTCTACTTTTACTGCAGTTTCTCCAAAATTTCTTAGGCCTTGACAACCCTGAAAAGGAAGGCGCCCAGTGTGCAGGCTCAGTTAGCAATGGCCCTGGGACAGGATACAGTGAGCAGGAGCTGGGCTTGTTCTAGCCTGGAAACATGGCTGGAGACACAGACACAGACCTGTATTTGTATTTTCAGACACTGTAACTCTAAGAAAAAACCACTGAAATTACCAGTCAGAAGTGTGCATTAAAAAATAAAGAGCATCCTTGTATAGTAAATGTGTTACTAAGCATTACTCTTTAACACTGACTGCAGTAAATAACTTCAGTGTTGAATAATAAAGAGGTGAACACCTCTCACATTTCTCCTCAGAAATGTACCTGAATGGTGCCACCCACTACAAGGAGAGCCACTTGCGCAGTCACAGCAGCAGGAGCCTGTCCACATTTCTCCTCAGAAATGTACCTGAATGGTGCTGCAGCCACCCACTACAAGGAGAGCCACTTGCACAGTCACAGCAGCAGGAGCCTGTTACTATGTGCATTTATGTAGAATTCAATATTGGTCTTTGAGCACAAATGAAATATAAGATCATTCCTCTCCCACTTGTTAGGAATTGTTGACAGAGGTGAGGTTGTCATAAGAAAACCTGTGTAAATTGAAATAAACATACCAGCTGCCAGGTTAGAGGGTAAGAGACTGGTGTCCACCCACAAAGAAGCATGGGACAATGACAGGTCCCCACTGGTCCCCTCAGCCTGGCAGTCAGAGCAACTCCTACAGCAGTGAAGACCTTTCCCAGATCAACAGGTTGCTGTAGAACCACATCAAAATGATCATTCCCAGCACAGCCAGTACTGTGAGTTTCCTGGGTACTGCTGGATTCATTTTAGGAGCAAAGAGAGTTTAACATTCCTCTGGAACTTGTCCATTAGTTCCAATGTTGGTGCTGCCATCATGCAATATCTCTCAACCCAATGGCCAAAAGATTGCTTGTGCAGCTTATTTTTTATTTTTTTTTCTAAGTTTTGGTCAAAACAATCAAATAATCTTTGCTGTTCTTCCAGACTTTTCCACAATATGCTCCCACCACACTGGCAAAAACTGTCAATGATCCATGACCTTATGATGCCAAGCTCAGCATTTTTCAGCTTTCCCTTGGCTCACGGAGTCCATCCTTGCTCACAGCTGAAATGCTGCCTGCACACTACACCCAGCAACAGCACGTGCACCAGCAGGGCACAGGGTGAAAAGCCTTCCATGCTTTAACAAAAGCAAGGATTCTGAGGCCTGCACAACAGGAATCCTGGTGTCCAGAGAGCAAACCAGCCAGTCCAGGGCTGCACATGGTCCCCACCAGAGCTGACTGCCATGATGAGTCACAGCAGCCTTTCCTGCATGGCCGGGCAGGTGCCTCTGACTCCCAAGGGTTCCAGCAGAGTAAGGGCAAGAGGCAAAAAAGGCCACAGACCCGGCTGAGCTGAGGGTAATTGTTAATTAATGAACTGCACACAACTCTCAGTGCAGATAAGACTAGTACCAAAATCCTGCTATGGGAAGGGTTCTGTAAATTAATATGCTTCTAACTGGAAGCTTCTCCTTCCTTAACCTGTGAAAAAATCATAAACTTTCAATTACAAAAAGCAACACACTTCTGTGAAAGATAATTGTGTTTTTATTTTTCTAAGCTCGCACTTGTGGAACATAATAAATGACCTGATATAATGACAACTTTGCAAAAGAAGAATCCCTCTCTCCCCAACATCTGGACAGCAATATATAAATATTTACAATGAAAAAAATAGGAAAATGAAGAGAATGAAGTCAACATTAGCCAAGTCAGTTTGTTTCTACATATCTGATTTTGAACATTAAGTAGTCAAGATGAACCAACACTTTCCTTCAGTACTGAGGCTTTAACCCCATTTTTAGATCTTATGTGCAACAGATACACTCCTGACTCTGCTTTTATAGTTTGCTTCTATACAGTAACCATAGAATTTCCCCACTAAATTTTTATTCCAGGTTTTTAACTTTGAAAACAACAAAAAATTAAATATAACTTTATATGTCTCCTGATACAAAGTTTCTCACACAGTCAAACACATCACAACACTGAAAATCAGCATAACGAAATGCTGTATAGCTTCTTAACAAGGACAATAGGTCTGGGTCCTGATCTGTTTGCTTTAACAAAACCTCTCTTCAAATAGAACAAGTACATATAGAAAAAATAACCTTCTTATTTTCTTATTAAAAAAGGAAATGGTGTTTTCTATAAACAAAAGAACATGTGATTTCTTTGACACAGATATAAGTTACAGTGGAAAAAGCTCAGAAAGCTTCAAATAAAATTGGCGTTTATTTAAAAGGATGGTTTTACAAGTTGATTGGATAAGGTTCAATCAGCCCATACAGTCTGGTAATTCTAGAAACATCAGTGTAAAAAACCCTGCTTTTTTGCTTTCTGCTATCCAGTGTCACATAAGCCCTGGCTGAGAACAAGTTGCCTGCAGCAATGGAGACACCGATCCCACAGTCTGGCTGCACTGTGCCACCCTGGTGGCCCTGGCTGCTGTGTCACATGTGAGAGCTCCGTCTGCCCCGCACGCCCAGCGACACCCGCAGCCGCGGCTCTCTGGCCTTGTAGTGCTCGTTGAAGTCCAGCCTGAAGCTCAGGAACCGAAGGCTCTCGTCTGAACTGGTTGTCAGCAGGACCAAGAACTGCTGGACGATTCCCTGAAGAGGAAAGAAAAACCCAAGAGACAGTTGAGGAAGCATCCCCCGTGTGTTTTGAACAGGAATATCAGGTGGTGCACAGATCTGATAAACAGGAAGACAGAATCTGGGAAAAAGCAAGCACAAGGGCTCGTATCCAACAGTTATGGTGGATTCATTCTTTCTGCAAAACCCCAGACCTTAATTTTTATTTTTTAAACATCTGCTATGCATGCCAGAATCTGCAGTGCAAACAGCTTGGCCTTTTGAAGTGTGTTCCCCACTCCCTGTGCCCTGCTGCCACACTCCATCTGTCTGAAGGCTCCCAGGCTGCAGAGCAGCTGCCTCTGTGTGCCACTGCCTCAGGACAGCATTCAGGATCCAACCTGTGCCAGCAGGACACCTCACCTTGAGTCCCTGCTGCAGGCATAATGCCATTCAGGCCAGCATTAGGCACTGCCAGCTTCAAACATACCATTTGATGTAGCTTGTACAGCAGCACGGGGCACCCCAGAATAGCAAAGCAAGTGCTCAGGAGGGCAGTCAGTGCTGCAGACCCAACCAGACTGAGCATCTGGAGCCATTTGAGGGGCTATTTGCACTTGGCAGAAGGGAGGTACACTTCTGTATCCCATCTTCCCATTCAGCTCTAACCATACCACAGGACACCACAGGACACAGGAGGATGGGAAGACTCATTTGAAGAGCTCATTCCTAATCTCCAGCAAATAGTAACATGAACATGCCCATAACTAGAGCACTCCATTACTTCCAAAGGTGACCAAAGCTGGCCATGGAAATCCTGTTTGGAAAATCCATAATAGGGCTCAGAATTAATACAGTCCAAGCAGGCAAAACCTAGATTGCCAACTGGTAGAGCATATAAACCACAAATTATTTACAACCTACACTTAAAGACCTAGGCTCATTTTCCTGGGGAATGGTAGCTTTAGCATCAGATATAACAAATAAAGACAAAGCCAGAATAAATTACTTACAGAAGATAGCCTGAACATGCTCCCCCAAACATCTTATCCACTGTCCCCCACCCCTCCAGTGACTTTAAAATTAAGTGTCAGGCCCTTAATCAGAAACTTTCTGCAGTCTTTAATAGCAATGACTTGCAAAAACTATGAGTAAAAAAATGGAATGCAGAAGGAATTCTACCTTTTTCCCCCTCAGACTATGCCAAAAGATAGATATTACTTTCTCTACTGGAGGAAGAAAACAACTTACATGAAATTACTCCTCTCCTTTGTCTGGGGAATATATATGATCATAAAACCTTTGACTACTAAGCAACAGTAAACACAGGCTTATAAGTACATAAGGAAAAAACAAAGACCTAGCTCCACAAACTGCACACACATGAATACAGGAGTTACATCTACTCAATATTTGAAATTAATTTCTACACAAAGCACAGCATATTTTTGAAAGATATAATTTAAGAGGCACCTGGTAAAAGTGAGTGAGTATTCGCAGCTGTGAGCACATTTTAGGTATTGAGTCTTGAAATTCTTTCATCCTCTTGTTCTCTTCTTCCTCTTCTGATGCAGTTACACCCCACTTGCCCTAAACAGAAACCAAACAAGTTAAGAGGTGAAGCATCACATGATTCAAGTTGCTAACTGGGCCACCTTCTGCCCAGCTACATCAGGTTTATAAAAACCAACCATTGCCATAGAAAGACAAACACAGAGCCTCCAAAATGGAAACTATCAGATCCCCCCTTGGTGGTTGTACAGCACATAAAAGAAATAAGAGGCTTATTAGCAAGGCAAGTCTCACCAACAGTGCATGTCAGTCTTGCAGCAAGGAGACAGACATGGAGCTACAGCACGTTTTACAAAAGGGGTCCATTTACTTCATCTAAAAGAGCCCTAAATTTCTCATCCTCCAAAGTCCACTAGATAAATCAACTCAGATTTTGGGCAAGACAGAAATCAAAAACACCACTCAGCTGTTTTGCTTGAAGTCACCAGCAACTTCTGACGACCTTTACATCTGCCCAACTACATTTTTCATTTTTACTGTACCTCTACATGGTATCTAAAATCCTCCATATACCAAAAGCCTCAATTCATTTTCACATTCTAGAAATATCCTTCTTGTACCTCAAGTTCACGCTGTTTTTTCCTCTCTTCAAATTGCAACCTCAGCTGCAGCTCCTCCAGAGCAGCTCTGTACATCGCATCTTGGGCATTCTGGAGCTCAATGATCTGGTCAAAAACTGCTCGAAGCTGATTGAGAAGTACCTGTGAGACAGGTTACAAAATAATTAAACAGCTGTACAGCAAAAGAGTTTTAGTCTTACTATCCTTCTCCAGAAAAGGAGCAAAGAAAAAAGTAAAAGAAAAAAAAGTAAAAGAAAAAAATATTTTTTACACAGCTAGAGAGACTGTTCTGCAAAGCCCTAAGTCAGTTGTGCTACAATTACACAGCTTATCAGATGAAAAAAAACTGGCCCACACTACAGCAAGTTTTATTATCAACGTGTGTCAGTATGTCTGGTCAGTAGGTACTGAACCTACCATTACAAAATCTTATATCAGAGGAACAAAAATGACTTTTCCCTTACAATGTTAAAGAAGGTCATTCCTTACATATATGCCAAGATCATAAAGTTACAATTCCATGCAAAGGAGATGACTTACCCTGGAATCGCTGTCCAGTAAGCACCGAGCTATGATTGTATCCAGAAAAACTTCATGAGCTGCAATGATGTGATCCAAGTCCTGTGCTTGTTGGACCTTGTTCCAGAGTTCATCCCATGAACATTCTAGCACCTGGAGCAATGATACAGGATTGGGCTGTTTCAATTTGCTAGATGACAAGTTCTTTAAAATTTAAGACACGCAACTCATACAGAATATTGCAAGTGCTTAATTTTCTAAGTAACTAATTGGGTGGGTAGAGTATACCTCAAATGTAATGTAATACTGCATTTGATGAATGAAATGGACCATTTCTGATGCCAAAACATGACACTGATGCAGCACGCCAGAAAGCTCTGTAAAAAATCCAAAGAGACAGCATGTTAAAGGCTGCATGGACAAGCACAGCCAACAAATCAGCTTGATACATTTTTTCACCATATTGAATACTTGGTAACACAGCCACTAATCTTAGATAGTAGCAGCAGTGACCTTCTGAGGCCAGGTGTTCTCGCCCACCCACCACAAATTCTTAATTATGAAGTAATAAATTTGTAAGTATTACTATGCCATAAAGAAGTGTAACTTTCAATAGTTATTTTTTACTGAAAGACATGTAGATAGATGAAAATAAATTCAAGAGTGAGCCAGTACAGATGCTCACAAATACAGCTATGTTATCTAGCTGAAAAATAAGATCAAAAAGTCCTGGTCCATGAAACTTAGACCAGAGGCACTACATTTCAGAGCTTTCCTATTTCTTCTCAAACACCTTTCTCTTCTTAGCCTCTTCTGTTCTTAGCTAAACAAAAGCAGAAGGAATAGTGAAGTTAAAACTAGTAAATTCAGAACTGTGCATGTATGAGACTTAATAGTTAAAAGACAGCATAAGAAAGAAGGAGACATGGGGTACAAATAAGAAGGCATCAAGGAAGATGAATACAAAGGGATGGAAGAGTTACAGTCTCACAACCAGGTCAGCACAAAGATAGATTAGTGGAACTTTTCAAGACAGGGATCAAGGATTAAGTAAAACAACAGATAGGAAACATCTATTTAAAATGATGTTATTTTATCTTGATCATCCTTAACATCATCCATCTACCATTAAACAGCCAGTCAAGAGGAGCACCAAAATGCAAAATTAATCTGAACATGATTCATCACTCTTTTCCCTCTTAACACACAATTTAAAATAAGATGCAGTCATCTGTATCTATTTTAGAAGTATGTCATCCATCTGGACACCTCTCACCTGGCATGCTTTTCAGAAGCTTTGCATTGCACATGTGCCCTTTCCATATATCAGTAAGAATGTACTCCATTCTCTTCGCTCTCCAAAGGAAATTAAATACTCTTAGATAGTGGCTCATGCACTCACGTGTAAATACCTACAAAACAAAGAAAATACCAGTACAAATTAATAGACATACCATATGTCCTGAAGTATAAAAAAGCCCCCTCACAGTTCATCTTATCTGATCCATGCAGTTTATTGGTAAATATTGAGGGGAAAAAAAGTTTCCAGGAAATCCCAGAGCTTTTGGAAAGATCCTCCCTTGAGGCCTGAACAGAGCACTGCTGGAAGTGAAAGAAGGGGTGAACGAAACAAAGCCCAAGCCTATTTTAAAACTGCATATGAAAATTCCTTCTGCTGGTCAGACTCTCAGTATGTCCTGTTTAAAAAAAAGTTCTTTACAAGTTCTTTATAAAGGCTAAATACTTTCAGATAAACAATGCAGCTACCTATCAAATGCCATTTAGACAGCACAAATAAGTTCTCCAAAAATACATTCTTCAGTTCCTTTCAAATTTTCCCAAATTAGTATCTACAGACTAGTAATTATCAAAGAATAGGAACACTCAATTTATTAACTACTTGCTAAAAACTGTGCTGGAACAAATGAATTACAGATTTTCAGTAATAACCATTTTCAATGTAGCTTTTCAGCACTCACACTAACTGGTAAGAATTGAGATTTTTGCTTAATTGTTGATACAGTGGGCACATCCTAGATGAGAAAAAAAAAATATCTGATTTCACACTCCAGAACAAAAAGGTTACTTCAATTAAAAAAACTTAGCAATTTAATTCAGCACCCAAAACACATTCAGAGCCATCAGTGTATGACATTACCGTTGCTATTGGCCCATCCACATGATAGTCTAAGCTGAAGACATCCCATCCAGTGTCCCCAGGAGATACCTGCATTAAAAAGATATGGTCCTGTCAGTGTATAATCAGAGCATACTAAAGCTAAAGATGAGCATTACTTGCTTTCTTTTTCATTCTGAAGGGCCTATGAGCAAACAAGCATCCACATCAACAAGAGATACAGGTATTTTTTGTTGAAAGTGGCAGATTAGGCAAAAATGGATCAAACAGTTTGATACAAGGGTGAGACTGAACTCGCACAAATACTGATGTTTGCAATGTCAGTGTTTCTCCACTGAACCTAGTAAGGAAAATACCAGTAAGGACAAATTTCTTTGGCATCTAGCATCTGAAATAAATCTATTTACAGCTAACCTCAGGGACTGAAGCTTTCAAATTAACTCTAGTTTCTTAACAGAGGCCTCTTCCATGAAATGTCCTTTCACTGCTTTCTCTTTTTTTAACTAGGGGCAAGAAGGAGGCAGACACCCCAACCTGCCCTTTCCTGCCCCAATTCTTGTAAGAGCAACAGCATTAAGAGCTGTTTGGAGAACCTCAAATCAGCACCACCAGCACCAGTTTCTGTTAAGCCCCAAATACTCAGCCTTGTATTGCCAATGGCTGTAAACCCACATCTTGAACTACAAATAGACAATAGACAGAGAAAGCAAAAAGACAACAACCTAAGTGCCCTTTATATTACTCAAAGTACACTTCAGTGCGAAGGAAGGGGGGGAAATGTATTCACATAGGAAAATTTTCATACAGATGTCTGCATCTATACACATGTTTCAGATCAGAGTCACCATGATGCAACAGACCTCCAGAAGCCGAACATCCAATCGCTTGAGAATCTCAGGATTGTCGAACTGGGCATTCGTGGCCCTCACCGCCGTTTCCAGGATTCCAGTTAGATTATGCTGATACAAGGTTGTAGCTGGTCGTGCAAGCTCTGGCCTGGTGGTTATGGAACAATGATAGCACATTACTGAAATACTCTGCAGCAGCAATTCAGTAGTAACTGCAGCACACAGCAAAACCCTTTTCTAACCGACTTTCAAAACTATTACTCTTTCAGACTTAATGATGAAGAAAATCAGTGAACAAAATATTTGCACAGAGTATGAGCAGAATATGTCTATTCATATGCAGCTATTCTCCTGAATATTAGTATGAGGAGCAACTTAAACCTCATTTAATGCCAGTAATTTGAAGTTACCAGGATTGCTAGTTTAGCTAGTCTGTAATTTGAGTTGCATTCCGATCTTAAATGAGGCAGATTACAACATTAGCACATCAAACCAACAATTTCATTTCAGTTTTGAGAAACTTACTGATAGCCATCTCACAGGCTCAGAAGTGCTGGCAGGAACACAGAAACCCACCCAATCCACATAACTTCAACTTTTCAAAGAGTTGCAACATGTAACTCTTGTAATACCTCTCTGTCCCTCAGAAAGGAGAAGAATGGAAAATTTCTCACTCCTTCTGCCTCAAATGTAATACTGACTCCACAAATCAATCTCACTCAGGTTCACATTAAAAAGTGTGGCCATGTACTGTTGATTTTGATTTACAAACAAGTTAATGAAAGCTTTATTAAAAAGCCTGCACTCTAGATCACAGAAAAGCTTTGCAAGTCAATGCTTCTGATTAAAGAAGTTTCATCTGTAGCACCAGCATGTAAAAGAGAACTTGCAAATACTCTTTAAGAACTGGATTCAATAGCTGTGGGTGCACCTGAGTGCTTGAAACAGAAGCCGGTGAGGAACCAAAAAGATTTTTAAAATTGCATTGAAGGGTTTTGACACAATGTTTTAGACCAGACACCTCCAAAATATAGAGGCCTAATAATTCCAGCCAAGCTAATCAGTAGCATCAAGAGCAGAATGTTTCTGCTTAAACTTGCTGACAGGACCAAGAGAAGTGCCAACATCCTCGAGGTTGTCACAGGGCCAATATAAAGATATCTTTATTAGTACAACTTTTCAAGACTTATCAAATGGTACTGTATGTACCACTTATCAGAAAGGAAGAAAAAGTTTTAATACTCAGGGTGAAAGAAATTAAACCCAAAATAGAATTTAAAAGTTATTACTCAAAGATTTCATTGAACAAGGTACTTAGAGAGTCCTCTTCAAAAAGCAAAACAGTTTCTGTGCTGATCATGCACAGAATCATCAGAAATTCAACATAATTATCCTTCCTATTTTCTTACTTGAGCAAGTCCATTAAATGCCTGATAAAGTCTCCTTGACCAAGTAACAAGTAGCGCCTCATGGCCTGCATGTGCTCCAGCAAATTGTACTTCTTATTGAGAACATCCAGCAGGTATTTGCTGGTTTCAAAATAAGCTGCATCAATTTTCTCTTGAAATGCGTTTTCCAGATCTGTGAACAAATCAGCAGCTAAAAGAAAATAAAAATTAAAATTAAATTAGTAGTTTTCAAAAACTGAGGCAAACAAGCTTGGGATTTGCAACACGCAAACAGAAACTGTCATTTCTGATCCACTGTGTTATACATTTGCCATAGCCAAAGCAAAAGCAAGTCTAAAGCAGCGTACACTTCAACAATATTACTTTTAATCTGTGTCCAGATTTTACCTGCCAGTAGAAGCTCATGTTATGTATATAAAAAGTTGGGAATTTTTAATCTTGCTGAAATACTGAAGTTTACAAATCAAATAATTTATCGAATTCTAAAATTTCAGAAATTCTAAAATTTCCAGAATTAGGAAAAACCTTTGATGGGCGGAATCTAAATCAGAAGGCACTTCTAAGGGTGCAGGGGGAAATAAATAAAAGAATCAGACTGTTAAAACACTCAACAGAAGAGAGCTTCCATACATAAGAGAATGAGAGAAAAGGGAATATGCTGGAGTTACATGGGGGACAGCCAGCAACCTGACATTTTCTCTCCATCCTTCATGCATGGCAGTTTGGGGACAGAAAGCAGGAAGCAGTAGAAAGCAGTAGGAAGCTTATTTCACTGTTTTCTAAAACTACAAGCTCATCAAGAAAGGGACTCCAGTAAAACTGTTATGAGATAGCAAAAACTGTGGCCTCATTTGGCAATATGGAGCAATGCTCCAAATACTGGATTGCCAACTGTCATAAGATTCAGACCTTCTTCAGCATTAAAAGATATACTCCCACTTTAACTACTCAATTAATAAAATGCTTATGAACAGAAGAAATAAGCAGTGGCTCTAATAAAAAAGACACTCTTTAAGAAGGGAAGTCTAAAAGGCTGGTTCACTGACATTCCTGGAAGTTTCCAAAGTATCATTCAGTAAACTATGAAACTCTCCATAAGACACAAACTTCACGAGATGTTGAAGAGATGACACTTTTATAATACATTACTGTGTTTAAAATCCCTAGACTAGAGACATACCACTTAGTCAAGTAACACACATCAGCCTTAGGTATGTGAGAATTAATACAACCTGCAGTAAGTGCAAGTGTCTTTCCTCAAGATGTTGCGAGCCTTACAGGCAAAACAGTGAGGGAACAAGCCAGAAAGAGTTACCAGCTGATCTCTTCAGCCCCTGCACACAGAGGCTGGGCCTAGCACTGGCTCAAGGCACAAGCAAAGCCAGCAGGCAACTCTCTGGCTTGTCTGTAGCCAGCCCAACATGTCAGGCATGCTGCTCCTGTCTCCACTCACACAGGGGGGTGTGTGTGTGTGTGTTTAAGCAGTAGCTCTGAGATACAGAGAGCAGTCTCAACTTCTTACTATCTCAAGCAGAAAAAGCTGTATTTCCCCTCTCCTTACTGATCCTCTGGCCTTGAAGGAAGTGACCTGGCCACAGCCCTTCACCTGAAACTGGAAAGTCAAGTTTACATCTGTAGCTGTAATGCACCACCTCTGCATACACACACAGCCCCCAGCACAGGCAAAACACAGCATTCCTGTCTGACATGCAAAACTGCTAAAAAGGTTGTTTACATCAAACACAAGGCTTAGGCACAAGTTTTGAAAACTGTGCAAAATGATCTCAGAACACTGAGGAGCCAGAAGCGGATAAAGAAAGGGTCAGACTAAAAGCACTGACAGGCAGGTCCATGAGCTGCTACTGAATATAGTGTCATTCCTGGTCCAGAAGTCCCAAAACTACAGACAGCTACATGTCAGAGCTGCCAAACCCATGAAATGTTCAGATTTAAAAGGAGAAAAAGCATCCAGAACTCATGCTGGCATCTTAGCTTTCCATGATCTTAATAATAAGTAATCACCTAAAGGGAACTTTCAGGATACTGTCAGATGGCACAAACAAGCACAAAAGGAAGCATTTCCAACATCCCTGACATAGAATGTTCTTTCAGGATTAAATGGGTAAAATGCCCTAAACACAAATGCAGTTTCATGCAGAATTAAAGCAATGCAATACCATGAGGTATTAGGCTGCCAACCATAAGCTCAGGACACCTTCAGTACACTGCAGATGGAGTAATATATTTCTGAAACTACACGTCTGTCTCAAACAGTTATTCTCAGCACTTAGGATAATGTAGCTTTGAAGCCCTCATCCCCCACATAATAGGAAACCTGTATTTGTGCAGATCTTCCATTCAATCAAGGACAGGGAGAAACAAGTGCAAATTTAAAGAAATATTGGAAAAGCATGGCCATAAATGCTGTATAAAGTGGTGAATGTAGTGCAGCCAAAGAATGGTTTTTTCCTTTTTTTCCAGGAGTAGCTGGCAAGATGATTGTTCAAATGCATTTACAGCCCTTATTCACTTAACCCTGACCCCTTTCTGCACTTTAGCCTCATCTTTGACTAAGCAAGCACTGAACATGGTACAAAAATCACATTATTAGAAGACATATTCTTCCAGATATGAATGGGATTTTATCACTAGAACATTTTTCATGAAGGTACTCATGCCAGAAGTCCACACTTGTGAAGAGTTAATATTAAAACTAATCCAAGGTTATTTGGTCTATTTTTATAAAAAAACCCAAGAAATCTAAACCTAACAACCCCACAAACACAAGCTTTAAAGTTATATATAAGTAATATTATATTATAAAATGTTAAGAAGTACGTTCTTTGAAAACAAGAATTTGACAGAAAAATATTTAGATTAGCATCAGAAAACTCATCCCAGTGAGCTATATTTCAACAGTTAGACTACCTTTGGTATATTGAACAAGTTATCAAAAGAAGTTACAGTAGCAAAATACCACTTCCACCAGAAGGCAGCAATCTGTTCTTTCTCCAAGATGTAGCAGCATCCTACACATTCTTTGCTTAGAATTTAGACATAAAGTCTCCTTGGTTTAGGTGTTTAATATTTGCTACCTTCCATCATAATAATGTTGACTTCATTGCAACAAAAATGCCTCCCAAAAAATAACCACAAACAGTATAGAAGTTCTCAGTCATTAAAACTGAGATCTATTCTAAATAAAACAAAATTATCTGAAGGAATTTAACAGTTAAGTTTTGGTTCCATGTTCATCAGCTGGCAATCCCATTTTTAAGTAATCTTCAAAAAGAATTTTACTCACCTTCCACACACTTATTTTTGACATATTGATATAGTGCATTTACAGAAAGGATAGAAAGACTTCTGTTCTGTTTTTACTGCTTATTCCATTATTTACAGCTAACTGAGTATTTTTATTTTTCGACCACAAAATTAATTCAGTATTATGGAATTGTATGATGGAGTATATTTGATGAGAAGTCAAACATACTAAATTCTTATTGCAGCACTCAAGAATATCCCTGCTCCCACCCCAGCTAAGACAGCTAAAGGCAAACTGTTTTTTGAATGGTTTCATTCACAAATTCAGTACATTAACAATCATCCAGCAAACCTATCAAATTAAGAAAATTATACACATGCATCACCATACATCTTTTGTAAAAATCAAGTATACATTAAATTATCTATATTTTAGGGCAGATAGATTTTTGTACTCCTTTCCACCCCACCACCCAGCTTACAGTCTAAACCACACATAGTATGGGGGGGTCAGTTCAAAGGGGAGATACTGAATAATATTAATACTGTACCACCTTTTGAAGACTCTGCAGATTTTGCAACAGCAATCATCTTTGTGGACGGAGTTTGGTCATGACAAACTTGATGCAAGAAGTTTATGGATTTTCCTATTAAAAGGACCTGAACAAAACAGGATTTAAAAAAAAAAACTTTGTGTAAAAAAAACCAAAAACAACCAAACAAAGAAGCCATCCACAACCACCAGGACAACAAGATATTTTGTCATCTTTCAGCACTCTTAGTTGCACAATCCCAACCACAGCAATCCAGAACAGCAATGCTAATACGAACATGTTTTAAACACATTTTAAAACTTCTTTTCCCTCTACTTGAGATCTCCTCCAAGTTTAACAGTTAAAGAATGGAAAGGAAAAACAGTCCTATAGCCTTCCTCAGCAAACAATTTGAAAATTCTTGAGAAGATTACTTTTTGTTAAATTTGGCCTCTATTTTCTCAACAGATATCTAAGAAGCAGCACAGGGCAAACAAATCATCAGAAGATGGACTTTCAGATTCATACCTTTTTTGATTGCTCCATTGTAATAAAAGATGGGATCATTGACTTCCTCAAAGTGTATTTGTCATGCCACAACCGATCAGTTTTAACTGTAGGATCTGAAGCTACAAAAAACTGAAGATTGAAATAAATATTTAAAGCAAAATATTAATGTAAACTCTAACCTATAGTTTCACCTATTTATTCCTCCTATTGTAACAGATGCAGAGGGGGAAAAAAAACCCACAAGAAAAGCAAAAGCCCCCAAAAATTTTGCAATTGAATGGTGATCAAATGTTACAGTATCTCAACTCCAGACAAGAAAATCCCCTCATTTGTAAAAAACTACAACTACTTTATTAGTTTTGTTGAAGTGAAGTTTGGATGGATTATGTCCTCGTCTTGTCAAACAATATACTTATTTTCTGGACACGAACTTTTTTCACTGCCTCCAAATACCATTTCCCCCAAGAATGGTCAATTGTCTTTGTTCAAAATTGTCTATTATATGAAAATTACAGTTTTCAGTACAACACATCCAACAATAATTTTCAATATTAAGAACACTCTTCCAGTGCACATGCAGAGGTTAAAGCTAACAAACGACATAAAATACAAAAAGACAAAACCTCATATCTGGGGAGTATCTGGGGGGAAAGAAAGACTCTAATTTATACTTCTAAAAACAGATTCATATACATTTTACACAGTTCTGACCTTAAACACCAGCTGTCCCTGTCACTCACTTAAATTTTGACCGAAACAAGAACATTTCAAGAAAACAGACAGCATATTTGACTCTCAAGTAAAATTACTCAGATTTGTCTCAGAAGTGCTCAACTAATTTAAAAAAATGATTCTTTGGCTTCTTGTAACAAAAAAAAAAAGAAAAAAAAAAGAAAAAAGCTAATAATCAGACTGTACTGATTTGAGATAGGAAAGGGTTGAGAGAATTTAGAAAAGCATAAAAAATATTTCCAAGAAGAAAAAGGACAATTACTGGAACTTGATGTTACAGAAGTCACAACAAATAACTTTGCAGAGTTTCAGTTCTGGAACTATAAACCTCTTCTACCCAGTTTGAGAAACTGAACTTATTTATCGAGGATAAGAGTATGCACTCAGAGAAAAACAGTCTGAGCTTCATTCCAAATACAAGGCTTGCATTCTGAACAGTTACAAAGAACTCTGCATACATTACTGTTGTTACAGAAAGCAAGAAAAGACATAGAGGAATTATTTTGTCTTCAGAAACAAGGACCTACTGTCAGTACGCCATTCTGACTCTACTAACCAGACCCAGCATATGATTAGTTGAAGTCAACACATTGCAACCTGCAGATAACAAATCCATAAAGAATTCATGAAGAGAGTGGTATTTCAGGTTGTTATTGGATGTATTGGTTACTCATGTTATACATTTTCATCACACTCTAGTTTTCAAACTCTCCTCTAATCTTCCCACAGATTATCACACCACAATGCAAAGAGGTGAAGTAGTTACTGCAGCATATACATTACCTCATGGTATGTATCCTCCAGCTCTCCATCATAAATCCAGCGATAGAGGAAGTTCAGTACAGGATGGGATACTAGGCCAAGAATGTGCTGAACCAGAGATCTCATGTAGGGATCTCCTGTTTTAGTATAGGCATGAACTGCTGAAGCTAGTTCACCGCCTTTTCTCCCTGTAAGAAGAAAGGAAGAGGAACAGAAACATTTGAAGGAAAACCTTATGCACCCATTCAAATTTAGCAGCCACTGATTTTAGCTACCCCTGTGTCACACTGAGCTTGCTCAACAGCAATTCTAAAATATAGCAAAAGCAGATTTTTTTTTTTTATTGCTAACAAGGAATTCCTAGGTTTTAAGGCATGAATTATTAATATCACTAAAGCATTAAGCAGAGTTCTCTGTCTACTTTATGGCAGCTTAGAGGAATGCAAAATGCATCAGATCACACACACAAGTTGATGTCATGCTTCCAGAGAAGCATTAAAGGAGCCTTAGAATGTTTTTCTTCTCTCCTGTATTTGACACTCAGATATTCTGCATGCATACATGGACACAAACACAGTTTTCATGTTTCTTGGTTATAATTGCCCTCATAGGCCCATTAGGGAATATCTCCTGTCTTCCTGCAATTGTAAAGTAAGAGGCTGTCAAAAAAAAAGAAAGTTAAAAAATAGATTGAATACTTGATTTTGCTGCTATGCTCCACAGCTTACCACTTCCGTGTGGCAGAGGCCATGCAACTCAAAATTTTCATGAATGTCTTAAAAGTAAAGCCCATTAAAAAAAAAAATGCTACCGATTCTAATAATTAAGGTAAAACAAGCAGTGTAGGCTTTTTTTGGCTAAGATGCTCTTTCCAAAGGGCTACAGTCTCAGAAATCTGAAGTGCCTTCAGGGAGAAGTATCAATTACTGGTCAGCTTAGTCAGCTACCAGCCACAGTTCTGCTAAACTCCAACGTGGTTCTGCCCAGCAATTTCTTGTGGATTGCCAACAAAATCATGATATTTGCAGATTTGCAAAACTTTGTTGTTTCACATGAGTCTGAAGACAAGTTACTAATGACTCCTCTATGCCATCAAATATAGAGAAATTGCATAATACTCATATATAGTGAAGAAACTCAGTCAAGCATTTCATAACATATTAGTAGAGCTTTTTCGGTGTACCATTCTCTGAAAAATGATTAAGTAACTGAAAATAGCATAAAAAGTGCATGCCTAAAATTGAAATTTTTGAGCATATCCTAGTTTCAAAAAATAAGAAGTCTGAATGTATCAACACAGCACTATAATTTGTCATGCTTTGTTTAAACTAAAAGAGGGAGAATCTGAACTACCTACTTGAAATTTTCTAAAAAAAAAAGTCCAAAAAACCAGTAATATTATTGATACCCACCTCTAGCATGCATAACTACTCAAAGTTATATAACATCCCCAGAAATATTAAATTAATGTTAAACAGACCTTGACAGTGATCAACAAGTGCTGCAAGAGTCTTTAACCTTATTTTGGGGTCGTACGTCCACACCAGAAGACGGCGAAGTGTTAAACTGCTCTCAAGTCCCAAATTCACGCCCTGATCATCTTCCAGTTGTAACTGATCAAGTTAGGAACAGAAAAACATGTCAAAGAACAAAACTGAGGCAGAACTCAGGTTTCATAATCTGTTCTGAAGTCAGATTTTTACTAATACACTTGAAATACCCAGTGTTATGTATTCGCTCATCAATTCACTGGGCCAAAACCTGAGAGTCAGTCTTTAGTGGAAACAGAGACTTTGAGCAAAGGTGAAAGAACAGAGACAAGCATAAGCACAATGAGGTAGACAAAGCACAAAGACCAAGAAAGTTAAAGACAGCAAGGTAATAGTCAGGAAAAGAAAGAAGAGCAAAGGAAGAGAGAATAGATCCTGAAAGACAGCCTCAACAAAGAGTAAAGAGAAGAAAAACATCTAAAGGACAGGCAGGCTGTGGGAGGTAAACTTTTTGTTACTGCACATGCAGCTTCTTTTAGTTCCACATGTAACAAATGCCATTCAATGTCTTTCTCCAGAAGCCATCAGAACTTGTTAGCCCTATAGTGAGATTAAGGAATTACTACGATGAAAGAAAAACACCAAACTTTAAAAGCTACAACAAGAAAACTCTATCATAATGTGACTACCAACACCATGGAAAATAAAAGCCAAGTATTTGCATCCAAGGTACAAATGCAAATCTTGTACAAGTACAGATGGAATAAGCAGGACAAGAACACAACCTAAGAATACAGAAGCAAGTTCCTGGAGCAGTTCAAGGAGACAATCTCTTAGAAAATATGCTGTTTCTGATACATGACAAAGAACCCACTCTTTGCTTTGCCATCTAGCACCTTTTCTTAGCCAAATGCAACATCCCGGGTAAATTTAAGACTAGTATCATCCACATTAAGTTCAGCCTTAGAGCCAGTTAAATTCATTTGCTTCCGAATTCTTCTGGGTCCATGCCTGGGATTTTTCTCTGGTGTTTTTGGAAATCAGCAATGACAAGAGAGATACATGAGCCACCCTTTGACTTTAGGGAAGACATGGTACATCTTCATCATGGAACTGCGTTTTTAAATGGCCTGACAATGGGAAAATAACCTGCAAGAAAAAGACCAGAGACGCTTATGGAATAGTAGACAGTACGCTCAGGATTACTTATTCAAGGGCAAGAAACATGCTCAGGAGAAGCTCTGAAGACATAATAAAATGTTATAAAGAGAGTATAGAACCCTTTGCAAGATTCTTGTTGCTCTATGCCTGTACTGCTCTCTGGAACTGCAGTTTACAACTCCTAAGCTGGCAGCCTGTACAATCTCCTGAATCAAAAAATGTCACATACACTCAATTTCAAGCCAATTTCCTACATGTTTTCAAGAAGGTAAGTAGTACAGGATATTTGTCCATTCTGCAGTGTGACCTTCAAGCCCTTCCACTTTTCAAGTCACAAAAGAATCTCTCTCCTCCACTGCTGGATCTCCTTCCTTTCTTTAATGTCTTTGGAAAGGAATGTTGCCAGAAGTTTCTGAAAATCCAAACATAACATGACTCTGAGAACCTTTTCAGTTAGGTGCTGAGGGACCTAGATTCCCCAGAAACTCTGGTCTGCTGCTGCAGCAAAGCATTGCTGACACTGCATTGACTGTTCCCTATGAAAATGCATTTAATTAACATGCTCAATGCACTCATGAAGTCTAACAGTGAAGAGGAATCTGCCAAAGAGCATGAAGAGTAACAATAAGAACAGCAGTAAGACTGGGAAAAATGTGTCCAACTACTGAATGATGGTTCATCAGGGGTGACACAAAAATGGAAAATGCTGAGGTACTTAATGCCTTTTTTGCCTTAGTAGTTCAGTAAGATTTGCAGCTGGGGATACAGATGTTGAGATACAAAGAGAGAAGTCTGGAACAAGGAAGACTGAGTTCAGAAGGATCAGGCTAGGGTACACCAAACAAATGGGATATGCTTAAGTCTATGGGACTTGATGGGATGCACCAAGTGTTGAAGAAAGGAGCTGGTCAATGTCACTGCAAGACTACTCTCCATTATTTTTGTAACACGGCAATTAAAGGACGTTTCTGATGACGCTGAGAAGGCAAATGTCATGCCTCTCCTCAGGAAGAAACCATAAAACTACACACCAGTGAGACTCACTTCATTCCTTGGGATATCAACTAACTGAAAAATGAAGCTTATGCAGGACAAAAAGCTTTCTCAGGAAAAAAAAGCTCATGGAAAGGAAATAGGAACATTTGTGGTGATGGAGTCCATCTTCCCAAGCAAGTGTTAAGTGTCTTGAGGCCCTGCTTGCCAGGAGCAGCTGGACATCTGCCTGCTGAAGGAAGGAAGTGAATGAATTCCCTACTTGGCTTTGCTTGCACGCACAGCTTTTGCTTCCCCTTCTAAACTCACTAACTTGATTGACTTGTCTTTTTGTTTTCCTTCTATTTTCTCCCCGTTCCTCAAGACACAGGGGGGAGCAAGAGGCTGGGTGGGTGCCTGGCTGCTGCCCAGGGTCAACCCCCCACAAAGGCAAATGCAGTTGGAAAATAAGTAACCCCAGAACTTTTGTCTTTTCCTTACAGACTTTCCCTCCCACCCTACTCATCTCTTCTTTTGAAAGGTTTGGTGGGGCAGGAAAGGTAGAAAAAACTGTATCTCAAAGTAGTTGACCATCTTCATGGTCAAGAAGTTTTAGAAGTCAGGAAAAAAAAAAATCAAAGCGTCAGCAAACCAAGAGAGAAAACACATTTTGGACAGAGCAAGAAGCAATTACAAAAGGAAAAACTGGATAATAAACAGGAAAAACAAGCAGAAAATATATATAACAAGCATTCCAAAAGTCAAGAATGTTCAAGAACTGTGAACTAAAAGGAACAGATGCTTTGAAAACATTAGCAATAGCCTATGACAAACTATAATGATTTTATTAAAGTTAGAATTTCAAAGGCAGTACGATTTAGCTTTGGGTCAATTCTCAGAATAAATTTTTCATCATTACAAGTAATGAACCCCTTGAAAGCACCTTTTAAAAAAGGCAACCAGAAGAATGTTTATTTCACTTATGTTTTAGAGACAACATCTAGATGCACATATCTACAAACATTTGTGGAAAAACTGCAAGATTATCAGCACTAAGTTGGTCTATATGTTACAGAAAAATAGTAAAACATTTAAACATCTGCAGAACAGATGTCTTTACTATCAGAAAACAAAGTGACAAGAAAAATGTACAAACTGCCCCACACGGGACAGAAGTTGGAAATGTTATTAGTAGCTGCTAAATCATGCACTGCTGGAAATATGCATTTTTTTTTTCCACTCAAGGATGTATGACATTGTTTGGGATTTGAATGATTCAGATATTATGTAAGGTGAAACTGACAAAAAGGATGCAAAACAGGGACTTAGAAACAAATTGTATTCTTTGCTTATGTAACATACCAAATACCAGTGAATTCTTAAGGGAAGAATATTCAAGGGCACATACATTTGAAGAACAAGAAATGTACAGAGAATTATGTTCACTGTCAACAGAAACTGCTGTACATCCTTTACATTCTACCAGAGCAGGTAGGTATTACCTTTTTAGGAGTTATTTAGATAACACAGAACAAAACAGTGAAGTTGAATACGTACCACTTAACTTACCTGAGAATGTAAAACAGACAGAAGTCGGTAGTATTCTTTAAGTTCCTGATGTAAGGCTGCACAAAAACTCTGTAAGAGAAAGAGAAGAAAAAAAAGGGGGGAAAAAAAGTAATCAGGGGGGATCTTTCTGATTTAATTCTATCACCACACTTCTCACACAATCAGAAATTTATTGAAGGGAATCTTTCTACAAGTTTCAGCACAAAAGCCAATTCTTAGAGAAATGGCCAAAGTATAAGTGCCTCCATAAGAGCTGCATGTACCTCTTCCAGGAATTTATACACATTAGCAAGTGACCTTGTTTCTTTCTACCTTAACTCCATCAAATATTAAACTATGAAAAGTGTAACTTCAAGAAGATATATCATCTCAGTAATGGCAATAATCATTAGCACAGGGATGTACAAATTATAACAAGACCCAGTTGAAGATTTTTAAAAATAATCATGTAAGATACAGTATGCAGTGAAGTAACAGAGTTTAAATTTCAGGAAGTCCTCTAACAACAGAACACAAAAGTTAGGCAACTATCATTGTATTTACAGTATAGACTATATGACATGAATAAGAAAACACAATGCTCAAAAAATGCTCCAAATAAGTGCTGCCAGATCAAGAACTATGAAAATTTGACCTTTTATCAATTCACAGTTATATATGATTCTTCACTTGACATGGAAGAAATGAACAACACAAAGTGTATCTTCAGAAATCTGTAAAATGTGCAGAAGTTAATTCAGGCTGGAACTAAAGCAAAAACTCTTCCTTGTAAAACAATTCTAAGCATAGAATTTAGGTTGTTTAAAAATCAAGACAAATTTTAAAAACAATTCTTGAAATAATACTTGTTTAGTGATAAATATTTTCCACAGTTTAGAATTGGGGGAGGTTCTGCTTTACTTTTGTAATAGTCTTAACCTAACATACAGACTAAAAGAAATGCCTACAACACATTTTTCAAAACAGAACTAAAAATATGGCTCATTAATTTAGGAACAACTGATAAAGACTTTAAAACCCCCCAAAAAATGCCCCAAGGTTTTTATTTGTTTGATTTCTTTGAGAATCCTCTCATGCACATACACAAATTCTTCAGAACTTTCTAACCAATTCTCAGCTAATGAATTTGATATCTATTTTGATGGATTTTTTTTAATGGGAAATTTCCCAGTATATTCCCTTCACGAGCTTTTAAAATTACAGTCAAAAGAATTTGGAAAAAGGAAAACTTCATAGAAAGAATCCAAGAACTTAAAATATTTATTCACTAGAGTATGTAAAAGGCAGAAATAATTTCTAGAAGCACAAAGAGAAAATAAATCATCTTTCCCGCTAAGCAGTTAAGAAGCCTAGGGAAAAAAAAAAAAGTCATTATTCTTGCAATTGTATCTTTTTTAAGTAAAGGAGGTTCCTTTCTTCAACTCAACATTGTAAATTACAAAGACATTTGACATTCATTTTATTCCAGAGGATACTGAAGGGCAAAAAGAAATCCCTTTATGTGTAACTCCACTTTTCATTTCTTCTCACTTGCTTCTCCCAGAAATTTTTGAAGCTATTAAAGTGGCAGTTGCCAAGATAGAGGGCAGAGCAGAGCCTCTAAGAAAACAATCAAAGGCACTGTTCTGCTCAAAAAGAAGAACAGTAATCACTCACTTTAATGATTTAGTAGCCTAAAGGATTTAGACTCTAACTGGTCACCAATTTTCCAGAGAAGCTTTACAAATTAAAATTTACATCCAGTACCAATTCCTGTATCACAAACCACAGACTTTTGCTTCCCAAACTGTTACAGAAAAACTGGACATTACCCTAGAATTCTGATTTGGTCTGCTGCAAAAGAGAATTGAGGAAGGAAACAGAATACTTGTTCAAGAGAAAAAAATTAAAATGCTCATTAACTCAACTGGATCTAAATGGGCAAAATGCCAAAGTACAAGCTAAAATATACTTAAATGCCAATTATTCTTTTTGTTTTATGAGGACAAAGTAACACTTAGATATTAATCAGCACAGGTAAGAAAATATGAAGTGTAATATATTGTTATGTCTCTACTTCTAATGTCAATACCTGATATTTTGTGTGGTAAAACCAGTCACCAGAATAATAATAAAAGAGGTGACAGACAGCTTATTCTACATCTGGTTTAAACAGGGGTTTACACAATCATCCTTTCAGGACATTAAGTGAAAGATGTTTGATATCACTGTGCACTGTTGTGCTAAATTCCTTAATGCACAGTATGCAGCACCTGAAATTCTCAGCTATAAAAGCTATGATGAGCATGAAGACATACTCTCTGTGCCCAGATACTGACAGCAAGAGCAGAATATAGCTTTTTATTTGTACATTTATGTCCTAGAAATATACAGAAGTGCTTGCCTCAAGTAAAATTAGCAGCATTAGAGCTATGCAGATTCAGGTAACTTAACTGCACAGCCTTCTGCACAGGATCTGAAACCTGCATACAGAAGCCAAGATACTGTACATTTAAATTCACTGAAGAATTAAAGTTCTCCCCTTTCTGTAAACTTGAAGATTAAAGCCAGAGACAGTAAAAATAATCACAAGTAGGAAGCTGCTAGATAAAGAATAAAACTTCACCCAGATATAATGGGGAGAGTCCAAAGAAAATGCATACACAGTAGCACTGCCATATAAAACATGGAAATCAGCATTGGATCAGTAGAAAAATAATTATTTATATGTAACTAGACGGGTTACTTAGAATAAGAGACAGAATGGAACAGAATAAAACATTAGAAAGTAGGAAGCACTACAGTGTCTCTACTGACCTCTTAAGAAAAATTAGATTGAAGGGAGAAGCACTTCAATTTCTTGGCAGATTAGGTAGGATGTTATGGCTAGAGGCAAGGATAACATTTCTGTCGACTCAGAAGGGATAATATCCAGTTTTACAGAGGGAGCAAGTGAGAGGAAACGGGAATGTCTTAGCAGTAAATGTGGTTTTGGGTATTACAGCAGCAGTGAAGTTACTGTAGACTATAAATCATGATGATGAAACCTATGAAAACAAAAATTAATATTCTTTTGATGCTGTATTCAAAAGAAAGGGCAGAAGATAATGGACTACTTGCATTTTATGTAATCTAGTGCAGTACTAACACAGGAACATCAATAATAGCTGACAAGAATGTCTCCTGCACAGGTCACTAATAACTGAATTGGTGATTAATTACCTCAGGGATGACATCATCCCATTTAGGAAATGTTTTTGTTTATGAACATGCATGAATAATTTTAAAATATTGGGGTTTTTTTTCAAAATGGATATTAAGAAAAGGAATTTATGAGAGTTTCCAGCTACAAATTACAGGGGCAAATCCTTATAACCAAAAAGGGCAAATGCCTTTGCCTTCTAACTATGACCCATTTCAATGCAGCACCCACAAAAGGAGTAAATCAAATGATGAATGATCCAAGCTCCAAAGTTTATGCATCATTCTAGCACTGCATTTTCTCAGTAGTTTCTTAGCAAACAAGATCAAACACAGTAGTTAGACTGTTTCATCTAGCTGACCCACCTGTCCCACCAATCCAAATGCACGATCCAAACTCCTCTGGTCTGTATATTTTCTTATTTTGTTATGTAGCCACCCCAACTCAGCAAGTCTGCTTGTAGTATCTCGGAGAGATTTCGACAAGCTCACCTATAAAATTAACAGAAACAAGTCTGAAATTAAGTCAAATCTGCCACGCCAATACTGGTTTCTTCACAAAGGTCACCCTTTCTGATAAAAAAGCCAGTTTCAGAAACAATTCACTTTACATTCTACAGTACAGATACTGCAGAAAAGCAACCACATAATTAGAATGATATTTATATATAATAAATTATTATATATTTATAATATATAACACACATGCATTGAAAAGGCAGCAGCAACAAACCACTGGCAACTTTGAGACCTTTCTTTTGGATTTCTTTTGGACAATTTTTAAGATTTCTTTTGGAAATCTTAATGTAACAGTATTCATACACTCTTTTTACATTAGGCAATTATGGCAATAACAAAATGGTCTTCAGAAAAAAGGAAGAAATCTGCATTTTTATGTTGCAATATCGGACTCCTTATCTTATCCTGACAATCAGCAAGATTGAAAATATGAGGGTTGTAGCAGAGGTGTTAATGACTGAAACTAATGAAAAAGCTTTGACAAAATAATTAGTAATTGCTACATGTGAAAGAAACCTTCAATAGAAAATAAATGACCCAATGCCTGACTAGGCATCAGGAACACAAACTTGTAGAACCCAGCTTCCAAGATCAAGTCCAGATTTTATAAGTTATTTAATTATATGTCCTTCTGAACTCTTTTAGTCTGTTTCTGGTTTTCTTCTAGTATCTCACCCACCTTGCAAGCCTGCCTTAGACCCAACACCCCATTTAGCTACCACTACTATTTTCATCTGAATCAGCACATTTCTTCCTCTAAATTATCAACAGATAAGACACTTCCTACTTGAGATTTTCTTCTTCCACATTTCGCCATATTACTCAAGAACACAATCATCAAGCATTCAAAATTTCATTGAATAAAAAACCCCAAACAATCTGACCAATAACGCAGACCACAAGATAGAGACTGACTTCTGCCCACTTCTGCAACTGGGCCTATCCCATCTCTACAGACAATTTTAACTTTGACAGCAAGCTGGAACAGTCAAAACCAAAGCAAGGAATTGTTCCAAGAAGTTAAGCTGCCAAAGAACCAGACATCAACCCCCTTCATTAAACCTTTTAGTTAACAGTACAGGCATTCTCCAAGACAACAATTAGTGTCAGAGTGTGTTATCCACACCAGTGTGGGCTTGAAACAGGCTGCAGCACTTGGTTGTAAGACCAGAGTTCAGTCCCTACCCCTCTTGTTTACCCACAGAGGTACAGCTTTAACTTCTTGAACAACTTCTGTAGGGTAAATTCCAGCCCAAACAAGCATAATTGGACACAGAAACCCTGCCCACAGCTAAAACCAAAGAGATGACAATAGAACTATTTAAAATTCTGCAAGTAGAGTACTTGGCAAACACTGAGCACAACACACATCCGCTGGAATTAAATGAGGAACAAGCAAAATTGGCTTGGTGTTATTGCATTTGTATGTCTTAGATCAACTCAGAAGCTGCTATCTTACACAGTGCTGAATGTCACCACTAGACCTAATATTATCACTAAGATTAGGAAACATTTCACCAAGAATAGCACCTTAGAAAGTGTGTTTCTTTCTGGAAAAAAAAAAACAAACAACAACCCAGACTGTTACGATGAGACTGTCATCTGAGGGAGAACTACATGCTTTGACTATTTTGCCTAATGTGCAGTCAATATAGCTAGAGGAGGTATGATCTTGGTCCTCCTTGCTTGTCAGAAATTCCAGCTATAGCTCTGGTGGGTCTGATAATGTCATCTTCACTGGGTCCAGTAGCTCAGACCAAGTACACGTAAGGAAGAATGGAAGATGACTGACTCCACAATAACTGAAGACAGAGCTCTCAGGCAAAGATTATTCAGCTGGTTTGTGGTCAGCAATTAAATTCCCTGAATTACAAGTTCCAATTCCAAGTTCTGACCTCAAACCAGCTGACTGGATATGAAAGCTACACAGAAAACCAAAGAAATCCATTGCCAATTTTGTAATCACTGACTAAGTTTCTTCACATTCCTCTAGAAAAATATATTATGCTACCCCTTCTTTTGCCATATATAATCTCATATATGAAATATAATTTCCTCAGTGAAGGTGCTGAGGAATTACAAACTTTGCATCATCTACAGGTAGATGTTTATAAGACTCTGTTAATAATAATTTAACAGGACTTCAGTTTTCCCATTTATCCCCCCATTAAGCAGACATAAATGTCATTGGAATTAAGGGTGAGCAGCTACAACATTTCAGTTTTTGCTACTATTATGAAGGAAGGAAATTAGCTCAGTATCAACATTAAGACCTGTCTACCGTGCTCATGGCACATGAAATAGCCCAAAAGTAATTTCCCCATCATTTAAGGACTATGTGATATTGTCATAGTAGAAAGTTTTTAATATAAGTAAAAATGGGAAGTGTTGTCTTTCCATCTGAACAAGAATATGAAAACCAATTAGAAGAAATTGAAATCTGAAGCTGTACTGTCTAAATACTGAGTGTGAATGTGAAGATGCTAAAGCAACCAGCACCATTTTTTATTCTTTGGTCAGCTGACCCAATCACACTCAGGGTTTTTCTGAATTGCAGATAGGCATAACATCTCATCACCTTAAAGCAAAGTCTCTCAGGCATCTCTCCTATTCTTTTGTCCCCTATTCAATGTCTTCATTCAAATTCACATCAGATCTTTCTTCAGTTCTACCACCAGTCCTTTCCTTCCTAGGTCATCTGCATCTGGTCACTTATAACTGTAATCAGGCCCATAACATCAAGTGGCTAGCATCCATTCCATATCTCAAGCTGTTAAATTTAATTTAATATGAATGCAGTAAAATGCCTGCATCTGCTTTATGTTAATTATTATACACTGAAGAGAAGAAATGTTGGCAGAAGTCCTCAAAGTCATAACTTACGAGTCCTTCTACTGGCTTAAGAGTTGGAATTCACATCTTGTGAAATACTACATTTTCTTTCTGGCACCTAATCTACCCAACAAATTTTCAACTACTAATGTTGAAACTACACTCTTGTACTAACAAAAGAACCCCCAAAAACAAAACCAGCACAAAACAAAACAGCTGGTAGAGGGAATATAGACTTATTGAAAAGTTAAAATATTATTACATGTTTCTTACAGCTATTTTTCCCCTATATACTTTTCTGTTCACATACGAAATACAAGTCACCATACAGTACCTTTCCCTCCACTTTATAGCAATTTTCAGAATTGCACATTTTGATGTTTTTTCCATCTATTCCCTGGAAGACATATAAAACATCTCTTACAAGATTTGCTTCTGTTATTTCAACAGAACCTAGAAAAGAAAAAAAAACCAAAAACAAGTATTTAGATTTGTTGAGACAATAAGTTTTGATTAGAACTTCGAAGAACTACTTAGATGCATAGCCAAAAAACCCCAAAACTATAAAAACTATAAAGCCTGTGCTTGTAACTGGTTAAGAAATATTTTAGGTCCTCTTAGTCTGACAGGACAGCCCAAGATTGCCTTTACCTGCCTCTAATGCTATCTGTGGTTCTCTCAGAACAGTCAGCTTGTATGGCACAGGGCATGTCCTATTTTAACTGACACATTGGCCTGTTCTTCAGCTTGGTTATCTCTTGTGATACAACACCAGTGCAAGTCCTGAGGCAAGCACCACAGTAACTTTATCTTTCTTTGAACAAACAGTTCAAGTTGTGAAACAGACTTATAAAATAACCTCTTCCACATTCACCTAGAAAAAGAACAGTTAATCCAGAAGGAAGAACTGCTTGTTTCATAATGGCTTTCAATTACATACACCACTGCTCAGTGAGAAGACTGATCAAATCAGACTGCATAACAGCCATGGAGCTACAAAATATTTAAGTGCAAAGTTTGCTTCTGGTTCTTACCTCTTGTCAGAAGTTAGATTGTATTAGAGATGCAAGATATTTACGAATTTAAAGGAAACATAAGATCAAAAAAGGCACTGAGTAGGCCACTGAAACTATCCCTACCTTTTCTGGGCAAACAGTCACCACTTGCTTTTGTCAATTCACTTACGATTTCACAAATTAATTAATTTTAACAACAACTATCCAGGAACTGAGATGCTACAACATGCTTCTCCCAATTTAGACAGGACTCTTACTCTTGTCAGTTTGCCTCCCCAACAATACACTTTCCCAGAAAAATAAACCAAGAAAAATTAAATTTTACTCTTATTCTAGCAAAAGCAGTCTTCACTTTTTAGATACCATTTAAAATTCAGTCTCCCCCCATAACAACAAGATGTGAACAGGCTGTCCCTCTTAGGAACATATAGTGAAATGGTAAAAGATTCAAGTGCACATTTCTTTAATTGATAAATAATACAACAACTATTAACATCAGCCATACAGTGTGCCTTTTTATACTCTGTGTGGGGATGTAACAGTAAGAAAACTTCAAAATAAAAGCAAGCAACTTTAGGAGAAAAAATTAATTACAGGAATTTAATATTCATAGAAATGTATCATCTTGACAATGGACTTCTTCATTCTGAATGCGGTCCTACTTCTATTTCTACACCAGCAAGTGACTACATTTATAAGACAACTGTCAGTCCTTATACCCATCCCACACAGGAACCAAAGTCACAGCTGATGGCTGACTCAACAGAAGAAGTACTGCTTTTTATAGCAATCAGTATAATAAATTAAGAGGCAGTGCTACATTTTATGTTTTTCTATTTCTTTTTCGTATGCTTCTTTCTACTCCTTTTTCTACTTTTTCTTTTTCCTATTCTTGTATATATTAAATCTACTACATATATAAAACACATTTACATTATACAGATACACACACACACACATCTTCTTGCATACGACAGTCTTGTTAATTAGGTTCTAAATGCCAAATAATGTCCTCAGATACACCAGTACCACTCTGATCTTTAAGCCACTGCCTTGTACACTGCTATTCAAAGATGCAGAACCTGGCAGACAAGCTATATTTTAGTGCCTTAATATCCACACTTATTTGTATGGAAGTTAAAAACAAACCAAAACACCACAAACAAAAGCCTGCATCTCTTATCTTCCTTTGTCAGAGAATAATGGTGCTATGGGATGACAACACCTGCTATCAGCTCACTTATTCAGAACTTACTTACTTTTACAGTATGAGTTGCCACAGAGATCACCTGTTAAACAATTCCTTCTTAGCTGCACTTGTGTAAATTCAGAATAGGTCGTCTAGACATCAGCTTCAAGTTTACAGGCACTTAACCATGGACATATTAGGAATTTAGGAAGAAATTCCTTACTGTGAGGGCTGATGAAGCACTGGAACAGGCTGCCCAGAGAAGTTGTGGATGTCTCATCCCTGAAGTGTTCAAGGACAGGCTGGATGGCTCTCTGAGCAACCTGGTCTAGTGGAAGGTGTCCCTGTCCACAGCAGGAGAGTTGGAAGAGGATGATCTTTAAGGTACCTTCCAACTCAAACCATTCTGTGATTTCATGAGTCTATATTTTTTTATTTTATTGACAATATTTTATGCTACTTGTTCTAAATATAACCACTGTAAACAGTATGCTAATCTAAAGAAGAAACAGGTTTAAGAGTTCTATATTCCAGTTCACATTTCCAAGTTCTGAAAGACACAGAACCACAAGCAGATGAGTATTCCAACAAGTTCTGTTTACTGAGCTCTCTTTCTGACTCTAGAAACAGCAGCATCTTCTGATCATCAAAAGAATGATCATTGCTCACATGTCACTATCACTTAACTATGACAAACACTGGAATGAACTCAGTCTTCTAAGAGGACCAGATCACAATCCAACTAACCAGTGCAGAAAGAAATTAACAACCAGCCAAAGAAACTGTGGTCAAATACCCTAGTCTTACATATTTGCATCTATCCTTCTATTAAGCACATTCTAGAAAAAAACTCTTGAAAAAATCAACATGCTACGATCCCAAAATAATTTAAAAGATAATGGAGGATATAGATAAGAACCATAAAAACATTCTCTTTAACGAATACATCTTTGCTCACCACTCGTATCCCCTTCTCGCCTCGACCTCGGCACACCACGAGAGACAGCATTTGAAAAGCCTTTTGAGGTAGTGCTTTGTAAGGAAGGCTGGTTTGCAGTTAAAGTCCATGCAAGACGTGAACCTAGCTGCTGACGGAGGCAATCTCCAACACCTGGAGCTTGATAGGATTGTCTAAAAGGATAAAAAGAAGAAACACCTTTAGAAACTTTCATTCTATATGCATTAAATGGTGTGGGATGATGCAAATTTTGAAAGATGCCCCTAGTTTGGAGTAGTGGTGGTTTAATAAAGGAATCTTAGAAAAGGGTAGAGAACACAAAAGCAATTTATTTTTTCTTTGTAGTGTAAGCCTACACTTTCAAAAAAGCCCCCTGTAGAAAAGGGAATTGTAAGTTTGACATACATGATTTCATATCAAAGATGAACTTTGATGAAACGTGCAACTATACTGAAATAGGTTAAAAGTGAAGGTACTATAAAAATAATAAACATAGTCATAGTAGAAAAACCTAACATTTAAGTTTTGTTATTAGCTGAAGTGTAGTTATATGTCAAAGAACTACAGGAAAATAGAGAAGAGGACAAAGTTCACTTTCCAGCTACTCTAGTCTCCCAGATAGTTTGTATCAAGTGCCTGAAGATGTAATCAAGGAGGGACTATCCCGGCAAGTTCCAATTTCACTTCCTTTTAAAATTGTAATTGTTTCCACAAACAAAGTCTTTCTTAACTGTGAAAAAATGTCACATTGGCCAAGCTCCAGTTGTCCAGGACCTCCCTGGTTAGCCAGGGCTGATTAAATGATGGACAGCACCTTGGTGAGCCATCCAGTCCCACACATTTGTGAGCATCTAAGAGGGTCAGCAGGTCAGTAATTTCTCCCTCCTAGATTACAGTGGGTCCACTCTGCTCCCTGTCCACATCTGCCAGCTCAGGAGGCCACCTATCTTGAGAACAGCCAGTCTCAGTGCTGAAGACTGAGCTCTGCCGAGTTCAGCATTAGTAAGGCCTCAGAGTACAACACTGAATTTTGGCTGTTCAGAAGAATGTAACTCTAGAAAAAAGAAAAACAGGTACAAAGAGAAGTTCAGGAGGAATGAAACTCACAGAAAGATTTAATTTGGGTTGTTCAGCTCAGACTACAGGACTAAAGAGCACAGTGAAATTGCAATAAAATGGAACAGTATGAGCAGGTCAGAACAAGAATATGCCAGAAAGAGGGTAGGTTCTGCTGATATTTTTAAGCAAGCAGATATAAGAAATAACCTCACTGAGATATCTTTCTATATTGTATCAGTATTATACAATGATTAAGGCTAGAAATGACCTCTGGAGACCACCTCCTACAAGCCTTCTGATCAAAGCAGATCAACTACAGAAGCTATCTGGTACATTGCTCAAGTAATATTTTTAACATTTTCAAGCATGGAGACTACACAACCTCTCTGGGCAACCCATTTTAGTGTTTCACAATAAGCCCCCACCCTCAAACATACATCCCCATCTCAATGCAAAAAGGTTTGGGTTTTTTCCCTTTTGATTAACTGTGATTCACAACTCACATATTTTGCCAGTAACCACTTGCTCTTTCCCTGACCCAAAACAGTCCAGCTCAGCCTTCCTATGCCCCTTGTCATACCATTACATGGGTAAGATCCCAAGAGTTTTCTTCTCCAGGCTGAACAACTCCAGGTCTCACTCAGCTTCCCCTCACATGTCAGATGCTTCAACCCCTTAAATGGTTTTGGGCTTTATCTCCAGGCTCTTCCTTCCAGCCTGCCTGGATCTTTTCTTTGTACTATAAATGGACCCGGCATTTCAGATGTGTCCTCATCAGTACTGAGCAGTAAGAAGTTTTATTTGCCTCACCCTCCTGGTGATGTCTCTCATAACACAATCCAGGAGCCTCTTAGCCTTCTTCACCACACAGTTCACATTCATTTTCAACTTGGTGCCTACCAGGAATCCCAGGACATTTTCTGCAAAGCTGCTTTGCAATCAGTCAGCACCCAGTATGGACTGGCACATGGAGTTATTCTCTCCCAGGTACAGGACTTTGAACTTCAGCAGACTCCTGTGAGTCTGTTCCTGGACCCCACTGAGCTCCCTCTGAGAGACAGGTTGATGACCTCCTTTAACAACCACTCCTCCCAGCTTTGTATCATCTGCAAAACCACCAAAGATTCACTCTGTGCCATCAGGTGGGACGAAGGATGCAGATTCTGGTCATACCATTAAGGACTAGGTTCCAACTGGATTTTGTGCCACTGATGATAATCCTTTTGAGTCTAGCAGGTTCAGTTCACCTCACAGTCATCTTACCTTGTCCATATTTTATTAAGTCTGCCAATAAGGCTGTCACAGGTAGACAGCATTAAAAGTCTTAGTACGGTTGAAATAAGCAACCATACTGCTTTCCCCTTGTTCACCAAGTCAGTCATCTCATCATAGAAGGCTGTAAGATTGGTCAGGCATGCCTTTCTGAACTCTGAGCTGACTGCTCCTAGTCCCCCCCTTCTTGTCCATCTGGACATGCTTTCCCAACAACAACAAAGACTTTCCCAAGGGTGTCAGTGTCCTGTGCTGACTTTACCAGCACAAAGGCAAAGCAAGCACCAAGCACCCCAACTTTTTCTACATCTGCCACCTAAGTCCATGCCCCTTGAACAGGGGCCCATGTTTTCTCTAGCCTTCCTTTACTGCTTACTCAGTTGCAGAAATATCTTCTGTTTCCCTTCATGCACCTTGACAGATTAAGCTCTAGGTCAGTTTAGGATTTCATTGCAGTCACTCTGCCCCCGATGCTCCTTTGCACCTGGCCCTCCTTTCATCTTTTGTACACTTTTTTATATCTGAGTTTTGTCAGAAACAACTTGTTTCTCCATGCAGGCCTCCTGCCACTTTTAATTCCTCCTTGCCCATTTCTTTCTTAAGCTTGCAGGAGGTGATCCTTGAATACCAACCAGCTCTCTAGTCCAGCAGTTGAACTAGACAATCATTGTAGCTCCCTTCAAACAGCAATATCCTATTCTGCTCTGTTTTCTTCTTAATCTATTCTGTTCTCTCCTTAATCCTTCTTTCCTCCAGGATATCCTCTCAGGGGATCTTTCCAAGAAGATCCCAGAAGAGACCCAAGTCTCCTACCCTGAAGTTCAGGGATGAAATACTGCTTTTTACCATGCTTCCACTTCCAGAATGCTGAACTACATCACCTTATCACTACTGCAGTATTTGTAAAGCCTATTAATAACAATAAAATCCAGTTCTGTCAGCACTAATTCCATAATATGAATTTAATAACTCATGTCAAATACACTCTACTAAAAAGTATGTCTTCAACTAAAAAAAAAAGCTTTGATCCTTTCTGAAAATGCATCTTGTGATCTTGTGTTTGTTTCACAGTTCTTGGGGGCGGAAAGGAAAATTAGGAGACAAGAAGATAGTGATTAAAAACGGACACATTTGGACAACCATTTATGACTTCATATGGTCATATGCCAGCACCTGATATTCTGAACTGTTGAGCTTAGGAACTCAGTTTCTCTGCATCTGAAGTGGAATTTCCAATGGCATATAAAAGCAGAGAGTGAAGGAAAGAAAAAGGCAAGTCTTCTCCAAACCTATCAGTAAGGTGAAATTTACCCTGGAATGAGTGACTGTGGAGTTGGAGTTGGCCCATTTAGGGCATACAGGCTGATGCTGCTGATCCCACTGCTGCCCATGCTGCAGGAACTCTGGGCAGACTGAGCACTGCGGTCTTGGTAATTCAATGGAAGGGTCTGAGGCCTGGCATAGTAATAAGGGGTTGAGTGAGCATCCCGTGGCAATGCTTGAGCAAAAAGCGTAGCATAACTTGACACCTGAAAAGAAAAGGATTTGAAAAGGGAAGAGTAAGAAAAAAAAAAAAAAAAGATATGTAGGAATTGCTTTAAGTCACATCTTCAGTTAATAGGAGTGTAATATCAACAAGAAATATTTGAAGACCACGTTTATCCAAAGAAAAATTTGCTGATGCAATTATTGTGACAAAAAAGTGCCTTTCAGTGAGCAACAGAATTTTAGCAATAGAACTTCTTTTTGCCTGCAAATCATCATTGGCAATAGCTGCAAAAAGCACTTTGGTGCCAGCAGTGCTGCAACTACATTTTGCTTTCCCTACTCCATTTAAAACTCACTATCACATGAGCAGACAACACACCACCAAGCAGAAAGTAAACATAAAAACCACCCATCTAATACACTCACAACTTCAGTTGCACATGTTGGACAGCTCGTATTTTTACATTTATGTAGTGTAAGAAAACGACACCAAATATTACAGATACTTAACAAGTGTTTTCTTCCCTTCAGCCTCACACACATATCATGAAAACAACCTTGAGGTACTGGTCAAGTCTGGATAATGATTCTTGAAGAAATCTAAAATAAGTGACACACATTTCCTACTTCTCAGAACCAACAAAGTCTCCTCACCTACCTTGTTAGACTGTTTACGTGGATCTTCACTAAGGCTGAGCAGGAGGTAGAGTATTGACCATTTGTTTTTCAAAATGCCCTTCAAAGAAAGATGAAGACAAACATAACTAAGTTCAATTCTTGATACGATTCTTTTTAATTATCCAACATCCTAATACATACACATATAAATAAACTTTCCAGATAAATAAGACTAACTCAGAGCCATGTTTTTGAATAAACTGGGAATGTGCAGTGCAGCCTCTGTATTGCTAATTTTATGAATTTTTTCCACTGTGGTCAAAGCATGAATTCTCACCTGCTCTGAGATCAGCAAGCAGGCTCAATTTAAAATTCATAGCTACTAAGAATGTGGTTTATACAGAGTTGAACTGTTACCAGCATTCCCACACATTCTCACCACTTCAAACATCTCAGATGCAGCCATTAATTTAACCTAAATGTGAAAAAGTTCCTTGCTTAAAACTTCACCAAAAGTTTTCCTATCTTTTCTCCTTTCTCCCCTCCACCCTCCTTTACAGGGAGGCCTCGAAAGTGAGGAGTTTGATTTCTGTTACTTTAAATGCCATTTAAGGAAGCTATCAAAATTTTAATAACTTAAGACAAAGACACTGTAAATATGAAACTTGAGGAATACACAATATAGTCTTTAGCAAACAGACACACAGACTTCTAGAATAACAGTCTGCAGCTTCAGATCTCAGAAGAAAGCTGTCCAACTTCAGCTAAAGCCCAAGCTACAAACAGAATACTTTAAAATGAAAGCAAGCACTAAAATTATTTATTTTAAATATGCATGTTCCTAGATATGCTATTCCATAGTTCTGTGACACTAACACTTGCACCTGAATTTACCAGGGACACAGAACCTTATGATAGACATTAAGCTGAGTCAAAAAAACTTATACAAATTTCCTCACAATATTGAACAGCCTATGATCTGCAATACTGAGCAATGTTGACTATAAAGCAAACTTAAGTGATATCAAGATTCAACACAGACTCCTTCTGTTATGAAGCAACATAATTTACCAAAGCTCTACATTTTTATATAAAAGGAGACATTCTATATTATCTTCTGCTTCTATCTCAAGAACACAATTCTATTATCTTCTGCTTCTATCTCAAGAACAAGCAAAAAGCAGAAATACTGCATCTGCTGTAACTAATACAGCAACTGATAGACAAGTGGTGAAGAAGGAGCAGCAACTGTATCTTCTGCTGGCCAGGTTAGAATAAATCCAAGTGCTCCAAGAAGCATGGTTTGCTCAGCTGGCAGGCTGTCATAAAAATAAGCACTGACCTCCTTTCTTGTTTGGAGTAATGGATGAAACAAAGTTAAAACAGATTCACACATGCTTTTTTTCCCTTCCAACTGCTTTCAAGAGAATTGTTGGAAGGAGAGCTTCATTGATTCAGAAAACATATATCTCTTCAGGCCCTTCCCTATGCTCACAGGAAAAAGAAATTATTGTACACCATTAGTAATAAACCTAACAGCAGATGGAATAATAATTGGTTGTGTGAATTTTAAAGAAGCCATTATACTATTTCACATACACAAGATGCTAGCAGAGGATAAAAAAAAAAGGTAGGTTAGAAGAACCTTAAATGTTTGAGGAGGCAGTAAAATACCAGGAGATAGCTTGCATTACATTCAGAAGAATAAGCAAACATATAACACAGGCAAGGTATTTTGTTCCAAAGATTAGTCATCATGTTTTGCATCACTATGCTTGCCAAATGGCAATGCAGTACATAAGCTACAGAAACATCTTACACAAAGTCTGTAATAAGAGTTGTCTGCAAACCAGTGCTGTGCTGTACAAACCATTGCAATTAATACACAAACCCACAGGATACCGAAACCAGGACAACGTTACTCAGTAACGAGCTCCAAACACTAACAAAGTAAAGGGTAAGTCAAGTATGGAAGATGGGAGGAGGAAAACCAAGTTCTGACTAGTCATACTCCCCACAGAATACCTTTTTTATAATCTTAATCTTAGCATTATCATGTTACACTCAGGTTTTCCACACACTAACATCTTTAGTCAGAATATTGGCATGCAGTGCTCTTTGATTAACACTGGTGTTAGAGCCATCCAAGTCAGCAAACCCTTAACCTTCAACTAATTAAAAGACTTGGAGCACTTAAAAATGAGAATATTAGATTAGCAAAATCAATACACTGCAACACACTTCTGTAAAATAAGTGATGAGAAAATTAATCACTTTCACACATAAAATGATCCCTTTATTTTTATAGAGTTCCTTTCTTCATATGAAGTACCTCTTCATATAACTTGAATCAAATACTAAAAATATAGCTAGGGTTGAGAGGCACCTCTAGAAGTTGTCTGGTCCAAAGCCCCTGTTTAAAGCTGGGTCACCTACAGCAGGTTGCCCATGACTGTGTCCAGTCAGGTTTTGACTTGCCTCTAAGGATGAAGACTCCACAACTTTCCTAGGCAAGCTGTTTGAATATTTACCCATCCTCCCAGAAAAAATATTGTTCATGACCTGAACACTCTCTAAAACAACTCCAATATCAGAAAGATGCTTATGAGTGCTTTCAGTTTCTTTACACATTTATTAAACTACCTGTGAACCGAGTTTTCTGTAGAGTTCTGAAAACAAAGCAGCATCTGCTTCCCTTCTTTGCCGCACAACTATTAAAAAAAAAAAAGTAGATTAAAAATTTGAAAAAGTGTAACAGTCATGACTTAACATATACTTGTGGTAAATTGTAAGATGCAACCAAGAAAGCTTCACAGTGCTGGACTTTTTCACTGTATTTACTTAAACAATGCTTTCATCTTATCTGTATACCAGCCCTGAGAATTCTTGCAATGCAAGTAATACAATACAAGTACCTGCTTTTCTTAACTCAATCAAAATATACTTTTTTTGTCCTGGTAAAGTCTAATCTGCCATTCAGTAGATTTAGGGACCGAAGGCACTGAAGATACAACTGAAAGCAGATAATCATTAAAGAATGTTATAAAAACTACATCTAATTGCTCCAAAACTCAAGTGTAATTGTTTCTATTTTAGGCAACAAAATCAAGGATGCCATTTCCTGCAAGTCAGGCAGAACTCCAGGGTCACACAACTTTCACGTATTACAAAAATAATAGTGTCAAATCAATGCCAGTTACAGAACTACCTTCTCAGAGGAGACACATCTTCCAACTAAGATTTCTTAAAAAGCTATGTTGCATCAGAAAGAGCCATGTTAAAAGAAAACCAAGGCAATAAAGACATCTGAACAAACTTCAGTGATAATAAAAATAAAATAGCTATTAAATGTTAGAAATGTTAATTAGCATAAAATGTCACCGGTAAGTACACTTTGCCAACTAAGTCATTACTTGTGTGGTATCTCCAAAATAAATGTAAAGTTGGAAGGACATATCCAGGTGAAGTTGGGGAGGAGGATGAGGGAGACAGTCCTCTTCAGAAAACTAGCAACAGGCCCAATGAAAACATGCTGTGTTGTCTACAAAGTAGCCCAATATGGCAGAAAGTATATATTGTAGATTTCAGTGTTTTGGAGTTGTAGCTAGAGGAATTCTAATGAGCTTATTTGTCTGTCAGCAAGTCACGGAAGCTCTGCATTAGCAAAAAATACACACAGTTACAAACACTGATGTCAGTTATCCTAATTCAATCTCTAAACATTAAAAGCTCAAATATGAAGCTTTAATTTCATTAGCACAATTCAAGTAATTGTTTCTGGACATGCTACCATGCAGCAGAATCTGCTGAAAGCAGTGTTTGGCTTTTAAAGAAGAATTCATCACATCTCCTTTGGATACACACAGTGCAACACGTGACTCAGAGCAGCAGAGACCACAATGGAATGGAAATGCAACATCCCTTACAAAGTCATCATCTGATTTTGTGTTTAAGAGGGTGGTTGCAGAAAACTTGTACAGAAACTGAAGGCAAGTCAGGTAAGTCACAAACCATTCCATCAATTCCCAGGATACCCATTCAGCAAGTCTCACACAGGTGATTATGAAGTTAATTGTGCCAATGTGCAATATTCCTGAAGTGCACATCTCAAAAATATCAGTCTTTTAGTCTTCTAAGAGGAACTATGAATTCATAATTTCCAAGTACTATTAAGGTGAATGGAGTGCAGTATTAATTGCTCTTTGTCTTCACAGTGGCTAAGATACAAAGCAGCAAGGAAAGTTTAAGCTGAGTATCCAGAAAATTCTGAGCTGTGAATACAAATAGCCACTCAGGAATATTTACTAGGAAATTAATGGCATTTACATCATGAGATTTTCAGGAATAAAGCATTAATAATATATTAGATAACTATCTGTGAGGCAGAGTTGTCCCCTTTTCAGAGAAATAACCTGATTAACTTCAAAAAGAATTTCATGTTTCTACGACAGAAACAAGATGCACTTACGTTCTTTCTTGATTTTCTCTGCTACAAGAAACTCATCACGCTCAACAGTGGGAGCAAAATTGCTTCCAATAACTCTCACTGCATACTGAAACTGTTGGGCTGCATCAGCTGAAATAAAAAGAAAACACTGTCAGTTAAGTAGAATGCTACAGTTCTATTAAAACTAATTTTTTAAGAAGTGAGACATGAGATTATATTGCTGTCTGAAAGCAGCAAAAATATACCTGGCTTAGATCTGATAACATTGTGCTGCAATTCTTAGGCACACTTCTAACCAGAGGGCAGTAAAGTCCAGTTTATCATGGTATTAATGTGGTATTTCAGACATACTCACCTGTACACACTACACAAATAACTGCATCAAAATTTGTAAATAAGCCCTTCCTATTCTGAGCTGAAAGAGACACTTAGGTCTATGCAGTTACTGGAGTGCATTTGCACACTTAACTGGCTCTGCCCCTCCCCAGGGACAGAAATGCTGTGGGACGTGGCACAGTCACACAACTCAGCTGCTCACACACCACAGCAGTACACTCATGTTCACCACCTACCCATGGATCTTCATTCAGATATCCACAACAGTGCTTTTACCAGTCTGCATCTTGATTTTAGGTTTGGTTTTGCTTAGAACAGTTGGAATGGTTTCACCCATTGGTCCAAGGCCAGCTCAGAGATAGCAGCCTCACATCCCAATGCATAATGTGACACAGAGGTCACAAATCAGTGACCTCCTCCTACTGCTTCTTCCTAATGCAACAATTCCGGTTTTAACCTTGTTGTTAAACAGCACTGTTTTAGTGCAAGTATCTTGCTTTCTGAGAAAACTAACAGTCTGGTAACACCAAGAAAGGGCCAGGTCAGTATTAATGCTTCTACAGTATAGTCATATTCCCATTTACCAACCTGAAAATCAAACAGTAAGCATACAGACATGTCAGGTACCCTTATAAAAGGTCAGACAGATCTTTATTCCTTATCTAGAAACAACTGTAATAACACAAATTACAATAACACATAAGAAAATATCCAAGTGTGCTTGCCGCACTTGGATCTTTTCACTTTGAGAAAGAAACCCATCTAAGCAATTCTGCATATTGTCTGTTCTGTACATAACAATTATGTGTGCTAATGCATCACATCCTTGTGTGTTTTATTTAGCCAGTTGAGCAGTCAGCTCTCAGGGAAAACTGCCAAGTAATGCAGTAAAGGTTCAGCCAAGGATGCTGGTCAGGACAAATACGTACAAAAGGAACAGAAAAATGAAATTATGTAAAGGACCACTAGAAGAAGACATATTTTAAGCATTTATCATCTCTTAACTAATTAACTAATATTTGCAATTGGAAAAGAAATCACCTTGGAGATAGTAGGAGTCAAATATTGATTAAATGCATTAAAATATTCAAAAACTTATGGAAAGAAGTTTGAAATTTGAAAACCACAATGTGCTAGATTGTGTTTAAATGCTCTACATTCTTCTTGAATGTCCATTTTATACTGCCTTGTACATGATACTATATGTCATCTACTGGTCCAACTCCACCAGAATATAATCGTAGAACAGCGAGCATTAACCAATTCACACAAAGAAATGCCTCACACAATCAGGCAAACAGTGTGTTCACACAAAATCATTAACATTTAACAGCATTTGACAATACTGGCCTACAGAAGGAGCAAGGGTATTGTTCTGTTGTCAGAGAAGAAAATGCCACTATTACTCAAGATCACAAATCGCTATGACAAATGTCTCCTCTACTGTCAGACTAAGCAACCTTTCAACTGCAATAAGGTTTTGAAAACACAAATATAAAAGTTACATAGTACAGCTACTGATGAACTAGGTGTGAAGAGTTAAGTAGGCGGAAGCATTTCTGTGTAATTCTTAAGTTGAATGCATGTCATAACAGAGCTCAAGATTTAAAAAAAGTATTCTGCATGGCAAATTAAAGTCAAATACTGACACTAAGTTATCCCAAACAGCATATGTTCCATTTATTCCTCAACAGGAATATAATTCCTCAACAGCAGATAGGAAAGGGGCAAGCTTTTCCTCCAATGGGCAAGTTTTAAGAAAAATCTATTACCTCCTGTAACAACTTTCTATTTCAACACCAACCATAGCAAGACTAGTTAAAGCACTGAAACTTAATATAGCCTTTTCCATACTGCCCTAACAAGGCATCTGAAAAAGATCTCTTGTTGAAAGACTACAATTGCATCCAACAAATGCTGCTTTTTAAACCTGTTGCACTACTGAAAACATGGAAAATTATCTGTTCTTTATACATTGCTGATTTGCACCAGCAATTCAACAGCTCTGTTGCAAGACTGGTTTTCTATTTTATTTAATTCATATTTTCATGTTTTACTCATATCAAGTCCAGCTTCCTTTTTACAAGCAAAATTCCCTGCTGTGGGTGTTTCTTCAGCAGATTATTTCTCATGAATTCATAAAATAACTTCAGTACCTAAAGTGATTAAACATAACTAAATAGAGATATGTGTCAGTACAGTAAAAATTCACACAGCTTATAACTAACAGGCACATCTAATTGCTTCCCTCCTCGAAGAATCATCATTATGACAGCAGACATACTTAAAATATACAGCCATCTATCAATTTGAACATCCTTCATCAGAAAATGATTACAGCATGACTCTGTTACATAACAGCAAGCTCAATATATCTGATGCAGCTGTCTGAAGGCTAAAGGGGTAAAACAACACTGATCATTACTCGATTTCCAGAGGTCTGATCAGAGCAGAGAATGCAGACAGACAGCCACCTCTCCTCTGACTAGATCCCCTAAGTAATACACACACAATTAATGACACTGATAAGCAGCCACACAGCTGAGCAGAGAACTGTCACTTGTGAATCACAAGAAAAAAAATGAAAATTTAAAAACTGTCTCCTTTGAACAAAGCAACCCTTCAATCCTTCAAAGATCTATACTCCACACAGCCATTCAAACTTTCCTACACAATGCAGTATTAGAACTGAACTACTTCAAAAGCCAGGTAACAGCACTTTAAAACGGAAGAAAATAAAAGTGTAGCCCATGGAACAAAATACATAGAAGCAATGCATAGAAAGACTCTGGTTGTAAAGAAAGCAAGGAGAAATAGGACTAAAGATAAAATTTAAAGGAAAAGTTCACAAGACAAAGAGATAATTAGCCACTTATTACTTGCAAGAAGGCAGTACTTCAGAGGATGTGCTGAAATTCAGCAAGAATAGTTCTATAAAGAAGCTTCTAGCATTACCTATAATTTTAGGGAAGTGAATTGAAATTCACTTTATACTCTTACATATTTATTTAAATAAGATTGGTTATTGGTCAATTAAGTTTCCAAAAGCCGGCAGGGGGAAATCCTGAAAAACCAAAGTAGTAATTGAAACTGTTTTTCCAAATCATTGTGAGAAAACTGTTTCCTGAAAAGAAGACACTTGTTATATAAATACATCTATAAACAATTTCTAAACTACAGGACCATGCTAAAGAAAGAAACTGGTTTAGCTAAACTTTCTTTCTTAAAAGACTTCAAAGATTAGCAAACTCTCCAGTCAGCTGTCCATCATCCCAGACAACCATTTTCCTTAAACACAAATACAAAATTATTGCAAAACAATTACACTCTAAACTGCACTCAGTGCTGTAGGAATGGTGCTGACCAGGGAAAAATTATTGCTGCAAACTACTTCAGATACAGATGCTGCCAAAAACACATATTGAAGAAAAAAAACCCCAAACAACAAACTTCTTTCCTATAACAAAGTGTTTGTTGCAAAATTAAGCTGGGAAGAAAAGCTGTAAAACTTTTCACCTTCTCACATATACCATGAGTACATATGACGTTTGTCAAGACAGCAGTGCTGCTGTATCTCCTGTTTTACTCATATCAGATGCTCTACATTACTATGAAGTATTACCTGGGGGAAAAGGCAACTGCATTAACATGGCATATAATGATAAAAACCAGAAGGCCAAACGCCATTAGCACTATTATTTTGCTCTTGAGGAGAATCTACATGCATTGTGAGCAAAATTGGTTGTTTCTGTAGAAAACACTGGGTATGAAATGTGCAATTCTAGGCCCAGCCTGGTTATGACATGCAAGGTGCTGCACTGGGTTGAGGCAATCCCAGACAACTGCAGACTGCCAGAACCCAGTGAGAGCAGCCCTGCAGAGAAGGACTTGGGAGTTGTCATGGATGAAAAGCTGGACATGAGGCAGCAATGTGTGCTTGCAGCCCAGAAGGCCTGATACACACCTTGGACTGCATCAAAAGAAAGGTGGCCAGGAGTTCAAGGGAGGTGATTCTCTCCTTTACTGTGGCCTCATGAGACCCCACCTGCAGTGCTGCATCCAGCTCTGGGGTGCCCAGCACAAAAAGCCTTGGACCTGTTAAGAGCAGGTCCACTGGAGGCCACAAAGATGGTCAAAGGGCTGGAGCACCTCTCCTGTGAAGCCAGACTGAGATTGCTGGCACTGTTCAGCCTGGAGAAGAGAAAGCTCTGTGCAGAGACCTTATTGTGGCCTTCCAGTACTTAAAAAGAGGGAGAGCAACTTCTCACATAGGCAGATAGTAATAGAAAAGGAAGAGAAACGATTTTAAAATAAAAAAGGAGACATTTATACACCATGCTAGGTAGAAATTCTTTACAGTGAGGATGGTGAGACACTACAGCAGATTGCCAAGAGAAGCTGTCCTGTCCTGGAAGTGCTCAGGGCCATGTTGGATTGGTTTTGAGCAACCTGGCATAGTGGAAGGTGTCCCATCCCATGGCAGCAGGGTTAAAACTAGACGACCTTTAGGGTACCTTCAAGTGAAGTCTTTCTGTAACTCTACAAAACAGAATGAAGTATTCGTGAAAAAAATTGATTTTACATCAGCCTTTTGATATAGACAACTATCTTAAACTTCTCTTCTGCTGATGAAAGTTTTTAGTTGAAGCACTTTAAATTTATTGTTAATTAACTGTTTTTCTAGTCTCCAGACTCCTTTCCCACAAATGAAAATACATCAACATAAGCACAAAATAAAGCCCAAGCCATACACACTCCCATATCTTTCCTTACTTAGAAGTTGTCCACAAACTTTGATGCACAGCACAGGAAACATAACTATTCTTTAATTCTGTTAATATGGATGGCTCTTGTTGCATTGCTAGTAAACAGATTTATTTGAGTACTGTCCCACTGGACTATCAACAACTCTGTCATAATTTGCCTCTGTCACTTTCAGAACTTTCCCTCACTGTGAATTTTTGCCTCTTTTGTCAACTCCCATCTGCTCTGTTACTAGCATAGGTAAAACTCCCTCCATATCACCCTTTGAATTAACTCTATGCTTTTCCCCAGACATAAAATTTTAACATCTATTCCAATAATTCAGAGTTTAAAAAACCAAAATCAAACAGCAGTAACAAAACTGCCACTGACACTCTGGAGATTAAATTGAGGCCACAGTATGGACTTCAGGTAGCAAACTGCTCCCCAAACACTGAAATAGTGCTTTACTTTCTAGAGCATGCACACCTCCAATAGTACTGTGGTACACAAAAGTCTTCTTAGCTTTCAAATTCAAATAGATTTAGCTTGAATATTTACAGCAATACCATTTGTTTCCATTGGAGGCACTAAGAGTTCTTAGAGTTTTAAAGATTACCAGGAAGTTTGTGAAAGACAGCTAAGAACAAGAAGTTCTTTGTCAGAAGGACTAAAATCACTGTCCAGAGAGAGGCATGCAACCCTGTAAAACAGCTGGAGCATACAAACACAGGGGAGGAAAAGAAAATTATAGAAATTACTGCACAGGTAAGCAAGCTCCCTGCAAGACCAGGTGTACGTATAAAAGTGAGTGGAGAGCCTGGAAAAGCACAGAAGATAATACAAAGTCAGTGCAATAATTCTTAGACAATATGAGAACATGTGGAAGAGAGAGGTCAGCAGCAGCTCCACCTGCAGGGGCACAGACCCCAAACTAATCACAGTGGCTGACTGCAGACACACAGCACCACGCAAAGCTTTACACCCCTCCTGAGGACAGGCTAGAGCACAGCAACAAAAAGCTTTCAAACACTAGTTTTAGGGAAAGAAAAGTTTAGATAGATAATTTAAAAAAACCAAACAAACAACTAAGCAGTTCTTCCACATCACTCAGTAGACCTTGTAATGAATTTCTCAGTCTTTTGCAAAAAGTAAATCCCAGGAACTAGGCCTATGCAGCTGACTGGTTCTGGAAACAAAGCAAGCCCTCTATTTAGGGGATGATCCCAAAAGGGGAAAGAGAGAGAAGATGGCTCCACCACTGAGAGCCTGAAGTCACAGTCCATCAAACCACAAATTCACTTCAACATAAATCTTTAACTAGCAGAGAAGCTGGAAGCCTTCTAAGGCCATCACAGGCAGAAGCAAAAAAATTCCTTGATGGGTTTATGGAAGACTTCAGGTAGGGTATTGCACAATGAAGACTCAGAAGGAGAGTAATCCCACCTTAGCCTTAAGTGAAAAATTATCACACAGCCATTATATAAACAGATCTCCTCATCCAGATGTAGCTTCCTCACAAACATAACACACAAGTGCTGAGAAGGAAAAAATGGAGAACAAAAATTCTCAAGTAGAAACTCAGGGAATGCACAGGCAGGAACAACCATTAAATCAAACATAAATTCCTTTATTATTTACCAATTAAATTTCATTCAATTTCATCAATACCTTGTTCTTGACATTCACAGCAGGTTAACTACACAAATGGTTTAAGACGGATGTTTTCAGCTTCTTGAATTGTTATTAGAGATTTCTCTACTAAATTTAAAGATCTCTTAAGTGTCTGAGGTTTTTGGCCCTGAACTCTGTAGGAGTACTTGAACATCATAAATTACTTTCCGAAGCAGCCTAACATGACCATACACAAGGAGCAAAGAAGCTGCACACAGACCACTAACCACACGCTAATACCTTACTTCAAACTTATTCTCTGCTGAAAGGAACAAGAATTACAAGCCTGAAAAACAGTGAGATGCTAAACAGCTTGTCCAGTGGGTTCCTTACTGCCTTCAGATATGTGCATCTTCATCGATCAAAATTACCTCATTGTGTTTTATGTATTCCTTGGACAAAGATATCAAAGGGGTGGGGGAAAAAACCACCACACACAGGTTTCATCACTGATACTTTCACAGAATTTTTGATTTATCAGTCTCTATGCATTTGAAGTCCACAGCTGAGCTAATATAAGCACTACAGTTGACTGCTTCAAAGGAATCCTGTCTCAGAAGGCTGAGGTTTCAGTGCTAGCAACCCCCCTAACACAGGAATAAAGAGCAGGGTAAGAACAGGCTTCCCATCTGTCACATGCATTAAAACATGGGTGATAAATGTGGCAGACAACCCACTTTTTTTTTTTCAGCTGTCACTTCAAAGTCCTCAGATAATCCTCAAGTGCATAGACAGACTACAGGTTGCACAGAAACTTACTGTGATTTTGGCCAAAATTTCCACTTTCATTAGTCAAACATAGAAAGGTTTATAGTGACACTATCAGAATCCCAACAAACATAAACAGGCTCAACATTTAAAAAAAACCACCCAGTTCTCTTGCATGCTTTTGCACATACTGCTTGTAAATAAAGTTATTATTCCTGTCAGGAGATACAGAGAGGTAATGACACTATGACTTCAAAAAAAGCTAGATCCTAAGTTGCTAGAAGTGAGCCATCTCACCTCAACAGTTATACTTAGTTGATACTCAGAGGTTTCCATTTCCAATCTCATGCTCTGCTTAACTTTTTTAAGTACCACACACCTAGATAACACTAAGAAACAAGCTTAGATGAGTTTAGATTAGACTGCAAATCTACGAAAAAAGAGTCATGAAGAAAACAGGACTAGACATTATAGAAATAATGTTCTTGAAAAGGTATCCACTAAAGCAATATAAACTATTTTCCCATTTTTTAAAATTTGTTTTTGGAAATAGAACTAGTAACTAGCGCAATAATTTGAAAATTCTGGTAACAAATCTTTGAAATACTCTTAAACAAGAACATATATCAATTGTATCAGCAAAAAGTTTCCAAAGAATGTTAAAGACAAGTAAAAGCTTTAAAAAAAGAGCTAGAAGAGCACCTTAGAATTGAGGTCTGATTTAAAATACAGTTAAAACACTTGCTAAAAGAAACATGTGGTTACAGAAGAACACAAAAGGCATTAAACAGTTTAGAAACTACTGCAGACTTGGTGGAGATAGGAGAAGAGAAGAAATTTGCCACATCCTGATAAGATCTTACAACAGGAATTCCAGATACAGAAATACTATGGATTCTGGAAAAAAAATACTGCCTTGCAGAAGACTTAAACAGGCAATGGAAAAGGAAAATATTTTGAAAAACAAAATACAGCAATCAACAGCTGTTGATCATAGAATAACACAGGCTGAAAAAGAGTTACATGGAGTGTTTTCTGTGAAGGAAAACTCAAAAGTTCAGTGAAGACAAAGATTCCCATTTCCTACCAACTTTACCAAGGCTCTCAGATGAATCACAGAATCACAAAGTGGTTTGGGCTGGATGGGACCTTCAAGGACCATCTAGTCCAGCTCTCCTGACATGGGCAGGGACGTCTTGCACTTGATCAGGTTGCTCAAAGCCCCATTCAATCTGGTCTTGAACAATTCCAGAGATGGGATTCACAGCTCCTCTGGGCAACTTGTTCCTGTGCCTCACAACCCCAAATGTAAAAACTTTCTTCTCTGTGTCCAATCTAAACATACCCTATAATTGTTTAAAGCCATTACCCCTTGTTTTGTCACTTTAGGCCTTGGTAAAACATGTCTTTCTTACAAGCCCTAAGGACCGAAAGGCCACAGTGAGATCTCTGAGCAGAGCCTCCTCCAGGCTCAACAACCCCAACTCTCTCAGACCTGCTTTGGAGGAGAGGTGCTCCATTCCTCTCACCATTTCCATGGCCCTCCTCTGGACCTGCTCTAATACATCCACATCCTTTCAGAACTGGGGGCCCCAGAGCTGAATACAGTACTGCAGATGGGGTCTCACAAAAGCAAAGCAGTGAGGGGAGAATCACTGCTCTCTACCCACTGTCCATGCTTCTTTTTAAGGAGCTCAGAATATGCTGATTTTCTGGGATGCACACTACTGCCTCATGTCCCATTTTTCATCCATTCCCCATGTCCTTCCCTGCAGGACTGCCCTCAATCCACTCATCCTCCACTCTCTATAGATACTGGGGATTGCCCTGACCCAGGTGCAGAACCTAGAGGTTCACATGGATGTGCTCCTCAAGCCTGTCATGGTCTCTCTGCATGGCACTCCCTTCCCTCAGCACATCACCTGCTCAGCTTGGTGTCATCTGCAAACCTTCCAAAGGCACTCTCAAGCCCACTGTCTACGTTATTAATAAAGATATTGATCATCATCAATCCCAATGCAGACCTCCGAGGGCCACCACTTGCTGCTGATCCTCATTTTGACATTGAGACAGCGACTACAACTCTTTGGATGTGGCCATGCTGCCAGTTTCAGTTTCTCTTTCACCAAGCAGTTCATCCATTAAACTGTTAGCTCTCCAACTGAGAGACAAAGATGGGGTGTGAGACCATGACATGCTGTCTGCAACAGATGGAAACAAAGTCTGAAAAACAGACAACATATATATCTGCACCTTGCTACACACTTTCTAGATCCCTAAAAGAGCAATAATTCACTTGCTATGTTCTAGAAATGTTTTACAACAGGTAATGCTCAAAAGTCTTAGTTATTATCCTGGAAATATCTAAAGGGACTTGTCAGAATAAAGGGGCATGGAGAGAGAAGAGAATAAGGGACTTGACAGCCATTACTAATAAGGGAGAAAATCGTCTCTCATACAAGAAAAAAGATGCAATAAAAGCTTCTGCATGAGTTTCTCTATTGAGCCACGCTGATAAACAGAGAACTTAAAAAGGAGACTCAGCAGATGCACGCCTTCCTTTCCACCCCTCCGAGTGCTTACTAAAAACAGTCTTCGCCTTGACTGCAAGGGAGAAACTTACGCAAACAGACAAGAGATTCATTCCTCTGCTGGAGGCTCACAGCAGCATCAAGACACCGAGGACCTGTAGCGGACCTGGCGCACGTCCATGGCCCCACTCGAGCAGGCACGGGCGGGAGACGGAGGTTCCTCAACCCGTACACGGAGCCCCCTTTCGCCCAAACACCCCGGCACCGGTGCCCCGCTCCCCGAAGAGGAGAGCGCCTTCACGGGCCGGGCAAACGCTCGGGGGAGCCTGAGGAGGAGGGCACGGAGCCGCCTCCCCCGCGGGGCTGTGCTCGCGGGGCTGTGCTCGCGGGGCTGTGCTCGCGGGGCTGTGCTCGCGGGGCTGTGCTCGCGGGGCTGTGCTCGCAGGGCCGCCGCCGTGCCCGGCCGGCCCCCCGGCTCTGCCCGCCTGTCACCCTGTCAGCCCGGGCCGCGGGGCCGCCGGCGCTCCCTGCCGAGGGGCCCGGCACCTCTGCAGCCCTGCCGGGGCAGCCCCGCGGGCTCCGAGCGCTGCCGCCGGGGGAATGGCGGGGGAACGCCGTTACCTTCGCTCTTGCCCAGGATGCGGCAGCACAGGCTCTGCAGCAGAACGTTGGGGGATTTTTGGTCCGGAGTCGCCATCGCCGCGCGGGAGGCAGGAGGGGGGCCGGGAGCGGGCGGCAGAGCCGGAGCACGGCGGAGGGAAGGAGGGGGGCGAGGACGCGCCGCCCGGTCGGCAGCGCAGGGAGCCGGCGGCACCTCCCGCTCCCGCCTACGGCGCCATTTTCACGGGACCCGCCGAAAGCCGCAGCCGCGGCCGCGCACCCACAATGCCCCGCGCGGCGGTTCCGGGGCAGGCGCCGCCCCGCGCGGGCGGGCCCGGGGCGGGAGCGCTGAGCGGGCCCGGGCGGCGAGCGGGACCGAGACTGGCCCGGGACCTGCTCTGCCATCCCCGGGCGGCGAGCGGGACCGAGACTGGCCCGGGACCTGCCCTGCCATCCTCGGGCGGCGAGCGGGACCGAGACTGGCCCGGGACCTGCCCTGCCATCCTCGGGCGGCGAGCGGGAGCGGCCCCGCCATCCCCGGGACCGGCCCTGCCATCCCCGGGACCTGTCCCGCCGTCCCCGGGCGGCGAGCGGGAGCGGCCCCGGCCACGGCGCCTCCCCGCGCTGGGAAGCGCCTCACAGCCAGCCCCGGAGTGTCTGAAGTGGCGTTCCACCGGCGCTCACGTTCACTGCAGCACAGCTCTTTACCCAGTGCAGGAGGTGGAGGCCTTCTCGGGCCGTCACGGGCAGGGGCGGAAAAGGCCTTGATGGAGTGCTAGCAGCGGGCTTCGGACGGAGGCTAGCAGAATGTGAGCACGGATGCCGAGTAATCCTCGTGCCAAAACTGCTTCTATCATCCAGTGTGCTAGAGGCCAATACACACACAGAGCTGAGGTATTTGATTTATTGAGTTCCGCACTGAAAGGGGTGCTGGGTGTCAGATTCACAAAGACAGCATCCCGACTATCAAAACTTTTTACTGTTTATGCATTTTAGTAAACAAAGGAATTAGTGTTTATTGGCTACAAGTTACATAGTTCTCTTCTTAAATAGTATTCTATCTTCTGTTAATGATTCCATTGCATCTCATCGTTATTAGTCCACATTCTCAGTCTTTCTCTTCTTTTGAGTCAGTGGCTGTGAGTCGGGTCACAATCTTCATCCTGCTGGAATTATGTTTTACCCAGTCTGATTTCAGCACGGTTGCTGAGTTTGCTTTATTATTTACTTCTTGATCTTGAAAGTTCTGCTAGATGTCCTTTTGACATCTAAATTCTGCATTCCTTGTGTCCACCATCAGTGGTATATCCTTCTTCCCAAGTTTTGTTAACCTCCCGCAGGTCTGAGGTCATTGAAACGTACAGAGCCCTAACCTTAGCAAAGCAATTCTTCCAACAACTAATTTGTCTTTCTACCACCTGGACATCACTTACAGCTTCTTAGTTGCTCTCTGTTTCACAGATTAAATCTCCTTTTCTTGTTGTTCTTTAGGCTTGAAAGTATACAAAGATCAAACATCAGAGAACACTTTCTTCAGAAATATTTACATATTCCACATTTTGCAACAATCCCACAATAGCCGTAAGTGCTACATACAGACATCCTCACGAACAAGTTCTGAAAAGCCAGGGAGAAGAAAAATTCTGAAGTACAAAATGAGGGAATATACAGGCAGGAACAACCATTAGATTGTTGAAACTCAATCATTTTTTTGTTACTTACCCATTAAATTTTGCCCAATTGCATCACAACCTTATATTTTACATTCAAAGCATGATAACTACACAAATGGTTTAAGATTTTCACCTTCTTGTTGGAAATTTTTACTAGAAATTTCCTGACTAAATTTGAAGATCTCACAGGTATCTAAGGCTTTTGGCCCCAAACTCCACAGCAGTAATGGAACACGGTGAGTTACTTATGGGCAGGTCAGGTGCACTTACTCCCCCCAGAGAAGAACAGGCTGGGGGGTGGCTGCACTTCTGTGATTGCTGCCTTGGGGATCAAGGCTCATTAGGGACTTTTCCACACAAAGTAATTACGATTCAGGGCAGGTCTGGAAGAATGTGTGAGGATGCTGCACGCAGGTGTCCATGTCCTGCTGTGCCATGCAGCTGGCTGTGCTCAGTCCCTGCGGAGGGCTGGGGCTCTGGCTGCTGGGCAGTGTGGGGACCAGGGACAGCACGCTCATGGCTGGTCTGTGCTGCTCCCTGGGACCTGCTCCTCAGGCTTGTCACCTCTAGCACAGACTCTGATGTTACCAGCTGAGTTCCATTCTTCAGTAAATTCATGCTGTGTCCAGCCCAAAATACATACTTAGGAAGTAGTTTTTACCCTTGTGCTGCTGGAGCCCTGCGTAATTTCGGTTTGGAAATGCTGCAGCAGCAGCAGCAGCCAGGTGGGCTTGGTGCACTGCTGGCTGTGAACAAATCCATTCCTGCTGTGCAACACGTGGCTTTCTGACAGCCCCTGTTGGCTTCATTGTCTCCACAGCCAAGTTTTGTGTGTATGCTTCCTACAGGCACGTACACATGGCCTTTCATTATGGGAACATTACTGATGTAAACATTACTGGTAGGAACAAATCACAGTGGCAAGCCGAGGACTGAAACACATTGAGGATACCTTCCTACAGGCACGTACACATGGCCTTTCATTATGGGAACATTACTGATGTAAACATCAGTTCATTGCTAGCATTACTGCTAGAAACAAATCACAGTGGCAAGCCAAGGACTGAAACACATTGAGGATTTATGGCAGTTCGTTGCTTGGAATATTCTAGTAGAAACCTTCATAGTCTAATCACTCACACTATAACTCTTCAGTTCTTGGTGATACATTCTTTAGATTTTTTTTGAGAAATAAAATAGGACCCAAAACTAATAAAGTTACCACAACTTTATCCCATGTAAATATGGGCTGTAAGCTTCATTTTCAATAATTCTGAAGTAAAGACTTCAAAGATGATGTGAGCTTTATTTTTTTTTTTTTTTGTACTGAACAGCAGAAGAATCTCTGTTCCATTTTTCTGCCCAAAGCACACACAGTTGTGCTACAAAGGGCTGGTGACTCACCACTGCTGCTAGTCACTTCAGATTTAGATTCCACCGTGGAAGGTGTTAATCTAGCAAGCAGCAAATATGGTTCTCACATGAGGCAAAAAAATAACTTTGGCAATTATATCTGGAAGTGGTGTTCCTTTATAAAACCTTAACATTCCATGGGGATCCAGTCACTCACAAATATCCTGTTACTGCTTTTAAGTGGATATTACTTTCTGGTCACACTAGTTCATTTTAACTGAGGCAATTGTGTCACTGGTCTGAAATCAGAACACATTAGAGAGCAGCATGATGAGAACATGCCATTGAAATGCACTCGGGCCTCCTACAAGCAGCAGTGCAAACATAAACCTAAGCTTTTCAACTTCAGCACAACCACATGCTGTGTTATGCTTCTGAAGTAGTGTGATAGCCAACCATTCTGTTACAGTACTGACAATGTATTCTCTCATTGCTAGTCTCTTTTTCCTAAGGAAATGAGGCTTAATGCAGTTATTCTGTATGTCAGTCCCTCCTCATAGCTCCTGGGTCTCATCATCAATTTTAAACAAATTCAGCATAGGGATAAAAGTTCTTAAGGATATTAGTAAAATGTAATGGAATTCAGCAGCTGAGACTACTAAGGCCTAAGTCAGTCCCCCCTTGAAAATAAAGGTAAGGGGAACTCCTACTGTGTTTGCCCTTAACAAAGCAGCTGATTGGTGTGTACACACCCTGGACACGTAGACACACATCCTACCTACAGTACCAGCTCTGCTTGCCCAGCCTGATGGATGGATGATTGAAGAGCTGAAGGTGGAAGGGACAGAGAACTCTGGAAATAATGGGGAAAGTAGTCAGAAAGAGACAAGAGGGATGGAAAATAGAGGGAAACTACATTTCATTAGTGTCACTCCTCACAGACCTCCTCGCTTTTTTGTAATGGAAAGAATGAATCCTAAAATCCTGTTTAGAAATGCTAATTCTGATAAAGCAGGTTGCTAGCACATGGTTTTACCAACTCCAGTACAAGTATGATTGCTTAAATCAGCTTAAAAAAATCTCATTACCAATGAGAAAGAAAAAATATCAACTATTTTCTTACTGTATAGCTATAAGCTTAGTTCACCTTGCTGCTTGGTCTCTCAGCATTGGACAATAAAAAAAAAGTTATTGCTGCTCAGATTTTTCACAGTACAGAAGATCCATCAGTTAGCAGAGTTAAATGTGTGCTTTTAAAATTATGACAGCGTCTTACAAGAAAATCAGCTCATCCTTAGAAGGTTAAAGGGACTTGTGTTTCAGATCTGCTTCTTAAAGATCATATTTCTGATAGTAAATAGCTTTAAAATGAAAGAACATGCAATGAGATCCAGCAGGAGGTGGAAGTTGAAGCTTGCCAAAGTAAGGCTAGAAACAAATGACAGTTTTAATTCAATAAGGATATTCACTCACTGGAGATAAATGTTTAAAAGCATGGCACTTTATTCATATCTGAAACATTTTAAATCACCCTTCTGGTACAGGCCTAGTGACCAGATATGAACTGACATGGGAGCTACTGAGTTGCATTTCCATTCTGCACAGATCAGTCTGCAGAGTATCATTGTCCCTTTTAATCTTAAATCATCTCAATCTAATCAATAGTACTAAGCAAAAAAAAAAAAAAATCTTATCCTTACAAAAAAACCCTAAGGTTTAATTGTGCTGGTTTTGTGAACTCTTCTTTGGTTATGCCTACAGGGCACAATACCTTAGACAGCTCTTGCTGTTCATGGGTCACACCAGAAGCAGTAGGGAATCATGCTTTATGCCTCTAGCATTTTGGTGTGCTGGACAGACTTTTTTATGTGTCATGTAGCCAATGTTAAGAATTACAGTGGCTGGAAATAGGGATGGATACTGTCTGTGCCTTAGTTAGCATATGGCAGCCCTGGAAGTACAGCAGCTGGGCCTCCTCTGGCTCCGGCACCATGTGGCTTCTGCCCCTAAGCATGTATTTTCCACATAGGCAATCTCATAATGGCCTAGAGCCCTGCTATGCTGAGGCTGCAGCATTAAAAGGGTATTAAACAGATACAATTTTTGAAAGGCCATATGTTTTAGGATGATGTTCTGTGACTCAAGGATGTCCCTGTGCTTAAGTGGGGCTCAGATGAAGAGAGCGTTTAATCCAGTTTAACCCTCCTGCTCATGTTAGTTCTGCATTGCAGCCTATTTGTTGTGACTTTCACAATATTACTACCGCCTCTCCATTTTCAAACTCTTCAGCTGTTCCCCTGTTAACTGAGGAGTCTGAAGTACATTCCATAATGCTATATACTTACAGAAAGTCTACTGAATTGGTATTAGTCTATCAAAAAAGAAACTTGTGTTTCCCAATGCTTAAAGAGAGGCCAGAAACTATTATTTAAGCTATATAAGAGCAAAACAAATGACATTTAATTTTTTTTCTTTGGGATTTTTATTCAATACTTACAATAAAGTAACAGTTTTAGATCACAGAATCACAGAATGGGTCAGGATGGAAGTGACCATAGCAGGTCATCTGCTCCAATCCCCCTGCTCCAGCAGGGTCATCCCAGAGCACTTGGCATGGGACTGTGTGCAGATAGTTCTTGAATATCTCCAGTGAGGGAGACTCCATGCTGTCTCTGAGCCACCTGCTCCAGTGCATGGTCACTGCACAGTAAGGAAGTTCTTCCTCATGTTCAGGTGCAGCTTCCTGTGCCTCAGTTTCTGCCCATTGCCTCTTGTCCCATTGCTTGGCACCCCTGAGCAGAGCAGAGCCTGGCTCCATCCTCTGACACCCTCCCTGCAGACACTGACAGACATTGACAAAGTCCCCTCCCAGCTGTCTCTTCTCAAGGCTGAACAGCCCCAGCTCCCTCAGCCTTTCCTCATATGAGAGATACTCCAGTCCTTAACCGTCTCTGACACCCTCCACTGGACCTGCTCCAGGAGCTCCATGTCTCTCTGGTTCTGAGGAGCCCAGAAGTGGATACAGCACTCCAGATGAGCCTCACTAGGGCTGAGCAGAGGGGCAGGATCCAAATGAATAACATTATCTAGATGAATAATACTACCTCTCCTATAAACTGGTAGTAGTACTGATGTTTTGCATCTTAGGACAGTCGTCTTTCTTCTGCAGGTGCCTTGGCTATCTGAGAAGTTTCATTTTTTTCCAGTACTTTTTCCAGAAGTTTCATTTTTTTAGTCATAAACAGAATTCCTTTCCAACTGGAAGATATACAAACAGATGCACATCGAAGCCCACTCAATATTAAATGCTATTGATTCCAAAGAGGTAGACACCTGTGGTATACATCTTTCTAAAGAACCTTGTAGCTGCAGCCAGCAAACAGATTCCAACAAGCTCAGCAAAACTACCTGACATTTTCTTAGTCCTGTGCTGTCATTATCACAGTCATGTGACATATATGGAGTTTCAGTAAAAAAATCATATCAAATAATCTTCTGCAGGCAAGTGATTCCATAAAAGTATTTTGCAAGAACACTTGTATCTTGTCAAAACTCCCTAAAATACTGTCAAAATATTTTTGAAAGTTAAAGCAACTTTATGTCAATTATTTAATTTTAAAAATCAGAGTAATAATTTTGGAAGGGAGCCTGGAATTAAGCCCTGTCATAAAACTGAGTTAATATTTCTATGTTTCATTTTGAACAGATCATCAGCTTTTCAATAGGAGTTTTGACCATATCTGGCTTCAGTATTTTAGAGCAAAGACTTTTGATCTTTATTAGCTCTAGAAAAAGGTGTGCGTGGGGAAACTATCAAAATAAGACACAGAAGAAAAAATTGGCATGTAGAAAACCAGTAAAAAAAGATGTGCTAATGTATTTTAAAGGAAATTATTTCTATAAATGTGATAATATCACTAGGCAAACATAACTCATTAAATACAGCATAATCAATAATAAGCTCTACAAAGCATTGTGATACTATGGAAGCACAAATGACAACATAATGGCATTTTCTGATTTTTTTTGATGGCTTTTTTTTGTTTGTTTTTCTCTTACTTCACTTTAAAGCAATTAAGTCAGATTTGGAGGTTTTACAGTATTATTTTATTTTAAGAACCTACTTTATTTACTGATTTCTCCTGGCACATCTTTCTCATTCCAGTAGCAGCTCTTCAAGCCTGTGTGAGGTGAAAGCCTCAAGGTCAAGGTTTGGGTTTTTCCTTACATCACAAGGAAGAAGAGAAAGTGACCAGTTGGCAAAGGAGGAACCAATTGGAGGAACCAACCACATGCTTTTGTTTTAAATGTCAAAAATATTAACGAACTGATAAGCAAATGTCATCTTGTGATTGTACATGAGCTAGCTGTATTTTGACAGTTTTCTGACAGTGTACTCTTTAAGGGGTCAGTCTGAAGATTTCAATCTGAAATGCTTTTTAGAGTGTTTATTGATTTTTCTGCTCTCTTTTCAGTGTTTGAAGAGTCTATCCTGATGCTCATTTTTTCATTTCCAATGAGCTAGTCGAGAAAATGATGTACTAGCTGTGTCCAGAGCTGTATTAAATATATAAATATAAACAGTTTTAAAAATAGAAGGAAACATTTTCATTTTCTTTCCTGCAGCACAGCAATTAGTCACTTTGTAACAATGTGTACCATTCTTCCAGGCAGAAATGACTGTCAAGGTAACAATATCCCCTGCAGAATACATCTTGAGCGTCATCTTCCTACAAATATTGGAAGAAAAATTGCTACGCACTTTAGTGAACTCTTTGTATTTATTATCCATCTCCTAAAATCTACTTCATACCTGCTGGAGCTTTTTCCATTACAGTTCTTGAAGATTACTGACTTCATTCACACTATTGAGAGGAGTCTATATATGAATATATATATTTTTAAGGAAAAACAAAGTTCGATAGAAAAGAATGGCCTTCTTAAGAAAATAAGAAAAATTCCTAGTGTTCCTGCTTGCCACATTTTAGCCTGCTGGTTATTATCCCCACACATCTACATTAGTGGATATGGCATTTTTTCTTTGTTTCTCGCATTAAACTATTGAATAATTTTTCTATGCCTAGTTAAAAAACTACCATATTGATTAGGTTAAGAGGTGCAATAAATAGGCTAACCAAGTGACTTTTAAGGCTTGAATTTATAAAGGCATTTAGGAATACATGCCCCTATTGCTGTTAAAGCATTGGTGAGTTTTAGGCTTGCAAATGTCTGTGAACCCAAGCCTACATTACGTGCTCCCAGATGCTCAGATTAGAGGAAGCTGTAGAATTTCCAAGTGCAGTTTATTACTACCAGTGTTGAGCTGCTAGCAGTTGAGGGAGAAAAGGAGCAGCACTGGAGCTGCAAAGATTTGCCAGTACTTAGGTTTGTGCTTTAGCAGGAGAACCACATTTGCTTCCTATGTGCAGGAGCATTTCATTGTCCTGAGGCAGGGTAGTTTTTTTTCTGTAGGTAACTTCTTATGTGTCACACTGTTCAAAGATTTCTTAAATATAAAATCTAGTGGGTTAGAAACTAATCTCAACACTTCCTCCCTCTTGAAGGTCTGTAGCAGTTAAAAGCATATTCTAGGAGAATCAGGCTCCCAGAGACAGAAATAAATACACACAAGCGATACAATCAGGTAGTAACTGGAGCCTTTGAGAATGGGGTTTGTTGACTCTATTTCTTGGGTTTCCTCTGTGTGATTAGATCAGCTCTAAACTGAGAGCCTGTGTAGCCATATCCTGTGTTTCCATTTATAATGTCAGATAACACCTTCCATCTCAGGATGTCTGTCCCTGCACACATATTTTTAGTATTCTCTGAAGCAGAAAAGAGTTATAGTCCCCATTTTACACAGAATAAAATATGGAAATGTAGACATGCAGAGGTGAAGCATTTTGCCCAAGGTTATAAGGAAATAATCTGCCCGGTTCAGGAATATAACACAGATATTCTCTTTTTCTTATACTTTAACTACGGAACTATTTTTCCTTCCTACTTAGAATGCTCTCAGTGTTTTAAATGCTGCAATTATCCTTTGACTGCTTCTATTTAAAGACAGGGATATATACTCAGCACTTCTCTTGAAGGCACAACATCAGCCTATATTTATTAACAGATTGTTCAGGTTTCTCCAACCTCCTGCAGAAAGAAGTCATTATTTTCTTTCTAGGGCCAATATGGAGTTAGAAGTCAGAAAACCCTCTTATCCTCAATATAAGAAAAAATAGTGAACACTATATTCCAGATAATTCAGAAAGAATACTTTTTCTCATGAAAATTAGAATTCACTGGGTTATGACTACAGTTATCACTATTACTTTATGAGGGAGAGAGTATAATAACAGTGGCATAATCTTTGTGTTAAAGTCTTCTAATAATCTTGTTTAGTAATGTCTTTTTTCCAAAATGAGCTGTTTGCAATCTGAAGAAATGAAATTTTCCTTCTGTTGTTTCTGATTTGTTGGAGAACTGCATGGTGAGCATTATTTTCCTGCTTTATAGGAACACTATGAGACAACTAAATATGTGATCAAATAAGCAAACAAAGCAGAGTCCCGTCCAGGAAACTGTGCAGGTTCATTTCATTTCCCAGTCACTTCCTCTGCTGGACAGAAACACAACATAAACCAGACAGAGTTGTTTATCAAACCATTAAGATGGAAAACATCACACTGAGTCATTCCAATACAGTCTGCTTCACTGAATAGAGAAAGAATTTCAACAACAAACCTTATACAAGTTAATACTTGAAAAATCAGTGTTAGGTGAAAATAATAGGTTTTCCTCAATGGTCTAATATAATGTGAGGCATCTAAATTCAGTTATGGGCGTGTTAGTATTATTGCCTAGTTAAATTTGCCTACTTTTATTTGCCTAAGGGAAAAGTAGTCATGTTTATTGTGAGAGGGCTTCACAATTTTTACTGTTTCCTTGGGGGTGCAGCGCTGCTCACAGGTGGGCCCCACACGTTGCCTACCTCTGCATAGAAAGAGGGGCATAAAGAGGAGGCTGTTGGATGCCCAAGGCTTGTTCAAGTCTGGGGTTGGGAAACTTGGAGGCTTATGCTTGTCAGAAGTGACTCTGGGTGTTGTATGTCAATGTAGTTCTAATTCCAGATGACAGACTCCACATATCTTCATGTAAAATTAATATAATAAGGGAACTATCTATGTTAATAAGTACCGGCTCAGCTAATACATTGTGTGCATCTGGTAATCATAAATTTTCTGTCATTTTAATCCCCTATTCCATTTTAAGGATAAATTACTTATTGTTTGCAAATGGGCAAAGTTGTCTAGAGAAATTTGACATGTTTAAAACTACAACTCTCAGCTGGAAATGATGGAAAGAGCAAATAATCAGCAAACTCTGGATTTCTGACAAAACCAAGTTGATCTTCTACAATGTAATTTAATTTTAAAAATGAGGTCATTTGGCTGAATGATAAGAACAAGTTATAGACTGTTGGGAGAGATGTCCCCCAGTGAGCTCTCCAGGTTATATTTCTATCCGTGTTAGCTTCAGAAGATGCTGCTGAACAACTGCAACCTGAGAACACAAGAGTACCACAGCAGAAATGAGACAAGTAAAACACAAATGCTGAGACATGACATTTAGTAAAACAAGTACCAGCGTCTGAATCTAATATTCTGCTACTATGAAAAGCATAACAACACTAAAACAAGTCAGAGCTCAAGTTTGATCTCAGAGAATCCTTTTCTCTGCTTGCCACGGCATCTTTTAGGCAAGCTGTGCTATAAACCTGCTTCTGCTGCTAGTCAGCACGGAACAGTAAAGTTGGTATTACTTTTGTAATTAGGAGAACGGCGTACAAGCAAGAAAGCAGTTTTATTTGCAATATCCAACTGAAGTTACCAGTTCGGAGGCCATTCTTTCGGATCTTCAGAAGCCTTACCGGCAGGAGCTCGGGGCGCTCGGTGAGGAGGAGGTTTGCAGCGCGGCGGTGCCCGCAGCCCGCGGCAGGTGTCACTGCAGGAGGCGCGGAACCCGCGGGCGCTGCTCGGCCCCGCTGCCGCAGCCCGGCCCCGCGGCCGCCCGCAGCAGCACCTGCAGGGATAGCTGCATGTCGGCAGAAACCAAGAGAAGAGCACCTACCCCCTAGCTAACAAAGGGCCTCTACGGCAGCCTTGTTTGAATGTAGACTGCAGCTCTCGCTTGGGAGAAGAGGGCTGCTCAGTTCTGCCTTGCTGTCCCAGGATGTATTCATTGTTCAACACATATTCCTGCTTTCTGCCTGCTGTCTGAGACTGGTGGTGTTTGTGCACGCTCTAGAGACAGTCCAGACTTGCCCAGAAACCAAACTAACTTCCCTATGCACACCCCAGGGCATGGGCTCTTCCCAAAGCTTTTCCACTTCTGCTCGGGCAAAAGCCACGGCAACAGTTCAGTTCTGCAGGTTCACACTTAATCATTTCAGCTGTTTAAAAAAACCGTGTGGTGCAGCACACAGATGCCTTTCTTTCCTTTCTAATATTGTTCATCTATGGGAGGAATACATGTCACCTCCTCATGGCTAAGTCCTGTTCTTTTCTCGCAGCCAGAGACAGAGCTGACTGAGGTCCAGGGAAAGTTCAGTGAGACTTGCTCCAAAGGCTGGAAAGGAGTAAATTGGAAGAGGGAAAGATCTTCCACCTGTATGGCTTGCTCAGGGTTCTGCATCACCCAGTCCCATCAGCCAAATCACTGCTTTTAAGACAAATGACAGATTTTGTGGTGATCACTTAGCAATACAACTCCACCTGGAGATAAGGGGTATACGATCATAATAAAGCAGGTCATTAGACAGATTTTGTGGTGATCACTTAGCAATACAACTGGAGATAAGGGGTATATGATCATAATAAAGCAGGTCATTCTACAAAGTGTGCTACTCTCAGTGTCTCTGTAAATGAGCACAGAGATCACATGAGGTACAGCTTCTAAGTTTCAAACCAGCTAATATCTAGTTTTTGTGCTGTTAGTGCCCTCCACACTATCATGTCCCAGAGAAACAGGAGGTGATGGTACCCCTCTTCACATTTTCTCATCCAAAACTTCCCCAGCCTTCTGAGCAAAATCTCCAACTTACAAATTATCAGATTGAATGCTTCATAAATTCACATGAGAATAGTAAGGTTTCTTGCAGCAGAGGAGTGTGGCTTGAGCTGTTCTGTCTCTGTGACTCTCACTCTTGGGGCACTAGCTTCCCACATTTCTCAGGGTTTGCCTTGACAGACTGCTGTTGGACCACACATGTGCTCTGCATGCCCTTGTGTTCTTCTCCCTGAAGGCATTAAATATGGAGCAGCTCCATCTGCCGCTCCATTCTTTTGCCATGCATACTCCAGAATAACAGGACTCTGTAGCAGAGGGGGAGTAGAACAGGTTGTGAAAAGAGAACAAACACAAAAATAATTGTAGAATTAAAATTTGTTCAGAATCCAACAAATCATCAGGGGTGTTTTGGCAGGTATATGAGATTTCAGCTCGGGATATCAATGCTGGTCAGGAGAGACAATAATATTTAGAATTTAAGTAGCAGGAGGATGTTCAGCTTCAGACACTGAAAATGGGATTGCAGAAGTCAGATCTAACTATAGAAAACACAGAACTGTACACCTACATCTCTTTTCTTAGATTCCTGATAAAATGACTTGCTGCTTAGACTGTGTTGATCCCTTGAGTCCATCAGCACATCATGTCCTAGTCCTTTGGGGAGCTGCAGGAGAGCTACAGATAATCAATTTTAGTTTTTTTTCTCCTAGATGAGCAAATTCCACAAGTGCATGAGAGGACATGACACTGTCAAGCATGCCAGAGGAACTAAGTCAAATCAAAAATGCACAATGTCACCCCTGGGAGAACAAGAGGAGGTAGCAGGACACCTGCTTTCACTGCTGTGGTGCACGAGAGCCTGAGGTTGAGGCAGTGACCTTCGGGACGCCCTGCAAGATTGAACTGCTTACCCAGCTCTTCTCTGCAGGTGTGAGGAAGGGTCGTGGGAGTTATTGCATATGTTTTGTTAAGTTGGTGATTTTTTGGTGTGTGTAGTTCACTCTTTGCTTTCAGATTATAAGTTTCATTTTGTCATTTATAGCATTTTTTCCCCTAAAGATAACAAACAGAAGTACATTTTATAACTTTTGGGCTATTATTCAAAAATTTCTTTCTGTCTCATGTCTTTTTGTACATACTTAGAAACATGAATAAACTTGTAGGAAAGTCTTGATAACATAGTGGCATGTAATTAGTAAAATCATAATTAAATTAATATATTTATATATTTACTAACAATAGAAGTGATTTTAAATAAAAAAATAGAGAATTGAGTTGTCTGCTATGACTACAGTAATCCATAAGTATTCAAAAGTGGCCATGAATTGCAGAAAAATCACAAAGCTTAATAAAAATAAAGACATTAATACAAGTAGTCTAACATAAAAATGCATTATTTGCTATACATTAAATTCTTCCTGTTTTTAAAGCATATCATCCAGTCAAGAAGCAAAGTACATAGTTTAGATGATTAGTTACATACACCAGAGAATGCACATCAAGATGGAGAGTAAAAGAATATTAATATACTAAATGCTCTTTGGTAGAGAAAACAAATCTTTGATATTACAGCAAACTGATCAGGAGCTTCCAGAGCTCATTACAAGTATGCACTAAACAACAGTTAGCTTCATTTACTGAACAATACAGAAAACTGACATTAATTTTGGATAGATATTTTTCACTTATTCACTTTCATTATTCACTCAACCAGATCATGCATTTTTGAAGGCACAAGCAGATTTAACTTGAACATTTCAAACAGAATTAAATGTAGATGTCACTTAAGGAGTCCTTAAAACATCTTACGTCAGTGTAACAGATCTATTTTAGGTACAGCTCTCAGCTAAATAAAGGAAACAAATTATTGACAAAGTTTACTTTGTAGTTCAAGTTCATTTTCTGTTTTGTTATCATCTGTGCATGATTGCTGCTTCTCTTTTCCAGAACAGTACTGTTCTATTCCAACATCTTTTGTGCTCTAAGATGCCAGTGTAGAGCTCAGTATTTGTTCCAGTAAACAGATTCCTCCAGCTCAATAACACTTCTCTTGGTTTGTTTGATGAGGCCGAGGTCAGGAAACAAAAGGATTTTGTTCTCTGGATACTGGATATTGCATTGCTGGAGTTGCTTTCAGCAGTCTATCATGTTCTCTTATTTCAAACTTAGATGAAATAAAAATACTCCCACTGCTGTTCACAGTCACGTTCTCCTCACTTATATTCTACAGCACTTTTCCCCATAAAGTATGTTCTTCCCCAATATAATTTTCCGGAAGTTCAGCTTGAGTTTAATAATATTTGAAACAGGATCTATCTGGCCTGTACCAGAAGGGGGGAACAAAGGTTGTGCACAACTCCAGACCTCATTTGGTTTTCAGTTTCTTCCTCCCTTTTGTCTTGTGACACACATTTCACAAAGGAATACAGTCACCTCAGACACCTTCTCCACCTGCAGCCCATGAAATTTTAAAGGCACTTTTCGGCTCTTTACTTCCCCTTATCATGGAAATATAAGCCCTCAGGGAAAAAAGTGGAACAGACATATAGGGGGAGAAGCTATTTAGCTGTCTTACTATAATCTGCCCACATCCAGTGGTGTCTGAACTCAGAGCTCCACAGTATGGGCACATCTTCCCATATAGCCCAGACCACACCATGCAGAGGCCCCAGTATGTACTTGTTATCTAACTCTTTGTGATGCCTGGTTTGCCAAGCCCTTTTTTTAAAAGTATATATCCAGAAGCAATTATTTTAATACCCTGAGTCTTTTCCAAAAGACTGCCTGTTAGTATAGATAAAACCACACTTTCATCACAGTGATGCACAAAATTAAATCTATAATAATTTTAAACAATATTTTAATGATATTTTCTATACTTAAAAAACATAGCTTTACAATATCTGAAAAAACCACAAAAACACAGTCAAAGGCAATACCACCAATCAAAGCATTCATACTTTAATTTGTTAAACATTTGACAATAATACATAGTACATAATACACAATGTAATACATAGTTTCTCTTCACAAACACAATCTTATTTTCCCATCATAGTTCCACAATGGATTACTTGCCTGCTGCAAGTAATAATTTATTATATTCTTATATCAGCTGATTGCAAGCAAACCCTTCCTTAAAATTCTTGACAGGAATTCTGTCCAAAGAAGCCTCTGTAGCAACGATGTCAGGTGTAGCTCTGTGCTGAGAGAACTGTGCAGAGAAGGCATTGCATGCACTGAGAAACAGCTGTGTGCACACCAGTTCTCAGAGGGGTGTGGGTGATCTGTCTCTGGACAGCACAGGAGTTATCCCAGGGAGCTTCCGCTGCAACCGCCCCCCTTTCCTCAGGCTGAGCACTGCTCACATCCCAAACTGTCAACAGAGCTGAGGACTCTGGAGGGCAAACTTCCTTTATATTCAACAAGCCTTCTACATATTTGGACAATCTGCTGTGTGTGTGGTTCTGCTGCAATGTTCTGTGGTTCATGATGTGGCCATGACAAAACAAATTTAAATTGATAGTTACAATAATCCATTACCATTTATTTTCAGAAATTTTAGCAAATGCATGTTTTTTGCATAGGCTGTTCATAACAAAACAGATTTGTAATCTTCTATTCCCCTGCAGGCAAAGAGTTTCTGGCTGAAAAACATCTCTGGCTTCCAACTGGAGAAACAGGCAGAAAAGAGAGGAACATTTGAATTCCCTTTTGTAAAATACTGCGTCCTTGTCTTAGTCTTGAGATCTGCAAGGTACTTGGGGAATATGTCCTTTTAGACATTCATCAGCTTCTCTATCACAAGATTTATGGTCTCTCTCCTTAATCTCTACAATTGAGGTATGTTAATCTTTTACATACATCAGTATATAAAAGTGTGGATTGATTAATAATTTAATTTTTCAGAAATCAAAAAGCACAACAACCTTTTGTCTTTCCCTTTCTTCTGACATGCATGCTAACCCATAGCATAAATGTGTTAGCATTCCACATCACTAGAAATGTACTTCTTCTCATGTGAATTTTCAGACTGTTGTGCTGAATAACATAGGTAAAACATTATTTTAAGGTCTGAAATTTTCATGTTCTGAACAGCCGTTGTATGCATGCAGGAGAAAAAGCAAAAAAAAAAAAAAAAAAAAAAAAAAAAAAAAAAAAAAAAACCACAAAAAAAACCCCCAAAAAAAAAACTTACCAGTAAAAATACATTGCAGGTAAAAGTTCAGGGAGGAATTATTTCTTCAGATTCTCCCTGTAAAAATAAGAATACATTTTTCTGAATATCTATTACTCTATTATTTTAACTATTTGTATATACTTGCTATGTTTCACTAATAGAATAGGAAAAGTAGACAAGAATATGGACAAATAATTAAAAGACCTTTAATTAGAGATCATGGACCAGTTTTGATGACTCAGACACAAGATGAGCAAGTTTATTTACTGCCAGGAAGAGCTTCTCATCTGATTCACATAATCAAGTGCCATCTTTATACAAAGTCCTTGGCCATTTTCCTGGGAATGTACAACTTCTGCCACAAAGACTCTAGCTACATACCACACAAACTGATTTTAACATTTTATGGCACTGGGACTCTACCTCATGCTGTTTCACAGTCTATATTTAATCCTGAACCAACTCCATGTGCTTCAGAATAGTTTTTATCCCTTATGCAAAGGATGGATATGGGACTTTTTGTTTGATTAAAATTCTGCTCTGACCTAGTCCTCCTGTGAAAGGAATACCTCTTAAGACAGACAAGTGTCCTGGAGTCCCCACTTGCATTCCTGTCCTTACAGATGTTTGTCTTCTGCAGCTTGGCCCTTGCTGCTCACTGACAGCCCTGATTAGGGGCTGGTACAACAATACCACAGTTGCTCCAAGGACAGGAGCTTGCAAAACTGATTGCTAATTATATGCTTGCATTTGCTGGGAATTCTTTAGAAAATAACCTTGGAGCAAGACATCCAGCATAGTGAAAACAGCAACACACAATGTCAAGCACATATAAATATATTTCTGGGATTCCTACAAACTACTTAGCTGGTAAACTATAGTCATGGTCTTTTCTTTTCAGAGCTAAGACAAGATTGGGTGTAGTACCATTAGGTTTTAACTGAAAATTAAAAATATTTGGGTAAATAAAGGTTTTGCAATGGATAGGCTTTAATTGTCATGAAATGTTGTATAGGTATTTTTTTCCACCATCTTGATGAAGGCTGATTGTACTAATGGGGTAGGCTATGAGAAGAAAAGATTTAAAAGTTCTGTAGCCCATCCTAATAAATCTGCCTCTGACAGATATGAACAGACAATCTCTAACTTAAATAATTAATAAAGTGTGCTGTAAAAATGCATGTGTATTTATGACATGCCTGCTTGCATCTGCAAACTGAGTAAAATCAAATAATGATTCAAGCTGCCAACAGAAGAATCTTTGCTTAAGTCTCATTTTGAAATACATCTGAAAACAGTCAGTACCAGTTAGGATTTCTTAACTGCCAGGGGTGACAGGTATCTATTATTGATGGAAAAGATGAGCTGTGGCAGAGCCATCTCTTAATATGGAAACACTGATCCACATTCCGTTCATTTAGAATGAGAATTGCTCATACACAATGAAAATGTCTTGCTCCAACTTCTACAAGTCTGAACCCGATAGAAAGATATTGCATTAAATTAATTTTGAACACCTTCACATGACTATTATGATAGGATTTTGAAAGAACATATATCTATCCTATGTATTTTGGAAGACAACATATTAAATCCTCTTCTGAACTATGTATTCTTTCCTGCCTTGCCCACATGAACACACACACCCACACTACTCTAGGGCAGTTACATCACTCAGAAATACTTACCTCAGTCTAGAAATACTCACAACAAGCCTGTCAGTGACAATAACTGTATTTTATTATTAGAACCTAGAGGAAAATATAATGCATCTTACACAGTTCTTCTAATCTACCAGTGATTTTAGTTTTCTGTCTCAAAACATAAGCTAATAATAATTGTTAAATTTGCAATATTTCACTATTGTAATTCATCAAGGTTAATTCAGCTTAACACCAGTGCAATTCCACTTTCTGAATGACCTTATTTAACGTCACTGTAAATGTGGTGAAAGAAGTTGTCAACTCAGCACAGATTACTTGTAATACAAGGTGGAAGCTCCTCAAAGGACCAGGTTGTTCTTTTCCATTAAAGGAAAAATTCTCTCATGGGAGTCATTACCTGCAGGAGTTTCTCCAGGTTAAATACTTTATACCTTTTTCTGAAGGAATAGCAGAACTGCAGGTTCTAGCTCGCAGCTTCCACACGAGTCTGTGGAACCCCAGCAAGATTTCATAAGAGCTGAATGTCTTCTTGTTGCTCACGTACTCCTACCTAGAAACTACCTAGTTGAAAGTACCAGCTGTCCACTATAGATATCTGCATAACCACATGCTTTTAAAAACTTCTCAGTGTGGAAAATATTTCAAAGGAAAAAAATACATCATGTGGCAATTTTACAGACCACTGTCTACTCTGTACCAGGAACAAGGTAAAACACATTCTGTTTTTCCTCTAAAACCATATTCTAATGATAAAAGTTTAGCCAAATACTGATTAGTTCAAGGAGATAATTTGGACTTTGAAAAACTACATTTAATCACTTGTGCGAATCGTGTCCAGTTGACCCATCATTATATCTTGAGATTCAGTTCTTTATCTAGGATCTAAATGTCAATATATGAGTAGCAAAGCATCCATGTTTCAAAAAGAAATCCACATATTCATTTTACAGGATTGTTTCATAGTCTTGCAATTCCATATCAGCAAACTGAATGCACATCACTGAATTTATCGAACTGAAATGAAGGTGACCATAAGTGTTATTTATGGTAACTCTTGGAACTAAAAGTTCTAACAAAGAGGAGAAAACCCCTTCTGGGCCTGTTGCTATAGAAAGCCAACATTTCTTCCACATGGCTTCTGATCCTGAAAACTGCTATTTGAGTGCTCAAATTATGTTAATCAGATTTATTCATGTACTAAACAGAGAAAATGTGTAAGAGGGGAAAAGAGAACCATAACGTGTGAGTATAAAATAATTAACAAGATTAGTGGTGGCTGTCATTAGTAGCAGGTGTTAAATGGTTTCAAGCAGACCTATGTCTTGAACATTTAATTTAATTCCTCCTTTACATTATATCTGTGATTTCCTATTGCCCTTCACTCAAAGACATTGCAAAAGTCAGTGCAGATGCTTCTGTGACATGAGGTGTATAGAACAGGTATGCTATTACAACTCCAGCATGATTTGTGTTCAACTTTAAATCAAGCTTGCAATCACTTGCACTTAAGGGACATGTAGATATGGTGCTTATGGTTTAGTCATGAACTTGGCAGTGCTCAGTTAATGGTTGAAATCAATGAACTTTTTAAAGTGTCTTTTCCAACCTAAAATATTCTATGATTCTGTGACTTGATTACATTCCAGAGTAGCACAATCTTACCTTTCAGAGGTGCAAGGATTTACAGAAATTTTCTTGGATTGTGTTACTGTTTAACATGATGAAGATTGGAGGAGTTTCTCAGTGCAAGGAAATAAAAGTTGCCCTGGGATGTCATGAAGGTGCACTAACTCACAGCATATGTATAATGCCTTAAAGCAGCGAGTAACTTGAAGTGGTGCAAACCAACTTTATGTATGTGACATAAAAATATCTAGATCATAAACCTGTATGATTGTATGAAGCTCGATACACAACAAAGGTAAACAAAATTTATATTAGGGAAAAAGCCTAAAGGGGTAAATACCAACTAAACAATGGGCAATACACTGACATTTAGCATAATTTAAAGTGCAAGATGAAAAAGTCTCCTTAAAAGACAGTTAAAGCGGAGCAAATATTTGAAATTCTGTTCTATACAGTAGTCTCCTTTAAAGGCTTAAATGGATATTCATATGAATTAGTAGTAAAAATGAGTACTTAGTTAAGATGTACAGTCAAATTGTCCATTGTCAATGCATCATTATATAAAATGAATAAGCAGGCTCCAAAAATTTCACCATTTTGGCATAGCTTTCATAATTCCTAGATATTTTTAACTGACACAGATGTCTGTAGAATATTATTTATGCTAGGCAGAGGTGTATGAGCTGTAGTGGACAGAATAAAAAACTTCCATAATTTTATTAAATTTTTGCATTAAAGGTTTGGTGGTCTTTTTCTATTAAAGTATTATTCTTATCATCTTTGCCATTGTGTTATCTTTTCAATGAGTATGACAAGTTCTAAAAAATATATCCTAGAAAAGAAAAATTTCTTGTGGATGAAGAATTCAATCTTTTTATCTTACTAAAACAATATTCCAAATAACCATGTTTATTTTTCCTTTTAACCCCACCATTCTCTCAAATGTCAGCATATATTTGATAGTACAGGACTGATCTGACTTTATTGAATAATTATATTTGATATTAGATACAAAACTAGTTGACATTATATAACAATAGATGTGATTATTTCTACTCTATTACATATAACATGATATATTTTCAAATGTAATAATTTTCAAATATTAGGAAAATAACCTTATCCATCTGAAATATGGTTGGTTTTAGCCTTTATAATGGCCCAGATTACACACATTCCTATAGCAAGAATATAAATATTCTCTATTTTAAAAAATCACAGTTAATATAGAAGATAAAATCAAGATGCCTTAATCTAAGGCTCTTTGGCAATTCCCTGTTATGCATATTATAGAGCTTCTCCCACATGAAACTGATTTTAAATACAATCTTCAGTGATCTAAATATCTATTGGCTTCTTAAGTAAGTAGAAAAATCAGCGCCGACAGCGTGAAGTTACTTTGAAAATGGCTTTAACCTATACTTACCCTGGAGGTTTGTACCCGTTTGGGATTCAGCTTCTTCTGAAGGAATGCCAGGAATGCACATATGATAGACTTGGTCTACTTATAATATCAGCCAGGCAAACAACCCAGGGAATAACAGGTATTACATATTCCATAAATACATCTCTTCCATAACTGAAGACAGGGAACTCCATGTTCCTAGTATTAAGCGAAGACAGTTTTTTCTCCTGTACCAAAATCTGTTAAACTTGATTGAGAGAGCAGGGATGCTTTTATGTAAAGGTGCAGGAGGAAAAAAAAAAAAAGAATATTATGAGAGGTTTAAAAGCAACATTTTCACTCTCAATTATTATGGCATCAATAAGATTAATATCAACATCAATATCATTAAATGCATTGTGATCAGAGAATGTCGGCCTAGAAAGCTCTGACCGAGGTTACATTTGTCGCACAGAGGATGCTGAGACAGGGTCACCTGCACAAAGTGTTGTTGTCAGGGGCAATTACTCACAGCTGGCTTACGGTACTTCTCATGTTGTGTTACTTTTTAGGAAGTGAAGAGAGGAGGAAAAAGAGAAAAAAAAAGCCATCTGAGAAGAGGAGGGCTGGCAGATCATCCGATGAGCACCGTCCCCCGGGCTCTGTGCCGCCAGCCCCTTTCCTGGGAATGCCTTTCCTGGGGATGCCCCTGCGGACAAGCCCCTGCGGACACTGGCAGCGCTGACGGGGCGGGCAGGCGGCTCTGGCTCTGGGCACGGCATCGCGGCTCTCCTCGGCTCAGCACACACCGCAGCCGAGCGGGGAGACAGCGCAGGGAAGGGTCACTCCTCAGGAGAGCACCGCCACGGACAGCCCTGGGGGAATAACAGACCCAGAGCAAGCAAGGGAACAGCACTGAGGCCGTGGGACAGCCCGGGGCCAGGAGCACCCAGCTGGGAGCAAGGGCAGCGTCCAGAAGGGACAACAGGAGACCCTTAGCGACAGAGAGGGGAAGGTACCCAAGGCGCTGTGCAACACTGAGGAACGCAGGTCATGTAAAATAACAGTCTGTCTACACATTGCTGCACATTCTCAAGCTTTTTTTTACATCCACTTTGCATGATATAACATATATAAGCTAAACTTCATGGGACACCTAAGTCTGTCTACACATTGCTGCACATTCTCAAGCTTTTTTTTTACATCCATTTTGCATGATATAACATTTATAAGCTATACTTCATGTAACACCTGTGTCATCCTTGACTGCACTGAATTCACACATCCCATCACAGTCATCCTTCCATACCCCTCCCAGCCTAAGTCAGAGGCATACCCTCTTTCTGTCTACCTGTGCTAAGAGCAGCATACAATATGTTGCCTGGTTTTCCTAGACTGAGCAAATTTAGCACCTTTCCTTATGGAACACCACTCTATCTCTTCTTTTGTGACATGTCAGTGGTCCTTAATAAAATGGTAGAATTCAAGATTATTTCTGGTTCAATGAAAACAGATGTAAAGAGTTAACAGCCAGTTCAAATTTATTTCTATATCTCATAGAAGTGTTTTAAATTAGTGCACTTCAGAAAAATAAAAATAATCATGAGACACATGAAGATGGATTATTTAGATGTAAAACATTAATCTAAGATTTGGTATACCAGTTTGTTTATATTCTGCCTCAAAGACTTTCTCTATAACTTGTAATAATTCATGTGGAGACAAAATCCCAAAGGAGTTCAGTGCCTGACTCCCATGGGATCTGGTCTGAATCACACTGTTTTTATCTGTATTATCCCATAGGACAGAGGGTGGGATAACAGCCAGAATATTTCCTGACAGACTTACTATCTGCCTCACTCAGTCGCTGGTCCATGACCACCTTGATTGAAGGATGAGGCTGCATGGGCTCCAGACCCCAGCTGTCCATGCCACATGTGATATAGGGCCACTGCAACTCCCACACCAGTCACACACTCCTTGGCTGACGTGTCCATTCTCCATCAGCCTGTGAGAAGGGCTGTTGCTGAATATTGTCGTGGACTCAGCCAGGACGCAGAGGTATCAGCATATCCAGCTGCACTTGGGGTGATGCAGCACTTGGGGTTCCCCAGCAGGTGTCTACAGTGGAAATGTCTGCATGTAGACAGGGAAACACACCTGGTGACCTGACAGCCTCCCTGAGCTCCCTGTCTGCAGTGGTTAGGTCTTCACTGATTACAGCAGGGGCTCACTTTGTTCAGGTGAAACTCTTACAGTGCAGACGCTGAAAGGTAAGTCAAATCACACTCCTGGATTTCATGCCATGGTGTACACTTGCATTTGGAAAATCTGAAGTAAAATCAAGACATAAAACAACACACAAAATGCACCACAGATGTGTGCTCTCAGATCCCATTGGCAGAGAAGAGATGATTTCTGCCTCACAGTGCTGTTTTATGACAAGAAAGACAAAATATATTACAGGCAATGGTACTAAAAAAGGTGAACTATTACACTTCCTCTTTATAGGCAGAAAGGACAAATATTTTAGGAAGGTGTTGAATTCCTAGTATATTTTCTTAGTCCTTGTACGTTATGTAAAAATGTATATAATGCAGATTTGGATGAAAACTATTGGTTACCATTTATTGATTTTCCAGTAAAAGCCTTTTCTTAGGCAGCTACAGTAGAGCCTGATATTACAGAATCACAGAGTCACAGAATAGGTCTGGTTAAAAGGGATCACAGTGGTCACCTGGTCCAACCTCCCTGCTCAAGCAGGATCATCCCAGAGCACATTGCACAGGATTGCATCCAGACAGTTATTAAATATTTCCAGTGAGGGAGACTCCACACCTTCTCTGGGCAGCCTGTTCCAGTGCATGGTCACTGCACAGTAAGGAAGTTCTTCCTCATGTTCAGGTGGAGCTTCCTGTGCCTCAGTTTCTGCCCATTGCCTCTTGTCCCATTGCTTGGCACCCCTGAGCAGAGCAGAGCCTGGCTCCATCCTCTGACACCCCCCTGCAGATACTGACAGACATTGACACAGTCCCCTCCCAGCTGTCTCTTCTCAAGGCTGAACAGTTCTGATACTTTTGTTGACACTGCCAAGAGAGAAAAAGGTAAGCACGCTAGCCAATTTCAGTGCATTCTTGGTGGTATTTTTAGTATGATATAATGTGTTAATGCTGGTTAAACCTCTATATCCTTTAGCCCATGTAACAAGATACTCAAGAGAAAGCACTTTTTGTCCATTGCTTTCTTGTTTAACACCCACTGGAAGACACCAAGGTTTAACATCTAAGGTTTTAGCATAAGGTCTTACCCTGTTAGAAGTTTAGTGCTGTTTCACTCCTGAAACTGTTCTACTTGTAAATCCAAAATCCAAGAGTATGATACAAGTTTTTTTGCTCAAGACAATGTTTATTAAAAGACTGAAAATCTTGTTAGTTTAGAGGAAACAGAAAGCAAAATAGACCTGCGCTGAACTCCATATCACTTGAGGAGATGGTTAAAAAAATAAAATATTCTATTATACAGAAAGATATATCTTTCCCTGTGTATTTGTCTTGATGGGCTATCAGTTCTAGAAAACAGTCTTTAAAGTAACTTTCAGACTTAGTTTTCAGATTCTCTAGGACTTCTAGTCTCAACCAAAGGAAAAAGGCTATGGCCTATAGTATTCAAAGGATCTTTTATCCCAGTCCTTTGTACTCTGAATAATTTTGAAGATGAATTGTAGGAGACCTCATCACCATATCAAAGATGTCAATCAAAGATTCTTCAGAATTTCACTAATGTAATGTTGACCAAGAGATATCATTTGGGTGAGGAAAAAGATGTCTGAATTTTTTAAATCACTGTCTTTTGCAGTTTTGCCCATGTTTCTACTTAGGATCCTCTCTGCCCTTCCAGACAAATCCCTCAATTTCTCTTCAATAAATTCAAAGGTTTTAGGGCCCCCTTTGATCTTGCCAGCACCTGGCTGAGCATAAAAGAGTGAATGCTTTGGATCCTAATTTGCATGTCAGCTATTCTGGCTTGACATACCAGGTAGTATCAAGCTCACTCTGCCTTTGAAGCAACAGTGTTTGATTTTCTTTCATAGTTTAACTAGATATGAACTGACAGATTTAACTTAGCCACAGAAGGGCAATGGCTAGGATACAAATGCTTTAGACCTCCTCTGCTTGGTGGAGTGTCTGGTTGATTTGCTTTAAAAATTTCTTCAAGTGGGAATTGAATTAGTGTGCAGAGATGTGTCTGGTTTCCTTCTGTGTTATGTTGGAACTTTACAGGAAATAGCAGATCCTGGTCCTGCTTGTTCAGGCAATCTTTTACAGAATTACTCCTTCAGAATTGTCTGTAAGGGAGCAGATAAAGAAAAGGAGAGATTCTGGCTCTCACAAGTACTAGGTTAAATACAACTCTGACCTCTGCTGAGTACCTGGAGCCTTCACTGGCTACAGTCTATGATTCTCCATCTCTCTGTCTAGGCTTCAGGCTGCTGTTCCCATGCTCAATCTCAGTGACTTCAGCCTCTCTATAGATATCTCATTCCTCCAGTTCCCTTTTCTTTGGATGATAACACAGCATGGCACACCACCTTCAGCATTTATAAGTAATGGAGGGCAAGGAAGTATGTAAGAGAGACAGAATTTAAACTAATGAAGATTTTGCACAGGTCATAGGTACTTTCCCATGTGGGGATCCTTCTGGTCTACACATTTTCTACCTCTTTCAGACCCTCCTCCTGCTCTGTCTGGGAAACATAATCAGCTTTCTTAGCATATAAACCAATTACCTCCCTATCAAGGAAACCAGCAAAGAAGAGCAACAAAACTGGAAGAGCATTAACCCACAGTGAGGCTAGTAATTGCATTTGTAGGGGGGTTTTTTGGTTTATTTATTAAAACCAGGCATATTTAGCTATGGTAAAGAATACTTGTTAAATTGTTACTTGCTTAGGCCAAACTGCAAAGAGATATATAAATCTCATGAAATTCCAGTCAGGGATCATTACCCTGGCTTTCTTGAAGACTTTCTGTCCTGTATGACATCAATGAAAAACTGGTAAACATATAAAATCATACCCAACTGAGAGAGGAATGATGTAGAAAAGTCACAAAAGTTTGAATTACAGAAAAAAAAAAGAGAAAATCTCAGTAGTATGCACAACAATGAAAATACCCTCCCTTTGATGGTACTACAAGCATATTTTTTTATTGGTTTCATGAAACTGTAGTTTAGGTGAACAGGCAGAAATTTCTGAACTGAATTCAATTATCTAACTTTAGCCAAATATAGCTGAAATTATATACATGGAGCACAACCAAAATTTGTGAGTTTGGTACATCTGGACTTACGGACTCAACATGAAACACTACAAAATGTTACCTTGAAGAAAACAGTCCCTTAATAATGATAAAATCATAGAGTCATTTAGGTTGGAAAATACCTTTAAGATTGAGTCCAACCATTAACCAAACATTGCCAACTTCACCACTAAGCCATGTCCCAGGTGCCACATCTATACATCTGTTGAACACCCTGGGCAGCCTGTTCCAGTGCTTGACAACCCTTTCAGTGAAGGAAATTTTTCTAATATGCAATCTAAAGCTCCCCTGGTGTGACTTGAGGCCATTTCCTCTTGTCCTGTCACTGGCTGCCTTGGAGGAGAGGGTGACCCCCACCTGGCTACAGCCCCTTTCAGGTTGTTGTGAAGAGTGAGAAGGTCCCCTCTGAGCCTCCTCTTCTCCAGGCTGAACAACCCCAGTTTCCCCAGATGTTCCTCATCAGCCTTGTGCTCCAGACCCTTCCCCAGCTCCACACCCTTCTCTGGACACTCTGGACATTCTCAGTGTCTTTTTTGCAGTGGGGGCCCAGAATTGAACACAGGATTTGAGGTGTGGCCTCTGTGGTGCTGAGTAGAGGGGGACAATCCCTGCCCTGCTCCTGCTGGCCACACCATTGCTGGTACAGGCCAGGATGCCATTGGCCCCTTTAGACATCTGGGCACACTGTGGCTCATGTTCAGCTGCTGTCAAACAGCACCCCCAGGTCATTTCCACTGGGCAGCTTTCCAGCCATGATCTTTCTGTACTGGCAACACCATGCAGGATTAATAAAATTCCATCAGTATTCCTAGAATATTATCATAGAGCTGACTCTTGCATTTTTTATTGTCCCCAATATAGAGATTCATTTTGGCCTCTTCCTTTCACATGAGAATCTTCACAATTTTGGTATCAGATTTTCCAGCATAATCAATCATGATGGTATCCTATAAATCACATTAACACAAAGAATGATTTTTCCAGGGAATGAAGTGCCTGCTAGATGCCAGAAAACTATTCTTCCCTTCTTATTGTTTCCTTCCATCAGAGATTTACATTTGGTAAGTGATTCTCCAAATCTGGCCAAAGGTTTCATTGAGCTTGCATTCTGGCTCTGTAATGCTTCTAAGGGCTGTGATCTCAAACTAAGAGCATCCTAGAAAGTCACTCCATTCCTCTGTCCACTGTGGAGACAGATTTTTTATAGTCCTTTTCCACAAATAGGACAAAAATCATGTTTTGGGGCATTTCTGGGGTCTCCATTCTTGTTACTTAACATTCCAGATTATTTTGCTGACTTTTACTGGAGAGATTTAGAGGAAACAAGCCATTTTGACCTATCTGATTGCCCAATTTCAGTCTACCATTGTAGTTCAGGAGAGTCTAAAAGTTTCTTTACCTGTTGAACAGAAGTTAAAAATAATTAGCATGGTATTGGGTATGTTCTGCAGCTGCTACAACTGGAGCCCCTGACCTCACCCTTGTCAGGTTGGTGCTGAATCCTGCCCTGGAGCAGATCACAACAAAAGTAACCCGAGTGGGACAGACATCAAATTATGATATTGTTGATACCTACCTATCACAGAGAACACACCTTCAGGGTTCTAAATATGACATCTAAGCGAAAAGAGCACTATTATTATGCTGCTTTACAGCTACTTGCCCCTTACCACTACACCAATGCTAAGTAGCTAAAGTCTGCAGGGATACACCTCCTGATTGCAATGTGCTGTGCAGTCCCAGGCTGGTTTGATTTATAAGATATAAATGTCAAGGGCACAAAAAACTCAAGCACGATAAATCAATTGGCTCATATGTGCCTGCATCAGATGTATGAACAATCCACTCAGGTCTGAGGGGAAAACATGCCAAATTTTCCAGCTTTTAATAAAAGCCTTGGCAGCCTATCAGCATAGGAAGAGTAACATTTAAGGTTATTGAAAAAGGAAAGGATGCTTCATCAGAAAGCACTTTTTTAACCTTAGTCATGGGAGAAAGTTCATTGTCTTTACCTTTTCCTGACTGACTCAACAGGCTACATAAAAAAGAGACAGGTTTTGTCAGCAGTGACTGAAACACCTGGAAACCCTGTACAGTGCAGGACATTATGCAGAACCATATCATTATATCACAAAAGGAAAATTGCTGGGCAAAAAAAGAAGTACAATTATGTTATTCTTAGCAAAAAATAATACTTGAGTAAAAGCTGCAATAAGTAGCATTTATTTCAAGTAATGTTTGTGTATTAGAATAAGAGCATCTTTGAATGTGTAATTGAAGTGGGGGGGGGGATAGTGAGACTATCTGCTCTTTCATATTTTTCTACCAATTAGTATTAAATAAACATCCAGGCTTCTAGACAAGGCTTTCTAGTGAATTTCTAAAACATTATATGCATATGCAGCACCTCAGTAGTTCTGTAGGTCTTTGAAGATGAGTTTTATTACTAAATATTCTTTTCTTGCATTATTTAATAAAGTTATTTTATAGCATTTTGTTTACATGATGAACACAAGAATAAACCAAGTCAATATTAATATTTCAAACAGCTTCCAATTTCATGCAGTAAAAAATGCCCAACTATGCTTTCACTGTAAAAGAAAGTTTCTTTAAAAAATCCCATCAATGATTCTCATTGAAGTCCAATTACCTGTTTACTTTCTGTATAAACATAGCTAAATATATCCTGATACCAGCAGATGCACAATTGTGAGATAAAATGTTGTTTGTTTGCTTTTAAAATTTTTCTGAGTGTAACATAGTATTCCCACAGCCTTCTTTTGCTCGCTGGGCATGAGACTGAATAGAAAGTCTATGACTTAACAAATGCTTTTATTATCCAGGGTTTCAGTGCCATTAAGAGCTTTTCTAAAAACTACAGAGCTGTAATGGGGCCATCCAAATTCTCTTTAGGCTCACTAGCATAAAGCATACTGGCAGCAGTCTACTCATGGAACTCAGACAACATATGCTGCTTCTTGACTAAAATTAGCTTTTATGTCCCATAACTGTAACACTTAAGGGATATGTAATACACTGTAGTAATACACTTTCAGCTTGTGTATTCCAATTCTTTTTTAGCAGGAATTTCATCTCTCCAAATAGTGTAATTCATACGTATCTGCATTGCATCATCCTGTATATGTGCTATATATACAAATAAATATATAATGCATCATATTAGAAATGCTATGCATGGTCAGAAGGGTGCCATGATTTTGTACTACTCTGTGTGTGTGTGTGTGTGTATCCAGTGACTGCTACTAAAGGGCCTCACTGTAATCATGCTGTTAAACAGAAAAAAGGAGTTTGTATGCATGTGGCCATGTACACATTTATAAATAATTATGTCAGAAATTAATTGATAAGAGCTACCCACTTTTGCTCTCTCTACTCCCTTTCCCTCATCTCTCTTCTCTCTGGCTAGCAGTTGCCCAAGACTTGGTAAAATTTTTTCCTAAGGCCTTGTTTCTGTCTTCTTCTGTCTTCACCACCCCTCAAGCTGAAAGCAGCTCTACAGAAATGCAAGAAGCCATTTAGATTGATTCAGTGTGATGGTCATTAGGAGGAAATTCATCTGTTACCCACGTGCCAGCCCACCAATGCCAATAGAACTGCACAGTAGCAAGCAAAGATGGGAAGGGCTAAGTATTTCAAGGAAGGAATCCCTGACTCATGACCTTAAAGCATGGAAGCCTTCATAAATCTCTTATCCCTTTACTCGGTTCTTAATATCTTGCCTTTGATGATTAACCTGAGCCACCTTCTCTTTCCAGAGGGGGAGGAAGGGCATAGCAGAGTAGAGTGGAAAAACTGACATTTCCCTTACTCCCCTCTCTAAGCAATATGGAAAACTAAGGAAAAATTTGAAATTCCTCTTTGCTCATGTTCCTCTCAGTATAGAGGAGGCAAAGTAGTTGCTAATTGTAGAACTCAATTTCAACAGCATGATGAAAACATGAACAAACCCTCACATACCCAGCTATAAATCAATTCCCATTATAGGACTCATTCTAGAAATGTCACACATGCACTCCCCAGCTCAGATGCATCAGGGCAGGCCTGTGCCACTCAGGGCAGAACTCCTACTCTGTGTGGCTTTGAATTACATCTCCATCTCCATGTGTAGGAAAATTCAGCACATTGATCTTTCTGCAGTAACACTGAAATTGATTTGTAATGGTGGCCTAATTTTAGGCAGTAAACTGCCAGTAAACAATTATTTTAGGAAGCAAAGGGGAGAGGCATACTCAAAAAGTCAGGTTTTATTCTCTCCTTTCACCTGGGGATGTTAAAGCACTAGTTGTAGAAGATACCAACCATGCACAGCTTGGCCCTTCCTTTCCATAACCTTCTGCTTTGCAGAAGCTGTAGCATCAAAATGGGGCAAAGCAACAGCAGCCTTAACTGTGTTAAAATCAATCAACACTGAATGGCTGCTGCAGGACTGCCCTAGTAGACATGTCTATTTATAGAGAACCAAATAGTGTTGGTGGCACTTACTCCTAGTACTTAGTTTACTACTGATACATCCCTCTTAAATAGTTCCTGGTTGTATTATCCAGTATCTGTAAATTCACTGCTACTAAACGTCAGTTCCCCTGGATTAATTCCCAGCTAAGGATATTTTTTTCTGTCCCACATTTCTGGATGCTAGAAAGTTAAACCCCCTGTTAGCAGCTTGTGCCTGGGTCCAGCAGAGGCTTTCACCTGTTGACAAGGTGGTAACTGATGCCCCTTGCCAAGACAGTCTACTCCAGCAAACAGGTTTTTCAGTTTAGAACACAAAGTCAGGAAGATCTTTGGTTTGCCTGACCAGAACTTTGGACCAGTTACATGGAAACATGAGCTTCCTCAGAACAAGCCACCTCAGTCTGCACAGTCTGAACATCTCAGGAAAGAATGCTGCTTTGCAAACTACAGCCTCTGGATAAAATCGTTTCCTCGCCAGCCTTTTCACCCTGTGTAGATGTTGATTCCCTTTCCTTCCTACTCTGCTGTAAGTCAGGTGGGCTCCCTTTCAGAACTGACAGCTTTGGGAAGCATCATGACAAGGCACGGATGCCATCACTACTGTTTGTTACTCCTTTTCTATTTAGCACACAATCCTTATGGCCATTACATGAAATAATGGAAGACACAGAAGAAAACAAACTTGCAGTGGAGCAAAAGCACACCGTGTCAGTGGGTAAGCTACTTTCATAGTCACAAAAATCTGCCTCCACACTCTCAGCAAGCTACACAAATTTTGTCATGCTTACAAAATTTATGCAGACCAGAGCTAGATTTACCAATTTCTGCATCTGTCCACAGAGAACACCAGCCTCTATAAAATCTGACTCCCCTTCCTGCTCCCCTCTAGAGCATTTAAATGTGTGGAATGTTAAATGAGAATATGGAATTGAAACTTCTGTAATTATATGTAATATAGAGATATTTTACAAGATAATAGGCTGTGCTCTGGAGAGGAAAGATAAGACAATGAAAATGCTAATATAATTTTTACTTTTGCCCTTTTATGCAACTAATTTATATCTTTATGAGCCCTTTTGTAAAGATGTAAAGGTTTGTGATAATACATCTCTGTCAGGAGGAAACATTCTTCTTGGAATTATTACCTGCTTAACTAAAGCAATTTTTCTTAATATATAAATGTCAATTGGAACAGACTTGTAACAGCAACTATATTAAAATTACAGGCAAACTCTTACATGAAAAAAAAGAGCAGTGGCTGTGGCATTACACGTTTCACAGCAAGTGACATGATGGAATGGAACGTTGTCATGGTTGAAAGCTTCGGGGATCTCACACACTTCATTGAATCCATCTACAAAATGCTAAGTCTCACTACGTTCCCTCACAGCAAGATTCCCAGTCCACAAAATGCTCATCATGCCCAGCCTCTACAGCTCAAGGAGATGAGACACGGACAGAGCTGCAGTAAGGGAAAACATTGCAGCATCTTAAAGAACTATTTCTCAATTGAATAAGCTGTCACCATAAAAGCACTTTTGATACTTGCTACAAGCAGATGAAAATATATAGAGACCACTAATACCGAACACATGGCCAAAAATTACTTTGAAAATACGTATTGGAATACTTAATTTTTTGCTAATCTGAGAAGAAATGCTGATGCTTTTTGGACAATGGAAATGAAAGAGGTGCAGTCTGTGTCACTGTCACCTGGGATTTACCTACAGGAAAAATAATGGACTACAGCCATCCTACTTCATCCCTACTGCCTGTGGGGAGGTCATCAGGAGGCATGAAGGGCTGAAGAAAGGACTCTATTTTGGACATTCTCCTGCCACCACCACTCCATTACAGTGTCCACTCCCAGCCCTTGAGCTTCCAAGAATAACAAAAAGGGAAGAGAGAACGACACAAAGGTACTATGGAAAAAGTCAGAACACCTTAGGCTGCAGTGCTGTGTCCCTTTCTTAAGAATTTGTCCTCCAGCTAGCAGTAACTCTCAAACTGGAAAATCTGATGACTGTATGACTGCATCATTATTATCTAAGAGAAAGGCTCGTTTTTGTAGTGTTTAATATTTCTGGTACTTTATGTATTGATTTGCAGTTACTCATGCTTCCGAAATAAACAGTTATAAAACAAATTGAACACAGTCAGGAGAAAAAGCAGATATTCTTGAGAAACCTGAACCACAGCTTTTTTTGAAGCCCAGAATGCTGATATTGCTATATTTAGTGCCTTATTTGGTGGGAAAGAGCAAACCACTAAACGATTTCTTCCAACTTCGATTGAATGCTACATCAAAACAAAAGTAATTTTACAGATGACATTAAAGTAGTCAGAAAGTGATATCGTTATTATTTACTACCCTTTTGGAGGACCAGATGCTTGCTTTTATGGCTTTAAAGTATTTTCAAAAAGTATTTTCTAACCTGGAAGTGTGTTACAATAAATATTAGTTTTACTAAGTAGTCTATCTGGTAATTACCACGGAAAATGACAGGAATTTTCACACTTAAAAAAAAGTTATCTCTTTTTTTCTTGATACTTGAGGTGGGGGAGGCAGGGGGGAAGTAGCCTCAAGACATGCAATTTATTTGCAATTTGACAGTTTCATAGTGTAAGACTACTATACAGTTGGACTGTCTGATCAGAAATGTGTAAAAGGTGAAAAAATGTATGTAAAGGTGGGAACGAGACCTGTGAAGTGCTACCAAAATAAAATAGCAAAGTAATGTGCTTGTCCCTTTAAGATACCAAAAATAAACCATAATATTTTGCTCCTCTAAATCCTGATGCTGCACTCAGCTCCACAGTCACAGGAGTCTGACTGTGGGGAGTTCTCTGCTGGATCGAAGCACTGAGGTGTAAAATAGAGACATAAGGCAAGACTAGCATTAATGCAAATCCAAAGTGAAGAGAACACAAAGTTCACAAAGCAGCAAGGACAGAATATTATTCACAATATCCATAGATTCCAGCACTTTCTTCTGTTTATTTGCTGATCATTTGTCTTTTTTCTCTTTGATTGTGCATGGCTGCCACTAATGAGGTTTGTCACTATTCCAACAACAAATATCTCTGGAGGTACTTGTGCGTGGTGTGTGAATGAGAAAGCAGGTGAGTGAACAAGGAAGTAAATGGAAAATCACATTAGTAACCATAGCAGCCAACAGCATTTCATCCCAGGAGAAGCTTCCTCTGGTGGAGGCTGGGCTTCCTCTTAATGAGTTTCATACACGGTTTCATAGTGATAGGGCAAGTCTTCCAAATGGTCCATGGGACTGTTCTGTCTCAGTAGTAAGACCTTCCCCGTTCCTGTGTCTTTCCTGATGAAGAGGATAACTTTGCAGCAGCCAGACTGGATTCTCGCATCAGGTAAAGCAGATGAACAAATCTTGGTTGTAATTGCAGTTGACTGCCTGAGCTGGCAGAAGATGGCAGCCAAATTATTTCAACTGATGTGCATTTGTTTGATTGCATCTGTTTAAAAGCCTCTGTTCTTTTAGAGGATTTTGTTAAGAAACTATTTAACAAAGGTCACCTTTGTTAGCAAGGATGTGGGAATTATATGTTGTCACAATGACAGTGCATTTAACCTTTGACTATAAGAGAAGTTATGCATTATTGCCAGAGGTTAGAAACAGATAGGTCAAAGAGCCAGAAATGTGTCTCTTTTTCACATACATGTTTTCTGAAAAAAAAAAAAAAATCAAAACCAACAGATCTAGACAAAGAAAGTCAAGCAAGAGTGATCTTCAATGTCCACTGCTTTTTTGAGTCTCCCTCTGTCCTTTGGGCTACTCCTACTAAAATCACCATCAGAGCAGTTTGATGCTAGTCATTTTACTTGCTTTGTCTTTACCTTCAATTTGTTATCTGTCCTGGGCAAGTAAGTTGTCAGAGTACCACCGTAACTGTTAACTATATTCTTCTTCAAATGAAGTACATCTGTCACAAACTCCAGGCAGTGAAATGTTTTTAACATAAAGCATATTTCAGAATTATTGCTGGTATGTCTTTTCAGAAACAATATTCAGAAGGATCTGAAAAAATACTCTTTCAATAGATCAAAACACAAACATCTGTTCACTGAGGGAATAATTTCTCTTTTTAGTACCAATTTACTAGTTTAAATATATGGTGACTCAAGAATGAGAAGAAGTTGTTCTTTTCATTAACTTTTCAGAAATATAATAGGTGGAGACATACAATTAAGAAGTGATATAGGGGAAAAAGCCAGGAACACGGCAGGATAAACAATTTCACTCAGAGCACATACCAGTTTCTCAAGCAGGTAAGCTGCATACAAGAAGAGCTTTTCAATCTCTGCCCTTTCCCACTCCTCACACTATTCTCACACATGCCTGAGTCATCTCTTATCACCTACATACAGTTTTTCCAAGAAGTATTTAGCAACTTTGGCCAGAACTACTAGAGGTAAATAGTCACTACCATAATAAGAAGCAGGAACCTAAAGAGATATTAAACTAAAATCTAGAACAAAAATCCCAATGTCTACCATGTTATCCTTTTATATTGTATCACCAGCATGCTTGTGAGAACTGTGGCACGTTATTGGAGCCCAGCTTGAAATCCTGCCTTCCCACCTTCCAAAATCAAGGTGGGCTAAACTGCAAAATATCTATTACTGCCTCAAGAAGAGAATCCTGTATGTAGTGAGCTGCTGCCCTTGGACGAGTCTCAACATTTTCACTGCAATAATGAAATGGAGTGACTTAATAAGGGTTGAAAAGTAACAGAAAATACATCTGTACATAAGAAAAGTAAATGTTTTTCACACTAACATATTCACCTTGATTCATAATGCTATTATAGAATGAGTGTGATGTTTCAAGCAGAGCTGTACTGACACAATAAGTAAATCAGAAGGGGTTTGAGATTCTGTGGTAAGTGGTGAGATCTAGAGAATGTGGTAATTCAGCTGGGCAGGTAGGAGTACCTTGAAAGACCAGTAATGGATTACAAGGAATCAATCAGAAGAATAGGAAGGAGAAACAGTGAGCAATGGAACAGGAGGTCATATCTGCAGTCAGAAAAGACACAAGAACTTTAGAAAACACAGCATACAGGTAATTTTAGGAATTTTTAAAATGAGAAATGAGGAGTGAAATAAATGTGATGGCATATTCAAAGACAAAGATGATTAGTTTAATAAATCGCTTAAAAGTGAAACATTGCATAATAGGCAGAACAGATCCATGTCCAATAAGATCAAGGTTCCTCATTTGGCTTGACTGCTAAGTCACAACATGACCTTCAGCAGGTCACTTTAGGACAGATCCAATAAAGGACTCAGGCACCTTAAGCCTGACTTAGGCAGATTTGATGTACCTAAGTCTAAAACTGTGACCTCAACACCCTCCTCGGTTGCACACTGACCCTGGAGAAGCTTGTCACTCCAGAAGTCAAATGTATGTGCTGTGCAGTCCCCCCTGCACAAACACAGCTCAGCTGGCAAGCTCCTGTGCTAACTTTCAGTGTCCCACCAGTGCTGTCTTCTGCGTTGCACAATTAGGTGCCCTTTTTGTGGAAATATGGGCACAAAGGACCAATGTAGGATGGGATTTCACCTCAGTATGTGCCCAGAACCCAGCTGTGCTCATTTTCTGTCTTTTTCCTGGCAGTGTAGGGAAGGGCAGAAAAATGGCTCAGCTTTGCTTGAGCAGCAGCCTGGAAATGGCTGTATCTGAGCATGTGTGTCCTCCACGGACCGAAAGTCAGCGAGGACAGGAGCTTTTTGGTCCCCTTTTCACCTCAGGCAATGCAGCCAACCTACACCTATGAGTCGCTTCCAGGCTCTAGATCTGAGGAAAATGCTTCTTGCAGCCCCACCTTGGTTACCTAAGCTGAGGAGACAGCGAGGAGCTCAGAAATATCTCCATGATGGTCGTGCTCAGAACTGAACCATTGTTAACTGTTCCCAGCTCAGCAGGCGAAATTCCTGCCCTTCAGAGATGCTCTGTGAGGTGCACCAAGTAACATGGACATGGCACACAGGGACACTCAGTGAAGTGAAAAAAATAGATTGTGGCACATGGATGAAAGAAACTACTGAAACTATTACAAAAAACTAGAAAGCAACTTTCTGCATCATTTGAAAATTTGTTTTCACTCCAAACCCAGGTAAGAAGCAATGTCATTAAAAAGACTGGATTGACTAAATGGTATTGTTTGAATAAAAGTTACAAAATATGCATATTCCTTCAGTTCTTTGAAATTGGAATAGCTAGACAGAGAGGTATGCTAAACGGCAATGGAAACAATCTCCTGGTACAGCTTTGCAATGTGTTTGTTTTGAAACTATTACAATGTTCATGAAGTTCTTCTGTAGTTTTTTCTTGACTAGTTTCCTGAAGACTGATAACATGCACACATAATATTATTTTCATATGTAACTGTTCTTGTAAATAAACAGAAAATAAACAAGTTTTGTGTTAACTCATGCAGAATTGCTAATTTTGAGAAAAACTCCTGTTATTTCATGGATCTTTTTTTTATTTTCACCTTTCAATTTCAGTGATGATTTCTTGAAGCAAGTACAGAAACCTATGTCACAGAAATGTTAGGTCTGTAAATAGGAGCATGAAAATGGGAGGTGCTGCAAAATGAAATTATTAGTCATAACCAAGATGAAAATTGGGGTTTAGACCAACGTCCCTTTAGAGTTTGAACAGCAACATTAGCTTGACCACAGGCCACTTAGAGTGCATTAAATTATACATTTTGCAATCTAACCAGCAATAAAAACTGCTGAATTTATAAAATGCACCTACATTAAAGGTGACCTGTAAAGAAATAGTCATATGTTCTTTCTCTTAGTATTTATGTAATGATCTCAAATAGTTCAATTTCTAGTTTTCCTACGTGTTTGTTGTACTAGAAATTTGTGTATTCTTCGTGGTAGAATATGTGATGGTGTCCAGAGAGCTACGTAATTGTGACAAAACAAAAGCCAAAATAAGCAAAACTTCATTGTTTTAGCCATGAATAGACAATAAGGGACAGCTTATGTGATTGCTGCCAAAGAAGGGAATGGATTTTCATAAGCATACAATTCTGATTTTGTTAAAATCGATTTTTTTAGCAAAAGATTGAATTTTATAAAATAATATACGTTTCAATTAATTTTTGAGAGAGTATTTGGTTTAGAGCCCTCATTTTACCTGAAGTTTTAATCTGAGACTGCGTACAAAATTCCTGCAAACTTGAGCGAGTTCCTCGGTATGAATGGCACGCAAAAACAACAGCTGCAGAAAACAAAGGCCTAAATACCTGAAGAAGGGAATAACGATACGCTTCTAAACGCATTTTTTGCCGAGTTCTGCTTATCCCTTCACCTACCACCAAGTTATTGGTACAGTTTGCGGGCTTAGCAGGGCTGTGATGTTTGGGCTGGTCACCGCACAGAGGTTTCCTAGCGTGCTCCTGCCGCGCTCCGCGGGCGGGGCTGGGCGCCGTCCCGCCGCGGGCACCTCCGCCCCGGAAGGGCGCGGCGGCCGCTCCCTCCTGCCCCGGGCGCGGAGCGGCGCAGGTGAAGGCGGGGCGCAGGAATCACCCACTACCGCTGCTGTCGCTGCTCAGCGCTCCCCGTGTCCGCCCAGCGTCATCCCTTGTCTCCCTCCGTTGCTCCCAGTTTCCTCCCAGTACTCCCAGTGTCACTTCCCGACTCGCCCCAGTGCCCCCAGCAACATTCCCTGGCTCCACCCCCGTCCCCCCATGGTCCCGTGCCCATAGCGGGGGGTTGGAATGAGATCCGTCTTTAAGGTCCCTTCCAATCCAACCCAATCCATTCTGCAGTTATGAGTACTCCCAGCGTCATTCACGAACTCCCCTTAGTGTTCCCAGGTCACTCCCAGCATCATTCCTGGCTTCCACTCCGAGCTCTCATGCCATCCCAGTTCTTCCAGTATCGCTTCGTGGCCACCCTCAGTGTCCCCAGTGGCACTCCGTGGCTCTCCACCAGTGCTCCCAGTTCTCTCCCAACGCACCCAATACTACTCTCTGGCTTCTCCCTGTGTTTTCCCTTTCCTCCCCGTTTCACTCCCTCCAGTGCTCCCAGCATAATGCACTGGCTCACCCCAGTGTTCCCAGCCCATTCCCAGGCACGGGCAGGTTTCCCGCCTCCCCCCGCCGGGAGCCGGTACCGGCAGCTCCGGGAGCCGGTACTGGGAGCCGGGCACGGGCCAGGACGGGCATGGGACGGGGATCGGGCACGGGACGGGGATCGGGCACGGCCGCCGGCGCGCGCGTCGCGCGCGCGGCGGGCAGAGCGGAGCGGGCGGGGGCGGGAACGGGAGCGCTTTCCCGGTAGCGCAGTCCCTTCCGCCCGCGCTCGGCGGGACCGTACTGGCAGCGGCGGCGACGGGGGGCATGCGGGGCCGCGGGGAGACGCGCCGCAGCGGCGGCGGCGAGCACATGGTATAGCCGGGGGACGGCGGCGAGCGCCGGGCCGGCGTCACAGCGGGTCCGGCGGGGCGAGCGCAGCTCTCTGCATGTGGCAGGCGAGGAGGCGAGCCAGGGAGCCCGGCGGCACCGGCGAGCACCCGGCGGCGCGGTCCTGAGCCGCCCGCCCGCCATGGATTGCAGCCTCCTGCGGACCCTCGTGAGCCGATACGTGAGTACCGCCGGTGCCCTCGACCCCGGGCGCGGGGGCAGCCCCCGCCGTGGCCCCGGGCTCGCAGGAAGGGCTCGGTCAGGAGCCGGGCGGTCCCGTGACCGGCTCGGCGGCCGGGGAGCCTCGGGGCCGCCGCACGTGATGCCCGGTTCCAGCGGGGATGCAGCGGCGGCGGCGGCGGCACCGGGTGCCGTGCGCTCCCCGCAGCCCGCCCGCCCCACGGGACTGTCCTTCGCTGAACCTCAGCGGCTTGACCCGAGTTCGGAGCGCTGTAATTCACGGTGCACTGCCACACGTAGTTAGCAGGGCTGATAAACCTCCAGCTCTCCAGATTTTTTTTTTAATGTTTGCTTTTGATTTGTTTATTCCCTTTCTCTTCCCTATATCGTTTAAATCAAGCGACTTTTTTTTTTTTTTGGTGGAATTGTCCAATTAAGTATACTGACGAATGGTCGGAACTGTCCCAAGTTTTTGTGTGCGTAGTAAGATTCAAACACGCCCGACTTGAGTGTTCCGAGGTAAGAGAGCAGGTGTGGCGTGTTGGTCAGCGTGGGAAAACCCATCCACATCGCCCGAGAGAGCAACTGGGCAGCGCAGTAGAGTGGGGTCCAGGTGTAGGCTGAGGTGCATCAGTGAGTGCAGCTCCAGTTCCATGGAACCCCTAATAAATGGCCAGCATAATGGCTTAAGTAGATTAGCAGGATGCCCATAACTGTGGGGTTGTTCAGTACAAGGCATGGGGACCACCAGTGCTAGGACATGGCAAATTTCTGCTTTTGGCCGTAGAAGTCATTTTTAAAAGATAGGGAGAGATAATAGGAATTTTCAAATACAAATAACTTTTTTTCCTATGCCAGCAGTAATTTTGCCTTGGTCAGAGGACTCAAGTTTTCTCACAGTAAATACACTTAGTTTTGTGTGTGCCAAGAGCTGTGTCTGCCTGATACAGGCTGAAGTCTCTTTTTGAAGTATAAATAAAGAAAAGTAGCAGAGATGAAAATTACTACTCTTTTTTTCTTCTGGTTTACAATAGAATATATGTTGGATGAGGAGAGAGTAGAGAGGTGAGTATTAAAAGCAGCTGTGTATGTATGGATCTTTAGAAAGTGTTCCTAAGAAAAGGAAGAGCATACTCCAAACAATGTATAGCAACAGTAATAATGAGGTATAAGAGAAGCAGTGGTCTCTGTGGATGTAAAGATCAGGTGAGTTGTGCTGAGGGCTCTTTGGAAAGAGGTAGGATCACTTTGGGTGTAGAGATGTGTCAGTGCTGATCTAACTGTTGGATTTAGTTTAAGATTTCTTCGTGTTTGCTCACATCTGGAGCCTGTACAAATGGCATGTTTATTTTGCACAGAGCAAGCACACTGTTAAATCTCTTGTGCATAACGTTGTTGCTGACCTCTTCCAAGGTAGGCTTAAGCATCAAATATGAAGGAGGTGGGTTTGAGAGCAGCTGCAGTAAAGAGAGATAAGAAGACAGTATGTTGAAAGTAAGGGGCTTGAGCTCTTGAGCTGTGGACTGTCACCACCCTCTTGCACTGCTGATGAGAATAAGGCAGCAGTCTAAAAGAGAAATGAAATATTATTATATCCCATGTGAAGAAGGCTTCCTATTGCCTAGGTCACACCACCTTCTGTACTGTGTGTATGCCGACAGGCTGTGCCTAGGTAATTGCCAAGGATGGTCCATGCTACCTTGTATATTTTCACCTGTTGCTTCTTGTTATTTTGCTTTTGCTCAGTTTCTTAACTTTGAAACCTTTCTTCTGTGGAAAGGTAATGTTAAGGAAAGGCGCTATAAGTAAATTTGTGTTCATTTCAGTAAGACAGTTGAGGTCTCGCAACCTTATGTTTGTGTTGCGTGGTTTTTCTCATCTGTTTCTCTTTTGTATCTCCATGGTTCAGCTGCATTTGTACATATACAGCAGTGAAAATGAAAAGTACTAGTTTGACTGCTGGGCCTGAAACTGACTGCTCTGCATGAGTAGCAGATGTACATGTCAGGTGCATTGCTCCAGAGCTTTGTAGATGTGCTTGCCACTTTCCAAATCCTTTTCAATAAGGGAGACAAGGCAGCAACTCTGTGGGAGAGCTGGAGTGTATAGTTACAATTGTGTTTATTCCAAAGTAAGCTCAAGCTTGGGTTTAGTTGAAGTCAGTACAAAAACTGTTTCATGATCAAGGTCTTAGAACTATGAATTTTTGTTCTGTAAGTCTCCTGGACTTGTTCAGCTGCAGGTCCTTCCTAGAGAAAGACTGGTCTCTGGATTATGCTGAAAACATTGGTTGCTGCATCTGGAGATGCTGGGTTAGCTGGGAGCTCTTATGGTATGATGTCGAGAAAACAAACAGTGGGGATGTGATGTACTCTTAGAGACTGCTAATAGGATGATTTCTAACAGTTCTGTGTCAGTACTTTTCTTTCTCAGTCCTGGTTGTTGTAGGACATAAAGGGATAAGCTAAATACTGAGGGTTTGTTGTGATTGGGAAGTTCCCTCCCATTTCTCTTCCCTTACTGGACAGTTTCTGTCCTGAAGCAGTGCAGAAGCAGTGCACATATTTCCAAGGCCCTGTGAAAGAATAGCAATGACTGGGTGCTGTCAGCTTTCTGGTTAGCATTTTCAAATATTTGCTGTTTTACCTGCATTGCGTGTCCTTTTTATATCTTCGAGGCATTGAAGAGTTTTAGTGATGTGGGTTGAATAAAATATATGTTCAGCATGCTAGTCATACTGTATACTTCATATCTCTTCACCAGAGGATGTTCTAGTCTCTTACAAGGACAGAGGGAATTGTCTTTATCTTACTAAATTTTTAAATTGACCTTCTTTTGTTTTGCTCTTAAGATCATTCTGCAAATTTTGGGTTCTTTTCACTTCACCTCTTGCTTCCTGTAACTATGATTGCAGCCATACTCAATTTACAGAACTGATGGTGAAAAATAACTTTGTTATGGAAAAAGTTTGTTTCTCTGCAGTACAGCTGACATGAAGTTGAGTTTTCCAAATCCTTTGGAAGCTGATAAGCAGCATTGTAATTTTCTTATTTGTGTGTATTGAGGTTAATCTGTATATTTTACTGCCTTAGAAATGTGTATGATCTATATTAGAGGCATCTTTAAGTAACAAAATAGAAACACCCTGATGTACAGTTTTTCTCCTACATGGAATCATAGGAACTAGCTACTTCTGTATTAAGATAAATAAGATAAATTTTGACACAAAAAATATTTTTCCCAAATAATGGAAATAATGGCTGTCTTTGGGTAGTATGACCATGACTAGGTGGAACTATACTTTTTGTCACATACCCTGTAAAAATAGAACCTTTTTTATAGATGTTGCTTTTGCATCAGACAAAATGCTTTGCTGTCTCCTCCTTGGATTCCCCAGAGGATATGCCCTACTCCAGGGAGGGCAGCTGCACAGCCAGAGAATACAGAATTAACATGGGGTATCCTGGAAGTGTCATGCAGAACCTGCTTAGTAACAAGATAAACTTGTTAGCTTAATATTAAGCAGTACACTATTTAGGGGAAAAAAACAAGCATACGATGGCAATTAAAACTGCCTCCATACAAGATTAGCTTCTGTTTTGTAGTTAAATTATTTGGGACACTGTGGATATCATTAGGTGATCTGTTCTGCCTGTGTTAATGCAGCTGCTTTAGTTTTCTCTGATCACTTATTTTTTGCTGGTGATATGACTTATGAAGTCTGTCCTCATCACAGTCAGAAGTTGGTTAATAATATTTAAACAGGATTTGGTGGTATCTTTCACCAAATGACCACTTTCCTTAATGAAGCACGGGCATGTCTTTTGTAGCTGTTCATGGCTGTACATGGATTTGGATATTCCTGGATATTGTTGATTTGACTATCTCTGGGCAATCTGGGAGGATGTTGCTCTTCAGCATATGCCTGTTTGGACACTAAATGTTTGCTGAACATCTTGCTGCCTATGGTGACAGTCTGTTCTGTGTTTGTAAGACAGCTGGCCCTGGTCACTAAAAGCTCCTGCCCAGGTTGATGGCTTTAGGTTGTACAGTAAATGCTGCTGGGTCAGAGGTCTGTATTACTGACCAGTTTTGCCTGTGTTACGTAGTATATTTAGAGATCTTGCTACTGCTTCTCCTCTTTCATGATCTCCTGTTACTTTAGGATTACAAATCTGGATCTTAAGTATTTATTACCTGTGTAAGTATCCCTAAATGAAGGTAGTAGCAGGCAAGACGTGTTTCCAGAAGGAGCAGTGATTTACTACAGCTTTGGTCTCTGGGGAGCTGCTGGCCTATTAGTTGTACAGGTATTTCTGAAAAATCTCTTTTTTTGGGAGGCTGGAATAAATTGAGCTTACAAATGGATGCTCTATTTTTTGCTTTTGTAGAAGTGGGTCAACTTTAATCGTAGTTTGAAAATACATTTGACTAGCCTAACCAGGAAGTTAGGGTAGGGATTTTTAGCAAGTTAACTAAGTTTCATGACAGCCTTTGACTTCCTGTCATTGACTTTGACGATTTTGTTGCTTTTGATTTGCATTATAATTCTGAAACTGTTTTCTTATTATATTTCCTAAGTATTTTGTGTGAGTAGTCTTAATAGATATAAATTAATATTGAACTTGACTTTATTTATTTATCTAACTTTGCAGTAGAGGTTGATAACTGCTTTGACCTGAAAGTTGGTGAAATTCTAAGCCTTGGTGCTTTATAGTCATTTGTGTCTTAAAGGACAATCCATTTGTCAAGTGTTTCAGATCACCTGCTGTTTTTAATCTAAATTTATTTAATTCATTTGAGGGTGTTTTGTTCTTGCTTTTGCTTCTGAATTTATTCAGCCTCCTTTGCAGTCTTGCAGATGAGTATTAAACTGGTGCTATCTGTTTCTTAGTCAATGTTCCTGTTCAACAGTTTTCTTCCTAGGCAAGTAAGTCAAAAGCATTGTTATGTTTTGTTTCTAAGTTCAGAGATACAGTTTGACAAAATCTGAAGTTGTTTTAAGCTCTATATAAACACATTTATATGACAGACTTTGTCTGCTGGCTGTGTTGAGTGTACAAAAGATGCTTTCTGTAGGATCTCTATATGTATTTATGGGTCAGCAATTAGTAACTTGCAGCTCTTAAGGGTTTGTGTTGATTCCTAGTATGTAATCCATTTTTGTTACCTCTTGTGCAAGACTGTGTCACTGTTTTTGAAACTTGAGATGCTTCCCATCTCTCAGCTCTGCTTCGCTGCAGGTACCAGTTCTTCCTGCTGTGGAAGGTTCAACAGAGGGCATCAAACAGCACGAGTAACTTTTGAATTCTGTTCCCCTAAGCACCATTGCTTCGTTATTTGCCTAACTACCTTTTTCTCCTATTTTTTAGGGGGTGGTTATCTGTATGGAGTGCTTCTTGTTGACTTTTCACCAATTTATTTTAAAAGGGCAAAATTTCAAAGCTTAAGTTAATTCTGTTGAATGTGGCTGACAAAATTTAGCGCTCCTGCAAATTTTGCTTTTTATACTGGTAGTGAGTCTTGTATTCATTCTGGCTTGTAATGTACTCTGAAGATATTTCAGTATTAACTGATGTTCAAAAAGCACCCAGATATTCTCCCTTCCCTTCCCTTCCTTCCCCCATCAGTTATTTATTGCTGAAGGGCAATAAACATGGAGAATTGCATGAGCTTTGTTTTTTCCCCTCCCCCCCACTCCATCAATTAACTAATTTACACAAGAAAAACATAATTTCCTTTTTCTTTTGAGAATAAACAAACGAAAATAGGATATTACGTATGTAAAGCAGTTAACTTACAGGAAGTCAGTGTACATATTCCATGCTGGTTGCTATTGACTACAAAATATTACTCATCTGCACTCATCAGATGTTCTATGATAGTAGAAAACATTGCTTTTGGAGCATCTAAACTGTAGAACTATTTCAATGACTTAAAATAGATCAAGAAGTTTTGATCTTTTTTTAGCATCAAAAATCCTGAGATAAGAACTGTATAGTTCCTTTTGTCTCTTGATAACATGTTGTTTGGCTTAAAAAAGTCATATTGTTCAGCTTTTATGCGTTTTCTCAAGCACCACTGAGTATCAGTTCTGCAAGCAGGAAGCCTTTTGAAAAATATTTTTGGGAATGGAAGAGGACAAAGTACCACATAGCATGTTTATAGCTTAACATCTCTGATCATCATTTCTCATTGATTCTTTTTCTTCTGTCATCCAGTAGTGGTCATGCAGCACTCAGAAAACGATGACTGGGCTGACACGTAAAGTATTCCACAAATACCATGGCTGGCTACTGTTTGTGGTGTTGAGATGGCCATAATAAAACTCAGTCCATCTAACTAGGTTTAAGTGTGGCTAGAAACCCATTTTCTGAGGTGCTCCAGCAGGATTTACTGCAGGATGCCTGCTGCATGTGCAGGTGTGTCAGGGAGCAGGAACAAAAGAAAATTGTGTCACAGAGAAGACTGAGCAGATGTTTTAGAACCTGTTATGCAGCTGGATTCAACTTTACTGGTTTTTTTTCTTTGGTTTTTTGGTGGGCTTTTTTTGTTGTTGTTGTTTGAGCAAAATAGCATACCTCTGCTCCTAGAAGTCTTTTGGGCAGATGATATTTTTTCCAGAATAATTCTGCTTATTCTAGTGGCTTACCATTACACAGGATAATGTATTATTCTTATAATTGTTGAGGGACATTTCAGCAGAAGTTCATCCTGAGCTGTGAAGCAAAATGACACTGGAATACTATTATCTTCTCTGCTATAATTACCATGGCAACAGCTGCAGGTAGACAAGGCAAACCAGGGATTCTTATTCTATATCATATGTACACAAGCTGTTTTTCTTCCCTCAGTAATGACTGTGAAAAGCCTGTGGCATAGACTCTCAAGTTGTCATTAAAAGTGTTTTATTTGGGTGGGATTTTTTCCTAAATTTAATTTTGCAAGTATTGAATGTTTGTGATACTATATTAAAAAATGCACTCTGTTTAGGAAGAAACTGGCAGTCTAGCTTGGATTGTTCTAGGAGACTAAGGAGATGGGCCGGTGGCCCAGTAGTTTTTTTGTTTGGAAGATCACAGAAGATAAATGATGTATCACCTAGATATCTTTCTGCTTCTGGATGTTAATTTATATGTGTATTCATCCTTACTTGGGACAGTGATGAGAATATTGTCCACCTTTCCCATAGCAAGAAGTTGTAAGGATACTTTAATGCTTCCAGGTAACAAAATTACTGTGTCACAGGAATAAAACTGGGTGTGAACACAAGCTTATAATGACTGTGTTTTGGGGTTGTTTTTTTTTCTTGTTACCTAAGTGTTCTACATTGCTTCTCCTGATACCACCTATTTCCCTCTTTTCTCCATCTGCATTTATTTGCATTCATGTGCAGATGGGTGTACATGTGCTTCCTTAAATCGTGTGCTATTCATTTAGCAATGTCAAAAATTATGCCAAGATTTACCAGGGATACAGATGTGTATTGTTTTTTTTTTAAAAAAAAGGGTCTTCATATGAGCTGTTTTCTGATTACTGAGGCATACTGGGAAAGTGTGTTTTGGTGTGCTTCTTATTTACATCATCCTTGTCATTACTACTAGCATGGAAACTTAAAAATTTGGAGATTTCATAGAAACATTTTTCCTTTTTTTTTTTCCCTTCCCTGTAAACTAATTTCCCTTTTTGAAATAGGAGAATCTGTTTCCTTCATTAATCATTAAGCTCATCTAGATATGGGCCACGGTGAGGGGGGAATAATGTTTCTTTTTCCTGGTGACACTCACTAATCTCTTTGCTTCAGTCCAAAGAGGATTTCATCTAACCTATTTTGAATAGAGGATTAAGGACAATTAGGCTCTTCCTCTGCTTCTCCATTAAGATGGGATGTTGTGAAATCCTCTGAAAAGAACATCTGCTGATGTGCCATTAAAGTTTTGCAAAATTAATATTAATAATCAAAACAGTTGTATGCAGAAAACAAACCTTGTGTATGAAGTACTTGTCTGGAGATAATTGTATGGATGGAATGGGGAGAGGGAGGGAATACTGAACTGTTTGCCCAGTAGTTTTTTTGTCTCTAGTGCTTCGAATTTACACTGTGGAGTAGACATGCAGATGTACCAAAATGGATTTTTTGTTATCTGAATTGCATTAGTAACTTGCAGTTCATGCTTAGCATTTTACATAGTTTTTCACTTCTTTTCAAAGTCCTATTAATGAACTATTCACACAAATTATTTATGCTGGTTATATTAATTGTAAGTAGCATCTCTTGAGATGAATCTGAATCAGCAGTGGCATTTGATGGCTAACATAAAACTTCTATATTTGTCAAAAGGTCATTAGGAAATAAAACTGAAAAATGCTACTGTTACTGGAACATATATGATGTGCTTAAGACAGTATAAGGATTAATGTGAAGGAAAAATGGCTGTGTGTATTTTTGAGGAGTTTGGTTTGCAATTTTGTACTGTAAATGATGGAACTGGTTGCCTTCCATGAAGCATGGATAGTATCCTCTGAAGCTACAAAGAAAGTAGTTGAGTGACACTTGCCTCTGAGAAATTGCACTTGCAATCTTAATTTCTTTAATAGTAGTTGTAGGTAAGTTACTGGAACTCATAGTTGCCTTGGGTTTATTTCCTGCAGAATGCTAGTGAATCAAATTTAATCCTATTTTTGGGATGGTAATATAAGTGAAGGAGGGTTGTTGAGAAAAAGCTGAAGTCTATTTACTTGGTCTTATTCTTGAGGTCACTGAGTGGAATAAACTGTAATTTCCCAGGCTGGCATTCTCCATGGTGTTCGGGAATGAGAGGAGTGTTTGGCTCTGGGACCCCAAAGCTCACTTCAAGGCGAATTGGGTTCTGTTGAAATGTATCTGGTGACTTTGCCTATCTTGGGCTTGAGGCTATAGTAATAGAGGGCATGCCAGTTGCTGGATGAATTTTGAGACTGTGGAAGAAACACTGTTGGAGAATTTGACATCTACTTATTCACACTTCAAGGCGAATTGGGTTCTGTTGAAATGTATCTGGTGACTTTGCCTATCTTGGGCTTGAGGCTATAGTAATAGAGGGCATGCCAGTTGCTGGATGAATTTTGAGACTGTGGAAAAAACACTGTTGGAGAATTTGACATGTGAATACTTTGTCAGAGGGGGAACACATTATTTAAAATTTACTGTATGAAAATTCTTAAAAACCAGGCTTCCATTTAATCTTACTATAAAATGTGTCTGTGTAGATATACACCATTTTATTATGCGAAATACAATATATATGAAAGAGGTTACTGTACATGTAGGCTTAAAACAGTTTATTGACTGAGTCATGGCTAAAAAAGTAAACTTTTATGCTGATATTTGCAGAAGTGTAATGTAAGTAAGTTCAGGCTAGATGTTTTGCTTTGGTTGAAAAGACTCCTTACACTCTAAGCAAATTTTGATAGATTAATGTTAGTCCTTTAGTTTAATACTCAGTACTTTTTTCTGTAAACATAGAATACATTGACATGCTGTTGTTATTTATTGGTGTGTTGTGTGTGTTACAGAACAGCTGTAAACTACTTTCTGTTGAATTGTGTAGTTCCTTTTTATTTTTTTTTTCCTGTGGAATTACACTGACAGTAATCATGATGTTTAAAGTTACCTTAATCTTTCATATTCTACTCTCCTCACCATCGGTATGAACTTTGGAAAGTTTAACGCTGATAAATCAAACTTTTTGCTCACGTGGGCCAAGTAAAAAACAATAAAAAAAGTAACCTGAAGTATGAAAATCTTATCAAGTTAATTTAATGTTTAAAATGCAATATATAGACTTTAATATGTCTTATACTGGTTTTTTAAGAATATTTAGTGTTTTTATCCTTTTTAACCAGAAATTTTATCAGATTTTCAATTCCTGACTACTTTAAAGAAGCAATTTTCAAAGTTCTAAACAAATCCCCTTTATTTTTGACTTTAATCTCTGTGTTGTTGGTACGACAGATACATATCTAGTTGAATATATGGTTGGTTGTTAATATCATAGAGGGTAGGATGGGAGCAGGTGGGCTTGAAGCTATGCTAAGAAATTTGTTTAATGACAGTTATTGAGCACAACTACACAATTCTTTCACCTTCTAAGATTAAAAAAACCAAAAAGACAGCAGAAAACTAACCCTCAGGGTTATTGTAACTTCACCTGTAAATGCTGTGATATTGTTAATCTCCTGACCAATGTTAACTGACTGCTTGCTATTTTCAGCTGTCAAGTGACCAGATGGCCTAATTTGGTAGGAGGTGCCTGTGTATTGGCACTAAGAGGGAAGAAATGAAGAGAAAAATGGGAAAAAGCTCTCTGCTTAGCCCAGAATGGCATGATTGCTTTAAGCTGATTCATGAATATGAATATGTTGACTTCCTGATGCTGTAAGCTTTTCTCTGACATAAGGAGGTTATGTTTCCATACTCGCTGGCTGTAATGGCACAGAAGCAATGAAAGCTTCACATGCTTTTGTGCAGCAGTGCACAGAGAACATGGGCAGGTGTAAAGACATGTTAATAAAGGGCAGTCTGGATTGTGGCTTTGCATCTCATGCCTCTTTGAGCCCAGGAGGTCTCAAATTTAAAAGGCTTGTCCTTTTGTCTTAAAGGAAGGTTCTTAAGCCTCTGACTGACTTCCTAAGAAGTGAAGAGGTTACCTTGAGTCTTTTTACTCTGTTAGTGATATTTGCTGTTACTTAGTTAACTAACTTTTATGGCAGCATATATATAAAAAGTTTTTGAAAAAATTGAGGCTAGATTTCTGCTGGGCATGTGGAATTAAATTACCAGTATTCCTTTGCTATTTTCTTGCAAACTCTAAGGTATTTTAAGATGAAAATAATGTTTTTACACAGGCATTTGCTTTCTTAAATGTTAAAAATGGTGACAAAAACCAAAGTTTGCTTGAGTTGTAATGGTTGAGTCACGGAGAGAACTGCAAATACTTGCAGACCTTTAAGGCTAGTAAGGCAGTGGCATATAATAAAAACAGGATGCCCCCGATGTATGGAATGATTGGCATCTGACTCCATTGATTCAGAATGCTGAGTAATTGCTGTATTAAACTATATTACATTATACTATATTAAAGAGATACCATAATATACTAAATTACATACGAAAGAAAATTTGTGACTGTCTTGAGACAGCCAGGACACAGCTTTTAGTGATTGGCCAAGGAAACAAAACAATCCTCAGCAGAATCCAATTGACAAATCACTTCAGGTAAACAATGTTCCTAACACATTCCATGTGTGCAAAAACAGCAGGAGCAGAGAATAGAGATAAGAATTGTTTTTCTCTGATGTTCGTCACTGTGATTCCAGGAAATATCCTTGGGAAGTTGTGTCTGCCTGCTCTCTATGGAGAGAGCTGCGGCTACAGTGGCATTTGCTTTTCTTGCTTTCTCCCTCTGCCTGCAGTCAGACCACTTAATTCTGCTTATAATGACTATTTCTTGCTGCAGAATAGCAGCTGCTTGGTTATGTGGCTTGTAGCTGATCTTTGACAACATGTGATAAAGGGGACAAGTGCTACTGCACTGTCAAATTCATAGTTAGGTTTTGGAGGCGTGGAGTGGAAGAGGAGGAATGTGGTCTTTCCAGCCCTGTGCACTGGCACACAGGGAGCTTCCCACCGGGCACTGGGCACTTAGGTCAGCACAGGAGTGACAAAGCCTGTTTGTGGGGCTGCTGGTGAAGCGATATGCGGAATAAATAGGCTCCACAACTTGATGTAGTTATGAAGTGGGTATGTATGTCAGCGCCTGGCACAGTTCACTGGCTGCAGGCAGCTGCATCTTGTCACTTCTTCCTTAAACTGATCAAAGGTGTGATCTGGACTTCCCTTCAGTTTCCTGCAGCATGTGGAAAACACCAAAGCAGAAGCATTAAGCAAGCTGAGGCAGTGGCGTATAGCTCCTGGAGCCTTGCAAGAGCTGACAGAAGGGATTCTGGCTGCACAGACAGGTCTGTGATTTTTTTTTTTTCCTCTTGGGATGTGCTGTTGGCTCGTTCGTAGAGACATCTGTTTCACTTTGCTGAGTGACAAACCACTGGGCAGTGACTGTGTGTGGGTGCATTCCTGGAGAGGCAGCTCTGTTCCTCTGGGTTTGAAGCTGAAATGGGTGAAGCAGTAGCAAGTTTGGCTGGGAGCGAAGGAGTGCTGCTGAGTGCCAGAGTTCCAGTAGTGCTTCTGCCTGGGTGACATCCCTGAGTGCTGACTGATGAGTCAGGGGCTGATTTGGCAAGATGCTGACATCCATGGAACGCTGCCCTGTTTTGTGAGTAGCAGCTGGCATCAGAAAAGAAGTAATTGGGAGAGGGGTGGGAGTTAACAGTTTGTGTAAATGTCAGGAAGCTTGAGGACTTATACAATGAGGAGAAGTATGTGGGGGACTACATACTGGAGGGAATGCTACTTAAAATTAAACCAAGTGGGAAATAACTCCACCTTTTTCTCCCCAGACGAACTCCTTGATGTGCACACTCTTGCAGCACTTGTGTTACGTGGCTTGACCTTCCTTAAGTTGTAAGTGCAGCCAAAACATAATGATGTGTGGGAGAAATGGAACAGCACTTAAATGCCTAATGTTTCCTCCTGTGTTTAGGAGAACACGTTCTATAGAAATAAGGATGCCAGTGCAGGAGTACTTCAAGATTATGAGAGTTTATAGCACAGGCAACCATGGCAGACTGGTATTTTTGTTTTAATGTGAGGACCAGTGTTAAAAGCTTAAAAATCAAGGTTTTCTTTGCATAAAGACAAGGTGTACACAATCTATTTCACTAATGATATTTGGAATGAATTAATTCTGAAAATAATTACTTAAACTCAGCATTGCTAAAACAAGCAACAACAAAAAATTTGTTAATATCAGGCTAGTCTGAAAAGGCTTCATGCTTTTTAATACTCTGTCAATAAAAAGTGACAAGATGATCTGGAGAGATCCCTTCTAATCTGCATTGCTCTAAAATAAGAACTAGTGACTTCTGCTTAATATAAATGAAAAAATACTCTTGCCTCTTTTGCAACCATCTTGGTTTTAATCTCTGAGCCTACGGTAGGAGTAAGACACCCTAAAGTTTAAAACAGGTTTTGTGCATAACACCCTTAAGTGATAACCCAGAGGCTCCACAGCAGCAATTAGACTGTGTGGTGCATTTGTTTATTCCTGCTTCAAGATGACTACAACAGAGGTTCACAACAACTTCCCTGTTTTTATCTGCTCAGTGAAAACTACTGTAGGTGGAACTGAAGTTTTTATAGCTATGCACTTGACCAGGCTAAAGTATTTCTCCTGGTTCCTGTTCTTCTATTTAAAGAAAATTTATTGCAATCAGCCTATAGATGGTTATTATCATCCTTCCCTATTCTCTTTAACTCATGTGCCTATTACAAAAGCTTTTTCCTTCAAAAATGGGGTTTTCTCATAGTAGTGACTAGCTGTTAAGCTGTCTGATTCATGTACCTTAATTCAGATGTTCATAATATCTAAGGAAGTCCTAGCCTGAAAAAGGATGGTGGTGAGTAGCTAGGTGGAGAGGGAGCTATGGATGGGAAAGTCTTTGAGAGCTATATGCCCATAACTTAATTTGGAAGCTGCTGTTGTGTAAGTGTGACCTGAGAGGCTGGAAAAGAAAAGCTACTAGACTTTAATTAGTAACAAATAGTGTGAAAATGCTTGTGCCCTTGAGACTTAAGCTGGCCTGTCTCAGCTTTCATGACAAGATCGTTGTCACCATGGAGCACTGATGGGTGCATGTGCTCTGAGGAGCTCCATTTAGGTGCTGAAACTACATGTATTTGGTTTTGGGAATGTGGGGATGGTAAAAAAGATAGAAAATAGCATCAGCTCTAGACCTTGTTGTAGAGTTACTTGTGCAATGCCATTAATATAGAAAAAATACTGGATCATGGTAATGGGCATGTAGCAGTAAGCTGTTCTTGAAAGACTTCTTACTGGGTTAAGAGATTACAAGTTTTGGAAAGGATCTCAGGCCTTAAACTGAGGAAAAGGTGGTGAAGAGTATTTGACTGTTAGGAAGGAAAATAGAAAAATAAAACCTCCTTGATCTCAGTGCAGTTGACATAGTCTCTTAAAATAATTTGGGTTAATGCAATGGGTTTCTATGCCTGCTTTAAAATATTAAAGAGAGAAGAGTGGTAAAAGAATATTCCATAGAAGAGTGGGAGTCCTTGACTGAAAGAGAAACTTGAGCATCCTGACTTGATATCATGTGCTTGAAGTCACGTGTTGTAATGTGTCCTTCTGTGGTTTCTGAGCTGGTGGCTGACGGAGAGCAGGCTATAAATACTTCTCTGTTCTCCACTTATGTGGTCAGTTTAAGCTTGATCGAACTTTTTATTTAGAACTTGACCACTAAATTGGCAAATTAAGCCAGCTTTCCTGCTTCTGATTTGAATTTACTTGAAAAAAAAAAAAGGGCAAAGTGAATCTACTTGCTCCTGCTAAGTGTTTTAAATTGGGATGCACTCTCTTAAGAGGCATGTTCTAAAAGAGGATCTGGAAATTTTGGTAGGCTATTCCAGGAAGATTTTTCTTCCTCTCTTTGGAGTAGACTTTTGAAGAATTAATGATACTCCTCCGGAAAGGCTGACCCCAGTATAATCTATTTACATAAAACTGTTTTTGCTAGAAATGTTGATTTCTATTAGCAAATGTGTTAAAACATCTGGTCTTATTTTGCACTGTTCATGGATGTTTCCATTAGCGTTTAAAATACTGGAGGCATTCCTAAAAAGGGTTAATTCTGAGCCTAAGTTCAGAATAGATCCCAGTAAGTATACAGCCCTTGCTCTGGAAAGCATCTAACAGCCTCACTTGGCTTGCTGAAGCTCTGTTTGTCCAGCTCTTTCTTCCTCTGCAGGTGGTTCAGGATGCTCTGTTTCTCCATGGACTGTGTCAGAATAATGAATTAATGTTTGTCCAGATGCATCTTAGTCCAGTACTTCAACTTCCCTTTGGTGCTGCCTCAGGTAATCTTACCATGGTTCCTGTTTTTTCCATAAAGGCTTTCCTAAAGGTCTTTTTCTGCTCAGATTTCCTGGTTCATTGTTCCACAGTTATTATCCTCCTTGAGCCCAGATTGTGCCGGGGGGATCTCTGCAGTTCTTTGCCCACCTTGTCTGTCTCCTTGTATGCAGCCCTATTGAGAAGTTACAGGAGGGAACACAATGAACTCCAATTGAGTTCTCATGGGCTAACAGATACATGGGCTCCGCGCTTCCCACAGTCTGCTCTGGCTCATCTGATCCCCAGCTGACCAGATCAGCTGCTGCACTGTGGGGCCTTATACAGGAAGGATAAATTGACCCTTGCTTCCTTTGAAGATCCCAATGCTTTGGGTGTTTGGAAAACTACAGCCAACAAAGCCTGCTTTTGTTATCTCCCTCAAACTGAGCTCAAGTGTATGCCTGAAAGGATTATGCCACACTAGGTTACTAAATATATTTTTGCATGATACTCTTACACTAAAAAGAAAAACACAATGATAGCTATCTCCAGTAATGACAGGATTACCTTCTTTCTGACACCAGTGCCAGAACTTTATTTTAGTACCTTCGAAGTCATTAGTACAGAAAACAGTGCTGCAGCTGTCTTGGCAGGCTGTGCTAGGAAGAAGTGCAGTTCCTAATTTAGTGTGTATCTGATTGATGCATTTGAAAGTGGCAATTCAGCCTGGCAGCAAAAGAGGATTGAAAGCTGCTGCTGAGCACAGTAGGGTTTAGCTTATGGTAGCTCAGGGCTGCTTCATTCTCTACAAAGCGGAAATGGTAGGGTGTTCACCTTGTGCCCTCAGAGAAATGGATTGCAGGATGGACAGTGTTGCAGCCTGGCTGCTTGTTGCTAGAAGGAGTTGGAAAATAAAGGCATATTTTGAAATAGTTGCCTTGCTGCCTTGAGGTATTGGAACTTTGATTGCCTACTAGCTGTGAAGCAAGTTCTGTAGCTGGGAGAGCCACCTGAAAACATTCCCAACCAGCATTATTTTGGTCTGTCCAGGTCTGATTTAGATTTTGGGCTATCTAAATAATCTGATGCTTTGCCTGAGAAGCTTTAGTGAGGGCACTGGTTGCTGTTGGGTTGCTTCAAATAAAATCTGGAAGCTTGTTCTTACAGGCACATGGTTCGCAGGAGCAGTGATACATAAAGCTGTCTGGTAGCAGTTTTATAGAGACAGCAAGAGCCTGAGGGAAGCGCGTTCCTTTGGCCTCTTACTAGAGACTCAGGGAAAATGGTTGCATTGCAGTGTATGCTGAGGCCTGCCAAACCCCAGGAACTGTGGTTATTGCTGCAGTGCAAGATGCATCTCTTTGATTGCAATAAATCTGGAAGTCGCAGTGAGATTGCTGAGTGATTATTGTTCTGTGTGTCTGCTGCCTTGACACATGGCTCTATGACTATGACCAAGGCAACAGTGTAAAAAGCCTGGTGAAAAAACAGATTCAGTGTAAGCTGAAAGTTTCCTTGGGTGGCAGGGGATGGGCTTTTGAGGAAAGTGTTTATGTTAAGGCTCCTGCATTCTTCATCTTATGGCTTTTTTTGTAGATGTAACACACTTAGTTTGGTTTGTTAGGTTTGCTATTCTGAAGATAGAACTGTTGCTGGCAGAGGAGGATAAATACTTTCATTGCATGCATGGAGTTGGTATACACTTTTGACCTTTCTAGGTTTGTAACATACACCAGTGGAAAGCTTGGGAAAGCAATGGCTGTCTTTTTGCTTTGCTAGAAATGTTTTCTTAATTTTTTTTTTTTCAGATGGTGACAAATGACCATTTTGTGGAAAACATGCATTGTTGACCTTAAAGCAAAGGGTTAAGCTGTCTCATGAGGCTGCTTTTTGTCCTGGAAAGAATCAGCAGTGAAAGTTAGGCTGTCAGCTTTGTTTGCATTTCCCAGCTATTGTGCACTTGCCAGCATCTTTTAAATGTTTTAAATGTAGCCTTTGTATTTTTCTAATGCAGAACATTTGTATGCGGTGGTTTTTGTGAGGATGCCAGAACAGCTATATAGTAAATATTTAATAAGAATAGTAAAGATTTCTTGTTCTCAGCAGGCTAAGTTCGAATCTAAAGGAAGTGAAATTGCCATTTTAAATTATTTATGAAATGCTGCACATAAGGAGATATGGTTTGTTTGCTTTATTATACGTAGATGGCAGTAGTAAAGGTCTCAGTTTAGTTAGGACATAAATGATGGGGGTGGGGTTTAAGCATGATAAAAACCTAAGTAATCCTACTTTTCTGGCTGTGAGGGATATATCCTCATCCAAGATGGTAGCTGTACTACAGGTTGGATGATGGAAATTATCCTGTTACTCCATACTTCAGCTATCTCAGTTTTTGGAGACCTTTATCTGAAAAGCATGAACTGTTTGCTTGAAAGTCTTAATAATGGAACTGTCACTTGTGCTAAAAAATTATTTTTTTAAGATGGCAGACATGTCTGTCAGCTCTCATGGGAACATGAATCTCCCTTGTGTTTTACTAGTATTACAAGAGAAGTGGTTATTGGTGTATCTGTAACTTCAGTGTAAGAGGAAAGAAAGTGAAGCAGGTGAAAGAAAGTGAAGCAGGTGTGCTTTGAGCATCTGAGGAAATATGCAAGACGTATTCTTCCCTCATTGTTCAAATGCAAAAGTGACTAGGGAAGAAGTGAACAGAAGTAGTGAGGTGTTGAAGGTAAAGGAGTCTGAAATTGTTACACAAGAAAAAAAAAAAAATAGTGTGGGTATCCCTCTCTGTCGAGACAGCTTCAAATGCAACTCCTTGGGTGTTTTCGTCAGTTGAGACACCCTGTATGTCCCTTCTCTCCTCCCCTCCCCTCACTATCGCTGTTTGATTTCTGATGTGTGGAATGAGGAGTGTTAAAATAGAGGAGAAATGTGAAAATTTCTGAAGGTTCTGATGTAGGGACTTACTGGGTTTTCACAGTAAAGGCCCACTGTTTGAGGAGTTACCTCTGTGGAAAGAGTGGGCTTTCTTTCAGTATTATAATTTTCACATAAGGGATAATAAATATTTATTTCAAAACTGGGTCTAATGGTGGGAGACATACTGAGATGGCCTTTACCCAACTCACTGCAGACCTCTAAATGTAATGCTGATCTGGTGAGAATCTCCTCTAGTTTTTAGAGCATAAAAAAAAGGAGCAAGATTGCCTGGCAAACAAATAAGGGCTGTACATGAGAGGAATAATACTTCTTTAAAGTGAAGAGCTCAAACGTGCTTTTTAACATACCTCAACTTTGCAGTTTGCTTTTGACGTTGGGACTTTATTTTACTTCCTAGTATTAGTTTCTTGTTTGGAGCATAATAAACAAAAAATAAAATTAAGTTGTGTTTTATAAGGTTGAGTATATATGGAGTGAAAACACATTATTATATTTAAAAACACGTGAGTATTTTATGCAACTTTTAATATAAATTATCCAAACTCACCTCTTTGAAAATGATGAAAGAGATTCAAAGTAGAACCCATGGAAGTTAAGCTCCATAAAAAAACCCAAGTTCCTGCATCTCATTGGGTTTGCAGTTCTCTCTTCCTCTGTTTTCTGTCAAAATAAACCAATTCTGAAGCCCTTGGTATGTGGTTATATCTGGCTAGCAGTATTCTACTTCTACAGAGGTGAGCTCAGAAGGTGAGCTTTCAAAATAGTAGTTCAAGGCACAAACCTTATATTTGTGTTCAAATGATGCCACCTCTGAAAATGGTGATAATTACTCTGTTTTATGAGTGTGGTTTTTTTTTTTTTAGTTTGGGCAAAATAAAGTAAATCCTTGCTATTGAGAGATCTGTTTTTTAAATTTTAAAGTATAAGGTGGTCTTTATAAATCTTGATAGACATTTATAAATGTTATCAAATATGCTATTGCAACATTAAAAAGGCTTTAATGATGAGAGTTTGTAAAAGCACTAGTGTTTGGCTTATATGTACTGTGGTTTGCTTTAAAATGTCTTGATGTCTTTGGGGGGATTGTAGAACCTGTGAGTTAACTTTCTGCAGTTGTTGTACATGCTGTATCTTTAATGAAAGAAATGCTAGTAGATGTGTGCATGTTAATACTAGTGGACCTGGAGAGAGTTAATGGGCTTTTTGTGTTCTAATATATTCTATGAATTAGACTTGACAATTTATTTTAAGCTGTTTCTGTTTGGGGCAATAAAGATGTTATTGTATACTGTGAATCCATGTATGTGTATACAAACACAACTTTTTGTGGAAACGAGTTGCATGTTGCAGATACCAAGGATGTAGGTGTTGAGAGGAAAAAATAAAATGTGAGAGCTGTGACTGTTTAAAGTCTCCATATTCCTCTTCTAAGTGGCCTTTTCTCTTTCCCTTGCTTGAATTCACCAGTTTTACTTCTGAAATTATTTCTCCCTTTCCCAAACGATAAAATGTTTGGTTTTGTTTTGCATGCATTTTTTTAATGTTGCTTCCCATGTCTACTGCAGAAAAAGCAACTGGCTTTAACAAAAGGAACAGCCAATTTCTCACTCATGTCTGGTTGAATCCACATTTAGGTTTTTCTGCTTCTGTGTCTGTACTTCTGAGAAACATGTTTCTTTCCTGGGTTTTATGCTCAAGAGTCTTTTATAGGCAAATGTTTGCAGTTCTCTGCTGTCCTTTCTTGTCTGAATTTTGGGACCTCTTCCTGGCTTTTACCATACTCTGTTAATTTGGTGCTTTTGTAGGAAGGCTTGTTATTTCCTCCAGTTGAGAGGAAAAGCCTTGTCTCTTCTGTAGAAGCCTTTCTGTTCAGGACTGCCTCAAAGCCTATTTATCATCTGGTAAACTAACAGCAGAAATTATCTGATTTAGGACCTTAAGTGGGTTGTTTTTGTTAAAACATAACTTTGTGTATGCTTGTGATTCTTCAAAGTGCCAAAATGGGTTTGCTTGTAGAGAATGAAGTGTTGTGACACTCATGATATTGAGCCAAACATAAATATCACTAGTTTTTCTACTTATATGCAGAATAACTTCAGAATATGCTCATCTTTTAGTGGTATCTTTGGGGGAGGGGTTTGTTGGGTATTTGTTGGTTTTTTGTTTGATTGTTTATTTGTGGTTTTTGTTAGTGTGGGTTTTTATGTTTGTTTTTTTTTTGTGTAAGGGGATGGTAAGAAATAAAGTACTGTTCTTGCTATGTTTCTCTCTCTTCTTATTTTGTGGAGTTAAAGTTACCAGCTTAAATAGCTTTCTGGTTAAAAAAATATCCTAGAGAAAGCATAACAAAGTAGATTGTTCTGAAATGGTTAATAATCAGCAAGGCATGCTTTCAAGCTATAAACAGTATTGTCCATTTAGCAAATGCTTTTCCTGTACCTCTTAGTACTCTTGAATATTTTTGTCTGACTAGTTGCAGGTGCATGCAGATTTGTGTTGTCCTTGAGAGCTCTGCATGCTTTCTGTGTTCTAATGTGGGTCATGCATTTACCAGTTCTGATATAATAAAAATAGTTGTCATGGAAAAGTAGTAGGTAAGTGAAGATTTAGACTTGAGTATGGAAGGGAAGCAGGGAGGGAGCAAAACATTAAAAATGGTGCAGAAGTGTAATTTATCAGAGCATATAATGTCATGGACTTGGACTTCAATTTCATATTTCACCTATTTAAAATGTTGGAAGAATTAAATACTTGGCAGTGTTAATCGGCTTAAGTGGACATTTAAGAATTAAACCTGAGAGAATGCTTAGCCCCAATTCTATGGGTTGTTAGGCCCATTACTGAGAGGTGCTGTTCCCTGCATGAAGATAATTCTTTCTGGAACTGAGTCTGGAGAGTACTGGGGCGTCAGGAAGTGTGAGAAACTAAGGATTGTTTTCCTGGTTGTTTCTGCAGAAGTCTCTGAAGGCTCCTGTTGCAGCACAGTTAGTTTGAAGGAGGCCTCCCTGATGTCAAGTGTGTTTTGTTCTCTTGATTAGCAATATTGCCATTTAGCGCAGTGCTAACATTAGACTCCTCCACTACTACAGCGATATATGATAAAAGCCCAATCAGTAGAAGCAACTGCTCAGATAGTAATGACTCCTTCCTACAGTGCCATATTTATAATACTGATGACCTGGAGTAATGTGATTCTTGGACTGATATTGCTGCAGTAGAGATGGATATAAATGAGGAAGGAAGGAAGAAAGCGTTGCCTGCATAAAGAAAATATTTTCTAAAATCGATACAAGGTTTCCACTCCTTTATATTTTCCTAATCAGGTAGCATTGTGAACTACCATGTCATTTAGTAGGAGGTATAAAGTTGCTCAAGTATGGTTAAATAAATTATTTGAGCTTAGAATGGAGCTTTGGTAACTTTCTTGGCAGTTACTGCCATTTATTGCACTTATGAAAAAAGCACCCATGTTTTAATCTTAGAGGATAAATCCCTCAAAATGTATTGTGATGGTATGTATAGATGTTACCCTACTTCTGTGTATTTAAAAAAATTCTCTTTTTACTCTCGAGATTTCAGGATGTCCCTCGATGTAATGTCTGCTGCTTGTGTGTGCATGTTTGAAGATTTCATATTTTAAAGCATCCTGTATGCTGCTGTTATGCATTGTGGAAAGCAGCTTCACTCTCTCCATTACTGAGACAGCTTTCTAATGTCCTGTGGAATGGCCTTGCCTTTGTGTTCTCCAGCAGGGATGCTATCTGTGAAGCATGCTTCAAGGGAAAAGTGTTGCTTTCATTTCTCCAGTCATCAGGCCTGTTACTGAGAAAGTGGAGCTTGACAAGTGTCTCCCAGTGGCAAGTAAACATTTGTTCATTGAAATTTTTGAGTCTGTACCAGAGTTGTTCTTAAATTTTCTTTTTTTGTCTAAGACAAATCTAAGGCACCAAAAATGAAAGAAGGACATTCAGTGGGGTGTAGCATGCAGGTTATACTTCTCAAGAACAAGTTTATACTGGTTTAAATCCTGAGAGTAAATGGCAAAGGCAAAGATTGAGTTATTACATCAGGTCATCTGGGCATCTTAGAGCTGAAAATCGCATGCAACTAATAGCTTTACTTTCCCAAGAGACCTTGAAGAATAGAGTAACTAAGAGAATAAAACTGTTATATATTTAGGTAGCAATTGTAATTTTGTTACAAAACTAGATTTTAAATCTTTATTTTGGCATTATGACTGTGTCAAAGTTCGTAGTCTTAATTTGTAAGAAGGCTAAATAGCTATTCATGCTGGGCTTGTAGGAGGACCAGCCATTATGCATACAGTTGGTATCAGATGAATTAAAGCTTTGTCGAAACAGAACCTGTGTGGTGCCCCACCCCAGTTCAATATGTAAATCATTTAATGCATTCAAGAATTCTTGTAATTTTGACCTTGGGAGATTAGCTAGGTCAGTACTGGGCATGCTTGACGACTTAGAAAGGAAGTAAATGCTAGTGAATTGCGGTCTCTGTTTCCAGATCTGGTTGAGCTGGAAGAATTTTTTTCATTGCACAGGGAGTCCTAGATAGGATAAACAACCTAGCCAGGGCCCCTCAAACAGAGTGGTGACAGTGAAAACTAGAATTTGTCTAGTGAATGCTCTCAGTAAGACTAGCCTTTCTGATAGAACTGATAACCTAAAATGGAGGTTTTAATCTTTCAGCACCATCTGTTGTGCAGGGCAGCAGCAGGTGGTATGCCTATGGAGGGGACTGCCAGGAGAGGCTGGGAGTGCTGCAGGGTGGGTGGAGCTCTGGTGGCCCTGAAGGCTCTGTGCAGTTATTTGCCTGCTGCCCCTTTCTCCCTACCTGATTTCCATTCAGCAGTTATCCCGATGTCGGCTTTGAGAAGTCTGTACTCAGAAGACAAGTTAAGAAAAGATATATCTTTGCCTAATGTTGTAAAATCACTTTGTGTGTTTGGGCTGAGATCTCAGATCAGCTGCAAATATCCTCATTTCTCATGTTTACTACTGTCACTTTCTTTAAAAGGCTCTAATTGCTTATTGCACTTGCATCAGTGTGTCAAAGTTACTACACCATTCTAATCTCACACATTATTTGTCTGTATTCTTCAAGTGTATTCAGAGACCTGCATGTGATACCTCTTGTTGTTGGTGAGGAGGTAATGCACAGCTCAGTTGTAATGTCATGTGGAAAAAAAAAGGTAAAAAGCAGAGAATGCTTGTGTGGAAAATAACAAAATTTTCCCTTCTTCAAAATCCAGTAGTTGATTTTAACTAACAAATGAAAGCAAATTCAAGCTACCACTTCTTAGCTGTTTTTCTTTGGGGGAGCAGCATATCTTTGGGCTTCTGGATCTCCTTTAGACACCTCCCTGCTAGGTGAGCACCTGAGAGTCATCCAATTTGTTGTTTTAATTGTAGTGCCTAGAGTAAAGGAGTCTGCACTGGATGGGGGAGCAGTCCTCTGCTGCTTCTGAGTGGGTACTGTGCAGGGCTGGTGAGCAGTCTCTGGCTTTACTCACCTTTTAGGTAGTGCTATTCAAATTTCACTTTTTTCTTGTGACTGTTCATGATTTCACTAGCTCAAATGCAGGTTTTGCATGTTGGGGCATGCTGAAGTGTGTGTATCGCCAGCTATGCTTACAAAGGTGTTTTTTCCATAGAAGAGAGGAGCGAAGACATTGCTTTGAGCAAAGGAGAAACTGGCAGGGTTGAACAGTGCCAGAATAGCAATGAAACTCCTCTGATTTTGAGGTTGAGAGTTCTGTTTGATTGCTTTCTGTACCTTTAGATCCTCTAGTATTTCTTCTCATCACAAGAGAGTTGAAATAGAACAAAAATAAAAAACTGGGGGTAAAAATTTAGTTCTGTTTAACAGTATATTTATTAAAGGTAGTTAGCTAATCATGACAGTTTTGAAAACAATAACACCAAGAAGCCTCAAACTCTTGGAAAAATATTCATGCTTAAAAAACTAGACAAAGACTCTAATTCTCTGTCCTTCTAGGAGCAATGACCATATAATCTGACAAAAAATGAGCATGCTGTAATCTAATATGTCATTTTTTGGTGTAATAAGAAAGCTATTCCATGCTCTACTTCCTTTCATGCTATTAATAAGAGGCTGCCACATTATATTACTTTGTTCCTAAGCTGTGACTTAAATTTTTCACCCTTCAAGCAGGCCAAATTCAGTGATCTGATGCCCACTACATTTATTTCATATACAAAGTCAGATGAAGTGACAGAATAGCTGCAGGTTATGAAACTTTGACATTTCAAGAGGAGGCAACAAAAGGCATCAGACTTTGACAGCTAGTGAGCTGCATCAGAGATGTCTAACAGAATGTAAAGAATGTAAAGGTTTCACTGTAGTTCAATTTGATGTGTTAATAAATGGAATGCCAGTAATTTGCTGTGTGCTAATATTTTTAATGGAAGCATATATCTAAATATGTCCAAAGCATATCCCACCCAGAGAGCATCTGAGCCAAAATCAGCTTGAGACCATAAGTGAGGATTGCCAGCTGCCATATTCCTGCAGAACTTTGGGCATTTGTTAACACCTACTGTCAGTGTAATTACCTTTGTCTGCTGTTTTGTTTCAGCCAAGTCTGGTTTTCTCAGGACTATTATGATAAGATGCAAGATGATAGAATCATTTAGGCTTGTGAAAAAATCAGAGTCCAGTGATTAACTTTACACTGCTGAACTGTAGTAGAGTTGGGTTGCATTATTGCCATGCTGTTAGTAATTTCCGGAGCCCAAGAAGTTCATATAGACCAGTGTACAAACAGGTGTCTCAGCTTGCCAGTGAGAAGGGTTAAGTAATGATGATAGGAAAGGGGAGCTGAAAGAAGCCAATACTGAGCAAAAGACATGCTTCAGGTGGGCAACAACCTTTTTAGGCATTCTCATTCTCAGTCTAGTAGAGTCAGAGAAGATGAATGCAGAGTGCTTGGGTATGTTCAGCTGGTGGTGACACTGCAGTGGTTCATGGAGGATATGGCCAAGAAGGGGCTGTCATAGGGCAGTATTTGAGAAGCAGGATTGCTCTATGATGGTGGTGAGCTGTTAGACTTCCTATGAACTGGTGAAGAGGCTAAAAGGTTTTTCAGTGGGGAACTACTGGAAAGTGTAGGAATGAGCAGTGAATGGGCAGGTGAATTAAAAATGCAAGGATTCCCTTTTAGTCCCTGGGATTGGAGATGCACTCTGCCTGTTGTCAAAATCTGAAATGAAATTGAAAAAGTATACTAGCTTTATTGTAATAAATTCTTTATCACTCCTTAAAATGAAAGCTGTGGAAGAAAAGTGTTTTTTTGGATAGTATTTCACTGAGTGATGAAGGGCCAAGGAAAATACTTCTGTCCCTTTTTTCTTGTTGCCTCTTTTCTGAACTTGAATGTGTTACCAACTTAAATCCCCTTAAATGGTATATAAAATCATGTATAAAAACAGACAAGTTGGTAAAGCATGGAATCTTGTGTGGCTTTACTAGAAGGCTGTGTGCCTTTTGAAAAAGTTAGTAGACTGAAACAACTATTTTAAAATGAGCTTACTCATGCTGGAAGTGTTTTGAGGAATTTGATGGAAGAGATAAACAAAGAGACTGCAGTATCTGAGTGTGCATATGTAGGAATTGCATTACAGATGAGTTGCTTTAGTGGGAAAGAAAGGAGAATGGGATAAAGTATGATGTATTCATTTAAATGGATTGAAATCCATCTTAAAAAAGAGAAGGGGGTTAGTATGGTTGCTATTTTGTTCACTGATAGTATAGCTGTGCTGTTTAGGCCCATAATCAGAATACTGACAATTACAAAAATGCTAGAAGGCGTGGGAAAAAACCAAAAGGAAGTAGTTTTGGTAAAAGTAGTGTGGTTCATTTACTCAGATCTGAGGAGGAGGAACAAATCTTACTACTGAATGTGATGGAGACAATACTTATTTTAGCTGTCAAGGGTAGTTTTTGATCATCTGCTTTGATGCACAAAGAGGAAATTCTTATCTTGGGCAATGCAGGAAGTCCGATTTGAGCTGTTACTTGGCAGTTATCTTGGAGAAATTGCCTGTGTTGTATTGGTATTTGGCATTCCTGTATTAACAAAAATACTCCCAAATTTTTTAGGATTGCTTGTTCTTCCCCTTCCCAAAAACCAAGTCAAGCCTCAGATTCAGTGAAGCCAAGAAAGAAGAAATGGAGGTAGAGCTTTGAAGGAGAGTCTTGCATGTCAAGACAACGGATTGGAGATTTGGAAGTAACATGTGTCAAGAAATTAAAAAAAAAACAAAACAGGTTAAATAGAATTAAAAAAGCTGATGGCAGTAATCCTTCCAAGAGCAGAACTCTTTGAAGAATGACAGGCTTAAAATTAAAAGCCCAAGATAATTATTGACATCACTGACAGTGCAGAGAATGTGAAGAAGGCTGTGGTCTGTTCAGTGGCCAGCACATCAGGGAATTCTTACAGAGGGTGCTGTTACAGTCAAGTCAAGTCACAGGAGGTTTTTGCAGAAGTGTCCACTGTTAGAAGACTGTACATGAATTCTCAGACTGAAGAATTTCATGCAGGCATGATCAACAAGATCTTTTTAATTAATGTGTTGAGAAGCAATCAGTATAAATTAATAGGATAATCATGCAAACCAGTTAAAATTTACTGAAGGTGTAAAATACCTTGGACATGTAAGTGTCTAGTTTGTTTTTTTTTTTGTCAGAAGTATGTAATCCATCACAACAGGCTGTGTGTACCAGAGGAATGGAAGCTGCAAATGTGATACCACAGTGACCTAGGAACTGAGTGCTTCAAGAAAGTAGAGTACCATAAAAAATTTTTAAACACATTAAGTTAAAAAAATGGCCTTTTTTAGCTAGAAGTCATGCATCATGAAGCAGTTAGAATCCTTAGAGGGTGCAGGGAGGGAGAGGAGTAAGTATATGGCTGGTGTAATGCACTTCGATTTATAAAAAGCTTTTGACAAGACCTCCTGCCAAAGGCTTTTAAAGGAAATCAGCTGCTTTGGATTAAGAGGAGCCACCTCCTGTTGTATTAATAACTGGCCAGAAGATGAGAAAAATGTAAGACTAAATGATCAATTTCCACAGAGGTCCTTCCAATGGGATCTTCAAGGATATGTGCCCTCAGCAAATTCATACATATTCTAGACAAAGGAACAAAGTGTACTGACATTCAGCTAGGAATGCAAAATCCAAAGTTAATTGAGATGTTCCAGAAGAATTTCAAAATAGACAGATACTGGACAATAAATAGCTGTTGGTATTTTATATCTGCTAATTGTAATATGATACCTACTGCAGGAAGAGCATGAACACAGTTCTGTTTATGTCTGCTTTAACAGAGTCCTAGTTAGCTGCGAACCTTTGGCAGAAATGTTACTGGTTTTTTGGTTCTTTCTTTCTTTCAAGGTATAAACTTTGAAGGCAGAAGTGTTTAGGAAAGGGATAGGAAGTAGAACGGAAAAGATGATTATTCTTCCTTGGTGTGCTGTATCTGTCTTTGGTTCCTGTCCATGGGTAAAACTAGTAATGGTGACTGGGATAATTACTGTGGCCTGGCTTATGTTTGAGAGAAGGCTAAACAGGATTGAGTGGTAAGAGGAAAATTTGTGGGTTAAAATTAAACATGAGGTTCTTCCGGAAAAGGGACCCAAAGGATGTGTCTCTCTGCATTTTTTTTCCCCTGTTCTCTAGTAAGTCCCACCACTTTATTGCAAGATAATTTCCTTTATATGGGTTACTGTATGATACTAAAAGATGCTTTGCAAAGGAGATTTTGTAGAGGAGGTCACAGAAGACCTTAGAGAAGAGTCCTGATCACGTTAAGAATTAATGCAAAATATAAAAAAATAAAGCACTACAAATATAGCTGACTTTTCAAGGCTGTCATGTAAAGTGTCTGTAATTCTGCTGAGTGATTGTGTCCTGTGTAAAACTTAGGAAATTTGGGTTTCTATGAACTATATATGGGAATACAAATGTGGACTAACTTGGGCGTGTGAACTTTAATACCTTTAAAGCACTACAAATATAGCTGACTTTTCAAGGCTGTCATGTAGAGTGTCTATAATTCTGCTGTGTGATTGTGTCCTGTGTAAAACAGGAAATTTAGATTTCTGTGAACTATATATGGGAGTACAAATCTGGACTAACTTGGGCGTGTGAACTTGAATACCTCTATTAACAATGTTGTTTTTCAGGTTTTAATCACCTACAGCCCTGATTATCTACTGCAGGGGAAACAGTAGTGAAAATTCTTTAAAACAAGAGCAGCTTTAATTTAGTCACCTTTCTCCAGGCCCAAAGTTAACAGCTCTGGTCTCCTCTTCAGAGACCTTGGTGAGTGTTTCTGGGTCACGTTGATGGCTGAAGCAGTGCTGCTTTTGTGAAGAATGCAGGTGTTACAAATTCAGTCATGAAAATATTCCTGTGTGTTACCCTGAGTGACTCACCTAATGGACTAGCAGAATAGTTGCCTCCCTGTGAGCTGTGGTGGTTGATGACCACCTACTTAAATTGCTATCAGGTATTATGGGTAGTAGAAGAAAAAAAAAATATCATAGAATGTAAGCTGCCAGGACAAATTTTTGTTTTAAATTTGATGTAAAGGATTGAGGTTATTAACCCTTCCTATCATTTTGCCAAATTGCTAATAGAAATTTCTGAACAGTTTTTAGTGAAGTGTAGAAAGGGAGATAAAATGAGGGTCACTTTTAAGTGAGGGGGGGGGAAAAAGCCCCAAAGTAAATTTTATCTTGTCAGACAGTCTGGCTATAACATTACACTGGTTTTGCACAGAGGTTGTTGGTGGTGGGTTTTTTGGTTGTTGTAAAAATTTATGCTGAGACACATACTACAGAATTACAAAGGGAAATAGAACAAATTGAGATTAAAAAAAAAAAATTACTGAGTTACAAATTGTATCACGAGAGAACTGCTTTTGAAAGATTGTGGGTTTTGTCCTCAAATTAAAACCTGTAGAAAAAAAAATGTAGGTGAGACTTGAATCTGCTAGAACTGAGGATCATCTGAAATTCTGTGAAATACTAATTTTTCTCCATGTAGAATAAATAATTTAGCAATAAAACCTGGATTTTTGATTTTGCATTTTTAAAATATGTTAGTATACTTTTCTGGCATAATGTTGTTAAATTGGATATCTGTTTAATGTTGTAAACCTGTTTTTTCCACTTAATTTTTTGTTGAACAGAGAGGAGTCAAATTTTGTATATGGAGATGAGAATTGACTACCCTCTCCTCTTAATGACTGATGCACTGGGGTCTATATTTTAATAGTGAAAGTCACCTGAATATTAAGCAAACTAAAACTGCAGCTATCTCAAGTAAAATTTTTTGGATTCTTGTAAAGATTATTCTATATAAAGAAAGCTTTTATAAAGGCCTATCAAATGTTTCCTGTTAGTAGTCATGATTGGACTTTTGGAGCATTTTGAAGAACAGTACTGCCACAGCACTGCTCTGAAGCCTTTGAAATTAAGGAATTTCTTCACTGCTTTCTGTAGAAAGGAATCTTTAAGCATGTTTAAAACAGTCTAATCCGTACAAGATCCAGATTTTTTTGGATGAAGTTTTGCAGTCTTAGCCCTGGTTGTTTTTATTGCTGAAAAGATTTACGGGTATTTCCGGGTGTGAGTTCAAGAGCTCATTGTTATTCTGCAGTTGCAACTTCAAAAAATTATTCTTATAGGAAGATTTTATTAGTTTGTGCAAGACTTCAGGTGGAAATGAGCTATGACAGGATTAGGTCTGCAGAGGGAAGGAACAGGTTCTCCTTTAGGGACTACAACTGTTGAAAATAATTTCTCTAAAGGTAAAAAATATTTGACGTCATTTGCAATTTGTATGCACATGCCAGTCTTGTCTCTAGGCAAAATGCTTCATTTAATCAACCCCTGATAATTCCTCATTTTTTGGAAATGCCCAAATCTGTTTAAATACTTTAAATTCATATTGTTTTATTTGCTTAGTCTGACAGTCTACTGAAACACGACCACTAAATTGCTTCTGTTCATTTTGTCTATTTTTTTTTATAGTTTACCATTTACGCACTAAGCTACTTAAGCCCTTTTTCTACTTAAGTATTGTTAAACCAGCTAATGCTGTGTAATGTGGGTCACTGGCTAAAATGATGTATACTACTCATTTATCTGAACAGAAGGAATGATATGAGGAGGGGAAGATTGATCGACTTCCTGAAAAGTTGGGGTTTGCCAGTTTTTGATTTCTCAATGTTTGGGATTTTTTTCCTGAAGACATTGCATACATTGACCAGTTGAGATTTAAACCTAAAATATTTTCCTGTAAGGACAAGCTTCAGACTTCCCTTTTTTTTCTTTTTATGACTAAGTCTTGGTGAGTCTGTCAAGTTTAGGTGGCTCTATTATTGGAGGAAGGAGATTTGCATGATGCTTTGCTCATTCCAGTGCAGCAGAAATTGTTTAGAGAATTGTGTAGTTCATAGAAGGATTGGTGTTTCCCAGATAGAGACTGTAATTTCAAAGCTAAAATCATTATTTTCTAATGTGTGGAAAGAACATGGTTTCAGATTATTTGGCGAACTTACAGGATCAATTTTTAAAATTAAGGTACAGAAACATCTGTGCAAGTGGATTGCAGTATTCGTATCAGTGCTTACGAAAGAAAAAGCATTTTTGTGGCAAAAATCATGTTTTATGCTTATTTCCACAAAACAGAAAATGCCCATGGAAAATGACAGAATCTTAGAGATGCTGATGAAGTATGAAATAAATGCCTGATCTGTGTATTGTTTAAGTGTCAATGCTGCTCAGCAGTTTGCTAGTAGAGCACGTCTTTCTTAAATGGATTTCTGTCAGAAATAGAATAGCTTCTCTATTTATGTTGTGTGTAGCTCCCTTTTAAATGTGGAATCATATTTACCAGGAACTTCATCTTAGTGAAGTTGAAATGTGTCACATTCTGACACATCGAAAAATGGGGTTTTTTTCAGAGGACTTCTGCCTATTTGCTGTTTTCATTTTCATTACTCCTCTTTTCCTTTAGTAATTTTTTTCCCCTCTTCATTCCAGCCTCTCTTGCTTCTTGGACTCACTTATATGGTGCTGTCTTGCAGATACTAGTGTTACCTGGAAGGGCTCAGGAGTTGCATGGAAAATGAGAGTGTACTGATTTTCTTATGCTCAGGGCACACTTCATCTCTTGAGATTATTCTCTTCCTCAATAGTAATTCTTTTGTCTTTCTACACATGATGTATTTTTGTTCCTGTGCACATGCTATTTTCTTTGCTCAAGAGTGTATTTTGTTGACGCTAGATTTGAATGTCACATCTATTTCTTCTTGTTTCAAAAGAATGAAATTCTTTCCTCTGTCTCTGGTGAACAGTCATGTCCGAAGAGTGCTTTACAGTTCTAATATCATCAGGCAGGATTTTGTGAACTTTGTCTCAGTTGAATAATAAATAAGCTTCTGTAGACATGTGTAGAGATAATTTTTTTTTATTTATTGCCATGTCCTCACAGTAAATTGTGAGTAGTTTTGCTGTCTTCCCAGCTGCCTTTGTCATATGTGTTAGTACTATGCCAGCAGTCTGGGTGTCTTACATACATGTGTTTGTAGTTAAGATAGAGTTTAAAGACTCATTTATACTTCAAGGCAAATTCTGACACAGCTGCTTTACAGAGACAGTGTGCAGTCAACCTCATATTAGGTAATCCCTTGGTGTAAACTCACATTTCTTAATCTCCTGTCCCTTTGGTCCCCTCATTTCCTATGACCCAATAGTTGTCTGCCTTTCAGTGTTGAACACAGTTCAGCTTTGGCAGTATGGGGCTCATTGTACCCAGGGAACCATCAAGGATGCCTAGCTGTGATTTTGTTAGCAGTTACCAGGTATGGTTCTGAAGTTTAGGGATCATTAAAACTTCAGTTCTTGCTGCCTGCAACCACTAGATAGCTGGTGTTTGGTCTGTGAGTTAAATACTGTTAGAAACCATGAAACAACTTGATGTGGCACTTAGTGCTGTGATCTGGTTGACAAGATGGTGATCCAAGGTGTTGGACTCTGATCTTGGAGGTCCTTTCCAACTGTAGGGATTCTGTTATTTGAAGCCAGCTATAAATATTTCTAGCACACTGGTTATATCTGTTGCTTACAGTTAGGCCATTATTATAGTGGAGACTTTTGTGGGAAGTTGCATAATGTTAATATTGTATGACAGCCCACCAGATACTATTTATGGGCCTTTCAAAGGCTGAAGTAGAAGGCTTTCCATTAGCCATAGCTTAGGAAGTTTAAACAGCTGTGCCAGTTTTTGCTGAGGTGTCCTTCACCAGAATGACCTGTTATACTTAAAAAATTCAGTGAGTACTGCACACACAAAGTGCTTCCAAGAAGCATCATCACCTTCTGAGGCAGAAGATACTTCTGTGGAGTTGCTCTCAGCTTCTTATTCCTTATCTGTATCTTTGGGCAGCAAGTCAGACACAAGATCACTTTGTCTGTGCTGACACTATGACTTAATGTTGACTTGATCATACTGGAGTGAGATCAGAAGTTGCTTCACTTACCTGTGTTGCAGGCTATGAATGCTCTTAACAGGGAATTAGGAGGGAAGAACAGGTTGCCTTAGACAGTGATAATTGATTGCGTGTTGCTTCTAGTTCGTCACCTTTTTAGCCCTAAATATGTTTTGTAGAAATCTTATTGCAAAACTAAGGTAATTACAGTGTTAGTCTAATTAAAGAGGATGTTTATGAGACTTCTGACATCATAAGTCATCCCCATATAATACTATGGGGATACTCCCAGTTTCAGGCACTGTTTTCTGGGGCAGGAGTCTGCTGGTACCTTATGGACAGGTTTTTGTTTAAGCAAAGAACAGCCATGCCACTTGGACTTGATTTTTTTAACTAAGGGCTCTGTTTTTCACTTAAAAACTGACACTTACCCATGAACTTAAAAATAATCTGTATAAAAAGGTTAAATTTAGCTGTGCTGGCTCTTAACCCAGTGGAGTATCCTCAATGGTAGGCAGTGATATTTTAATGACTGTAGTTATTGTACTGCAGGTTGAAGGCTTGAACATTTTAGGATTGTACTATTCTCTTAATGTATTTTGCTGGTTTTGTTTCTGAAGTTCATCTATAGCAATTAGAACAGGCTATCCTATTTCTTAGTGTTGAGGTTTTGTTAATGTAGGTGTAGTGATCTTCAGCTTTGAGACTACAGACTGCTAGCCTTAGATAATTGAATGAAACAAAGTCTGAGCTTATTCCATTGGTTTGACAGCTGCATTAGTTTTCAATTCTGACTGTTGCCAGTTCTGTTGACTGCACAATATATGTATCCAATAAATACACATATATAGGTGTAGTAGTCTGTCTTGTCGTGTTTGTCAGCAGAAAGTTTTCTGGGGTGGAAGGACATTTTAAGTATAGACTAAATAAGCAATTAGAAATGTTATGGTTGTTAGAAACTTTCTACTGGAACAGATGGCAGGTGATATCTTTCTAAACCCTGTTCTGAAATATTCTGTATAGATTAAGTAAAATAAAGTCTCATATTATTTCAAGTGAGTATGTTCCTGTAATGAAAAATACTTTAGGATTTAACATTTTTCAGTGCAATGTTAACACATTTAACAGTGGAAGAAATACACAGATTGGTGGTGACTTAAAAAATTCTCAGTGAGAGATCATGTTTTTGTGAGCAAATGATGAGCAGTACCTTCTCTCTCCCAGATGCCTTTTGGCTTTTATTCTTTCATGTAAAATTCCATATTCCAGGCAGCCAGCCAGCATTTGTGTCATCAGTTTGCCAAGTTGAAGAGTTGTTAGAACTTTTTTCCCATTGGAAACTTTTTCTTACCCCTCTTCCAAAAACCACCTCTACAAACAACCAAAATTTCATTGCTTTGTTTGGAATCTTCATTTTCAATTTTTGCATATCTGTTCATAAACCAAACATTTTAGTACTGATTCCTTTTTATTAATTTGTATTTTATAGGAAAACACATTTTTCGCACTCAAATGTCATGGATTCCTAGGTTTTTCTAGCCAAAGAAAGGTTAATTTCTTCTCATCACAAAGGCTCTGTGATTATTGATATAGAGCTGCTGTGTGCCTGGTTTGATTTAGATTGATCTTTTATAAAATAAGGAAGGCTGGAATAGTACTTTTTTTTTAGATGCCACCCATGCACTGTAAAATGTTAGCAGTCCACTTCTTTCCCTACAGGCCCATCCTCTGGCCCTTTCCCAGCTGATGAAACACCGGTTTATAGCCACAGCTTTTACTTTTCGTCCTTAGAGGTTCTTCAGTTTATGCTCTGTATGATTAAATTTTACAGCTTTTTTTACTACAGTTCTCAAAGTATTGTAGTAAAATATCCCAGTCCTCTTTTGATGTCTAGCTTTGTGTTGTCATCAAAATTTACCACTACTCTGTAAAACATTCTTGTGGTTGTTTCTGTGCAATGGTGTGGGTGATCCTTGCTTTGCCCAGGCCTTGGTCCTGCTTAGTCCCCAGCTGTAGGTGTACTTTGCTTTACTGGCCAGGCTGCATGCTTGCTGTTCTGAAAAACCTAGGAATCCATGACTGATTCCTTTTTATTAATTTGTATTTTATAGGAAAACACGTTTTTCACACTTAAATGTCATCCAGACACATTGCAGCTTCCATGCTTTCATTATCTGACACTTCCCCAGAAAAATTCTACTCTGGTTTTTTTTTTTTTTTTGGCTCCCTGTAGTGCAGTGCAGGGCAGTGGAATCTTAACATGGTTTAGGTTGAAAATGAGATCTGAGATTGTAAAGTCCAACACTAACCCAGCACTGCATAATATTGTATGTATGTATTTCTTTTGTTCTGGTTCAAAGGAAAAGATAATAGACTTGAGAATCTCTGTGGAATATCAACTCCACCCTGCCTACACACAGACATTCCCCTACACACCGGCCCATGTAACATTTTTAACCGTTTTTGGGAGACTTACACAAATAACACATCAAGCAGCAGTGCAGTGTGTGGTCCTGCTGCTGGATTGATCTTGGACCTAGCTGATGGTTCTGTTACTCTTTAATAAAGAATAGCCTGAAAGCTACTTTCGTGTTGACTCACGCTGAACTCAGTTGGGAAGGTTCTCAAGGTAAGGTGTGTTTATGATCAGATTTTTTTGTTCTTTTGTTGGAATTGCATGTCAGCAAAGAACAGGATGAGCTGGCTTAGTTTCGAGAGCGCAGTGTGAGACTTGATTTTTCAATGGAAGTTTTTTGTCAGTATGTATGCAAAAAAAAGCTTTCCCAGAAGGAAGACAATACAAAGCAACTTTTCATAGCTGAAATGGGTAATCTAAACAGTGGAACCACAGAGAAGGATCTTATTAAAATGTTGATATATTTTAGGGAAAAGAGAGTTCTCATGTATGGCAGCCTTGAGAGACCAAAACTTAGAGATGGAACTACAATAAGTGATTAAAGATCTTGTCATATGTTTAACAAAAACTATTTTTCTGTTAGATTATGGTATTTGTTTTATTTCCCCTTCCATATATCCAGGTTGTGGCAACATAAACTATATGAAAACTGGATCAAGAGACAGATTGCGTAAGAGGATGCTGCTTGTTATATTATGTCTGGGTGACTTAACAGCTTATGCTATGACTTACTTTTCCTTCATGGAAGAGGAACTGTTTTAATTAACAAAAGTATTTTCTTCTAGAATAATTCTGTTTCATTCCCACCATAGTTGTTTAGATCATGTTGTTTTGAATACAGTTAAGAATAAAGCTGTATAGGAAACTCAAACCCTGTTGTTTTGGGGTTTTTTTTTAACTTGACAGTGTGTAGCACTATATTTAATATGATAATCTGATTCAAGTTTTCTTTTGTGATGCTAGAGTAAAACCTGCGGTATTTGCAATTTGCAGATCAGTAGATTGCAAATTTTTTGCAGATTTTTTAAGGCTTTAATATTAGTGGATATTAGTGATGTCTTGTTTGTTCCAGCAAGTAAATCTTACTTTCTGTAACATTTGGTGCATTGTTAACTTCTAATCTCTTATTAGCAGAACACAGAAACTGAAGTTTGTAATTCCAAGTACTTTGCTTTTTCAAGAAGAAAAGCCAGCATAGTCCCCATAACAAAGCATTTTTATTTTGTTTCTGTTAACATAGAGTGAAGGGGTAGAAACTTTTTTTTAGTTTTCGAAATGGAGCAATATTTAGGAAATACTGTATACACAATAAAATAACACTGCATTTTGAAATACGAGAGAGTCTTGTGCCTTTTGGATGAATAAGGCAAGCTACAGTGTTGTGAGTGAAGGATGGACGGGCATGGGATGGTGGCAAAGCTTCTCAGAAAGAACATTGATTTTTCTGCAGTATCATCGCAAATATATGAAAGTCAGTTACTAACAGTGTAAAAATTTTTGGTTATGGGCTGTGTCTTCTTTGCTGCTTCAGAGTTAGTAGTTTAACTGTTGAGGGAGGGAGGAATTTATTCATGTCTATAGCAGGAAAAATTTGAGATGCAGATTGCTTTTTATCAGTATGGGTACGGTTAGGCACATTGAGAGAATCTTACAGGGTTTTTTATTTTTTGCTTGTTTATTCCATGTTTAGATGAAGATTGTTACAGTTAGGAATAACCATGTGTTATGTAGAGAAAAGTAATGGTGGAGGGAAGTTGATGTGGTGATTGTTTATTTTATGTAAGCAAATTGAGATGTATAAGATTTCTGAAGGCCTTAAATACCTGACTTCAAGAGTGAAGTAGTTTTGTTGATTGGTATGTGTTCTACATAAAAAGAAGGTTTTGGTGATGATCAAGTGGTTGTCAAGTCATTGTTTATCCTAAAATTAGTTGATTTTTGTCTGTTTAGCTTATTAACTTAGATGTGGTACAGAAAACATCAATTACATGGCTTGTTTTATGCCTTTGATGATGTGCAGTGGAAAGTGGCCTATGCAGATTTGATTTCTGGAAATGGTGCTACGTAGGTAAGTCATTCTGATGACTTCTGGTCCAGGAAGGCAAAAGGATGAATATTGTGTCATTGACTGGCTTTACAGTAATTTTCACTGAAGAACAGTATCAGATTTAATTTTGTCTAGTAGTATATAGATTCCTAGTAGAAGTCAGGAGTGACACTGATAAGTGGAAGGCAAACATTTCTTCTGTGCTTGAGGCTTTTTGTGCCTTGGGCTTTTCTTTGTTGTTGCTCATTTCCAGCTTATAGGAACAAGCCAAATGCAAGGACTTAGTGAAGCATGACCTAACATGCCCTTCCCCTGTGTAAGGTAGGTCTTTATTCTCAATGGATTATGAAGAAGATTACCCATGTTTTGTCAACTTCAAATATGTTTGTTATGCCTAATGTGTTCAGAACCTTCAAAGCTTTATGTAGGAGTAGACACATTGAGCAGACCCGATTTACCAGGCAGCATAAAACAGTTTAACGAAATCCATCACTCTTCTGAATTTACAAGGTTAGCAGTGTTTTTGTAGAAATCTGTGACCAGATGACCTTTCCCCCTTTGCGTTTTTCTGATGGATTTCTGTTTATGTTTGAAAGTTGGATATTGAAGGTCTTGTGACCTTGGAAATTGATCTACTTGAATTCTCTAGAGCCTGAGCTCGGGAACCTTTAGATCCTGAGGTTTACTTGCTCAGCATGTATGGTATTTTCCTGGTTTGACTTTTCATTTCTCTTCAGTTGATTGTTTGGTTTTATATTGAAGGAAGCATTTGTAATAGGCCGAGCTGAACAAGTTTTTTTTTTTGTTTTAAATGCCAGAAACTGACATGCAGTGTTGGTTCTTGGCTCTGTCTGGGAGGGGGAGAAACACAGGAAAGATGACTTCAGCAGATCTAAGTGATGATGAAATTGGTGATTTTTTTCCCCCAGGATTAAAACAAGGTACGATGTGTTTGCCACTCTCACAGTAATTACTGAAGCTTGGAATTGATGCTTAAATGATCGTAGAAAACACCTTTAAGGAATTACTTTGTGTATTGATGTAATTTTGAGCAAATTGAAATACCTTACAGTGCTTTTTTTTTTTCCTGTTCCATTTTTCTGAAACGAAAAAGCATTAACAGCTTGTGTGTGAAAGCACCTTTGTTATTGTACTTGGCCCACAAGACAATGCTGACCTGTAATCCTGGTGTATTGGTATTGAATGTCACTCTAGGGATGTTTAAAGAAAAAGCTGAACATTTTTAGAGAGCTGGAAGAAAGCAAGTGTCTGGAGAGGATGCAAGTTTTAAAATGTTGCAAAATAGACATCTCATAATTGATTTTTCAATTTTGAGTCTTAGGAAAGTAGTAATAATCTCCTTAAAACAGCCTCACATAACTTTGATTGGATCGTATTGGCATCACTGGAAGTAATTGCTGTAATTAGAGCTGTGATCTGCTCTCTTATTGACCTACAGGAGAATGGGGAAAAAAATAAAGTAATAGATTTGATGTGTATTGACTTATTACTTGCTGTAACTTGAAGGAAAAGTATGGGCCATCTCATTTATTTATTAATTCCAAGGAATTGCCAAGGTGATTTCTTTTCTTAGCCTAGCCTTGTTCTGTAACCTAGAGAATTTTTGAACTAAGATGATAGGACAATCCAATACATTACATCATTTGACTGAATTTAATGTGAGCTCCCTGGAGTGGAACCACTTAAATCAATAGCATTAGAGCCACTCATTTTTAAAGGAAATGGCACGAACCAATAATGACAAGCTAGCAATAATAGAGGAATAGCCTTTTTGGAGGCATTTCAAAAGAAAAAGTGTGTTCTTAGATCTTCTGATGTGTGATCATTTCAGAGACACTGGAACTACTTAGCTAATGTTGAAGAGAAGAAATCAGAAAGCTGGTCATATGTTGGCTCTGTATAAAATGGGAGAGATACAAGATTCTTGCAATATGATCAAAGATGCATAGTACTTTAAAGTAACACACAATTCCAGACCACCTTCAAGCCTTAATTGAGGGAGTTCATTAGCTTGTGGAAATTTGTGTACCAGTACAAAAACCAAAGGTAGTTGAAGGGTAGTGTAAAGAAGTTTTAAATGGCTGTGAGTACAGGTTAAATGTATTGCTTTAAGAATGGAAACCAAATTGAACAGTTGTCAATTAAATTAACTGTGATTCTCTTTAAAGGAAAGGACTTTCCAAGTATAGTAGTTGCTAATCTTTCCCCAGTTTTACGATAGAAAATAAAAAATGGTTAAATCAGTGCAACAACTAGTATTGAATTTGTCTTTTTCAGGTGCTGAGAAGGGGCTGCATTGTTTCCTGTTCTCTTTTACTGTACTGATAGTTTAACTGATTCAGTGGTGTGAACTGATCCACAGTATTAAAAAAACTTGGAGCTGAAAACACTGATAGATTGGGAGGTTAACAAGGCAGCAGTAAGCGACTGTGTTTTGTCTATCTTGTGTAACTCCGTATAAACTCAGTTTTAACATAATACATATTTCAGAGCAAATATGCTTCCAGAGATGAAGTCATACCAAGAGTTAGATATGGGAAAATACCTGTGTTCAGAAGATCAGAATAGCAGGAGAAGATACTTCTGTTTCTTTCAGCAGCAAGAGGTTGTTGTGACAATCATTCTACAATACTGCATCCTCAGTGCAAATCAGTATTTTTTGTACAGGTTGTCTCTCTGGAACTTCTTTGTGCTTCACTAGATGAGATGTTCTCAGGTGGATGACTTCCCTATCCCCATGCCTATAAATAAAATTTGACATTAATTTTCTTCAGTGCTATATTTTTTTTAGAAATTCTTTGTTTGCTTTCACAGCATCTTATGGATATTTGGTGAAGAAGCTTTTTTAGCTGATACTAGTCTTAATCTTATGAGGTATGGAATAAGCTGCTTGATTTGTGTTGCTCGACCCTTCTGGTGGTGATGGCATTACCATATGGCCATAAGCTACAGAAAGGCCACTAAGGTGGCTCTACTGTCACAGGGGGAATTTTGTGTGTCAGCAGTTTTGTACTGAAGATGCAATTTTTCCATGTCTTTTTTTTTCCCCCTGAGAAAGACTTTATGAAATGATTGTGCCTGTACGCTGGCATCTGTCACATGTTTGAAGCAATGGTGACTAAGTTACTTGTGTGCTTGGGGCTGCCAAACAAGGATTAGATCCTCCTTAAGTGGGGTCAAGGCCAGGGTTTCGGCAGACTCTGCCAAGTCATGGCATTCTGACACTGTAAAGCAGTGGCCACTGTGGTGGCCCCAGGGGCTGGAAACTTCAGTGATGTTCCACTTTGTCTGTCAGGCCAGATTTTAGGAGCTCTGCTAAACGTGGTGGCAGCTGTGTGGCTACGGCAGGGTTTGGTTTTGCAGACTTTCAAAATAAATTGTTTGGAAAAATGTTTAACATAAGGAAACTGAATATCATAGCAATCAAATTCCTTCAACCACATATGTACACTTCTAAAACTCTTGTGTCAGTGGAATGTGAATGCTTAGAGTGTGGATGGTCCCTTGTGAGGTTGGTGTGCTCGGCCTTGCAGCGGGGGCTCTGCAGCCGTACCAGCTTTACCTGCGTGCGCCTCTGGTGTTCCGGGAGAGCCTGGCCTCTCGCGGGTGCTGCCGCCTCTGGGGACCCTCCTGTGCGGGCCTGGCAGTGACCGGGGCCCTGCCCTGCGTTTGCAGCCCAGCTCTGCCTTCCCTCTGGTGCTCCCACCATGGCCCTCAGGGCCAGGGCCTGGTGGAGGGCCCTGAGGGGCCGGTCTGGCTCTGCCATGGTGGCGAGCGGCCCCCTTCGTGCCCCGTGCCTGGAGCTTCATCCCCAGGTGGGTTCATCCTTTGCCCGGCCTCCTTCGGCCAGTGCCATAGTGTGCTACTTGTTTTCCACTCCTTTGGCCTGTACACACTTCCTCCGTGCTCTTTCTCGTTTTAAATTTTTCTTTTTTTAACATCTCCTGTCATCTAGAATTACTTAAATTTTATATTGTAAGTACAAAAGAGCATTATGGAGTCCAGTATTTTTACAGATCACAAAGGTTTTGCCCCCTATTAAGTAAGTCTAACCCCTTCAGTATGTACCCCTCTGCTTGCTGGCTATTCACCTCTTTTACCAGACAGTCTTCAGTTGAATTTGCTAAACAAATCCCATTGTGAATAAGTAAGAAGGAAATGGCTACGCTTTGTATTTCTTGGAGGGCTTGCAAGGGTCATGGTGTGGCCTTTTATGTCCCTTCCTCTCTAGGATCTACCTGAGGTACACCAAGCTTGTACCTCATAAAACATCAAGACAAAACCATGGTTTTTTATGAGTATTCCTAACTATTGAATATTTGCTAAATCTAATGTTGAATTAAACTTTATCATATTTAGAAATGCCTAGACATCCACATTTCACATCAATGAGGATGTTGATACCAAGGTGAGGGATTAAAAGGGAAACAAAGTTGAAACCAAAACATTAAGAGGTAGAATTCGGTTGTATTTTACCTATAAAGTTTCCAGCTAGCATCACATTTAAGGAAAATCCTTTTCCATGTGTCCATTTTCATATCTGTGCAGATGTATCAACAAAGCACAAAAAGATGTATAAATATTTCACTTACTGCAGGTATGTAAAATTAAAATGGAAACATTAGGAGTAGGCAGATCACTATACACCCCTAAGAACAAAACCAGTATGCTATTTCTTCCTTGTTCTGGTATCTACATTGTAAGAAATCTGGCTTTTTATTGCTCTCTCTCCAACACTGAAACAAAGACAGTGTCTAAGAGTTAGAAGAATTACCTTGTACTGATTAAATTGAGAGAAGCATAGAAATGAGTATTTCATGCCATAGAACCATAGACTGCTGAAGCAATGCACATTCCGTATAATAGATAACAAAAAGCAAGATGCTTCACAGTGTTCACACTAGTAAAGTTCATATGCTGTCTCTAAATCTGGATCTGAGTAATTTTTAGACATGTTCTCTGTTACTGTATTACGAGATTTAAATACTTTAAGAGTTAAAAACCAGCCTGCAAAGTATTTGTTCTCTTCACTCCAAAGAGTGAATTTGAATATAACTGTTACTGATTATTAAATCTGCTTTTCACTCTCATGACTGGTGACAGGACTCGAGCAAACAATCGGAAGCTGAGTGAAGGGAAGTTTAGGTTGGATATCAGGAAAGGGTTTTTAGCCAGAACATGGTTGGGCACTGTAGCAGGCTCCCCAGGGACGTGTTCACAGCATCAAGCCTGACAGTTCAAGGAGTGTTTGGATAATGCTCTCAGGCACAGGGTGTGACTCTTGGGGTGACCTGACCAGGGCCAGGAGTTGGATTCCATCCTGATGGGTCCTTTCCAACTCGGCACATTCAATGATTCTGCGATTCTGCTACTGTTAAAGTATGCCGATCTTCAAAATTGTCAGCTGCATATAGCAATAAGGAGAGGGAGAATTACTTGCTTAAGCATTTTTTGGAAGGGATAGGTATTTGTTAGATGATGGGGATTTCCAGAAAAAGTTGCTTTGTGACACCTCGTCCCTCCCATCTCCATGGTCTAGCTCACTTCCCTTTGCACACACACAAAGAGAAAGCACTTTCTAAAGTTCGTGTTTTAGTTCCCTGAGCAAATGCAGAAGAGCTCTTTGAAAGTGTGATACTTTATGGGTTTTTTTCTGCAGTAAGGCAAAGTAGAAAACAGTAGATTGTAACCTCTGTGCTCTCAGTAGAGCTGAAGCAAGCAGCTTCATCAGTTGGAGACAACACTGTTGTAGAGACATTGTATTTTTTTTGTTGGTCGTGAATGAAGCAATAGTTATTCCCCAAGTACCAAAGTCAAGGTTTTCTAAACCAGCTAAGTTTGATACTGAATTTACAGACGTGTAGCAAAGTGCCTTGTAAAATAATTACTACTAAGGAAATCTAAGCAGCTTACAAAGAACATTACTACTGTTCTTACAGGGACACTAGATCCTTGTAACTTTTATGTTTGTGAGTTGGCAAGTCTTTCTTTTCACAGTAGCTCCATTGGAATAAGTAAAAACATACAATTTATTGTTTTGTTTTTCCTCCCCATTAACAGTGCAATGTTAGCATTGCTTGCTACAAGGACACACTTTTGGTTTTATGTAGAGCTGAGGCATCATTTTATGGGTTTTTTTATTATAGAGTATATGGGAGAGATGATATAGGTTCTAATACAAATGATTTAACATATGTACTCAGGTTTTATAGCACTTGCTTTGTTTTCACTCAAGATTTCAACTAATATATACAAAAAATCGTGGTGTTTTTGGCCGTTTGTACCTTTGAAATAGAGCTTAGTACTATGAGTCAAGAGAGGATGCTATGAATGTGTATAGTGTGTGTGCAAATGAAATCTGAATTTGTCTCCAGTAAGTATTTTTATAGCATATTAAGATTACTTGGAGGTGTGGTTTTCTGATAGGACTTTTTTGTAGGACTTCAACTCTTTTCATTTGAAAATATTTATGTTAAGTGCAAATATGTTTCAGCACAGCTTCTATACTATCCTTTTTCTGTAAATGTAAAAATTTACCCAAATTGCAAATGAAACCATTATCTGATTAATAGCTTCCTGCTAGTGTCCTCACAAAAGCATCTGCAGAGCTGCAGGTTTTATTTCTAGAAGTTTGCAGTTGAATTCAGTTTTCTTCCTTTTGTAATGTTATATCTTCACTAAAAAAAGAAACCCCAAACAAAAACAACAAAACAAACAACAAAACCCCCACATTTAAACCCCAGTGTTCTTGACTATTTGAATATTGTCCATAATACATCTCCTTAAAAGTTATAAGCTTTCTTAACAATAGCAGATTTAACTCACTTGTGATGGATTTCATGCATAATATCCTTACTCCTTGCCTGTGCCAGATCTTGTCAAAATGGTGTGAACATTGCTTTCCTTCTAATGGTGGGTCCAGTGCCATTTCCACCTCACAGTGCCCCACTGAGGAGAGATCGTGGCTCAGCTGAAGTAAAACATTCCAGCTGCCACCGGATAGCCTCTTGCATAAGCACATAATCAACTTACATTAAGAAACAAAGTAAGTCATTATCTCCTCTTATCAGAACACTTGCTCCATTTGAATTCAATGTACAGTGCATAATTGACCTCTTAGGAGCCATGTGTACTAGAAAAAAATCTAGCAGATTAACTGGTAGACTCATAATCTTGCTCTGCACTAGACCTACAGTAGCTATTTGCTTCCATTGTTCTTTTTGGTGTGATAACTGATACAGCTGCTGTGGCAAGGCCTCAGATGCAGTCATATTCTAGAAGTAAAATAAATGTGAAAATATTTTCTGCTTTCCTTGGTTTTAGTCATAGCTGCTTATTTATAAGAAAAAATGTTGACTTTCCTTTTCTGTTTGTACTGTTTCCTGCAATGATTCAAGTTGCGGTCTATGCCTGGTATTCCCTCTGTCTTTATTAAATGTAGTTCTATTTTATTTGTAAGGAATTGTTTAATAGCATGCCTCCTAAAACCAAGAAAGGTTAATTGTTTCTAGATGGCAAAAGTAAATTACTTTCCCCTCCTGAAATTCTCTCTTGCTTATGGATTGTTTCCTCTTTTATTTAGAGGAGGGGAAAAAAGGAAAGTATTAGGAAGTGGGCAGAAATAAATCTTGTAAGACATTGTACTACTGACCAGGGCACTGCCAAGGATTACTTATCTCATTTGTAGCAATACTCCTTGGGCTATCACCTGAAGTTTTATTTTTGGCCCTATCCTTTTGGTATCCTGCCCCATTTTTGTTGCCTATGGGACAGCTGATCCTGCCTGTAGGATACACATCATGAAAAGTGCCCCACATCGTCAAAACACATTTGGAAATGTGGATTTTACAAAACTGGTCATGTGCTCTTCTGCAGAAATCAAACATGCCTTATTCATTTACAATGTGTATTTCTGTCCATGGGTGAAGCAAGATTTCTAGAATCTTATTTTACTGCATTTTGAGGGTAACAAGGAAGTTAGTCTAGAACAAGGATTTGTGATTTGATTTAGGGATTGCCTTTGGCTTTCTGCACTTTCAAAGGTTTAAGATAAAGAATTACCTAATAGAATAAATATGTTGAATGGTTAGACTTTTGTTTACAAAAAAACAGACTGAAACAGGCTTTTGTTTACAAACACAGATTGAAATTGGCCAGGTAATCAATGACCTCATGTTAGCTGGTTTAGAGACAGCATGGAATTTCCTCCCCTAAAATCACTGAATTTTAGGCATTTGTCTTTCAGTTTATGCAGCCAGTTGATACCTGGAAGTTATTTGATCTAAACATCTGCTCAGAATATGGGCAATTTTATGGTTCATTGAACTTTGAAGTCAGTCAAATCTGATTCACACTTCCTTATTTGTAGATAGTATCAAATGATTACAAAGTACAGAACTGCTGTGTACTTTTGAAAGAAGCACTATTTGGAATATATGTTCTAGTATGATAATAGTATTGGATATTCACTTTATAATGTATTCTGACTTCCTCCATTACAAATGTAAAAAAAGCCAACACAGCACGACAAGCTAGTTCAATAGTCCCCATTCCTTCTCCTAGTCCAATTTTGCAGCAACTGTGAATTTTCAATTTGGGATTTTTTTCACTTGGACTGATTACAGGAATTTCTAGTTCAACAGGAAAAGACACATGAGGGGGCATGCTGTTTTCTTTTAGTTTTATTAAGCATGAAAACTGAAACTTTAGAAGAACATTTGTTTTCAAAAAGAGCACTAGGGAAAATCTATTAAAAATATTTTCTTTGCTTTTGTAGTATCTCCATTTCTTAATTATGTGTATTCATTTGAAACAAAAATAATTGTTAGCAAATGTGCTTTTTATGATTATTTAGCTATTTCACTTTCCAGGTTCTGCCTGTCATACACAGCAGATTAAAATAGATAATACTGATGATTCTGGTTCAGTACTTTTTTGATACTTGTTTAGTTGAAGTAATATCTCTCAGGTATTATTCTTCTATTGTAAAGGTGAATTGTTAATTTCTTGGGTTTTTTTCCCTAAGATAATCTGTCATACAGGCTATCCAAAAGCTGGGTATATTCAGCTTGGTTTCTGAAGGAGCTGTAGAGCCTGTGAAACCCTTTGGTATATGTATGCTTTTTAAAATTTACTAAATAGAGGTATTTCCTGCCAGCATGTACTGGGAGCTTATTATTCCCAAAATTTGGGGTACAGAGACTCCTTTTATTGAGGAGAAAATGTGGTTAGGTTTTATTTCTTGTTTTTCCTTTGCTTATCATTGAAAAGGGAAGGAATGGCAGGTCAGCCTTTGAAGGCTGAGAGACATTTCTTCTGAAGATTATTAAATATATGCATTGGTGTTGTGGAGCATGTTTATCTAGGGGGAAAAAAAATGGAGATTTTTCTTAGATTCTAGAGTCCTGAGAGAGTTTTTATGGCAGAAAGCAACTATCCCATCACAAGTTGTTTTTGGGGGATGATGTATAGTAACTACTTGCCTTCATCCCTACCCACATCAAAGAAGTCACAGCAGTAATCAAAGTCTAAAAGTCAGTGACTTCTCCTATGTTTTTATGAATGCTTTTGTTGCTGCATAGAAACCAGCAGCATCAAAAGGTTGCTAAGCCTCTTCTCTGTATCACTAAATGACAGACATGTGGAGGCTGAGATTACACTTATCATCTCATCCCAGACAAACCTGTATAACCTCCTTTGCCATTATTATCACAATCATTGCAAGTCAGAATATATTAATCTCAACCTACAGTTCTAGACTTGATAGAAAAATCTTTCTTTAAAAATACCTTTCCTTTTCTGCATGAAGGACACAGAACAGTTTTGATATATTGAAGTGCAGTGTGGACATTTTGTCTTCCACATATAAATAAAAGGAGGTGTATGGATCACAGAAAGTTTAAAATAACATCCCCCATATTGTATAATTACACTGCTACAAGTCTCATAGTAACATTTCCAAGTGGGAAGTTGCTACAGTTCTGCTAAAATAAAACAATTTGAATCATCTTTGCTTCTGACCACGAGATGGTCTTTCATACTGTGCTTAGAATACTGGAGCTTGACTTAGATGTGTTGGGTGTACTGTGTTGGCATTACTTTGAGCTCCCTGGTTATTATTAATGTTTTTATTAGTAGTATGAAATGCTTACTCAGGGTGGCTGTTGATTGTAGATTAACTTGTAGTCAGGTGACTGACTATGTTGAGAAAGTGTTTTATTTAAATGTTCCTCACCTTTGCTGTATCACAATTTTCCTCTGAATTATTAATGACATCCTGGTTTAAAATTCACCCTACTTCCACTGAACTGTTTAAGATGATAAAAACTGAAAATCTGTCCTTGAGTTCTGGTGTCCTGCTTATTCAGGAATTAGTTAGATACTGGAGTTTGTCTGACTTCAAGTTCCCAAATGGTTTAGTTATAAACCTTCATTTTCACTCTTTTAAATGCTAAATATGCACTATTTTGATTTGTTGAGTTTGTGATTTAATTACTTGAGTAACAGATATTCTGGACTTTCTAGATTTTTTTTTTACTAGCACTTGGCAACTAGCTTCTAACTAAGCAGTCAGTATTGTAATGAATTTTTTAAAACGTTATATATGTATCTTATTCTATGTGAATATATATGACAAAGGAAATAGCTCTAATATAAAACAATTGTTTTGTATGAATATCTAACTTCTAAAACACAGCTAATAGCAAATGCTAATAAAGTTTATTTTTTGTAAATATTTGACTGATTACTGTAGAAGTTCTTGAAGTCTTTTGATGTTTGTAAAAGGAGAGTTGTGAAATATTTATTGTACTTCAGATTGTTCAGTTGCAGGTCTTTAAATCCGTTCTTTGAGAATAAAAGTAAATATTGAAAAGCTCACTGCAAAAAAAAAGAGTTGTAAAGTAATGTTTAATCTTAATGGAATTCACATTCCTTAAGTGCAGTGAAAACAAAAGGGGTTCTAAAACCTTGTGGTTATTGCTGTCACAAACTTCTTAGGCATCAATAAGTAGCTTTACCCATACTCCTGATGTGAACACTTAAAGCTACTGAATGTCCTTTATGTCATTTTATGAATTCTTGTCTTTCATCAATGTAGACTTTATCTGAAGTCAGATTTATGATCCTGATGCCTGCTAATTTTGGAAAATTTAAAAGATCTTCACTATTATGCATGAGGGTTGAATGTGGCATTTAATCAGTAACACCTATGTGTTAGTAGGTAAAACTGTACAATGCAGTTTGTGACCTCTTACCTGAATCAAGATATGGCTTTTCCCCCTGAAGTATTTCAAGATGTGGCTTTGCTTTGCAATACACTTGAAGTAATAGCTTAAAATTTTATATTCCTTGAATGTTTCAGAACTGTACTTGAATACTGTTGAACATGTAAGAGTTAGAAGTACATTGAAAGTGTTTGAAATAGCTCCAAGTAAATGTTTCATTAACCTTATAGCCATCTGTAATTAGTGTCCTTCCTTCTATCAAAGCGTCTGTGTGTTCACCAAGCTGAATTTGCGTAACATCAAATTTGGTGCTGATGTGCAACAAAAAGCATGGAGATGGAGGAAAATGCTAGGTAGCTTCTAATGCTACATAGTTAATCCCATTATTCTGAACAGCCAAGTTAGTTTTGAACTACAAGTTCAAGATTTCTTCAAGATGTAGTATAGGGGTGCTGGGGTTATTTTGTGATTCTTCAAATAGCGCTCAAAACCAATTGCACGTAAGAGAGAATTTGCATGTTACACTGCACAGTGAGTATGGGGCAAAATATAATTACGCATAATAGGAAGTTTGGCTATTAGTGTTGTAATTTTTACTTATTCCAGACCTTCCAGGCTGTTGATAAATTTATCAGTAATGCAGCCATTTGTACAACACCTGTTTACTGTTATGGGTAGTTCTGTAGACTAATATAGTCTGGCCTTAGGGGGAGTAAATTCAAGACTAGCCTACATGAGCAAGATCTTAATTTGAAAAATTGTCAAAAGTGACACCTGCCAGTTTTTCTGAGAATTTAGGTTTTTCTTATATATGTGGAAAACTAACAGGTAGCAATTGATTTAGTAGTTCAGTAGCACCCACATGGTAATTTTTCTTTTACAGTAAATATTTGTACTGGAGAATCACCAAAATATGTAACAAGCTTTAGGTTGCTATGGATGGAACAGTTTGTGTAATAACATTTAGACGTTCTTAGGTCACTGACTTGGTGGCCTGCAAGACCAGCATCTTACAAGCTGTTGGTTTTGTGGTACTGTCTTAGTTTGAAAAGACAGGTGTCTTCTAAGGAAGGCAGGTGCCTTCCTTGAAATGGAAAATGTGAGTTCCTTTCCTCCAAATTATTGTAATTTTGAAATTAAGGGGCTTTCGGGCAAAGATATGGGAATAGGAATAACAGTTCTTTACTAGGAAAATGAAAAATACAAACTTAATAGTACCAAAAAAGAACAAACCACTGATAGTCAGAATATGACCTGACACCCTGTGGATCTGGGTGTTGGTAGCAGTCTGATTCAATGGTGGCTGCAGCCCTCCTGCACTGACAGATGTGCTTCTGTTGAAGCAGTGACTCTGTAGAAGGGTGCAGTTTTCCTCTGAAGGCCCAGTGATGGTGTAGATGGGCCTGGTCTTCCTCTGGGAATCCAGTGGAGAAGACAGCTGCCCCTCTGGCAATCCACTGGGAAAAGGCTGCTCTGGTGTTCCAAATCTGAGATTATATCCAGGAAGGAATGCTTGGCTCCTCCCCAGGGCATCACACAATGGGATGTAATTTTATCAGTCATACAGTGACACTCAGTGGCCCATTAACAGAAGATATCTCCTGGAGGGAGGATTGCTTTGTGGAAGAGATAAGGAAAACTGCCCAATTAACAGAGGATAGCTGCCTCACCTCTAACAGATAGCAAATAGAATACACACGTATCTTACAACCCAGGACAGGTATCATAATATAATGCAAGAAGGTTGCCCCATCTTCTGTCTACTAGAATCATAGCTTCACTAGCTCTATATTCACTTAGACTTCAAAATTATTTTCATTCCTAACAGGCACTGACCATTAAGATAGTGAGTAGTTGCTACTTTGCAGTGACCATGTTTTGCAGATTTAAACGTGATGACAAGGGTTAACAATGGGGGGAGGTATTTCCTTGACATCAAAACTACATTATATTTTTGTAGTAAAAGTAGGAATAGAGGTCTGCTGCTCAGCTGTGTGTCAGTAGATCGCAGAGTGCAATAGTTAACTATGCGTTTTATTTTTTCATCCATAGTTTACATGAACAGTTTAGAGACCAGCAGACATGTAGATGAGGCATTTTCACAGCCCTTGTATAAAGAAGAATGCAGAAGTCCCTATATTTTAATTGTCTTTGTCCTGGAATTCAGATGGGAAACTTGACTCTTCCCCTCTTGTTTGCTAAAATCCTAGTGGAAGCTGGTGTCACTCTCAGTTCTGATGGTAATTTACTGTTGTAAATAAAAAGCATACTTTTAGGGTACAGTCCCTTTTGAATAATCTGAAGCTCCTGTAAGAATACCGTTTAGGAATAGATTTCATTGTATCTAATCTTGTAAATCTTGCTGATGCATACTGTCTCCATATACCTAATGTTGTTCCTTGGAGAAAATGCACAACAGGTGTTCTTGCTTGATTTTTCTTAATAATTTAGTTACTTAATTTAATAATTAACAATGTTAATTTAAAAGAAAAGAACTAGTGTGGCATATCTGTAGGTTTGTTACTTATTTTTGAATGAATGATAGCAATCTGCTGCTTGCTTCCCTTCATCCTCCTGTTTCTTTAGAATCTCTAAATACATTTTAAAAAAAAAATTCCGTGTTTTGCCCTGAAAATTTGATAGCTTTATATTCCTTTTCTTGTTGGAATACTGCAAACAGAATGAGCTACTGGCAACAAAGAGTGAAAAAAGAATATTGCATTCTGAAGTATCTATACAACTCTCTTGAAAGTATCTTTGTAGCTAGTCTGAGTGACTGGCACTGCATGTAGATCTTAGTGCCCTTCAGTTGCCTTAAAAAATAAAATTACTCTTCTTTTACTGCTTTTCTTGGCACCTAAAGAAGCTGTAAATTTCCTCTGCAAAGCTGAATTTCAGATGTTGGTCTGGAGCTACTTAGAAATAAACTTGATTTTCAATTAGTTTAAGTACTAAGGCTGTTGAATGTCCTGTGTCTTATGTGACACTTTCCTTTCTAGTTTCTCTTACCACTGCACTTTGCAGTGTAGTTTTTTTCTCATTTGCCTTTCTAATTGCAAGTGAGACCCTTGAAAGGATTTCCATGTAGAGGCGGTCCTTGACTGGACATGGGCAGAGGATCAGGAGGCACACTGTGTCCCTGTCCCACTGGCTACAAGGGTCAAAATGTGCCAAAACTAGTACACTGACAGGAGGGAGAAGTGTAGCAAAAGCATTTTTCCTGATGCCCAGTAACTCATGTACATCACAGATCTACTTTCTTACGATCAATGCAGTGATTCCATGAAACTAGATGAAGATTGTATATTAGGATGGAATAGAAAACTTCTATCTCTATCACTTTTATTGTTACTTTTCTTGGAAATAAACAGGGAAACTAACGATTCACCCAAAGAGAAAGCACAAACATCAGAAATAGCTATACCTAACTGGCCAGTATGTCAGCAGTATTTAAATTGACTGCTTAGAAAAGATCTCAGTCTTTTTTGAATAACTTGAGGTGAGTTTTTATGTATGTGAAACAAAGAATTATTGTAACCCTTTTTAGGTGGAACACAGATCACTGGCTTTGTCATCCAGGAGGTCAAATTATTCAACCATTCAAAGTACAGAGTATGGGGAATTCAAATAAAAATACGTTCCAAACTGGAAATCAGAAAGGAGAATTAGACTGTCTTCAGAGTGCTATATTGCAGTGTCCCAGTGCCAGCTCATGTGACACACCTGGAATATAGTTTTATTAGGATAGCTTCAGAAATGTTTTACTCTAAGTATGATGCTCAAGGAGGCATTAACTGGAAAGGTGAAATAAAATTTATATTGAGGACACACGTAGAAATGTTAGGTATTTTACAGAACCTGGAACGTTTCTTGTTGTGACAATGTCTGCTCTAACATCTGTGAATTACAGGACTTTGCATCATTTTGTCATCATGCTTTTCTATTTTCTCTTCAAAAAACTTAATTCAGCCTATTGCTATAAATCCATTCCCCCTTCTGTCTGCATGCACAAGACCCTTACAGGAGGTGGAAAAAAAGATCAGAAAACCAGGATGCACCAAGTAGTAGAGAATATGGCTTGGTTGGTCAACTTGTGGGCATGGCACCATTTTTTGTAGTTAAGGTGTACCTGCCATTGCTTGTAATCACATCATTTCTCTGAGAACATAAATAAAATAATCTATTTGCAGTTAAAGAATGTTAGTATCTTCTTTATTTTCCCTCTGCATACACTTATGTCCATTATTCTGTGACTTGCAGTCAACTGATTGGAGAGAGTTTTGATTTCAAATGCTATTTCTGGCAAAAATCCTCATCCGAGGATTTAAAATTCATTTGCTGAAATGAAATAATATTCTGTGGCAACAGATCCCATTATGGGTGACCCATAGGAAATGAGTTAATTAGTCATAGAAGTTTCTGGGAGAGTTGTTCTGGGTTTTTTTTGTTTGTTTGGTTTGTTTTTTTTATTTTATTTGTGGTTGCGTCTGAAGAGCTGCATTTTAGTAGTCCATTAAATTAGTTATTTAATGGTGTATGTGCATGACTTGTAGGTGAATGAAGTAATTTCCTTTCTGTTTACAGTGTCTCATATTGAGGTAGTCCTTTTTCAGAATACTAAACCTGATAGGGTATTTTTCTGATAATTATATTAACTCTTATCTGTGCTAGTCTATATTCATATGAAACATAACAACCTGAACAGTTTTCAGTGTTGTACTTGTCATTCAGAGCTTGGCAAATTCATATGAAGGGCTGGTATAATGTTGTGCACAAAATGTAAAGTTTAAGTGCTCTCTCTGTACATATTTGTGAGCTGGCCTATCATTTGAAATCTAATATCGTTTAACACTGATGAAAATTTCACCCTTTATCTCCACAAATACATACATACAAGTTACTTTTTTTTTAATAGAAGTGGACTATAAAATCTTAATCTATTTTATTGGTTAGCAACTTCAGGGCATGCAGATGATTTAAAATTTTTATTTCTTTAGATGGATTTTTGTTACCTGTAGATCAAATCTACCTTTAAAAGGACTGGCTTTGGAAAGATGACAAAAATCTGTACTCTGTGCCATTGTTTGAGAAGGGAGATGGCTGCACCTATTCCTGCAGAACGGTGTCCAGTGTAAACGAGCAGGTACTGAGAACATTTGACAGAGACAAATATAAGATCATATGATCTCATGGTTTGGTAAATACTGCATGATAAGGATGGTTTCCTTACAGTATTAGAAAGAAAAACAACTTTTTTTTTCTTCACTTTAGTGAATTACAGCTTTGAGATATTGAAGTTGTTTCTCTTCACTGAATGAAAAATTGGAAACTGTTGAAAATTGCAACAGCAGAGCTGTTGTTGTGCGTGAATGTTTTTTCACACACTGTGCACTATTAGTCCCTTCTGTAGATTCAGAGTGATAATGGCTTGCCAGTATCTGTTATCCTAAAACTCCAAAGTGGTTGAGCAGCTGTGTGTTCAGTGTGCGGTTTGAACAGTGGTGCTAATTGACATCAAATATTTGTGATTCGGTAAAACACCAGGCTGTTAGGAAAGCCTGCCTCTGTTGGTGTAAAGTACTTTTGTGTGGAGGAAAGGAGTCACAGCCTGGGTGAGCAAGGCTAGAGCTGATGCTGAGAATTTGTTGCTGTCAAATCTGTGGTTAGAGTGCACTATCCCTTTTAATCAAAAAGCATTTAGAAAAAAGTAGAAGAGAATACTGGTCCATGAAATGTGCTTTGACCTTGGTCAGGGCAGATTGATTGAGTTTGCAGCGGTACTTAGGGCATATAACTTATTTGAGTAGTATTTATATTATTTGGAGAGAAAAAACAAAAATATTGAAGATTGTTGCTGGTAATTATGCATGAGTTAATAGTTCAAGTGGAGAGTCAGGAAATGTCATTCAGTGTTTCCACGGATTTCAAAATCATACATTAAATCCCTTTACTAAAAATAGGGGAAAAGACTTGGAATCTTTCAAAGTCAGTTACTTTTCCAGCAACTACCACTAGCATCTTCCTATCATCCTTTTGCTGTCACCCATTGAATACCAAGCCCCTTGTCTTTTCAGGCAATGCATTTGTTTAAATTAAATCTAGATAAAAAATACAAGTAGCATGAAGGTGAATTTCAAGCTAGTTTGTTTGCTTTTTTAAATCAGAAAAAGATAAGCTGCAGAAGTACTTAAACTACTAAGATAAAATTCTGTTAACTGTTTCTGTCTCTGTGCCTTAGTCTTTTGCTGGTCTTTGCTTTCATGGTTGCTGACATTGCTTGAAAGAGTAAAAGGGCTATGTAACATTTCATTGATGTGCCAATAAAACTAGGTCTCAGTACATTGAGCTTTACACTATAAATAGAAGCACATAATGCTAAGGTATATCTATGCTTTCTTGGACATATTCTTAATGGGCTTAAGCAATGGAACTTAAAAGAACTTAATGTAGTTTGTTGTTCTGGCAGCAGCATCAGACTGCTTTTTTTCAGTGACTCTGGTGACATTCTGTAATACCAGAACACTAAAAGAATTGTCAGATCAGGGCGTTTGGTTTGGAGGTTGGCATTACAGGACATTCAGTTGCTGTAGTTTGATTTCTCTATGTGGATCATGTCCTGACTTAGAGTGCTGTTTTTCTAAAAGTATCTTCTGCTTCACACAAGTGACTTGCCTTATTGAGCAGTGAATGTGACTTAGTGCATTGCAGTTCTTCCTCACTGGCAAAGAGAGCCTTACTCTTCCATGCTTGGTTTTTTTATACTTGTACTCTGAGTGGTTTGGGAGGTTTGAAGTGTTGAATTAGGTTTGTAAAGTGCATTTTTTTCCATAACCTATTAACATAGGTGAAAAAGAAAAAAGTGTTCTGTGCTAGTAGATAGTTTAAGTTAGATAAGGTTTTATACATTTGTGGTAAATTTATCAATCTGTCATAAAATGAGATGAAATTAAGCTAATAGAAGAGATTGTCTTTATTTTATATTGATGCTTAAAATAATGCCTTGCTTTAGGGACACAAATTCCAGAGTGGTTGGCTTACTTAGTGTTGACACAGTATTCCAGGGCTATCAGACCTGTAAATACTGGCGGTAATGTCAGGAGAGTGCTGTTTAGTGCTCTATCTTCCCAGGTTCATAGGAAATTTTGGAGGCCTGTTTTGACTGAGTCATGATGAAGTCTCAATGTATGCAGTGAAACTTTAAAAAGTGCTTTTTTGAGCTAAGAGTGTTGTCATACTGTTTGGACTGGTTCATGATAATTGTGAGACAAATTGTCAAGCTGGCCCTCTGTAGAGGAAAGTAGAAGCTGAGGGGTGTCTTCTTGGCTTTCAAAGTTTGTGGCATTCCCATTAGCTGTTCAGGTAATCATCTCTGAAATTAGGCACTTCACTCACCAGGAGTAATCTTTGTGCTGCGTTTATGTCTGGAATGTCCTTCCTAATGAAAAACTAAAAAATGTTGTACAATTTGATGTATTTTACAGGAATATCTCCCATTCCCTTGTATTTCTAGGAGCATTAAGTGACGCAAGTGCCAGCAGATAATTTGTGTGCATTGTACATTTAGTGCACTGACAAGATTAAAAAAAGTACTGTATACTGATAAAATGGTAAAGATACCATGTTTTGTTATTGCCATAGAAGTAAGGTGGAATATAGAAACATTGTCATGCTTTACTTCCTTCCAAAATGTTTTGTCTTGCTCAAAGAATGTTATCTGGCCTTCAGGAGTGGGCTGAATGACACTTGACTTTTTGACAAGTCCACTTGGTGGTAAGGGAGAAGTTGTCTGACTGGAAAATCAATGCAATTTTTATACTGACCCACGTCCTAGTTTCGAGTCTGTGCTAGCTGTGGCATGGGAGAAATGTGTGTGCACTCCCACTGAGCAGTTACAGGGCTTAGCATTAGCCCTGGCTGGGCTATTGGTATGTCTTAGGAGGGGCTGTCAATTTTTGTTCTTTGTAAACAGCTTCATATAGTGCATTAAGTGACTCTTTCAAGTTACTGGAAGTTGAATAACACATAAGAAAGACGTAGGGTTTACTTTTTGCTTTAGTTTTATGCCTAGCATTGAAATTTTGTCCTTTGGTATCTTCTGAACATAATGCCTTCATTTTTCTGTCATGTGTAAGAATCAATTAATGACTTGGGTCCTTTGTATCTGCTTCTAGTATCTACTTCTGCTTCTAGTATCTACTTATTTTCTTTAGTCCTTCTACTTCACTTTACATTTTGCTTGGTGGCTTCTACTCATCTATTTTGTGGTTAATAGTCTGTGTCCAATAGGTTTTCTTTTTATATTTTTGATGTTCTCGCCAACCTCGAGAAAGTCATGCACATCACAGAGATAATTGTTTTATTAGCTTAACTGCTCCAAATCTGCAGAGTATTGCAAGTTTTTATACATCTATTCCCAATAAATTATGTGGAAAGTGATCTTCAGCTGTGTTGCACTTAAGGGCAGTGGGAAAATCACAGGTGTGAACTGATGAAGAAAATGTTATGGTGAATTTTTTTTAAGTTTCAGAACTAAATTTTGTTTTAGACTTAATAGCCAAGTGTGTACTAGTAAAGTAAATAGACCTATAACTATTGACATTAAGGCTAGCTAGAAAAGAAGCCATGTCTGTATGACTAAACTCTGCCTAGAACTGCACAGGAACATGCAGCTGCTGTGGGGAATGATGCCTTGGCTGTGTAAAGCACCAAAGTCCCACTGTTTGTTTGGGTTAGTTTGCTCGGTGTCAGTCTGACAGTTCAGCTCCAGAGGCAGACAAGCACCGGTGCCCAGGAGCACTTTCAGGACATATTTAATGTACTAAATACCATGTAGCTGTTGAGGATGCAGAAAAGAAGCTTCTGTCTAATATGCTTAATGAAAAAATGTGTAAATGCATCAGTGCAACCTAAAGCAGAGGTTTTGAGTTTAACTTACGATCTATTTAAATTACTCCAGATTTGACCATATGATAATGTTAAAGTTGCTGATGCCTGGGCTTCTCCAAGTGTTAGGAAAGTGTTCTGTGCTTCAAAAATGTTTTTCATAAGGTAGGTGTGAATTAGACTGTTGACTAAGGGATGGTCATTTTATAATTTATGTCCCCCCCCAAAAAAACTTCTAAATTTAAAAAATTGGTTATTTTGGTTTTGTGTAAGTACTTTCTTTACAGTGGTTTGTACTTTTTTACAGTTAATAGAACACAGAAATAGTAATTTTAGGAAAGCTATAGGTGTGGTGGAGTTTGATGTGAAGGTGAAAATTTGGCACACCTACTTTTTTTTTTCTACAGCTTTCACAGAAGAGGAAATGCTCTGAGTTGACAAGCTGAGGTCTTTTCCTGGCAACCTAAGGAGCCTCTAAGCTTGTTCATGTGTCGAGAAACGATTACTACTAGTAGTTCAGGAGAAGAGAGTTTCACTTTGCTGCAAATGAAATTCTTAGTTACGGCTGGCTAGTCTCAAAAATGTGAAGAATTTGTCATATATTAAAATACCTTAATTAGCACAGATTTTTATTACTGGTGAAAAGAGTAACAAACATATAAATACTGATTAAATATACCTAATTTGAAGGAGGGTCTTAAACCATTCACCCTTTTTTCAGTTATAAACAAAAAAGTCAGAACAGTGATTTTTATGGATGCTCTTTCATTGCATTTTGGGAAAGTGAAGTGCAGTTAAGACAGAGGTTTGACATTTACTTAGCTTTAGGTGTTTTGGTCATCTTGAGCTGATACAGAAAAGTGTGAGGGCCATGTGCTGCTGGCTGTGTGTGTGTTGATGGTCAGGCATGTGATTAGTTAATTCAGTGTGTGACTCATGTTACTGCAGAAATACTGAGTGAACTGACACAGTAACTCTTTTTTTCTCCCCTAGTGTGCTGGAGAAGAGAATTGGGTGGACAGTCGGACTATTTATGTTGGGCATCGTGAGCCACCTCCAGGCGCTGAAGCATACATTCCACAGAGATTTCCAGATAATAGAATAGTCTCATCAAAGGTACCAATATTTTCTTTCATTCATTTAGATAAATCAGCTGAAGCTATTCTTTATTTTTTTCAAGATTTTTCATAGGCTTCCTGTATATTTTTCCTTTCCATAACCAGCAAAGGTAAAATGAAGATATCTCAGATTTCTTCTAGAGAAACTAATTGCTAATTTGTCTCTAAAACTAATAGAAATAGAATAATTTCGCCCATGTTTTCTGTAGTACATAGTATATAGTAGAGTCTTTGAGTAATAATGAGCTTTTCAACAAAGAAAAATCCAATTTTGATTTGAGGCAATCCTGGAGTAAATAAAATCTTCCTAAAGAAAGACTGCATCCTTTGTACTCAAAAGCAATACTTCCAAGTACTAGAAATAATTTAATTTGTTGAGCACTTAGATTCATCAAACTTTCTTCCTGTGGGATTTTGTCAACAGTCCTTGTTATTCACATGAAAGTACATCATACTTAAAGTCTTGGTAGTGTAATACATTTGGTGCTGTTCAGAAATCTTCTAGTTGTCCCTTAGCTCAATTAGTAAGTTTTAACTTCATAAGCTCCAGCAGCTTTTTGTGAGCAGTTGGGATGTTGGTACTTTCCAGCTGGCTTCCTTTAGCCAAAGTTTTTACTGCAGTAGTGTAGAAATTTGAATGCTTGCAGGCGATGTGTGGCTAACAACTCAAGAATTCCCAAGTTTGCAATGTATTTAGATTTAAATCTTCATAAGCTCACACCTTCAGCTAATACAAAATAATAAATCCAAAATAATGTCTCCTTTACTGAGAATTTCTTTTTGAATAGTGTCTCAAATCCTCAGCCATTTTAAGAACCTTGGTAGCATTGTGATCTCTAGGAGCTGAATGATTACCCTTGTGGACCTGAACACATGCCAGCCATTAACATAATGAAAGCCAGACTTTTCACAAATGGTGTGTCAGTTCTCATGTGAGATTTTCTATTTGCTACCTTGTTACCGTAGTTCATTCATAGAAAGTGTACTAAGCAGCAGTGTAGTATTTAGGCATCTTTTATTTGATAGAATGCTTGAAAGGTAAGGCAGATGAAGTACAGTCAGACTGGTACAGTGGGGAATCCTGTGCTCTACGCATTGGTTTGTATTGCCTTTTGAATTATGGAAGAGTAAACACACTTCATGCACATTTTTGTACTCCTCTGACATTTTTCTTAATTTTTTAATCTCATTTGAGATGCATGTAAATAAAGCCATTGAAGTTACTGCTGATAGTTTTATTGAAATTAAAACACCCTGTTCAACTATGTTTTGACATACTAGGTTAGTGGAAGTTACAAGTTGCTTTGCTTTGCAGAGTGAGATTTTTAAAGTATGACTTAAACATTCATTGAACTAAGGAATCTCTGCCAGCAATTAGTAACCAACCACTTCAGGACAGAGACTTTGCTATATTTTTATTTAGATACAAAGAATATTCAGTTAAATATTTTAAATGTGAAAATATTTAGCTGTGAACTGTATCTGTAAATAGCCTTTCATAAACAAAAAGTAATAGTGGAAATACATTTTATATATACAAGATGTTTCTCAATTTTTCTGTTTATTGATTAAACTTACCTCATTTAAAAAATAAAATGTAGGTTGTCTTTGTGAAAGTGGTGATATTTTAGGAGGGAATAGAATTTGTGTAAATGCTTTATAATATTGAAGAGTTCCTCAGACTGCTGAAAGCTGTTTGATGAAAGCTGTTGCCTGTGTGTGCGAACTTCCTGTGCTGTGCCTTTCAAGTGAACTCTATTATTCCCATGCTCCATCCCAGACAAGCTGAATAAAGCACCATTGTGGCTTGACTAGAATTTATTCTGGTTCTGTAAGCTGCTTCCTTGTACCTTTTCACCCATCCTTGTCCCTTGCTCCCTTATAAACTCTCTGAGGGGGCACCTCTTACAGTGCAGGGAACACAGACATTACATTCCTGCTAAATGCTCAAATGTGCAAAATTAAGATGGCAAATCCATAGTTGTTAAAGGTACATGCTCACAAGCACACTGTATAATGTTACCTCAACCATGAAGGATGTTTCCTTCATCTTTCATCAGCAAGACAGACAGTAACTTTCAGCTGGGCCTTTATAGGTGTTTAGTGCTTATGTAAGAAGGTGTATGATTGCTCTTCAAGGATGAGGAATTCTAAACTTGCAAGTATAGACTTTACCAATTTAAGACAAACTGAGTTTCTAAAAAGGGTAGTTGAAAATCATGAGGAAATGGCATCAATTTGTCTGTCTGTATGCTGCTTTACTAAAAATGTCAGGTCATAATGCCCTGAAAAAGACATCACCTTGCAGTAATGTGAGCCTTAGACTTTAGTGGTCCTTCCAAAGGTACACTTTGCTATGCTTCACCAGAGGCTTCCTGGTGTCAGCAAGGTCATGCTTTGATTCAAGTGCAGAGGGATGGTTCATGTACAGTGCAGTGTCACTGTGGAATGTGATTAATTCTCTGTCTGCTTAATGATACATTCCTGATGGTGAAAAATGATACAGGGACAGACCTTGGCTAGACAAAAGTGTTCTATTGGTTTGATGTGTTAATTCAATTATGATATTAACAATATATTGCAGAAGGTGTATGCTAAAGTAGTAAAAGACAAAAAACTCATGTCTTTTGGATTGTGCATGCAGTTCCTTTTACCTTCTAGAGACAGTGACCTTTATAATATGTATCCTTTTGTTGATTTAACTTTTAGCTACTTCAGCTGCCTTGGGTGTTGGCCTTTGAAGTGGTTGTTATGTGCCCTTGATTCAATTTGTCACATGACAGTGCTGCAGCACGGAAAAATATCAGCTAGTAGAAAAATTCCAATGTTTCAAATATAGAAGAAAGTAAGTAATTCAATTGGTAGGGAGGTGGCTTGCCTTTTTTCTGAAAAAAATACACATTTTAATACTGTTTGCTTTTTGGTGGAACTTACAAATTAAAAGGAAACCAAGTTAAACTAGGCAGCCATAGCAGCTGCCAAAACTTGGTCAGAAACAACTCTCTTCCTTCTGAAACAGGATTTTACTTTTTGAAAAATCTGATAAATTATAAAAACCTTTTAGTACAAAACTTCCTTAAGGTTCAGGCTTCATGTTATTGTGCTGGGAATATGATTGTGTATTTAGTAGTCTTTAATGAATTTCTCCTATGTGAATTCCTTCAATACCTTTTAAGCCCATGTAAATTCTCAGAATAAAGAACAGTTCAACTGTAGAAATGTTTGCCAAAAGAAACTATGAGCCTTCATTTTAAAACTTCCTGCTAATTTGAGTTAGTCATTGTCTGATTCAATGATCTGGAATACAGTTGTCCCCTGTTTATAATCTTGTTCCTGTTGGTGGTCTTCTGCCATATTTCCTTTTCAGGAGGAGTAGCCTGAGCCTGTTCAATAATTGTTTATGTAAAAGCTACTCCATGCCTATTTTGCTCAGGTTTGGTCTGTCCCTTTTCCCAAACCAGGGGAATCTTGCACAGATCATTCAGTACCGAGCAAACTATGGATTTATGTAGTGGCATGATGATGTTTTTAGCTTGCTATTAATTTAATATTTTTCAATATCCAAATTCCCTTTTCCTGAAGTTAATCTAATACTTTGATAGAATTGCTATGCTTCAAGGAGCTCATTTGTTGACAAAATAGGGATTTGCACTTCCTGTTCTACTGGAATCAGTGAATTGAAGACTGATTGGATGTGTACATTTCTCTTGAACAAAGGGAAGAATTGTACTGAAAAGAACATCTTTTTTGAGGCAACAACATGGAGTTCATAGGAACATGTTTAATTAAAATTAATTTAAAAAAACCCAACAACCCTCCCAAAAGCCTGTAAAAAAAGAACCACAAGAAAGAGCCAAAAATTCCTCGGTAAGAGTTGCTTGTTTAATGAGAGCCAAGAGAATTTCCTGTGTGTCAGAGACACCTGGCAAAATTAGAAAATCCATGGACTTTAGGAACTTTAGGCAGGAGAAGAGATTCCCCCTCATATCATCCACAGAGAAGTTGGGTAAAGGAGACTTACAAAGGCTTTTACTCTTCATTTCAGTCTGTGGATAAGCAACACAAAGTATTTTGCCTTGGTCGTCCTGTCCACCTGCAAACTTTTACTGTCATAATTTAATAAAGAGAAATTTTACAGCTACAGAACCCACTTATGATGCCTGGGTCACCAGCATAACTGAGACAGGAGGGCATGTGCTCCTGAAAGATTATACTGAAGAGTAGTGGGATATGACTCTTGCATTAAATGCAAGATTGACTCTACAGTGGATGCAGAGCTATTACTTGAATTTGTCCTAAAGAGATGTCACTAATTAAATTATACATGAAATAACGAAGTGTTCATTTGTGTTCATTTGTGCTGTAGCTTTATTTCCTGTTCTTCCCTATAGAAAAGCAATCAGTTGAACTCAGGTGGGAGAACTGGACCACTGTTATTTCCTGCTTTGTAATCTGATCCATGCTGTATTCATGGATCAGAAGCGGTACTGGTTTTGCTGCACAAATAGTGCAGTCTTCAGTTGTCTGTCTGTTTCTTGAGGACTTTCATTAAATGCTGATCCAAACATTGGTTTCTGTGATAGTGGCCTGAGACAATAATGCTGTGTGTTGGGAATCCTATACATGGCAAGGCAAAACTTGGCTACCTTCAGTGCTAATCTGATTGAGATGACTCACAATTAATCGCAGTGACTAATAGTTTAGTAAAGTTAAATAATTCTGACACATTTCAGCAGATGTTGTTTAAATATTCCTTTCTTTGAGCAGAAATTCATGCCCTTGTGCTGTACCTCTTCTCTGCAGCACTTGCTCATATAAACACACAAAGACTAGGTCTGCTCCGATTTCTCATTTTCTTGCCACATTTAGAAGAAATATTAATACTTAGTGAAGCTTAAGGAAATACTAAACCACCTCTATCAAGATGAGCCACTTGGAACCCAGCAGAAACCTAGGCTGTCCCATACTTTCCAAGGTGCTGCTTCACAACTGGAGCCTTTGTGTGGCCTCCCTAGGGCTGTGACTTGGCAGTTTCAAGATGAGGAGTTCAAGCACAGCCCTGAGCAATGGTATTTGAAAGCCAGAAAAATATCCAAAGCTCGCAGTGGAAAGAGGCGTGGTCATGTGTTAGTGAAGCTGATAAATGATTGTGTAGCATACCCTGGGGGGGCAGAGAGGGTGGGTAGACAGAAATGTGTATGGGACGGGGACTAATGCAGGGAGTGTCGTGTGTGCCTTTTACTGATCTGCTCTGAATGCAGCTGTAACACAGAACTCTGATTTTCTGCCCAGGTAATTCCCTGACTCCCAGCCACACTGGGGGAGCAGGAAGTCAGATTCCATGCTGCAAGGGCTGAAGGGTCAGGTGTGCCCAGCCCTGCCAAACACTGAGAGGGAGAGGAGCTTAGAGATGAGAAGAGTGAATGGACTTGGCTGGCAGTAAAGCTTAAATGCCTCTGAATCAGTTGGACTCTGAAAGGGGCCAGCTGAGGGATTTCAGTACCTGAGCTGAGATGGGAGTGCATGAGTGTGCACTTCTTCCAGGCACAATAATACAATTTCCTTCTGGGGGTAGCTGTCAGTGCCTAGAGAGAGCAAGGAAAAACTCTTCTTTGCTCTTGATGATCCTGCACAGCATGGGATTTCCAGGTCAGAGGCTCTTTGGAACCTCCTCTGTGTTCCCAGGAGAAGCCATTTATCCTTCCCATGGCTCAGTCCAGAGTTATTAGGAATATTTTATCTTCTGGTCTGGTACTGCCCCTAACAGAGCTTTTAAAGTCTTTGTATCAGTGTGGAGGAGGGTTCATGTAGTGAAACAGAAGCAGAAGAAGGAAAACGGCAGATCCAAACCTATGCCTGGGGAAGACAGTTGTAATTCTTCTCTCTTTACAAGTGAGAAAGTGAAGCTTGCTTGCTCTCACATGCTCTTTCTTCTGTTTTCTAGTATTCTCTATGACTTCTGCATTCAGTCATTCTTGCTGTAAGGTTTTGGTTTTTTTTTTAATTTTAAAATTTTAATTACATAATTACAGATGCTGGAGGATTTCTTCGTCAGAGTAGTTCCTGGAGTTAATAGCCTCTATTTGATGAGACTGAGAGTTGCTGAGCAGGGACTACTAAAGATAGACTTGTTTGTAATAGAAATCCTCTTTTATCAGCAACTGGTTTTAAGCAATCCTATGCCAAAATATGTATCTTGGTTCATCAAGTGTGCCATTTGATGTTAATTTCCCCAAATCAGTTTAATTTTTGCACTTTCTCTGAACGTACTGGTCGTTGTTATTCACTTGTAAAAGCCCTACATGTAGCAGAGCTTTCACTGATTCTTGTGTTGTGAATGACCTTGTGATGTGGAGAAACTGGAGTCCCTCCTACAGTGGAGTGGCAAACACTGTGCAGATGGTGCATATGTTAATACTTTTGTTAATATATTGTTGTGTCTTTCTGCATTCATTCCAAATTGTCATAAATATTGCACAACACTTTTCAAAATATTCCAGTTCTATTGAGTATCATATAAACACAGAAGTCTGATTTTTATTTTTTTGCTTTGAGTCAAAGTCTTCATTTTAGTTTAATACATTAAAGAACATAGATGAGTTCTCCTGTAAACTTTTTGTATGTTTACAAGCAAGTCACTTGAGTTTGACAAGACATACCCTCAACTCACTTCTTATAATTTCAGATAATTACTGATTTCCTGTTTTTCATACCCTTTGTATAGCTTTCTGTACCAATTCTCTATATAGATAGACAAATCATGTGTCAAAAAAGTAATATTTCTATAAATAAAATTAACTTTAAAGAAACTGTGAAACTTTTGATCAGACATTTTTCAGCTATTCTATGGAACAGTGTTACCTATGCATATATATGTAATATTGATGTCATTTTAGTTGCATAATACTTTTAAGGTGGTGTTGTATATAAAGTGTTATGTTCAGTACCTAAAAGGAGACTACAGAAAAGCTGGAGAGGGAGTTTTACAAGGGCATTAAGTGAAAGGACAAGGGAGAAGGGCTTGAAGCTTAATAGAGGGTTGGTTTAGATTTACCTTGAGGATGGTGAGGCACTGGAACAGGTTATCTAGAGAAGTTGTAGATGCTGCATCTCTAGAAGTGTTCAGGATTGGTTTGGATGGGGCTTGGAGCAACCTGGTCAAGTGGAAGGTGTCCCTGCCCATGGCAGGGAGGTTGGGGCTAGATCCTTGAGAAGATCTTGAATGTCCTCTTCCACCCAAACCATTCTACGGTATGCACAAATGCCTGTAATCTAGTTTTTAAACTGCAGCTTTAAGAATGTATTGTTTCTTGGTAATTGATAAAAAAATGTGTTCATTGAAAATACTGAAGTCACCATGGACACAAATGAATGCAAGATCAGCTTTTCTCTATATTACTCTGATTTTATTGTCCTCAGAATGGATTTTGTTTTGTGAAAAGGATGAGAATCATCTAAAAAACAGGGCTAAACCAATATATTAGATGTTTTTATTGTAGCAGCTCTAAACATTTACAAGAAGCAGTCAAAAAGGTTGAGTGAAAAGAGTGAAATCAGGGTGTGTTAGAAGAGAGGTGGTGACTATTTAAAACAAATAATCTGTAAGAAACTGAGATGTTGACAAAACTGAGTACAAAGTGCTTTTTCTTCAGCTTCAGCTTTTGATGTAAAGTGATTACTTAAGAAACTCTCCTTTTGCTTATGAAAATATCTGCCTCTTAGGGTGGAAAGAGAAGCTTGAAATATGAGCCAAAATTCTCGCATGTGGATACCAGATGGAAAGGTCAAAGTACAGTGTCAAGAACACTGTATTTTACATTTTTGAATTTGTGTGACTGGCTTTGGGGCTTTTGCTGAAAGCAGGTGGTATTAGTAAAGAGCAAGATAGAGCCAGGGGTATGGGTGGGAATACTATGGACATGCTCATGACTGCAGAAATACACCAGCACTGCAGGTGCTACTGCAATTATTAATGGGAAGAAAATCTACTTGAATGATGCTGTTTTGATACCAAATTTGTCTTACAGACTCTTGCACAGTGCTTCAGATGCATCTGTTGGCACCATGTGTTCTTCTTTTGGCTGGATGCATAACTACTACTACTTTGTGTCTGATGTGTTACCTCCTGTATGCAAAAAGCACCCATGTGCTCTGGCTGTGGGTCTTCTGTAGATTTGATAAAAGATCATTTAAGCCATCTCCAACTTGTCTTTATAGTGTGTAACTGTTTGGATAAACTTATATCCTTCAGTTGAATTATAGTGAAAAAAAAGTAGTTAAATATACATAAACCATGTTTTAAGAGTTTGCAAAGAACATGACTAGAAATATCTGAAGAAGGAGATGATAGTACTAACTCTCAGCACGGTAATCTGATGGATTTAATATGGTCAGTTTTAATGACTTTCATTTAAAAATTTTTGTTTTGTTCCTGCCTAGCTAGGGTAGAGAAACTGCCTTGAATGCAGCACTCATGAGATAAATCTTGTTCTGAGTAGCCGCCCCTCAGTTTCTTCTCTCAGGAGTGATTATGTTGGTTAAACATTACTTGCCCATTTGTAGATACTGCTCTGAGCTACTGATGGCTTGGGTAAGGGAAGATCTGTCTAGACATCTTATGTTCTTTCTTGCCTAAACTGCAAAAATCATTACTTCTCTGTTGAAGATGAGTGGGCAGAATAAAGACATACGTAGTATGCCTGAAACTCAGAGTCATAAAGTGCTAAAAATTTGTCAGATTGAAAATAAAGTTTTAAGAAGTAGTCTGTGTTAAAGAAGCATCCATTTTAGGAAGCACTTCTCAACCATAAAAGTGATTTGTTCCCATGTTTTTTACTTTTATTTACCTAAGAGAGTTGTTGATGAAAGGTGGAGCTGTGGTAGGCCACAGCTTGGCGGGGAAAGGAGTGAACTAAAGTTGGAATATGAGGAGAATTGGATACTAAGGGTAAAGATGAATGACCTTTTTATGGATTGTTGTTTTAATTGATTTACTTGATTCCTCAATCAGATATTTTAAATATCTAGTCCAACATTAAAATGCTATTACCAGACATTTAGTCAAAAAACCCTCTAGGAGGTTTTAAGTGGAAGTTGTGTAAGAGGTTACATTTTTATTTAAAGAATGGTGATTTGGAGGGCTTGTGTAAATCATTGAACTTTTAATGGTCAGAAGACCCTTTACCATGGAAAAAATAGTATTTCTATCAAAAGAGCTAAACAGAAAAATGGAAACAAATGTTTTTCACTTTTTCTTTCCCAGCAGACAGAGATTCTTTAAAAAAAAAAGATAAAATTAAAAAACAAAGATCACTTACCTGATAATGATGAAAATATGCAATTATTGTCGCTGAATAGAATCCATACGGTCATCTATCTATAACAGCAGTTTTGAATGATCAGCATTGTTGTGCAAGGAAAAATAATCAAGTCTAACTCATTCCCTCTGAAAATTCCATGTAGCTGGATAATGAGGAGTGCAAACTACATTCCTGTCTGATGAAAAGTGTTCTGATTGCAAGACTAGAACACTTGATTTTCTAGCTGTTGCATGTCTGCATGCCTGAGTTTTGGCTTGTTCACAGGTGATTTAATACTGAACTAGCTATTATGCAGGATTAAGTGGTAACATATTTAATATTTAAGGTAGATACTGATTTTTGGCACATGACAGAAGAAGAACATTTAGTTCCTATGTCTTGCATGTTCAGGCTTTAACACCCAAGAAATACAAAGATTGCTGTATATAATAGGGTTTCATGTACATTTAAACATATTTCTCCTGGATACTTTTTGTCTCTAGATGTAACAGGAGTACTTTCCTTATGGAGCTCTGTCTTTGCCTTCAGGGCCAAATTCAGAAGATTGCTAGTTCATGGAATAATTTGGTTATCAAGTATAAGTGCAATCTACCAAGAGGAGACAAGGCACATTTGTAACAGAGCAAATAAATTAGGATAAGCTTCTTAGCCCATCTCGTTTGAAATGAAAGTTTTATTGGAGTTGTCATTTTATTATGTGTCAAAGGATAATTTGGATAATAAGATGATGCAGTGCTAGTTTTCTCAAGCCATTTTTCCAACCTTTTCACACAATTTTAGCTGACATTTTTTCACATGTGTTCCAATAAGCAAGCCTTGCAATGTTTTGCTGGAGCTACAAAGTGAGCTGTGTAAAAACACTGTAGTTGAACCTGCTGCAGGGCAGGGGATGGGGACTAGATGATGTTGAGGTTCTTTATCACTTTTACATGACTTTTTAGATGTGAAGTTTTCACATTTTCTGTTTGCAGCTTTATGTACTGTTTCTTATGTCATTTTACAACACTTACAATAATTTGTAAGTTCAGTACAGAAAAATGTAGCCACTTACTCTTATTCACCACTGTAGTTTATCTTGAGGAGTATTTTTGTGTCCCTGCCAAGGAACAAAAGAGCTGACGGCATTTATTTGGTTGTGTTGCTGTTACTGTGTAGTTAACTGAGTGCCACCTCTCTGAGTCATGAACACAACATAAAAGTGAATTAAAAGTGCTCTTTGAAATTACTAAGGTGCTTTTAAAATCCATTAACAGCTTTAAATAAACCATTCCATAACTAGCTAACTCTGGACAAGTATTGTTGCTAGTTAAAAAAATATTACAATCCCTAGTACAAAGATTATCACAGTTCAGGAAAACAATACTATTCTGAGAATACATGCTTGTCAATTAAGATTCAAATTCAGTAAATTATTAAACCAAGTAACAAAACCACTCCTGCTTCTTGTTTAGTTTAATCTTGAAGTGTGAATTACAAAATTGAATGTGAATAATATTTTCTTCACAAATGCTCATATCTGTACTTTTTTTTTTGCAGTACACGTTTTGGAACTTTATACCAAAAAATTTGTTTGAGCAATTCAGAAGAATAGCTAACTTCTATTTTCTCATCATTTTCCTTGTTCAGGTAAGATATCCCCATTTCCCAGTAAGTTCAGTGCTCTTTCTAAAATAGGGAGAGGTTGAAAAAGGTTTTAGAAGTACCTGGTTTTGATGACCATGGAGGTAAATGGTTGCACTTAGAAAGTCTTTTATGCACTGATGGTATGACAAAAGGGGTTTTATTTAATTTCCAGGTTGTCAATGTGAAATCAGTCTGACGAGAATTTGACAGCCGCATTAGTTGGATGGCAAGATGTATGTCTTGAAAAAATTGAAAATAAAGTCTGTAATTTTTATTTTGTAATAAACATCCAGATCAGTAAAACTGTTACTATAAATTCTGTTGATGACAAAGTTTTCTTTGTTTTGCAAAAATACTATATTTTGTAACAAAATAATGTCTCAATCACAGTTTTCCAACTGTACTGTGATCAAAGCCTGTCAGAACTGAAATAATAGGTACTGATACCTTAGAGAGGTACATAAGTACTTGTTTTTTAAATGAGTTCCATGAATATCTAGTGTGCTGCTTTATAGGTGTCTTAATTCTGAACCTGTCGCAGTCACTTATTGTGTTAAATAATAAAAATCTGAGTGAAGAGCTGTATTACTTTGCAGACCAGATTCTTCATAAAAAAAGCAGTGTATGCAGATTCTCAGCACAACTTAGATATTGCCATTTGCACCCTCTCTCTGAATCTGCCTCTTAGTTTACATTTGCAGAAGCTCCAGCTAAATATTTCAGAATTTACTCTTTGTGTGGATTAGAACACCTCTATTGTATAACATGTAAAGCCAGTGCCATGCTAATTTCTAATGGTGCTCCATAAGTTTGCTTCCAAAACTGGTGTTCCAGTCTAATGCTTCCCTAAAGTCTTGCTAGCAAGTATTTTTACAAGGCATTAACATCTGATATTAATGTGATCTAACTACAGTATTGTATCTTCTTATAGAATCCAATTTTCAATGTTTCCCAGTATAGTACACATTCTTAAAGTTTTGTTGAAGTACTGTTTTTTTCAATTAAAATTTCTTGATGTCCTGTAACATATTGATGAAATTGCTTGAAAGATCTTACTTAAAAGATTGACTGGTTGCATTCACAAAAATATAACCAGACAATACTTGTTCTCTTTGTTGCAGTTAATCATTGATACACCTACTAGTCCAGTTACAAGTGGACTTCCACTTCTGTTTGTCATCACTGTCACAGCTATCAAACAGGTGGGTAATGTAGGGAGCAAAAGTAAAACTAAAGAGAGAGTTGGGTCAGTTTAGGTTTGCTTTCCAAGCAATTCCCCATTCCCAGTCTCTTACCCACCGCTGCCTGCTGGTCTGCTGTGGGAGAAGGTTGAAGAGAAAGCCTTGATGCTGACACTCTTCAGTAGTAGCCAAAGCACTGGGGTGTAACCAAGACTGGATTAGCCCCAAGTACAAAGCACAGTAGCACAGGACTGTGGTGAAGAAAGTTAAAACTCCACCCTAGATGGTCCCAAAACAGAGGATAATTTCGGTTGTCCCTTAATAGATAACTTACTACCTTCACAGTCTTTATGCTACATGCAGACTTCATGAGTCTTCAAAGAAGCTATGGAGAGTTGTGTTTGTCTTTCTTTACAGTGGTACCTGTTCATAATTGAGTATATTCTACAGTTAAATTCAGCACTTCTTGTTGAGCAAAAGTTGTGATACATGCAAGAGCTAGTATTTTAGTATGATTTACCCACTCTTATGATTTTAAATGTTACACTTTATAAAGTGTTATTGTTAGTAGTGACCTACCAAAGCCTGACAGTCTGTGCCTGGTACTGCAGTTCTGTGTATTTCCTTGATTTTTCTTCCCAACAACTTGTGTACATTTTGACACCTTCTGAGGAGCTGTACCCTGAAAGTATATTACACTAAAGTTATAAAGTCTCTGTAAATTCACAGATTATTTTTGAGAGCATCCAAGGTAGTGATACTTTTGTTCTGCATTGAATTTTCAAATCTGCTCAAGAGAGTTAGATCTAAAAATGCTATAGACTACTAGTGGTATTTTCCATCTCTTAACCACTAATGACTTTGGCAATCCCAATCTTTGTCATATGGCAGGACCTTTTCAATAAGAAAATTGCAGATTCTCTATCCTTTAGTTTGTTTGCGTGTATAAAACACAAAGTCATAGGGTAATTGAGCACTAAAAATAGGGTACTCTGCAAAGTTTCTCAAAACAAAATTCTTCACAACTGTATATTGTATATAGGGTTAAAAGATTTGGGTGAAATGTAAGACAGTCATCAAATATGACAACCTTTTGTCATGTCATGTCTATCGTCTTACAGGATAAAGTCCCATTCTTCCAAAATATATTGCCTACACTACCACCTTCTTGACAACTACTTTTATGAGTACTGTGCACATACTCAAGTCAATAGAGCATGAGGAAGAGATGATCACTAAAATACCAGAAACTGTTCTACACTTTTGAAACTCTTATTCATCCAAATGTCTTAATTGAAATACATGGTTTTGTTTGACTAATTGCAACCATGAATGCTCTTTTTCATAGATATCCACCACAACTCTGGTACTGACATGGATCACAATTTCATTTGTTCTAATGAGAATATTTTTTCCCTTACACTGATCAAGGATAATTCTTAAAATTTTCGTATAACCTAGAGCTATTCTGTGTCTTTATAGCCAAATGTGCATCATGATCAAGGATAATTCTTAAAATTTTCGTATAACCTAGAGCTATTCTTTATAGCCAAGTGTGCATCGCTGCATCATTCCATTTCACTCTTTTCTAGGGTTATGAAGATTGGCTGAGGCATAAAGCTGACAATGCAATAAATCAATGCCCTGTTCATTTCATTCAACACGGAAAACTGGTTAGAAAGCAAAGCCGAAAATTAAGAGTAAGTACCTATGACTTAAGCGGTTTTGTGAGTCAGACTTTACTTCACTCTTCTTGTACACTTCACACATAAAACAAATTACACAGAAATGTACTATGATGATGCAGCATTTATTGCATTTAATGATTAGATCTACAGTATAGTAATTTTTAGTTGTATGCCTCTGAATAATTTTTTATTAAATTTAACTCCTATTGAGTTAAACTGTCTAATGAGATTAGATAAATCTCATTTATTATTATAATTCTAAGATTTTATTTTTAGAAGTTACTATTGCTGTGTTTTATCAGGCTGTTTTGCTTAACTGGAATTAACGAACTCTTTCCGTAAATGTTACTCTCATTTTCCATTTTTAACTTGGAATTTTTGTCATGATTTATCTTTTCTCTATTTTCTGTCCACTGTGATTATCACAGAATCATGGGATGCTTTGGGTTGGTGGGGGCCTTAAAGATCACCTAGTTCCAGTCCCTGTGCTGTGGGCAGGGACACCTTGTACTAGACCACGTTGTTCAGAGCCTTGTTCAGCCTGGCCTTAAACACTCTCTGGGATGGGGTATAATTACTATTATGCACATTCATAATTTATTTAAGCCAGATTGTGACAGTCAGTGCTATGTATAGAGATACATGCATACAAACAGGCAAAACACATTCTAAATATTTTCTCAAAACCCATCAAATCACAATCTCTCCATGGACCTTGTGAATAGTGCTCCATGCCCCTTTTGGTATGTTTTCAGAAATTCATTTTTGCTGCTTGTTTGGTGGGTTTTTTTGTGGTTTTTTGGGGGGTTTTTTGTGAGCAGATTAACTTCTTAACATTATTTTCTTTAGAACTCAGAAAATTTGGTGGATATTTGTTTGGAATTTTCTTCTTTTTTTTTCTTAAATATGTTTGGATGGCTTTTTCTGCTCTGCTGTTTTTGGGCATAAGTGTATCAACAGTGTTTACAGCCTTTCTGCTGTGACCTTCCATTTGAGTGTGATAGCTTCTGCCTGGGCGTTCCTGGTAATAAAAAAAAATTAGGACATCACATGCTTGAGAATTCCAAGTGTGTTAACCAGTTAAATATTCCAAACAAAAGTAGTCAAGTACCATGCAACTAGATTTTGAATTTTAGTGGTTAATTTGTCACTCATATTTTCTTAATTTCTCCCCTTTTTATTGCCTTTCAGAGGGTGTATATTGAGTGACTAAATGATAGGAGAGACAGACCTTAAAAACACTTGGATAGAAAGGGATATTTGTGTCTGTTTGTAAATGTGTGACATTCTCAGATCTACATTACATGAGAAAACAAACTAGGTTATAAAAAGTAGACCCCTCTTCACCTAAAGCCTGAGGACACTTCATTAAAGAAGGAAAAAAGGAAGTGCTAAAAAATTGAGTTCTTTTTCATACAGTCAGAGAGTGGTTGAGGTTGGCATTGACAGTGGCTTTACTTTATTTTAGTGGAGGTTCTCTGGTCCACCCCCAGCTCCAGCAGGGCCACCAAGAGCTGTTTGCTCAGGACCCTATTTAGGCAGGTTTCAAGTCTCCCTGAGGACGGGGACTCCACTGCCTCCCTTGGGCAGCTGTGAGTGCTCAGTCACCGGCATGATGAAAACGAGGTGGACCCTCCCACGTTCCAGGTTGTGCCCACTGCCTCAGGTCCTGTAATTTTCCACCAGAAAGAACCTGTCCCTGTCCCCTTTGCATCCTTAGCTGACATAGTGGCAAATACTGGAATGGCTTTTAAATTGTATTAAGATGCTATGTACTAGTACTTTTATTTGGTTTGGAATGAGGAAAATTAGAATTTTATACCTGATTGTTGCAGATATGCTTAGAGTTTGTGTTCTCTAGTGCCATGTGTATAATCTGCAATTATTCATTGTTATTGCTTAAGAAAAAAAAAGCCTTTTTCGTATCTACAATTAGATAAATCTAATTTTTTAAATAATTCTAAAATTTTATTTTTAGGTGTTACTATTGCTGATTTTTATCAGACTGTTTTGCTTAACTGGAATTAAGTGACTCCTGCAAACTGCTAAGGATAGTGGAATTTAGCTGTATAAGGATATAACAAGCAATGATTAAGCTGAGTTTTATTATAATAAATTTTGGCATAAAAGTATATTGAACAGATGTTGACCTACATGAAAAATTGCAAAAATTATGAATTTCTAATGTAATTTTTATTAAAACCCTGATATTCTTAGAATATGGAATATGTCTTTGCCACTTGTTTAATCTCCAAAAATGTAGAAAAACTAATTTTTCTTGAATGATTTGCATGAATATTTTGAATTTGTAATTGGTTGGCTGTTCTGTTGCAACATTCTAACATGCTATAAAATATTGCCTATGTTTCTATGAATAAAAATTATTTTGCTCACCTTTAAACATGGATAGAAATAGGATGGACTTCTTAAAGTGGACTTCTTAAAAATTCTGCTAAAAATGTATCCTGTTTTCATCAGCAGATTAAATTACTGGCTTTTTCTGACACTCTTTCAGTTGTGTCTAAGAGCAGCTTATATCCTTCTGGTTTTGAAACAGTTTTGTTGTATTTAGTCTTAAAACAAAGATCATATCTTCCATCTTTGAAATAATGTTGCAAAACTTAATAAGAGAGTAGTTGCAGGGTGTCAGAAACAGTAGATCTCAGTCATTCTACAAGGTATAATTCAGTTTTCCAGCAATATCTCTGTAATTCTTTACTCTTCTGGTAAAATGGTGGTGTAAATAAAAACTGCTGAATTTTCAATTACTTATGTTAATCTAGGAAATCTGAAATTAGGGCTCCTATATATGTGCATTTTATTTTCTTGTGTTTTTTCCTTAGGTTGGAGATATTGTAATGGTAAAAGAAGATGAAACATTCCCATGTGATTTAATATTCCTATCGAGTAGTAGAGGAGATGGAACATGTTTTGTTACAACAACTAGTTTGGATGGTGAATCCAGTCACAAAGTAATTAAATGTTCTACATTTTCTTTCTAAGGCAAAGTTTGCTTTTAATTTTTGACACAGACCACAATATGACTTCATGCTTATATGTGTAAGCAGGTACAATAATTTGTGCAATTTATGTTTCTACCATATGACTTCATTTCTATTAAAGTAATATTATTTTATAAAAAGTTTTAAGACATTAATTTATGATTTTGTTTGTGTCCAGTATAGGCATGCAGATTACAGTGGTAATGCACTAATGTTTTGTACTTATATGCTTTCATAGTGACCTGATTTATGAATACACTGCAGGGTAGTCTCACATAAGTGTATAATCATTAAAAAAAAGGGTGGAAAACACCATGTAAGAAGATGCCCAAATAGGAGCATTTAGAGATGCTTCTTATCTGAATTATGCACTCTTACATAAGTTAGTAAATTTCATGATCTGCAGTGTATGTACAGAGCAATGTCTTGTGTATCTGTTCTTTTTTATTTTATTTACATGTTTTTATTGATTCCAGACTTACTATGCTGTTCAAGACACAAAGGCATTTCACAATGAACAGGAAATCGATGCACTACATGCTACCATTGAATGTGAACAACCTCAGCCTGACCTTTATAAGTAAGACAATAATTCTTACCTGTTTCATTTAAGGTACCTGAGCAATAAATCATTAAAAATCATAATGAAAGGATGCAGGCTGCATCTCTCTGATTAGAGTGAGCCCCAGAGTGAGCCTGAAGTCAGGTAGGTCTTCCATCCATACTCCTTTTGTGCAGGTAGCTCCCTAGGTGTGCTCTGGGGTGGTAATTTCCAAAGGGGGATGGCACAAAGCAGTCCACTGAGGAATGTGGTGAAAATTTTAGAACTTCAGTTTTTGGGGTTTTTTTAAATACAGAAATGAAGAAGAAGTTAAGATTTACTAATACTTAGTATACTTTTTGATATTGGTACCCATACCCTCTCTGTATGTCACATAGAATTTGTGAGGTTCTCCAGAGGACAGGGTGTGCCACAATATGGAGAGGTTGCCTGTGGCACTCACTCCTTTGCTTTCAGCATATTGCGAAGTATTGTCATTTATGTGTACTCAGTTAAATTTACAGATTATATGATCTAGTTTTAAGTAAAATAACACAAAATGCTGAAGTGGCCTTAAAAGGGTTTGCAAAGATATTGCAGATTGAAGATAATAGTAACAGTCTAGCACAAATGCATAGTAAGTAAATGACAAACACTTCTAGTCCTGGTACAGAACTTCATCAGTCACATTGCAAAATAAAGCCACTCTCAATCTAATCAGATCTGACAGGACGTCAGCCACAAAAAATTTAAATTGTCAAGACTATTTGAAACACAGATTTTCATCTGCTGTTGTTAGCCATGAGCCTCATACCATAGGCTTTGAAATATTGGCTAATGACGGCATGACGCCATCATGATTAGGAAAACACTTCAATGCAGAACATGAACAAAAATGTCTACAGTTGTATAAAGTCATACAATGCTCAGTATTTTACAAAAGAACTGTACACAATTCCACTAAACCTGATGAGAAATCTTGAGAAGCCCCTTTTGAGGTTTTTTTCTTAATGGTAATACAAGAAGTCCTGTACCATTGAGAGAACACTTGTTTTTTCTGCCACAGTAAAAAATAGCTGAAATAATACACAGAAAACAATAATGCACTCTTTTGACAGCAAATACTGTTGGAAGAGGCAGAAAAAACATCGCTTATTTCTGAGGTGTGAAGTCATCTCTTTTCTGTGATCTTGGTGATTAAGAAGCTGGTTTAAGAAATCTGCTTAAGAACAGGTTCTTCAGAGTATCAAGTCCGTCACTTGCTTGATCCCTTTTTTAAATACTTGGCTCTCAAAGTGAATGACTGCAGGTTGAAACTCACGCTATTATAGATGGTGAAATTCTTTCAGAGGGCTGTATTCAACACAATAATGAAAATGTTAATTGGTAGTCAGCTTGTATCTCTGCTGATTCTAACTTAAAACTTTACCTCTCAACAAAATATTTTTTTCCAAAGGCATATGGTTATTTTTTATCATGATGCATCATAACCAACTGTACATTATTGTCTTCAGATGTGGCCCTGCTGTGTTGTATGTTCTCTAAGCAGACAGGTTACCACTCCTGTGAGCATCAGAGCTTCCATTTCAGGGTAGCAGGCCCACCAGCTCCCCACAGCTTCCTCTACCATTGAGAGCCCTAATGTCCAGCTTAATCCCCTTTGCATTAAGTTATCCACTTGGACAGTGGATAACCTAATACCTAGGTTATTGCAAATACAGTGTACTGAGTCTGGCTGGAATGAAGTCAGTTCCCTTCATAGCAGCCAGTGTAGTGTAGTGTTGTTGCTCTGAGACTAAAACAGCATTAATTGCACACCATGGTTTTAGCTATTGTTGCTGAATTTTTCAGTGTCAAACTTTTTGTTCCTCGTTTTGCCCCTCCAGCAAATAGGCTGGGGGTGAGCAAGGGGCTGGGGATGGACACAGCCAGGATGGCTGGCCTCAGTTGACCAGAGGGTCTGTGCCATAGTGTCATGCTCAGCCATAGAACCAGGGGCAGAGGGCAGTCTTCCAAAGCAGCTGTTGCTTGGAGACTGGCTGGACATCGGCTGGCTCATGGGAGTTGGTGAGTGGATGCCTTTGTGTCACTTGTTTTTTTCCCTTCACTTATTAAACTGTCAAAATCTTGCTTTTGCTCTTGTAGTTCTGTTCCCTGTCCTACTGGGGAGGGAAGGAGCCAGAGGCTGATGGGTGCTTAGCTGCTATCCAGGGTCAAGCCACTACATACAGATAAAATGAACTGACTAATATTAAGAGGAAGAATTACTTACTGGCTCTATGCTTTGGTTTTAATTTAGCTGTAGGCTTTAGAGGTTGTAAAATATGGTAATTGCACTGACTTATCTCGGGTAGTTTAGGGAATAAGATTTTTTATTTATTTTTCATGAGTCTACTTAGATTTATCTCTATTTTTTACACCTCTTTATTTGCAAAATTTATGTCAAGTTACCATTCTATGTATTTTTGTATTTTTATGTTTTAGGTGTATATCTATATGTATCTCTTATGTTCTTGTTCATGTTCTGGATAGTTGGAGCCTGTTCAGTTGGAAAGTGTTCTCTGTGATACATACTTACTAGTAAATATTTCTTAAATAATCTGTTAGCAGTACTGTTAAACTACTTGTATATTTCCCTTTCAGATTTGTTGGTCGAATAAATGTTTACCATGATAGGAATGAGCCTATTGCAAGGTGGGGAAATCCAGAGTTTCTACACATTTAAATAGTTCACGGTTCAATATGTATCAATAATAAGAATTACCTTTGGTTCACCAACATTGTGCTGCTATGTTTGAGTGATAAAATATTTTTCTCTTAGAAAATCCCAGACTACTATTTCATAAATAATTGATATTTTATCTTCTAATCATATTTCTCTTCTTTAGTATTTTAATGTCTTTATTCAACTTCAATTTTATCTGATATGTATTTAGTTTGTAAATTATTTTGATAGCACTTATAAAATACTGCCCCATTAGTGTGAGATCTTGTTAGTGCACTAAACAATATAAATAGTATCACTTGTGTGTTTAATTTTCCTTAAATTTTGAAGGGTTTGAACATGTCAAATAATTTTTTTGTGTAATTTTACCAAGTGTGTTTGTACTTCTGTGTAAAATGTTCATAGTGCTGTTTGTTCAAGAGAGGCAACATCCAACTTGCTGTACCTAATTTTGTTCTGATTCTTGTCACAAGAGGCAAAGCAGTAGGAGAGAAAAGCTGCTTGCTGGGGTGATATCCTAGATCCCATCATGTGGGGAGTTAGGCTGTGCTGGCTAAGTGCCTTTCTAACCTCAGTGTGTCTACAGATACGTTATTTTCTGTCACAGTCTGCTATGGAAACTGTCAATTGATCTGGGTCATTCGTGTAACATTGTTCCACTAGTCTCTTGAAAGTAGTTTCAGGTTTTACATCAGCATTGTAGTCCTGTTTGTTTGGAGTTCCTAGATTTTTTTGGGAGTTTCATACCACAAGTACACTTTGAATAACATTGGAAAACACAGAATGTACTCATTGTTTTGATTTTTATTGCTGTATAGAAAGAATCTGACAATTCTGCATGCGGTCTGTCTGTAAAGTAGTCCTTGGCTTTGAACTCATATGCTGATTAGTGGACGTATGATGTTCTAAAATATTTAAACTTCATTGAGGTCCTTACATTAATTCCTGTACTCCTCAATAAATTAATTTACCTATATTTATCGGCATTTAAAAAATGTTTACAGCAAGTATCTAAAATATCTTGTATGCCATTTAAAATAAAATGGAGGAGTGCATTGTCCTTAAAAAGCTGTAACATACAGAACACTATATAAGCCTAAAAAATAACAGAATTAATATTTTTAAAAATAAGTACTGTGCAATTATGATGTTGAGTCTTTATTTGGGTGTCTATATATGTGGGATTTAGGTGCATTGGTTTAAGACTTGAATTGTGAAATTCTGAGCTTAATTTTCAGCATCTGTTTATCTATTTTTAATTTTCACTTTAAAATTTTAAATATGCCTTGTAATTTTTTTAAAATAAAAAGTTTTTAGCAAAACAAATTTCCTGTTTTATGTGACTTCCGTTAAGGTCTGATGGTTTTCTCTAAATGTTTAAATTTTGTAATACTTACCTTTTGCAGGCCATTAGGATCTGAAAATCTGCTTCTTAGAGGAGCCACTTTAAAGAACACAGAAAAAATCTTTGGTAAATATTTCTGTTGACTACTTTAACAGACCCTGAAGTAATGAGCGAACACCAAACAAGGTTACAAGCTTACAGTTACTACTGGGCTTATGATTTCTATTGCATCACTTGTTTTACAGCTTTTTAATGAGGTTTAATACTGTTACATAGAAACACTCTAGCAATTGGAAACTGTGACTGGAATAGGATGTAAATGCTGCTTAAAATTTCTAAGTACCAAGATAATTAAGCCATTTCTAATTTTGGGTTGTCATCCAAATCTGTGGTTTCTTTCTTCAGACTAAAGAATTAAAGAAATGACGGAGTATAATAATCTAATGAATTGTGCTCTTTTGAAGTTACTACACTGTGCAATCTTTAGTAAAACAAGTTGTCTAATTTCAGGTGTTGCTATCTACACTGGCATGGAAACTAAGATGGCATTAAATTACCAATCAAAATCACAGAAGCGATCTGCTGTAGAGAAGTAAAATTTCTAATACTTATTTTGGGGTTTGAAAGCTGCATGTTTAAATGGTGCAAATCAGATTTTTTTTTCACTGAAAATGTATGTTTCACTGATTTAAATGAAAGAAAAGAGGTAGAGAGACTTAAAATTTGCTTATTTTTAAATAATTTTTTACTTATAATGCAAGTTATATAACACCATATAAATGAGGTTCTCAATACAAATTATTCTTGTTAGGTGTTAAAAAAAAAGTCATTTTGATTTAATGCTTAGCTCTTTAATGTATGATGTTTTGTTATTCTATAAGACATTTCTTTCACTATTTAAAGTACATTTACTGACAGTTTTCTGAGGTTGTGTTTTTTATTATCCTAGCATTCAATGCTTTTCATTGCAATTAAGTCTTGAATTCAGTAAAAATAACTTTTTTAATGCACTTCACGTTGGATCAGCTGCAGTAACAATGCTTGTCTGTGGCATGTTTTCCATGGTTTAGCTGAAATTAACAAGTTCCACACAGACATATATGATGGGAAAGTATGACAATGCTATCCTTAAGGAGTGAGCTGACATTGATTGCTTATATTTTCTATTCCTACTCTATGTGAAATCATCAGCTCTGAGTAAGGTGTCCAGCCTTGTGAAAAACAAGATGTCATTGATTAAGGCAAGATGTACTGACCAGCTGACAGCCTTTCTCTTACGCAGCGACTGAGAAATGATGATGTGTCTCTTTCTGTTGTTATTGGTGCATAACCCATGGCTTTTAGTTCATGCCCATCATTAATGAAAATATAATCTTAAATGCAAAGCATTCTTGCTCTTTTTTAGATCTGCCTAGAGTTAAAACCTTAAAGCTACATGTTCTTTTTTGGTATTTTTATTTCTATAAAAGTACTTATGTGGGTGATCTTATAATGATTCAGCGAAGTGGCATGAAAAGGACTGCAGATTCAAGCTCAGTTATTCTGTTACGATTCTATCTATACTGTTGTTTTCACTAAGATACTAATTTTGGTGATTTGTCATACATATTTTGGAAACAACTATAAAAATGGAAAAATAGGAATTAAAAATAGGAAATAGTGCAGTTGTAAATTTTAATGCAGTAATATTTTTCCTCATTGGAAAAGCACTTTGGAAGAGTTATTGAACATCTTAGCATTGTTAGACTTGCAGCAAATATTAGACTGATGTATAACAGACTGAGTATAACATTTTCTGATAAACTCTGTAGTTTATATGCTAATGGAATTCTTATTTTGCCCTTTTTTTTTTTTTAGATCAATGAATGTATTTCTTGTTGTATACCTCTGTATTCTCGTCAGTAAAGCACTAATAAATACTGTTCTGAAGTATGCCTGGCAGAGTGAACCATTTCGTGATGAGCCATGGTACAATCAGAAAACAGAGCCTGAAAAGAAAAGAAATTTGGTATGGAAATAAATTATAATACCAAGAAAGTTACCCAAAACCCTTAATTTATAGAGATTTATAGAGTTTTCTACTGAAAAGTATATACAGCCTGCTTACTTACCAGTCATGCTTTTTTGCTGACAGTGGTGGTAATGTACTTGCAGAAAGCTTGTATGTTAAATTTTTGCCCCTAAGTTGTATGTGTGAATTTAACTGATGAGAAAAACTCTAGTTTAATATAAAAAGCTTCATGAAAGTGTTTTGGAGCTGCTTATTATTTATATAAATTACTAAAGAATTGACCTCTCGCCAAGAAATACAAGGGCTGGAAGGACTCCCACAGCTATTGGCAGTCCTGTAAGAGACATGTTCAAAATAATCCACTGTGGGAATCTCCATAAAAATGCCCCTCCACAGCTTACTTTCATATTGCTCTGTTATGAGTGCATCAGAGAGCATCAGTCACCAGTGCCAGATGTTCTTACAGGAACAAGAACATTGTCCTGAATGGATACCCACAGGATCCAAAGCAGTGAACTGAACCCTGCCCTACAGGAAGCACAATATTTATTTCACTAAATCCTCCCAGTCAGACTAGGGGAAAATTTGCTTCCTTACCCTAAATGCATGAGGAGCACATGCTAGGCAGGCATTCTAGAGCTCACATTACCACCAGCAGCACTGTCTCAACCTGTAGCTTCACCAAGTCTCAACCACTGAAAAATTGAGCCAGGCTATGTGCATACATTCTGCTTGTGTTGAGAGAGGGAAAGGAAGCCCTTTATTTATTTATGAAATGTTGCTGCCTGAAAGTTATGTAATTTGGTAATCCTTGAAGGAGTTGCTCTGGAACTATGCTATTTTTTTGGTAATTTTTGAATGTGCATGTTGTTCCCCAAAAAGTCTTCACCGTGCTTATTAGTTGCTCTAGAACTTTACAATAATGCTATGTAATGGCATTCTACACCTGTATATCTCTAAAGAAAAATGCAAATTTCAAAGAAGAGGCTCTATTGCATGCCAGTTGTGATGTTATAAATCATGAAGGTTTACATCCTGTGCTGAACTGTGAGCTATGAAAGATGTTGCTTATTGTTCAAAAGTTATTTGAAAAAACTGATTTGTAAATACATGTAGTAATCTTGCAGTGTTTAATGGTACATGAAAAATCAATATTTCCATCTTGTTTCTTTGTCAGTTTCTTCAAGCTTTTACAGACTTCCTTGCATTCATGGTTCTTTTCAACTACATTATTCCTGTCTCCATGTATGTCACTGTGGAAATGCAGAAATTTCTTGGTTCTTATTTCATTGCGTGGGATGAGGAAATGTTTGATGAGGGTACAGGTGAAGGACCACTGGTGAACACTTCTGACCTCAATGAAGAGTTGGGACAGGTAAATTTAATTGAATTTTACTTTTTTCAACTGTTTCTACTGTAAGTTATTATTTTAAAATTGTTACTTCAAGGTTTTTTAGTTTTGTTTTATTTTGGGGTTTTTTGCAGCTACATGTGCATTTTCTTTAGTGATTAGTTTTAAAAATAAAATCTGAGATATTTTTGTTTTCAGAATCAAAAATTCTAATTTCTCACCCAGTCAGTGAAATTAAATTAGTATTACTGTAGTATTAAGAAATAAACACTTCCTCTCCATTGATTATAGAGGGAAATTATATAAGCATCTAGCTTCCTTAGATTAAAAATTAGATACAAAAAAACCTCCCCAAAACCCTTTTTATCTGACTAGACTGATACTGCATCTCCAGACACAAGTTTCACCCATTAAAATGATAATTGTCAGTCTAATTTTTGAAAAGAAGTTCCGTTCTGTGTTAAGAAAATCATCACCGTGAAAGAGATACAGATAAATTTTGTTTGATAAAATATTTAAGATCTCAGTTAAATATGTTTGCATAGGTTTTTCAAATAAATAAATAAGATGTTGTATTTCTTTCTAGTCAAACAGGTAATAAAGGTTTTAAGGATCTATCTATTTGGATTAAAGGTGGTACCAGGTATTTCATTATTATGGCAGACAATTGACATTGCCTCCAATAAGATCCTGAAAGAGGATCTGCTGAATTACAGCCTGGATGAGCAGGCAGTGAAGTGGATTGGACATGGGGTGAGCAGAGGGTGGTGGTGAGCAGTGCACAGTGGGAGGCCAGTATCTAGCAGTGTACACTGGAGGTCAGTACTGGCTCCCATCCTGATCATGAATGGTTTGGATGACTGGGGGCCATCCAGCTGGAAAGCAGCTTTGCAGGAAAGGACCTGGTGTCTTGATGGAGATCAAGTTCAACGTGAGCCAGCAGTGTGTCCTTATGGCAAAGAGGGCCAGGGGTACCATGGGCTGTGTTAGGCAAAGTGTTGCCAACAGGTCAGGGGAGGTGATCCTGCCCCTCTCCAGGCCTCACCTGGAGTGCTGTGTCCGGCTCTGGGCTGCCCAGGACTGACACATGGGCATACTGCAGGGAGCCTAGTGAAGGGCCACAAAGACAGCCAGGGGACTGGACTTTGCATGGCTCATGCAGACAGGTAGGGAGAGCTGGGACTGTCCAGCCTGGAGGAAAGAAGATTCAGGGAAGATTTTACCAATCTATACAAATATCTCAACAGGAGGGTACTAAGAGGATAGAGCCAGGATTTTCTCAGTGGTGACTAGAGGCAGTGAGCACAACCTGAAACTGGAGGGTCTGTCTGAACATGAGGAAACACTGTGACAAAGCAACACACTGAATGACTTGATTGAGAGCATTTTGTAAATTTTGTGATGAAACTGAATGTAGGGTTTGAGATGAAAAAATCCATATAAATCCTATCCACTCGGAAAAAAGTTTAATTGCGGGTATTTTGTCCACAGATAAAAGCCACCATAAAATTTGGCATTTGCCTTTTCAGATTAGTGCATATTATAAAAGTCAGTCTCAGTGGAAAGCGTGCATAATTAATGATGTTTTTGAAGACTGAGCAAAAATTTATTTGGTTTTTAGTTTGCTCAGTGCACTGCATAAATAGAGAAGTTTGATAAACAATCTGATGAATTCTAAATAATAGCCTTATTTTCAGTGTTTAGTTCCTTACCTTACATCATTTTCTTACTTTATCAAATATGACATGCAGTATGTATACGATACCTACATCCAGGATCCAAAATGGAGCCAATCTAGTTCTTCTAGTTGATAGTTCAGATTTTGGTTTTAGTTTTAATGTTGTTAGACTTAAGCACTGGGGCTCATTGTAAAAGATGAAGTTAATGAAAAATTCAATATTGAGACAGAATGAGTGTTTCCAGGGCAATTACAGTGCCCAGGCGTATAACTGTATGTGTCCACAGTCCTGATTTAAACTAACATAATTGTAGTGGGGAATTCTGATACTACCCTAAAGACTGTTCTGGCAGTATAGAACAGTACTACGCATCAAGCATATGCATTAAATAGTAATCCCTGGGAAATGAAATTTGTATGCATTTTGTTTCTATAAATACCTGTCTTGCAGCAAGAAAGAATTAAAAACTAAAAAGGACCTAGAGAGAAGAGTGGAAGTAGGTTAAACACATCATTTACATCCATTATGAAGCAAAAGGTAGCATTACTTGATACTCTTGCAGGATAAAATCTTTCAGGGCCTATATTTCTATAAAGATAACTGCCAGAAGAAATTGTAGTCTTCCTTTTCTGAAAGAGCATAAGGATTTTCAAAGGAAGGTGTAGCCCAGTAATAAACTCAGTTTTGTTCAGAGACATTGGAAAATTCTGTTCACATTCCTGCGGTTTTTATTTTGTGCTTGTTTGCAGATTGAGTATGTCTTCACAGATAAAACAGGAACATTAACTGAGAACAATATGGAATTTGTAGAATGTTGCATTGAAGGGCATGTTTATGTACCACATGTCATCTGCAATGGCCAAATTCTCCATGACTGTACAGGCATTGATATGATTGATTCATCTCCAGGAGGTAGTGGCAAGGTATGATAACTTTTTCTGTTCTTGGTTTTTTACAATGAAACATGAAAATTCAACTGTACTGATGAAGGGAATGTTAGAAATCCAACATTCTTGAATTTTAATAATCAAAGTAGATAAATGCATAGACATTTTCATTTCCTAGTTAAGAGTAAGATTTAAAGGCTTAATGGAAAGTTTCTCATTTTAATGCAGTTATAAAGCTAAGTTAAAACCCAAATATAGAACTTTCTCTGGTTAATAGCTACAGACACAGATAACTGGTTTCCATTTAACCTTAGCTACAACAGAGGAAGCAAGACAGGAAAATCCTCAAAGGGGAAAATGGGGGCTTAGTGCAATCACTTATTTAGTCATCACTGAGTGAAAATGTGACCAGAGAATGGTTTATGATCAAATTCAATTACTTTAAAATGTGACTTAATTTAGCCACCTCTGAAGTGTGCTACCTACATATGTATTGTGGCTATTGGCATATATGTATTGTGGCTATTTGCTATGTTGAAAGTTGAAAATTAGTTGAAAGTTTGGGAGTCTTCACGTGTGAACAAGGTGTATATGGGCACAATAATTACAGCCAAAGTACAATGAATTTTTTATAACATCAGTACAATATCATAGTCACACTCACTTCATGTCATGCCCTTCACTGTGACAAAATGAGGTCTCTTGAAATATGTTTGTGTAATTCAGCAGCCTTATGTCTCTCACCCATGGCCCTCAGAATGTGGTCCCAAGGTGTGCTGAGTTTTTATCTTGGAATCACAATGGCACAGTTTGTATTTAACAGCACACAGGAATAGATTTCAGGCACAAAGACAAATATATAACACACACAGATATCCATGAAATAGAAATCTCTTTCTGGTGCCAGGAGCTGTCATTACCAAACCATCTGAAATTTTATAGGAAGTGGTTGGCTGGAGCTGCCAAAGTATGTGCACTTCAGTGATTTATTTAGTTCTGAGGGGTGTTCAAGCTGCTCAAGAGATTGAAATCTGTAAGCCCTTCTAAGACCTGTGCTCCAGGTACTACATCCTTCTGTGTGAGCTCAGGACATTTAAATGATACCTTGACTAGTACTTAATTAATGCAAGTTGTTAAAGTTTAAGCAAAATTGAAGAAAAAACACCTTCAGCTAATCTAGGGATTCAGAGGAGGTAGAAGACGCACGCTGGGGGTTTTTAGCATCATTAGCTTGACTGGGATGGCAATCCTAAGGGTACAAACAGCTGTGGCACATTGTGAGGTTACCACAGGGAAAGATCTGGCTCCCTGTCAAGGAGCCTGCCTTTGTCTGATTAATAATCAGCAGTAATCAGTGATATCGGTCACCTCCCAGAAGAAGAGTTTTCAAGTGATAACATGTAATGACAACCATTCATTTTATTTTTCAGGAGAGAGAGGAGCTATTTTTCCGAGCTCTTTGTCTCTGCCACACTGTTCAGGTAAAGGATGATGATAGTGTAGATGGTTTGAAGAAAAACCAGGTACCAAGAAGACCTTGTATATATATATCATCATCACCTGATGAAGTTGCTTTAGTTGAAGGAATACAGAGGTACGTGTGTACTTAGGTATTATATTTTTCTAAACTACAGATCTAATCACTGAAGCTCAAATTTGTTTTCAGAACAAAAATCGTAATAACGAACACCAAGTAATCTTCAGCTGATTGCTTTCTTAACATGAATTCATGAATGTTCATAGCCTAAAATAAACTAAAAACTTATTGGGATTTTGGTGTTGGGTTTGTTGTGGGCTCAGTCTTAAATCCTTAACTTAATCCTTAAATGCTTAAACTGGTTAATTGTATATTTGTTGCATTCATTCTTTTGTTCTGTGTTTCTTTTTACAGACTTGGTTACACCTATCTAAGACTGAAAGACAATTATATGGAGATCTTAAATCGGGAAAATAACATAGAAAAGTGAGTGGTTAAAATATAACAAAATAGACTGATGAGTTTTTGTTGATGTGTTTAATAAACCATTGTTTCCTTACAGATGAATTTTTAAGTCATGAAAGCCAGGAACCTTGCATTTTAGTAGAAAAATAAAGAAAATTTAGTAATTTTAATTACTTTCACTTTTTTTTTACATTATATGCAGTATAAAATATTGATATGACAGTGAAGGTGTGGTGTGGGATTCATGACCTAATCTAATAGTTCCTGATGGTTTTATATATTCTTAATAGAAAATGCTGTGTACCAAATTTGCTGTTCACAGATAATCCATGGAATTTACAGGAGGGTAATATCTGTAGAATAAATTTTGTGGAACATAGTATGAGTCAAATTTTCAATAACATTGAAATAGTACAGCTGTTTCATGGTATGTACATACCCTTGAAAATTTACCTTACACTTCTCTAGATGTTTGGTGGTTAAGTCTGTGGTATATCTGCATCTTCCTGCTTGGGTACCCTGCTAACTGTGCAGGGACTCTTGGACACAAGTATAGGAACCCTGCTGTTACTTTACCCCCTTTTAGGATAATGTGGAGACTTTCTAGGCTCAGCTCATAAGAACTGGAGTCAGTATCATTTGGTGACTCAGAAGAAATCACTGTAATCATTGAGAATTTTCTCCCAAATGCATCACAGTTTGTAGACATAGGCCTGATGTAGCTTTGTAGAGGTCTGAGTTTTCTAGGGTGTTAAAAGGACTTAGGACTGAAGGATCTAGTTAAACAAGCAGATTTGGATAGAGACGAATCCTGAAAAAGTTGGGATTAATGATTGGATTGCTTATGTTTGCTCTGGAAAAAGGGGGGCTCTCTTAAGTTAAGGGGAATGGATAACATAGTAAATGATAGAAGTATACAAACTGATTAAACTAAAACAGTGCAACAGGAGCTTGTGTTCATTTTCCACTTAACAAGGGAAAGGAACATGTGATAAAATCAAATAATAGAAATAATGGCAAGTATAAAACCAGTAAAAAGAAATATTTTTCTATTCACTTGAATAAATTATCTATCAACATTTGAGCAAGATTATGGAATTAGGTCAGCACTTCTAGGAGATTAGGAATAATAAAAATTAGAAAAATATAAAATAAAGACTTGGGTGTAAGCATGCATTTCAAGTTCTAAAGCTATGTCTAAGTATTATACATAGAAACTTACTTTATAATTGGTACTGTGCTCTGCTGCAAGGTTTCTAGTCTTCTACTTAAATTAGAGTGACTGTATATCTGAGGATACTTAGGGACATCACAAGTTATGTTTCAAGTAACTAAGAGCTAAGGGCTTTCCTTACTTACTATGTGCAACCTGCTGTTTCATTCTGTACTAGTTCCATATTCCATAGTACTCAACATAATCTTCCACGTTAGAAGTAATGTTTAATTTATGTGCTTGAAGTCATAATAACCAGTTTAGGAATCAAGAAAATAGAGTTTTGTAAAAAATAGTTCTGTGTCTGTTTCAGGTTTGAATTATTGGAGGTTTGCAGTTTTGATTCTGTGTTCTGTTTCAGGTTTGAATTATTGGAGGTTTTCAGTTTTGATTCTGTGAGACGGCGAATGAGTGTAATCGTTAAATCTTCAACAGGTAGGGCTGTCACATTCTGTTTGATTTTTTTGTCTCACTTGAATTTGTTTCTGATTTATCGGAGTTAAACATACACAGTCTATAAACATACACAGTCTGTATGGCTTTCTTTATAAAATAAGGGACCAGTATGAGTACAAATGTTACCAAAAAGTTGGAAGAAAATATTTTGAAAACTTACTAATTTGGATGTTTTTTGAAGAAAGTATATTTGGTCATTTTGAATTCCATATGCTGTCTCTTTTAGGTGATATATTTCTGTTTTGTAAGGGAGCAGATTCCTCCATATTTCCTAGGGTTAAAGAAGGTAAAATTGAACAAGTACGAGCCCGAGTACAACGCAATGCAGTGGTAAGATTCCATTTTATTGGTCTGTTCACGTGATATCAGTATCCAAAATAAATTCAGTGTTCTGACCTGCTGCTTTTTCTGCTACAAGATTTGTTTTTACAGGCACCAAGGTTATTCTATGCCAAGGTTCACTCAGGCTTTGTGGCTAGCAGTCTTTGTAACTCCTTTATTTGCATCTGTTCTCCATCTCGTCTTCCAAATGTCAGTTGTGGTGTGATATGAATACATTAGATATGCCCAGCTCTGTGTTAAACCAGAGGTCATCAGTTAGCTCGTTAGTATGGCAGTTTCACAATAGTGGTTTGAATTAATTTTTGAATAGAAGAAAAGTGAAAAACAGTAAGTCTCTGTAAAAACTATTGCTAGTTTCAGCCCCCAGCCTTAGCAACTGTGATTTTCTGCCTTTGATTGCTTTATAAGCTCTGAGGAGACAGTCCAGTGATCATCAATATCTTATATTTTTGCTTGCTAAAAATCAGCTATGAACTGGCTGATCATCTTCAAAAGAAATTTAGAACTTGGTTTTATCTGAAAGTAGTATTTGGAGTGGTCAAGTATTGAATTTTGCTGTATCTGAAAATATGGAGAACTGATTGCAATGCAGGACAACTGCCAGTCTTACAATAGAGTATAATTTGCTGGCATCCAGTACTCAGACTGGAGACAAAGTATTATTACAGATATGTGGAAGAAAACCTGCTACAGTGTCACTTGCTTTTGTTTTGAAACAAAAAGATCACAAAGTGTTTTACTAAGCTTCATTTTATGGGACAGCTGGCTGATAATTACAAATAAAAGAGGCTAATGAAATTGAAAAGTATTTACGTATCATATCCATTCAGTGTCTGTCAAGAAAGACATCCAGACCAGCACCTATTTATTCATCCTGCATAATTGGAAATAGGACTACCTCCTGCACACAGTAGCCTCTCCAAGAACATACCTGGCACCTGTTTTTATAAATTCCAAGAGTCAGGGAGATATTTTAATAATTGTCCTTATTGGTTTGGTAATAAGTAACTATACGAAGGCCTACTGGATGAATTAAAGTTAAGGAAGCTGAAGTGCCAGTTAAATGGTTTGTGAGAAGCAATATATAACTCAGATGGCAAAACTTTACTGTGTTTCTCCCCACCTTACACAATCTATATACTCCCTTTCATATTCATCACTCAGTTCAGAAGTTTGATGCAGTCTGAATCACCCACAGGTAAATTCTAGTTTTCACTTGATTGAAATGGTATAGTTGGATTTTCACTTTCAGTTCTCTTTGTGATGTTTGGTCCCTGTCTGTGGATCTGTTGCAACACAGCATTGAAATCAGATTCTGCAGAGCTACTATTTATTTTACTATTATTTATTCTGACTCATCCTGCCTAATTATACACATAGGAAAATAAACCTTTACCTTGACTTTGCCTTCTCTTGTAATCTCATATATCCAACTGTATCACTGGGCTGTTTACCTTCTGGAGATTGAGGTTGGTCCATCAGGTTGTAGCTGCTTCTGGGGCAGAACAGAATTAAGTTGAACCATATCCAATCCATACTATACTGTACTAGTCTAAACATAGTCACTTCATGATGTTCCTTTTTCAAATCCTCCAGCATAAACACCAGCAAGAAGTCTAAGAAGAGTTTTGTGAAATGCATTTTGTTTCTTTTGATTGTGGTCTTTAGGAGGGACTGCGAACGTTGTGTGTTGCATATAAGAAGCTCACAGCAGAAGAATATCAGAATGTACAGAAGCTGCTGCAGAGTGCAAAGCTGGCCCTTCAGGAGCGGGATAAGAAATTGGCAGAAGTGTATGAGAAGATAGAAAGAGATTTTATATTACTTGGTGCTACAGCTGTGGAAGATCGGTTAGTTAGTACATTTCTTAGTTTCTTACCTTCAGTGATGATGACAGAGTAATTGATGACTCTTTTTCTGCATTAGAGAATTTTTGGGAAACCCCGTGTTTTAATTAATTCCACACCCTTAGCTCACTAAAATTACATGTGGTAACTTTATAACCTAATAAGCAACTGATAATAGCTAAGTGTACAAAAATCAGTGTATTTGAACCATGTAATAATTTGTGAATCGAGTTATAGTCAAAAGTTTCAGAGGGAAGGTCTAAAAAATGGGTATTGAGGAAATGAAGAAAGAATCTTTAGGTCTTAAAAATATTCAAAAACATATACTAGTCCCCTAAACATTTTGGAGTCCTACTTTGGGGAAAATTCTTAGATCTGATAACTTCTATTGAAACTTTTTATTTGTTTATGAAAATCTTTCCATAAAGACCTTTCTCATTTCCAAGCAATCCATCAATATATGTTGTCAATTGACTTTACAGACTACAAGAAAAAGCTGCTGACACTATTGAAGCACTCCAGAAAGCAGGAATTAAAGTTTGGGTTCTGACAGGAGACAAAATGGAGACTGCTGCAGCTACTTGCTATGCTTGCAAACTCTTCCGAAGAAATACACAAATACTTGAGCTAACCACAAAGAAAATTGAGGAACAGAGTTTACACGATGTGCTTTTTGACCTAAACAAAACTGTCATAAGACAAAATGGCAGCTTAACCAGGGATACCTTCTCAGGGTAAGGAAAAAGTTGGATTTTCAGGCCAGAAATGGGCTTCTGGGCATCTTGCAAACAATGAAATTATGACTAATTACCTTAAGAACAGCAGTATGTTCCAGTTTCTGTTGCTAATGTGTGAATTATTTTATGGCAATTAAGTATAAGCTTGTTTAGATAAATTTAGAGTTTCAGTCATGGTTTTTAATCTCATTTCTGGTACTACCTTGACTATTAGAAGAAAAATCACAACTGATACTGTAGTAATTATTCCACCATAAAACTATTAGCAATGAGTTAATAAGCATTTGTGATACTATTTTAGCAGAGGTTTTCTATAACTCATAGCCTTACAACTTAAATCTCTGGACCAGATAATTTTTCTTTGTTCTCCTTACAATTTATACCCCGTTGGTCTAATCAAGAACATTTGTATATTCAGTTAAATAAGTAATTTTTCTCCATGTCATGTGTACCATTTTCTTTAAGTACCACAGGTCTTACAAGGTGTGATCAAACATGTTTGTTTAACTTTTTGTGCAATGCCAAATTCTACGTGTTAAAGCTCTTCGGATTTTTATTTTTTTTAACTTTATCTCCGGAGCTAGAGAATATTACTAAGAAAAAAAAAAAACAGGATTCTACCCATCTATTCAAATTCAGGCTAAAAATATTTCACTCTAATGCAACCAACATGCAGTACATTGCTTGAACTTCATAATGATACCTTTTCATCTGATATCATTGTACACCAGTGGCATTGCCCTATTTGTGCCAGGGTAGCAAAGTGGTGAAAATATCTGGGAACTGTTTTTAACCGTAATTTACTTGTCAAAACCAGCTTCTGTTCTAGTAAAAAAAAAAAAAGATGGAGATGTCTAAAATACATTATAATAAATATGTCTTTTTCTCACAAACACTGGTGTTGGAGAAACCATGGTTTTTGAAATGTATAACCTTCCAAGTGTATAACCTTGGAACACTGAAAAGGGAGTAAAAATAAACCTCAGTGTACATTTATACAACATTCACTGTTGACCTGGAGCCTGAGGCTGCTGTGTAATGCAGGCAGATGCAAGGGTGCTCTGAAATAACTTGTCTGGATGCCACAGACAAGTTATTTCAGAAAATGGTTGCAGTCCAGACCATCTTATTTTCCCCATTGTTTAGCATATGATAAAGTAGTGAATAAACTACTTCCTCTGACTGTGGTTACACTTCTAGCAATGGTCAAATTACTACATACTGCTAATAGATTTTTATGGGTAAGAATATATTGTAATATAATAGGAAACATAAATAATTATTTTATTTTAGTATTAGGAATAAAAGTAAACCTGTATTTGACTTAGCCACTACTCTAAAAGCAAAATATCCATACTCTAGATGTAGACAGTGGCTTTGTCCATCTGGGCCAACAGGTTTCTTTTAGGCATCTCCTTCAAGGCACAATTTACTTCTGTAAAAAAAATTATTTCCTCATCAGAGTACCAAAGGCCTTTCCATTTAACTTATTTTTCTTCTGTGTTATGGAATGTGCCACAAAATTAACTTTATTCCTGCAGCTTGGTTTACCTCACTGCAGTTCTTGGAACCTTTTCAAACCAAACTGAAAAGTCGTTAATTATACACTTATACTCACTGGTCAAGTCACTGAGGTATCAGGTTTATGCATTCAAACTGGTGGAGCACTGTGAACATTTTCAACATAATTCAGAATTTTAAGATGTTGTAAATACCAGTCTTATACAAGGAATTTCAGATTTAGAAATTTATTAACTTTGCGGTATTCTATACTCATTATTTTTTCATTAATTGATTTTCACATAATTCTTATTGCCAGATTTTAAATGTGTCTGTGAATTTTATAGTGACACTTAGTTTATGTTTTATCCCCAAACAGACTTTCAGCTGATACGCAAGATTATGGTTTAATTATTGATGGAGCAGCATTATCATTAATAATGAAACCAAGACACGATGGGAGCTCTGGTAACTACAGAGAGATTTTTCTTAATATTTGCAGGAACTGCACTGCAGTGTTATGCTGTCGAATGGCACCTCTGCAAAAAGCACAGGTTTGTGTTTAGTTTCATAATTACTTGTTAGCTTTGAACATATGTAAATATTGAAGGTTAATACTCTGTATGAATTGCTATGATAACTTAAGATGCTGCCATTCGTTTTTGTATCTTCTAAAATGGAAAAAGTGAAAAAAAAAAGGAGCAAGGAGAATTTCTGCTGGCAAGCAATTTAGATAATGGTATTGCTAAAACAGCACCCGCCTGTGCATCTGAATTTGATTTAAATACATACTATTCAAATTTTATGGTTGGTATATGCCAATATGAACATATTTAATAAATGAACTAACTGCTCTCTATTTAACATAACAAGGTTTGTATAGTCCACTCTTTTGACATGACAAGAACCTGTGTTACTTATTACTGCAGAGTGATTTTTTTTCTCAGTTTTCAACGTAAGTGGAAAGCCAAGAAGAATCCAGACCAAAAAAAAAAAAGTGTATGTTATCATATTTAAGAATACCTGACTGTTCATTTGTCATTTGTATCAAGTAAAAACATATCCTTCCATTACTGAAACCTCTCAAGATAGCTGAAGAACTTTTAAAGGAAAAAAGTACTGGAATATGCATTTGTCTTTTCTTTCAGATTGTCATGTCTTTTTCTCAGTGTGCAGGTACAGCATATGTAACCTTTATTCACACTAACAGATGTATTTAGCCAGCACTATAACTGTCTGGAAGTTTGTAGAAGTTTTTAGTTGCAGCTGAGTTGGTACCAAATTTACAGAAGTGATAATTTGTAATGGAGAGATTTGGAGTCAAGTTTTTAGACAATTTATACAGTAGTTTTTATATGTATACAGAGTCCAATATATTTTCTTCAATGTAGGAAAAAAGTTCAACACAGATGAGAAAGCAGAAGTTTTTAGTCTTTCATTTCAAGATTTCTTTGAAATAGTGCATTCTGTCTCTGGAACCCTCTTAATTTATTGATGCACTGACACAGCATTAAGCAACCTCAACAACATCTTCCATTATTCAGTTCTTCCTTCCTTCTGTCCCATCTCTCTCAAAGTAGTTCAGAAGTATTTAAAAATATTTGGAACAAATACTTTGTAACATGAAGAAACTGTGATCTTTATGCATAGCTGGTGCATTGAGTAATAATTGCTTTTGTGTTCCTTCAGTGAATTTCTTATAAAACTGTCTTGTTAATATTTTTTTAATGTTACACAAAATAAGCAAACCATTACAGAGGAGAGTTTCTAACACTATTTTTTTTTCCAGATTGTAAAGTTGATTAAGTTATCAAAAGAACATCCTATCACATTAGCAATTGGTGATGGAGCAAATGATGTCAGTATGATTCTAGAAGCACATGTTGGTATAGGTAAGGCTGCTGCTTAGTATATTATTTCAAGTGAAATGACAAAACCCCTGTCTTTCTTAAAAATAGGCAAGCTCAAAGAATCAGCTTATATGTGTTATAGACCACGTTTAGTGCCTATATCCTAGGAACTGTATAAGATACAGTCATGATCTCCCATTACATCAGTACCATTGCATTATTATATAATTTTGCAATTTATTGTATCTTTTTAATAGCTCTTTAGTTATTAAATAGCTTCACCTCTGTTTTGTTTTTTAAAGGAATCATTGGCAAAGAAGGTCGTCAAGCAGCAAGAAACAGTGACTATGCAATACCTAAATTTAAACATTTGAAAAAAATGTTGCTTGTTCATGGGCATTTTTATTACATTAGGATATCTGAACTTGTGCAATACTTCTTTTATAAGGTAGGAGAATGCTTATTCCAATTACATAAACCTCAAAAACTTAAATGGTAATGTCTGACTGTATACAGTTTTTCCAGCTAATGGTACAAACCAGCAACAATTCCATAAAGAGATTTTCTTGAATACCAGATGCAGTCCTGAAATAGGATAATTCATTTTATTCTGAGCATGAGGTGAAATAACTGTTATATAGTTAGGTTCTGTAATTGTTGTTACATTTAAAACCAAAATTGTTAACTTACATTTTCATATTCTGCAAATTCCATTTCAGACTGGTCTGCTTATTTCTAGTACCTTCCAGGTTGTCTCTATATTGAACTTTTAAAGCACATTGGAAATAGTATTTGAGAGCTTAGACATCACTGCAAATTAAGTTATGCTAAATTCATTAGGATAGTGTAGGTGGAGAAAGTTCATAGTGAGCATCCCCCTATTTAGACAGTTGTGTTATTTCTGAATGTTGGCATCCAATCCAAGTTCTTTCAGTGAGCAATGAAAGATTATGGAAAGAACTGTCACAAGGTAATTCAGGGTTCTAGTGTTTGACTATAGGTATAATTGGGAGAGGATGGCATTTGGGGTTACAGCTAGAAACATCTTACAGTTGCTTTGCTGGTAACCATGCTAATCCATAAGTATCCATGCTTGCTTATCATGGTTTATCTCCTCCTGCGGATTGTCCCTTTTTTGCTTTGCTTTAACTGAACTGTATTCCTGGATCCCAGATTTCACTGCCCTTGAATTTTCAAACTTTAGCTTTGTAAGATCGTCTTGACAATATTTTTAGTGTTTTTTTTTCTAACAGTACTACTGCAAGATATGACTGTTGGGATTTTTAATATATGTAGTTTTGTCTACTGTTCCTGCAATGCCCACAATTGTTTAGTGTTATAAAACTATGATATACAAATCTATAGCATTGTATATAAATTGGTGCTTGCATTTTGCTTGACAACAGCCACTTTGTTTTTCAGAATGTCTGCTTCATTTTTCCTCAGTTTTTATATCAGTTCTTCTGTGGGTTTTCACAACAGGTTAGTTGATCTTTTTCCATCAATGTAATATTATCTCTTTTGCTTTTTTTGTAACAAAAAAAAAGGATCTTCCTGAAAATTTAGTGTTAATTTACAAAGAACAACATCACTTGTGGTTCTTACGGAGTTCAGTGGCAATTGCATTTAAGTTACAGAAGTCAGTTTTATGAATTATCATAAAAGCAATGTTAAAGTCAAGGAATACAGAAATACAACATTTGGAAATGTCAGTGCAAAGTGAAATGTGTGTGGGAAATGTACAGTCAGTTAGATTTAAGCCTACAGGATGTGAATAGAGGAAATCCTGAAAGATGAGTAATTGAATCAGTTGTTCATTTTTAGAATCCAGAATGAAAATGAGACAATAAACTAGTCTTCTCTAGCATGAACAGCTATGCATTACAAATTTCAGATGAATGGCAGCATTCAATTAGTTGAAAAAAAATGTAAAAACTGAAAAAATAGAGGAAAAGTGAACTGTTGCTCACCAAAAACGTGCCATCATTCAGGAGATGATCCGGTATTTGCCTTCCTAAATTTTTGTTTCTTTTCTCACTTGCTCTCATCTAACTTGTGTAGAAAAGATCTACCTCTTCTTTCTTCTGAATGAGGAAGCAAAAAACAAAGGAATGAATGACTGAATTTAGACAAAAAGTGTTTATGTTTTCTGTATTAAATTGAGCGAGTGTTGGATTTAATTGGGAGAAAATAGTACTATTGCTTTGAATTTGTTGGAAGAAAGCCCCAGGAGGAGTTAAAATGACAAAAGCGTTTCTTCTGTTTTGGTTTCCATTTCAAACAGCCACTGAAAACTTTGTAGGTTTTATAAAGCATTATTACGATTTAGATATAAAAGCATGTGTTATGAAAATTTAGCTTAATTTTTTATCCTTTTAAGTGATAATTTTGAATCATGAAGGGGGTTTTGATAGCAATTTTTCCAGAATAAATGATTACCAAATAGGTTTTGGGAAATGACCAGCTCTTTTTATGGGGTGACATGGTAAGTTTGCAGGTACACTTATGATATATACATGAAAAAGAATCTCAGTGAGAAGAAGGATCAGAGACACATTGGGATATTTCATCTTCGGGATGTTTGGGAAGCTCATTGCAGTCATAAACAGCTGGAAAACCTCCGAAGTGCTCCTGCTTCTTCTTTGAATACCTCCATGTTTTATGGATGTTGAGGAGATAAAAGGGAAGTGAGATACATGGATGTTGTGTCAGAGAAGAATTTCTGCTTCCAAAGTAATGTGCTGTTCAGTTTGGGTACTTAGGAGCTGGTATTACAGCTGAAACAGTAGGAGGGGCCAGGATGTGGACCAGACTGGTCCATGAAATAGATTTTTCTGCTGATCTTTTTCCTCCAGGTAAATGGAATACAAGTGGAGAGTTGTGTCCTGTATCAGTTATCAGCTGTTCAGGGATACTTGTCTCCATTCTGAAGGAATATAACTTTGGTTGCCTGCAGAAGTTCACGTATTCATTTTAAATCAAGTCTCATGCAGAGGATTTAATTTTAAAGTAAGATTTCATTTTAAATTAAAAGTAGTTGATTTAATTCTTTTCCATCTACAGACTTTGTATGATACTGCGTATCTAACACTGTACAATATCAGCTTCACCTCCCTTCCTATCCTCTTGTACAGTCTAATGGAACAACATGTCAGTGCAGACACACTCAAGAGAGAGCCTGCCCTGTACAGGTAAAATTAAAACACTGTACCCCAAAGTTTGACTGTTCAGTTGTGGGATCTGTGTCTGTTACAGTGGAAGTCCTCAGGATTTCAGTACCACAAAGATACATCAACATCTGATACACTGCAGCAGAGGGGGGTTGAAGGCCACATGCATGGCCTACATAGTACAGTAGATAAACATGTAGTTTTATATGCACATTTACAAACCACACTATGCATTTGCTGCAAAGGGAGTGAGAGCAAAATAGAAATCACTGTTTAACAAAATTCAGATTAGGAGATTTATTTTAGTACTCTTTATTTCCTCCAACCATGGGGAGGAAACATGGGGGACAGAAGTATTTTAAAAAAAGAAAACATGCTTGTTTTCTCAAGATACATGTTTTATTCAGAAAGAAAAGATGACTGAGTGTTAGTGTGTATCATAGGATGTATTCTGTGTGCTGTCCAGCATTGACCTCTGCATATTGTTGACTCACTTCTGGGCATTGGAATTGACTTGTTTAGGTTTTTATCCACTTGAAATACAGTTCTTGCCAATTAACTGCATTTGGCCATCTAAATTAGGAACAGTGTCCAGTTTAGATCCTTCTAGCTGCAAAGCCAGTACATTTCATGGAGGGGTAACAGTAGATAATCAAAGGAAAAACATTATTTGAAAGAAGTAATATTAGCTGTCCAAACTTTAATCAATGTAGTGATATGTTTTTACCAATGAAGTTGAAGAGGAATGCAATGTTTAGTTTCAACAGTAATGTTTTTATTTTCACTTTGATGTTTTGAATGTTTTAAATTTAGAAATGGTAATTCAGAAGCCTTTTTTTTGTTTATGAAAGCTAGCAGAGCTTATTTGTCAGAAATCTCTGGGTTTTGATACCTAACAGAGTCTCTTGCTAAGCTGTTTTGGGGAATAGTAGTTGTTCTGGGCCAGGTGAGGCTGTTGTTGGCCACATATGGGTTTGCAGTCTGTACTGTTAATCTCTGGGGAGAAATTACTTTATATGGTCATCAGACAGTCTTTATAAAGTTCATATGGTGGAAGCACTGGTAGGTAGTAAATGTTTCTGTAATTCAGGGTTTTCATGTGACTGTGTCCTGATTTACTGTGATGCATTCTATACTCTATGCCAAGTCGATACATAGCCATTCTGTGGACAAGAACTGAAGTTGTGACATTTAGAATTTTTTATAGTAAGAAAATGCATAGTACTGAAGAGTTCTGTTGTTGACAAATCCTGTATGTTTTTGTGGAAAAACATTTAAGAAACCCTATTTGACCTGAAGCTTCAAGTCAACTGCAAACCACTTGTTTCACATTCCACATAAAATTAATGTTTTATTTTGTTGCAATAGTCCGTATATATCATACTTACATGATATATATATATCCTAGGGGAAATAAAGTAAAGTCTCCAGAGACCTCTAGTGTTTCCACTTAATATCTGCAGTGGATCATGACATACACAGCAAGCACTGGAAAAGAGATACCTTCTCTACAAAGATTGAAAAGTAAATGGGTACAGCACAGGGAGTTTGCCATTGTTGAATTAAGCAGAATTATGGGGAGCAGTAAAAAGGGTTTAGTAAGAATTAAATAAAAATAAATAAAGAGGTCATTTTGAGGAAGGAGTTAGATTTGAAGTGGTAGACAGTTGTAATGTGGAAATGTGGTGGTTTTCAAGAAACAATATTAATGATCTCATTTATTTGGGGTGTTCAGACCTGCTGATAAAGAGTACGTTTCTTGTTTCACACAGAGATGTTGCCAAGAATGCTTTGCTGCGCTGGCGTGCATTTATTTACTGGACATTCCTAGGAGTGTTTGATGCTGTGGTATTTTTCTTTGGTGCCTATTTATTGTTAGATGACACAGTTGTGACCAGCAATGGACAGGTTAGTGTTGGATTTCATCAGTCAATGGTCATTTTTTTAAATGCCAATTGCAAAATGAACATAGTTTTAATTGTTTTCTTCAGTAGTTCATGCAAGATGATAACTTTTTTTATGAGTTACTGTGAGATAGATGAGTTATCTGTTTAATATAATCTGAACTATGCAATAAAACCTACTGTGCATTACTAAGCAGAGACATAGGATTGGATACTAATTAGGAGAAATATATAACATAAATTCCATGTATTACTTCTGAATTTATACAGTAACTTTTCCGTTTCATACTTAACATGCATCTGATGAATATCTGTTTAACATATCAAAAGACTCTCAGTAGAATAGTTATGAGTGATCATAAAAGATCTTAAATATAACAAGCTTTTTAATAGTTTAATTATTTTTGACATATAGCAGCTTAAAATAATCTATCTCTACTTGCTTTGCAGTCACATGAATGCAAATTTTATGAACTTTTGCATTTTATTTATTTTATCCATTGATATTTTGGTCTATTTTATTTGTGTGCTTTTTTTCTTTTTGCTACTTGCTTCTCTTCCTATCCTCAGCTAATGACAACCAGCACTCACATGGTAAGACTATTGTGGATTTGTCATGATATCCATTTCATCTTTCACTGTTCTTGAATTAAACTGTTAAAGAGCAGTAAAATATCATTTAAGCCTACAGTTAGGAATGTTCTTTATAGGTACTCTATAAGTACTTAAAAGGAACTTTATACGTAGTATATTGAGGTATATGAGGTGCGGTAAAGAGCCACGAACTTTAAAAAAGCTTTTTTGCTTCCTTGCATTTTGTTATTCTGTTGTATGTTTTTCTGTAACCTACATTTTGTTACTGACTCTCTGCTATAGAATTTTTTTATAGTTTATGCTATAATGTGCTTTAATGGCTTTAGAAAATATCCTCAAAGTGAGAGAGAAAATAAACTCTACACAGTTTTGTTGCCTGTGTGCAACATGCACATTTGCTAGAAATGCAGTATTCAAATATCATTAAAAACCACCTTTGTGACATCTGTCAGAGAAATGACCTTCTAGTGTGAGAGAGAGCACGTGTTAAAAAGCATTTTTCTTAAGGACACAATGAACTTCCACTAGGCAGAATTGTACCCTGCACTATAGCTTTTTTGGGTACCATTATGCTGTTAGATGTCCAAAATTCTTCATCACCATATACATATGGTGCTGAAAATTAGAGTTACCATACCTGTACCAATTTTGTAAACAGTTTATATTGCAAATTTTCTGACTCAGTTCCTTTCTGAAATTCTAGTTGTCTTCCATTGCACACATTCAATCTAATTCTAAGCCTCTAAAGCCAGATTTATGCCTAATTCTCAAATTTCAGATGTTGAAGTCTACAACTAGATACCCATGTTAACACTTGAAGATAATGTATTTCTTGAGGGGACATTCTGAGTCTTGAATGTCTGTGATAGAAAATTTGTCATTATTTTGAGGATGCATGCCTGTGTTTATGTATAAAACTTGAGAGACCTTGAGCTGCAGTTTTAAATTTAAATGCTTGAAAATTTCAAGTGTTCAGGAATAGTCGGAGACACTTACCTGAGTTCATACACACATGAATGCTAATGGATGTTGATAGTTATTTCCCAATTTTTAAATTATGCTTACATCTGGAAAAAGTCAGTGAAGAATTTGAAGGTTTGAAAGGTTTGCTACTGCAACAAGATGTTATTATTGAACAGGGGAAAGGTAGAAAGTAATAAAGAACAAAAAAAACTGACAGTAACACTGATGCCATGAGTGATATGTAGTGATACAAGTCAGGTTCCAGATTGTTAAAATGGGTACTGAAGCAAATTTTTTGATTTTTTTTTTCCCCCCACAAACAAACTAATCACTATTATTGCAAAACTAGTAAAAAATTACCAAAGTTAAGATCTTTCCCATACAATGATGCCTGTCAGACTAACATGAATGTACCATTAAGCTGCTTCTGAACACAATTTCCCCCAAAATGTTTCTCAGTATTCAGAAATTAGTTCGAAACTATTTGCTTCCTGTAGTGTGATATTACTAGAATAATGGAAAAGTGTACGTCTTGTCACTGAGATCTATTTCATAAATGCCTCCCTTGGTCATTTTCTGGCAAACAAAACTGAGATGCCAAAGATTTATCTCCTATAAATTGTTACAAATTTATGATAGTGGTTTGTGTGTATGGTGTTCCACTGTGGATAGGACATCAGGGTTGGTGTTGCAAAAACATACAGTTAGAAACAATCTACTGAAGAAAGGTAAGAAGAAAGGGAGGCTCTGTAGAAGTCATTGCAGATCGCAAATGTAATCTTAGTTTACCTATATAATAAAATGTATTTCCTGGGTGATTTTCTTTATTTTCACATTTGATACAGAGTATATTAAATGCAATTAATTTAATATAGTTGAGAGAGACTAAGTTAAAAGGAATAACTGAATGAGAACTACAAAACAACAGGAAGGAAGATAGGTGAGCAGAATGCTGAAATAGAACATGGAAGATCAACAAATACTGTCACAGTAAGAGGAAGGAAAGTCTTGGATAGGCTGGGAGCAGAACATAGAAAAATACTTGTTAAGAAACTAGATGTTAACAAACAGACTTACAAAAAAATGATTCATTGGTTGAAGGCATGAGTGGTATCTTAAGATATTCAATGCTTAAAAGACATTGTGCATTTTTGTAACTCACACCTTCCCATATTGCTTTGCTTGCCTTTCTCTGTGCCAAAGTAGCAGCTTTTTGGATCTTGTCCCTGTGCTGGGACTCTACTTTCTGAGTCAGTAAGATGGGTAGATTAGGGGTTTGGTTGCAGACCAATGCTTTCTATCTAGCCTAACAAACAGACACAGGAAGGTTGTTTCAAATTCTTTATTTCATCTAGTGGCTTTTATTGCAAATATGGACAAATATTCAGTATGCAGAAACTTAGACTGACACTGGGTTCTCTGAGAGATGCTGCATATGACATGAGAATATTGTAAAATTTATCTGCAAGAAGAAAGTTGGTAAATGGCTTGATTGGAAGTTGCCTATCCAGATTCCTGTCTGGTGTTAACTGCACAGTTTTTTTTAGGGCACAGAAAACATAATGATGGCATGAGCCTATTACATATCAAAGTAATAGATAAAAATGATGGAGGTTTTGTTAATTTTATCTAGTGTTCAGTAGACTCAGTCACACAGTAAGTAGTTTTAAAATAGTGAAATGATTACTGAAAATAATTAATCTTTTGGCCAGTCATTTTTTTATTTTAATTTTTTGTTTCCATTCCCAGTTGATTTCATTATTGTAGCCTAAATTACTACTGATTTATGTCCTGTGGCTGGCTGTGGTCTTCATTCAAAATTTTTCACACAGAGCATATTTGTGTGATCATCTTCCCACATGGATACCCTGTCATGTAATATTGGGTGAGATCATACAGAAAAGTGTAAATTGGACATAATACAGTTCAACTCACTGCTCTATGCAGGGCTAATTAAAATCAGTTTGCTGAAGGCTTTGTCAAGTCTTTTTCAGGTTTTCAGTATCTCAGAAGATGCAGATTCCGTAAGCTTCCAGGGCAAGCTATTCCAATGTTCGTCTGTCTTCATGGTGCAAAAATTTCTCACAATACCTAAGCAGAATATTTCTTGTTGTTAAAGAGGGATTTGTTCCAGTTCTTCATATTTGTAGCTCTTCAGACATTTGTGGGCAGCTGCTGGATTGTTTCTCAACCTTCCTTTCACCAGACTAAGCTCCTCCACCCCTCTTTGCAGAAGAGCCATAGGCTGCTAGACACCTTGGTTGCCTGCCACGGATCATTTCCTATTTTTTCACATTACTCATGAACTGAGGGGCCCAAAACCAAGCACAGTGTTCCAGGTTAGACCTCAGTGTAGCTGAATAGATGGGAATAATAACCTTTCTTCAGTGCCATGTTCCTTCCAGCTGCTATGCAGTTTACCTTATGTATAGAGAGAGCACAGTATGGGCTTGTATTCAGCCTGTAGTTCACAGTACCCCACTGCAACTTCCTTTTCAGCAGGGCCACTGCCATTGGTAGGTGTAAATCTTTGCACTTCTCCTTATTTAATTCCATAAGCTATCTATTAGCCTGCTTCTCAAATCGGCACAGGTCCCTCTGGATTGAAACTCTGTCATTATTTCAGCTGTTCTCTATTTTTATACCACCTGGTAGTTCGCTCATGATATTCTGTCACCGTCCAGCTACTGACAGGGATATTCCACGATTTCCAGCCCAGTCGCCGTTCCTAGTGTGGTTGGCTGATTATCAGAAGCCAGCTACCCATCAATGACTTTTGAGTCCAGTGGTTCAAGCAGTTTTAAACTATAGTAGTAGTCCATTTAGCCAGCCCCTTCTTTGTTATTGTCCAAGTGTCAAATGCCTTGCTAAATTCAAAATATATTGCATCCACTGGTTTTCCTTCTTAAAAACAACTCAACCTGTTGGTCTCACACTGTTGCCTCCTCCTTTCCTTCCCAAGCTTTGCTGCTAAATGCAAGGAGCAGGTTTTGTTTGTGAAGACTATTATCCCGAGTATTGAGTAATTCAGCATTTTCTTTGAAACCTTCCACTATGTTGTCTTACCACTCCATCAGCAGACTTGTATTCTTCCTTTGAAGCAAGGATTTCTGTAAATATCTTTTTTGTCCCCCTCTACACCCCTCAGTAATCCTAGTTAGAGCTGAGTTTTGTCTGTGATCTGTTCTTCTGCTTTTATGCTGTTTGTTGCCTGCCCATATTGTCATCTCTTGAATGCCCCCATTTCGATTTTTCCTTTTTGTCCATGCAGTAACATCCTACTTTGCCAACTGGATCTTCTGCTGAAATTCCATGCCTGCATGGAAGTTGTCTCATCCTAAAGTTGTAACTGCAGAAGGGAGTTCATGAGATAGCAAGAGTTATCTTTCAAAGTAATTTGGTTCTCTTGGACACTTGTCTTTCATGAGTGCAATACCCTGAATCAAACATTCTCTTCTAAAATAGAGCATCCTAACTGTTGCTTACTTTTCCAGTATTTCTCTGGATCCTAAACCTGGTCATCTGCTAGCTGCTGAAGTCCATGCAATCCTCTGTGACAATATTCACTGCTAGTTCTTCCCTGTGTCAACATTAACGGTCATTTCTGCCCACTTGAAAAGCAGGGGTGTTTTTATGTCATTATGCAAGTGGGGAGAAAATCAAACACAAGTTAAAAGTGGTTGATCTTAAAACATATGTGGACATTTTTGTACTTGTATGGTTCTAATGTTCCTATGCTTATCTGTATAACATGCTGTTGAATCTCCAAGAAATTGTTGGATACCAAGAACATCCAACAGAGAAGGGAAATCAGGGAATAGATGACATCCACGAAGACTGATGAAATTATTGCTGTTTGTTTTTCAGTCTTGGTGATTTGTATATTGCTCTACCTTTGATTTTTATTAGGAAATGTAGTATGTGTGAACTTCAAGTTCAGGGCAGAATGTTGGTTGTGGTCTTTTTCTGTCTGTCTGAAATCTGAGGTGTGTACACACAAAGCAAGAAACCAGAGCATTTGCACTGGATGGATCATGTAGGAATTCACTTTTTGCTTAAGTGTCAGGTCAAATACAAAGCAATACTGAGCTTTAAGATGTTTACTCTGAACAAACCACAACATAGTGGACAATATTGCCTATAACTGCTTTGGACCATTTTTTATAGATGTTTGGAACTTGGACCTTTGGAACAGTGGTGTTTACTGTGCTTGTATTCACGGTTACATTTAAGGTAAGATACGCTGTATTTTATCCACTGAAACTTTCTTAAAACTTGGTTTTTTAATTGTTGCTTATTTATATTTGTTTCTTTGTATCACCATGCATTGTTTAATATTTTAAATAGAGATTTGCTATCTGTGCCTTCTTAACTGTGCTAAAATTGAAAGATGTTTTTAACTACTTCTATGTAGAATTCTTCCCTGTTTTCAAAGAGTATAATTCTGTTTTATCTCCTACTGTGAATTCCTGTTGTATCTAGATAGTAATAACATCATATAATATCTTCTTTTCCAGCTTGCAATAGATACACACTATTGGACATGGATAAATCACTTCGTGATTTGGGGATCACTGGTATTCTACATTGTCTTTTCTCTGCTCTGGGGAGGAATTATTTGGTATGAACCCTAATATTAATTGCATTGCAAAAGTTGTTTCAGAATCATCAAGTTGTTATATTTTACCTTTTTGTTACAGAATTAAATTTAGCCTTTACATAATGCAGAACTCTATTTTAAACACATCATAATTGCTAACTAGAGTGCTCAGCTCTTCTATCAATGAATGTCTGCTAAAATCTTCTTAAAGAAGAATGCAAGGAGAATATCAGACCACAGACTGCCACTGGGTTTTATCTCGGTTGTGTCAGTCAAAAGCAGCCCAAGGGCTGGTTCAAGGAGCTGACATTGCCTTTCTGAGTCAAAATGTCACAGAATAGAAAAAGTCTGTGCAGTAGGTGATGATCCACCTACCTGCTGGGCTTGTCTTGGAAGCCAGCTGTAGCAGTCAAAACTAGGCACAGGGAGCAGAGCTCAATATTGAAGTCATGTGGATGTCCAAGAGTGCTGCGTTTGAGCTCATTGTTTCGCCTCCTTACTTAGCAAAGTGGAATTACTGTAGGTGTCTGATCACCTATTTATTCATGTTAGTAAGAAGCTTTGTAGGAATTAGTATAACTCTTGTGAATAGCCAATTTAAAGTGTTGGGGGGTGGGGGGTTTGCTATTAAAAGTTCTGTGTACTTGAAACTGAAATTTTTGGAAAGGAAATCAAGTTGGAACAAGTTAAGTTCGTTACTGTGCTCGATTGCCATCAGAAGCTGGAATTTTGTTTCACACTTGTAGAGCTCTCAGTTATGAGGCCATCTTTTTAACTACTGCTAATAGTTAACTACTATTCTAATTTGTATTCACAATATTTTGATGGACTGGAGAAGGAGGGGGCTAACTATTGCTCAGTGATTAAGATGCCATTTAATTTAGAGAAAGGATTTGTATTTAGCGTGGCTTTTGCAAATGAGTAGCTACTTCCTAACTCCGTGGGTATTTAGCTGCCTCTTCTTTTTTCTAGTAATATCAGATCTCAGTTTCTTCAGTATCAGTTTGCAGAAGTGACATTTTCCCAATAGTTTTCCAACCAGCCTTGCTGTGTATTAAAGATGTGACTGTGTGTATATAAAAATGTATTTCAGCTTAGTTACCTTTTTAGTATGCAAATACTATCAAATTTTGAAAACTGTCAGGAAACTGCCCTACTGGTTTTACACTGCAGTGTTGCTGCAAACTGTCCCTTGATCTTGGCTCTCAGTGATTATGGTCTCTGGTTCCCAGTACCACACAGTAGTGGCATTTTAATGACCATACAGTAGTGACATTTTAATGATCATTCAACTGCATGGGATACAGGGAGAGAGCATATTAATAGTGTGGTTAGATAAGCATGTGGTGAACAGGATGGGGAGCATAACATGAAAGTATTAGATATACTTATGGGAGCCTGAGAAGTATGAAAATAAGTGTGGTTAACAACAAACATTAGTCTGAGGACACACACAAAGGAGTGTGCCTTAGCAAGACCAGGGGAATGGTGGGTGGGACACTAAGAAGAAAGATGGAAAATACCTGGAGCAAGATAAGGGTACATGGAAGAGCATAAACATGTTAAGAATGAACTTAATTTATCTTTGCAAGGGAGAGACACTGTGGCAGGGAGGGGACAGCATGATATTTCCTGCAGTCTGGAAGACAAAAGGAAGGTAGTTATCTCCAGATGGTGCATGGTTAGCACCAGCTCCCTTTGAGAAGACTGGGATGGATGAACTCCCACAAACTGGGAAACTGAACCGGAAGTATTTCACCACTGGCATATTTTTTTTATTTAATACTGTCAGCCTTTTGTGTATTGAAGTATAATAATTATTTTATCTTTTTTCTTCTCAGGCCTTTTCTCAATTATCAGAGGATGTATTACGTGTTCATGCAAATGCTGTCCAGTGGTCCCGCGTGGCTGGGTATAATTCTGCTCATAACTGTAAGCCTTCTTCCAGATGTTCTGAAGAAGGTCTTATGCAGGGAGTTGTGGCCTACAGCAACAGAAAGAATCCAGGTAGATAATCTTTTTCATTGTGAAGTTAGGTATTTTTTATATTACAAGTGTCTAATCACCTAGGCCAAGGTCAGAGATGAGATTAAAGCAGAAGTTCCCCATCTGTGGTGTCTGGGCAATATGGTGAAAGATGCTGCCTGTTATTCACATGGTGGAGTTAACCTGAATCCTGGGGCAACACTTGTGCCTCCATACCAGCCACCACAGGGAAATCAGCTGATGAGGATGGTGGGAGACAGCTACGTGACTCACCATGATTTCTGATTTGAGGAGATAAGAAGGGCAGTGGGGTAGATAAGAGGCACTTACATCTGATAACATGCTGATGCCTGTTTCAAAAACACATGTATTAAATCTTACTCATAGCCTATTAATAATTTTTTCCTCTTTTATATTTTGACTTGCATTTTGCCTGTTCTGGTCCATTATTTGTATATAAATGTGCCTTGCTGTGCCCATGGGAAGAGGATTTTAAAATCCATTCTCTCCTTTCATCTGATCAGTCCAAAAGGAGAAATGACTGTAAATACAGTCCAGCTCTTCTAAGGCTGGAGAGGAAGCCAGGTTCTGTGGGAACCGTGGTGCTATGCTGGGGACATGAATAAAAAATGTTTCCCATATTTTAACCCCAGTAAACTTTTATATATTGTATATGTTAGAATGTGAAGGACGGTAGAGGTGTGCTGAACTTTAAACTTAATGTTGCTGCCCTTGCCCTTTTCAGCCCATGAGCTGCCACCAATAGGTTAAAAGAATGAGTTACCAGCAACAAAAGGGATTAGATAGCATTTTGATCTTAAATTGAGAAGGTTCTTTGCATTAAAGAGAAAAGGAATAAAGGAACTTTTCTACCAATGAAAATAAAATATCCCTGTGGCAAATGTAAAACCCTCTGCCACTGTTTTGTATTCCTAGAACGTACAGGTATAATATTCCCTTACTTCAGGAAAGAATAAAGAATAGCAGGAAAGCATTCCCAGGCAGAACAGTATTTAATGTGTTTTTTTCATTTGGAGATCTTAGATGTCTCTTTGCCTTGTGTACCACTTGTGGAAAGAGTTGACCTCAGTATAGATTCTGAATAGTTAATTTGAAAGTCTAAAGAGACAGAATGAGCAAGATTTAAGATAAAGAAACAAGCTAGTAAATAAAAAACCCCTACCAAATGTTTTGTAGCATTTCTTACAGACATTGTATATTAGTACTGGAAAATGAATCAGTAGTAAAGCAGTGTTGTTTTGGCCTCAACCCTGACAATATTCATTTTTTAATATTTAGTCAAAGATCTGTGACTTTTAACCAGTTATATCGCTTGTGTTTCTTCTTCCCTCTCTTTGTTTCTTCCTGTCTTCCAATCCACTTTGTCTAAATAACTGCTACCTTGCTTTAAACATAAATGATGTGCTCGGTTGCTTCCTACAATCTTCTGGGGAAATCAGACTAAACATCAGTGCCTTTCTGTTGAGCAGTCCACCATCTTTATGCTTTCTCAGACTTCAAGCAGTCTAAGTTTCTAATGGAGCAAAAGGTGACTTTTTTCTGCCTTTCTGCATGCTTGGCCATTTCATTCAAAGGACTTCATAAAGATTATCATCAGAAGTTATTTACTATACTCATTATCTCCATTTGTGATTTATGTCAACTATATTTTGAGGAATATAATTTAGTACAGTTTTTTCCTTCTGTGTATCTCAGAGATTGTATGAATTGTTGTCACAGTCCATCACTGTCACTATCAATTTTTGTCACTGTTCTTGCTACATTTTACAGAATGTTTCTGCCTCAGGAATCTATGGTTCTCATATCCCCATTTGATCATTGGTCTGTCTGTAGATGAATGCATGTTGTGTTTCCATTGTACCTGCATAAGTAGGATAGTGGCCACACAAACAATGATAATTCTGATTAGGCTGATGTTGCTAGCATCTGATCTGAAATACTGAAAATGTGGTACTGGCAACCACTTAAGCAGTCTTTGGAATATATTAATGTATCTTCTCTCAATCTGCTTCTCTTCTGCAGCTTTTTTCTTTTTCAAGCATGCATTTTGAAACTGAGCTTTCCTTATGTTCCTTTTTATGAAATTCTGTGCTCTTTCTAGAAACAATTCAAGGTCTTAAAGTTTATGACATTTAGTATAAAAGTAGAAGAAATGCTAGTAAATCTTGTTTTCCCTACAGTCTGCAAGAAAACGTTTTTTTACTTAATGTTCAGAGACTGTTGGTTTTCATTGGAGATTTTATATCTTTCTTTCTTAAGTTGTTGAGATAAAAAAATGTATTTCCTCCTTCGTTCTCCCTCAAAAATATATAGTCAGTAAAATTTACTGTAATTATGTAAATCAGAGGGAAAATACAGTTTTTTTCATTATTGACAATTCTGACCAAAATTGTCTCAAGTGTTTTAGGATTGGTTTGAACTGAGCTTATAAATAAGTACTTTTAAATGTTCTGCATTCCTAAAAGTGATATTGCTTTCTATATAACAAAAGAGCTTTGGGAAAAAATGAAAAGATAAACATAGGACTAGTGAGCATTTCCCAGGTTACTAAATTAGTTCTACTCAGGCAATAAGAATGCATAAAGCCTTTGAAGCAGTTCTTATACTTCCAAATGTTTCAGTTATTTGAGGGTCACTCCAGTGTGTGGTGAGCGATTGTTTACCATCATTAACATTTGGATGTTTTAACATTCCACATATAGCTCTGGGGTTTTTTTTCAGAGAGCTTTTCTGTGAGAGATATATATATATATATATATATATACGCAGACATATATGTGTATACAGATACATATATGTGCATACAAGTATATGTATATATATGTGCATGTATATTGGTATTGATAGTAATATATATACATAGGAACTGTTGTCTTTCTTGGGCTAAAACATCTGCAAAAGCTTTGGAGGAATCTGTTGCCTTTGGTAATTTTGGTCAAAATCTGCTTATTTCTTATATATGTAGTCTCTGTAACTCTGGCTCAATGACACAAACTGAATTTTGTGTTTTAACTGGTGACTGTGCAGCTGCAAGGTTTCTTTCAGCTTTTACTTTTAAAAAGCAATAGGGTGTTTTTTTAATATAGCCAATCTACTTTGATTATTTTTTCTTTATTCTTCTTTCATTAATAGCAGAATTTTAGCCACTCTGTTAGGGAAAATATAAATTCAATTTAAATTATCCTATTTCCTTTTTTATAATTTTCACTTTGACAGTGTTTCAGCAATTCAAAGTATTTGGTAGCTGAAATACCAGGTGTTTAGTTTCTGAGCTGTAAATGACTTCTGTACTTTCATCCCTTTTAAAGAAATATTTTTCTTTTTCTCTTTGTTTTTGACTGATGATTTTTTACTTTTCTTTCGCTCAGTCACAAGCTTGGGTCATCAGCCATGTTATGAGATCTTTACCCTTTGCTGCACCTGGAGAAACCCAAAGTGGTCCTTCTGCCTGGGGAAGCTTCTCTGGGGATTCATCATTCTTCTGTTCCTCAATGGGCTTAACTGCTGTTGAACTGCCCTGGATGCTCAGTTCACCAGCAAACTGCTGCCTTGTCACGTATCAGGCTCCTCCTCTGAGGGGACAAGGCAATGGATCTTGCTGTTGCAATATTTAAATGCAGTGGAAGAAGTTTCCCCGGCCCCCTCTGCCCATAGTGTAATGGTGAAGCTGTAAGTCAGCCTTCACGAGCACCTCCCCATCACCTCTGTGTGGGGCACTCTGTTTGGTGTGCCAGCTGTTCCGGGGAGTACGGAAATGTGATGCCCACTCCTTAATGTAGGATCAGTTTGGCCTCCTCGTACCACAGGCACCTCTCCCATTCAGTGCAGGTTATTGTTAGAGGGGCAGGACACACAGTACTTAGTCAGTTTAGTGCTTTTGAGAGTAATTTTTAAACAGAGTTTGAAATGGAATTAAAAACACCCTGAAATGATTAATCTCAGGATCCAGAAATAGAAACCTTGTTTTACACTGGATAACCTTTCCTTTTTAAGTCTGTCAGAAAATCCATCACTTTTACAAGACTTTGCTATAACAGTTACCAAATGGTACAATTCATTCACATTTCTTGTATTCATCAAGAGTCTCACTGTTTTTCCTCATCCTTGCAGAAGAGTATGAGACATAAAACAGGCCAAAATGCACTGGCGAACTGCGATGGGCCACTTCTTGAAGGAAATCTTTCACCTTCCGAGCCATAATTAGATCAAAGCTAGGTAACAGTACTGTACGTGTTGCCAATTTGGATTAATTTATATTGGTGCTATTTACAAATCAACTGTTTCCTCCAGAGTTTTTGATGTGCTTTATCAGTGTTTGTACAAAATCATTATGTGTTACTTGGAGAGCCTAGTTTTTGAAAGAGATGTTCCATGCCACAGGTAAGATCTTTTTGTCTTAGAAAGTTAATCATGTAAAGAAAACCAATAAATGGATACACCCGTATTCATGTCCTATAAGTACATTGTATTATGTATAGGTGTTGTGTGACATTTCTTTTATAAGAGCTGCAGTCATTATTGCAATGTGCACTCACATTACACCACAGTGTAGAATACATAAAGTCAGAGGTAATTCTTACCCAGGAGCAGTTTCTCCATCATCTTTCATCTTCTGGAATACTTATATAGACCAAATGCAGATGGTAACATGTGGAGATAACCATAGTGAGTTACTTGTGAATAGGACCTTGGGTCAGAAGACTGTGGCTGTGTTCTGTACAGACCAGGGCATTGCTGTGTTACTGCCTCAGATGAAGAGAGAAGTGTGATAGTTTAACTGAATATCTGAGACAGCAGCAGCATTGGTAAACTAAATTTCCCAAACATAAAGCCAGCAGAATGAAGTTCTCTGCTTTATGGTATCCTTGTATGCCACTGATGACACAAACAAGTAAGAAGGTACACTCTTTAAATGATTCCCATCTGGATGCCATGACTGTTCCAGTCGCTTCATGCTCTCCTGACCCCAAAAGCAGCACACGAGGAACTAAGTAAAGGTGAAAAGTTAGCAGTGTTTGAAAAGGTTAAATGTCATGTGCTCTGTGTGCTGTACGACTTTAAAGTAGCTGAAGGTAGCTAAAGCAGCTGATTTGCTTTTAATGGCTGTTGCACAAGTAGTAGTAGAAAACACCAACTTCCTTGACTAGCTTCAGGCTTGGTAAAGGCTGTTGTCTCAGAGCCATGTGTAGAAAAAAGCATTTTATTTTTAGAACCATCTATGGTAACTAAAATGTTTCACTTTCTAGTTGAAAGAATAGGAAAATTAGTTACTAAACTGTATGACTTATCTCTCTTACATTTCCAAAGCAAATCTGCAAATGTGTTACCTGATTTTTATGTAATAATGTTGCTATTTGGTCTATATGTGTTTAAAAGAACCCAGGCCTCACTGTGGTGAGCAGTTTAGGATAGTTTTGTGACCTTTCCAAGACTATCTTTTTAAGAGAACTTTCAGATTGCTCTAGGTTATGCAAGAGTAGTGTTTCAAGCTTGTGATTGGCATTAAAGTGTCATGTTACATTGCAGCCAAAGTTCTATAAGATACATCATTAATATTTACTTGGTGATTTTGTCCTTTTGATACTGTGTTCTGATTAACAGGGAAGAAAGGGATGATTAAGAATATAGGATTAACTGATCTATATATAGCATTCATGGAGAGATTGATGAATAACATTGCTTTGAACCATGTTTATAATGCATTTATATGTTAGATACCATCACAAAACCTCCATACCTCTATACCTGGAAATTATATGTGCGTTTAGTGAAAAGAATTTCATTAACTCATTGGGGAAAGGGCTGTGCTAATTTTATTTCAGTTTGTGCACACGTCCAGGCTCCTGTCATGCAACTGTGGTATTCTGTGGTCCTGAGCATTTCCTGAGTAGAAGTGCCGATTCTGCCGGAGCGTGGAGTGATTATGTGAAAAAGATAAATTTTAATGGGCAATTAGACCAAGATAATACTGAGATGTACAGTATAAATTGCCTGTATCGATGTAACCTAAGCAAGTCTAAAATTCAGTACTGCTTAGAAGTACAGAGCAAGTGCATTAAACTCTGGAACTCTCTTCATTTGTTAGCACAAACTGACTGTAAAAAACTTCCTCTCTTTGGAGCTACTGGGCAAAGTACTTGAATCTGTCCTGTCTTAAAATTCCACATAAGAAGTTGTACTGGGAAAAATTCCAGAATTAAACTTAACCTTGATTTAAAACACTTTCATTTGAAGGCAGGCCTCTGTGTCTTCATCTCTTCTCTGAAGAGCCCATTATCAGGTTTAGAAGTTAAGTGTAAAATCACGCCTGGTTCTGTAGGTCGTAGTATAAAACTAATCGTGTTGAAACTGGTTGATTGCAAAGCAACACAAGGGATTATACTTCCACATGAAACAAATATCTAGAGTTGTGATCTAGGGAAAGGTATTATTATACCAAGGGGACAGTGGTCCTATGAAAGAAAACAGTTACATACTTCTGGTTCCATGATTGTATATTTACTGTGTATTTGTTTCTTTTTTTCCCTTTAACAGAAGGCATCGAGGCACTGTCGGGAGCACATCTCTGAATTCACACCTCTTGCCTGTCTGAAAAGCCCAAGATACAGGAGCAGTGACTGCAGCAATTCCCCAGCAAGAAGGTCTAATTCTCATTCTAAAAAAGTGATGTTTACGCAGTGGAGAGGCATTGATTATTCAGTACTTCCATCTGTCTTTGGCTATTCAAATAAGCATTGGCGTTCCAGTGCAGGCTACCACTGCAGTGGGTCAGGTTTGGAAACGTCCATATGACAGAACACCAAGTCAAGCCTTTAAAAACTGTGGTTTTGTTTATTTATTTTTTCAGGAAACAGACATGACACAGAGACATATTAAACTATATGTGGCTTTTGCTGTCTGAGGTAGTGTTGAGAAAACAGGATCAAGAGCTAGAAGTATGAACCCTTCCAGGCCAATAGGCCTCTTTTTATGTTTTGAACTACTGGAGCAATGAACAATCTGCACAGTCTGGTACTGTGAGACTGGTAGCACTAAAAATTCTCTTCATCCTGTGTCAAGACTTCTGTGTATTTACTACTTCTGTCATCTTTAGTGATTTTCTTTGTTACTTGAAGTGCAGCTTCAGTCAGTGACCTACATTTTGAGATCAACAGTTTTAATTTTCAGCCAGGAGCAATTGTCTCAGTTATCTCAAATGAAATTCTCCTAAAGCATATTTAACAAATGCTGTTTCTGATTTTCCCCTGTACTTTTTTCTTTCTTTGCTCTTTCTATAGAACAAACTGGTGTTTCCTCTGTGCAAATCTGCTTTCAAGAAACACTCTCTAATGTTCACTTCCTTGTAAGTGGCCAAATCAGGGCTATGTATGGTTTCAGTTAGTTTTCCCCTGTAGAAAGATAGGCAAAACAATCCTTGTGTAGAGTATGCACACAAAATATGAAGTCAAGTTGGCTGTTAAACAGGTAAATATCACCAGTATTTACTTGTAAACTGAATGTAAGCATTTTGCCTAAAACATCTTTGAATTTGTCAAAGATGCACATTACCTGGTGTTCTCACTTCCTTGTTCCTATGATTGTAAAATATATATATAGCAGAAAGTATTAAGCTTTTTTTGACACAGTTTGCTGGGGTTTTTTCTTAAAACAAGAAAAGCTGTTTCTCTGGGTGATTATCTTTTGCTATCCTGATTCATACTCTTAATTTTGATTTTTTTTGTGTGCGTGTATGATTAGATACTGGCTAGTGGGCTTGGTAGATGTATGACAGAGCACACAACTGTTAGCTTTTGCAGGCAAACCACGAGGTGGCACACAACTGTTGACTAACAGTTGAACCACATTTGGGATAGAGAAACTAGTTTGACTGCAAGGATTCTGTTTGGATTCCTTTAAGAATGACAGCCAACTTGCACTTCTGTTTTCTCTGCTACATTTATGTTACCTTGCAGTAATTCAACTATTAGCTGCATCCTTGTGTTGTTTCTTTAGTCCAGTGTTTTATTTTGGGGTGCAAAAATATCTGAAGCAGTAATCCGATTTCAGTCAATTTCAGCTTGATGGTTACAGCTGGTTAATGGCCATCCTCATTCAATACCTCTCTGAGGACATTACCTAAAAATGTATTTCAGTGTGAAAACAAAATCACAGGAATCAGACCTGCAGCATTTATTGGAAGACCTGGCCAAGACATTGTTAGTTGTCTTTCATGTGGACAAGGGTGGCAGAGAAAAATATTTCCCTTTTTGTGTTTTAACAAGAAAAAACAGAGGCAAAATAAGTTTATTTACTACTTTACTTTTTAAGTTAAAAAAAGACTCAACTTACTAGAAAATGTCCCTCACAGTAGTCTGAGTAGTTTTCATATTAAACAAACAGTGATTTATTATTAAAATGCCCTGGGTAAGCAGAGATTGTAAAATGAGATATGAAATCTTCAGTATACCAAAGATAACAGAATTTTACAAAGTCTAACAGTGAGCACCACAGACAAAGGTTTTTTATCATTTAATGTATAGCACTTTTAAGTTTCAAAGAACATCCTTATAGCAGTAGCATTTTGAAATACATACACATGTGTGGGTGTGTGTACATATATTTGCCATTGCAGACTTGAATGTTGGTCAGTTAGAACTGTCCCCTACATAAAACACTGGTGTATATATTTTTAAGAAGTTAATATGGGTATACATTTTATACCAGTAGCAGTGACAAATTTCTTGTGTGTAGTTAACAAATTATTTGTAATGTATTTTTTAGAAATCTTAAAATTGCCTTTGCACTGAAATATTTTTCATACTGTAGCTATTTATAAATCTGTTTTACGCATACATTTGTTAACACACCATTTCTATTTTTTTTAAGTATATGTTTTGAAGGCTTTTTTTATAACTATAAGTTTTGGCCACTTAAATTTAGCTTAGAGTGGAGTTGTGGCTGAATGTTGAAATTCTAATGAATGTCAAATTAGAATACAGGTCTGTTGCTCTATGAGTCTCACCCAAGTTATTGATATTTTGTTGGGATTTGTGGTAGCGGCGATTAGAGCACTGTACTTGCAGTGCTGTATTATAACTGCTAGCTTTTTTACTCTATAAAGCCTCCTGCTTTTTTACTTTGTGAGTTCTATCTTTTAGCCTTAAATAAGGAAATTTTTGCTTGATATTTTTGAAAATGCTGCATTCCTGTTCTGCCTACTAACAAAGCAGTTCATTGCAAACTTCATGTAGCCCTGCACTGAGATATTGTTGACAACATTTTTCAGGCTGAAACACCTGTATATGTTTGAGAAATTTTAGTTAAACATGACATTTTTTGGAGGAGAAAGAATACTTGAATTTAAGTGGAAGTTTCTGCTTTGATTTAGCAATACTTTTACCTTTAAAAGTTGGTGCTGTTGGTTTGTTAAAAGAGACTGTTTAATGAAATGAACATAAAACATCAACTTGGCTTCACTTGATGTGTTTTTGCTTCAGTCCCTGTTACTATTGCCATGTAAACCCAGTCCACTGCAGCAGGTGTTAACTTGGGAGTTTTACTGCAAAAGATAAAAAAGATGAAAAAGTAGAAATTAGATCAAAATGCACTAGAGTGTTTTATTATGGGTGGGACACTGAAAGGAGACTGATTTTTATGTATGAAGAACAAAAAGAAAGGAAAATTCTAAAAATCTATGTAACCTTCTAACTTGCCTCATTTAAATTGTTGCAGCTTTAACAGCATAATGTCTCCATAACTGCTTCTATAAATGTCTTGAAACTGGTAAGCGCTAACCAAATGTATGTGAAGACTTAGAAAGTATTTCAAGCTTTCTGGCCACAGAAGCTCATATATTCCTGCAGTGGCTTGTGGCAAAAGATCTTTTTTGTTTTACCATGTACAATAATTGTTCAGCCACTTAATGTACAAGCTTACAGTTTACTTTCTTGCTTGCATTAGCTTGTGTGTCTTGAACCAACTGGCTTGCAAAAATAAGAGGGAAAAAAATAGCGTAATTGAGGAACTGCACTACTTTTGTTTTGGAAGCCAGTGGGATCCTTGTGCTCATGCTACTGTCTCTGTTAAAAAAGCTTTAATGGAAATTTGTGAAAATATTACAAAAGTGAAAACGTACATGATTCTACTTTGCAGAATAATCAAAAAATCAGTTTATATAGCTTTAATTTTTTACCTTATGAAAATTTACAGGATTTCAATCTGCATTGTCTTGGACATAAATTTTGTGCTATGTACACTTCGCATTTTAGAGGTTCTTTCATGATCCAGTGTAAAGTAGAATCTGCGAAAGTTGCTGTATGGGGCTGGGGGTAGTTATCTGTGCTTTAAACATTAAAGATGTCTGTAGTCATCAGCACCAAATACTGACACTTGTTTTTAATTGAACAATTTTAGGTGCATTTATTTAAAAGTAAATCAGCCTTCAAATCTAATGTTCAGATTATCCTATACTACTTAATTTATTTGATTTGAAGAGTCAGTGTGTGAACACATTACTGTAAAGTTTCTTTTCAGTGCTATTTTTAACTTTTATTTCTGTAGACAACCAAATATAACTTGTTTATATTCAGCCACATTTTGGATCCTTATGTAGAATACATAAGCAGGAGATACAAATCTGCTTGCAATAAATATAAACATTCAAGACTGGTTTAAGTTTGCTCACAAGTAATTACAGTAATTCTAGTATGAATATGAGATGGTTTCATATTAGTCTGTAATAAAATGTAAGTATATAAAGAAAACAGAATGAGTGTTTGATTCGGTTATTGAATACGTTTGTAGTCACGCTCATTTCTCATACTGGAGCGAGTCCAGTGGAGCACCACAAAAATGACTAAGGGGGCTTGGAGCATCTCTCATATGAGAGACTGCAGGAGCTGGGCCTGTTAGTCTGGAGAAGAGAAGACTGAGAGGGGATCTCATCAATACACATATATCGAAGGTGGGTGTCAAGAGGATGATGCCAGGCTCTTTTCAGCAGTGTCCAGCGACAGGATGAGGAGCAGTGGGCCTTAAACTAAAATACACCTCAACATGGGAAAGAACTTCTTTATGTTGACAGTGGCAGAGCACTGGGACAGGCTGCCCAGGGGGCTTGTGGAATTTCCCTCCCTGGAGACATTCAAAACCCACCTGGACACATTCCTGTGTCACCTGCTGTAGGTGACACTGCCTTGGTAGAAGGGTTGGACTGGGTGATCCCTTCCAACCCTACCAATTCTGTAATTCTATGATTTTCAGAGTGTGTGTAGCCAGCTAAAAAAGCAAGTTAACAAAAAGAAATTCAAAGAAGGCTGGAACATGGGCTGGGGGGTGGGAGCTTGTTCCAAAACTAATAGAAATTGGTACCAGTCCAGGAAAGCTTTGTTTCTCCTGCACAGATTAAGTGCTGAAGTTCTTTCCAAAGTAAGCTCATAAGCTATACATGAGAAGGTCTGCTACATTTCCTTGTAGTTCTGCTGTGTGAGGTACCCAGAGCCATTTCTCTTTTCTTTTGCAATGTTGTGAATTTAAAGAAGGTAAATTAAAAAACAATGTGATCTGACATCTGAGTTGGTAGCAGTGTTCCTAGATTCTTACAGAAGAGGCTGAATGCATGGAAATACTATGATTTTACTTCATTTGGTGATACAATTTTACAGAACTTCCTTCTGTTTCAAAACCTTTACAGGCTCCAAAGTACATTGGCTCCATCAGGGTGAAGGTATCCCTGATAGCCTCCACAAAGCAGTTCAGGGTGTTAGGTTTGGTCCCTCCTTCTGCTGCTCTGAGGATATGTAGAATGCTTAGGCCTTTGTTTCTGTACTGATTTTGCACTTCCCATAATAAAGGTTTCAGAGGAATGGGTTTGTATTTATATGAGACTTTTATCTAAACAATACAAGAATGTTGTACTTACCATCTCCTTTTTGTACATCAAGAAATTTTGTGTTTCTACTGAATGAACTCCTAGAGAAGGTAGTTTGAAGGAGCTGTGTAAATATGGAAGATGATTTTCCCTTTATTCATGCAAAGAAGAAAAAAAATGCATGGACTGCAATTAGATAGGATATTGCATTGAAACTGTTTTTGAAAAAAAAATGTGGTGATGTATCTGGATTTCAGGAAGAACACAGTACCCATACAGACATGTTACCACACAACTTCATTTTGCACATAAAATTACATTTACTTATTTACAGGAAAAAATTATAGAAAATAATTTAAGTAACAAACAGTATTCTTAATCAAGTACCGTGTGTTTTCCATTACTTTTAACTTATGCTCTTTTAGTAAACTACATTATAGAATTGATTGAAAACTGGTTTTTATATTCTACAGTAATGCTACTCAATATTTTCTGCAATATATGCAACACTGCTGTATAAAATCTTTCCTGGAGGTTATCTTGATGTGAAGTGAGGTAGGTTGGAGACAGACTGAAGTTCCTTGGTTGTTTTTTTTCAAATATTCCGATTTCCTCAAGTGATACTCTACAGGAATTTAGAAACGGTATTTGACTATTCTATTAAAGCTTTGTTGTTGTGTGTTTCCACTGCACATAGAGGTGTATTAATTTTCATTTTATTCAAATGCTAAAGCAAAACCCATACTCATTTAAAGGCTTCATTTACACTAGGAAGTGATAAGATAGGGATAAAACCAAATACATCCATTAACTTCTTCCATTAGACTGATCAGTTTATCAGGTGCCTGGTGTTCCCATTTAGGTCTAAAAGGTTTTTTAAAAGAAAATTGCACTGTGTGATCTTTCTTTGTTAACTGGCAAGTCTGCAGTAAATTAATAATGTTGAGTGTTAATCATTTAAGTGTTGGTTTTCCATTTAAAGGTGACAAACCATATTCAATTTTAAGCCACCAAAAGTCTTGTTGTTTTCCATTATTCATTCTGGTTAAGAAATCGCATGGTGCATTATGCTTTTAAAAATACATAGGATGCAGTGTCCTGCTAGGTTCAGAGGCCTCCTATTTCAGGGAGAACTGCTGAGTCTCTCCTTATTTATTGCAGGAAAGACTGGTCTATTTTTCTTCCTAACAAGATAAAAATGTAAATATTTTTTTCAAAAGTACATCAGCAACTTAACTTGAGATTTCAGACATGTTTTGTAAAAGTACTTCATGGTGAAATGTTAACCAAATTTGAAAGCTCTGAATCTTGCATCTAATAAACACTGGGGTCTAGAAGAGAAGGAGGACAAAGCCTGGCCCACAGATCAAGCCATCAAGTGGTATGCTGACTTTTATTTCACGTAATACTTCCAACCAAGTAGCCAGCCTATAAGAGCATTTTTCTAGGAAGTACTGAACAGGTTGCTTTGAGGATGAACAAAATTTCATAGCTAGAGAAAGTTGTCAGTATTAATTAGGTTGAAATCTAATTGTTTATTCCCAGTTATGAAGATGTAGTGTATATAATTTCATTCTAAGTTATAGCCTGGAAATAAATATTTCTCCTCCTGAGTGGTTTCAGGCACAACATGACAAAGCTTAACACTGATGCAGCGATAGAGCTCAGTAACAGTTGGCATTTGCTTGACTTTTAAGTGACTCTTCTTAGAAAGTCCAAATTTTGTATTAGTTTGGCACAAAAGCCATGTTTGTGCATCATTGTGCTGAAAGGAACTGGTCCAGATGGAAAAAACCTTAAGATCCTTCCACTGTAGATTGTCCTGGAACACGAGTCAGGCTTTTCTCTCTTCTCAAATACGGCACACAGCAGATGATTTGGAATCCACCTTTCTTGAATTGTCCACCTGGAGTTTAACTAGGGTTTCAAACTTTAATGTGTGCTCAACTCTTCTTCTCCCTATATGCAGAAAATGGTATACATATGTTTACATTTTCCCTTACTTGCCTCTCACCTGGCATGCTGGGGTACCTCCCTGCCCCCTAGAGGTCTGTGTAACAGACCATGCTTAATTCTGAAAGGACAAAAACCCATTCCTTTTATGATTGGGCAAACATAGTTCTATGCATTTTAGCAAGAGTGATCTCTCTTTTTCATGCTCTCTCAGAGAAATATTCGGCAGGCAAACCAGCAGATCTGAAATAACCTGGTCACCACCACAATAGTTACTTGCCTTGGTTGCTTTTACACAAAAAGTACCTTGATCACATGCACATAAACACATAAACTCTGGATGTCCCCATCTCATGTGGGACATAATTGCTCATCTTCATCCTGCCTTTCCCAGGCCTCTTTCTCAGCAAATTAACTCTCAATGTAAGCTCATCCATCCTTTTCTTTACTGAAATTAACCTTCTCCCTATTAAGTCCATTCATGCAATTGTTTCAAAAGGGTACATGGTCTCATGAAACTCAGTAAATTACTTTATTATAAAAAATTGTGATTTGAAGATATTGGGGGAAAAAGGAATTTTTAACCCAATTCATTTATTGCAAACTACCTGTGTGCTACAATTTTGTCTTTACAAGAGAAAAGGTCTGTTTTCATACATACCCAAAGATTTTAAGCTAAAATAGAAAGGGAATGGCTATTTAAATTCTAATACCACTGCCAGCAAGGAAATTCTTATCCATATTTAAAAGATAAATTTCACTCTGATCTCCTACTGTTCTGGTTCTGCATCAATCATGATTATATCCTTCAATCAACTTTGGGAAATATCCATTATCCTGAGCCCATGAGTATCTGGATAGTCTATATCCTATCTGAATTCCATATCTATTATTATTATTACTATTCCTTATCCTATCTGAATAATGCACTTTGGCATCTTATATGATGTAGTTCATGAGAACCATCTGTCAACACTTTATTTCCAAATGTATATGAATACTGAAATACAGAAAGTTGAGATATATCTTTCATTTTACTGGTAACTAATCCTCTCATTCAAGAAAGCTCCTCCCTGACTCATTGTTTAAGAGCTGTTGCTAGAAGCTACTTGTGTTTTCCATGAGGTTAATTGCTAACCACACTATTAACTTTTTAACTGCTTCAGTCTATGAAGATTTACATTCCCCTTACATTTCACAGAGATGCACACTTACCAATGCTGATATAATGAATTTTATATCCAGGTATTGAGTCAAGACACTAAGTTTGGAATTGTACTGATTTGGGGAGAAAAGTGGATATTGTGCAAAAAACCTGGGCTACTGCTGCCAGGCACTATAAATCCTACAATACTCTTCACTGATGTGTTTTCTCATCTCTGTGTGGACCCTACAGGTGTTACATGAATGTATGTCAGCTTGGAAGTTAGGAAAGTTAATTAGAGTGGCATAAAAATAAATTTCACTGATCCACAGTAAAGTTCAGGCATCCTCTCCTGTGGATTGACCTGTAAATCTGATGAATGTCCATTTGAACATTTCCCTGCACTTCACCTTTTGTATTACTGTTCACAGACATTTCATCTTTCTGGCAGGTCACACCACTTTTCTTAAAGTGTTCACGGATTGCAAATCCGTTTATTCTCTCTACCACCACATCAGATGTACTTAAAGCTAACATGTTCTACTAATATTTTTCAAGAAAGTCCATGGTTTTTGTTCAATCCCAAACAATTTCTTTCCTTTACTGTGAGTCTTCGCCCAAAATTCTGACCTAGATTGTGTTTCTCACAGAACAAGACAGGAGCACCTATGACTTTGAAATCCCAGCTTCACATACCAAAGCACACTGTGTTTCTAGTCCCAGGAACTTTTCCAGTTCCTCTCCCTCTTTGTCTCTTCTCTGCGCAAGCAGAGTTAAGTGGGAGTTAGCTCAACCTCAAAATATGATCCAAGAAACCAAACTGAGGTTCAGGTTCAGGCACTTACAACTCTTTGTGTTAAATGCAGGTGTCTAAGCTGCCATTACAGCCAGCAGGAAATTTCCTGTTGGGTGAAATAAAAACAAATAATACCTGCAACATGTTTTTAATCATGACATTCAGCCCATGTATTTTAGTATGTATTGTATTTATTGTATTTGTTTGCAAGTGTTTAGTGTATTTAGTGTCTCATTTACTGGGCATAAGCATAGTGAACTCCATTAGTTATTTCATTTTATTTTTTTTTTAGATCTTGGGAAAGTTAAGGAAAAAAATAACCAGGAGGGAGAGAAAACACACATGCCAAAGGATGTTCTACATCCATGACAAAGAAAAAACCCATAGAATATTCTTGGTGCTTTCTGTCACTATGACAACAAAGACACAGAGACAGAAAATTTGCAATGTAGAGAACAGAACAGCAAAGGTAGAATTTGGAGCTCTTGTACAAGCCATTAACAGGACGGATGTACAGCTTCGCCCTCCCATATGAATTTTGTTGCTTGTGGCCATGTCCCTGGTACACATTCTAGGGCTAATCTATTTAGTTGACAAGGTCTGGACCTTGCAGCCTGAAGCTGTAAAGTTTTGTAGGACTGAACCATCTTCAGAGTCCCAAATCTCTAGCCAGGGAATCTTCCTCCCTCCATTTAGACACCTGGGGACTACAAGCAGATCTCCCAGTCCTCCCACTACCTTTAACAGCTGTGGGACTGCTAACAGGAGACCTCGTCTGACTTGTTACCCTGAAAGGAAGGAAGGGAGGAGAGGAAAGAGGATCATGTGCTCCACAAGTCAGATATATTCCAGGAGTGGTGGAAGAGTCTGATTCTGTGCCAACCACCCAGGTAAACAACAGGACAGATTTTCCATGGCCACTTCCAGAATGAATATTTGCTAAATCAAAATATGGGGAGATGCTTGCCCTGTAGATTTCCCTATACATGCAGGAAATCACCTTCTATCTTGTGGCAGGCATTTAGGCATTGCTCTTCCAGGCCCTTTTTGAAAGCTCTGCTGTGCAGGGTAGCTATGACACATCAGCTGCATGAACTCTGCTTGCTTTTTGCTGCTAATCTTGTCCACGGTGTTGGTTCAATTAGAATGGAAAAGCACACAAAAAAAACCCCCTTTCCAGATTTCAGAAGATCAGAAGAGATTTTTAGTCTGCCCTTTTAAAGCCATGCAAATAAGAAGCTTTCTTCACATTAGCTGGAGTTTCCCTTGGTCCCCACTCTTGTTGCTATGGGTTTCCTAGTAGCTTCAAATAGGAAGGTCCCACCAAAGGATTCTCCTTTTATTACCTGATTCCCTGGAGATGATGTTTGTCCCGGTTTATTCATTTCTCATACATCTTCAAAGACTGGAGTGTATCTCCATTTTTTTCCCAGTGACAGATTCAGAGAATTATGGCAATAAATGGTAGGAGATTTACAAAGGATGACTTAATCTCCAGAATTCTGCATGTCTTCACACAAGTAGTGACAACAAGTCTCTCATTGGACCATCTGGTTTTTACATCCCAAGCTTGTACACTGTTTTTTGAATAAGCAGAGTTCAGAGAGGGCATCAAAGTGCAGTTGGTGTGCAAAGCTTTCTCCTTGTAGGTAATTAGCTTTCTTACTATTCACTGCACATATTTGAGTGTCTTGTCCCTTTGATTCCTGCCCAAGCCAGTTCCTTTCCCATTTGTTAGGGCAATTGTTCTGTGTTTCATCAAGAAGTGGGCACAAAAGGAGTATCCAGCCATAACAAGCTGAATGTTCCACTGCACCGGTTGGATAAAATCTAACATACTATAGGCTAAAAGGACAACCATGGTCTCTGCTGGTATTTGTACCACATTCAGCTTGAATTCTCAACCCTAGAGTAACCCTGAAAACAAGAATCTTTCTAATATTTATGGAGAGACTGGTGTTACTTTTACTGAGTCCTTAGGATTTGCATTAAAGTAAATATTTCATACCAGAGAAAGAAGAATTTCTGGAGATACTTTATGCCATCAGAAAGCAGAGTATGATTGCAATAGTGTTCCCTGAACCTATGAGTCATGTTTATGTTCATGGTGTAATAAGAAGACAGGCTAGATTTCTAGTAACCTATTTTGCTCACATCTTGTAAAAACATGGAATTCTGCAGCTTACCAATGGGATTCTCTAAAGTCTTGACTCTTCCTTTTCCCAGTTTATTCACATTTTCACCATATTTGCCACTAGTAAGTTTTTCAGCCCTGTGTTTTACCTCTATTGCTCAGTCTGGGTTTTTTTTTAGCCTGCCTTAATTTTAATCAGAATTGGTTTACATCATTCACTAATTATTGCTATAGTTATAAAGAAAAGACTCATTGTCAATCTATGTAAAAAAAAGTAATTTCCTCTTGCCTATATCCAGTCATTACTATTTTATTCTTGGTCTGTTTCAAAAATCTCCCTAACTTATCCTGGGGAACTTATGAAAATAACAGCTTTGAGTTTTAATTTTCTTATTTTTTCTCAGTACATTTCTATGATTTTACTGAGAGTTTCTAATTCTGTACAAGTTGTGGTTCAGACCAGTTGCTCAATAAAGGTCTCAGATTTTTGATAGACAAAATTAATGTAATCTGTTCCTGAAAGCCAACTTTGTCATTTTGTAGCCCCTCCAGACTTCATAACTGCCAGAAACAGGTACAGCTGATCCTAAGAAAATTTCATGCCGTAGTGCCTTAGTTCAGCTCTCACTTGAATTTCATGCACATGACAATGATTCCCTATTTAGATTCCTCTATACATCTCTTCTTACTCCTTGAGATTTAAAGTAACAGAATCACAGAATGAATTAATTTGGAAAAAGCCTCTGAGATCATTGAGTCCACCATGTGACAACACCTCCTTGTCAAGCAGACCATGGCACTGAGTGCCACATCCAGTCTTTCCTTAAACATCTCCAGAGACAGTGACTCCAACACCACCCTGGGCAGCCCATTCCTATGTATCATCAACCTTCTGTGAAAACTTTTTTCCTAATGCCCAACCTAAACCTCCTCTGGTGCAACTTAAGGCCGTGTCCTGAACATGTATTCTAATGTGTTCTTCTGGACAATTTTGGCAACAGACACAGGGCACTAGGGTCGGGAGAAGTTAATTCCTGGGCTAAAGGTCCTTACTTCACTGAAAATATTGTCTTCTGCCTTCCCAGCCAGACTCCCAAAACACAGTGAGTCTCAAACACCTTGCAGAGTTTATCCACAATTCTCAACATTTGTGCAGGAGATGAGCAAGTTTGGCCCTCTGTTCTCGTTAGATCCTTCTGGTCTTGTCCAAGCTTTTGTATACGTTGAAAAAAGGACTTATCAACACTAGTCCCATATTAATTTATAAACTTTCACACTGACAGCATCAGAAATACCATGTACACGTGTGTGAAGGAGGTGCTCTGTGGTACAATTTTTGCTAGAACCATAATACTTCACTGGTTTACAATTCCTAGGAATCTCACCCTACTTCTCATATTTAGGACAGATATTTTAAGAAAATTCAACCTCTTTCCAACCCACTTTTACCTTCAGCTGTTGTAATGTGAAAGCACACATTTGCTCTAGTGACTTACTTTCTTTCTTTATTAATTTCTTCTGACCTAAATGCCATCTGTTCTTGACATTTGCTTGAAGCTTAACTGGTCCTGCTGAAATTCGCCCCAGCTTCTTAGCATTAGTCAAAACAAAAGTATTTTCCATGGAGTAAGCATTCTTATGAAAGCCAATATTGTATTAACGAATATATTTTACTTACTGTAGAAGAAATAACATTTCTGAGTCTATTCATAATAAAAGTCTATTCATATATTTATCTTCCATAAACTCTGATACTACTAGCCAACACAACTGTATCTTCCTTTGTACAAAGATTTCTGCAGAAATCCTGCTCAATCAATAAAATGCTCAGATCTTCAGTCTGACTTCTCACTGCTTGACTCCAGCCAGTGCCTAAGGTTCTGGTTTGACACAGAACACAGCAGGAATCACAAAAGTCAAAAGCCTTGTGTTACTACTAACAAAAAAAAAGCAGGTCAGGAACCGTCCTTTGGAACCAGCTGGCACAACGTGGCTTTCATACACACAGCTAAACTCTTATCTCCTGAAATAGGTCAGTTCCACACAGACAGTCTGCTGGGAATGCCCCGGCACACAGGGACCCTTGAGCTGTGCCACAGGGACAGCACACCCAGGGGACACTACAGAGGATGACCAGTACTGTGCCTTAATCCTGAACCCCAGACCCATTTAGCTGACTGCTGTAGGGGTAGCTATAGGGATAGAGATCAAAAAATGCCTGCAACACCAAACAGAACTGAAATCTAAATTGTATGTTTGATTGCTGCCTCCCGTGTGCTTCAGAGACTTCTTCCAATGCTATTTTTGACAGTATCTCCAAATTAAGGCATCCTCTCTACTCTTTCATGTCATCGTTAATTGGCCCTTTTCCCTGGACAACCAACTGGATCTTTTCAACCAACACTGAAAATGTTCCTGTGAGGTACTGGAAAAAAAAACAAAACAAAAAAACAAAAACAAAACAAAAAAAACCCCAAACAAACAAAAAACCCCAACAAAAGCAAAAAAAACCCAAAAAACCAGTCATCTATCTGAATCTGCACTGACTGCAGTCCCCCGTTCCCTGGACAACCAACTGGATCTTTTCAACTAACACTGAAAATGTTCCTGTGAGGTACTGAAAAAAAAAAAAAAAAAAAAAACCAAAAAAAACCCCCAAACAAACAAAAAACCCCAACAAAAGCAAAAAAAACCCAAAAAACCAGTCATCTATCTGAATCTGCACTGACTGCAGTCCCCCGTTTTACAGTGAAGTGTCACAGGGTCACTCTTCCCCATGACACACTGGAACACAGCATATCTCATGGAGAATGGCCCATGCTGCTGCTAAGTTGACTTGGTTACCTACTTGCACCTCAGGTTCTGTTTGATCCACATTTTGGGTTAAGCTGCCCTTAGAAGCTGCTAGACACCAAAACCTTGTTTCTGTAAGCCATTTCCTGACACTACTCTGGGTTGTTTGGCTTCAAGAAAGAGCATTTCAGGTTATTAAGGAGACAAGTGTACACAACATGTTGCTGTCATCTGGTATATTTCTCAAAATCAGAGACCTCCAGCTCAAGAAATAGGAAGGGCATGAAATATGTGCTAGCCCCACTTGTCCTCAGCTCTGGAATATTTTTCCTGAAAAATTTAGTGTCTGAAACTTGCAGTTGCATTATCATGAACATAACTGCTGCTGCAGCAGGGATGGAGAGAGTAGCATTGAAGAGTGCTGACTGTGTGAGTGGAGATTGGGAAAGCCTGTGGCCACTTAGGAACATACCTCGGGTGCTTCCCCTGAAACACACACCTCTGCAGCTCCTGTTTCTCATGTGTTTGTACACACAACACCCCAAAGCACATGCTCTGCATTGTTTTGCTTACAAGCAAAGGTTTTAATGCTTGGGGGTACCTGAATAAAAAAGAAAATACCTGTTGTTAGTTAGCTTGTTGGTTTTTTTCCCCCTCTTTTTATAGTGAGAAAACAAATCCATTTCCAGCTGTTCAATTGTCTGTTCAAGGTGTAAACACAAAAAGTGCTGTTACTTTCATATAGACGTTTCAATAAAAGCAAAACAAAACGCTGGGAGCCAAACACTGAAACACCAGGAAACATCAGAACTGAGGCTGCAAAACTTCACGTGGCACACGGTGTACCTCCGCTATTGCAGAACCAGGGAATTGTTTAGGTTGGAAAAAACCTCCAAGATCACCAAGTCCAACCCTTGACCCAGCACTGCTACTAAACCATGTCCTGAAGCGCCACAGTTCCCCAGAAGATGAGGCGATACTCCTACAGGTAGCAGCAGCTTTCCTGGAAATAGCACTTTTCACCGAGGAGGCCACACAAATCCCCTCACTCCAACACCGCTCCCTACCCGGGAGCACCTGTCCTTTGCGGCCCGCGCCGAGGAGCGGCCGTGCCCGCCCGGCCCTCACAGGTGCTGGCGGGGAGCGCGGCCGCCGCGGGGACGGGGACGGGGACAAGCACCGCGCTCCCTGCCCTCGCCCCGCCACACAAAGGGCCCCCGCCTCCCGCGGGGCACGCACGGGGCGGGGGATGCCGGTGCCGGGGCGAGGATCGGAGCCCGGACAAAGGCAGCCCCTCGCCGCCGCCTCCCCGCCCGCGGGCGGGGCCCGGCGCCGCCTCCCCCGCGCTCCATCCCATCCCATCCCGCTCCCTCCCTCCCTCCCTCCGTCCCTCGCCGCGGGCCCCGGCGGGAGGCGCTGCCCCACTCGCCCGGTAGAGCTGCTGAGCGCCGGCGGCAGCGGCCGGCAGGTCCTCGGGCAGGGCGGGAGGTGAGTGAGGCGGTGCCTCATGGCCCGCGGAGCGGGGGCCGGGCCGCAGCCGGGCAGCCGCGCTCACCGGCGCTCCGCGGCTCTGCCGGCCGGGCGCCCTGCGCTTCCTTGCTCTCTGTTCGCCCCTCAGCGTCGGCCGCGATGGGTCCGGGCTGGGGGAGGAAGCCAAACAAAGGCAGGCACGGTAACCTGCCTGAAAACGAGCGGACGAACACAAAACGTGGCGCTCAGCGCGGGATGCCCTCTCCTCCGAGGGGCGTGGGGAAGCCGGGGCTGCCCCTGCCCGGAGCTGCGGTGCTTCGAGCAGGGCTTGTGCCCTTGGGGCTGCCTCCCCGAATTGCAGCCCCGAGTTGTATCCCCGAGCCGCAGAAACAAAGCGGTCCTTTGGTATGAAGAAGGTGTTTTAGGTGGGGGGTGTTGTTGGCTGGTGCTACCTGCAATGGTTAATCGCAGGGACTATAAAAGAGGATGTTTCTGCTGCTTGTGTTTATTTCCCGTTTGTATTTCATTGGGGCTGAACTATTAAAATAAATTTGTTGATTATGTTTGTAGATTTTTTTGGATGTTTTTGTTGTTTTAGGTTTGTTTGTGTGTGTGTGTTTTGTTTTGTTTTTGACTTTGTTTCTTTTGTATCTATAAAAGGAAGGAGATTTAAGTGTTTGTAATCTAAAAACAAGAAATAAAGGTTTATTTAAAGATATTTTTAGCCAAAAACCTTGAAAAGGAATTTAGGAATTTAAAACTTTACCTCGATAGACTTGGCAATGGCAAGAACCTATTTGCTCTTGCAAGCCTTTTATTTCCTTTATAGAGCCAGTGTGATTTAGTGATTTCAGAATGACTGAGACTGTGAACAGCAAAGAAATGGAAAAAACTCTGAAAGCAAATAAATAGAAGCCAATTTCTTTTTTCTTAAAGGTCTTTTGCAGGTTGCCTTTTTATGATAATCATACGTGGCTTTTTGGAGTTTATTAGTAGAAACAGAGCTTTTCTGGCTTGGGGAGTGGAACAGTCAGTTTAATGTTCAGTAGCAGGGTCTGTGTTTATTAAAGGTACTTACCCCGTGCAAGTTCAGTTAGCATGTTGAAAGAGAAATAATGCTATTCTGAACAGAAGGAAACATTGTTTTAGTAGGAAGGGAGAGGAAAAACATTTGTTGTGGACCCTAATTCAAGAAGGTGCTAAAGCACAAGTCTAATAAAGGCACAGTGGTAGGGCAGGGGATTGAGCATTGTTTATGTACTTGATGTTGCATGTCCTTTTCTTGTGTTTTGGGCTTGGCTGCTACCACACAACCCTCTTGGTCCATTCTTATCTCTTCTGTAGGGAGGTCTGGGTCATGCACGTGACTTTTTTTTTTTTTTGGTGTTGAACTTTGCAATTCTTGGGTTTCAGATGGCTTCCAGAAGTGATATGCTTCACTGATTTGGCACTGGACTGTACAAAAGTAATTACTGAAGTCGTGTGGAAAGGCCTTTTTTTTTTTTTATAATGGAGGTCTTCAAAATCAGTCTTGAAGGCAGTCACCTGTGTGTACTGTTGAGGCTATGCAGGAGCTTCAAAATAGCTACCAGATTTAATCGTCTTAAAACATAAATCTACTTGAAACTTCGAACGCAGTGCTCCTTTCTCAATTAAAGTTGTCAGTTGCAGTTTCTAACAAAATTACACTGTTGGGTAAATCTATAACAAATTCATTAGGAAGTATTCATCATGGTAACTTAACAGGAAATTAAATCCTGTGGTAGAGTAGATCGGAAGAGAACTTGCCTACTCTTTCCTAAAGCACTGCCTTTACCTTGCACTCAGGTTCAACAGATTCTGCAGGCACAGGACAAGGGCAGCACTCTCCAGCTCTGTAGACAGGCAGTTGGGGAAGGTTTCTTCAACCATGCCTTTTTTTCCCTTCTGTGTGTGATGGTAAAAGACTGAATGCTGAAGCTACAAGTCTTGTGGGTTTTCTTGGTGGGTTATTGCAAAATGCTTTTGATCTGCCACAAGCTGGGTTTGGGGAGGGGTGGGGGGTGGGAGGAGGAAGAGAAGGGACATGTGGAGTAGATGTTCTGTGAGCCCTTTGAAACTGGACACCTATTATATGTTTGTCAGCAAGCTGGTGGCATGAAGTGACCCAAGTGATCTCTCAGGGACCTGTGTCCTCTGAGCTGAGCACAGCACATACTCCTGTTTTACGGTCACTGAACAAAGGCACTCTCCTTGGGGCTTTCTGCAGAGAAAGGTCTTAGATGTTCCAAGTTCTGATTTCAAGAGAAACTGCTAATACTATGATGCTTGTTCCCCTGATAAATAAATTAAAAACCAGAATGTGCCATGTACTCCCTGACCTTCAGAATGCAGCATGTATTTTTCTTCTTTCAACTCAATTAGTCTGGGAGTTGGGAATTGTGTGCTTGGTCACAGGTACCTCTGAGTTAAACAAATGGGATTTGTGTAGTGCCCTCATTCTGGTGGGCAGCATCTTGTGTTTGTCATGGCTTTGTGCATGGAATAATGCATTGGTGAGATGGGAGTTTGGGTTTATCATGACAACAACTTGAACAAGGGGAGATTTATCAGCCCTTTGAAATAAGGGGTCAAGTACAAAACCACCTCATTCTCCACAGAGTACTGTATAGCACTATCAGCTTCTATTGTGTTTCAGGCTTAATCTAAAAATGAAACCTGGCTTGTCATTCTCTGGGGTCTTGGAAAAAAATCTGTGAAATGTGATCTGAGTGAAAATAGATACAGTGAACTGTTCTAGAGAAGTGTAAGCTGTTCTTCATGCTGCATTAGAAGACACCGTGTTCAGGCCAGTATTTTATTTGATGTCTCATGGATGGAAAGAGAAATAAGTGGGAAAGAAAGCTGGGGTTGTGGGGGCAGTATGAGGGGGCAAGAGGAAAAGTTTAGATATCTAATTCCAAAAGCTCCATTTTCAGGAATGTAGGTGGTTTGGTGGGAGTTTTAAAGCTAAGAAAATTATGCTTTTGCTAATAATGATCTCTAGGCAACTGGAATTCTGTAATATGGAGGTTTTCTCACACTTACACTAACACTCCTCAGACTCTGACTTTTCTTTGGTTATACTCACTGAAAATATGGAAGTCTTGCATTCAGCATTAGACATCACATTTGTACAGAAGGAACAACAAGCCACTTTTCAAATTCCATGCTGTATAAAAGTTGAAAGCTCTGTTTTTTCCTGTTTGCAAAGGGGAAGTGTGGCATGTATAAGGTCCAGGTTTCTGTAGAACATGAGATGCAGCTCAGGTGAGCTTGCTTACAGCCAGTTGCTTTGTCCATATCCCATTTCATTCCTGCATGGAGCTGTTGTTTCCTTGACCTCGTGCTCTGCTCAGATGGTCCATGGATGTCTTGGTGAGCACTGGGCTCATAACTCTGGAAAGGAAGAGAATTTGGCTGAGTACTTGAAGCTCTTCCTGGACCTGTGTGCAGTGGGTAGAGCCAGGCAGTAGGGAAGGTTGCTCAAGTCTTGGGAACTCAGCTACCCCCTGTCATCCTAGGTTTATCTTTTTATTGGTTTTGTTAGAGGTCTTAAAATGTAATGCACAATTCTGAGTTGACTAACAAAATATAAACTTCTTATGGCTTTCTGCCCCAAAAGGAGGAAGGAAGACAGCTGAATGACCTCATTTAAATTTGTAAGCATCTCTCAAAGAAGTGGCTACCTATAGGTGAAAAGTTGAATAAATAAGAAAGCATTTCTCTTATGAAACACATTTGATTTATTTCCTTTGTAGAGGCCTCCAGTTAGCTCTTGCTAAATAGTCTAGCATTTTCTTTGAAATTTGTGTTTTCTACACAAATCAGCCTGTTGATGACTTTTAATGCTTTGTGAAAGGATTTTAAGTACAAAATGAGACACTTTATCTTGAAGGACTACTTAGTATTCAAGTTAAATGTTGATCACAGTCCAATCCCAAGTGAGAAAAAATTTAGTCTTTAAATTGATTTTGACTTAAAACAATACCTTGTATTCTGCATACCCTAGAGAGTGATTAGAACGGGGCTTTGTTGCTGGTTTTTCCTCTTCATCTTTCTTTCTGAAAAAAATGTAAAAGGACTGGGAGAAGGGCAAGAGTAGAAATACAACATCGCTATAGGAAGAACTTGAGTAATTTCATGGACTTTACTGAAGTCCTAAAGTGTTTTATTGTTTTTATTATGCAGCTCATTCTTTGTGGCACTCTGGTGGTAATGTGCACAAAAGTGGGACTTTTCATTGTATAAACTCAGGTTGATCTGCAGTTGCCTTGGACTCTGGAGTTGAAGGAAGGGGCCGATGAGCTTCAGAGGATGCCCATCTCTCTTACTCCAGGGAATGCTGAAGTCATGTGGCTCAAGTAGGTTCTTAACTTAGACATCCCAGTTTCATATCTGATCTTGGATGGGAGGAACCTGGGCCATGATTTGTGTCTGATGTATTTTACACTTTCCCCTTGCACTGGGATATGGGAAAAATGGCTGGCTAGCATTGCAAAGCATACAGATTGGGAAGAATGCTGCAGACAGATACATACACCTGAAATAAGATTCTCACGAGAGCAATATTGGCCGGTTAAAATATCATTCAGTGTGTTTTAATCCATCCTAAAATAAAGAGATATTATGACACAGATACTGGTGTCCAGTCCAATTCTCCTGCAGAGACCTGGTACATGGATGAGCTCTTACATCATCATCTGGACTCTGCTATCTCTGTTGATGGGGGTGTACTGAGCTTGGTGAATTACTAAGTTTAAAGCTGCTATCCAGGCTGATAATAAACAGTTTTTCTTTAAGGACATTGGCATTAAGTGTCACTGTGTATATGGAAAATAAGTGTGTGAAATCTTAGTAGGTGCTGAATTAGGAGTGGTTTTCCCCACACAAATACATTTTATTTCTCAGTGACTTAAACGGAACAATGATAAAAACACAATAAAATGCTGCACTGATTAATTGCTGAGGGAGATAATACACAGGACAATCTGAAAGTACCAGGCAAGTGGTCTTAGAAATTAGATATATTTAAATGTTTGTGTTACACCTGACTAGAAATAATGCCCTTCACCAGGGAAGTGGCTTAAGAAATTGCATCATGTGTCAGCAACAGTGATCTACTAACAGGGCATGGATTGAGGGTGATGGGGACCCTGGGAGTTGGGTTTAACTGCTGTGGTGAAGTGGCTGCAGAATGTGGATTTAAGTTGCTGAGAAAACTGTGTGCCTTATGTAATCTGGTTACATTTGAAGATAATAATTAACTACTGCCTTTGCAATGTTATTCCTGAGTTAAAGGGGGATTTTGGATGGAAAACTGAAGTAAATTCAATGAAGTGTGTGTGTGCAAAGTAATTGAAATAAGATTCTTGCTTTCAAAAACTCTTCTTTTGTGTGAGTTTTGTAAGCATTGTTTCAGGAAGCATTTGCACCTTAATTAAGGAGTAATGTGGAATAAAGAATTAAGGATATTAAGACTATTATTACTTATGTACAGCTTGTGGGCCCACAGTTAGAGAGGTCCTGGCTGCAGTGAAGTCTACCAGTGCCTTTGTGTCCTGACAAATGAATCTAGATTCTGCCCCTGCTTTTCCTTGGGTATTTCACCAACTTTGATGTCTGCAATCTAATTTAAAGCAAACAGAAAAAACTCAAACTCTCAAGCAGTATTGGACCTAGCACATGAAACTGAAGTTTGGGAGCAGTTGTTCAGATCTACAAAATCGCCTACAAAAGGCGAGATTTCAGTCTTGGGCTTTTTCCATGGTGTATCAGCCTAGTTTTATGCTGGCTGAGGGTATGAATTTATCTTTGGATGCTTTGGAATAATAAGAAAAGCTGCTTGTGTCTTCAGTGTCCCTGCAGTGATTCAAGAGGAGGTACATCCATCAGGGATGCTTTGACTATTTGGAACATCTTGTTCATAAACCAAAAGAGAAAGTTAAGATTTTCTGGGGTTTCTTTTCTCCTCTCTTTTTTATGTTTCCCTTTTTCTAGGCAATCTTGGTCAAGAAGTTTTATGAATGTGCAAGTTGCCTCTCTTCATGGAAGTGTGACAAATATATACAGTGACTATCTCTCAGCCCTTGTGCATTTTTCCCCCCAACTTCTTTGCCCCTAGAGTTCCTACTGTGTTTTCTTAGGATCTCACATTACCATTTTAAAAATCAAGATGATCAGTGAAGAAGTTTTATGAATGTGCAAGTTGCCTCTCTTCATGGAAGTGTGACAAACATATACAGTGACTATCTCTCAGCCCTTGTGTATTTTTTCCCCCCAACTTCTTTGCCCCTAGAGTTCCTACTGTGTTTTCTTAGGATCTCACATTACCATTTTTAAAATCAAGATGATCAGAAAATGATTAAGGTCATAAATGCATGTCTTTAACTGCACGTTTGTGTATAATTATTTCTGACAAACTTCAGGCATTTCCATTCCTTAAAGAAAGGCAATAAATTAAAAACTTATTTCTAGAGTAATTTGCTGGTTTCTGAAGCATAGATCCAGTTCACCTTGCACAGGAGCGGGTTGAAAAACTGCTCTAAGTTTCTGGGATTCTTGTCTCCTGCAAAGAAGACTTCCCTATCTTTGCCTCAATTCTTGAGGTAAAAAGTAGAGAACTTTTCTAAATGGCTTTAAGAAGTAAAATCTATTTAGTATCTCATATGTAAGGGTAATTGAAAGAATTCCCCCTGCTCCCACAGAATTAAAAAAAAAAATTGAATTGCTATGAAGTGCTTTTTTAATGAAACCCCCCTGTGCACACTTGTGCCTGTCGCTGCACATGGCATGCCAGACAGTTGTAGAGACAGAAGCAGCTTAAAACTGTGTCCTATTTGCTACATACATTATTTACTAGCAGAATGTGCATCAGTACAGCTGGAATTGTTTGCCACTTTCTGTGTGACAAGGAGGATGTGTGCAATGAACCTGTCCAGTTCAGCAGCTATAGAAAGAATTGAGCAATTTGCTTTTAACTCCATTGTCCATCCTCTGACAAACACTGCAAAGCCAAAGTCTGGAAATAGGCAAAGAGGAAATGGCAGTATGTTGTCTAAAATAAAACAAAATTGCTCTCTTTAAACTGGGGAGATGTACCTTGCTGTAATATTTGAAGGATGTTTTATCTGGAAATCTTCTCTTCTGTTGAAGCATTGCAGTAAGTGCCAGAGAGAGTACTTTATTCTTCATGGGTGATTCCTGAGGGATCTGGTGCTAAATAAAGTGTCCTTTTTTTGCCTTTTTTTAAACAGATAGCACTTTTATATCAAGAAGACTTTTAAAGTGGATTTTACTTTGTTCAAGTCTATAACTGACACTTTGAAATGTAATACAGAGAATGCAGACTTATTGTTAATATCCATGATCTGGAGTGTTGCTTTTACTCAATTTAATCAGCAGCTAGAAACAGATACACTAGAAACACTTGGATTTTGATGCTTGCAGGACAAATGAAGATTATGCATCTGTTTCTTTTCTAAAAAGCATTAGATTTGCCTAGGGAGATGCATACTTCCCCTACTTGGGCCTGGTGCTTTCCAGATGGACTTGGAAAAGCCTGTCAGGTCCTTTGTGCTTGGAAATTTGGACCATTATTTTTCTTGCCTATATACCTTCTGGTGGAGAGTGGGAAAAAACCCATCTCTGGATGTGGTATAATTTCCTGAAGAGTACAGGGGAAGCAAGGACAGGTATCCTGGGAAGATTTCAGGGATGCAGTCCAGTCGTAGGATTGTGGTGAGGAAGGCCAAGGTGAAACTGGAACTGAACTTGGTAAGGGATGCAAAGAGTAGTGAGAAGGGATTCTATGAGTATGTCAGCCAAAAAAAAAGGAGAGTCAAAGAAAGTGTACCCTGCTGATAAGCAAGGCTGGCATACTGGTAATGGTGGATGAGGAGAAGGCTGAGGTGCTCAGGCTTCACTGGCAGCCTCTCTTCCCACACTTCATGAATAGATGAACTGCAAGATTGGGACCAGGTGGTGAGGAAGGCCAAGGTGAAACTGGAACTGAACTTGGTAAGGGATGCAAAGAGTAGTGAGAAGGGATTCTATGAGTATGTCAGCCAAAAAAAAAGGAGAGTCAAAGAAAGTGTACCCTGCTGATAAGCAAGGCTGGCATACTGGTAACAGTGGATGAGGAGAAGGCTGAGGTGCTCAGGCTTCACGGGCAGCCTCTCTTCCCATGCTTGTCGAGTAGATGAACTGCAAGATGGGGACCAGGACAGCAAAGTTCCTCCCACTGTAGGATAAGATCAGGATTGTGACCACCTGAGGAACTCAAAAGTATGGGACCTGAGGAGATGCATCCCAGAGTCCTGAGAGATCTGGCTGATGTTGTCAAGCTTTCAGCATGATTGAGTACAGGGGAAGCAAGGACAGGTATCCTGGGAAGATTTCAGGGATGCAGTCCAGTCGTAGGGTTGTGGTGAGGAAGGCCAAGGTGAAACTGGAACTGAACTTGGTAAGGGATGCAAAGAGTAGTGAGAAGGGATTCTATGAGTATGTCAGCCAAAAAAAAAGGAGAGTCAAAGAAAGTGTACCCTGCTGATAAGCAAGGCTGGCATACTGGTAACAGTGGATGAGGAGAAGGCTGAGGTGCTCAGGCTTCACGGGCAGCCTCTCTTCCCATGCTTGTCGAGTAGATGAACTGCAAGATGGGGACCAGGACAGCAAAGTTCCTCCCACTGTAGGATAAGATCGGGATTGTGACCACCTGAGGAACTCAAAAGTATGGGACCTGAGGAGATGCATCCCAGAGTCCTGAGAGACCTGGTTGACATTGTCAGGCTTTCGGCATGATTTGAAAAGTCATGGCAGGTGAAGTCCCAGGTGACTGCAAAAAGGAAAACATTGTACCCATCTTTATAAAGTGTAGGAAGGAGGACCCTGGGAACTGCCAACCTGTTGGCGTCATCTCTGTGCCTGGAAGATCATGGAACAGATCCTCCTGGAAGCTGTGCTCAGGCACATGGAGGACAGGGAGGTGATTAGAGACAGCCAGTATGACTTCACCAAGGCAAGCCCTGTCTGACCCACTAGTGGCCATCTGTGATGGAGTGGCCACATCAAGTGACAATGGCAAGGTTACAGATGTCATTTATCTGGACTGATGTAAAGCCTCTGACTTGGTGCCCCACAACATTCTTCTCTCTAAACTGGAGAGAGTTTGATTTGATGGTGGACTGTTCTGTGGATAAGGAATTGGTTGGATGGTCCTATAGAGAGGGTGGTTGATTTGATGGTGGACTGTTCTGTGGATAATAACCCTCTCTATAGAGAGGGTGGTCAACGGCTCAGAGTCCTGATGGGCATCAGTGACAAGTAATACTGACCCACTAGTGGCCATCTGTGATGGAGTGGCCACATCAAGTGACAATGGCAGGGTTACAGATGTCATTTATCTGGACTGATGTAAAGCCTCTGACTTGGTGCCCCACAACATTCTTCTCTCTAAACTGGAGAGAGTTTGATTTGATGGTGGACTGTTCTGTGGATAAGGAATTGGTTGGATGGTCCTATAGAGAGGGTGGTGTCAATGGCTCAGAGTCCTGATGGACATCAGTGACAAGTAATGTCCCTCAGGGATCTGTATTGGGATCAGATTAATATCTTCACTAAAGACAAAGGATTGAGTGCACCCCCTGCAGGTTTGCAGATGACACCAAGCTGAGTGGTGCTGTTGACACATCTGAAGGAGAGGATGTCATCCAGAGGGACCTGGACAAGCTCAAGAAATGCCCCCTAACAAGGCCAAAGGCAAAGTGCTGCACGTGGGTGCGACCACTGGTATCCATCTGGGCTGGGGAATGAGCTGCTCAAGAGCAGCCCTGTTGAGAAGGACTTGAGGGTGCTCGTGGATGAGGCAGTGTCCAAGTGCTGCTGGACACAATCCAGCCATGTGCACCTGCAGCCCAGAAAGCCATTGAGTCTGGGGCAACATCAAAAGCAGTGTGGGCAGCAAGCTGAGGGAGGGGATTCTGCCCTTCTTTCTGGTGAGAGGCCACCTGGAGAGCTGCATGCAGCTCTGTGGTCTCCAACATCAGGGACATGTGGACATGTTGAAGTGAGACTAGAGGAGGGCCGTGAAGATGGTCTGGAGCACATCTCCTATGGAGACAGGCTGAGATGGTTGGGGTTGTTCAGTCTGGAGTAGAGAAGGCTCCAGGGGGACCTTCAGCACCTTCCAGCACCTAAGGGAGCCTGTGGGAAATCTAGAGAGGAACTTTCTACAAGGACATTTGGAGATAGAAAAAGGGGTAATATTTTTAAACTGATGAAGGATTGATTTTATATTAGATGTAGGAAAGGAGGGGCTTGTTGTTTGGGAGTTTGTTTGTTTGTTTTACAATGGGATGGTGAGACACTGGAACAGGTTGCCCAGATAAGTGGTAGATATCCCATCTCTGGAAACATTCAAGGTCAGGTTGGGCAGGGTTCTGAGCAACCTCATTGAGTTGCTCGTTGTAGGAGGATTGGGCTTTGTGGCTTTGTAAGTCAAACTGTTCAATGACTCAGCTTTGCAGAGTTCCCAGCTACCTTTAACAGCAGAAAAGATCATCTTGGAAAGATCGAGATGTTTCCTCATGTGGACAAAATCTTTCAAGTTAATGCTGGTTTAGTTGTTATTTCAAGAAGGGAGTGATTTTTGTTTATGTTAAAAAACAAACCTCCCTGTAGTTCTCTGGCATAAACTGAGAAGCTTGCAGGTGCTTAAGGATATGCTTGCTCTCTTACCTGCAAACATATTTCCTGGAAATTTGTAGCTCCTTCTAGGCTAAGGGAGATGTTGCCCCTTCCTTCTGCTCAGGAAGAGGGCAGTGGTGGAGGACCTGAGTGCTGTGTCAGAAACCAAACAATCTCTTCTTCCTGCCAGATTTCAAGTGGCAAGGTTCATTCAGTTAATTTGTTTATGAAAACTTTGAGCTGTAATTTTGGCCTCTGATATAATGGCAATCATAGTATCTTGTCCTTTTTTATCTTTTTTTTCTTTTACTTTTTTGACAACCCCTGTTCTGGTGTGTTCTTTCACCTAGTTAAAATTGACTTTAGATAAACTTGGCTTTTGAGATAAATATTGACTTGTTCTGTGAAAAATACAGAGCGATAATGATTTTTTTTTTGGCCTTTATGCAGATCACATGTAATTTGATGTTTATATACTGTTTTTTTTCTTTGATTTTTTTATATTAGCTTCCTGACTTTTGATATAAGCATTTTGAGAAACTACAGGGAACTCAAACTTTTTACTTTGGGTACTATACAATGGATGATTATTGTAAACTGTATATTTTTTCTTAAAATAAAATAAAAGATATAATTTGTATGTAATTGTTATCCTTAACATTTGAGCCTCTTCTTTCAGGTAGCTAGTTTTTTTCCTTATGTTTAACAGAAAATGACTTTCTGTTTGTTGTTATATTTCAGAAATCAGCTCACAGAGTTTTCATGTCTGACTATTGGTATCGGACCCTGCTCCTGTGCAAAGAAACTGGAAGCTGCAACTGCTTTGCAACAGCCAAGCAGCCTAATGAAGAGAAAGAAGAAGACACCAACCATCAGGTTGTGGTGTCAGATACCATGCAGCTTGTGCAAGATAAGCAAGAGGTGACAGAAATCATGGCAGGTGAGAAAAATATGGCATATTTTGAAACTGGCTGGCTGGTTCCAGACTGTTAAGAAGGGGATGGATGGCTTCAAGAACTTTAGCATTTGTATCTTGTCTCTGACAATGAGAGTAGGACAGGGAGCCCAAGAAAAGGAATAGCTGAGTGTTCACTGGAGGGGGCTGATGTCACCACGAAAACAAATGTTTAATAGCAGCCAGTGAAAACCTGTACTTGGGAGGACTGATGTTTCTTATAAAGAATTAAAATGATTGCACTAATTAATTGTTCAGCAAAAAATAGCCATCCCAGAGAAACCTGACCTACCTTCCTACAGTTTTAAAATCATAGTTTTGAGAAACTGCTAAGAAGCAAGTAAAACATACCTCAGCACCATATCACATTACTTTTGTTGCTGTGGACCATAAGCAAAAAACTGTAGTGAATGCTAGTTTATGGTTGCTGGGAATAAGACTACTTTTTTTTACTATACCATCTGATCTTCTATTTACCCATGCAGGAGGTTGTCATGTATGAATAGAAGCTTTTCTGTGGTACTAGTGCAGATGGACAGGAATTTTATAATTTGATTAGCAGTTGCATCTGATGGCATTTGGTCTTTATTAACACATCTTCATTTCATTTTGAAAAATGCTTTTATAAAGCCTCCTAGGTAATTAAATTTAATTAGGTAATGAAATACCTAAATATATTTATGCAAACCTCTCTAAGCTGGAAAGAGTTCCAAAACTGGAGAGGTGGAATTCACTAAAATACAGTTTTGCATTTAATACACATTTATAAAATGGATATGACTTCTTTGTCCTAGCTGGAATGAACTAATGATGTTGCTACTGCAGAATGATTCATAGTCTGCTCTGACTTAACAGGAAGCAGTGATTAGAGTAATCATTTTGCTTTTGTACCAGTGATGTCTCACCCAGAAGGAGGTTTCTTTTGAAGGCAACAAGGAAAGATGCAAAAAACCCTGCAGTAATTCCAGAGGATGATGTCAGGGTTGATCAGATATGATTTCTGTGGAAATAAGGTGTGTATCCGGACTACAAGAGAAAACTGAAGGGAAATCACACATATTCTGACTTTCTAGTGGAGATCTGTGCTGCTTATGGACGAAGGTGAATATCTGCTTGTTTCAATTTTCTTGTTGTCCCTAACTATTAGAATAGGAGCAAGAAAATGTGAACTTGATTCCTGCAGAGAAGATTTAGACCTAATTGGGGCAGTTGTTAAACAGACTACTTAAAGAGTTTGTGCAGTCTCTAGCTTGTTCTTAATGAAGTCTCTAGTGAAACAAACCACTGCTAGAGGTGAGTTGGGTGTACTTGATTCCATCTCAGTGATTTAAGCCAGGCTAAGAGCACTGTGTTTCTGTGGTAGAAGAAGAAACAAAGAAGTCTTGGGAAGGCAGGTCTGGAGTAGGAAGTCAGAGGAAAGATGGTTCTCTATTGTGTCATCTGGAGGGTTTCAACAAATGGGAAATTGCTACTTTCCCTCCCCAGAAATTCAGGGGAGAGCTGTAGTGGGTTCAAAGCTGCATGTTTAGTCTCTGCTGAAGTGTTGGTGAATCAATGGTTGACTGGTTTATCGACAAGGGAAGCTTAGTAAACTTCAACTCTAGTGAAACAAACCACTGCTAGAGGTGAGTTGGGTGTACTTGATTCCATCTCAGTGATTTAAGCCAGGCTAAGAGCACTGTGTTTCTGTGGTAGAAGAAGAAACAAAGAAGTCTTGGGAAGGCAGGTCTGGAGTAGGAAGTCAGAGGAAAGATGGTTCTCTATTGTGTCATCTGGAGGGTTTCAACAAATGGGAAATTCCTACTTTCCCTCCCCAGAAATTCAGGGGAGAGCTGTGTTGAGTTCAAAGCTGAATGTTTATTCTCTGCTGCAGTGTTGGTGAATCAATGGTTTATCAACAAGGGAAGCTTAGTAAACTGCAGGGATTGAAATGAAAGCAGTGAAGGCAGACCAGGAGCTGAGTGTAGAAGTGAGCTTCATAGGCATGAGACTGCCTGTATTAGCCTGCACATACTTGACTATGCTAATTTCATCTTGTAACTGTGCCTGATGCCCTTCTATCACTGCAGTGTATGTAAAAGGGACTTGAGGTTAGTGGAAGAAGTTCTGAACTAAGTTTCCTGGCCTGACAAGTAGCAAATTTTTTCATTGAGGATTATATCCATGTCTGGCCTGACAGCTGAATTGCAAGCCATTAATTGAAACTGCAAAGCACATGATGATACTCTTTATCCCTGGGAAAAGTGGGATGTAGTTTTCAAAAAAGGCATGTTTGTTTTCTTTTGACTTGAAGACAGCAGTGTGTAGACTTGGAAAGGAGCTTTCCCAGAACTAGGCAGAGGTTACATGAGAAACTTAGTGGTAGATAATTTTCTGCTAAAGTTCATAAATTTTAATAAATGAGGTATGAAAGGTTTTCTGTGCCATACTTAATACTGTTGTTGCTAATATTGAGGATTGACCAAATAATTCTTTGTGGATATTTTATTGGGGTTTGATTTTTAACAAATCATTGCTCTTAATTCATGCAATTTTTATGTTAAGATTTTCTGACTTTATCTAGGGACTGCTAAAAAGAGTCTGGTCAGAAAAGAGCTAACATGGGGAACATTTAAAATGAGAAAATGTTTTACTCTATTTTAATACTTATTCAAATATTTATTTCAAGAAAACAAAGAGGTATTTTTTCTCTTGGTGAAGGGAGCCATAGTGCCTTGTTCTGTGAAACTAATCCTTAGAGTCTTCTCATGGGAAAGAGAGATGCTGTCATGGAAGATAATATTGGAGTCTTCTCTCTTCTTATTTTTGACTTCTGAAAGCAAATGTGAGGGGTGTTATTCTCCCATGCAGACTAATAATATTGTATGATGGAGAGCATCTTTCTGGTTTTATTTAAGCCATATGTTGCTGTTGCCAAAGTTTTAATTCCCTCTCCCTCCCCAGGACCTCATCTGCTGTGCTGTTGATACTATATTAACAGCAATATTTTTCCTGCAGTGTCTTCCTAGAAGTTATAATTAATATCAGGTCTTCATTGTGTCTGTAAGTGCACACACAGAGAGAAGATACTTGAAAGCTTTAAGAGTCAAGCTTGAAAGCGATAGATGAGCCAGCATGCAAAATTCAGCTTGGGGCAGAGCACAAGTGTGATGGGAACATCATAGCATCAGACCAACTTGTGTGTGCTCCTGCCTCAATTCAAATGCTGTGTGTAATTCAGCCTTCCCTCTCCTGTCTTCAGCACAGCCAGAAAAGTGGAAAGATCCTGGAAATTATTGGTGGCATGGAAGACAATAATGAGCCTTTGCTAATAATAATTTAAAAATTAGTATTTCTATATTTTCTCAGTGCCTGTTGTGTTGTTCTACCTTTGTGGCATTGGACTTGAGGAGTGATGTGCTTGGAGGCCTATTTACATACAACAATTGTTGTTGGTTTTTTTTGTTCTCTCTCCCTTCAAATGGTTGATACCTTTTCTTTATTTGTTTGGATTTTTTTCCCCCTGTTTAGTTCAGGTCTGTTTGGAATATAATCTTTTTATGCAGGGGTTTTTAGCCTCCTGCCATGATGCAGCAGAGGAAACTTTTTGTGGTCTCAAGATTTGGTAGTGTTACATCTTGGGAGCTGTAATTGCTGAACTACTAGGAAATAGCCGTGAGGGTGCTACAGTCAAATCTTTTACGAAAGTAAGGGACTATCATGCTCAGGTTTTGAAGAATCCAAGAATGCAGGTGACACATGACTGAAGTCTGAAGTCTCTGTAATCCAAGCTTACCTAAGATGACATACTTAAGGAGTAGGAAAATATTTTTAAAATTATTTCAAATTATAAAATAGGTGTCATTTTATCAATTTACCTGATTTTTGACATTTTTGCATCTGAAACTACAAGGCAGCTGAAAAGACAGCAACGTGACTGTGATGTTCCAATTCTAACCCTTGTAGCAGTGCTGCAAAGCACCAGATCAGCTGTTGCACTCACAGGCACTTGAAATGCTCATCTGTTTTACTCAGGCTCTTCGAAATAAATGTGCGTGGTATCATCTCAAAATGTTAAATTGCATTGTTTTCCATAGATAAACACCCTTTTAGGTACTTCTCAGTGGCATTACTGAAGGTGACAGCTTTAACTGAATTATATACATCTGCAACATGACTGGAGCGGGATGCTCAGGATACATTATCAACATCAATGATGACTCATCACCTGCATCAGAAGAGGGGAAAAAACAGCATTTCTCTTAAACACTTGTACATCTGGTAAATTCAGTTATACGCAGAACCCATAGTATAACTTCAGCTGAGTATTGGCCCTTTGCTTCCACTAGTCAGAACTGTGTAAATACAAGATTTCCAAAGTAATGTACAAGGGAAACATTGTTACAATAACTACACTGTTTCAAATTAAGTGACTTTTCAGAAAAACAGTAGTTAATGCTGTTTGGATTGAGACCTTTCTATTCCTTAGTAGTGTACAAAGAGAGCCTTTAAAAATCTTAATTAAAAACTAAGAAACTGAAAACTGTCTCTTAGAAGCTACTTTTATTGATAGCTGAAAGAGTGTAATTGCATTTTTGGGGAGAAGTCTTTCATTTATGCAATAAATTTAGAAAGTCTCTTGATTCTTGGAGCTGTTTTATATTCTCCAAGAAGCTTTATCAGATTTGATGCCTTAATAGAAGTTTAATGTTAAGTGTCAGAGTTATGTACATTGCAGTAGGCTTCCACTAACAACTTCATGAAAAAGTTTTCTTTGCAGGGGATAACTTATAAACTAGATTGGTACAGCCAGAAGGTACATGTGAAAAATGGGGCAATGAATATCATACTGAGTATTTTCTGTGAGGTTGTATGCATACACAAAATAATCACAACTAAAGTGTCAACACTGAAATATGTGAGGCAATTGAAGGATTCCTCTTTGTTAGGATTCCAGAGGCATCTACAAGAAGAGCACTTTGTTTCATGGGTGTGACACCAATGCACTTTGATTAACAGTGGTATGTCTTCTGTGGAATGCAGATGGCATTACAGACTTCTCAGCCTCACTCTGCTGCTCAGTTGTGCAGGTGTAAATAGCCCATGACCTTTTTTACCTTTAAATACAAGCCAACTAGGGCAGGAGTCTCTAAGCCATAATACACAAGCCACTTAGTGATACACGGTCCAGCACGTAGCTGGGAGCTATTGTTGTCCCTGGTGGCATCTGTCACAATGCTCAAGGAGGGGGAACCTGGGATTTGTTTTCTTTTTTTATGAACATAGATCTGGGCTCAACACAATTTTTTGGCAGAAAAAGATATTTGTTTTGCAATGCACTTTTTCTTCATCTTCCTGGTATCAGTGGGTTGCCCTTTAAACACTGGTTGTGTTTTGCTGTGGAGCTTATAAGAAAATCCATGTAGAACTTTGTTTTGTAGTAGTGTTTTGATTGAGATGAAGTGCATGGCCAAGTAAGATACAGAAAATATTATGTGTGCAGGGTTAACATTTGCCATTGTTGGAGGCTATTTGCCTATAAATGTCTTTACAAGCCTTTTCCCTTGCTGGCTGCTGTAGGACTGGTACCAGTCTCAGCATGTGTTTGTGAGCCAGTGTTTTTATGTTAGCTAAAGGAACTGCTTTTTATTATAACTGAGTTTCAACTGAGGGAATTTGGCAAATTCTTATGAGCTTTACTCCTCAAAATGAGACACGTTTAAAGCTAATTGGAATAATCTGTCTAACAACATGGAAAAGAAAGCCTTTGCGTGGTAAACCTCTTCTGTGTCGTGTTGCTGCTTTGAGTAATAGAGCAGTGAAATCCAGTCTGATTAAAATCAGTAGGAGTCTTGTCAGGATTTTCGTCTTAAGACTTCTAAGCTATCCAAGCTAACCACCCTCTTAAATGAAATTAATATTAAACATCTTACTCTAATTCCTTATTTCCTGGGAATTACAGCAGATATGGAATATATAAAAATAACTTCTTGTTCAGTTCAAGAAGTTAGAGCAGAAAAGCTTCATTAGTGTAAAAAGGCATTGCCAGCTAAAAACGAGCTATGCAGAAGTAGTTTGGTAATGTCAGGAGTAAAATTCTGTGTGTGTATATGTGTGCATCTATCTGTATGTCTGTCTGTCTCTCTGTAATTAAGTGCCACACTTGATGGATTTTCAGTTCAGCTGCTGCTTGCTGAAAAAAAAAAAAACATTTTCAGGAAATGGTCCTGCCTGAAATTGCTCTTTGCTTTTATCAAAGGCATTAAAGCATTTTTAATTTTTACTTCAAAGTTCTTTGAACTCTGTTGAGAAATATTTCACAGAGATGTCACAAGCACAAGTTATAGGTGTTCTTTGGTTCATAATACATTTAAAATCTGTAGCCATTTAATCAGAAGGGAAAGCAGGAACATTTAGTTTATTAAGAAAATTCCTATCTTTTGTGATGCATCTGAATGTAGTGAATCTTTCTCTTTTTATTTAAATCGTGCTTTGCTTTTCAGATATTCTCAGTGCAGGCTGAAGCAATAGATGCTTGCTGAAGCTAAAGCAGGAAAGCTTTGTCAATTCTGTTTAGTCCTTGACATGAGTACCTTTGTGCTTTCAGTGCCTCAGGTGGCTCCAAAGAAATTGGAGAAGTGTCTAAGCAGCAGCATAATTGAAATTCAAGAGGGGTTACATGTCTAACTTGCTTAGGTATTCTGTAAATCCCATTTTCCTGCATCTGTAGGCCGTTGATATCTTTGTAAATCTGCTTGGTTATAGTAAGTAAACAGAAAAAAAAACCCCAAACTCCATATTAAAAACTGGTTTATTCTGTAAGGGCAGGCTGCTTGCTGGATTTGGCACTTGCTCCTCAGGTTGGGAAGATGGAGAAGTTGTGAATGTAAATACTAGGTCTTGGATAGGTGCAGTAGGAACCATCTGAGTGACAAGGTCTCACATGCTGCTTTAATATCATATCAGTGTCATCTATGTATCTGGAGGGAAAATGTGGGGCTACACAGCCTCACTGGCTTCCAGCTGGACTGTTTGTGCTGGACTATTTGTAATGGAAATAAATTGCTTTGCCTCAGTCCTAGCCAATACCCAGATTAAATGCTGGTTCAGTTGTTGCCTCTGGCGCTGAGGAATTACTCAGGGCTGTTTCATGCAAATGCACAGATTTTCTGGGGCTAATCAATGCACTCTCAGCATTTAGGAAGTCAAACCCTCATTACATAGGAGGAGGGAATGTTGGTAACAGAAAGAGTTGAGAATAATGAAATCAAATATTGAAGTTTCTTTTCAACTCTAGTTTTGCTTTCTGCTGTAGCTGGAAGCAATTTAAGTTGTTGCATGAGAAGTTTTATTTTCTCAGATCAGCTTATATCTGTTTAAGCCTATTTGTTATCATAGGGGGCATTAGAGAAACTGATTCTTTAAAATTATTTGTTGTACATAATTAGATTATTGTAGTCTTGAAATGTCATATTAACTAACTATTGATCAGACTAATATGTTTTCCACTGACATTGCTACACAACTCTTTATACAGAGAAGAGGGAAGTAAATTTGATGTTGCATCTGGAGTCTGTCAGTGAAAATTTCCTGTTGTCAAATTTGTGCTACCAGTTTTGCCAATACTTACCTGGGGAAATGTACTTATTTACTAAGTGTGTGGAGGAAGGAGGGGAAGGCCCTGTGGTATCCCTGCAACAGATGTCACTTCCATCTGAAAATCATCTTGGGGAAAACAGCTACACTGAAAATTATGGATTCAGTGAAAAATAAGGCACCTGGAATTAACTGCTACCCAGGAAAGTGTCCAAAGGTGAAGATTTTGGGGAGAACACATTAGTGGTGCTTCTGCAGGGGTTTTTTTGAGGTAGGGAGCAAGTCCTTGAAAACCAGGCAGTCTTGCCAGCAGCTTCTCTTTCCAGTAAGATGTGTGGATACATGCATGAGGCCAGGTATGTGCAAAGAACATACTGGGGACTTCTGTAATGCTGTCAGGAATTGCCAAAAAACCCAACTGAAACAAGGCTGGTGGGCCTAGAAGCAGTCAGCTCTCTTAATGCTGCCTGAAATCCTCTTCACTAGCATTCTTTGTGTTGTGGACAGATTTTTTCTAGGTGAAATACTAGCAGTTGCTTTTTTCCACAGATAGGGCTTGCAATCAGAGGAATATGGGGAAAAATATGGAAAAAAAATGCCACATTACATGTTTGCATCTGTACTTTTTTCCCTTCCCTATTATTGCTTCTTTTGAGAAACAGCTCATTGTAGGACACAGATTGTATGTTCTGTAACTGTACTGTGTATTGAAATTTGTTATTTGTGTGCTGTACTGTGCCTCTGTGTGGTTTCAGTGCAGAGCAATGGTCTCATGTGGTGTACTGTGTACCTGGGTGTCCCTCATTGCACAGAAAAGGTCCCGTGCCTGCCCTTTTTACTGTTGCAAAACATGTTTACATAGGAAGGCTACCATTGAGATTACAGAAGGTATCAAAATTACATCTGTGTGTGCAGCCAGGACCAGTCCCAAAAGGAGCAGTTGGGTTTTCCTGTTTTACTGACTAGTGGGGCTCCAGCAGCACTGCTGGACTTCTGTTCTCTGCACTGCAAAGGAAGAGGCTCCCCAGCAGCATGTGGGAGAGCAGTGCCAATGTTTGGGGCACTTTTGGTGGCATTCAGGTGTTTAAAGTGTGAGGGCATAATTCCTTCGGCAGTTTTTCTGATGAGGACTGAGCTACCTCATCACAGGTTCTCTTACTTTTGCTGAGAGCTGTAGGCACACAATAATTGGCAGTGGGGCTGTGGCTGAGCCTCATCCCCACTGGGTACAGCTGTGAGCAGCATTGACAGCAATGAAACATGGAAACACTGACAGCAATGAGCCATGGAGTGCCCAGGGCCACTGACAACCACCAAAGGGAGCACAGGAAAACATGGAAACACTGACAGCAATGAGCCATGGAGTGCCCAGGGGCACTGAACAACCACCAAAGAGAACAGAGGGCACACAGGTGCACTGCATGAACATGATGGGTATAAAAGGTTGGGCTACAGAACAAGAAGAGCAGACTTGCAGCCCTCTGATGTGGGGTTACTCTGTTTGGGTTAAAGCCATCTGAAACTGTTTGATGACGTTCTGTGTATTGTGGCTCTCACAGCTGTGATATGTGCTGCAACACAGAGCTGCTATCATCTTGAGGAGCCTGTCTGCAGTTTGGCGTGTGTGGTGTTCTTGAGGTGTTTTGTGTGCCCTGCAGACACCTTATTTGGTTTCTCAAATGGCAGGGCAGTCAGCTTCATGCAGAAGGGGTACAGTGGCATTGGGGTTCCTGATATATGCCACAGCAAAGTGAGTGGAGCACTCACCCAGAAGAAGAGTCCTCTCCAGTTTCCTCCTCAGCCTGGAAGTTGGCATGGATGCTCAGTCTGGCTGCTGAGCTCTTCCTGGGTGAAGATGTTGTATTGAAGAGTTGCTAGACAAGAGGGGGTGTAGCAAGGGGAAATTTGGTTTGCCACTGACTGTGGCCCCAGCTTGTAATTAGGAAAGTCTTGAGTTTCTCTCAGTTTCCAGTTGCACTTACGCTTCTAATAAATAATCACTTGCTTTGTGGTGCATGGTGAGTGCTTGGAGCAGAGATCCTGTTCTCATCTGATTGCATTTTAAAAGAGGGAATTGTGTAGATGTCAAAATCCAGGCAAGGGCTGTGACTGTGAGCCCTGCTTGGTGTGTGCCTTTCAGCAGGCAGGTGAAACACCAGTCCCTGCAGAAAGGCACCAGCAAGGATGAAGCTGAGCTTGTCCCATTGTCATGTTCTTTGGATTGCTTAGATGAGCATGTCAGAAATACGGATTGTCCTGTGCTCCTCTCACAAGGCTCCAGTTATTATGTTGTAGTTAGGGAATTTAGACCCCAGTAGGTTCTATTATGAAAGGAAAATACTGGGTGTTATTAGGGCAAAGTTCTTGGGAATCCTTCTTCTGAGTGTGTATTAGATTCACATGTGTTCATCTTGTTTTCGTGCAGTTTTGGAGAACTTCTGCTTGGTCTGATCTGGTTGAATTTTAGTCACTGCTGTTTGTTTGGTGGGGTTTCCTTTATTATTTATTTTGCAAACCTGTGTAATTGCTAAACAAAGAGGGAAAATAGATTTTAAGAGCAAAAAGTTTCATAATAAAATGCTCCATTGCATGAACTTGAAGAATATTTTAATATTTTTACTGGCAGAATTCTTGTCAACTGGTTCTGTTAGCCCAGTGTATCTAATATTCCTAACTGTAACATGTTATTTGTCATATATATGTCATTATGTAATATGGTGTCTCCGAAGGCAACCAGGAGTCAGTGCTGTCCTTCTGTCCATCTTTCTGTTAGGTTTGTTTCCCTTCTGAAGAGGTGAAGAGAAAGAAAATGTATATTTAAAAGTTTTGTTCATTTCTGGTTTCACAGTGACTGCCAAGGTATCCAGAAATAGATACTGTAAGTATTATATGCTCCTGTACCTGGCTCTTTAATCTCTTTCAAGAAATTGAATCTTGCCCTTCTGTGCCCAGTAGATGTTGCTGTTGATTCAGTAACACTGAAAGAGGACAAGCAGAAAAATGCTTTAGCAGCTCAGAAGATTTATAAATATTCCAGTATGTTACTTAGAGAAAAGAGGCTACTTAATAAACAAATGTAGTGCCTCTATTTTAAGTTATATATATTTGCCTTCCAATCTGTATCATAAATGAGAAGTAGGCATTGTGTGAGTTACTGATTTAATGTCCTGTGGAAGAGCTGCATTGAAAGTGGATTTTGTATCTTGCATCTCCCTTATGGTTTTACTAAGTATTTGTATTTTTATCCTCATCCTAAGAAGCATGAATCATACCAATCATGATGGTATCTCTGTAGCATGGTATAATTTTGCAAAGCTATGCTGTATGATTGGAATAGGCATTCCTGTAGCCTCTCCCAAGTCAGCATTGTTTCTTGGAAGCTGGAGCCTTGCTAAGTTGTTGGAGCACTTTTTGGGATGAAATCCCATTGCATGGGGTGGGTTTTGCACACTTTTATTGAAGGAGACAAAGCAAGGGAGGTAGGTCACTTTTGGAGAGGAGACTGGAGAAGAAAACATTTAAAGGTGCTGTTTACTGTTCAGTAAGCTCATGTGTAGGGGAAGGTTTTTAAATTCTTTTTAATGCAGTCTGGTCATCTAACAGTTTGAGAAATAGTTTGTTATTGAAACTAAAAAAATGTGTGACTAAAATACTGAGTAGATAAGCTCACTGCTGAATTTTCATTCCCTGGTGTATGGGAAAACACCTGCAGCTGCTGGTTTCCTTGGTAACAAGTTCACTGCAAAATCTAAATGCACTGCACTAAGCCTGTCAATTGTACTGCATTTGAGGAGAGTTTAACATGCACACTTGGACTTTTTGATTCATGAGTTTCTCAAATGCCCTGTCATTTATGCTGTTCTTGCATAAAATACCTAATTAAAGGAGATGTGCAACATGGTTTGGATTTTGGACAAAACTACAAAAAAGGTTGGTATTTACAAGTCTAAACATGGCCTCTGTATGTGTGTGTAAATATTTCCTTACTGCATCTTGTTTTCTGAACACTTCTAAAATCTTGCCTTTTAAAGCTCAGTGCTATTGTTTGCATATTGTTGAGTCTTAACTGCTTTTTGGAGATCAGAGAGCTGCTGAAAGGAATTGCTAGTACGTGTGCCATATAATAGAATTTTGGCAGGACATGGGTTTTATTTGTCCAAGTAATTCAATATGGGGTACGTGTATATGTTCTCACAGATGGGTATTTTTGCTCTGACTAAAAGGAGTATGATTTCATATATTGTGTTAGAAGATTTTAGTGATGCTTATGATTAACTTCAACTGTTTGAGCCAAAAAAAAAAAAAGAAAATCTGTGGAACTGTGTGGTTGTGTTATTATACCAGAAAGAATTAATTTAAAACCTATGTTGTTGTACTTTAAGAAATAGAAACTCTGTTAAGCAAGTATTGTTAAAGAGTTGGATTGCTTTTCAGCAAGCATAGCTTCATTGTGTGTACCTGGAGCACAAGCACATGGAGTAGAAGTCATATTTGTGACTGCCTTTGTGTTTGTTAATGGGTTTCCTGTATTTATTGGGAAAATAACATACAGTACTGAGAAGACTAGGCAGTATAAAAAACCACAACACATGTTGACAAAACATTGTCTGTAGCTTGTCAAATATTATAGCCATCTGGCAGTGACTCCATGGTGGGATTGCTTTCTAAAATGGGCTTTAAAATGTTTCATAAACTCCTTTTTCTTTCTAAAAGGAAGCAGCTGTTCACATGAAATTATGTATGAATTTGCATAACTCTTTGCATTTGGGGGTCTTATTAATGAGTATTAAACAACCTTTGAATCTGAGACCTTGCTGTGTTTCCCCCACAGATAATATTGAATATCATTAATTAGGAATATCTTTTTAAAGAGCTCTCTCTAGAAAAGACTCAAAGTTTTCACGAATTTTCTTTTTATTACTATTTGTTTTGGGTCCTCTAAGTTAGTATTGCATCAGAAGGGTTCATGAGCTCTGTATGTACAAGCTGAGCCTATTGGGGGATTGAGGAGGTAGGAAGAGCAGGCAGATGCTGTCTTTTACATGAGAAACCGGTCTTTAGTTTTAAATACTCCCTTGCAAATGTCAGGGGAAAATAAAAGGGACAAAAGGATAGTGAAAGAACTATTTTACAATGCAGTTATTCATGTTCTGTTTTCTGAATCCCATCATACCCCTTCTTGCCACCTTTACTTTGAAAAATGTAGGCATTGAAAATATTTTTTAGATTGTAGAGCAATCTAAATTTTTAGTTTCTTGAACAGCATGCCACCTCTTTCTATGATAGAATAAAAGTTAAACCATCTGAAACTACTCTGCTTTTGAGAGCTCTTTGCTTGCAACCCACTACACCACTGATAATTACAACATACCCCATTTGCACATACATGTAACAGTGAAGAGAAATCTGATACTTAAAAAGATGAAGTAGAATAGCAGTTCATACATGTAACTTTATGCTATGGAAAGCTTTTGGATACTTAAAGAATCTCCAATTTCTGTATTTGAGGACATGACTTCAAACATTAGTTGTTAGGTTGTTTATGGTTATGCATTTATTTGGTTTTACAAAATAGGGCCTTCCAGACAAAGTTACATAATGGTTTTTGCTTCTGTAATGCAATGCTAGCAATGACAGATCCTACCATGCTAAGAACTACAGATACAAAAGTGACTATTTCCTTAATGCCCATCTTGTTTTTCTCTAAAGGTTGGTTGAGATCTTGAGGGACGTAAATGAGTCTTAGGGGTGCTAATGCAGATCAGTCTCCAGGAGCTGAAGAGACTCTTCCTGTCGTGTGTGTTGGTCTTGGTGTAGCTAAATTTTCAAATCAGGCATTCCATGGTATCTGGTATCCTTAAGCCTCATCTTTATTCTGCCCTTTGGAATTCTGCTTTTAAATTACCTTCCATAACACTAACCTCCCTGTTCTCCCTGCTGCTTGTCTGTGCTCTGCTGATGCACTGACAGTATTCTGCCCTGAAAATGTTCTTCCTCTTCGGTACACAAGTAGGAATGGTGAAGAGGATCCAAGTGTTCTTCAGGGATTCAGACTTTGCCCTGGCACTGATGTTTTGAGGCTCTGGGAGGCAGCTGGCAGCTGAAGGAGTATTTTACAGCCTGTTGAAACCTGATCTTGTAAAGAGAAAAATGCTGGGAGCAAGATTTTGCAGAAACAAACTTGAAGCATTTGAGAAATGGCAAAAATACATAACCTGAAATTTTGTGGAAATCTCACTTCAGACTTTCAGATCCGAAACGTGACAAGACTCAATGAAAACAGATACAGTGCAAGAGCAGCGTGATTACAAAGCAACTGTTGAAAACACCAGTGTTGAAGACACTTTGATTGTGAATATCATTAATTAGGAATATCTTTTTAAAGAGCTCTCTCTAGAAGAGACTCACAGATACAGTGCAAGAGCAGTGTGATTACAAAGCAACTGTTGAAAATACCAGTGTTGAAGACACTTTGATTACACTTCTTGGTGCATCCTGGAGATTAATTATCACTAACTTTCTGCAGCTGACCTGACAGAATCTGAGTAGGATTGGAAACAAATATCTCCTGAGCTGGAGTAGGAAATGGTGTACTGCACTCTGGGGATAGGTTGGTGAGCATGTCTCTTTGCATTAATATTTGTGGATTTATGGGCCAGCTCTTGATCATGGTTGTGATATTTTTTAAAGTATTTAGTAATTTTAAAGCTTAAGTTATTTGAAAGTGAAATCAAGGAAACCTCTTTCTTATCATAAAGCACTTAATTTTACTCCATTTTAAGTGAAAAACCCCCAGCATTGTATTAAGTTTCTCACTGACAAGCAAATCCTTGTTTTGGATTGGAAATAATTCTGAAGAGTCAGGGGGAAAATAAGAAAAAGCAGCAATGGTATGTAATAAAAGAAACAAGGAAATGTATATATTCTTGCTTATATTTTTCTTTCCAAAGCAGTAACAGTTTAGGACTGTGGTCATTCGAGAAAACTAACAGTGGGACTTCTCTACTCCATATCTCTTATGGCTTACTCCATAAGACTATTGAAGCAAAAATTCAGTTTCAAGGAAGGATGAAATGGTGGTTTGGATATGGCTTACAATATAAAGAAATCTAGATGACCTTTTTCTTTCTGACAGTTCTACCGTAGTGCAGCAGAGTAACTATAAACTGAAGAGCAGTTGTTTTCCCTCATCTGCTGAGGGTTTATGCAGATCATCTCCCAGGAAAGATCAGTTTAATTTGGCTTGTTTTAGAAGTACCATATTCTGTGAATAATTTTAAATGGAAAATAAAGGGGATCTGAAAATACTCACTATTTCATATCCTAATAAAAAGCCCACAAAAAATCATTGTAAATTTGCTATTTGATGGTCAAGAAATGAAAAATTCCTTTTTAGAGGCATTTTTTCCCTACCTGGAATCTTCTGCCACTTTTGATGGTACCTGCTGTATTAAGCATCCACTAACAAAGAAAAGAATATAATGCTACTTTATTTACTGAGGATTGTTTGCATTAAAATAGACAGGGCAGCAGATCTGGTAAGGAAACAGAGAGAGAAGTTTTCAAGCTCTGTTATAAAGGATACAACAGCACCATTGCAGGACTTGTGATGAGTGTGAGCATTCTGCAGCAAGACAAGATCTTGCTTGGGGCATAGTGTCTTTGGCTGAAGGTAAAATATCCTTGTGGTCGTTGGAAATTACTTTCCTATTTCTAGATAATTAATAAAAAATAGATTCCTAGATGAGTAATAGAAAGATTACTTTCCTATTTTGAGATTTTTAAAGGTTTCCTGTTTTGCATTAAGAGAAAGCCAAGTCCATTAAGAATGCTTGAGGTGCATTCCAGGAGGGAGGGCAGCACCAGGGTGGGGTGGTAAGCAGCCTTGGGGCAGCACATCTGCCAGAGGTGGGTCTGGCAGCTCAGCCAGACCAGCCACAAACTGAATCTTCTCACTGCAGTGCATTCCCTGAGCATTGCACTACTATCCCTTATAAAAAGAGAAAAGCTTTCTGTCACCCTAAAGCTGCACTGAATGCTACTTTTTAAGACGTACAAGTGGAAAAGGTTGGTCAAATTTTAAGATCCATCCCATTCCATCCCTGGAGATATTTAAAATCTGTATAGAGGTGGCACTTAGGGACACAGCTGAGAGGTAGACTTGACAGTGCTGCATTAATGGTTGTACTCAATGATCTTAAAGGTCTTTTCCAACCTAATGGTTCTGTGATTTTAAAAAAGTTCCAAATTAAAGCTGACATCCTTCTACTGAGCCCTTTATCTGTGTTAAAATTTGTCAGCCTGTTCTTCAGGGGTAAGCACTTCAGTTTTAGTCTGTGTAATCAAATTGAATGGTCCTGGAAAAACCCTGTTTTTTATTCTGAGTAGGTTTTATATAGTTGATTGTATGTAAAATTAACAATTATATGTGGTAGTTAAACATCACTTTCTGTTACAGAGAAATTTCCTGAGTGTTTTAAATCAATCCTGACTTGAATGGTAGACCTGCTGAACTTTTATGTGTGCAGCTTGTTCTTTTGAAATAGGGATTTTTACAAAGTAGGGCATGTCATAAAATTTCAACTTTTAATACTCAAAATCCGAACAAACATGCACACACAGACACACACAAATAATTTGATTTAAAGCCCAGTACTTTTTAGGATACCTCAAAGGTTTAAGCTCTAAAAAAATGTTGGACAGACTCTTTTGGAAGGAAGAAATTACTTTTATGACCCCTTACCCAGCATTTCTTTTGAAACGAAAATCACCCTAACAACAGAAGATAAAAAGTGTGTGTTTCTGGATCCATTTAATTTCAGCATTTGCATACATAGTACTAAGTCTGTGGAAGAATATGTTTGTGGCATTTCTGCACCTATACTCTACCCTCTATTTAACTATCATGCTACCAGTAGCTGATCTTCTGAAATCAGATCTCCCTGGCATCCACTGTTTTATTTTTCTACATTTAAAGTACTGTGGTTTCATTTCTTTCAGGCTTGGAGTAGTTTCCCTTGTGAAGCCTTTCCTTTAACTATACATATATATGGAAGTGCCCCAATGAGGAAATAACAGTGATGCTTCATTTCCTTCCATATTACTTCTTTTTGGAGAAAATTAATTTCCTGCTCACCTTTATGTTTCCTGTTCTCAGTCTTCCTAACTTCCTACACAAAGTACTCCTTCATCTATAAAGATATCTCAGTAAACTTAGAAAGAAAGAGTCCTACTTGGCACTGCATTGGCAAAAGGCAACATTCATTCATTTATTGCCATGCCTGGTTTTAGGGGAGTGCAGCTGTGGGCACATCTGGATAGTTTAGCTCCTCAGACTGAAGAAGAATAAAAGACTGGAAACACCCCTCAGCTGGAGCAGGGGCAACTGGAGGTGTTAAATTAAATGAACTCTTTCAAGGCTGTTGGCTCTGCAGTAATTACTGGCAAAAAATCGACAGAAGAAATCTGAATGAAGCACTTACAAAGTAACTTGGTACTCTTTAAAAACACAGCAGACCAGTAGAAGAGATTCAAATGACATTTCATCCAAGCAAGGGAGGCTGGAGGAAAAGAAGATCCTGCCTGTTATGCTAGGAAGTATTGAAACCTGTGATGTGGTTAGTCATTTTAAGTTAATTCAGGCTGAAGAGCCTTACTACAAAACTTCACAGCAGTATGAGGAATGCTTCTCTAGCATGAAGCTGACACAGGTTGTGAAAGAAACAGAATAGGGAAAGTTAGTAACTAAATTAACCTTTAAGAACTAACTGATGTGGAGGGTTTTTTTGCTTTTGTTTTGTTGTTTTGGTTTTTTTTTGGGTGGTGGATTTGTTGGTTTTTTTTGTTGTTGTTGGTGGTGGGGGTTTTTTTTGTTTTTGTTTTGTTGTTTTTTTTTTTTGGGTGGTGGATTTGTTGATTTTGTTGTTGGTGGGGTTTTTTTTGGTTTTGTTTGTTTTGTTTGTTTTGGGTTTTTTTTTATTTGATTGGGGTTTTTTTTAAGGAGAAGCTAGATTGCAAACATTGCATTTCATCTGTCTTTTACTAGTTTTCAGCCTTGGGCCTGAGCAATAATGGAAAAGGAAGGGGACGGTGACGCTTTTCCCCTTCTGCTGAGTAATTGATCTGGGTGTCACCTCAGCCTGGTCCCTGTGTAGGGATATCACACAGCCCAGAGGAGGGAACCTGGAGAGCAGCTGCTAGGACCTCTTCTGTATGGCATGTACTTTTTCAAATAAAAGATTACTGAATTTGAGGAGACACTGAAAGACTTGATGGAGATTTGGTAAATTAATATGTTCATTAAACAAGGCATAATTTTGATGGAACTATTCTATTAAGTGCTCTTGCACATCTGAAAGCTTCTTTAGTCTGTGTTCCTGTTATGAATGAACCTTGCCCATATGCAAGGCTTTGTATGAGTGTTTTGAGTGTCAAGTTTTTAAGAAGAAAAACTTTGATTTTTTTTTTTGGTTTCCCTCCTTCCTCCATGTATTTGCTAAGTTCTCTGTATTTCTTGAGATTGTGAATGTAGGAACAATTTTCTCCTTGTGAAAGAGTGAGGTGTTGCCAAAACCAGAATACTGCCATCTCTGCTTATGAATCCCAGTTTCAAATCCCAGATGCTTTACATAATAAAGCCTAACTGGGCTGATTACCAAGAGAACTCAGTCATTCAGGGAAATAAAAGGGAAAAATCCCTTTTCTTCATGGAGGAAGAACTCATGCCAAGAGGAGGTTGAAATGTTAAAAATGCATTTTCTGTTTGGATCTTTCATATCAACTGTCCTGTTTCCCTCTTCTTTCCCTTTTATTTAAGGCTGGGGATCAGTATCACCCTTGTGCAGTGGGTGTATGTGGCAGTTTTTTGCAGGATCTGAGAGGACTTAGATTTATCAAAACCACGTTCAATGGGTCTCTTCCCTCTCTGCCGGAGCCCAGGTTAGGTAAGTCTCCCGGCTGTGTTTTCAGTGTCTTTAGAGAGCAGCGGTGCCCCGGGGGCTGCAGCTTCTCTGCCCACCCAGTCTATAGAGTTCTGGGGCGTGTGGTGGGTGGCACCATCCCAAAAAGGGCGTGCAGGATGGACTGCTGCTATCGGCCATGTGGCATCGCAGGAAAGCTGTATGGGATGTTTGGCACAGGATTCAGCCGCACAGGCACGGCCATCCATATCCATATGCTCTGCCTCCTCCCTCTGCTGCAAGCGATGGGGCAGGGCCCGTGCAAAGCGGCAGCAGGGTAACTTCGTTTTTGTTTTTGGGTGGTTTTTTTGGTTTTGTTTTTAATTTCTTGTAGTCCTACTTTATAGCCAATACAGAATTTTCCTTGTGCTGCAGCCACTCTTAGGCTCTATGGGTTAAATTGGAAGCCCTCTTGTGGATTAGTAATTGACTGAAAAATGGGAAATAGAGAGTTGCTTTAGGTGGTTTGGTTTTCTGTGAGTGGAGGGGGAGCTACTGGTGGAGAAAAAGCAGGGATTCCTGCAGGGCTTCCTGCAGCTGTTCAACATAATCGTAAATGAACTGGAAATGGATAAAAGCGTGGAAAGAGAAATTTTGAAAATATGTGAAAATAATTATTCATAATAGTAGAATTCAGTACCGAGTGCGAACTGTTGGAGGATAAATTGGTGGTGCTAAGTAAGTCATCAGTAGAGAAGGTGAAATTAATTGCTTGTACAAGTGATGCAGCCAAGAAAAGAAAATGCTGTTCTGTAAGCTAAGCTGTTACCCTCACTGAGAGACCTTGACTGGCTGTGGGTAGCTCCCCGAAAACAGCAGCAGCTCCCTTGGCATTCAGTGTCGGTCTGAAAGGCAAACAAAACATTACAAACCCCTGAGAGGGAAACCGAGAACAACAAAATCCTTATGTCACTGAGTAATCTCTGCTGTGCCTACTTCTGGAGTACCATGTCCAGTTTTGTTCACTTTGTTAGAGTAGAATTAGTGTACGTGGAGGAACGGTGAAGGCGGTCAGAGGTATGGGGCTGCTTTTATACAAATAGGAACTAATTAGTGTAGGAAATTTTCTGTCTGGAAAATAGGCAATTGGAGGAGACATAATATCACCTACAGTGGCAGCCTGTATAGTCATGAATGGCTCAGGGATGTGAAAAGAGAGTGTTTATTTCCTGTAGGGTTTTCTTGGGTTGTTTGTTTTTGTTTTGTTGGTTTTTTTTTTCTTTTCCACTGCTTCACAAAAGAGAAACTGGGGCACACAGAAAACTTCCAGGAAGGTAGTTTAAGCAAAACCACTTTTTCATACAGAACATGGTTAAATTTTGGAACTCATTGATAGCTGATATTACAGAGATTAACATAAAGTTAGCAGAGAAATCTTTAGGTATATTGTTGAAAGTATCATTTGCACAAGCAAAACTGATTATCTGATTATATGTTAATGACTTATGGTTATCAGTGTGGCCCTCCCCCACATGAGAGGATAGCTATGTGTTACTTCTGAAACATTTTCAAAATAGCCACCATTTCTTGAAAAGCTAGGTAATCCTATTTGGGTGAAACTGTTTGGAAATAAAATATATGTGATGTTGCTGTATTTGAACAGGGTTTGCTAAAGACTACAGCCAAAACCAGAGTGAAGTAGAGAACTGAAGGAAAAAATAATGTTGCTGAAGCTTTCAAATCTAACAGAAGTTTAGAAAAAAGTCAATACAAATCAGGTCAAATATTATACCCATGCAGCAATGGAAATCGATTGATTAAATTAAATACATTTATGCCTCTCTTATTATCTTTGCAGTTTCACTGAAATAGACCAGTAGACAAAAAATGTTTCCAATGCATTTTTAACTTCTAAGACAGAACTGAAAGGCTGTGTACTCCTCAAATTTCTTTATAAATTCCTCAATTGCAGCAGGGGCTTGCCTGTGACTAGTAAAGATATTTTGCTGAACACAATACATTAGTAGAAGTTAAAAATCAGAATTGCTGAAGCAGCTTGAATTTTTAATTAAAAAAAATCATATTGTGTTTGAAAAATTACAGCATGCCCTATTGTATTTACAGACTCAGTGCTAGAACTGGGCATCAGTCCTTCTACTATAAAATTCTAATTAGGCATGAGATGTGTGGGACTAAAATGACATGTTTAATTCCATAACATGGTTGTCATGATGATCTGAAGGGGATCAAGTTTTCACTTCAAGAGTGAAAACTGCAGTAGCTCTTCCCTGAGATATTGTCATGTTGTATTTTCAGGACTGTTTTGATTCCTTACATCACTCAGGGTCAGATACTGAATTGCTTCATGTTGCAAGAAAGCTCAGTTGGGTTTTCCTGTTAAGAGTTGGTTTTAATTAGTTTAAGGTCTGTTTCTTTAGTCTGAGTCAATGTTGTTCATGAAGCCATGGGTGATCCTGTGTCAAACCAGCAGAGATCATAATCCCACGTTTGGTTAAGTATCTTGAAATACTCTGTTTCATTCAGTAGAGAAGCTATGCCAAAGCTTCTTACTCAGGAAGACAAGGCTGCCTGATTTCCATGAATGAACGTGATTAAACTAGTACATGATTACAAATAACCCACTTTTAGGTAAACTAACCTTCAGCCCAGCTAACTGAACCTTTCACGTGGATGCTGTGCTCATACTTAGCATGTTTGGCATCTGTTTGAAGGTGTAGAAAGTATATATAAAGTGGCATTGTTGGTGTAACTGAGGTTAGGTAACATATTAGGGTTCTCCATTCATTTTGCACAAGTATAAGGTATTATGCACTTGTGATTCTGAAAGTTGACTGGTTGATGTGGTAAAATTCTTCATTACATTTTTGTCTTCCTTTTCATTTGTTATTTTACTGAGAAACTCCATGGAAAGATGGACCTTGGATATATGGGAAGCTTAAGCAGTCTGCTGATTCTCCAAGGAAAACAAGAAATTACTACTGAATTGAGTCAGGATACTCAGGGAAATCTGGGATTGAACTGTCATCTTCTCTTGCAGTAGGTGCTGATGAATGAGTGTTTTGGCTGCACTTCTTGCTGCACCAGGAAACAGTGTAATCTTACAAGTGAGCTTTGCTGTTCTGCATATGCAAAAATGCCTCAGGCCTTTAACTTGCTGCAGGAACAAGTCCCGTTGGCTGTCTGGCATCTGGAGTTCTCCCTGGGCTGTCTGTGGATGCAATATGGTCACAAAGCTTTTGTTTGATAACCAGCCTCAGCTATCCCAGTGCACCTGCAAAGATCTTTTCTCATGCATTTGCTCCTCCTGGGTCACCACTAGAATGGCAAGAGCCTGGTGTGGTAATTGTGGTCTTGCTGCCCATCACTTGTTGGTTTTCATAAATGCAGTCTCAAATGGCAGTCACATAAAATACTTTTTGCATACAAAGTGCCTAGAGATCCTGTTTTTCAGTGGTAATACTTTTTTATGGAAAAGCTTGACTGAAGACTTAATTTTGCCATTTCTATTAATATTGAAATAGAAACATATATGGCTCTAGTCATATCTAATACATGGAGCTGCTGTGGGCATGTCATATTTTGAGTGGAAATAATGTGAATTAATGCAGTAAATGAATTACCTAAATTAATTTTATTGGCAGAGGAAGCCTAGGTAGTTTGACGGGTCCTCTTAAAAACTTTTTTTAGTTCATATCCTCTCTAATAGTGTTGTTGAGAGTTATGAACAACTCATTATAGGTGTCCACTTATTTCCCTCTGGAGGGCTGCTATTTTTACCTGCTGTATGCAATCTGTGGAAAAGAATCTTTATCTTCAATAACACAGCACAGTCCTTTTAAACATTATGAAAAAACATCTTTTTTTCTTTCAGCCGTGGACAGTTTGTTAATGTTGGTTAAAAATTAGGATAAAACCAATGGGATTATTAGAAGAGTGTTGTGGGATTCAGCAAAATTAACCGTCAGCAAAAATGTGCAACAATGAGATTACTAGGATCAAGGTGATCTTTGAAAATAAAAAGTGTTAAAAGCATCATAGTTTCAAACTTGTAAAGCAGTCTGTAGAAAAGCAGTGGAAATCAATTATGAAGACCAGTTGTATAGAGAAACACTGTACTGAAAAGTCTTGTAGGTTTTTCTGTGTCCCTGAAAGTTTTCCAGTGGTACTGTACCCTTTACAGTAAGTGGAAGTTTACTGGTGATGAGGTTTGGTTTCTGCCTTCTGCAGCAGTTCTGCTGTCATGTACCTTGAGGGGTCCATAGAGCCCGACTCTAAAGCCCCTTTGCCCAAGGTGGAAATGCAGTTGCTGTGGAAATACAGATTTCACAGAGTTATAGGACTGCTGTGGCACAACATTTAAGCAAACTCCTTCAAAGAGTCCAGAAGGCAGGTGCGTTTAAAGGAAATTCGACAGCGTTTAAAGGAAATCTGAAGTCCTCAGCCTTCAAAAGCGACGGGTCCAAAGCGAACGTGGACTGGTGAGAGCGCTGGCAGGGGGGAGAGGGCTGAATTTAACACGGCAACACGTTCCTTCCGAGCTGCCCACCCTGGCAGGAAGGTGGGGGAGCGGCGGCGTTCACGTGAGCGCGGACGGGGCGTTCTGCGCGCCGCGGCCCCCGCGGGATGCGGGCTGCGGGATGCGGGATGCGGGCCGCCCTTCCCAGCGCCGCCGCGCCTCGCTCCGCAGGCTCGCCCCCCGCGGGAGCGCTGCGCCGGGAGAGGAGTTCCCAGCCGTCCTGCTGTCCCCGACACTCCCGGCTGCGGCTGCCCCCGCCTCGGCCAGCAGGGAACGCGGGCTCCTGCCTCCCTTTGTGCCGAGGGGAGCCGTGCGGAGCGATGGGAGTGCGGGGCTGCGAAGCGCTGCTGTAGCGGGCTGCTCTGGGGCTTTTTCCCCCCCTGCCTTCTTTAATCCTTGAGCGGGGTGGGGCATGCTTGCTGTGGATTCTTTTGGTTTTATCTGAGAATGAGATGCTGGCTGAAAATTGAAGAAATGGCCCTAGAAGAATTGATGCAAAGATTAAATGCGGTTTCCCAGTGCGCTGGTAGGAGGAGCTGCTGGTCTTAAATAATGTGTTGTGTGGATGCTGTTAGTGATTTTGTGGGATTTACAGAAAATCCTGGCAATCCGACTAGCTTTCTTTATGCATGCTCTCATTAATAGGAAAGAGAACATTAAGAGCTTTTGTCAGCATGTTAAACTTTCATTGATATTAACACTAATTAACATTTTTTTTAGTGCTTAGTTATTCCTGAAGCATGCTTTAGAACATCATTTTGAGTAGTTGTTAGCCCAGTCATGTACTCTAAATGGGTCTTGATTCTCTTTTTATCTGACTCGGCTGTAAATTGGGGGAATTACAGATTTGTCTAGTGAAATGAGTCTGATGTGAAGCAGTGCAAAGCTGAGCTAACTGTAAGCACTTGCAAGCCAGTATTTTGGGTGGCTCTAAATTGCTTTTCCGTGAGAATGAAGAGTTGCATGAATTAATCGTGGTAAATGTAGTTTTACATCTGTATGGATTAAAAATTAGAGCAGATCTCCATGTTCAGATCTCTCAGGTTTTAGCACTGAAGAAATATCATGACAATTTCTGAGATTGTTTTATTTGTTGAAAAGGTAAATGCTTGTGTGTTCAAAACTAGAACTGAGAAGGAGTGCACAATGAGGTGATCTTTGATTAGGAGTGTTATCCTAGCTATTGCTCATGCAGAGATGTGAACATATTTCAGAATAAAAAGTTACCTGGAAAGACAAGAGAGAGGTGGTTTTTGCATCTTTTGAAACTGTTTGGTTTGCCCTTTATTCTTGGTTGTCTGGTTACAGAAGTGTTGCATCTTCTTGTCATGTGAGACAGAACAGTGATTTAAAAATACAGAATATTATAAGGTATTATTCTTTGCAGTATCAAAACTTGGAATTTATCTTCCCATTTTCCTAGTCCACTGTTTCCTAAGGGTGACTTTTTCATCTTTTTCATTTTCCATGTGGTGGAAGCAGATAATTAGCAAGATGGCTGATGCTGTAGGCTGATGAACACATAGATTAAAAGACAAATATGGAATGAACAGATCAGCTGCCTCTGTTTTCTTGGACAGGGAAAAAATATATTTTACCTTCTTAACAACATTTTTTTGGGGGAGGGGATGAAACAAGATTTCATCTGGCAAGAACAAGCATTAAATTACAAGTAAAGGTCACATACACATTTTTTTCTCCTTCCTTGTTTTTCCTGTTGATTATCTTCCTATTTTCAAAACATGTCTTTATTAAATATCTGGATATTTGTTTCGTTTCCTGTTTTGGTTTTCTGAATGCTTAAGAAGAAAGCCAGACTGATATTTGCTAGGGCATACTGTCTGTTGCAGTTTATTTTAGTAATTTGTACATTACTTTTTTTCACTCCCATGAAAATGCTGATCTAGGTTTTTTGTGGCAAGATAAATTTTAAGAACATGTGCTGGATTTTGTTGGGAGTGTGGGAGCCTTTTCCTCCTGAGCTGAAGGAGAGGGAGACTCCAGAGTGGGAGGTTTGCCTGTGACACTGCCTGTCTGTCAGCTGTGCAGCTGCAGGTACACTGTGACCTTCATGTAAGCCACCAGCAGCCCAAATGCTGTTTTCATACTTGCTGGCAGCTCTGACCATGTGCTGGTTTTTAGCTTGTTAAACTTGCATATTTAAAGAAGAAAAAAAAAAAAAAAAAAAGAGAAAAGGCAGCCTTTACTTTACAGCTAATTTCATACTCATGTGATTTAGCTGGTCCCTCTCCTCCCCCTTCTCTTGCTTCCTCTCTGTTATAATCCTTGTGCAGGTATTCTCAGACCACGGGCAGTGCTTTTATACAGCCAGTGGTTGTATTTATAGGTGACCGTTTCAGGTTTCCTTTTTCCTTCCCCCCCTCTCCCTCCCTTGCTGCATTCAGGTTGCTCAGACAGTTTCTCTGTCGCTGTCTCCCATTCTTGGGCCGTGCACTGTCTTGGGTCTAATTATCCTCTGTCTGCCTTCACTGCTGTTCTGTTGGTTCAGAAACCTTTTAAGCAAAAATTTCCTTAACAGCCCAAGATCACATTCAGGTTTTTTCAATATCTCTGTGCTCAGGAGTAATTAAATGCAGAAGTTCCCCTGGCTCCCCCCGGTACAGCTGTCCACCTTCAGGCATTGAGGGATTTTCTCCTTTGTAGGATTCTAGGGAAAAAACCCCAAAAACCTGTTCTTCCTCCTTAGCTCATTTTTTTCCCCCTCTGAATTATACTACAAGCAGGCTGAGATTTATCCCAGGTAGTTTTAAGCTTTTGAGTCAGAAGAGGAATTCTAAAATGCTTGAGTCCCAAACAGAGTGAAGGGGCATGTTAAGAAGGAAAGTCCTTCCATGTTCTGAGGTGTGCTGGTCATTCCTGTGACTGGGTCAGGGGCCAGGCAGCCTGGAGCAGCTCAGCTCCCAACCTGGCATCTCCCAGTGCCTGAGGTTAGGACTGGTAGGTCGGGTGTGTCTGTAAATCTTTCACTGTCCTACCAGAACAGCCTTTGTGCCTCTGGCTGCTTTCCCACTGGCAAGTCCCCTGTGTCAGTCTGGCACTCACACAACCTTTCTGGGCTACTCATCCCTCACTGCCACACCAGTGCTTGCCTGAGAGATCCTGCTCCCTCTGCTCTGACCAAATTCTTACTCACATTCCCAGCCCCTGTGGTAAGTTACTGACCTCTCCTTGCTCTCATACCAATGTGAGATCCTCTCCCTGAGTCCCTCGAGTGCCTTCCTGTGCCACATTTCACAAATCTTTCACAGCTTTCTCTGGCAAAGCTTTGGTTGATTATTTCTTGTCTTCCTCACCTTCACCTTATTCTCCAACACCTTACATTATCTTCCCTTGCTGGATATACTTAGCTGCCAAAATCATGCTCCCTAGTTTAATATTATCATCTGCTTCATATTGCAGCTCTGACTCCTGCTCCACAGTTCAGAATCACTTTGTGCCCTACACTTTCCCAAGAACTGTGAAGGATGTTCCCATGGCATCTTTTATTTTTTCCCCAGATATGCTCCTCAGTCTTCCCAGCCACTTCCCCTCTATCAAATGGCCACCTGGGCTTGGAGGACCGGAGTCACTGGTTCTGCTGTTCTCATATAAATCCATAAAAGGCAGAAATTATTTAAAGAAATTTTCTGGGTTTTTTTTTTTTTCCAATTAGATTTTTGGAGTTATTTCAGCAAAAAACTCTGAAATTATTATTGATATTAAAAAGACAAAATCATGTTTTTTCCATGTTTATTGTTTTGATGGTAAATGGCATAATTTCTCTTTATTTGGATGTAGTTTTTATTTTTCTTCTTCTTTTTCAGTCCTGTTGCTGTGTTAAATTCAATCTCCTTCCACAAATTTTGGTTTATGGGCAGGACTTCCCCTCCCCATGGAGCAATAGCTCAGAGGTTGAAGCCTGAGGTGATAAACAGTTCTGACCTGGGACCTTATGGATTGTCCATATCACTGACTGCTGTGGGGATTCTGCTTAGGACTCCCTTTGCTCTGACACACAAACACTGTTAAGGCACCAGCTCTCAGTGTCAGCCACTACCCTACATTTACATCATTTGGAAGCCTTGCAGTGATGTGTTTAATTCGTGCAAACAGGCAATACAAATCTGACATTCTCAGCCTTAAGCTTGTGGAAGCCCCACTATAATTGTTTCTCTCCACCTTGGAAAAGTGCCACTATAGCAGCTACCATCTGTTTCCTCTCCTCAAACAAACACAATTTTTATGCTCTGCAGAAAGAAGAAACATCTGCAAACCAAAGAAGGAAAACATGTGGTTCCTCAGTAAATCTGTATGCAGTGCTGGTATTTTAAGTGCAGGTAGCATCCCATAGCCATTTCAGTCACTTTTCAGTAGCTCTGCATTTCCAGGCTTATTCACAGTTTGGGCCTAAACTTCACATTACATTTTTCTGGCTTTCTGTTCTTGACAGGCAAGCTTCTTTTGAAGCTTTGAAGGCTGGCTCACCTGTCTTGGCAAATCAAGCACAGATGTGGGAGGAAGGGACTCACACACCATCTCCAAGTACCCAGAATCACTGGGGTGAGTTAGATTATTGCAAGGACAGGAACATCCTCAGGCATACTGAAGGGACATTTTAAAGTTGTGGGCAGCTGGAAGGACCTGTTCCGTGTGTCTTGTCCTCCCCATTCCTACACTCTTGTGAGCTTGCCTGCTCTTTCTTACTCTTGTCCTTGGTTTTCTTGATTTTCAACTTTGGGAATTCCAAAAGTCTTTCTCCATGTGGCAGAGTGCTCTGTATGCTTCCATTAATTTGGCAAGCAGGCAGGTCTGAGCATGAAGGCATTGATTTACTACTTGGCAACTTCATCAGCTTTCTATGTAGCTGGTAGAGTTGGAGAGATCCATGTGAGAGCTCTGAAATCTGCAGGCTATGGGTACATCCACTGCTCCCAGGTGGCCTTGAGTGGTAGTGAGGAATGCCTCTGCTGGTATTAACTTGCTTTCCCTTCCTGACATGAGGTTTAAAATTTTTAAAGTAAGGGTGGGTGCTGCAGTTGAACAGACACAAGCATTTAGGAGTGGATTGCTCGTATTTTCTGTGAGGATGCACTGTCAAGGATCCTGGGAGCACCTGCATGGCATCCATTTCTTAGCATGTTCTGGCCTAAACCAAACTCTTTATTTTACTGCTGAAACAGCTGAGTCTAGTGAAACTAGTGGGAGAAAGGTTCAGAGATGGCAACAGAATTGTCCTTATTAAAAGGAGATGGCTGCCTTTTTGGGAATCTGAAAAAAAATATTTTGATTCACATTAGGGTTGATTACATTTTCTTTTTAACCAAATATTATTGCTTAAATATTGTGTCCCAAAACACTTCATTCAATAGGGTTTCTTTTTTTTTTTTAACATACAACTTCCCCCCCTTCCAAAAAAAAAAACCACCTATCACTGACTTCATATCTAAAAATAGGTATTAAACAGTAAATGATGGCACATTTAGAATGGCTTTTCAGGGGATTGTGGGGTGCATATTTGTCAGTCTCCTCTTCAGTTTATGGACTTTGGGTATATATACTTAAAGCTTGCAGAGCCGGGAGAGCGCTGCTGGGATTTAAGTACTTAGTGATATGAAAGAAGAAAAAAGCCTTTTCCTTTGATGTGTTTTTATAACCATGGTGTGTCAGAATATTTTCTTGGCAGGAGTGCCTGGCACAGCTGCTTGCCATGCTTCCAACCACACAGTGCCAAGCTGCAAGATTACCTCGTGCATATCAAATAACAGGGAACCTCTGCAGAGAAGGAGCAGCACAGAGCAGGGACAGCGGGTCTGCATGTAACACAGGCTGAGTTCTCTTCAAGATGTTTGCTCTCAACTGATGTGTTGGCCAAAACCTGGAAGTAGGAGGCATTTGGGTCACTTACTTTTTCATTTAATGAAGAAGATCAAGCCAGCTACTTGAGATTTTGTTGTCTGTGTGTCAGCTCCAACAGTTTCTTAAGGTTTTCAGTATCTGAAACACTGCATTTCGGCTGGAAGTTTGAACCTGCTGTTTTACAATACCTGGCTTAGTTCCACTGTTTCTTTTGTCTTGTCCTATTAAATAGCAGCTCTCATTTTGGACAGAAAGAACAGGATCTTGAATGCTTTTGTATGGATTAATCACTTGTAGGTCTCTTGAGTTAATCCTGCAATACTGCGTTAGCTATTTTGACCTCTCTCCAGTTACTTATCCCCACAACTACATAGCTCAAACATGACCCGCTTGGCTCACCACACACAGGAATGCAGCTTTGTGGTAATGCAAACTGTCTGAAGGTCCAGCCCTTAACACTGCCTTTAACAGCACCATGGGTGCAGCCTCCTCATGCTTTGTGGAACAGTCAGCCCAAGCACACAGTCCTGGGTGCAGGTAGAGATGGAATCATCATCTTGGAGGTTGACTTCCTGCACAGAGTGGGCAGTTTTGGACGATAAATCCCCTTACTTACAGAAGTTTTGGATTTTAGTTATATCCTTAGTCTGCCTCTGCTGTTCTTTTTGTGGCTTTTGAGTTTTTGTAATAATGCTTTAAATTTCTTAATGACTGATGGGAAGTGCTGTTTGAGTTGTGGTGTTCCAGAGGCATGGAGCTGGCTGTTGGGCTTCCCACATGGTTCCCTGGAGCAGCAGGGAGTGGGACACAATGAAACCCTTGCTGCAATGAAGAAATGTTAAACTTGGCCACACAAAGGTGTAACTGGCGGTGACTTTCAGCAAGGGAGAAAGCTGAAATGGAGAAGCCTCGTGATAGCCATCCCCAAATGTTTCTACCTTCATGTGAAGGTTGGTGGTGTTTGAGCTTGGTGGGAGCCAGTGTGATGCTGTTTTGGGCAGTTAAATCCCTTTGAGGACACAGGGCAAGGCAGATTCCTAGTATAATGTAGCAGTCAAATTGTGGTGAGCTGATAAAGCACAGTGCAGCATGGTACTGCTAGATTTTGAAGATTTTGGTGGGCAGTGCTGCTTGGCAGCAGTCAGCCTTTTTGAAATTGATAATCTGGGCAAACAGGTATTTGGCAAGTTGAGAACTGCACTGCTGTGCAATGAGTAAGCTCCTGTTTTTCACCTGTGCAGTTACTTCAGGGCTGTGCATGGTGTCACCCTTCCTGTGCTTGAGGCATTTGCTAAGTGACAGTTTTACTAAAAGTCTTTCTTTCTGCCTTCAGCATTTCATGTGGCAGCCAGAAAATTTGCACTGAGAAGTGACTGTCCTAGTTCTTTTAAAATCTCAATTCTTGTTGAGCCAGAAATGTATCTTCCTTTTCTTTCAATTCCTGCCTATCATCTGATGGATTTAAAGGGAGGGTGGCTTTGCATATGAAACACCAAGTTAATTTATATAAATAGCAAATTATAATAATACACATATCTAATTTTAAAAATTACTCTTCAGGCTACAGCCTTCATTGTTAAAAATACCAAATAATAAATTGCAGCCTTTTTTGTAAACACTCCTGTGTCTGGCTTCTGGGATGAACAAAGTTGTTTCCCTTGGTCACTATTTTGTCCTGGGCTGCTGATTTTCTCTCCCAAGTAACCCTATGGTTAGGTTAGCTAACCATACTTAGCTGGTCATTTGAGGTTACCCCATGTCACATGCCTTGTGTTTGAACAAGAGCTTTGTAAAACCAGTCTGGTATCAGCTTTTGGCCCATGAACCACATGAACCATGCATTGCGTGACTGGTTTGTTTCCTCTTTCTGCATTTACCTTGCGTGTGTTGCTACAGGCATGATGCCTACTGAAGCAGCTGCCGTGGAAAGGCCCTGCCAAACTGAAATGTTCCTTATGGATCTGTATCCTGCTCCTGTGGAATATTTGTAATTGAGTTGGTTGTTCTCTATTTCCATTATCTTAAGATTTGCAATTTTCAGATTTACTGTAGTGAAGAGAGTCATTTGGTAATTCACATGGTGAGGTGAAAGCTGAGTGGGTTTTTCTGATTCCCTGTCTGCCCCTGGGAAGTGCCTGAACTCTCTCAGACAGGTGCCTCAGGTGTGGGAGGGAGGACAGAATTTACCCATCTTGTGTCCTCTTGTTGATACATACATGAATTTCTTTATCCAAACACTGGGTAATTCTTCTGCTGGCTTTTGTTTTCAGTTTCCAGCTGAGTCTGGAACTTGGTTGTTATTACCAAATGCATTTATAAAAGGAAGCTTGATCCTTTCTTACTTAGCATTTCACTTTTTTGAGACACTTTATTCAGCCTTTCAGCATGTTTTTAATGGCAAAGAGCATTTATATAAAATATTCTATTCTTGTTATAATACTTGAAATTAAAGCTCTCACCCAAACATTCAGTGAAATAAAGTAGATAAGAAAGAATGTTTGTGTTTGGGAAAGGAATTTTTCCAGCTTACTTTGAGGACTATTGACAATGGGAGAAGGGGAAAGATGGGCTAAGGAAGCAGAATAGGTGTGATTGGTTATGCAGCTTGGATGTGAACCAAAAGCTGGCAGAAATGAGGTGATATAAAAAGGTTCTCTGGATGTTTTGCTCATAGATGAGCATTTAGTAGGACATGAAGCTGGGTCTGCATAATACACTGTCTGAAAAATAATAACTTTATGCTCAGTAGTTAGGATGGAATATGACCTACATTCACAGAATCACAAGAGTGATGAAAATTCATCATTGTTACTTAATTCATGCTTGAGCATATGCCAGACTCTAATTATGAGATAGGTCCAGTCTGCTCAGGACCCAGACATTTACTCTGATCCTGACACAGGTGGTTTTGTTGAGGACAGCCACAGTCAAAAATTCCATTTCTGGGTTCTGTGCAACAGCTGCTGAGGCTGCAAGTGCCCTGTGGGATGTACACTGGAGTTCTGATAGTAGAGATTTGAAGGTAAAGAGGGGCAAAGAGCATCTGAGTGCACTGGAGGGATCAGAAGGCAATCATTTAGGGTGCTGAGGGTTTTCAAAATGCTGCCAACAGCTGACAGGAAAATAAAAAAAGGATCTTTCCACATCAGATAAATAATAGTGAAGTAAAGGTAAGAAAAAAAATACAAACCAACACATAGTTTTCTAATTCCATACTTTCGTCATTCCCTTCTGCTGAGTCTCTTCAGTGCTTCTTACTCCCAGCTCATGCTTTACTTGCCTTTCAAGGACATTGCAATCTGCATCTGACTTCAGTGCCATCATTGTTTCAAAGTCAATTCCTTTGAAAATGGTATACCTGAATTTCTTTGAGACCACAATGCCTGGAGCGTGAGAAGGATATTAATAGAAACTGCTTCTCTCTGTTGTTGTATGAAGACAGAAGACGAACTATTTCAGTGTGACAGTGGGAGATGTTTTTCAAAGCAATTGTTTACATTTTTGATCTAACAGGGAATTAAAAAGGTCTGGGTGGCACAGAGAGCTGCAATAATTTTGCAGAAGGAGAGTAAAGGTACGCATTAAATGCTAAATTGCTAATTTTGCAAGGTGTGCTCAGCAATTATCCATGTTAAAGTAGTACTAACAGTTCCCACTCAGCCTTCAGAAAATCAGGAAGAAACTTTGCAGCATCCTACCACATGCCTTCTAACACATGGAAACAGAACAATTACTCTGAGCTTTATTTGATACTGTTTTTAAACCCCCTAGAACCCCACAACGATTCTTTTGGGATAATGGTGTAGGGCTGAATTCTGTAAAGACTCTGCCTGACATTCGTATGACGCTGCAGGGAACTCTGGTGGGAAGAGGCAGGATTTAAATTTTATCCCCAAAGGAGGGTGAGAGGTTAGAGATCCAAGAGTAGTTTGAAGGGAAATGCAGGTATTTGAGACAGTCCTGATGTGTGGCTGCCAAGGCAGGAAGGGATGTGGGTGTTACTGTTTGGCACTTGGATTGCGGAGAAGCCCCTCCTGTTCCCCCACATTCCCTCAGGAGTTCCTCTCCCATCCTTTCCCATCAAGTAGCTCCTGACTTTGTGCACGTGGCCATTCCCTGAGCTGCAGCATGGCTGGTGGCTCTTTGGTGTGCATCCTGCCTGGGAAGGAAAGCAGGAGCAGACAGTGCTACAAGACAGAGGAGCCTTCCCACTCACCAGTATCACCACCCTGGACCAGCAGTCTCGCTGGTTTGACAACCAGTCTGCAAGTTTCCCTGACATGTGAGACATGTGATGCGTGGCTGGTACAGAGAGCTAGACCTGTGTCCTTAAATAGCAACAAATGTAGTTTATAATATTCAATTTTTAAGATACGCATGGAAGAGAAGGCAGCAAGACGTGTACGTGCACTCTCGACTCTTTCCTAACCCTTTTCTCTGCTGCCTGCTCCTGGCAGCAGATCAGCTGTGCGTCAGCCTTACAGGGGGGTGTTTTTGCTGATTAGGCTGTGTGGGTTTCTCACAAGCCTTGCCAGCTGTGTGCTGCTCTCGTGTGCAGGGCCATGCTGGGTACTCTGCTGGGTGTTTGCAGATCTTGTTTCTCCACAGACCCTGCCAGGCTGTGTGGGTTTCTCACAAGCCTTGCCAGCTGTGTGCTGCTCTTGTGTGCAGGGCCATGCTGGGTGCTATGCTGGGCGTTTGCAGTTTCTCCACAGACCGTGCTCCACAGCCTGTCTGGGATTGCAAGGGCTGCCCTGTCCATCAGGGCCCCTTCACCCCATAGCGATCAGAGTGCTTCACAAGTAGCTGCTCTGGCTACAATTTACTGGAGTCAAAAAGTACTCAGGAAAATGTTATTAGAAGTGTCCGGGTTGATTTTGTAGCATCATTAATGCTGGAGACCTCAAACTTTGAAAATTATCAATGCATTGGTAATTGCAGAGAGAAGAACTTAGGTTAACTGTTTATGCCTTTAAAAGGAATTTTGAGAGTCAAAGCCTGATTTTTAAAATGTCTTGCTAATAACATATTAAGCAATGAATTAGTAAATTACTAAGCTGTGAAGAAATGAAATTGTGTTTGTTTTAAAGGCTGGTCATTTGCTCTGCTCCATTTTTTGTACAGCCTGCCAAGCCCTTTGCTGGTGAGCTATACTGCTCTGGACAGATCCCTGCCTCGAGTAACTTGTTATCTGTATTTGACACAGCAGAAAGGGAAACATCAGACAAGCGTGGTGGAATTGATGAGGGAGGGAGGGAGGAACATTCCCAGCAGAAATAAGGTCAGGCACATCACTGCACAGTGCTGCCAGCGGGCTTCAAGCAGCGGTTTTGTTTGGGCGAATAAGGGTGGTGTGCCCCGTGGTATCTCTTGGCAGGGCCGGTCCTCTGGTCGCAGAGGTGAGTGCAGCTGTGGCTCCTGCCCAGCCCAGTCACCAGGGTTTCCTTTCCTAGAGGTGAGGTGAGGTGGGATGGGAGGGAGCAGGGCGAGGCAGAGCTTGGCACTTGTGCATCCCCTCCCTGATAAAGTCAGGGCACAGCAAGGGTGGGAGCCCAGGGGAGCAGCAACACCCGTCTCACCCGGAGGCAGCCTGGGAGGCGTCTGGCCAGCGCCACTCCACAGAAACTGGGATATCTGGGCTGCTACCTGGTCTTGTTCTTCACCTCAGCTGCTTCTGTCAGCAAGCAGCCAATGTGATGTTTTGGACAGTTAAGACATGAAATAGCATTTTTGCTCTAGTGTTTTAGTTTCCACTTTGTAGCTTTTTTCCCCCCTATATTTTAAATATTGTTTGAAAAATGATGTAAAATATCACATTTTGCCATAATTGATGCAGAGTTATGGGTTTGTATGGCGTAGAGTCAACACTTGGTGAACTCATTAGGTTCTGACAGCTGTTAGATGTCCAGTCAACAGAACTGCAGTTTCCATAAACAAAAGTTTCTAATGTCAAGCAGCAGTTTGACTGCTATTAATAAACCATGTTGCTGCTACCTAATAAATGAGACCATTTAAAAAAACCCAAACAAAAAACCCAACAGCAATAATTTTTAATAAAGTTTTTGATTTTTTAAGGTTTTTCAAAACAGTGATCCCAAACCACTTTTTAAACACACTTTTTTCTTTGTATCAGGTGAGAGATGGGTACCTTGCAGGGGTTTGAACCATTAAACTGATGGTTGATTAAACAGAAATTTGCTCTTTTTTTTTTTTTTTTTTTGAGGAGAGAGAAGTGTGCTCACTGTCATATCTGCAGCCTGCCCTGCCTCATCCTGAGGTCATTTAATTTGAGCTGATACCAGGGCAAGAGTGAGAAAGGCCACAAGGCCGTGGCACTGGAGGAGCAGGGCTGGGCCATGACTGCTGTGACCATCTCCCTTAATTTGTGTTTCCTGGATAACTGAATCAAGTGCTATCATCTCTTTAGAAGTTTACTGCCGTGGTTAACTTCAGATCTGAATGGATCTTGAATGTTCTGGCTGTTGGTTTGCTGACTGGCAGAGCAGAGAGAAGCTCCCTGGTCTGTTACCGCACTGAAGGTTCTTGATTTCTGCAGAGATCTGCCCATTAAACCTAGTTTCTTGTTGCATGCTTCTGTCAAGATGTAATTGAATGTGGATCTTGAATGTTCTGGCTGTTGGTTTGCTGACTGGCAGAGCAGAGAGAGGCTCCCTGGTCTGTTTGTTACCATACTGCAGGTGCCTGATTTCTGCAGAGATCTGCCCATTAAGCCAGTTTAGACTGAGTTTCTTGACTGAGTCTTTTTGCTTCTTTTTGCATGTTTCTGTCAAGATTTAATTGAATTTGGAGCTCATCAGTTATTCTGGAGTTCATTTCAGTAGGTGTAGTATCAGACTACAAGTCTTCCATATTGTGTGAAATGGAAACATTTCGGTTCATTCCGTCCCCTGCCTGGTACTAATTTCAAGGTGTTATATCTGCACACAGTTTGTTTTCACACCAGATTTTATTTGATTGCTGTGAAAGGTAGAAATAGTTACATTTTCTAATGTACCACTTATCCAATTTTTAATTTTTTAATTCTTTCGCACCTCTTAAAACAAATACATGATATGTTAAGCAATATATTGCTTTGAAGATCAAAACTGTGTAGTTAGAAATGACAAGGAAATTCAGATTCTGATTATCTATAAACCAATACCAGAATTTCTTCAAGTGCCACATTTTTAACTCACCTTGTGAGTAAATAGGATCGAAGTGCAACCAGTGACTGACTTAGAAGACTCTATTTCCTTTGCATTTTCATCTTGCACTATGTCTAAAGAAACAAATGTCATGGGATGGTGGTCTGGGAAGGCACAAGGCTGAAAGTTGTGTGCACATTGAATCAAAAAGCAACATTTTGTTGTGTCTTTCATTTTTCTTTCTTTCTGTGCTTCAGGGTTTTATAAAAAATTTTTTTTTTTTTTTTTTTTTTTTTTTTTTTTTTTTTTTTTTTGAGGAGAGAGAAGTGTGCTCACTGTCATATCTGCAGCCTGCCCTGCCTCATCCTGAGGTCATTTAATTTGAGCTGATACCAGGGCAAGAGTGAGAAAGGCCACAAGGCCGTGGCACTGGAGGAGCAGGGCTGGGCCATGACTGCTGTGACCATCTCCCTTAATTTGTGTTTCCTGGATAACTGAATCAAGTACCATCATCTCTTTAGAAGTTTACTGTCTTGGTTAACCTCAGATCTGAATGGATCTTGAATGTTCTGGCTGTTGGTTTGCTGACTGGCAGAGCAGAGAGAAGCTCCCTGGTCTGTTACCGCACTGAAGGTTCTTGATTTCTGCAGAGATCTGCCCATTAAACCTAGTTTCTTGTTGCATGCTTCTGTCAAGATGTAATTGAATGTGGAGCTCATCAGTTATTCTGGAGTTCATTTCAGTAGGTGTAGTATCAGACTCCAAGTCTTCCATGTTGTGTGAAATAGAAACATTTTGGTTCATTCCATCCCCTGCCTGCACTAATTTCAAGGTGTGATATCTGCACACAGTTTGTTTTCACACAAGATTTCATTTGATTGCTGTGAAAGGTAGAAATAGTTACATTTTTATAGTACCACTTATCCAATTTTTAATTTTTTAATTCTTTCGCACCTCTTAAAACAAATACATGATATGTTAAGCAATATATACATTTTCTAATGTACCACTTATCCAATTTTTAATTTTTTAATTTTTTTCACACCTCTTAAAACAAATACATGATGTGCTAAGCAAAATTTTGCTTTGAAGATCAAAACTGTGTAGTTAGAAATGACAAGGAAATTCAGATTCTGATTATCTATAAACCAATACCAGAATTTCTTCAAGTGCCACATTTTTAACTCACCTTGTGAGTAAATAGGATCGAAGTGCAACCAGTGACTGACTTAGAAGACTCTATTTCCTTTGCATTTTCATCTTGCACTATGTCTAAAGAAACAAATGTCATGGGATGGTGGTCTGGGAAGGCACAAGGCTGAAAGTTGTGTGCACATTGAATCAAAAAGCAACATTTTGTTGTGTCTTTCATTTTTCTTTCTTTCTGTGCTTCAGTTTATCAGTGCACTATGTCTAAAGAAACAAATGTCATGGGATGGTGGTCTGGGAAGGCACAAGGCTGAAGGTTGTGTGCACATTGAATCAAAAAAGCAACATTTTGTTGTGTATTTCATTTTTCTTTCTTTCTGTGGTTCAGTTTATCAATTTACAGATTTGCCTTAGCTGAGTCCAAAATCAGAGCAAAATGTTTGCTTAAACTAGAGACAAAATGTACATTATATAAGTAAAAACTTTCAAGTATGTGTAAACAGTCAGCTGCAATGATAAGAACTAGAAGTATTTTTTTTAATGAGACATCTTTTTTAATTTTTTCCGAGCCTTCTATTGAGAGCTTTAAATATTGTTAAGATTTGCTGTTTGTCCAAGAAAAAAACCACTGATTGTTGTGGCAGCTATTTGCTGTTTTTCTAGCCTTGATATGAAACATACTTGTAAGATGCTTGTGTTTTCATCTAGAAGTCTATATTCATAGCAAACTTATTTTTCAGTGCTAAATTATTAATCTTAAATGTTATACTGGTTATTAACTTTTATTATAATTTATAATATTTGCAAAGTTAATGTGAGAGATACCTATTTTTATACTTCGTGTCAGCTATCAATTCTTGTGTTGCAGTTTGTTGAGAATATATTCAAGCTCTTACATTTCATTTTTCAGTTGGAAAAGTGCCTTAAATCATGGAATTGAGGCATGAGATTTATTCTAAAAAAGAAACAAGGTACATCTAGGTTTGTATGACTGCCCAGTGTTTGCTCCTTTGAGGCCTTTGGTGGTTTTTTTGCTCTGTCTGCTCTAAGATCATGAAAGAGTAGGTCTCTCACCCAAGGCATTGTGCTTTATACTTTATTATGTGCTTAATACTTTATTAAATATTGCACCCTGTAGACTATAAAAACTTATCAAAATAAGTAATTATGTTGTTTCTTGTTATGATTCGTTGTTGGCACATGTACACTTCCCCTCTATCCCTGCCTGCATGCTAGGGAGGGTTTCTGTATCGATGCAGTATGAACAGGATGATCCCAAGTGTTCCTCACCTGTTTTCTCTGAGACACTACAGCACAGCAGCTACTCCAAGGGAAGGATCAGTCCCCAGCACGGAGCAGGAAGCACGGGAGCATTCTGGCAAAGCCAGAAGCAGTTTCCTTTGCATGGTAGAGGTGCTTTCTGCTCTCCTCAGAGTTCTGAGAGGTTAACTCTCATCCTGTTACTGCTGTCTTAAGCAGGTCCATCTGCTGCCCCCAGGCTGACACCACACCTCCCCTCCAGTGCCTGTATCTCCTCTGCCCTCACTCCTTTCAGTCCCCAGCTGTCCCTCCTCAGTACCAAGTTCCTTTCCTCCCTCAGGCCTCCTTGTAGTGTCTCCTTTCACTAGAAGTTGACTCTGTCCAGCCTCCTTCCCCATTTTGCTGCAGTCTCACTGACCAGCCTTCCCTGAGCTGTGCGCTGGTGTCCCCCCTGTGCCAGCAGCCCCGTGTTCTGTGCAGAGGATCCTTCTACCTCCCACACCTGCTGGTTTTTCTACCAGTGAGGGGAGGCAGGGGCTTGCATGAGGGAAAGGAGTGAGCTCCAGACCACACTGAGTGTTTCTGGGGAGGTGTGGCAAGCCCCAAGGCTGCAGGTGCTTTAACCCCCTCACTTTCTGTCATTCTGCCAGAGCTCATGTGCTGAACACCCTGTGGATAGAAAATGACCTTCTGGCTGTGGTGGAGCTGCTTGTAGGTGCTCAGAGGGGTTCCTGCTGAACTTAAAGTCAGTGACATGCCAGAAGAATTTGTCAGAAACAGAGGATAGGAGAATGCTAATACAGTGTGGATAAGATGTGTCTCCTTGTTAGGACGTGGAGGAAGCAGATCCTTGGTCTTTACTGCTGTAGAAGATTGCATCACCCAGCACCTAACAATAAATACTGCTTTCGGAGGTCCTTTGTTGGAAGGGCCCCCTTCAGAAAAGAAAGGAGATCTTGTTCTGCCAATCCTTTAATGACTATGTGTCTCTGTGTGCATTCAGGGGAAAGGGGGGTTCAGATAGCCAGATGAATTTTAACAGAAGGTCTTTGTGTGAAATATATGCACATTAAGAAAGAAATATATTTTAAATCAGTTTTCAAGAAGAATGTGAAGTTATGGGGTGTGGGGTAGGGGAAGTGTAGTGGTATTTTGTTCTGCTTTGCAGTTTCTTTGTAGAAAATACTCAGAGCATGGTATGCTTTGAGTAATGCTTCAAAACTATTTCAATTGTCCAAACCTATTTCTGGTTAAGTTTCATTTGAAGGAAGTTGTTCAGCTGCGTGTATAAGGCAATAAATACATTTAGAAAGGTAAAATTATGAGGAATTCTGTTTGCTGTCCTTGTTTTCATCATGTGTAGAGGTTATTTGGAGTTGTATAAAAATTCAGCAGTTTAATATTAGTTCTTTATTTCTTGAGCACCAAAATAAGAAGACATAATCTTTTATTCAAGCAAACTGAATAGGGCTGGTAATTGAGGACTTGAGGATTTAGGATTTGTTTGTTGTTTTACAGCACTGTCCACCCATTACAAATGAATTTTTAATTTATTCTCCCAGTCTGTGACAACCTAATCACGTGCCAACACTTGACAGTTCTGCACACTTGTGATTTATTCAATTCCATCTTTCTAAAGCATGGAACAGGGTTTTAATTGCATTTTGTGAAGAATTTTGCCAGCAGGGCAACAGAGCCTTGTTAAAGTTTTTGATTCCTTCATTTGCAGACAGAAACTGCTTCATCTGGTAGCTCTGAAGTTTGTACAAACTTTGGAGCTACCTTGAATACATTTGCTTTAGCCCTTTTTTATGCCTGAAAAAATCAACACAAACTTGAAGATTACTTTTCTCTACTTAGACAAAGGACTTTGGCTGTTATGCCTATTGTTTTCGTACTTTCTAACAACTGTTAAATATATGATGCACCATTTATCTGCCTGCATGTGTGTACAACTTGTAAATAATTTAATGTTTTACTTTACCACTTGGCCTCTTCGCATAACTCTAAAATGAGGAAGATAAAATTCTGCTAAATTATTAATTCACTAGGAAATTGAAATAACCGACATAAATTAAGCACGGAAAATGGTTCCCTTTTCCTCTGTGGGAATCAAAGCAGTGAGCACAACTGAATAACAGCAAGGGAGCTAAATGGACCAGATGATTATAGACTAATTTAGATTGCAAAGGGCTTCTGTGGGTATCATCTTGTACCAATCACCAGCTCAAAGCCAATGTGATTATTAGAGACATGCTTGGTTGAGTCTTGAATGCCTCCAACAGTGGAGATGATCCAGGAGGGGTTCAGGAGTCTCCTGTGTCCATAGGTACACAGACAGGGCATATCAGATCTGTTGCCTGGCTGGCTTGGTGCCACCTGCTTGGTGGTATTCTGCAGTGTTAGACGTTTTCCTGCAGGTTAAAACCTTTGCAGCAAGGTGTACAGGTGCTCCAGTGCCACTGTGGCAGAGCGGAAAATTTTGCAGCTCGCTCTAAATGGATCAAGGCACAGCGACTCTATGATGGCTTCTAGGTCTTGCAGCTTAAAATTTGTGTCAATTTTTGTAGTAGTCAGTTGGTTTTTAGTTATTTACTGTGGGGTTTTTAGTTTTGCCATATGCATATAGTATATATCACCTTGCAGCTTAAAATTTGTGTCAATTTTTGTAGTAGTCAGTTGGTTTTTAGTTATTTACTGTGGGGTTTTTAGTTTTGCCATATGCATATATCGTAGTAGTCATCACAGATTGTTTTAAATGTTTAAAGATAATTAAATGATTGTACATAGGGAAAGGTGGTGAGATAGTGTTAGTATCCAGAACAGCAGCAAAGTCCAGGCATGTAGCTGCAAAGCAGAGCAGAGTATAATTTGTGGTTTAATAAATAACCTTATAAAGTAAAGTTAAACCTGTGTTCTGCAAAATTTCTGCACTCAGTAGCTGCCCTTTTCTTTGATACTACTTTGGTTTTGATCTGAATTTATTTTGATTCAAGAGCAGCTGGGGAGTTCTGAAATATTTGGGTGTTGTATATATTTAACATGAACTGCAGTATCTGTGCTTTTTTTTGTTTTGTTTTGTTTTCTTACCTGCTTCTCACTCCTGGGATATATCTGGGAATCCCATATGTTCTTCTGAAGGAGCAAGTCAGTTTACATAATGCTTTTCAGATGTCCTGCTTCTATTTAATAATACAAAACAAAAAATACCCCAGGCAGACTTGTACATAACTGGGGCGGGTGGCCTACACATCACAAATCTGAGCAAAGATTACTCCTATGACCATGTCCCTGATTTGTGTTGGATTGCACAAGGAGAGGACCAGTTCTCTGTATGATCCTGTCCTTGGGTTTGGCATTCCACTACTGATTCTTGAACATCCTGCTCTGCTAACTGTTGTCAGCCACCCAGGTGAAATCCTGGATGTTGTTTGGGAAGCAAATGACTTTTTCTGTGGGGAAGATGGGATGCGTGCAGAGACTAAAATACATTCAGTTTAAATGCACAGGGGCAGTATATATGACATGGTGGATGGAGTAATTGTCACCTGGAAGAGATGCCAGCTTTCTGGAGCAGATCACCCTCCTTTAAGATCCCTACTGCTGCATCCCTCAGACCAGGTCCTCAGTATGTCTTTTAATGGGAGCACTTGTGCACCTCTTCCTCCATAGTTCCATCTTCAGTGACATCATCATCTTCTTCAAACTGGGGTTGATTAAATCAGTTAGGTGATGAAGAGTGAAGCAATGTGATAATGTTTTTAGTGATCATACTTTCCAGAAACACATCCTTAACGGGCAGCAGAGAATGCCTGTGTAACATTTCTTCTGTATAAAGAAGGAACACATAAAAACTGCTGTCACAGTGCTGTCTTTACTGACAGCATTTAGAATGTCTGGAAAAAATTAATCTGTGAATCCAAATTTAACAAAGGAGATCAAAATTTTGGAGGGAGAAAGGAACTATTAACTGGAATTAACCTTTGGTTTTATGGCTCTACAGCTATGGGGACCCACACAGTGTGTCCTTTGCAGGGCTTTAGTCACATCAGAGAATATGCAGGCTAAGGTGTAACCTATGATTTTTTTGGTAATGTCTTGGCTTTTTCTTTCTTAGTAGCTTACATATGAATGATGTTATTTCCCCCAGTGTTTCCATGCTGTATGTCAAGAGGAGCCATGATTTCATCACTGCCTGTTTCTACTTTATATATTTAATTTACAAAATCTTCAATATATTTCAACACATTTTGGTGTGTAATAGTTTGTTTGGCAACTGTAACTCCAATGATGTATTTACCCATTGTGCCTTTATTTGGGTTTTAAGTGTACAGCCATAAATAGACATGATTTATGCTATTAGTGCTATTTTATTTTATTTATGCAATAGTGATATTTTATTAAACCATGTGAACATCTCAGCTGAAGAATCCAAGCACAAGCACATTTTGCAATACTATTTTAGGAAATATTAATTTAATAATGCACCCAACCTGGAAATCAATGGTTACTAACAATTTCAGCAGATTTCCACATGCCCCTTCGTGTACCATCATATTTGACTTCTTCAGCCAGGAACCACATCACGTGTCTCTGCTTGTCCTGCCTGGAACATATCCATGCATAATTCACTGTTGGGCTGCACAAATGCAAATGGCCACACAAAGGAAGCAAGAAGTCACTGGGAGCAGGAATCCTCCTTTTGGCAGCAGTATGGAGTCAGGTCAAACAAAGTGCCTGTGTGATTGTGGCTGTATTCAGTGTTGGTGCTTGTTGGTAAGATGCTATAGATGGAATGATTTTCTCAGTCTTTTTAAAGGTTACAGTGATAGTAACTGCATATCATACAGCATTTATTTTAGGTTTTCAGAAGGAAATTGTTGATTCTTAGTTCTCAGAGAACTACTCAACTGAAGCATGGACTTGTAGTCCTTTGCAGTTCCAGATGGCATAAAGACCTTTGGTCTCTCTCTCACTATGTTTAGATATATTTATGTCTTTAATTATGACTGTGTAATTAAAATATGTCTGTTTAAGCTGAGTAGCTGATAAACAGAATGGGCAAACTAACTCTGAACAAACTAAAACTTTGACTGTCTAGGAAACTGTTGAACATCCCACCAGAAATCCCTTCATCCCAGTTCAATTAAGCATGCTTATCTGAACACGGGAAAAATCCTACTTTGCTAGAGGCTGACACGAGCATCATCAAAATCAGCAGTTAATGAATGTTCATTAAAATATTTCATATTATGAAAATCTCATTCCTTCTCCAAACACTTCTGTGATTTATATCTATAACCATTTCAGAAGATTGCAGTACACAATCTGCTGTGCTGGATCCTAACAGTAACCTGAGAAAAATTGTATGCAGTTATTGGATTTTTGCAACATTTTTGAAAGGTCCCTAAAAGGTATTACTTACAGCTGCATACAAGCTTTGTAAAGTATTAATAGCACTACTTCTTCTGTGCTGAGTGGATTACTGCCATATACATTTGTAATTGGTGTATGTGCATGCAGAAGAATTTCAAAGCAGCCACTCAACAGAAAACTCTCATTTTATTAATAGCCCATTCATCAAGAGACTAAGAGAGGATTGTGAAAAGTGTAGAAGAATTGAAGTCTGATAAGAGAAGATGTGAGAACTGAGCACTGGATCCCTTGAGTCCAAAGCACATGCAACAGAGAAAATTTTTCACAGGAAGGAAGTTTAGGGTAGCAGAGACTGAAGGCTGAAAGGATGCTCCTGGCCTGTGGAAGCAGTACAAGACAACATCCTCTATTTGTGTAGGTGCTCAGCAGTGATTTCCCTCTGTACATGTTAGACTATTGAGAACACCTGAAGCTGTAGCCAGGGCCCACCCCTGCTGGGAGTTGTTTGGGTCCATTGATCCAGCAGTGGTCTGTATAATGTTTTGTATTTCATGATTGTCTAAGGCATCATCTGCAGGAAATGACCTCCTCAAAATCTAGGGGTTTGCATTTTCCTGGCCCTCAGCAAAATCAACCCCTCTTGAACAACTGAGAAATGTGCTCCCAGGTGCTTGGTCTCCTTTGGAAAAACTGAGGAAGCACAGGTTTCACGCGTGAGCTGTTTGCTGATCTCGAATGCTGCAGATCCGGTTGGAGAAAGCAGCAGCAACTGTCTAGAGTGTAAATGCATTCAAACCCTTTCTCTGCCTGCTTCTGCCAGAACTCAACCTGATGGGAAAGTACTGTGTACCTGCTGTACTTCTTAAAAGATAGAACTTTTGAATTAGAATTCTCTTTTGAGCATAATCAAAGATTCCTAAATGCCAGCCAGAGTTTTCCCATGTCAGATTTTGGTTCTCCCTTCCCCAGCTCATTCTGCACAGAGCTGTTTGCTGCAAGGTCAGTCAGTGTTGTTGACTGCATGTGTTATTAATTTCTATAATTCATATGTGTTTGCATACGCATGTATATGCACATATTAGATGCAGGTGATTTTTGAACACAGCCTTTGTTAGCATAACTCAATGTATAAAGTCAGCTACTTATCCTGAGTCCCTGAGTTTGATTATTGGCTGGTACATGATGGGAACGACCACTGTGTCTCAGGATGTATGAGCAAGGAATGGCTGATAAGCCTGGAACAATAGTATGTTTATAGGACATAGTTAATAAAGCTGTATTTGATAAACCATCTTAAGACACTTCTTTTTGCTTCCAGTTGTTTTATCTGATTATCATCAGCAGCTTCTTCTTGCAATGGCTTCACAGGATGATTGCACCAAAAGTCTCCCATCACTTTCTTTCTCCTTGTCTTGCTGTGAAAATGCATTCTCTACAAGCCCCCACCTGCTGTGCTCTCCTCCCTCCCTTGCATTGGGCTCAAAGAGCAGCAGCAGTCGGGTGCTGAACTGTGGTTGGGTGAAAGTAGGGGTCCACATCAAGTTTAGGTCTGAAATAATTCCCAGGAGCTTCTTATGCTTCTGTCTCCAGGAGCAGATTCCTCTTGACATGCTTTCACTATTGCGGGAAACCCAGGACTCCTGAACAACTGAACAATATGATCAAGCAGAAGCAGTTTATTGTTTACATTACACACATATTTATAGATTCTACAAACTTCTAAGTACACACTTCTTGATTGGTGCCTTTGTCTTGATCACTCATTTTCTGCCTGCATTTCTCAGAGTATATGACTGGTTACAGTCCAGGTGTTTCACAGTCCTCTGTTATCTAGTTCTTGCAGTCTTGGTATTCGATTTCTCAGCTGCTTCTTTTTTAATTTAGCACAGTTTATGTTCCAATAGCCTTGATGAATTCTTGAGGCTTTGTTAACAAATTTAGAACCAGGCTGGCTGGTGCACACTATGGCCTAACCCTTGCAAATACATTGCAACATTTCACTTCCAACCAAAAATGTAGACCTCCTACCTCTGACAGATCTGTTCAATCGCAACCTGTAATTGCCACCTTCCAGGTAATTTTACCTGGTAGAATTTAAGTAAATGAGTGAGCTGGAGGTGGCAGTTGCATAATTAGCTCCAGTATCACAATGGCACTTACCTGTTGCTTTGCATTGGCGCTGGGTACTAATCAGGCTTTCCCCATGTTATCACCCCCTGGTCTTTGTCAGTGTATATGCAGTTTCCTTACTCTTTCCTAGAACATCTCTGAAGTTTTGAAATTAATTGCTATTTGCTTGAAAAAGTGAAAGGACAGAGTAGAAGGGCTGTCTTGTTAAATGTTAAATCCCACTTCATGTGGCTGATCATAAAAAGACATTCTCCTCTGGTTATTTCTCTGATCCAGTGTGATTTCCAGAGTATTTTCTATTGCTAATGGTGAAGGAACTTGTTCCTTTGGAGATGGGTCACATTTATTGCTAACCCTCAGGAGATTCAGACTTGCAATGTAAGATTACCTAAATTAGAGGGACAGATGTTAGGCTTTAAGAGCTTTTTGTTATCTTGACAGTTAAGTGTTAACAATTCCAGGATATTGAAACACTAATCTTACATATTGTAATTTTTTGTTTGTTTGTTAGTTTACATTTAAATTATGAAACACTCTGTATCAGGTTTAGGATTTATTTTAGTTTAATTTTTTTTGAGAGATCTTTCTGCTGTAAAGAAAGACTGGCAGAAGTGGCTCAGCAGCATAATGTGCAAGTATAAATAGAATGCAAGCTGTCCATTTATCTCAGTCCTGATCTACTTATATTCATCTGATGCTTATTACAATCGTGGTTTGTCTCTGAGTAGATACATCCAGTTAGGATTAAGCTTGGACAACTAACCTAATTCACTCTTGTAGCTTAATTTAGGGTTTCTGTCTAGATGTCTTGTGATACCAAATAATTCTTTGAACACCCAGCCCTTAATAAATCAACATCAAAATATTAAGAATATTTGTTTCTGTCTACGCTTTTTTGAGATAATGAATTTGATTGCAGTGGGGTTTAGGTTCACCCAGATATATCTTAATTCATACCTATTTCTGAAATTTCTTCCCACTCCAGCTTCTGCTGCTCTGTAATGGTATTTTATTAAATATGTTTTCACATGACAGATTCTCTAGAATGCTTGATAGGACCCTCTTTTGAACTTTTTGCTAGAATATTCTGCTGGAGTCATCTGAAAGTGAAAAATAAGCACACCTGTCCAATTCTAACAAGCATAAAAATAATAAATGCAAATGAACTAGAATATCCATGGAATAATTATATATTTCTTGGATTTTCAGACAGTTCTCAGCATTTTCACTCTACAAGAACCCTGTGGGATTTGTGGATGTAAGAATATCAACCTTTGTGTCTTTAACAACTCAGCTACATTTTGTTTTTCATTTAAAATCTGCCTCTAGTTGACTCTTTATTGTTTTAGCCTGGTGACTGGCCTCTGGCATGGATTAATCTTTGACAACTTGTTTTCAATTTTAAAAATTAACACAACCAACTTGCCATAATTCAACACTTATACAGGGTTGTAAAAAAGCTCAGGACTAAGCATAGTAACAATCAGTGCTAACTTGTTATGCTGTGTGGGTGTTCAACTCTACAAAACAATTTACATTTCAGATTAGAAGTAACTTGTATACTTTTAACGTGTGCAAAACAATCAGTCTGTACAAGAATGTAGCATGAGTCCAATTTAGCTTTCAGTTTGTATGACTGTTCTCAACAAAATAAAGTATGTAGGGCATAATTGATGACATATGATTTAAAGAGAAAAATCTAAATAACATTTTTCACTTTTCTTCCCCCTCATTTCATTTCCACTGTTACTGCAAGTGTGCTGCAAGATTCATATGGCAAGATTTAGCTTGTAGGTGCTCTTATATTTGCTTTTAGAAACTGGTCCAAGAAACAATAATTTCTGAGCTCTGCAGATATGGTAGATGCAGTTCCCCGTGTAATTTTCAGAGTCTTTTATATTTTTCCTGTAAGATCAGTCCTGCAGCCCTTTGGGTGTTATGGGGGGCGGGGTGTGAAGGCACTTCTGATACTGGAGTTTCTCCTGTCTGCCAGAGCTCCAGGGAAAATGAGAGGGTGAGTGGAAGATCCAGGGTGCACAGGTGTACTTCTGTGCCCTGTGTGTGTGGTGAGATCTTGAAGTGCATGAGAGCTGCCATGTTTCTTGCCTGTGGGATGTACTCTTTTCTCTGAAAAACATGGTCTACAATAGGAGAAATAGCAACACCAGGGGTAGTGGTTTATCAGGAGGTATAAAGAAGTGTGGAGAAATGGAATAAATCTAGAAAAAGCTCTAGAACAGTGATGATTCTGCTGTCAGAGCCTGCTGCTCTGTACAGTTAGGAGGGATACATGCTCCTTAGTGTGAATCTTTCAGCATCACATCAAATGTGAGGATGTAAGGAAGAGCCTGTAAATAATTGTTAGGATTTGGAGGAAAAATCACAGTGGGGCGTTTGAGATGCCCTGTAAAGATAAGGTCTCTGTACAAACAAAAAGATCAAAAGGAGCAGTAGGAACATTTAGTAGTGAAGAAAGTGATGGCATCTTAATGATTCCCAAGAAAACTTGAAGTCACTGTTTTAATGTATTTTGTGGGTCCCTGGGAAAGGAGGAATCAGAGAGAGTGTACAGCTCTAGGTCAGCGTGGCTGCTGCTTTGTCAATGTGCAACACTCTGCCTGCAGTCAGAAACAGACCTGGAAATGAAGCATGAGAAAAATAAGCCCTATTTCATTGCCACGATTGTGTTGATTCCATCAGGCTGTCTGCAGTCATTTAAAGATAATTGGAGGGGTGTTACCCACTGAATGTTACTGTTTATGTGATGTGAAAGGAGAGATAGGTGCAGTCTAGTTGGTTCTGCCAACTAATACTCAAAGAATATTGCTGTCTATAAACTCTGGGGTAATTTGCTGATGCTGTACAGAGCAGAGATGTCCTTCAAATAGGAGCTTTTGTTATAGTAATGCCAGCAGCAAGGGAAAATATTCATATTATTTTCCTGGAGATAGAAGCTGCTGCTGTTTGGAAAACAGTGCATTACACCATCTGTTTCCTTCTGATTGCGCACTACCATAGCCATTGTTGTGATTAATTTCTTTGCTTCTAGGCACAAATTTGAGTGCTTGAAAGAAGATTAAAAGCTTGTTTATGGACAGGGATGTAGCTAATGGCTAGATTTCAGTAGGATTGTGTGTACTTACCAACTTTACAGTTTAAGTCATCAATCTTCTGCATGCATTTGATATGTGAAGAAAGAAAGGGGAACATCCTTTTTCCTTGTGATAATCCCCTACATGAATTGCTGGTGAGGTTTTCACCATGTGCCACTGGTGTGTGTCATCACACGCTCAAAACACCACTGGGACAAAGGGTCACTTTTCATAGAATCATTTAGGTTGGAAAAGACCTTTAAGATCAAGTCCAACTGTTAAGCCAGCACTGGCAGGTCCACAGCTAAACCATGTCCCTAAGTGCCACATATATATCTGTCTTTTTAAATACCTCCAGAGTTGGTGACTAAACTACTCCCCTGGGCAGCCTGATCTAGTGCCTGTCAAATGTTTTTGTGAAGAAATATTTTCTAGTATCCAATCTAAACCTCCCTGGTACAGCCTGAGGCCATTTTCTCTTATCCTATCTACCTCATTTTCTAGGGAGGCTTGGCTGGTGAAAGATGTGTAATTTCATCCTTATCCCACTTGATTTGTCAGAAGGGGTCCTTAGGTGATGTTCTGATGTGTCCCAAGAGCCCCAAACAAGGTGGAAGGGAAGCCCTGCTGGCTGACAAATGGCCACAGACATCTCCTGGCCACATTTGGTGCCCCCACTGGGAAACTCAGCAAGGGACACGTTGCAGTGCTGTCTCTGTGGCTGTTGTTGTTACCCTTGATGTGGCCAGACCTGCTGCTTTGTGCCCCCAGTGACAAGCAGCACAAGAAAATGCAGAATTTTGCCCAATATGGATGCTGTGCCTGACCTCAGTTCCTCTTTTCTTTGAACCCTGAGTACACAGTACAGTGGCAGTGTGTATCATGGTGGCATTCCACCACTAGGCTGTTCCTGTCCCTCCTTCCTGTGAATTTCAGGGTACTTAAATAAGTTTGAAAAGGCTTTGATCCAGGACATGTAGCACAGCTACAAGATGCAGTAGTCCATCTACTTGATATAATGAATTTGCCAAACAAGTGATATTTGCATGAAACTCATCTGTTTTTAATTATTAAAAAAATATCTTTCTTGTTGTCACTTGAATGTTGTCACATTTCAGAATTGTCACATTTGTCCATGATTTCATGTCGAAAGTTGAACCTCTTCCAGCTAGGATTGTAATAATTATCCTCTGTTAACACGGTGTATGCATACTAATACTTTGTAATAAGGTATTTAATATTTACTTCAATGTGACTTTATTTAAAGTTTGTCTGTTTGAATTTGCTTTCAGAGTAATAGATGATACAGCATATTTTAAAGCTCTTCTTCAGGGTGATGTGCATAAACATGTATTTGGTATATATTTGGGTTGTGGCAGATCTGTGGCCATACAGGACATAGTTAAACAGAATTGAGAGGAAAATCTTGACTGCCAAGTAAAGCAGCATTATCAATTTCCTCTCTCCTGCACTGAAAGAGACAGGGGGAACAGACAGTGTAGGGTTTCCTGATATGTTTTAAGAAAGCCTGGGATTCATTTCCCCTCCCTTCCTTCCTATTAGCTGTTTGTTAACTCCCAGGAAGACCCAGGTTTTTCTCGTAAGACCTCTCTGCTCACATATTCTGGAAACGGGCTCTGCCTTTGAAGGGCTTAGTCCTCTATGCAGATACAGGGGGAGGAAGAGGAGTTGTATTGATGATGGGAGTCTAACTTTGGGCAAATCAGCTGAAGAGGAGTTTCTAATTGACAGCATTGAATTCACAATGGTATTTGCTTCTAATTCTCTGGCATGAGCATAGCACTTGTCCCTGAAGGATACCAGGTGCTTGAGACAGAGTAGGAAATGCAGCAAGTGTCAGTGTGAGGTTTCTGTCTTCGGAGTGCGGAGCTGTGAACTTACAAGCAAGACGGTAAAGTTAAAAGAAAGTTGTTCAACTTGCCTTTCTTCAGGAGGAACGTCGTGAGTTTCTTTGCAACAGCTGGACATCCCTCACGTTAAGGAGAAGGATGTGAAGAAGGAGGTGATTGTACAATTGTGATTGTACCAGCTGCTTGGGATGAGCCCTGGTGCTGGATCTCCCTGTGTGGCTGAAGTGCATTGACAGCCTGGATGTTTTGTGGGGGCTTTCCTTCATCCTAAACAGCGCAGGGCTGTTAGTTTGGATATAGTTATTTTGGATAAAACACTAAAATAGAGACAGTTTTGCACATTTTAAAATTTGCTTAATGTCACTTGCTAGTCTGACCTGCTTGTGTGAGGAGCTGTGACTTCTTTATTCATACTGATCACACTGAAAGTAGACTGAAGCTGTGGCAAGATGTCCTGTCTGCTGGGTGCAGCGTGCTAGGAACTGAGAGCGTGTTGCAGCTTCATGCAGAAGATATCTTGGTATTTTCAGTGCATTAACTGCAACTGATCTTTCTTTTTCCTTTCTAATGGAACTAGATATTTGCTCCTGAAGAAAGGCATATACAATACAAATAACTGCACTGCACACTCTTCTAGGACTTCAAATCTGAGGCCCTTTTCATCATTTTTGATATCATCTGAATTTGACAAAGTATTTTCACGCTCCATTGACATTTAAAAACGAAATCAGAGTGTTTTCCAGTGTGTTAGAAGAGAGTAATTCTAAAGAGGAGATCTTTTATTTCCTTTGCTGAATAGTTTGGTGAAGATACACCCATGTTTCAACGCCGCCTTTTAAGGGAAGGACATGAAAGTCCTCTTAGGATCCTACAAAGATTCTTCCAAATCCCTCATGGCAGAAGACACTCAAGAAATAACCCACATCAAATATGCTCTGGTGAGGTGAATGTATGTGTGATCCTCTAGTGTGATGTGTGTGTACACAGAATGTTGCAACTAAACTGGAGCAGCATGTGAGTTAATGTGAGCAGTAAGCAGCCTAGGATTTGTGTTACTGATGTCTTTCAACTGATAATTCTTGCAGGAACAAGTGTTTGGGTTTTTTTGGTTTTTTTTTTTCTGAAAGTGTACTCATATAGGGATCCAGCAACTGTTACAGTTAAAAAATACAAATCTTTATCAATATTTGGTACTACTCATGATAGTAATTACTCCCTGTTACCAGTACCTACTGGAGAAAAATGTTACACCTTGTTTTTACTTGCATTTCCAGGTGTATGACAGTATATAACACAGATTTGAAAGCTTTAGATCAGCCCTCATTTTATGTTCTAGAAGAACATTGCTTGAGTATTCCTCTCCTGAAAAGTATACCTATTTATGCAGAAGAAAATAGTTATAAATGTACTCAAAGAATCAAGAAGCCTCTGATCACATCTGTAATGTACTAAATTTAGGACTTTGCCACCACTTACTCAGTCTCAAAATCTGTTTCATACAGTATGTGTTATTGTGACTGATAATTATATCATCTTTCTGTTTAGTAAAGCTACATTTTGGCTTTTTCTTTTTCTCTGAAATGAGTTAACCCTGACTGGCTAAGATAAGCAGAAGTAGATTTTTCAGTTATTAATTAAAAATTTAATTTTTTTTTTTGCACAGTGATCTGTTATGATCTTTTAAAAAAAAGAAAAGGAACTTTTTTGTTTCTTTTAAAATTCTTTTGGAAATCTACATCAACATAAACTAAGCTACCTTTGTGAATTCTAAAGGCTTTTCAGTATTCCTTTATTTGATGTTGACATTTACTCTTAGAAAAAAAATTATAAAGAGAAAACTGCCTGCCTGGTGATTTTATTTCCTTACACCTTCATTTTTACTATGCTCACTGTGTCTTCTGTTATCTATTGTGTTTGGATTTTAAATTATAAGGGTTTTTAAAATAAACTTTTATATAATTTCTGAAATGTAAAGATTTCACCTTTCCTGACGTACCAGTTCTGGGCATTTGTGAGGCCAAGATTTGGAACTTTTAGCAGTGCTTACTAGTAAATTATCAAAATCTAATAATTAATTCTATTCATTTGAGATTAGAAAAAGTTTTGATGTAAATTGCTGTTAATAAAAGTAAAGAAAAATCAGGGAAAATTTAGTAGTATCTTAACCATATGGAATGCCATCTTGTAAAGCAAAACAAAATAAGGTCTCCTCAAATTTCAGTCTTACTTTCATGTAGGATTCAACTGTCACTTGGTAGCACTCACACTGCAGTCAAGTCCATAGCCACTACTTTCACCCAGTATTTTATGATAATTATGTTCTTGTGACTTTCAAGCACCTGCTGGCCATTCATTAATGGATTGGAGCTAATCCAAAGTATAGGCAAAGCATTGACTACATGGGAGAAAAACACAAATTTAATATGTTGACCACATTCTAACAGATAATATTCTTATTTTTTGCCTAATTTCCTTTAGACCAAGATTCTTAATATAAATCTTATAATTCTATGCAATCATGTTTTACTTACATCTTCCTTTCACTATTTAGAGGTGTGTGTATAGTCAAAAAATAGTATGTTTCTGTAGGAAGCTGTCTGTTCTGTCTCCCACCCATCTTTATTATTATTCCAAAACTCTTTTTGATCATGTGGCAGCCTTTTCTGTTTGAAGTCTTCAAGTATGCAAAAATTTCGTTTCCTTTCCTTCCTGTTACCCATTTTATGTTGACAGTAGGAAAGCAATTACAAGCTTTTAATGTTACCCATGTATATGCTGTAAGAATTACTCCATTGTTTTGGTCAAAGGTGGTTTATAGCCTTCTGGACTGATAGGAGTTTTCCTGCCTTCCTGGTAGCAAACCTCATCTTTCAGTGGCACTTGCAGACAAATGTTACACAGAAGGTGGATCAAAGTTTTAGACTGTGGAAAGGGAGAGGTATTCTAGCCTGAGAACATTTCTGTCCTGTAGGTGTGCTGGATGAAATCACAATTTTGGCAGAATGTATTTCCAAAGTAAATGTGCTTGTGGTTCCATGAATCCCTTGATGTATGGATCTCTCTTCTCCTCGTGACAAAGTTGAGCTGCTCTGTCCTGTTGTGCCAAGTCCCACAAGACTTGGTTCTCTCTTCATTACCATGTCTGGAAATTGCTGAGAGCATGTGTGCTTTGCTGTCACTTCATCCTTTCCCTGCATGTTAAATATTTAATATAGCATATAGAAACCTTTAACTGAACAATAAATGTCCTAGTTCATGTATTGATTTTGCATTACCTTATTTACCTTAATAAGAGAAGCTGGGCTGGCTTCCAGAGTCATCATACTTCATCAAATCCATCTCTGTTTTATTTTCATTTTAACAAAGCAGACTTTATTTACTTACAGCTTGTTGGCAGTTGGATCTATCCTGCTTGGCCTAATCTTCATTGTGCTGTTCTCTGCAGGTGTCTTTTACTCAGGGCAGGCTGTGTTGCCTTTATCCGCTCACCCTGGCTCTGGTGACACTTGCTCTTTGGAATGCAGACGTTTGGGACCAGGTGCCATGTGGCCCCTCCTGCCTGGCCAGGCAGGGCCCAGGCTGGTGCAGTGAGTGCTGTCAGACAGCATTGTGTTTTCTGAATCCATCCCTGACTCTGTACCTTCTGTGCCTCTTCATCTCTGACTGCAAGCAGGTGGGACAGCACTTGTGGGTTTGTGGAGGGTTTCAGCCCTGGGAAGCGGTGGCTCTGAGCACTTCTCTGGGGACACCTGTCTCCCGTCAGCAGGGGAGATTTTCCTGTGTCCCTTTGTGACGAGCATCCCAGCGTAGTGCTCACAGACTGTGCTTTGAGATTCTCCCTCTTCTCGCTTCCTCTAAGCAATGGAAACAGTAGGTCAGCTTGAACCCAGAGCTGTAGAACAAGTCTGGCAAGGGGAGATGCCAGAGACATCTGTCTTCAGTCTGTGCTGCGTGTGGTATGGATGGGGAGTATCTTTGGAGGCATCCTGTCGTCTGCATCTTTTCATTCTGGATTCAGGTTGGTTTGCTGACAAAGATGACTGAAGCTCTAGGGTGGGTTTTTTTGTGTGTAGTTCTAGGAGTGTGATGAATAGGTGGCTGTGGAGACTGTCTGTGTCACAGGGTCTTTCCAATCCAAAGAAGTTCTGTGAAAAGGCACAGAGAGCAGCACTGTAATGTGGGTATCTCATCCTAATAGGTTTTTGTACTGGATGAGACAGAGCTTGGTTAATCCATAACCTGAATAATCCACTACAAAGAGTGAAGAAGGGTCTAGAGGAAGAGCATCATCTGTGTCAGCCAAGGGGCTGCAGATGGGATACATCTTTTCCTGAAGCTGTATGAGTATTTCTGTGGGGTATTGGGCATTCTTGTAAGGAGAGACGGAGTTGATTTGTAGACAGGCTAGAAAAATATGTGGATGCAGGAAATGTTAGACTAAACACACAAAAATAGCAGAAATATTTAAGTACCTGAAGGCTTCAGTGTAGCCAAAGCCTGCCTGGAGCCTGTGCAAACACTAGCATTTCTGCTCAGTGTTGAAGTCTGCCACAACTTCATTCCTTTAGTCCCCACACTAGAGAGGTCCAGGTGTGTGAGGCTGTGTTTACTGTTTGCTGCATTCGTGCCTTTGTTTGCTGGCTGCATAAAGGTGTTTAAAAGGGATTAATTTGCGATTTTGAGTTTCTGTGCTTGGGACTTTGATTGACCTGTCCTGCTTGAAATACTCGTGCACTTTTTCAGTCAGAAAGATAGAGAAGAGAGTTAGATGTGATCCATAGCAGAGATGATAAACTGGACCTGTGAGTGAGCAATTCAATATGACTTGTTCCAGATAGCATTGTGAATATCTGCATGAGAAACAGTTTTGCTTTGTTTTGTTAAAGCCTAACATGAACAATATGCTAAGGGCTCATGCTTATATATACTGTATCAGACACTGGGTGTATCAGCAGTCTGTAAATATTCAGGGTGTGGTGATGAGGGGAAAACACTATAATTAAAGAGATAATTACAAGAACAATAGTATTAGTGGGAGAAAATATATTTGTAAAGTCATCTTGTGCCACCTGTTGTATTTATGGAACAAAGTTCAGGTAATGCAAAAGCTCTTACCTTCTCAGAGCAGTTTGTTCTGAGCAGGGGAAGGGAAAAGTGGACCTCTTTCTTCTCTGACGATGGATCAGAGAGGAATTTCAGTAGCAGAAATGAAGAGTTATTATTTTTTCTCAGAATGGTGTTCATGGCTGGACTTTGTAGCGCGGGGTAAGTTGGCTTAACTTATAACTCCTAGATCTTGTAAATGTAAACAGACCTGTGTAGTCTGCTAAGTCAGGGTTGTGTAAGGTGTGTGGCTTGGGGATGTGCTCTTTAATAAAACATTTTAAACATGTTTTATATGTGCCAAAAAAACCCATGTATTTCAAGAGTCTTAATATAAACTTTGCTGGCTCATTGATCCTTGAAAACACACTGTTCATAGAAAACACATCATTGAAGAGTCTGAGTGGTAAATGGTTGTATTTGGGTTGTACTTAAAAACCCTTTTCCCAAAGGAAGTAAAACATCAGGAATTTTAGGATTTAAATTTTCAAATAAGGCTTTTATATACTTTTTCTTTTTCAGACAGCATTCCTCAAACTTATTATCATTTAATAACTAATTTATTTATTTGGGTCAGGCAAGTTGCTTGGTGAAAAGTGAGCACATCAGCAAAACCAGACATAGCTGGAGACATCCTTGTGGAGACAGAAAAGTTCCCAAGCAGGCTGTCCATCAAAAGTGAACTGTTTCTTCCCTGGAATTATTTTCAGAGCATCATTATACAATTTAATAGGGATGTGCTCAGTATATGCTTTCTGATAAAGAGGTTATTACTATTCAGATACCAATTCAGCAACACCAGCAAATGCTTTTCTTCCTTAAGTGTCTGTATTGACTCATCCTATAAATCTGAGGGACCTTAGCTTCTTTTTTTTTAACTCTTTTTTGGCTTCTTTTTTAAATTTTAAAAACTTTATTCTGTGTATTAAAAAGTAAAATTGAAGGAAATGCATGATTTGAGAAGTGTATTTTACAATACGTTAAGGTGCATACTGTGATAGGAAGTAGAAATATCTGAGAAGCATGACATTATCAGCAGGTTTGTGAGACTGGTCCCACTCAAGATTCCTGAAACTGCTTATTATGTCATATTATTTGTGTTAAAGAAGTGATTTGAATACAATTAGAATATTTTGAATTGCGCCATTGTAAAAGTTACTATTTCCAAATGTTGGATGCCTTCATTCAGAGGAAAGAATGTTACTTCTCCAGCTGTGTGCATAATAAGGAAGGAATAAATTTTGGGATGCTGCTATGCAGACCACCACTTTTAGGCTCCTGGATGATGATTTTTTCCAAGAAAACAAAGGTTTTTAAGAGTGTCTCTAATGAGTAAGAGACATGCACACAGAACTGGGGGCAATACAAGACTGTGCCTCTGGGATCCTCTTCTGTAGATCCACACTGAACTTCATGAGCCTGCTCCCTTGAACCTCTTCAACCTCCCTTTTTCCCTGTTTGCTAAGATTTAAGCTGTCTTTGAGTTTTCTTACAGGGAACAGACCTATTTGAAGGGGATGTTGTTGTGTGACATTAAGGGTTGCACATGTGAATGGAGGAAAAAAAGTGAAAAATAGTTCAGTTATTCAGTACATGTAAAATGAATCCTCAGAAAATGAAATCTGACTGTGCCTTTGACTCTTGAGATGGGGGAAAAATGTCTTCCTGACCATTGGTGCTATTTGAAAAGTCCATTTAATTAGAGGGAGTAGCTATATATGACGTTACCTACTACCATAATAGGTAGTAAGCTAGTAGGAATTTATATTTTTCCTGCTTTCATGGTCACTGAAGAATATATGAAAAAAAATACAATAGTGAAAAAAAGAACTTAGACTTGCCCTGATCAACAATCTGAGGGACTTTGCTTATAATTTAGAGTTAGTATGACTGGTTTTTCTTATACTTTTGCTTTCCCACATGGAGAACTGTCAACAAGTAGATATTTACTCTCTGGGCAGAACCAGTCCTGGAGCCAGGATGTAGCCTTATTTACTCCCTTTATCTTCTTCATTGTTCTTCCAAGAAGCTGCCAATCTCATGTGCTGTTGCAATCTGTTTAGTTTTGCTGAAGTCGTGCTTAATAGGACGGTTTGCACTACTTCCTCTTACTGTGTATGCTTACAGTGTTTAACGAAATCCCATATGATCTTCAAATTAACCTCAGAGGTTAAGCCTACCTGAAAAGGTCAAACACACACAGCCTCGTGCTGAAGCAACCTAAGCCAAAAGGATCAAAGTTTATTCTAAGATTTCCAGCACTTCCTGACTAAAGCCAGCTCTTGTATTTACTTATTTATTTTATCTTAGTTTGGAGCAATTACATCTTCTTCCAAAGCAGGAAGCGGAGATTGGTGCAACTTTCATGTTTCATTTCTTGCTCAGTGATCTAAAAAACATCCCACAAAAGATTTTATTTTAATCAGCAGTTTATCCAACATCATAGCTTGTTTCTTGCTCTTGGATTCGAGTATGGCATGTAACCTTCTGAAGTCTTGTTCATTGGGTTTTTTTTCTGAAAATAATGGCCAAGGGCTGCTGACAGCTCTGGTTTTCACATCTCCTTACTTTTCATTAGTATCTGTCAGCAGTCTTTGGTGTCATTGACTGTGAGTTTGTAAACTTGCTCACAATTCAGTGTGAGGGACTAGGCTGTTGAAGTAAGTTCATTCTTTCCTTTTGGAATGAGGCCAAAGAACCAAGTGAAGAACCTGGAAACTTTCTGCAGGGACTGCTTCTTCTCCCTTCTTACCCCCAGGTGGAAAAAATATGAGATTTTTCCACTTACACTGTTGACAGCATGTAGTGAATCTCAATCTCATCTAATTATTATCAGTCTTACCTTTCTTTGTAACTTCAAATTTTCTAGTAAATTCTGGAGCTTTTTTAAATACAGGTCACAAAAATGTGAGTCCAGGGACTGAGTTAGATGAAGATCCTGATGGGCTCAGTGGGAATGGCTTGTGGTTGTCTTTTAGTAAGGAGTTTTGTCCACTTAACAAGCCATAGCAGTTGGTGGAACTGTTGGGAGGGAGTGAAGCTGTAATCTCAGGTGTGAGCAGTTAGTCAAGAGTACACTTCTTAAAACTGAGTCCAGTACAATTCTCATGAAAATTCATGTTAGAGTTGTCCTGGATTACAGCAGCTTTTGTGATGTGTGAATTACCTACAGTAATCCAAATGTGGACAGGACTATGTTCTGAGAACCATTAGGAGTTTCAGATGGACAAATTTAACACAGTTGCTTAGTTGTGTTCTCTGAATGATTCCCTTTCTTGATTTATTCCTCTGAAAAATCACTTTAGAATTCTGTGACATAGTTTATATGATGCTGTAGCAGAGAGCTAATGGAAGAACTCATTTATCTGTGTATTTTGGCTTTTGGGGAAGGAGCTACTTCCTTTTCAGGCTTTTATTTGAAGGAAAAATGCAATATACGTTGCCTTTGTTTTTGTCTTCTTTCATGAAACACAAGCAACTTGTTTCATGAGCAGAATACTCTCCAATTCTTAAGACATCATGATTAAAAAATAAACATTTTCTCTGCTTTAGCCAAACACATAATTCTTATCATCTTTGGTGGATTCCAAACGTGTATATGAGAAAGCGGATAGGGATTAATACATGCTTTTAAAGAGTGGTAGTATGTGAAATTAAGAATTCAAGATGTTGCTTCTATCCTTTTACATTAGAGAAACTTTACCTTTCTAATACTGTTTTTTATAGCTCCATTTTTGAAACAAACTCGAAACATGTCCTTCTGGAGAGAACACAGCTCACCTTCAAGGCTCCTTTCAAACTCTAGCTTCTACCATCAAAATCTCTAGTAGTGTCTTCAGACATTTTAACTTGACTGTGCATTTGTGTCATCTCCCATGATAGCTGTCAAAGACTGTTTGAGAACATCAGGTGCAACTAAAGGTGGTGTCTACTACTTTCAATATAAACTTTTCCCCTTTTGGTTGATAGCATTTGACCTTGGTTCTATCTCTGATTTTTTTTCTGACTTCCAGCTATTGAAAATGATGTTCTTTGTCTGCAAGGTAAGTTGTAATAATAATTTTTGCAGATGTTGTCATTTGCCTTTAGAGAATTATTTTAGGGCTCAATTCTTTGTGAAAATATTTCAAGATTCCAAGTTTTTTGGGGTGTTCTAAGCTGGTTAACATGCTCCCTGGTACGAGTAATGTACGCCTCCAATTTAGCACAAAACCGCCTCTACTGCTACATTCACTGGAAGTATTAAAGTAGGTTTGCTGGTATCTACCTTTAATATTAAAGCCTAAAAACATAAGAACTGTCTTAGTGGTTCCCAATAAAGCTTGTTTCCTTGCCTTTGCCAAAAGAAGGACTTGGGGGTTTGGCCCAGCCCTTGAAATTTCTTTCTATATTCTGTCGTCTGAATACAGATCAGACTGTATGCAGAGAACTTGAGTGTGTTGGAAAAATCTGTAATGAACTTTAAGTTTTGAGGTGTCAGGAAGTTGTTTTGGGGATCATGTGCTTGGACTCAGGTGACAGCTTTCTCCCTGAAGGTGCCCAAGCCACCATTTGACAGTGTTTAATCCCTAAACAACTGGGATTTGTCTGTCCTCTTTTTTGAAGGTAAAAGTCTTAGTCACAAGAGCTATGGATCCTTCACCCAGTGTTTCTCACTCTGACATGCTTCCAGTGTAAAAAAGAGAAAAGGTGTTCCCAAGCCCATCTTATCAGATGGGGTTTCAGCCATTTGCCCAGTTTCAGGTCACCTCAGTTTATCTCCTTCAGCATTACAAAGTAACCCCGCATATTTTCCGGGAACAAGGAGTCATCAACAGAGTAATAACAACTGTTTTCCACATTAGTTTGCTTCCTTCTCTCAGTTACAAAACCCTATTATTATTATTGTTTACATTTAAACAATGAGAATGCTCTGTCCCTGCACACACCAGCCTCAAACCCTTGTGGTCCACAGGATTTTTGTGGATGCTCTATAGCACGGTCATGGTAGTGTGCTGCTGCCCTGGAGTCTCCTCTGCAAACAATGGGCTTCTTCAATCTTGAATAGTTCAAATTTTTTAAAACTATTTCCTTTATGTGACCATGTTTATTTTAGAAAGGAAAAAACAGAGATTGCTCTTGTAACCTGCAGAAGGCATTGGTGCTTCAGGGAGAAAAGACAAGTTTTAGAGTACAGTGACAACAGTTAAGCAAGTGGGAGGAGGCACTGTGGTATAAAACAATAATATAAAAGCAGAGAAAACGTGACAAAGTAGGCTTTGGGTTGCAGTGTGCCAAATTGTGTAGACCAGAAATACACTGATTAGCTGCCAATCTCTGCTGTTGCATGGGAGGCAATAACTTCAGTGCAACTGCTGCCACAGATGGGAACAGGCTTACATTAGATCTATTTCTCAGCATTTAGGCTTCAGGAGAAACTTTGCTTGCTGGTTTATAGCACAGCGCTTGATCTAAAGTGGTCCTTGCAGGAGGGTATTTGCACAAGCTCTTTATCAGCCAACTGCTGGTGCCTGCACCTGTAAACCTTTAATGTCTGTAAATTCTCCCCAGTAGGGCTGGCTGAAGCTGAATACCACTCAGCTGCCAGGGGGTACCAGGCAGATGCAAGTGCTTTTGGCCAAGATCGTAATAGAGCTGAGTTTTTTCCTCCCACTCAGGTACTATGAGAGCTTCTTTCTGCTTGCCTGGAGAAGAAAACATGAAATAAGCTCAATGAAGTCAAGGCTTTTTGTTGTTGGTTTGTGGAGACTAACATACTTGTATGTTGTTACTTGTTGTTACTACTGCTTGTAGCTGAGCTGCTGTTTTCTTCACTAGTTAATAAAATAGGGTTATTAAAAATAAGATGTGCATTGGTTTTTTATGCCCTAAGGAATTACATGCAAGTAACAGCAGGGGCTTGAATATGTGTTATATGCAAGCTGTTTCTATTTGTTCATAGCACAGGGGAAGAAATTCTATTGAAGAAAAAATCTTGAGAACTGATGGACATTTCTAGAGACTCAGAATGGGGAAAAAAGGGAATATTTGAGGACCTTTTATACCTTACTCCCCTAAATGTGCTGAAGAAGCGAGTACAAGAATTTGTGAAAGAAAATTTCAATTACTTGCCCTGAAACTTCCCTCAAAAATATAGTTCAGCAAATAATTCCTCGTTGGGAAGTGTGGTACTTTTAATACTCTTAATCCTACTTTGCTGTTGTTCTTTTTATATGAGGAGTATATTTGGTTCTTTGCTGATCCTTTGAATTGGGTGGGTATATGCATTTGTCATCCTTGGTATTGAGCCTTTGGTGTCCTGGAAAGGTGTCTGTGAGTGCTGAAGATTCCCTGAAATGCTGCTTTGTGGGGCTGAAAGCAGCAGCAGCAGTTACAGGATGTGCTGTGTTTGAAAATGGAGAGATGGAGGCTTTTGGCAATGGACATAAAATCTGTCATGTTAAAAAGACATTGTTCAGTACTTCAAAGATGGGCTGTAGGATGAGACCTGAACTGAAGAGGCCTCATTTGCTGCCAGTGTAGAGCAGGGAACTACAAAGAGTGCCCTCACCTTTGATCCACTTGCCTTGTGCTTTCTTGCTTAGTGCAAATACAGGGGTAAGAGCTCAGTTCAGATTATGTTGAACTAATCAGGTACGCACTTGGGAAGGCAGGAGCTGGTGGAAAAAAAATTGCCTTTTTTTCAGAGTCAACAAGAGGAAGAGCAGAAAAAATGGCTGGGAGATGTGTCTCTGTTGTATCTTTTGAGATTCATGGGCATTAGTTCAGCTGCTGCATGTTTCAGAACAGGTGGAATTTGCTCTTTGGCCTTTGTTTCATCTTTCTTTACATCTTCATTCTCCTTATGGAAAGGAGAAGAAACACAAAACTGTTTCAAAAGCCTCTTAGGGTTGAGGCATTTTCCCAGAGCTGCAGATGTGGGGGACCCCAGAAGCATTGCTTTCTGTTAATTGTGGCATGCTAATTGGTGGAGGTTGGGAAGTTGATGTGATGGGCTGCCAAGTTTTTAGAAGTTTGCATAATTATATCTCTTACATGGCTGGTGCATCTCTTTCTGCTATTGCTCATCTCAAAACAGTGTGAAGGTTTTAAGGTGTGCTGAAAAATCCAGGCTGATGAGAGGCTGGTGCTCATAAACCACCCTTGGCAGAGGTGGGGTTTTGTTGTCTCACGCCACAAGCCAGCCTGTGCTGTCACACCTGGGCCAAAAGCAAATACAGTAACAGGGCAAGTAGCCGGCTGTAATGTGGAAAATGCTGCTGTTAAAAAGCTTGTCCTCCACACTGCTTCGCTGAATGGGCCAGGAAACATCCCAGGAGACTGGAAAAGAAGGAGAATGTTGCTTTAGGTTGATTAAAATCACAGGGACTGGCTGCTTTTTCAATCAGGTAAGGGCATAGGCTTCCTGTTTGGATCCTGGAGACTGGAAACAGGACATGGCTACAGCTGCTGTGCTGCAGTTGTTTATGGATGTTACAACAGCTCTTTGAAGGCTTAGGGGGTTTTTTTAACTTATTTTATAAAAGTGGCTCATTAAAGAAATCACTGCCTTTAAAAATAATATTTTAATAGTTTCTTTAAAATCCTGCATCTACAAAATAAAAAGGCCAGGTGTTATTTATGTCTTTCCACAGAAAGCAAGTCCTATGAGCTTTACCTCTTTTCCACTGACTAAACTCAACCAAGAATATTGTGCTGCTAAGTACAAGGGATAAGGTATTTTGTTCTCTCATTTTAGTGAGACTTCCTTTCTTTAAAGGAAGTGAATTTCTGTTGAGAACCAAAAGCAATTCTGGTTCCCTCTCCAGGAGAAGTCAGTCTGTTTTCTGCTTCTTTCCTTTTTGCTCAGTGGAAAATGGCCTTGTCTTTTGGTGGTGTTAAGTATCATGTCTTGAAGAAAATGTGGAGGTTGTTGAAGCCCAGGAGGGTGAAAGAATTTGCGATGGGAGAAATTTAGATACCATTTTGGAAATATTTAAGTGGGGGGATTGGTGACCTTTGAGGATTGCTCAGTGCATTTGCTTGCATTTTTTCACACTTTTCCCATGTGTGGGGACTTTGTGGGTTGCACAGCCACAGACAGCTTGCTGCAGTGTGCACGCCTAGGCCACAAAAATTGCAAATTATGAGTCAAAATCAGAACTGCCTTGAAAAGTAAGAAGACAGTGGCATTTTTATCCTATCAGTTATGTAGATTTTACCATTTTCAAGTGTAATTGCACAACAGTGTGGGTCAGATTTATGCAGTGTAAGAAGGACTTCAGGTTGATGGCCCATTCTGAAGAATTTTGCTTCTATTTGCCAATCTAAGATGACAAGTAATGATATGATCTTATAAGCAGATTTTTTTCTATTCCAATTGAAGCTATGAGTAATCCCTCAGTACTGAAATATCATAATTAACTTGTCCAAACCCACCCCAATTGATTATTTTAAAGATGCGATGGAATTAATATTTTTTTAGCTCTTCATTTTGCCTCACATCAAAAACATGTCTCTCTTCTTGGCTCTCTGTCCTGTTTGCTCTTTATTTGGATTTTTGGAAATGACGATTTCTGCAAATTTTCCTTTCCTTCCTTTGTAATAAATAGTTTTGTAGACTTTATCTGTGCTCATCAGTATTACAGAAGCATATGATATTTTCTTTGGAACCGGTTCTCCCACAACTTTTGACCTGAAAGTTTTTCTGCTGCTCAGTATCTTGTTCATCTGGGGAAAAAAAAGGATGTACTTTAAGAGTCATAAAAAGGTTTTCCTATTGCTGACAATGTTTTATTTTATACTTTGGCTATAAATATATTTGTGATTGTGGCACAACACTTCATTGGTAGTAGTGGTCTCTGTTGGTTTTCCTTGCTTACTGAATTAATATTCTTACTAATATACATGTTTCAGAATACATAATAAACCTGTTTTTCCTTTCCTAGTTTTAATTCCTGTGCTGCTTTCATAATGTATTTCTGTTGTTATTACTCTGTTGAGTTCTCCTTTCTGCTGCCACTGAGCTCCACATCCATTTTTTCCTTACTTCATTTGCTTCTTTAACCCATTGCTGGTATAAAAATGGATCTCATCCTCTTGATATTTTCGAATTTTAGTCCTGCCTTCTATCCAAGCTCAGCAATGATTTGGTTTCCACCTTTAATTACAGTTTTCAGTTGTCATCAGCCTGCAATCTCCACCTCTGAACTTTGACCACCACTGCAGAACGTTGAGCCCCCAGCCAGAGGTCCTCTCCTCCTCACGCAGTGCAGAATGGATAGCAGTGTCTCCATGCAGGCACTGCTGCGATTTGTGGGGTTAAAAAGGTCACATCCATTTCTTTGTTGGCTTTGCAGCTGTGGACAGAGGGAACTGTCACTAAATACTGCAGGATAAAGTGCTTACTACTAATTCCTGTGTGATTAAATTAATGTTGAAGAAAGTCCAGTTTTTGTGTGTCTCTGAAACAAGAAGCCTTGGTAAACCCTTCAGCACAGCCAAGGAGAGGTCTGTGATTAAAGACTTGTGGGGGAGCTTGTTTAGAAACGGCATGTGAATAAAAAAGTGTAAACTGATTGAAATTCAGTTCACAGAACACCAGAAATATGGATTTTTTAAATTAGAAATTAAAGCAGATGTGTGATAACTGCATTCAGTGGCCAGGCTTCTGTCATGGCTTTGGGGAAAGCCCCTAAGAGTAGTCACAGGGCCAGAGAAGTACCATCCTTGGTAAGGTGTTACTCTGCCTTAAAAATTACTGACATGTTCTTTTGCCTTTTGTTTTGCTTCTTGGATACCTGGAGTGAAGGATGTGTAATCTTCAAAACTTCGAAGTTTATTATTGTCTTACAGTGCAAAGTATACTTCTAAGATGTAATTTCTCAGCAGCTTTCCCTATGTTTTTTCCAGGCATTATCTTTTTGAAAGATAGTACAGGATTCAGCCTTTTGATTGAACAGCATCCTTTTCTTTTAAGTGCTCCAGCAACTATTTCTGTTTTTCAGCATGCTTGTTTTCAATAGAAAGAGTATATTTCTTCATGGATGGAAGTTGTAATTGGTTTATTTTATTGTTGTTTCCTGACCATGATTTTTGATTGGTTGCTCTTGCTTAAATTTAGGTTTAGATATCATGTGGGGACCTTTTTTGATGACTTAGCATCTAAGCTAAAAATTGCCAAATCAGTTTCAAAATTAGTTTTGTTGCTGTGTGAAGATTTAACAAGCTGCTTAGTAGAATGGATTTATACAAAAATATGTGTGTGTGTGTGTATGTGTATAATGGATGTATAAACTAATTTTAATCCTTGGAATCTTTTGATGTAAACCAGACAGAATTGTAAATCTTGAGTGCTTGATGACTTCAAAAAGAATGAAACCTCTTTTGCATCCATTCTTTGAAAAAAACATCAAGAAGGATTAGAAGAAAAAAATTAATGGAGCTTTTAAATAGTCTAGTAGGCTAAATGAGAAGCCAACAGATGATGTAACAAATTGCTCCATGTATTCAAAACTCCACAAATTTATAAATTCTGCAGCTACAGGTGTGAGTTAGGTGTATTTTACTAGGGTTTTTTTTTTGAAAGAGTATTGCATTATTCTAAGGATGATCCTATAAGGATAGCTCTTGTCATGCTGAATGCCACATTATTTTATTGGTGTGCTTTTTGCTAGGTACAGCACCCCTGAAGGAAAAATATGTTTAATAATTGTATTTTAATGTTGAACTTGCTAGACTTTAATATCCTTTACTATGAACATTGCCACCCTTATGCTGCACACTTATGCTGCACACATGCTTTATAAAGCAGGTGCAGTGTCTTGTATATTTAAGCCACAGTCATAGCTTCCTTCTCTGGCTTTTTTATAAAACTAGGATAACAGAGTCTTTAACCTCAGTTGACTTTTACCCATCCTTTAACAGCTTCTCCCACAGTGTTTTCCTCCATTCTGCAGGCTAGAGCCTGTCACTCACATCCCATGCTGAGGTGGGAGGGAGAATTAACCTGAGTGCTGAGCTTGAGTGGAGTTGAAATTAATTTCTTTGCATTTATAAATACATACTCTCGTGCCCACCAAGATTTTCCCAGGAGGGCTCTTCCTTCTTTGTGTTTTAATAGAGCTTAAATTTGCCCTAAAGTCTTCTTGCTAACATGCATGCCCACATAGCACAATTTTCTTCTCTGATTCTATTTTAAGCTGGATCATGAAAGCCAGAGTAAGGTTTTCTGCTTCAGTGCATTTGCTCTTTCTTTCTGCTCTTCTTTAAAATGCACAGCAAGGAATTCAGGTATTATAACCATAGAGCAAACATTTCTCCCACACACAGAGTCCAAAATAGAGTGCTAACACAAAGAGTCATTTGGTTACTGGCTGGAACCCTCTCTTACCAGAAGAGTGCTTCCCCAGGTGCCCTTCAGCCCAGCTTTCTGTGCAGAATGGAACTGCTAGGGAAGAAAACCACCTTTGCCTGAACACCTTTTAACCAGGCATCTGAGACCAAGTTCCACAGAGACACTCTGTGGGCTTCTGTCCCTCCAGCAGAGTGGGGGGCAGGTTCCAAGGCTCCTCCACAGCAAACACTGAGCTCTCTGTATGTACTTTTTGTTCACGTGTGTTGCTAAGTCTCAAGACACTGGTCTCTAAAAGAGGGAGGTGAAGGTGTGCCTTGTTGGTTAAGATTGAAAGGTAACAGGATTGGAACAAACAGTGATTTATTTTGGTGCTCTTAGCCACAGACATTATTACATCTTGATCAGTCTGGAAAAAAAAACCTGGATAGTGTTCAGGGCCAGGTTGGATGGAACTCTGAATAGCCTGGTTGAAAAGTGTCCCATGGCACAGGGATTAGAGCTAGATGATCTTTTAGGTCCCTTCCAACCCAGGCCATTCCATGATTCTATAATGTATGTAATTGTGGGGTGTGGAGATTTAAGGCTAGTAATCTAGGTGGGAGCCTGGAGGATGACTGCTAACCCAAGAAATTAAATTGTTTTTAAACTAGTATTAGGTTTTCACCTGAATGACTGATTCCACTGTTTTTCTATACTGTGAAATCTGAAGGCAAAAGCCTGTTAAAATGTGGTGTCCAGGTTGGGTACAACACGAAGGGACTCTGGAGCAGTCATTGTTGGTTAATACAAGGATTTGTAGTTCCTCTCTGTCTTGATAATGAGAACAAGCACAACCAACATGTTATACATGTTGTTTTTCCTCTTTTACATTCATGGAGGATTTTTTGGTTTTGTATTTCTTTTTTCTTACGGAAGTAGCCAGCTTGCCAAAGTATCAGGTTCCTGGATCTTATTGTGTGGATCTAGGTGGGAGTGATTCCTATCTGGAGAAGGGCGTAGCTCCTCTTTTGCATGGTTTTAATCTCTGAAGGAAGGCTATAAAACTTCCTCTCCCTCTCTATGGATGTTTGGAAAGTGTTCCCGTGTCTTTTTTATCATCATTTATTATCAGATAATAAGGGCTATATTTCCTGCATGCTGTGCTGCAGGTGACACCCAGCCCATGCCACCACTAACAGAAGTATCTGGTCAGCCAAGCATATTGCAGTGGACTCTCTGCCCGCTGTTTGATACCAGCGCTTGGTGCTGGTAAGTAAGAAGTTAATATCAGTGTGTGTACTTGCATCAGGTATCTGAGACTGTTCTTCCTGGAGCCGTGCTGTGGCACAACAGCCAGAAATAAAAATGCTGTGAATTGTGATCTTTGTCTGAGGAGTACAAGTCATGATACTGATCTGGGAGCATGCTCCAGCCAGAGGGTTGGGTGGCTGTCCTGGAAAGGAGGGAGTCTGGGCTTAGAGCCGAGACATAGATCCTGTGTCTGACAGTGCAACAGATGCTGTTACCTGATCTGAGAGAGGTCACCTGCTCCATCTCAGCTTTCCCATGTGAGAGTATTTACATGACTTGTGGGACTCGTGTGAAGACTCATTCACTAATTTTTAACTCTCTGTACAACCTAATATACTAACTACTCATAAAATACAGAATAAGTAAAGTAAGTATAGAATAAGTTAAGTAAAATATTTCTAAAGAGTGTCACTTCTTTTAAACCTACCTTTATTTAAAAACGTCTGATATTGCTTAAAAAACTCTTGTGTTTTGGCTTACTACAAAACCCAATGACCCCAAAATGAAACAGCAGCATTGAAAATAAATTACTATGATTATATAGTCACACATTAATGTCGTGCACTGAATAGAGCTGCTTGTATAGATAGTAGATTTGTTAGAATACATCTCACTGGTGTGGGATTATCAACAGTTCCTGCCCCATGGCAGATGAGTGGTGGGGACACAGATGTGGGGTGTTTCAGAAAATAACCTCTAGTGTGGTCTGTGAGTGACCTGGGTTTGTTTTGGTTTGCTTTTATGGGATTGGTTGGTGGCTGGGAGTGCCAACGCAGAAATGGAGCTTTTTCCCATCTGCGAATGGGATTTTGTGAACAGATGTAACCATCAATTCAAGCTTTTTATCCTTGCTGTCCTCTTTCCTTGACCTCTCTTGTTGGGAGAGGACTCTTATAACACTGTGAAGTGAAGAAAAACAAACCATTTGTTTTCATATGGCTGTTGCTGTCACTCGTACTCCTTGGCTCACTTTTAGTATTAGTGAGTCTGAATGGCTGATAACTAATCTCAAGTGTATTAATTAACAGGTAGTCTGTCACTGGGCAATTACTTTAAAGGATCAGGTAAAGCAAGCCCACTCAGCACTCATGTCTGAAAGATCATATGGAATATTTCTGTTCCAGTTTATTTTGTCATTTGTTGCCTTATTTTTCATTGTCTTATTAATAAGATTTCAGTGTATTTCCACTTGCAAAGTCACATTAGTAGAATGCCTTTTTGTCAGCTCCTGCTGCTTTGGGTAGGCTGCTTCATAGGGAACAGGTGTTTGATGGGTTTCCCACCAAGGAAAACACCCCATTTCAGTTCCACCAAAGACATGTGGGTGAGAATTCCCTTACCGACAGAAAAAGCTGACTGTATTTCTGGGGAGCTTTCTAGCCAAAGGTTCATTGGAAAAAGGACAGTTAATTTCCCTGCATGGAGTAGGGGTGGGTGGTAGAAAAAGATGATAATACTAGTTTTACTGTACCATTGTTTGTTAGAACTAGAGCTTTTAGAGAGAGGTTTTTTTGACAAGGCACACTTAGGATTAATTTTTTAACGCATTCTTACGCTGATAATGTTTGAACAGTGCATGTGTTCATATTTGAAGCAAACAGCTTGCATCTAATGCGTGCCAGCGCTTTATGCAGGAAGACAAGAAGTGGTAGCCAGCAGCCAGCAAGCCCTTCTGAGGACCTCTGAGCCTGCTGACAGGCACACTTACTCTGCATGTAATTTGAAGAAAGGCATTGTGCCCCCAGTGGCTTGGCTTCGAGTGAAAGATGGAGTTTTGCGCTCTCATTTTGCACTGAGGATGAGCACACAGATAAATAGGTCACTGTCCACGGAACTGTTTTGCTCTAAATCAATTAGAAGCAACATGACCTTAAGCCTGATCTCCTTGCTCTACAAAGATATTGCTGAATTGTGGCTGCTTCTGAAGAAATGCACAGGTGTGTCTAGTATTTTGAATTTTCTTAGTTGCTTGATTGCAGGTCAGGCAGGAACTTTGGCAGATAATGTTATCCTATTGAGGAAAACAGGATGTGTTTCAGTACAAAGGCAAAAGTTGTATTCTACTTGTGTGCATTCGTGTATAAAGATAATTTATGGGGGGGTGTGTGTGTGTTCTGTCCCTGTGTAAATTTCCAATGTATAATTTTATTTGCAGATGCATCTCTCAGTACACCATATGTATCCACAAACTCTATTCCTGTATTTTACATGGAAGGTACTTTGCTCAGGATTCATTCATGCCATGATTATGGTGATCGGAACAGCTGCTAAAGCTTACAGGGAGAATTTGCTGTTGCAGAGAGTGTCCTGCTGTTTCTGTTTTACAGTGTGTTTTAATTTTCAATTCACGGCATTTTGTGTGACTATCAGATACATAATTTCTCCTGATCCCTATTGGAGGCAGAGAAAAAGCAATGTTTCTTTCACAGGATACAGTTTGGCATCCCCTAGTTGTTAGTATAGGCGGGTCGATCTAAAATGAATTATTTCTTTAATTCCTTCAGTCAGAGCTTTCTATAGAAATGTTGTTTCTGTTAAGAGATAATGAAATAGTAGAGATATTATTTGCTGTTAATAGTGCAGCCACAGTCCATTGCAAAATGAAAGCATGTTTTGTGGAACAGGGACAAGCAAAAATTGCGTCCTTATTCTGGTGCCTGAATCTACATTCCCAGTTCTGTTTTCTGCTTTTGGTATGCATGACTATTGCAGAGGAGACAGAGATCCAAGCCCATGGACTGGTGTTTAACCTTCCAATACTGTTGCTTTTGAAATGTCAGATTTAAATAAAACAGGTATGTAAAGGCTGGGTCTTCTAACTAAAGGGTGGATCTTCTTACTAATCTTTAATTAGAATTATTAATTATCAACTAATAATCAATAATCAATTGTCAACATGTGAGTCTGAGTGCTCTGCTTCTCAAGCAGTGCTTAATGCTACCAGGTGTAATACTAAAAGGCATGCTGCTTGGGAGGAATGAATGAAAGGTTTAAGAAAGATGAGGATAATCAGATGGAAAGGGTGGAGTAATCAGCCTAAGTAAATTTTGTTCTTTATGTGCATCCTCATCTGCATCCCTGAGAGAGGAGGGGTGGATTTAGGAAACGACTGATTACTGTAGGAGACAGTGAATGTAGAACCAGGGAGTGTTTTGTGTCAAATCATGGTGGTGCCTATGTAACCATGCTTGTGTAAATTGCCAAGTTTAAAATTTGGTGTTTTCATTTGTATTTGATCAAGGTTTGAGAAATAAGTGAGCAGGGCTTTTGTTAGCAACTGCCAAGGCTTGATTCTCATCTGTTGACTGCCACCACTTCTTGTGGACATGTTCAGCGTGCCAGACATCATTCCTTTCTGGAGAGCTGTTGGAACATTCTGCTCAAAGTGGGCAGAAGGGTTGTCCCATTCCCTGGCACTGTCTTTTCCTCTATCTCCTGAGCTTTGTATGGAGTATTTCTTGTGCCTACAGTCAGCAGAAGGGAGAAAATGTAAGTGAAGGAAAGGTCTCAGCAAGGCTGACTGTATTGCACTAAATGAGTCTGTAGCTGCCTGTGGGAGATACTGAGCTGTGTCCATGTCCTGCCTCTGAACTACCTGAAGTAGTGCATATTTGTTGTGCTTTAGAGAGGCATGATGTGTTTCGTCTTTTCCATGGCATTAGACAGTAAGCCACAGTGCTTCAAGAGCTCTTCATTAACAACTCTGTCATCTGTGTGGTAAGGTGGGGCAGCCAACTGGGTTATGAATTTAGCAACGTCTTCTTCATAAATAATCTGTAATCAGAGTCCCAAATACTGGGAAGTTTACAAGTGAATGTTTTAGCTGAAAACTAGTACACAAGTGTCTTAGTGAGCACTTAGTTCTTCTTGCTCTCTCACACTCACACATTCCCTTTCAAAACATTAGTTTATAGATGTATAGTTACATGAAAAGCTGTATTTGTGTGTACCATAAAATAATATATTGTCTCTTGGAAGTTACTCTCACCGTCCTCTGTGTTGCTGAAATTATAATACTCAAGAAATTCCTTATTACCAGGCCCTGCAATGACTGGAAAAGGAACACCAGTTTTAAATTGAAAGAGGGTAGTCTTGGATTGGGCATACAGAAGAAAATGATTTTTACAATGAGGGTGGTGAGACACTGCAAACAGGTTGCCCAGAGAAGTCGTGGATGCCCCTCCCTGGAAGTGTTCAAGGCCAGGCTGGCTGGGGCCTTGAGCAGCCTGTCCAGTAGAGGCTGTCCCTGCCTACAGCAGTGTGGTTGGAACCAGATGATCTTTGAAGATCTCTACCAACCCAACCCCTTCTGTGCAACCTCACAATTGTTAGCACTGCTGTAATTTATCTCCAGAATAGATATGTACAATAAGCAATAAGATTTTACCACTTTGCTTTATAAAAGGGTTTGGGTTTTGTTTTTTGAACAAACAAAAATCACTCAATGTTTAAAATCCTACCATGCTTCCAAAATAGTACAGAAAAATAGCATTCTGTGTAGTAAAATTATCAGGTATTCATATTCAGACAGGTGGTCCTGTGTGTGTTGACTTTTCAGTTAAAGCTTTGGGGCTTGCTTTGAAATACATATTTTTCTGAAGAAGAAGAGTTGAAAGCAGGTGGTTTTGGTGGAGACAAACCTCCAGTTTAATTCTCTGAAACATGTCCACTTCAGCATATGTGTTTAAGCTGAGTGATTGCATCATTGGTTTTTAAGGCTCACTGAAGATGGGTCCTTTAGCTTGCATGTGGCTCTTCTGCTCAGAGTTGATCTTTCCATTTTCTTTGTTTGGAAGACTTCCACTTCTTTGCAGAGCTTTAGTATTTAGAAAGCAAAATCCCTGTAATAATTTTCTCAGAGCATTAAATCTTTCTAAAATGCAGTTGGCAAAATCTAATGTCTTTGTTATTCCATAGAGGTTTGCTTGCTAAAGTACTGAGTGAGACACATCTGGGTCATTTCCCTTCTTATCACTTGAGTACTGGCTGGGGGAACATTCTCTACTGCTCAGTCTTTATCTACTATTTCTCCACTTAGAAAAAAAAATCTTTGCTTTTTGCAAAATCTGCTGCTTGTAAGTGACTAAGTACATCTAATACTTTAGACATATTTTTATTCTGTACACTCAGCGTGATTTGCAGTACTGGGGAGTTAACAATGCTGCAGTGTTGGCAATATTTAAGTGTGGTTCCTAGCAGTCTGAAACTATCCTGCAAGAACAGAAAATGGTTTACCAGCAGGCTTGGTTTTCTTCAGAACATCCTGGAAAGAAGAAAGCAATATTGTTGTTGCAGTAGTAAGAGCATGCCATACGCATGAGGTTAATTATACATTTGGGTAGTAGGTACACCTGGCACTGATACTGCTTTATCTCTAAGCCCATTTTGTGCTTCATACAATTTTAGGCTATAATATGGCTATGTGGCATGATTCTAAGTTCCCCTTACTTCTCAGTTTGGAAAGAGAGTAGTAGTTGTGACTTGAAATAGCACAAAGAATGTCTTTCTCACCAAAACAGAATGGGCGCGCTTGAGCATGCACGCAGCAAAAGCCTGGTAAAACAGATTAGATGCTGACTGGTAGCACATCTTGCGAAATTGCAATGCACACCCCCATCCCCTTTTGTCTTACTTTGTATTTTCTTCAAGAACAAAGAAATACTAAGAGTTTGGATTTGATCCCTAGATTGACTTTCTAATTATCACACAGTTTTCTTCTGGTTACAGATTAGCTAGTGTTTAATTTCTCTTGTAAGCCATATCCAAACTTAAAGGTGATCCCTGACAAGCTGTGGACTATAGAGTAGTCTGTCTAGTAGGTGTGACTGATGAAGCAGAGGAGAAAGAAGCTGTAGTATTTAGCACTCGTTGTAGTATTCTGTGAATGCATCTGTTACACATGAAAGGGAGGGTATTGTATTTCCTCTCATGTTTGTGCTTTGAGGGGATGTTATTTTGGCAAAATAAGGTGAAGAACTTTGTTGCCTTTCATAAAAGGGGAGGTGGAAGAAGAAAGAGAAAAAAATACTTTAGCATGTATAATAAGCAGTCAAATCCAGTAATATTAGAGTTTGAAAGAAATCAAAACCTTGGTTGGCTCTCAAAGTGTGCTTTTGAGCAGGTATTTAAAAATTCGACTCAAGAAAATGGGAACTGTTATACCTCCTGCTATTTTGGGCCAAGCCAAGAGCATTGCATGTGCAGCATACCTCAAAACTTCTTTTTTTTAAAGGAAGGATCAGTGTTTAATCTCCCTACCTGAAACCAAACCATCATTCTCATAGTTTTGTAGGTAGTCTTGTGCCAAATCCCCAACTTTGTGATCTCAAAGAAGAAACGGGTGGATATTGTGATTGCAGAAAGCAAAAATTACCTGAGTAAAGTAGGCAGTTCAGTAGGTTTCTGTACAAAGATGTTGGGTTTTATTTTTCATTCTTTAATCCATGGCAGGTTTCTGCCTCTCATATTTAAATTCTGGAGTTGTAGCCTTTAGGGATTAATTGGTGTGTCTTGTTGTGGTGTTCTTCAGGTATGATCAACGAAGCAGAATTATCTAGTTTCATTTTAATGAAATAATTTAATTACTACCAAAATTTAGGAAATATGAGCAGTGCTGCAGAAATATAATTTCTGGAGTTTGTGATGGATCTGTCAGATTTTCTGACGCACTAGACACTTAAAACACTGCCCAAAGAATAAGTGCCTGTGTCCACTGTGCCTGGGCTTATAACACAGGGAATGTTGTTCCTAAAATTTTAGATTTTCTTTGGCAGTACCACTTCCAAGTCTTGACTTAAATAGATTGTTAACTATTGTAGCAGCAGGCCCCTAAACAGGGAATAGTTAGCATTGATTCCATGATTGCAGAAGGCTGATCAATTTCTTTATTGTACTATACTATACTATATTATACTATTAAAAAAAAACCCATCGCCCTTGCAGACAGTCTGATACAGCTTTGACCAGACTGGTCATTCAAATCCAAACACCATCACCAGTGGCCAATTAAGAAATCACCCTTTGGTAAACAAATCTCCATAACACATTCCACATGTGCACAACAACAGGTGCAGCAAGTGAAGATAAGAATTGTTTTTCATTCTTTTCTCTGAGCTTTCTCACAGCTTCCCAGGAAAATCCTGGGAGGGTTATGTCTTTCTCTGTTCAGAGGATATGTGATTACCACACTTAACATGGAAGATGCATGGGATTCCATCCTAGCCTGTTGGAGCACTGGGTATATAATAGTCCTGTTCTTTGCATATTGTGACAATAGGCCAGGCAGTCTGAGAAGATGTATTGATTTTAGCAATGCTGTGGAAGTGGAACTTGCATAAAGCATTGATTCTCTTAAAAGTAAAGGTATCTCAGCTTAAGGATCTGCTTTACATACCAGGGCTTTTGAGAGGAAATAGTCTTTTCTAAATAGCAGAGGAAATGGGAGATAGAGCTTAGCTGTAGTCTGTAAAGCTCTTAAAAGTAAAATTCTTATGTAACTATATAATTAAAAATGTTGACTGGACACTTAATATCATACGAAGCTGTTTGGAGCACTAGTCTGTTTTATATTTCTTTGTCTCAGCTACTGGGATGATGGTAGAAACAAAGAACTTGCATTTTCTGCTTGCTTAGGATGTTTTAGCTCACCAGAAACAAGCAAGTTGCAAAAGGACAGTTTTGCCCTGGTGGTAATTTCCTTCCCACCTATATTTTAACAGACAACTGTGTTTTGCATGGAAATTTCTGAATTTATTCGCTCACTTTTCCTGGTCCATCATTTTAATGATGGTGTAGTCAAATGAAATCAAAATGAACTTTTCCTAAAGGTATTTTGAAATGGTGACATTTGAATTCTTAGTTTATGAACACTTGCAGAAATTCCTGTCATCAGCCCAGTGTGGCTATAAATAGCATGAGGACCTGAGGAGCCTCATCTGCAGCTGTTGTGCCTGAGCATACCAAGCACTGAGCTTGCAGGCATTGTCACTAATCAGCAGTGATTTTTAAAATTCAGTTTTAAAGCTGGAAAGCTCACTTGGCATCTTGAGCAGCTCATTAGTTTTAGGTGGCTTAGAGTAGAAGGGGGCTTCTGTGCACCAGCTCTGCTGCTCTGGTTCTTCCTTGCTTGGTGGGGCTTCACAAAGGAGCTGACTGTTAGTAGTGGTGGTCGGGGGGTGAAGATGAAGAGGGAGGAATGAGGAAATGAAAGATTTGCCTTGGGGCTGAGAGAGATGAAGGGACTGCTCTGAAAGTCATTATCTTGCATTTCTAATTACCAGATGGAAGGGTGGTTTAATGAAGAGATTTTTCAAATGAAGACCCCCTTCATAAAGGCATTCAACTCTTTGAGTGGGTAAGCTCTTCCAGAGGAGAAGCAAAGCAAAACTGGTTAAGGAAAATACAATATTTCTAGAATTTAAGGCATGGATTTCATAGAGAAGCTGTAGACAAGTTTTCATTAAAATTTTGCAGACTCAGAAAGAAAGAGGAGGAAGAAAAATTATTTGTCATTTGATTTCAGATGTGCTCCTGGGATCTGTGCTGAAAGGCATAACTGTGTCCGGATGTGTACAAATAGATGGGCTTTCAAGTCAGTATAAAGTAATGGCCGTAGAATTTCCTGTAGAGCCACTCAAAGGGTGGTGTAATTCCAGCTGGCTTGCTGGGAATTTTATTTAACTGGTTATGGGAGGCTCACAAGTCATGTTGAGAGACTTCCTTATGTGTAATGTGGGTGCAGTCAGTTCAGAGTCCACTCAAATTTTGTCTTCTGTGAAAACGGGTTTACTTCAGCATGTCAGACAAACTACAAATGATGGTGAATTTTAGTTTGATCAGAAAAGAAAGAGGAGCTTTTTATCAATAAGGGAAATTCTTGACTGCAGTGACATTGATTTTTTTCTCAGATCCCAAGTTCTTCAGGGTTTGCTGGCACCAGGTAATTCAAGCACAAGTTATCTTTGTGCCCTCGTGCTTAAATCTGTCATCCTGCTTCATCTGAAATGCAGTCAGGTGCTTCTGGTGGGATGGGGTCAAGTCCCTCTAAGCCATCATCCTTTATCATTGAGACAGGACTATCAAAGCAAGATTTAAATTTAATTAGAAGATGATATATCTGCAAGATTGTGGTTCACATTTTTAGTGAGCAAGGCTTTTTGTAATAAGAACCATATATTTAACTGATTCCTTTATGTTAGTAAGGTGACACTTCTGCCCGCCCTTATACTCATTTAGTGAGCAAGGCTTTTTGTAATAAGAACCATATATTTAACTGATTCCTTTATGTTAGTAAGGTGACACTTCTGCCCCCCCTTACAATTTGAATGCTAGCTAATGTGAGGATTTTTTAAAGAACCTCCAGTTATCAGCTTAAAAAAATCTTTTTACATTCCCAGCTATTTTATGTGTTGGAGTTTGAAAAATAGTAATAAAAAAGCAGTACTAACTTTAAAGACCCTTATTTTACTGTTTGTTATCAGCTACAATACCAGATGTACTATCATTCCCAGGGGCTTTCTTTTAAGCTTCTTAAGTGAGCTCCTCAGGGAAGACAGGATATTCAAGCATGTTTTGATATGGACAACTTTTTTCAGCAATGAATTTTTGAATTTTGGGACCAGTAAGACAGATTCTTATTTAGGTCTCTGTGTTGAAAATACTATATAAAGCAGAAAACAGAACAGGGAAAATAATGGGCTGTGTGAATCTTAATCTATTAAAGTACAAGTGGAATTTGATCCTATAAAAACTCCTTACAAAACAGTGAGCAGATTTTCAGTAATTCTGTATTTTAATGTGCACTTAATTAGCTTTACAAAAATGGAAATGATCCCTAGAGAATGTACCAGGTGGCAGGTTCTCTATTTAAAGAATATTTCCAAGAAAATATTTTCCCCAAAGGCCATGAGTGTAAAGGAGTGTGTGGTCTCACAGTCTATTTAGCATGTGTGCCTTTTGTTGCCTTATCCTTTTAAAGAAATAGCATATTGAAGTAATGATGGACAACCTTGAAGTGAAATCAGATTGAACCCCAAACAAACTGTGATGAGCTCTCTTTTCCAGAGGGATGCTAAAAGTCACAGAAACGGTGCAGAGCAATGAGTCTTTACAATTGCATCTCCTCGGAAGGAAAACATACCAAAGAGGGATTTCTGGCTAAATCTGTGGGTGGTAATACTGGGTTCAAGTGTATTCCGTTGAGCTGCTGGGTGTGACCTGTTGGCAATTCCAAGAGTTGAATTTCCTTGCACCTTTTTGTGCTGCTATTTTTTATCTTGATTGTTTGAAATTATTGAAAATTAGCTCTATCTTAGTGCATACTTGGCTTTTAGAAGTATGTCTTGAAACCAAATCAGCAAGAGCAAGATGAGATGGTAGAGGGGAGTGCAGCAGGAAGAGAGGTTTGGTGTCTGTTGGTGGACACACTGTGCTGCTCCTCCTGCTGCAAACAAGCAGGCTCTCATATTGGAGTTAAAACTGAGATTAAAACCAGAGGGAGGAAGAGATTGTCATTTCAGTGAAGCAATATGACCAGTGCTGTGGGGCTGACCTGTGTAGGTGGCAAAAGCTGCTGCTCCTATCAGAGGGAACACTGGAGCAATCAAATCTAGACTTAGATATTCACCTGGCACAGTGGGATTCATCTCAGGACTACATGGGGAAATAGTGATCCATATGTAATGATACATAAATAGTTTCTCTTCCTTGGGAATGTCCTGCCTCCAAGAGTGTAGTGTGTCATGGATTTACTTACATACGCAAAATTCAACTATTTTACTACATGCTATGCAACAATGAAAATTATGTCTGCTTGTGACTTGAGCCTGGTGATGTTATTTTCTGGTGATGTTATTTTCCCATCTCCCACCAAAAAATTGGCATTAATCCTGTAAGAGTTTATATTCAGGTAATGAGTCCACCTGCAGATACTGGTTTGCAGAATCAGGGCTGTGTAGTTTTTTACACACTGCTGCAGGAGGTCTCCTTGTGTCATAAGGCAGAGGCAGCAAAAATAATCTCTAAAATACTTTTTTCTTTGGGGAAGTGGGGTATTCCCCTTCTGGAAATTACTTGGCCATCTGAGACTGGAGTTTTGAAACATCTGTGTTCAGTGTTCTGTTGAAAACATTGAAATGGTGACATAACTGAAGGTCTGGGTGAAATATGACTTGACAGTTAAAAGTATCCACTTATGGATTTGACAGCATGGTATGCAGAGGTCTTCTGATCAGGCAGCAGTTTGCCGGATGCAGGAAAATAGCTCTGATCAGTGCGTGACCTTGAAAGTGGTCATGGTTCTTCCTCTGCCCAACGGGACCACAGAGAACAGAGAAGTTCTGTTTCACAGTATAAGTTCTTGCTTATCTGGAAGAAGTAACTGAAAGTGGCTTTTTTGCTATTCTCAAATAATTGCAGTTCTCAGAATTTTACATATGTGAGAATTGCTCATAGAAGTGTCTGTCTGCTCACGATCTAGCTTTGAAAGCCCTCAGTGACATCACGTCCTTGAGGACCAGAGCTCTACTTCAGCTTGTACTTCAGTGCAGGTGACACTTATTCTTACATCAGTTTTAGGTTTTTACTTACTTTTCCTGTGCACTTTCACAGCTCTGAGTGTCAAAACCTATCTTCATGGCATTCAATTCACATGACATTCATTCTTTCAATGTACATTAAAACCCAAAACTTCAATGTCAGTACACTGCCAGATTAAAAGAAATGTTCATAACCAATTAAAGAAACAGCTATGTTGTCTCTTCTGTACTATTCAATGAGGCTAACATGTGGAATAATTATTTTTTAGGAATTGCAAAAGAGTAAAACTTCTTGTTTCCTTGTAAAAAATGAGATCTTAGTTTATTAATTAAGCAACTCTGTCATGCAGTATTTGTCACAATCAGCGAAACTCAGGCTTCTGCTTGACCTCTGGAAACATGCTGTGGGAAATGCCTCTGCTGAAACACTGGGACAGAAAACCAAGGGTTGGGAAAGCAGAGTGGTTGTCACTAAGCTGAAGGGGAAGGGCTGAGATAAAAGCTTAAGCATTGCTTTTCAGGGTGGAGGTAGAGTGTGTGTGTGTGTGCTTTCAAGGGGAGGATGTACTTCCAAACCAGTTCTATCTATCTTATTTAATGCTGTTTTCCTGGGGTATTTGAATCTAGATGACAGGCTAGGGAAATCATAAGTTTCTTGGTTTTGTTTGATTGAGAAGATTTTAATAAAAATTGAATTTAATATGTAAAAATCCCACTGTTTAATGCCATTCCTGAGGAATATTAGTTCTACAGTGTTTTGTTCAGTGGCAGTTCTCTACTGCTTCTAAATGTCAGTAAATGTAAATTCCCCTTTTATATGTGTGCTCTTCAAAGAAAAGTTTGCCCTTGGCAAACACGTGAAAGACTCCAAAGATTTTCACGTATTTTCAAAAGTTAGACAGTTTTCTGAGTTTTGTGATTTAGGGATTTTTTTTTAATGTGTGCTGTGAAATTTTGCTTAAAATGACTTTGCAATGCAATTTTTTTTTCTCTTCACAGATGAAATCATGCATCAGGATATCATTCCCCTCTATGCTGCAGATATTCAGGACCAATTAAAGAAACAATTTGCTTATCTGTCAGGTAAGACTATGTTGTTCCCTCTTATACACATTGCCTTAATGCACGGTACAGCCTGCTGTCCTTTTAGTCTCCAAGAACTCTTATATGAGAAATCAATGAGTAACTCAAAATTCAGGCTACTAAGGCTTGTTATTTAAGGATTTTTTAAAGATTTTTTTAAAGTATAATAGAAATTATAAAATTACAGGTAATTTTCCAGTTATCTGGAGATTGCAGCATGGATGCTCTGGTGGTTGCTATGGTATTGCAGTCCTCAGCTCACAGCCCCAGGTGCCATGGGCTCTGCTGTGTGTTTGATACTGAAGCCCAGGCTGACACCTTGGTTGTGACCAAAGCACCACGGTACCATGTTCCCCCACAGCATCAGTCCTGTGCTCAGACAAGTGCAGCATCGAGTTCTGGGCAAGATTTTTGACTTGGTATTGCTGACTGCCTTCTGCAAAGGAGCCTGCTTTTGGGTATGAGGCTGTCTCCAAAAGCAGCACAGCCACATGCACACAGCACAGAGTCTGTGCCCCTGGGCCACCTGTGCCAGGTTGGTGATGGGGGTGTTTGTGCCATGCAGTGTTGGCTGCTGAGCTTGCTCCATCTCCACGCTGAGCCCGTGGCTGGCTGATAATGGGCAAGGGAGATGGTGCCTCTGCTCACTGATCAGGCTGAGTGGAAGAAGGTATCTGATAAGCTTCTGAGTTTATTCTCCTGTCTTCTGCCTGTAAAAGCTCTTGCAGGTGTGCAGCTGTGAACTTGCTGGAGTTATGGCCCTGTCCTGCCTCCCTCCAGTACACAAAAAGGGAGAGCATCAGTGGCTTTGCAGAGCTGCCCTGCATCCTTCAGCACAAAGGAAATTTACTGCTCTGAGCTACAGCTGGACTCTATGACTGTTCCCTCTCCCTTTGAATCCCATCCTGCATCGGATCCAGAGAAACAGGGGAATGAAACAATGCAATGCTTTACTTGGCAAGAGCTCACTGAATCTTGTTATACTCATAATTAACTATTAATTATGATTTATTTCTGCTACACAAGCTGAACTGTGGGTCTTCAGCAGTGACTGTGCTTTCTGTCGGGTGGTGGTAGCACTTGGAAAACAAGATATTTTTTATTAAGTTGGCTGTTCATGCTTCATTTGAAATTATAGTGTTTAAGCTACAATTCTTCTCTGGGAATTTATTTTTTTTACTTTCTAAGCTCATTCTTATCCATGGGTAGAAAATGTCCCATAAGAGTGTTATGCAAGAATCAGGGTATCTATGAAACTTGTAAGTAGGGTTTGTATTTTGCCCCTCTGAAGTGAGGGGGGAAACTGGTGACTGTGGTAGATGAGTTGTTGAGTTCACAAATCCACAAGTGTCTTCAGTACTCAATAAATCCACCTGGCAATGGAATTTGTATTTTGCCCCTCTGAAGTGAGGGGGGAAACTGGTGACTGTGGTAGATGAGTTGTTGAGTTCACAAATCCACAAGTGTCATAAATCCAGCTGGCAGTGGAGCTTAGTAAGAGCAGCCATTCCTCATTCTATTTTCTTCTATCTATTCACACTCATGTCAATTAGAATTTTGTTTTATTTTCCTCAAGGAATAGGTCAGCTGCATTACTGTGACTAGATTGTTGTATTTTATTATTCTTGGGAAACTTGAGTGTTAGGCATTTTCCCTTCACTTTGGAATTCAGGGTGTTTTTTATTTTATCCTAATGTTCTTCTGCAGGATGTTTGTTGATGGTTAATTCTCTGTGCTGTACCAAATAGTGGTTTTACAGGTTCTGTGAATGAAGGAACAGAGCCAATGTTTTGATACTTGATTTATGTACAATTTGTTGTTACAGTTGAGCTTAAGAGGGGCTTTACTCTAAGGCCACTTAAGACATTCCCAGTGTGTGAATGGGACTTTTTTGCTTGTTACTGTTGCCTTGAGAATAGAATCTAAGTACATGGCAGAAAACTCATTAAAATGAAAGTCCATAGATTACTAATGCCTTTGGCAAAATAGCATGTTTGCAGGTATTGCTGAATGTTTTAGATAAATTTCTGATTTTAGTTGTTAGCTTTTTAACAGCAATTCAACATGTACTTGACAATTGCTTTAGTTTCTCTAATAGGATGTATCTAGGTCTCATGGGACACTTGCTTGAATAGGGAATGAAACCCAGTCTGTTTCTGTCCTTGAGGCTGTATCCCTTCCCAAGCTGCTTTCTGTGTTTGGTCTACATCGGGGTCACTTCTTACTTGTGTCCCTCCTTGTGCTGGATTGTAATGGAAATGCTGCAGGAACATCCAAATTAGACTTGAAATGAATAAAAATTAAGTGAAAACTTCCACTAATGCTTCAGTTTGTCAGTAAAGATCTCAAAGTGCAATGAAATCAAGGTGCTCAGTGCTCCTGCAGACTGGCTCTTGCTCAGCACTGAGTATGCAGTCGTGTTCAGCTTAAATCTAATGGTGGGGCAAGCTGTGGATGAGGCTTGTAATTAATCATTCACACAGAAAGTTTATGAACCCTGAAGTTAATATTTTACCTCATGCACAGTTGTTTACATTTTCTTTTGGAGTTTTTTCTTTCTGTGGAGCAAGGTCCTTATCTGGGCTAAAATGGTTACTTTTGTTGTTGCTAGGCTATACTAAGTGCCACATCTACATGGTTCAGTATTTTACCTTTTTTGCCTTTGCTTTCTTTAGTCACTATTAGTGCAAACACTTTTTCTTCCACATTTAAAGGGGTCTTCTGCCTTTTTTTGTTTTGTTTTTTGTTTTATCCCGTGAAGCACAATGTAAGGTCCATTTGAAAGTCTCTGGAAAATGTATTCTTTATGTATTCCTCACAGTCTTCATGTTATATATTTTCTTTCATAAGTAAAGTGTCTTCTCTTCCCATGACTGCTGTGTGACTTTTCTACCCCCCAGCCTTGTGTCTGTCTGCCACCACAGTGTGCAGATGTGTTAAAATCAATGTAGAGGAGAAGAGCATACAGACACCTGTGTATGTTGATATGCATCTTAAATCATTCGAGCTATGTGATGTGCAAATGAGACTTGGCCACCATGACTGCTGAGCCAGTTAATTTAACTCCCTTTCCTTTGAATGTCTATTTATACATTGAACAGCTTCAAAGTGTTTCCATTAAAGGAAATATAAATATGAGTTCATGCTATTTGCATTTTTGTCTATTGATTCATAGTTGTTTTTCCTGCCATTAAAGAATTTAACATTGGTACTAGCTTTCAAAATGCTTATACCTTTGGTTTATAAATATCCACCTATATGCTCATACCTTTATCATTGTAAATAGTAAGTATCTCACTTTGTCTGAGTTTATTTTCTCGGATGTGCTCTTGCTCTCCTCTGTGGGAATGACCTGACCACTCCTCACTGGTCAGACTGTTCCCATTGAAGTAGCTCTGGCTGCTCAGTCTGTAAAATTACTTTTGAGAATTTCTGAGTGGATCCTGTACCACATACATTGCAACAATTTGCTAAAAATATCAGCCTTATTTTGTTGCTGATATAATATAGACAGTATCTATGTTGTGTATGGACAGTGGGAGGGGTATTGCTTAGCAGCCTTTGCCTTGCACAGGTGTAAGCTTAAGTCATGTTTTTTATTTACTGTGCTAAACCTGCTGTCTGTAGAGATTTAAAAAAAATCAAAGCAAAAATGTAGTAAAGGACTAGATAAAGGGAAAAAGTGAATCCTTGGCTAAGAGATTTCCAGCTCAAATATGTTCAGATTCAAATTTATGTATTGCAATCCAATTTTTAAGCCAGTATATTTGCTGCTGATCAGCCTGAGCAAAACGCACATAACTTGTGAAGTTATGCAAGTAAAACTTCTCATTTCAAGGAAAGAACATTTTAATAAATTCCTCCTGAATCTGTTTTTCTTTGCAAAGGATATGCAGTGAAGCTTTTATCCAGTCCCTCATTGAAGTCTACATGTAATTTCAAATACTGAATTCTCCAGTTAAGTGTATTATGCAAGCAGAAAGGAGAAACTCCTTATCAGAAATGCACAAGCATAATAGCTGAACCACCACAATAGTAAAAAGAAAAAATCTGAAGTAAGCCCTTCTCTCAGTCACATGAGGACTTCACTACTTCACTTTGACAGGACTGCAATTTTTAAGCACCGTCTCTTAGATCTGAGGCATTCAACAAGGCTGATGCTCTTGGATCTTGTATGTGCACATTGATCAACATAGAGGTCATATTTTTTCTTATAGTCCAAATACTATTTCACTTGTATTATAGAATCAGGCCAGAAGACTCTTTGCTCTGTCATCTAATTATATCCATCTACTTACTTCCTTTTTGTGGGGGTGGTCAGAGTACTTTTGAGAATACTTTTTTTTCAATGCAAACAGGAGCAGACTAGTAAGGGAAACATTACAAAATAATCTCTTACTCATCCTTCCTGGAAGTAAGTCTAAGCAATTTCTTTGCTGCTGTCAAACTTTGCTGTCCATACCAAACCCCACACAACTAACGTGTTTTCGACAGGGTTGTGGGGAATGACCCTTTTCTCTGTGTTTGTGTGTGGCTGTGCACTTGTGTGTGGGTTTTGTACAATAGATGTACAGTACACAAGTTTTGTCATTTTCCCTGTCAATGCTTTTGTAAATTGAAAAGAATAATTATGTCTCATTTGAGGTGTCATTTTCCCTGTCAATGCTTTTGTAAATTGAAAAGAATAATAATTATGTCTCATTTGAGATTGTTTTCAGATACCAAGTTACTAACATGCCTCTTGATTAGAAATTCCGAAAATGCTGTTCAGTTTTTTTGGGCTAGCACTTCTGTATCCAACCAGCTTAATAAAAAAGAAAACAAATGCAGAAGACATAGCAGCTGTGATGGGAAAATATAGATGTAGCAGAATATAAAGAATAAATGCTAAATCACTGGAACTTTTAAGGGAAATGTTACCAGTCCCATCTCACAATAGTACAGCTAGTTTCCCATGGTTATTTTCTCTACTGTTTTCATCCGCAACATCAAGATGCTCTGGGTACACACAATTTTAGCAATTGGTGATATTGCTGGTGTTAATTATGTTCAAAAGCTAGGAACATGAAGTGTTATTTTCTAAGCACAGTTAAGTCACTTTGCTGTGGAGCTAGTACAATTCAATGTTTTTAAAATATGTGTTTATCCAAAACACAGGGCTGTCACTGTTGTAAAAACAGACCTTAGAGCAAGGCTCGTAGAAATATCTAGAAGAGCTCCACCTAACATGGCTTTGCTAGAATTTTCAAGGTTTATCCACTGAAAAATTTCCATTTTATGAAGGCAGTTTCTTTTGTTTGACACTAAATCTTGTAAAAAAATTTCATGTGAATAGGCTGCCAAAGTCATGTATAAGTCAGATAATAACAAAATTTTCCATTAATGAATGCTAATAGAAGTAGGGTGGAAGCAGATCTGCTTAATTTAAAGCTATGTGGTATTTTTATTTTATTTAATAGCTGAAATAAGCTTCAGTCCTCTTTACTTCTATGGTGCTTCCATTTGTAACCTGGAAAGTAACAATCCTCTCAGTTGCAGAATGTTTCTCACAGCTTCATGTTATAAGACAAGCATCAAGGAATTCTTGGGAATCGTTTCAGGTAATATGTCTGCAGACTGATTGCACCCACTTAAGGACTGATGTGTTCTCTTTGGCTCTTTGTAATAAACAAAAAAACAAAAGCTGGCACTCAACTGGCATTTGTTTAATATTTCATAGAGTAATGATGCCAAATGTATTTCAGCATTTTCATAGAATCACAGAATGGTTTGAGTTGGCAGGAACCTTTAAAGATCATCTAGGCTGTCCCTGTCCTGTCATGGGTAAAGGCATCTTTCCCTAGATCCATTCAATCTGACATTTTCAGTGCTCAGAATTTTTTAAACAAAAATAAGGGGATTTGATATACTTTCAGAAATTTATGTTTTAAAAAAAAACAAGGCTAAGATTAGACTAAGAAAATGCTCATAATGCTCTCAGGTACTTGATTGTCTTAAAAACACATAAAAATATTAAATTCCAGTTGTGCAGTGCATCCCTGTGTAAGACTAGAAATAGGAGAGCAGATTTGTGTGTGCCTCTCTGGACAGAACTTGCTGAGCAAATCAGTTGAGGCTGTTCAACAGCTGCAGCTGGAATTTCAGGACTCTGAGCTAGAGGGGAATGCAAAAGAGGTGATTTTCCAAAGATTAGGACTGAGGTAGTTAGATGTAGTCACTGTACCAACCGACCTGAATTTATTAAAATATTGCTGTTAAATTACTAATTTTTTGTATGGTGATTAAAATTGCAGTAGTTCATTTTAAAAACTACTCTGTATGTGTTGAATTACTTGCATGAGTTGTAGCACTCAAAAATTCATCTGTGTCTTTTGTAATCTGGTGTATATAATTCTGATGTGATGGAAGATTATTATATTAATTAGTTTTAATAAGATGTCTGAATTTTTTGCCTTAAACCTGTGTTTCAAAAAGTATAAAAGAAGTGAAATTGTTCCGTAGAATGCTTTCCCTCTCACTAAAACCAAAATGAACAACAATAAAATCCCTGTTAGCTTCCTAAACTTTTTATCTCCTCCCCCTAAGTTCTGTGGCTTGATTTATTTCTGGATGAAGAGAAGGAAATCACATTTTACACAGCTAATTTTATGAACTGTGTAATGCTGCTTTTGCAGAGGTGAAGAAAAATGAGGAAGAAAAGAATGATTCTGATTAAAGGAAAACAATAATTTCCTGCTGCGTCAAGTTCATTAAGATATAAAGGACACTTTAAAAAGTGAACTCACTATTTCTAGTATTTAGTATAAACACAGTTAATATGCAGAGTTTTTACTTTGTTTCATATGCCATTTTGTAAATTTCTCTGACAAATGCTCATTTTAAAGCAGCAGCTGCTTTGGCTGGAGTGCCCTGTCTTCCCTTGATGGCCATGTATTTAATCACAGAATCACTAGGTTGGAAGAGACATTCAAAATCATCGAGTCCAACCCATAAAGTTGCAATATAGAGAGCAGCTTCTGTAAGACATGTGATGTTAAAGCTGAAATTTACAGAATTTCTTATGTTTAGCATTTCAGGTCACTCTGCCCTAAAATCTTTTGAGCAGCAGGGTTCTGGTAAGGAAAAGTAGTCGAGGAGCATTTGAAGGTATATGTGTGTTCAAGTGGCCCAGCAGGGAAACAGCAATGGAAAATCAGTGAAGAACTGATTCTAAGAGCTCAGGGCAGAGTCATCTCCACCCAAGATAACCACAGATGACTGTACTAGAAACTGAAAATTAATAGGCAGTCACCAGGCAGGATGGCTCTATTTGCCCTTGGCAATCGGTGGTGGTCTGGGAACTTCCTGAAAATCCTAGTCCAGACTTCTGCTTTTAGGACATGTCCTGCAAGTCTATTGTTGTTCTTTTGTTTCATATGTCCTATTTATAGAAATTAAGTGGAACAGAAAAAGTAGCCAATGAAGATACCACAAATAATGTATCATTATGTCTAAAAATAGTTTCTCTAGAGAAAGCAGAACACCTTGTAAGCAACAGAAACAATAATTATTATGCTTTTAACAACAGAGGAGAATGCTTTAATCGTGAAATCTTGAACAAAAACCAACAGAGTGAAAATTTGTCTTAACTTATATTTGTGTTGTGAATATTTGTATAGCTAAAATTAGCTCCCTTGACTCAGTGTTGCCATGCTTGGATGTATCATAAAGGTCATATTTGCAAACTTGTGATATTTGCATAATGGTTGCATTTTGTTGTTGTTTAAATGTATCCAAAGCACATGGTTTTTTTCATGTATTTTGATTCCACGAGCTTCAGTGACAGCACCATGCCTGTAAGCTGGTAAACAGAAATCAGATTCACCACAAATTAACATAAAGATAGTATTTCAGCTCTTCTAATTACATGTGGTTTGGAGGGAAGTTGTGATTTCTTTTATCAAATGAATCTGAGGTCAAATATTTCTCTTGTTTTTCCTGTGAGGTTAGACTCAAAGGGACTGGAAGTGGGTAATAATCTTCACAAGTCACTGGTGCTCTCATAATTGGTGCTGTTAATACAGTTCAGTGCTGGTTTCTGCACAGTTACCGGATTTCAAGGCTGGAAAAAATGTCTTTGTTATTTTATAACAGTAATTTTTTGTTGTTTTTCTTCTCCTGTAAAGATACCTTCCCAACAGTGTGTTCCTGCCACCCCAGAGCAATTAACTTCAATCAATTGCTAGGGCTCAGCAAGCCCCATGTCCTACCTGTCTTTATGAATATACACTTGCTAAAGACATGAAACACTAATAATGCCTTTAAAAAGAAATTATTACATTTTGCATGTAAGAATGTGTGAAGTGCATGAAGCAGCATTGTGTCTGTGAATTGTACTCAGTGGTGCAAATGCCAGGAGAGATACATACAATGGTATCTAGCTGATCAGCAGCTCTACTGCAGTGTAGGTGTTCAGCTCTGCTTCACCTACTGTACAAAATCTGGGAATGGGAAATCTCATTTGAAACACCTACGCCTATTTCTTTTAATGTTCTCCCCCTTCTGTTTCACCAACCTGGAAGCAAAGCAGCCAACTGAGCAGGGTAGGGGGTGTTACATGAATGAGTTCCAACTGGTGAGAGGGTTGAGTTCAGTTCAGATGGAGATTCACCTACTTAATTCTGAATTAACATTTTTGTTTCTAAATTAGTTGCTTTCTTTCTCCGAATTGCTTCTACTTAGATGCAGTTGGTGTTTATCAGAAGATGCACTGCCATCTGGTGTCAGAACTGCTCACGTTGGTCCAGAAAAAATCTCATGTGGAGAATGGGGTGTAACAAATTCCTTTCTATAAAACTTCCTAAACACTGAAGAAGAGAGAAACTGCTTAGAATAAACTGTCCACACATGAGCCCTGAAGGAAAAAAAAAAAAAAAGAGAGAGAGAGAAAGTGCAATTGTTTTATTGCTGGGAAATTTCAGTTTCGGTAAAGAGACTTGCATGTAAACACATTTGCTGCTTCTTTTGTAGGTGGAAGAGGGGGAGATGGCTGCCCTGTTATCACCTTTCCAGATTATCCAGCTTTCAGTGAGATTCCTGAAAAAGAGTTTCAGAATGTCCTGACCTACCTGACAAGCATTCCAAGGTGAGCACCTGTCTAGAAGAAAATAACCTTTTATCTGCTAAGAGACTTTCCATATTTGATCCTTTACAAGTGGTGTAAAAGTCAAGCTTGATATTTAATTAAAGAAATGAAAATTAAGCTTATGGTGCAGTGTCAGTAAGTGTTGGTTAGTGACAGCTGTCTAAGGTAGTTGTTAGAAAAATTATGTGCTGCTATTTATATTTCATCAGAAAATTACTTCCTGGTATGTATGGATATAGGTTCCAGATGGACATCATCCTTCTGTGTCTTCACTGTATCTTAGAATGCAATATTCAGAGTTTTAATTGAGCACATGTATAATTTTGGCAGAGCATGCTAATTCCTGAGTGTTGCTCAGTGAATTACTCAGTGAGGGAGCACTCTGTATCTGCATACAGAGGATTGTCCTCACCACTTGAGCAGTTTCCCTGGCTTAGCTGAATGTATCATGTCTGCAGAGTCCCAGAGCTTTGCCTGATGGTGCAAAACAGGCCCAGGGATTAATTCTGACTCTCTTAGAGGGCACAATAGTCTAACCAATGGGCTGTCCAATAAATATCATTATTTTAGTGGATAGTCTTTTAATGAATGAAATCATTAACAGTGGGCTCAGAATCTTGATGGAGGTGAGTAAGGCAAGTAGCAGAATAAAGTGCATATCCTAGACTTCAAGAGAGCTAATTTTGGGCTTATTCAGGGAGCTGGTAGATGGGATACAAAGGAAGGCAGCTCTGAAGAGTAAATCTGCTGCAGAAGGCTGCCAAGTTTTGAAGGACAGCATTCTCCAAGTACAAGAATGGCACGTCCTGGAACATGAATGGACGTAACAGGAGGCTGACCCCACTGTCTGAAAATGAACTTGTGACTGAGCTGAGATACAAAGGCAGCCTACAGAAGGTGAAAGCAGGGACAGGCTACAAAGGAAGAATGTAGATACATTGTCCACACATGTCAGGATGGCGTCAGAAAAAAATCAAAGCACACCTGGAGCTGAAGGACAAGAAAAAAGGGACATCAAGGACCGCTTGAAAAAGCTTCCGGTGCTTTAGCAGTACAGGAATAAACAAGGAAAATGGGGACCTGTGCTGAATGGACTCGGGCAAATTAGTAGCAGCCAATAAAGATGAGGCTGAAACACTTGAGTTCTTCACTGCAGTCTTCTCTGACAGTGTCTCACAGGCCTCTGTGTACAGAAAGAGAGCTCAAGGAGGAGAATGACAAGCAATGGCTGAGTATCAAGTATCTCTTCAGAAATCTTGACCCAAATCTAGAGTCTGGATAAAATGAGCTGCTTTGAGAGTGGTGAGGACACTGACCAATGTCATAGTAAGGTTGTTCTTTATAATCCTTGAAAGGTTTGGAGATTAGAGGTAACCTCACTTTGATCTGTGAGAAAATTATGGAGTGAGTCCTCTTAAAGCACACTTTTGGGCACATAAAAGAAGGAGGTGATGGGGAATAGCCAGCTTGAATTAAACAACAGTAATAGTGCTTGACTAGCCTATTTCTGTGATGACAGTACTGGATGCATCAATGAAGCAAAGCTGTGCATGTTTTTTGCCTCACCCTAAGCAAGACTTCCAGCTCAGTCTCCCCCAGCACTCTTCTATTTACCTTGAGTTGTTATGTTTTGGCAGGTGGGCTCCTGGTTGGGTAAGAAAGTGCTTGGATTATTTAGCTCAAAGAGAGGTGTTTATTGGCTGATGTTTTGTCTGGAGACAGATTTCCTCAGGGAACTGTATGTATGCATGTTGTCTGATGTTCTTGGCAAGGATTTTGAGTAGGAGATGGAGTGCACCCTCATCAAGTTTTTCTTGATGTAACCAGCCCCTCCTGGTTGTACTTCTTAATCCCTAGTTTGCCAAGGAATGAAACTCTGAAGCTCACTGCCAGTTTTTACATTGTCTTTGTTTGTCCTGGTGGTGGTTAAACTGCATGGTGCTGAGCATCCCTTGATCATATCTTGGATACTGTTTCTGCAAATAATTATATTCTGAATTCACATCTGGTTCTCCTTTTGAAAGTCCTTGGTGGTGCACTTCATGGTGGCCCACTGAACTTCTGTACAGAGTGGGGTTCATGTGAGAAATTCTGATCAGAACAGCATCTGGTACAGTGGGAAAGCACTGAGTGCATCCCAGCACACCACTTTGAGAGGAGCAGATTTTCTGAAGGTTTTTCTGTCATTTGCTCCTACCTGACAATTATTAGTCTTGGAGTATTGAGCCAGAAGTGGTTGCTCCTTAAGTCTGGCTGTTCTTCTAGGATTTTCTTGTTTCTTTAATTCGTAAGTATTTAGAAAGAGAGGACTATTCTTTGTAAACAAAGGAGATAGCCCAGCTGTCTAGATGTTAAGAGTAAGGTATTCATTATTGTGAATATCACAGTTCTCTAGGTTTAAAGTGATAACAGTTCAATTTCAAATCTTGTAAAAATCATGCTGTTGTTAAGTTACTGATAAATTTGCCACCTTTTTGTGCCTGAGAATCGATAAAATCTCAAAGGGCTTATGATATTCCTGACTCATATCTTCACTAGTGGTGTCGGAAGCTTATAGTGTAAAATTGTGGTTTTGAGGCCTTGTACAGGTTTATGGGAATAAAAAACTACAGAAATGACACTAGCAGATGCCAGCATACATCCCCTTGAGAAAGATATTTTGCTATTGATATGTTGCATATATTGATACATGTATAACCCTGAGAGGGGCAATGCTGCAGTTGTTCTTGAATTGGATATTTCTAGTGCTCTTAAAGGTGGTGTGAGATAGGATTTTTCCTTCTATCTTAGTGCTCAGATACTGTTTCATGTGCTTTGGAAGTGGCTTTTAAAGGAAGTGGAGGCAGTTAGCTTTTAGTTTGTCAGTTGGTTAAAGATGTGTAAGAGTACAGAGTTACAGAAAGGATGGAAATGCAGCCCACAGCTCTTAAGCATGGACTGCTCTCCCAGGTTATTGTCATTTAGTTTATCAGATATGTAACTCTGTCTTTTGGCTGTTCTGACAGACTAAGGGGAAATGGACTTTTCTAAGAGCCCAGAATGCAGAGTGCAGACACAACTGGAGCCACCCCAGTTCCTCAGAAAAGTGCTTGTTCTTCTTGGCCCTGTACAAGATCACAGCAAGGGGCTGGCAGCAGTAGCTCAAACATTGTCCAGCTGCCTGGTGTCATATGTTAAGGGAAACTATATTTCATGGGGGTGACAGTAAGGAGCGCTAAGAGCCTCATAAGAAAAGATCTTTCTGTCCTCCTCAGTAGAGTTCACCCAATAGTATATTTACTGGTAGAATAAATCTTAGCAGTGACTTCAGGTTTTCAAGATCTCTTCCCAAGTGAAAGAAGGTTAGCTTAGGAATTTGTTGAAAGAGAAAAAACTGAAGCCTCTCAACCTACCTTTTTATTCCTTCTAATTTTATAGATGAACATGAGCTTGTCACCTCTTACTGTGTCCTTGTTCTGTATTATCTAAACACGGAGTTTCACAAGTTTTTTCTGTGTGAACTTTCTCTTTCTTTTTCATAGTAAACTTTAATCATGAAACAAAAAATATCTCGTGGGGTATGTTGCATTTAGGAATAGAGCTATTAATAGTTGCATGCTATCAGCTTAGATGATCATGGAGTGGAATAGTGTAAATAGTAGAGCTATTAGCATGTGCTTAGATGTGTAAATGCCTGATATGTGAGAATGTTAAGAAAGGACACAGTGGAAAGGAATACCTCATCTCTGTTTAAAGATACTCAGTTAACCTTGGTGCAACTGTATAACATTAAGCAAAAAGCTGAACTATATTCTTCAGGTGGGTGTTGTTAATATTGCAAGGTAAATTCGTGTTCCATAGATGGCTGGATAAAATATGATGTCTAACAAGGTTTGTAGTAATCTCAAAATATTCAGTACAGATTGTTGACATAATGTGTGACAACAGTCATGTACCACGTGTACAGAAAGATTGCTGCTTTGTCGGGAAAAAAAATGGATTAAGGATGAGTACAATAGACAGTGGAAGATTGCAGCTAATGCTTTTATAACTTCTGTTTTGCTATTGAATTATATGTTGTAAGGTATCTGTGTAAAGCAGGTTTTTCCTTTTAGCAAATATTTTATTATTATTATTGTTGAAATATAAGATAAAGTTTTATTAAAAGGTGAGAATTGTTTTAGAAAGATACATAGGCTACCAAGTAGCAGAATCCATGGCAGTACATAATGCAGTACTTTCTAGGAAGAGTAGTTTAACTGAAATGCTGAATTGGTACAAATAGTTAACATATAAATATTGATCCACGTGAATGGTTCCTATCAATGGAGTTGTAGAATACGTAATATCTCTAGATAAAGGGTCTGTAACAGGTGACAACTTTAAATTCAACTGTATTTCAGTAGAGGTCAGCCATGTCTTGCATCCCTTTGGGATACTTTGAGATTTTATAATGTCCATGTAGTTGGTCTGATTCTCTTTCTGCAGAGAACCTCTCCTGTTACTTCACTCTGTGAGCCCTTTAGGGATGATGATGTCTGAGCTTGGTAGGAAAAAAAGGCCCAGCAGATCAAGGTTGTCTTTTCTCTTAGCTGAGTAAAAGCCCAATTACCTCCAAACACCATCATTCTTACTGCATAGTGGGAGAGGCAGCTGTGCAATGTTCCTTTTACATCCCACATGTACTGAGACTGAAGGAAGAATATTGTGTTTCAGGGCATTCAGTGTTCTGTGTTTTTAAAGTGTTTTTTTTGCATTTTTCTATTGATCCTGGTAAATTGACTTCTAAGATTTGCAGTGTACCTTGAAGGCAGGTGTTATTCATAATTAATTTCTCTTCATCACAGCTGTTTCTTGAAATGTATTTTATTTGCTTAAGTGTATATACATTGTTGGAATATGAATTTACCAAATATGGGTAGTAGCATGAGAACTTGCTCCAAAAGAAATTAATATATAATTGCAGTGGTTAAAAAATCTTAACTACACAGTATTCTTCAACATATGGTTTTGCTTCTGGTTAATTAGCAGTTTCTACTGCAATTAGAAAACAATATGCTGTTTGTGAGAACAGAAGAGTATAGTTTTAATGCTTTTCTTTCCTGCTCATATAGGCTCATCTTTGAACAAAGAAAGCGAGCTGAGATTCTTGTGGCCGCAAGAGATTGGAAAGCTAATATTTTAAAAGTGCAAAGCTGAGTCTTAAACACAAGGTCCCTTTCAGGAGAAATAAGTAGTGTAGATTAGAAAATTCAGAATGGTTTTTGATGGCCTGTTTGAGTCCCGTGCTGCTGAGTAAGCATGATACATGGGCCCTTTTTCCTTGTATTCTGACAGAGCCTTGTACGGCTTCTCTTTGTAATGCTGTCCTGTCCTACTGCATGATCTTGAGCATAACTCAGGTTAACTTGGCATGTTCAGCAGTTTCCTGTTTTGAAAGGTGTTCATCAGTTTCCCGGCTGGACAGCGTCCCCTTCTTTGAGATTCCTGAAGGTTTACAAATGCTTGAACACCATGTAACCTTCTAAGAAATGCTGTTGTTTTTGGTACTCTGTGGTGTAGGAAACTAGGGAGCCATCCTGTCCAAGTAATGGAACAGAACGAGATGACCTCCCAAAGTGTTGATGTCCAACAGTGCCAAAGCTCGGTAGTTAGGGTTTGCTAGGGGTTGCTTGTTTACTATACCAGCTTCCCATTGTTTGGGATAACACTGGAAAACTGAAAGAGAAATGTGTGTGCTAAGCCTTTCAGTGGGTTCAGATCTGTGTGGGCACAGCAAAGCATGATGAGGTGGAGTTAGTAGGGACCAGAAGGACTGGCAGCAGCATGGCATGGGTGTTGCTGGAGCTAGCAAACCTCAGCGTCAGGGACACAGGAGAGCTCAGGACTCACGCAGCTTGGGCCTGGCCAGTCTCCTTGGCATAGATCCACCACTGTGCTCTGAAAGCAGAGGCAGCAGTGTTGGGGTAATGCTGTGTTTTGAGCCTGTAAGTCTGTCAGGGTCCTGCATACCTTGCAAAGAGCCAGTGTTGGAGGGTGCTACCAGATTCATTTATCTGCAAACTGAATGGGCAGCTCACCACCAGCTAAGAGCTGAGTTTTGTTTTTATGGAGTGCCAGGGATGAACATCACCACGTAATGGGAAAGAAGTGCCAAAAACCAGCTGCCCTGACAGTTCATACTGACGTGCTGAGCAACAGCTTTGCAGCTTCAGAGTTTATTTCTGTCAGCTGTGCTTAATTTCCCTGCTCTTCTCTTTGTTGGATTACAATCCAGGCTGAAGATATGGAACCTGTACCCTGCTGTTACCTTGGCAGCCCCCCAAATTTGTCAGTGAGAATATCCCAGGACTTCCAGCAAAATCTGTCATGCTGTGTGTACCCTTCCTTTCTCAGAGCACAGCTGCCAAACAGTTGTAAATACCATATGTTGCTGTAAGCAGATGGGAATGTAAGGTCTTAGGTTTGAGGTAAGAGCACTCTATCTCAAATTTAAGAGGCAGCCCAAAGTTTTTTTGTCAGACACATACCCTCACAAGATTAAAATCAAAGCCCAAATTGTTCCTCAGAGTCTGAATTTTTACTGGGTTTAAAAATATTTACACTTTTTTCAATGTCCACCTTATAAGTGCCCTGAACTTGTTTTAAAGCCCAGCCCTGTACAGGTAAAGCCTTTCCAGTTTTTAAATCCCATTTACACCTTTAGGGTTTAAAGGATTTGGGTAGTATGTATGACACGCACCATCCAGTGGTAAATTTAGTCTGCTAATAAGACTAAAATAAGCACTGTAAAACTGTAAAAGTTCATTACTAAAATCCTGGACTGTCACACAGGGGTTTTTATTAGTCCAGTATTAAATTCAGAGAATTTAACATCTTATTAAAGTGTAATGGCACAGTTGTAAGATAAATTGTGCAGCATTCCCTGTAAGGTTGTTCCAATACTTTGTGCATTAGTGGTTGTTGCAGTGTCCTGGAAATATGTATATTTCAAATATTGCAGTTCTGAATAGGTGCAAAAATGTTTTAGGGAGTTGGACTTAATAGTTCTAAAATGAGGGCCACACAGGGTTTCTGTTGCTCAATTTACTTAAGCTTAAACTGACATAGAGCCCTTTTGCCTTTATTGACCTATTTATCCTTAATTGTCCCTCCAGGATAACGTGACCTACTTCAGCCATCTGTAGTTAAGTCTAAAAGAGTCCTCAAAGTTGTTGTCTTTCCTCAAACAGTCCTTCTAAAAGCAGCTCTGCATGACCTGAAGAAATCACACTGTGTTTTCCATTTAGAAAATTATAACTCTTACTTAAAAACTCTTATTTTACTTAATTTCACACACTAAAAGAGGATCTATTAAGCAACAACTTGTTAAATTAATTTTTCTTTTACCTTCAAAAATGCATTAAGGTTGCTCTGATTTTAGTTCCTTGGTGGGATTAAGCTTATGAAATTCTGGGCAGTTAGAACTAGATGATCTTTAAGGTCCCTTTCAACCCAAGTCATTCTGTGAATCACAAAAAAGGCTAATGGGTACCATGGGAAGATGATGAGTGCATGTGGTACAAGCAGATGTCCAGGCCCAGGCAGATGATGATGCCTGGACACTTTAGTTGTTATTTTTAACCCTGGCTACATTCCCTCAGCTCCCTCCCAACAGCATAAGCTTTTTGGAGCAGAAAGAAGGTCAGCATATATACTAGAAGATAGCCAGCATTACTGTCTTCCAATCAGTCATGGTTAGGGAGGAATTGCTGAAAGTGGAAGAGAGGCTGATTTGAGGACCTAAAGGAGTACAGGAGATAAAGAGCAGCTATAGGGACCAATCAAGGAAGATACTCATGCCCATATCTCTGAATCTGAGTGGGGAGATAAAAGAAGTATGGCTTGGATTTTATATAAATCGGCATAAATGTTTTCAAATAAATAAGGTGTGTACCAGTGCTATCCATTTGGCCAAGGAATACAAGCAGTGCTTCAGACAGAATTCTCTCATTTAAATATGTTAGGATTTGTATCTCAGTATTTCAAGAGACATAGTTCTGTGCAGGGTAAAGACTTCTGGTTGCTTTTGGGACCAAGGCTGGAGGGCAGTGCTTTTGGTCAGTGAGTTAGCATTTGCCAGTTGCCAGGATGTCTCTGGCAGTGGCCCATCATCCATGTGTTTTCCTGGTCTGCTGGCAGTGCAGTCAGCTCTTGTCATCACAGTCCTGTGGTGACCAAGGAGTTTTCAGAACAGGCATAGGGCTACCCATAACCACTTGTGGCTGTCTGACCTACAATCATTCTGAAGTTTTGAGTTGTTAATAGCCCCTTAGACTAAGCTCTTCGAAGTTGCTCTCATTATTTTTTCTCCTGTTTATCTGGCTTTTAAGATCTCTTGTCACTGACATAACATTATGTGTAATTATTCTTGCCTATGCTTATAAAGTGACAAAAGGCATGCATTTTCATGGTGTCACTCTGCCTGGCTGTATGATTCTGTTCATCTCTTCTGCTTCATGAGCAAATTTTAATCACTTGCCTATGATTGTCTTTATTTATGCCACCTCACAACCCAACATTCATCTAAATTCTTTGCCTGCTTGCTGAGAGATCCTAAAATCAATTTTGGCCACTTGCCTATGATTGTCTTTATTTATGCCACCTCACAACCCAACATTCATCTAAATTCTTCATTGCCTGCTTGCTGAGAGATCCTAAAATGCAGTTTTGGTTATCTGATGGTTCCCCAGTCCTGAGAAAATTGCAATACAGTGTGTTTTTAGAAATGCCTGGGGCATGAACTAATAACAGCTGAGACCAAAAGTAAACATAATAGGAAAGGAAAGAGAGAAGGTTTTCATCAGTGGTACCCTGGATAAGATTTAGGGAGAATTAGCTGGAAGGTGGAGAAATAAGAAAAAAAAAAGGTACATAGTTGAGGCAGGGAAATGCATCAAATTTCTTATCTGAACCTTGTCTAATGATAAAGCTTTACAGGTTCAGCTCCAACACAGAGGCTCAGATTTTCTTAATTTCCTGTGCAGACTCATCTGTTTCTGTGAAGGGAATGCAGTAACTACCAAAACCAGAATAAAGAGATTGTGTAAATGCTTTGGGGTTTTTAATGTGCATTTTAAAAATACATTTATTCACAAAATTTCAGTATAGAATTAATTCAGTATAGAATTAATAGATTGTAGAATAGTATGTTGTTTTTTGGGGGATGGAGGGGAAAATGTTTTTATTTTCAAAATCAGATTTGAAGCATAAGCATCAATAAGAAATGGGGCCTTCTTGCTTGCAGGTTGTGCTGCTGTTATGGAGTGTCACAGCATCAGCTGTGTTGGGTGAAATGATGCTGTTAGTGCCAAGAGCTTAAAAGATAATTTTTACTTGACATTCAGTGGTTTTGGACAGGCCACTAGAGGCTGCACTTGTATAACAGCACTTATGGCTGCTTTATTTTAAATTTCTTCTGCTGGAATTCCTTCTCTTTCCTACATTGCTTCATGAACAGTGGCCAGCCTTAGTTTGAGCTGGGTGGGTTTTGCCTTCCACAGTTACAGTTCATTGAGCTGACTCTGACAGGACTCAGTAATCAAATAGAATAAATTTTTCTACATCAAGAGCCTTATTTTGTGTTGAAGCACAGTACAAGTTGCTCACTGGTTAAACACAGTAAGGAGCATCTGGCAAGCTTTTTCTCTGACTCCAGAGATGAGGGTATGGAAAGACAGGTGCAGTGCAGCAAATTCCACACCACCAGGCACCAGCTTTAAATTCAGCACCTCAGGAAGTTTGAGGTGAGCCTGTTCCTTGGGTCTGCTTTGGATAATTTTTCAATGAGACAGAAGAGATGGACATGTCCTTCCAGCATTTCTGCACTAGCTGACTTCTTCAGTGTTTTCAGCTGAGGAGATAGAGGTTACAAAAACTGAACCCAAAACTATATTAATTCTGTCTGAAATGATAGGATTAATGTATGAAGTTGTTAATAATTGCATTCCTATTTTTCCCCATATGCAGTCCCATGTACCATAAATAGAGTGCATCTGTGATTTCTGGTTTTTCTCATAAATATTGCTGGAATAATAACTGATTACTTATGGACTAGTTACACACCTCAGCTGAAAGTGATTCTTGTAGGAATCTGAACTGAGATGTCACAAATGAGTTTCACCACAAGATGTCAGTTTTGTCACTGTTGGAGTGGCAGCCAAAATGTCATGCCAGTTTGCTTTAGGGGCTCAGGAGCTCTGCTAGGTAGCCAAAGAGCTTCATCTGAGTGCTCATAAATGCTGCCTTTGTTAGGGACAATTCTGTCCCCAGATTTGTTCAGTATACTTGATCTCAGTTAGTCATACATCTACATCTGTGGCAGAACTTGGCACCAAACTGCTATTTTCTGTCTAAGGGACTGAATGCTGTGACAGCAACGTGCAGTTGTACATGCAGCCATCTTTTGGAAACACGTTTTCATTCTACTTATTTTCTTGGCAGATGGTTTCTTTGCCACTGATATCTCAATTACAATGCAAGTCTCAACTTTTCAGTTGAAAAAAATAGAAAATATAATTCTAAAGTTTGCTAATTTAGAGCAAGTGCAGTTAATGGGAAGGTTTTACTGTCTAGTAAAACCTTCAGAACTCTTCCAACTTGTCTTAGGGCTGTAATTACTTTGTGATTACATATGATATAATTTAATGAGTATCAGAAATGATAAATAGCAAGTTTGGAATATAATTTGTAACATTATTTAACTTTATAAAATGTAACACATTCTAAGGGATTATAACTTCTTTTATTTGCTAGGCTATTCTTCAGTTAAATGCTTTTGCTGTAATTACTTTGTGATTACATATGATATAATTTAATGAGTATCAGAAATGATAAATAGCAAGTTTGGAATATAATTTGTAACACTATGTAACTTTATAAAATGTTACATTTGTAACACATTCTAAAGGATTATAACTTTTTTTACTTGCTAGGCCATTCTTCAGTTAAATGCTTTAAAGTACTAATTTAAGTGCAGGTTTTTAGAAAACTCATTAAGTAAGATCTGGAATAGCAGCAGATTAACAAAGCAGCATTCAGCTTAGATACAGTGTTAAAACCTACAGTCTCATTTTGCATTTGAAACAAGGAAGTTCAGTGTAAGAGCTCATATGTCTGGTTTATAGATCTTTTTCAGTTCCTGCTATCTCTAAATTGTTTTAATCAGGAACCTTCTGCAGTGAGGCTGGGTACTTTGGGCTATAAAAGCCTGCAATATCTGAGGCTTTCAAACTGGAGCTTTGAGGAGTATGATGTATATCAACCTATTTTCATCATTTACTTGAGAAAGCACAAGTCTGCTTTCTTTTCCTTAGAGATGTTGTTTTAAAATGTTAGGTCCCTAAATTTAGTTTCACTTTGGATTGTGAGAAAGAAGCTGTCATAAGATAAAAATATTTAAAGACCACATGAGCAGAAGACTAGCATTATTAAGCAGCTTTTAAACATTTTAAAATTAAGGGTACAAATATTATGAATTTTTGAGCTTTTTTAAAAATACACAGCGGGTGGATTTCCTTTGGAATGAAGTGGATGAATTGGCCAGTTCTGAAACAAAGCAAGCTTTATAATAATGAGCAATCAAGAATTGTAAGAAAATGAAACTGCTCTAGATCTAATTATGGTTTAGTGTCTGGGTGCTACATTTTGTATAATATTACAGCTGAATTTTCCCCTTTTTTTGGTGTCATAATCCATTAAATTCTTCTGCTCTGGGAAACACTGCATCCTCTAGGATGTAGCTAATGATCAAATTGAAGTAGTATGGGTTACCCTGCACAAGGGGCAGGAGCAGAGGAGATGTGCAGAAAGGCTATGCCAGGTGAATTGTTACTGCCCTTTTCCTTGCTGGCAAACCAGCATAAAAGTGGTACAGTGAAATGTCACTACAGGGCTTAGCTGGCTTATTTTCCTTTCCTAGTTGCTGTACTGGAGATTTTTATCTTGATTTGTTAATGTCATTAACACCACGTTCTTCACTATATTATTTGACTGTCTCCTAGATCTTATAAAGGCCATTAAGGAGGTGGCTCTTCTCTGCTTCCATTAATTGCTGGGGCATTTGTGGTTTCATTTTTTTAGTGTGTGAAACACTGATGATTATGAAAGAATTCTCGTCTCCCCTTCACTCCCCAAGAAATCATTCCTAGCAGCAACAGGAGAGATGGAGAAGTAGTCTTTGAGGTAGCTCAGGTTCAGTTAGTTTGAAGTGCCTTGCCTCTGCAGGTGTAGAATGCAAAGTTTCTCTTGGGAAACAGCAGCCTTGCTCATTGAGTATCTGATTTCCAATGGCCTGTTCCTAAGCTAATGACCAATGAGAAGTGGGTGAGCCAATTCCAAGCCTTTCTTACATAGGTTTGCAGTTGTATGCCAAAAAAGACCAGCATTTGTGAGGTGCCCCAGGCCTCACATCTTTTGAAGCAATGTGTCACTGTGCTGAGGGTGAGGATGTTTTAGGATAGGGTGGTACCAGTGTTCTGCTGCAGACATTGCCTTGGTGCTCTGTTCAATGCAGTAATTCTCCATGAAATATTATTGAAGTCCTACTATGGAAATAGCTGTTCAGCCCCTGAGAGCAAGAATTTCTAGTCCATTTGTATGCTGAGGTGGTTGAGGTAGGGACCAGTCCTGACTGTCACGTAGGCCAACTGTTTAATAATAAAGCTCTAAGACTGAATTTCAGTTTTAAATATGTGGACTTATGTATCTAAAATGCTGTACAGAATTTCAAACCTGCAGAGGTTTGATACTTTCAAGTCTCTGGGATGAACCCTAAGATTTGCTTTGTTTCATTTGTGGCAGAGATCAATGTATACTAACTGCTTTCATACAGCAGTGTAGAAGCAGTAGGAAATTGTGTAGCAGCTGTCACCACCCATACCTTGGAGAAATGCAAGGATCTTTCAGAGGATGTTTATGTAATTTCTTCCACATACCCCAGAGGGAAGTTTCTTTCCACAGTCCTATGTACTATAAGCTTTCCCACCCTTTCCCCCAAGTGCATGAGCTAATAAGTCTTGCAAACAAGACAAAAGAGGAGATGTCCCCATAATCTAAACTGAGGAGTCACTAAGTGGAAAATTCAGTTCCTGCTCTGCATGGAAAACTGGCTGCTTGTTGTGCAGGTATTTCAACCTCACTGTCACCTCCTCCTAATGGTTTTACACTGGCTTCCCAAGGCATGGGGAGGGGCCTGAGCAGAAAGTCTGCCCTCTGCTGCATTTTCTCCTGTCCTCTGTGGCCCTACTCCTCTCCCTTCACTTTCTACCTTTCTAACCTGGCCTTTGTGAGTTTGCTGGACACATTTTCTGCAGAAGCAGGGATAGTTCCCTGCCTTTCTATAAATGTTCTGTTCTTTGTTCTGGTGAATAAACAGAAGAACAGTGCTTATCCCATGATATCTTGGGTTTTTTGTTTTGGTATGGGTTTTTTTTTTACATGTATTAGGAGAGAAACAAAGGAAGGAAATACTAAATTTGAATTAGAAGTTTATATAAATTATGTTTCAGAAAGTACACCGGATACAAGTTAATACATTAAAGAAACAAAGGTCATATGGGAAATGTTAAGAAGCCTGAATAGACAGGTGCTTCTGCTAAGGTTTCCTAATATTTCTCACTGCAGGCATTGCTTTCTGGTTGTTTACAACTCTGCCAAATTTTCTTTCCATTTGTGAGGTGCCACCTGATTTTATGGTGTAAAGTTCAGCCAAAATATCTGTGTGGTTCCTAAGATGCCAGGGGAAAAAATCCACCACGCTCTTCAAACATTGAGACAATTGTTTGAGAAGCTCAAACAAACTTCCTTTGTTCAAGCACTCAGAAGAATGATGGGTTTTGTGTCAAAAAAGTACCTTGAGAAAAATCTGCCTAAATCCCAGGCCACAGATGCTAAGTAGCTACTCAAGCCCATTTCCAAATGTGTCCTGCTTCATCCTGGGGTTGAGCAGGAGCCTCTCTGTGGTTACAGGATGAGCTGCTCTAGAGTCAGGTCTGCTACCAGGGCTGAGAGCAGGAAGGCTGTGGCTTGGGGTGTGCCACCTCTTGAGCAGCAGGCAGTGCAGACAAGCTGCTGGACTCCACAGGCAGGAGCACAGCTGAGGGAAGTGTCCACCAAGGAAAGATGCTGGGAGATGGAGTGGGACACAGCATACAATTGGAGGATGAAGGGACTGTGATATTCAGGAAGGGGTGAGAACTGATGTAATTCATCCTGACAGTCTAAAATTAAAAAGAAAAAAAAGACTTTTTGAACTGCTCTTGGGACAAGAAGCGATAGATGGGAGAGACAAATTTCAGTGGTGGAGACAGGTTTATTGGAGAGTGATGCAGAGGCATGAGAAGATGAGAGCTAAGCTGATGAGTACTGTGCAGCTGGACTAAGGCAGGGAAAAAAGCTTGATGAGCTTTTGATGAGCTGTGCCCATCAGAGCATGCTTTTGCTGAGACACTGAGCACAAAAAAATGCATATCCCTCAAGCACATGGAGGGGTAGGGGAAAATCAGTACCAGGATATGGCTGAGGGAAAGAGGGACACCTGGCACTCACAGTTAAATCAGGAGCCAAACGAAAATTGAGTGTGTGCTTGTTTCCCAAGCACCATTCCCCTATGCCCTATAAAGGAGGAGGGTATTGCAAGGTGTCTTGCATCCCCATATGCAGGTGCGTGTCTGGCAGCAAGGAGAGGTCAGTAGAGCAAGGGTACATTGGCAAACAGACCTGTTTTCAATATTTACTTTTCTTGAATGCATGACTTTGTTCTCTTTGTAATGTTCTCAACTTTGTCGTACACAATGTCTTAGTTTGGTTTGTTGCTTCCTGCCTGTGACTTGCTGGAGCTGGATCCCAGACTCCAGAGCCAGGCCTTTGCAGCAAGGCACTGTTGTCAAGATAACAAATACATTTCCCACCCTGATTGATTTGGAACAGGGCATGTAATTTATTTTTTTTTCCCCCACTGGTCTATATTAATGGAGTGTTAACAGTTTGAAGTCAGATGCTCAAGACTTTGCCACCGGGTCTCTTCTGGTCAGCAGTGGGGAATCCTGGCTTTGTATGTCTGAGCTTGCTGCTTCATGCAAGCACACAACATATTTGATCCAGTGGAAAAAGAAGGTTGGCTGAAGACATCTTTTGGGCTATCTTAGAGATGCGCTTTTCTTTGTTAATTCTTCCACATAAGTAAGCCTTGTCTTTTTATTTTTCTAGGATAATGATATTAAGCTCTGCTTATTGTCAGGTGTTGAGGCAGTTGATTAACTGTGTGGAGGTGCCATGTAGACAATTTCTGGGGTCCCAGATGAGCCTGTATTGTCGTGTGCTTCTAGAGAGAAATTCTATTGATGCTGTTTCAGAGGCTTTAATTTTATTCATATTGCACTGAAATATCAGTATTTTCTTGAAGTATTATACAGATGTTGCATTTAGGTACTCTGAGATTATGCTTCCTCTGAGGAAGTATGGAGGGATTTCAGGACTCCTGGGAACTTCTACTGAGCAGGGAAAACAGACTCTTTATGAGTCTTAATACACTCCAAAATCCACACTGACTCCTATGGGGACAGCTGTAGCGCCTTTTTCACTCCATTGATCCACATTAAGGTTGTGTACCCAAGGAGTTTGTTTTGCTCTCTGATTATTGTGGCACGTGGTTGCTATTATAATTTTATTTTGCTTAGTCACTAAAGGTTAAAATTGTGAGACCTTTAAGCGGGGAACAGGAAAAGGCTAAAATCAGTTTGAATCTCTCTCCTCCTCTTGCCCTTTAAGTAAAGAAAAAGAAGAGAGGAAATTTTAGTAAATAATGGAAATTTACTGTAGTGGGAAGCATATTGCTAATATAAAGCCCTGTTTGTCTGCAAGAGTTGTCAGGCTTACAAGGCAAGAGCTCAGATGTTGTTTATCAGTGTTGTCCTAACCCAGAGGCAAGAGTTAAGTAATGTGCACTGAATGTGGGCAGTGAGGATCACTTCTAACATTCTGCTGTGCTGAAAGGACTGCTTAGCTTCTTCTGAAAGAAAGCAAGGGTTCCTTTGCATTTCTAATGATTATTCATGTTTCCCACTAAAGAGTATGTCTGTAAATTTGAGAGATGCTGCATTTTGTAAAAGAGAGGCAATAAAATAAACTGTGAGTCCTGTTTAAATCTGCAATTTTGAAGAGTAGCTTAAGCTGACACATCTGGGTACCTGTGTTCTTCACCCTCCTAAACATCCTCTTATCATTATGCTACTGACATAATCTTATAAAGAAAAGCTGGTGTTTCCATGATTCAGCAATCTTGAATAAAGAATCCTGACATTCTATTTTGTTGATTTTTATGTTTTTGTTTTAATATATTACCATAACTAATTGATGCACAGTATTTTTAAAGGTCACACAGTGCCACAGCAGGCCTTGCAATAAATCGCCAGGTGTAAAAATAAGGCACATATACTGCAAAAGGAGCAAATGTATGAGAAAACAATAAATCTGAGCCTGTCTGCCTTGCATTTGCCTGCTGTTCCCGTTCTGATTGCGATTGGCTGGCAAGGGCTGCTGCTGGCATTGCACAATTGGCTTAGATGGGGAATTACAAAACAGGAGCACATCCCTTGGTCAGGGCTCGGTAGCACATGCAGCTGAGCACAGGCAAAAGAGAAAGGTCACCCGTACGGCAGGATTTGAGCAGAATCTCTCTCACAGATGTTTCCATTCCAGAGAAGTGCCTCTGAGCTCGTTGTTCTCATCTGTGCTCTGAAGAGTTTAAATGCCGTCAGGTTTCTTCTTTCAGTGAATGTGAAAATGCACCTAGGAAGAAGTTTACGGCCTGGAGGCATATGAGAATTTCAGATGCGTGGAGAAGTGTCATGGAATGATCAGAAGGATCTGTGGTTTTAAGGAGTTATAAGTATCAGTGAGGAGGAAGACTGTTCAAACAGAAGGTTAAAAGCAGATGCGAAAGGAAAACAACTTTATTTTGATCCTGAAATTATACTGACAACATCATGAGGAAGGGATCATATCAGCACCAAACAGTGGAGAATCAATCAGTCTCATTTTCTTCTGAAATAATCCCTGTGCAAGAAATGTAAATAGTATCTTTTGTGAAAAAGAAGAATTCATTATTTGAATACATTTTGAAACTCTGTGAAACACTGTGGGACTGCTGCATCTGTGCAATGGTGTATAGTGTATCTTTATTTAACATATTTATATGAAGAAAATTCTGCACAAAAAAGGTCAAGCTACTTTTTTTTTTCTTCAGTGTTTTTTGACTGCTTTTCTGTGTGAGGGAACCAGGAGTTGCATTTGTATTTTTAACCAACTTTCCTGTTTTCTTCTTTCCTCCTCCAAACTTAGTTTGCGAGATGCTGGAATTGGATTTATTCTTGTCATAGATCGCAGACAGGACAAATGGACCTCTGTGAAAGCTTCCATACTGCGGATAGCAGTGAGTACTCTCTTCAATTACTCCTTAGAAAGATTTTTCTGTGTTGAATCTTCCTCTTACAAGTGGAAAAACATAAATTTTCTTCTCTCCAGCAATATGTCAGCTAATAGATGATACAGAAGGTATCCAGCAGTGTCCCAGACAGAGCATGATGTGTCTGTGATGTGCTTTTAATGCAGTCTGCAGCTCAGGACATCTTCCTAAGTATGCACTTGGAGAAAGTGAATGTGTGAGCATGCAGCTCTCCCAGGTGGGAGCTAATATTTGCCTGGACACTCTCTGGGTCCCATAGAGTTTGGGTCCACTTTTCACTATTCAAGTGAACTTCCCTTTTACAAAGGAATGGGGGTGGGGGTCCTGATTGAGTTTACCACTTGTGAAAGGAGTTCACATGGAAAAACTGCTCTGTTTGATTTAAAACAAGGAATACATGTAAGCAAGAAAATCTTATGTGCCTTCTGTGATCAATCAACAGTACATGTTCTTAACTTTTCCACTCTCCCTTTCAAGTAATATTTTTAAAATCAGAAAAAGAAGCTTATTAGAGGCACTTTTTTTCCTTTTCTTTTTTCAAAAGTAGGGAAGGACAGATTCATGTTCATCATGTGCTTATTCTACTGCTGGTTTACTCGGTTTTTAAAGTTTTTGGTTCATTGGTTACCTTTTTTTTTTTCCTTATTATCCTTGCTTGACTTGTTAGAGTCGATAGTCTTTCCAGTAAGGGCTGAAAAACAAACTCTAAGTGTCTTTTAATTTTTAATGGCTGAAAAATTTTGACTCTGTAAGATAAAAGTCAAATCAAAACAGTAAATGTCATTTTAATGTGGCCTGATTATGGCCAAAGAATTTTTGTTTATTCTAAGTTAAAGGTAGTACATTACTTTAAAGTAATACATCTTTAAAGGCAGTATATTACTCCCACTATATGATGTTTTGTGAATGAATATATAATGATATAATATTCCCAGAATACAACTCTTTACACAATAATCATGGTAGAAATGTTAAAACATAAAATACATTGAAATATCAACAAAATTTGCTTTTGCAGCTCATCTTGAAATTTTGAGATGCAGCATTGAGCAGATTCCAGTAATGAAAACTGAGAGCAATATAATTTAGGAAGGTTGAAGAAAAAGGACTCTATCTGGAGGTTTGGAATCTATCAAAAGTCAGTGCTGTAGTTTCTGTTCAAGGACAGATAAGTGTTGCACAGATTATGGTCCTTTTATTTGCATAATTGGGGTTGTAAGGGTTAGGAGCAACTACAGACAAGTTGGTTATAGCCATGATGATAACATTTATGGTAAGATTCCTCCAGTGTGTGTTGCTTTGCTTTGAAGCACAGTGAACAGAACTGAGCAACTATTCTCCATTTTAAGGGATCTGTCACTGTCGTGATGGTGTTGGTGCCTAAGGGATTTGCCCAGAGAAGGGTGTTAAGTGCAGGAGCACTGCACAGTTACAGTACTGCTGCTGATGGGTTATTTTGCTTTTTTCAGCTTTTCTCATTCTTCTGTGAGCTTTTTCTGAAAGAATAATCACGCTTCTTAGCTGAAGTCTAATTTGTTAAAGGCAGGATTTTTTATATTTGCTTCTGTGTTGAACAGCAACAGTGTTGGCTTTGATTGTACATGTATATGTATATGTATTTATAGCAGTCCTCCTGTTGGGCTTCAGCAAGAGTCACATCAGCCCTGAACACTTGAAAATTTTGTGTTCCTATTCCAAAAGAAGATGTAGTGAAGAATTGTTTGCTCTTGGCCATCATATCTTTGCTATAGTACTTGAGATAAATGAAATCTAATGCATTTCAGCTTTCTGTTGTTTAACAGAAAAAACAAATTCAAATATGCAATATATGTATATTGTGCCAATTTAGAGAGGTCCTATTGATAGACAGATTTTTTTTTAATGGCTCAGGTAACTGGAGACTTCCACTTGTTTGGTTTTTCTAAGTCAGAATTGTCTTTTGGTGGTTATGAAGCATCTGAGTGTTATTTGGGCTATCCAGGCTGTACTCGATGTCTGAAAGCGTGATAGCTCTGGCAGTTTCAATCACAGAATGGTTTGGATTGGAAGGGACCTTAAAGATCATCTAGTTCCAGCCCCCTGCCATGGCAGGGACACCTTTCACTAGACAAGGTGTCTTAAAGCCCTGTCCAAGCCTGGCCTTGAACACTTCCAGTGACAGGAAATTCCCAGCTTCTCTGAGTAACCTATTCTAATGCCTTACCATCCCCACAGTAAATGATTTCTTCCTACTGTCCCATCTAAACCTACCTCCTTTCAATTTGAAGCCATTTCCCTTTTTTTTTTCTCTTTCTATTTTTTTTTCTGGCTGAAGCTTATAGCTCTGTGTGAAGATAGGAGTCTCACATTACTTGAGATGGGAGTTTTGGCTGTTGGTTTATTTGTTGTCATTTCTGCCATCTTACCTGTTTTTTTCTCTAATCATCCTGAGGGAGTTGACCCTTTTGATTTGTGAACTCAGAAATGCCAGCATAGGGTGCTGTGGCTGGAGCACTGCCTGACAGGAATATCCTGGCTGGAGCATCTGCCCATCACTAATACCCTGGCAACTGTAGGACATGTATTTGTAAGCACTGAGCAGCTGTTGAACAGAAATTCATATTAGCGTGGATTTGTTATTGTTATTTCTTGTTATTTTCAAGACTGTTCATACACATTTGGTTTGCACTAGTGGGTATTGGAAGTATGTTTTGAAACAAAACTAACAAAATGTTTTGTTTCAGGCTGAAATTATTGTGAAAAATGTATTATTAAAAATTTCTAACATTCATTTATCCTTCTTTGTTGTTAGGGGTACTTTATTTTTCATAGGGCAGAAATGAGCAATGATGAGCTGAATCTGTATTTCATGCTGATACTTAAAGGTTGTTGTAGTCAAGACTCTGGAGATGAGGTTAACCTATTTTTGCAGACACAGTGGAAGGCTAGTGACTGTGCTGCTTGCCCAGGATGACTACTGCTGCAGCACATGCAGTGCAGTGGGACAGAGAGCAAAGCCAGAGGCCTGGGCTGAAATATAGCACTTCTTTTCCTGGGATGCGACAGATATTGTGGCAAGAGCATGCCCAGGCATGCAGACTTTGCTATTGTTTTATTCTACTTGGTGCAGTTGCAAAGGGCAGGCAGCCCAGGATGTTGTTAGCAAGCACAAGACTTGCAGACTCTGTGGCTTAAGAGACACTGCAAGCAACATTATTCTTTTTATTTTTCACCTGATTTAGCTGAAATGAAGTTATTAGCCTAGGAAGAATCTGGTCTACTGGGACAGTCAGGCTGAGATATGCAATTCTGGTAGAGGTTCCAAGAGCCAAGTTTAATGTTAATTGTGAAGTCTTGGAAGCAATTGTCATGTTAGAGAGACAGTAGTATTTGAAAGTTCTTACAGAAAAATACTGAAGTTAATAGTTGCAAATTGTTCATTTGTATTACATTGTTGTTTGAAGATACATTTCTTTAACTTTTTGCCCTGTCACTTGCAGTGATTCTTCTAAATTTGTATTAGAATGTCCTGTTTTCAGTTAAACACAGTTTTCAGAGTATAAAGAGACATGCAAGACCTTACTGAACCTTTTAGCTCCTGGGGCTGGGCAACTACATAGTCTCATGGATAAGTGTGCAAGGAGGAGCAGTCATGGTGGCTGGTAAAGCAGCTCTGTACTGTCCCAGCTGAAGTTGGGTGAACGACAAATGCCAGACAAATTGATCCACGTGTCCTTTCCATGCAGTAAAAAATTACTCTTTTTCTTCCTCTTTTTTTTTTCTTTTCTCTGCTAATGTTATCATACCCAAACAAGCAATATTCAATCCACAGTTGTAGGAGAAAGGCATTTCACTGATCAATTCACTGTTCTAGGTTTTCACACTGCTCTCTTGACAGTTCCAGTATATTTTCTTTTTAAAATGAAGTCTGTGTCATTACATTGTATTAGTTTCTTGTTGTCCTGTCATCGTCTTCCTCCATCTAGAGGGAAAGGTTGCAGTGTGAACTCACTCTTTTAGACAAGCAAAAAACTGCACTCAACATCATAAAAATTTTACCATAGCCATTCATTACTTTTAAAATGAAGTCTGTGTCATTACATTGTATTAGTTTCTTGTTGTCCTGTCATCATTGTCTTCCTCCATCTAGAGCGAAAGGTTGCAGTGTGAACGCACTCTTTTAGACAGGCAAAAAAACTGCACTCAACATCATAAAAAATTTTACCATAGCCATTCATTAACCTCATACTGAAGGTCCAGGGAAAATAAACTGCCTTGGTGTATAGGGCCACTGCTCTTGAGTAAGCTGTTAGGATGGAGGTTGGTTGTTTTGTTGGTGAGGAATTTTTATCCAGTTACAAAATTTGCAGCTCTTTCTAAATGTGACAAGAAATGGATTTTATTCTGACTCCTGGAGAAGGATACTTTGTGATTTGCCACCGCTAGCTAAGGACACACTTCATGTAGATTTCATGCCTTCCGTTTTATCCAGAGCACTGCTTTTCTGAGCTTCTTGAAAATGCAGTCTTCACTGTAACAGTGGCTTAGCCCATTAATTTCTTTGAAGATCAGGGCCAAGACTGCTGGCTGGCAAGAAGAAACCTGAAGCCAATGGACACAGCAAACCAGAATGCTTAGGTTGGACTTGATGATTGTGGGAGTTTTTTTCCAACCTAATTGATTCTTTGATTTTGTAATACCAGTCTTAAACCTTGCAGGAGTCAGGCAGTCCCATTTTTGTGCCATCTGGAATCTTACTGGTTTGATAGCCAAGGTGAGAAACACTGAATTGCAGTAATCCAATTTTGAGTTCTTTGGCCTTGTTTGTAGAGATGTTGAGTTTCTTCGTGAGTTCTTGATGTAGAAAAGATATGTTTTTTAAGTGGTGCCCCATGAAAGGCACTGTTTTATATTTATATGGGATAGGTATTTCCCATTAGCCCAGTTTCTAGTTAGCTCTTTGCATCATGTCCTGAAAAGTATAGTGACACTTCACACTTTGTATGGCATAAGTTTGAAAACACTGCTCTTCTTTCAGCCCCAGTCATGTTTCTCATTTTGCTGAGATTTAAGACTAGAACTTGGCAGTATGATGAAGCTGGAACAGTATTTATATTAATTTTGTGGCTATTGTTACGAATGAGTACAGTAAATGATAAATGACTAAGTTTATTTTCAGACCAGTATGGTTTTGTCTGATTGCTTTGGATGTTTTGAAACTACTTCACATGCAGGCACTTTTGCAATTATCCTTGTGTACTTAGCCATTTTTATTTATTGTATGTATTTGTTGAATATGTGAAAACAGAAGTGAGTCACTTAAACTCAGAAAGCAGGATCATAATGTCACAAGCATTAAACATAGATCTAATGCAATACAGTTCTATGTTTTTAAAACTAGATTTCAAGCTGCTCTTTTAATGAACTGATTTAATTCAAGATTCTTTCATGACAAGAATTATGTGTAAGGCACTTGTTTATTCTAGCCAGGAATAAACAGTCTTAAATAGGTAAGCAAGTACTTACTAGGCCCTTTATATACAGAAGTATTTTGGACAGAAGTGCTCTGTGGTTTATGGCATACTAGTAAGTGCAGAAAGGAAAACACATTACCACAGAGTTTGGTAATGTGGGTATTTAGAAGCTGTTCATAAAATGAAAATTAGTGTTGTTCCAAATATTTTGAGACAGAACTACTAAAACCGAGTCAAACATTAGCTCTTTGATGGCTCACATATTATACACGATATTTCTGCAAGCTGACTTAACTTCAGGCTCAGTTCTGGTGGTACACACAGCCTCTCTGCCAGTAATTTCTGTGAAGAAAAGTGATAGTTACGATTATATGCAACTAACCTGTGCTCCAGAGGGGGCCACAAAGGTGATCAGAGGCCTGGAGCATCTCTGCTGTGAGAACAGGCTGAGAGAACTGAGGTTGTTCAGAAGAGAAAGCTCTGGGCCGGACCTTTTGTTATTTACAGCCTTTTGTTATTTAAAGGGGGCTTATATATAAAGAGGGAGTGACTTTACAGAGGCAGATAGTAGTAGGACAAGGGGAAGTTGTTTTAAACTGAATGGGGAGAGACTTACGTTACATGTTAGGAAGAAATTATTTTCTGTAAGGGTAGTGGGGCACTGCAGCAGGTTGTCCAGGAAGTTGTGGATGCCTCAGCCCTGGAAATGTTCAAGGCGAAGCTGGATGAGGACCTGAGAACCTGGTCTAGTGGAAGATGTTCCTGCCTTGTTGGGGGGCTAGAAATTGGTGATCTTACAGCCCCTTTCCAGTCAAATCCATTCTGTGATTCTATGGTAATTTGACTTTGCATTTTGCCCAGAACTGAGCTGGGTTCAGCCTATACATTTTCCCCTTTCCAGAAACCTGGGGCGTGCAGTGAAAGGCTCCCCATCCCTGAGAAGCAGAAGCTTCAAAGCAGTTAACCTGCTCCTGAGAAATTATTAATGGGTTTTCTGGAGAATTTAAGATTGTTCCCCATTTAGTCCAGCCAGAAAAGGTTCTCCCCCATATTCTAGGTTCAAGATACTTGTAGGGCAACAAAGATCCCAGTGTATTGGAGCACTTTGATCCTGAGGCTGTGCTGTATACAAATTCCTGGTTTGGTCAGATTTAATTTTAAGCTGATAACAATGTGCACATCCACATTTTATTCTCTTTGGAATTGGCACTGACCTGACTGGATGAGAAAGTGAAGGAGATGAGCAGATAGAAAATAGTGACTGTCATGAAATATCAAACAAATGCAAGTGAGACGAATGAATATATGGGCTGGGCTCTCCTAATTTTTGCAGAGAATATGAAAAACATGGCCCCTAGTCTCTTTTGCATTGGCATTAAATAAGATGAATTCAATATTTGAGAAAAGATATTGGGGGTATTGTTAATATTAATTAATCCAGTAAAGAAAGACACTTTGGGGAAAAAAACAACCCAGTTTTTGAACATACAAACCCTTCAACAAATCTGAGTAAGGTCCATTGACTTCAGTGAAACAGTCCTTGAAGGCACTTTATTTGATAGCACTGCTAAACATGACATGAATATTTTTTGGTACTTAATATTTAGCAAAGCATTATTGAGAAGTCATTGTTTGTTGTCTGGTTAGCATACAATGGCTTCAAACAAATATGCTGCTGGACTAGAACAAAGGACTTTTGTTTCGTTCCAGTGTTCAGGGTGAAGTTGACTGGTCAATGAAGTTCACAGGCATCTATGGAGTATCTTACATCATAGTATTGTCTCTGCAAGTCACCAGGGGTTTAGCAAAAAAATGTTAGGAAAAGTAGTAATGTTTTGGCAGTGCAGATACAACCTCTGATAAACTGTAATAGCTGGCATAAGTCCAACATTGTTTACTGTAGCACAACATACCTTTCTTGTTTCACAAAAATTAATTTGCAGACTTGACTCTTAGCCACAACAAGGGAAGGTGGCATCATTTTTTAAAACATGGAGTTTTTTTGAAGAAAAAACCAAAACCAAATGGAGACAGACTAGTGGAGACAAGTTTATGCTGTAGACAAAGTCAAAGTAATGTAGAATTTGAGCTTTTGTTCAGAGAGAAGAGAAATTTCTGATAGGTTTTGAATGGGAATTCAAGTGATACCAAGACTGTATTGACTTCAACAGCATCATTTTGGATTAACACATTGAGATAAAAAATAATTGTATTGCATATTCTCTGTTTTCATTGAATTGAACACCATACTTAATTTCATCATGCAATTAAACTCTCTCTCATAAGTACTAATACACAGTCCAGAAAAATTTAGTATTAGATTGCATTTGGGTACTGCTGTCTTCTTCAGTAATAGCCTAAATGTCATAAAATCACAGATTGGGTTGGGAGGGACCTTGAAAGACCATCTTTTGTAGGGAAAGGGAGCCTCAATGAGATTATCTAGCACCCTGTCCAGGGCATTTCCCAGTGCTCCAAGTAAGGCTAAATGGGTTGCAGACATTTGCTGCCATAGGCAGTGGGTCAGGACATGATGTGGTGGGGTGGATGTCTCACAAGGAGGCACCTTATTTTTTTTCAAAATATGTTACCTAAAAGATATCTCTTTTATCATTTTTGTTCTGAAATGTTTGCCACTGAATAAACTTCACATTTTGGAAGTTAAAGGTAAAAAGTAACTGCTCAGTTGGACTGAACACTGCTTTTACAGGCACAAAATAGATTGACATGTCTGTTGTATGAGAGAAGTAAATATAGCTGTCCTAAAAGGCTTATCCAGGAGGTTTAATTAAAGACTTTTTAGTCTATTGTTTTAATGTCTCTCAGATAAATTTGTGGATTTGCTTTGTATGGTAATTCAGAAAAAATAGTAAGAAAAGCATAATTTTTTTCTTTTTCTTCTGCATACAGCTAGAAGTTTTCTATGAAAAGTTTTTCCTCTGATAGCTATGGGTTAGTAACCATGGGTTGCACTTTTTTTTAGTGAATTTTATAGTGCAAGGCTGAGGAGCTAGTGAGGGCACTCGGAATTACCCGGTTTCTGTTCCCAGCTGTCAGTCTCCTTTGGAACTGAACCACTGTACTTTCTAGAAAATGTGGACATCACTGAAATGGAGGGAGATTGAGAAACTCAAGCCTTTAAGATTCCTTAGTCAAATGAAATCATGGTTGTATACTGAATATCTGGGGAGCCACAATGAATCTTGTAGCTTTTCTGGAAAGTGTTAAACTACTTTTCCCTTTAAAAGTTATTTTTTTCTAATGCTAAGTACCTGGAACCCTTGGAAACCTCAAAGTTACTATTAAATCACTCTTCAACCTTCCAGTTACTAACAGTTCCAGTAGGCTTGGAACAGAGCATAGCATAACAGCTCCTCCAGCCAGTGGGGCTTTTTTGGTTGGCTTTTTTTCTTCCCTCCAGTAAACCAGTTTGCTAGAAAAGTGAAATAACTTCCAACAGTATAATGAAGAAAATTGCATACTTAATCATTATAATGATCATTTCTTTAGTGAATTTCACTGCCTCCCTACAGTGGAAATACTGAATAGAGGAGAATTTTTCCAAGAGTGGCTAAATGCCAAATATGCAAATCTCTGCCACAGCAGAGGTTGATTTTCAATAATTTAATGCTATTTTTTTTTGTTTCTTCCCTCTTCTGTCTTCCCTCTTCTGTCTTCCCTCTACCTGTTGTAGAACTGAGAAATATCCACCACATTGCTAGTTAGAAGTTGATGAGGAAAAAATGAACTGAGAATTTTTATGCTTGATTTTTATTTTTGTCAGCCATACTAAAACTTATTTCTAAGTTGCTGCCTGATAAATTCATCCTCTGTGGCAAAAACTTGTGTAGGCAACTGGCAAGGTAGTATATGCACAAATTAGAAATTTGTTGTTAGGTTTTCACACAATGCTGGAGGTTTATTTGGCACCTTCTATTAAAGTGAAGATGAAGTAACCATGACAGTCTTGCTGTTAAAAAAATACTGAGCCACTGCTGTTTGATCAGTAGCCTCCTTGGGTAGGTTGTAATCTTAGCTGAAGAACAGTGCAAGCTAGCCCTGAAAAAAAACTGATTCCAAGAGAATAGATCCCTGTTCCCAAAGACAAGTAAATGTCTTTTGAATGAAGTTCTTTGTGCTAGCCATGCAACAATATGATTGGTCACCCCATTATGGGAGGCCTTTGATACAGTTAGCTTGTGGTTTATCAGGGGCTTCTCCTTGTTCAAAAATATTTTCTGGAGCTGAGACACAGAAAATAACAGGCTAAACTTGCTTTGCAGGCATCTTTCCCAGGAAACCTGCAATTAGTCCTCGTTCTGCGCCCAACAGGATTTTTTCATCGAGCTCTCTCGGACATTGCTTTCAGATTCAACAAAGATGAGCTTAAAATGAAAGTACCTGTAAGTAATTCTCTGTTTTTGCTTTATTATCAGGAATTTGTAAAAGTACTTAAGGTAGCCAATGAGGACCAAAGAAACGCCAACAAAAAGGCATGCTTAGAGGCAGTTCTAGCAATTTTAGCTAATTCATGATGGCTTTTTCTTGGAAGAGTGTGTGAATTTTGAAGCAGATGCATTTCCCATGGACAAACGCTGTGTTTTCTGTCACTTGAGCAAATGCACAATGGATGCCTGTCGTTAAATCTCCAGTAAACCCACAGACTGTACTTTTGTTTGTAAGTGTACAGCATTGATTTAAAATAAAATTTGAAACTATATGAGCTGATTATAAAAAGGTTACTGTACTTATCAAATGTAAATTGAAAGGGGGAAAGATGGTCTTTAAGAACATTTTCCCCATCTTTCATTTATTTGGGGAACCTGTTCTTACATGACAAATCCATGTAGACACTAATGTTCTGTCCTGAAGACTCAGGATAACAAGATAAAATGAACAAGGGGTGAATGCTGCTTTTAGAAAATTGCTAAGTGTAGTTTATCAAGATTAAAAAAAATCTGGCAGTGTTATGCTGTATAGTTGTATAATCCATCAACTTTTTTTTTTTTTTTTAAATATGCCTGGTGCATATGCCCATATTTAGTAATTTACATTTACATCATCTTCAACTGAAAGAACTGTTAAGTTTGTATTTCTATACCCACAGGAAACAGTTCGATCTCTCACTTTTATATTAAAAAGTGCATCTTCTCCATTGGTGTCTGAAGGATGGGGCTTAAAGTCATTAACAAGGGACTTGTCACCACTGATCACGTTCACTTTTTTTCTGTCCTGCTGCAGATCATAATGCTGGGCTCAGTGTCAGAACTGCAGGGTTACATTGATAAGACACAATTAACAGAAGATCTTGGTGGCACCCTGGATTACTGCCACAACAGATGGCTGTCCCGTCGCACTGTAAGTCCTAGGTTTTGTTTTAACTTTTCAGCTTAATGAGCTCTTCTGTTTTATACCCTGTCATTTATAAAACAGATTCCAAGTGATGCAAGTTGACTTGCCCAGTGTGAGAAGATGTTCCCAATGGTACTTAGTCATCTTAGAGAAATAATATGAGTAATAACTTGGGAGTGGTTTTCTGAACACTTGGAGCGAAGGAACTACAGTGTCTTATTGTGTTGAGGGTTATTGATTTTGCTACAAGAAAGAAAAAGCTCAAACTGTAAAATAACTCCAGATTATAAAAATATGAAGATACACCTGATACAAGCCTAAGAAAAATATGCAATTAAGGAATTAATGGTGACGGTATCTGTTCCTTGCAAAATTCTATTTCGGCCATTTTTCAGTCTCGTAATTCATCTGTTTGGGTTTGTTTTGAGAGTTATATTTTGTGTGCTTGTGTTTGTTTGTACATATGTGTCTGATGAACACAAAACATCTTTAATGCTTTTTGTTCCAAAAGGCTATAGAAGGTTTCGCCCAAAAGGTTAAGCAAACAGCTCAGATTCTTCAGTCCTTTGGGACTGAGCTGGCTGAAACAGAACTACCAAATGATGTGCAATCAACCAGCTCCCTTCTTGCAACACACACAGAAAAGAAGGACAAAATGAAGGTATGTAATTTTTGTAGAGATGCTGTCTTCTAGTTAAACTGTCTTTTAATTTATAACCAGCAATATTAATGGAAAATATGGACAGTGCTAATAGTAATAATGTGAACCGTCAATATCTTTTTGAACTTGCTTTTTCTGATGTTAAAAATCCTTTTTGCATTGAAAAATGACATTTCTTGAAACTAAGTTTATGTATGTACAAATGCATAATGGATCGTATGCGAAACAGTAATTTCTTTGTAAGTAGTGGTGTGTTTAATTTGTAGTTTTGTTTGCAACAGGAAATTTGATTGTATTTGCATGCATATTAAAATATATGGCCTTTTGAAGCATGAACAAATGTTCTTTCAAAAATTATTAAATCAAAGCTATTTGGTGGTTTCAGAGCTGTGCGTCTAAGATTTTTGAGATATTTGTAGCCTAAAGCTACACTAGAAGGCTGTCTACCATGAAAATTTAACTCAGTTACACTGGGGTCTTGAGATGGTAAACATGGAAGAAGCTGACATTTATCATTTACTGTCTGTTGTCAGCCACTGCCTTTAATAAAACTGTACTTGCTCGAATGCTATTGAAATCCTTCTTTCGATTCAGTGCCTTGTGAATTCTGCTTCAAATACAACATGCCACTACAGTGTGTGGGGTTTTTGTTTTGTTTTGTAGGAGGATATCAGGGTAGCAGTAGAACAGGGAGATGATATCCTTGGAAGTATTACAAAACCAGTTACTGAGAATCCTGATTACAAACTGAATCAAGATCAGCTAGACAATCAAACAACGGTAGAAAGGTGAGAGGTGTGAAATACTAAATATGCTGCTTTTCTGCTTTTTTGATCCCCCCCAGCTTCTTCATTTAATTCCATATTTATGCTTTGCAAATAAGCAAATGTTTCAATGTGAACATTTAAAATAATTTCAGAAACAACTCTTATGTTGTCAGATCTGTCCTGAACAAAGTAACCCTCTGATGCCTGCTGCAGGGTAATGTGACTATAGGGAAATGGGGTTGGAATTCTGATACCACACAACACTGTTCTTGTTTTCATTTTTGTCACATTTGGACTCTATACTTGAGTATCTTTTCCTTATTTTCAAAAATACCAATGCTTTGTTTAGAAATTGAAGCACAATCCAAGAAATTTTGCTGCTGTACGGGCAGTATGAGGGGGAAACTGAAGTGATCAATCTCTTCTTTTCAGTAGATGTGTCTATTTCCCTCAGGTCCCTTTGAAGTGGGAGGGTTTTTTTTCTTTTAAACCTGTTAACTTATCACTGTTGCTAGTTGCTTTTAAAGGCTGCTAGTGAGTACACCACTCTTGAAGTATCTATGCACCAATTTCCTATGTGCTTCCTCTGGACAAATAAGTAATAGGTATTGTTTTCCTTTGCTCCTTGCCTGCCACATACACACCCCCCTCACATTACTGCCAGGTTTGAAGACATTGTATCACCGTAGCAAAGATGTAAATTTTCACAAAGCTATGAAAGCATAGCTCATTTCCCCCAGGCAGTATTCTGCATTCTTTTTTTGTCTGTCATTCTGTGTTTCTGTTACACTCAGGGCGACTTTCTTTCCAAATAACTGTCCATTCCAATCCACAAAGCTTGGCAGAAGTCACTTTTTTTGGTCACTGTTGCTATCAGCTGTCCAAGGACGATCAGGGTGGGGGTTGCTAATTTATCCATAACATTCCTATTTAATAGAATGTCTGACGGAAGTTGGAACAAACTCTGTGTGTGTCACTGCCTTTTCTCTTGTTGGTTTTAACTTGTAAATGCAGAGTTCATTTCTGTAGTGTTAAAGACAAAAGTTCATTAAAATTCTGATGTGTTGCCTTTCCTGGATGTAGCCTAAGTTCAGCAAAGTGCACTGTATAAAGTTCATGGGATATCATACTGTCAAATGCAATTATAGAAGGTAAGTTAAGAAGTGAAAGTTTTAAGTCATTTGCCAGAATTATAATGAAAGAAGGTTTTCCTCATCCCACTACAGCTGTACACTTGCCCATGATATTTAATTAGTAACTCTGCTTGGAAGAGAAGGAGCAATGGCCTTCAGGTTTATAGTGAGCTTTGCTCCAAAGAATGAAATGTAAGGGCAGCTGGCTGGTAATAGCAGTTCCAGTTTTTTACCTTAACTTTTCCTGTCAGCCTAAGGCTTGAGTCCTAACCCACACACATTTACATATCTTATTTATCTATGTTAGCCCCAGCTCCCCATGTCCCCAGGCCAAAGCTGAGAATGTGCTTAAAATAAGCACTTGCCCATTTTTCAGAAATTAATGTGTTTGTGTTGAGTTTCAGTTTTTTACATCAGTGTTATTGTAGGAAATGATACTGTGCGATACAAAAAATGTTTCCTGTGTCCAATTTATTTGTCCTGAAACATACTACTTTGGGGAGGCTTTTTTTTATTTACTGTGGAGGATTGCATTGTCCCTTGAAGGCTGTACCCATCATTCATAGAGTATTTCTTAAATGTGTTTTGTTTTGATTTTTAAAGGCTACTGGCTCAATTACATGAAACAGAGACCGCCTTTGATGAGTTTTGGATGAAGCATCAGCAAAAACTAGAGCAGTGTCTGCGCCTTCGGAATTTCGAACAGAATTTCAGAGAGGTGAGAACTTCTTGGTGGCAGTCAATATTTGGTAATATAGAAATGATTCAGCAAATGCTTCCTGCTCTTGATTTTACAGGTCTTGTATGTACTTGCAAGCTTTCTCCAACCTTTTTCTTGTACTTGCCCTTACTTGACACACTGCTATCTTTACTAGTTTGGATTCTTGCCTATAGAGACATAACTTTTTTTTTTTTTCTACAGCCTTAGGAAGTTCTTTTCCATGCTCCCAGCAGTGTATAAACATTTAAAAACTCCTTTGAAACCTGTTCTGTACCACAGAAACATAAAATGCTGCTGCAACACTTTAATCTTGCCAATAGGTCCTTTTATGGAACCAAGTCTCAACTAAACATTTTGGCTGAAATGTTATGAAAACTGTGTCCAGCACTGTGGGTGGGAAGTTGCAACTATAGTGTTAGAAGCTGGGTGGAGGCTGCGCTACAATTTTCACAGCCAGTTTCTGATCTCATATTGTTTAATTCATGTGCTTGATGGCACCTACAGACCCTTTATCCTGGTGTAGCTGATCTCGGAGCACAGCCCCTGTGTCTTCAGGAGAGCAACACTCAGAAAAGCTCTTGCAAGCATTTTTCTGTGTCTAAAACAATTGCTGGAGTGGGGACCTCTCCCTCATGTTCTGCTGTTAAAGTTAATATCACTTTGTGTCCTGTTCATCTGGTGAAAGCAAGATCATAAATGTTTCCTTTGCATTAGTTTGCTTGCATCTTTTTCAGTACCAGGAAACAGGATGACTTCACTGCCTTTTCCTTGTATTTGTTTTCCTTTTTAACTGGGGGGAAGGTAGGCTGACAAATAAAGGTGCTTTGTCTCTGTGTCCCAGTAACCACCTAATGTGAGTCACCTGACTGCAAATAGTGGCTATCACCTATGTAATTGGTGGGTCTCTGGAGAGGTGCAGGTCTCTTCATTCATACTTAGCTGTGTCTCATTTCAGGTCAAAGCAGCTTTGGATATTGTGTCTGAGAGACTGTCTGCTTTCACAGATGTAGGAAACAGCCGTTCACATGTGGAGCATATTTTGAAAGATCTCGCCAACTTTAAAGAAAAATCAGATGTAAGAACTCCGCAAGTTTCCTTAGTTTCTACTATGACAGTGCAGGTGCAGAGGGGAGTGGGATTTGGTTGTTGAGTGTGTCAGCTTAAGCTGACAACAAGGCAGAATCAGTGTCTCAGGTAACATATAGAAGGAATCTGAAATAATGTCTTTAACCATTGGAGCAGATTAATTCTTGGACATCCCTCAATAAAGAGCAGAGTGACCAGACACAGCGGCTGATTGCTTCATGCAAGAACTGCATGAAGTGTCTACATAGCCAAGTTTTGCATTTACTGATCAAGGGGCCACTTCCATTCCTATTAAAACCATGTTTTTCAATAAATCTTAGAGAGAAGAAAGCTGTGTATTGAATGTACAATAAGGATGGCCAACAGAAACATACACTGAACCATATAGAAAGGGTACCTTTTTCTGATCTGTGCTTCACAAAGAAACAAATTGCTCTCTAAGTGAGGTTGTTGCTCTTAAGGCTGAGATAGATTGTTGGGTTTTTTTTGAAATTTGAGTTCAGATTGTTGCTGTACCCCAAATTGCATTCATACACGCACAGACCCTGCTGAATAAGGCATAGAAACACAACAGTGGTTACTTCACAAAGAGGCCTGTGATTAAATTCACTATTATTTCTGAGGTACTCTGGTACATGAAAGTTCTTGGGCATTTGGAAAGACAGGAAATCACTTTGATTTATTAAGCAAGGCAGATATTAACTAAAGATGTATTCTTTATCAATATTGTATTTCACTGTGTAAAAATTGTTTCATTGATCTTGATCCAAGGAAAGATGTATTTTAATCAGTGCTTATTTTCTTAGGAAACTGTAAGAAAAGCCAAAATGTTAGCCTCAGAGCGTGATGCTTTTATTCAAAGCAATCATTATGCTGTGGACTCCATTATTCCAAAATGCAGTGAACTTCATCATCTCTGTGATGCCTTCACTACTGAGATAGAACGGAGGAGAAAACTTCTTAACAAATCTCTGGAACTGCATGATTTACTAGAAAAGGTAAATTTAATATGCAGCAGTTGTTTCCCAAAACCTCAGTTGAACAATTGTCATCATGGTAGGTAATATTATCTCAGTGTGCTGGAAGTTTTCTCTTTAAATAGCTGAATACATGACAAGGTTGAGGTGTTTTAGACTCACAGTGTGTGATGCTGACATTGGTGTGTTCTGAGCCTGTTCTCTGTTTCCAGTCTATGAAGTGGTGTGATGAAGGAATTTACCTGCTGGCTTCCCAGCCAGTGGATAAGTGTCAGTCTCAGGATGGTGCAGAATCAGCATTACAGGAGATTGAGAAGTTCCTGGATACTGGTGCTGGCAATAAAATCAAGGAGTTGAATAAAATTTATGAAGAATATGCACACATCCTCAATGAAGACCTAAAGGTACCAGAAGATGTTTATGTGTGTCTGCGTGTCCATTCTAGAACTGCTCTCTTGTACTGCCATTGATAAAGCAAAATAATCAGTACTAGGAGTTATACCTGTGAACTGGAAAGCCAGTACATTTCTGTGCCTGAGTCTCATCATATCTTTGGATAAGAACCAAGGGCTCCAGAGATTTTCATAACTACTTTAATTTTTCAGATAGTAAAATTGCTTATAAAAAAATTCCCCCAAGTGAGTATTTGAAATACCTTTTTCTTACGTAGGAAAAATGTGCTACCTTTTTTTTTTATTTTTTAGAACTTGAGAATATATTCCTTTTCTTCATGGTTGATGTCTTCATGTAACAGAACCTTAAGACAGTAAAAAAATTTTTTTTTTTTAATTGGAACTTGAATCCCAGATTTCTCAATAGTAAACACACAAAATATTTTTGATGTTCCAATTCTTAAGTGTAAAAAATCACAGTAGATTACATCTTGTTAAGAGTGAAGAATTTCTATGTGTGGTATAAAAGTAATTGCAATTTCAAATCAGTATGTTGGAGATGTCAGTGTAGCTTGTTGATAGGTCTCTGACAGGAATTTAAAAATTATAATAAATTATTTTAATTATTTTTTTTAATTCAAGTTGGTTTCTGTTTCCATGGCAACTGTAGGACCATGTGCAAAAGGTTTTCCAGAAGCAAGAAAGTATGGAAGAAATGTTTCAAAAGCGGCAAGTAAGTCTTAAGAAGCTGGCAGCTAAGCAGACACGTCCTGTTCAGCCAGTTGCTCCAAGACCTGAAGCATTTGTAAAATCTCCTTGTACATCTCCAGGTAAGTTATCTGTATTAGCCTTTAGTTTTTGTGCTATGCTGAGAAACTTAAAGAAACTTCCAGCCATAATGTGTGGTTGCATGAACATCTGTGTCAGATCCGATCCAGTTCTAACTTCTGTTTGATTCTGGTTTACGTGTTTAGGTCTCCAAAGGGAAAATGTGTCCAACTCAGAAAGCAGTGCACTTCGGAGGGTAAACTACAGAAAAGGAAAGGTATTTTTGTCACTTTGCGTTTTTCACACATGCACTACTTCAAAAAGTCATAGTACAACAGAATATTCAGGAGCTCTCAATAAGTGTGAGGGAATTCTGCTGAGAAAGTGATGGCATTGTCCCAGTTGAAGTAACACTGGTGAAAGAGTCACATGGTTTAAATAGGGGCTGCTTTGTTGCTGGGCTGGTTGTGAGGGAGGGTAAAGTAAATAGTAGGAAAAATGTTAGGGGCAACAAAATATTAAGTCTGAACAGGAACCATTTTTTATTTGCCAGTAGTAATTGGCTACTCTTAAAACCATTGACAGTGAAGAAGTAGTTGTCATTGGCTCCAAGACAGCTTCACCTGACCTAGTGGATTGCCATTCCCAAGTGGGGATGGTCTTTCTGCCCTGCCTACAGCAAGGGAGGTATCTGACAGCAGCAACAGAAACGAGGAGTTTCTTGCTGGGTTAGGGAGTTAAATCAACTCAGCAAAGGTGCAGCAAAAGACAAGGCCAGGAGGAAGGCTGGGCCACATGACCAGGATGGACAACATTTGGAGAGAAAAGAGGTAGTTCAAGGAGGGCTTGAAAGCAGAACCCCTCTCTTTTTTCAGCAAGCCATAGTTAGGTTCAGGCATTACAGTTAAAGTTTTATGAGTGAATTTCTGTGTTGGTTTAAGAAGTAACCAGAAAGTTAGCACAGTACCTTATTTTTAGCTTGGAAAACAGACTAAGGCTGGTGTTGCCTACAAGATTATGCTGGTGCTCTGATGTCTTCTTGAAAAGGGTTTTGAACCACCATCTTTTCTTAACTGGCTTTTGGTGAAGAACTTTCCACATCCGAATATTATGTGCTTCAAGACCTTCAGGGTGACTTGAATTTTTTTCACAGCATTCTTGCAAACTGCCTTCATTTTTAGTGGAGTACAGTCTTTCCAGTGAAAAGTGCTGAGCACAAAGCTCTGTATTTTAAAGTTCTGCATTTCTGCATCTGTGATGCCATGATTTTTTTTTCACTGTTTGTTTCTTGCTTTAGAGTGAAATGACTGAACTCCATCAAAGCAGAGGAGGATCTACAATGGATGATGAAGAAAACCTAGCTGTGTTACGACAGTAAGTGTATTTTGATAAGCAAAAAGTGTGGATTTTCTCTGATTTAGCCTGGGTTTTGCTAAGGATGTGATATAACCAGCATATTTCTCTGAAATAACCCTCAGTGGCTTTTGAAATGCATTGGCTATGCTCTGTGCACAGAGGAAGACATTTCTGTCTGCAGCATTATTTACAGTTTGGGTAGTACCAGAGTCTACCTGTGCTGCAGTGAGATGATGCTATGGCTGGACAACTACATATTTTCATTTCAGAGATGATACTGTTTTGAGTAATAACCCCCCTGTAAATCTAGTGAAGGTTTTGGTCTCCATGTTTTGTGACTTTGTCTTTTATCGGACTCTTTTTAGTCCTCTGTTTTGATATGTGTTACCAAAAAAACCACTATTATAAAAACTGAACAGCATAAAGTGTGTTACAGAAATGACATGGTATCACCTGCAGTGCATATAGCAGACCTTGCATTTTTACTTGTAAACTGGCTACTTAACTGGTCTTTTTACTGCTATAACCTTCTGTTACATCACACAAAATCACAAGGGGGGAAGTATGATTCAATGCTTGATCATCATGGAAATTTAACTTAAAGCATAATCAAGATATTTAAAGGGTGTCCTAAATGTCTCTAATTTAAAATTACCAGTGTAGCTTTAAGTCTGTATTTGATAATCCTGTGCAGCTCCAACTCCAGCTCCTGCAGTAGTTGCAAATACAGTATAACCAGACTTTGTACATACAATAATAAAACACTCTGCTGCTTCAACTGAGTTACTACAGCACTGAAACTGCTAGATTTTATGTTTTCCTGTTCAAACACATTTTCAAAAATTTTAGAATGTTTTAAAAATACATATATCTCAGTAAGGATATATAAGGTAATGACAGGAATATCCATGGAACATCACATTTTCCATTACCTGGAAACAGTTATTTTATTGTCTGAAGTTAAGAAGAAAAACAAGCAAAATTAATGTTATGTGAAGTAAAGTCATTACTTTACATAAGTGAATAGGCCCACCTTAATTATCATTCTTTGTCCACAGGCATGTAATGAATGAACTTATTGAGACTGAACGAGCATATGTGGAAGAACTTCTCTGTGTTCTTGAGGTAAAGACTAAGTTTCTCTCTGGATATTGGTGAATCTCTTGCATTTCAAGGATTCTCTTATGTTTCCTTACCACCATAAAGCCTCTGTTTGTTCTGTCAAGCAACTTGGTCATTATGTTTTTCCTTTCTCATCATATTTTCACAGAGGCAACAATATGTGATTTTTCCTAGAAATAGCCATACAACTAGGATTTTTTTATTAGAAAACACAAATTGAGCAGAAAATAAACGTGCTTTAGTATTTAGGTGGAATCATAGTGAGATTTGTAATGATCATTAATTCCTGCAAAAGTTCTCTCCAGAGTCTTGGGTCAGTTCCAGGAAGGTCATGTGTCACACAGGAACGTGAATCTGCGTCAAGAGGCTCCTGTGTCAGAGGAGAAAAGTTGTTTCTTACATCTTCCTTTGCATATCTTTAAGTGAACTTCCACATGTCTTGGGTGCAGCTGTGGGAACAGAATGCCATATAATAAAATCCCCATTTGAAATCATCAAGGAAGCAAAGGTGCTCCCTTTGCTCCACACTTATGGAGGCATGACTGCAGCACTGCTGAGTTGCTTGTAGAAATACACTGCAGTATTCTTTTTTCCTCCAGTTCAAGTCTTCAGCTATGGATATGTAATTTTCCTGTAATCCAATTTGATTTCAAGGAACATGACTGCAGCACTGCTGAGTTGCTTGTAGAAATACACTGCAGTATTCTTTTTTTCTTCCAGTTCAAGTCTTCTGCTATGGATGTGTCATTTTCCTGTAATCCAATTTGATTTCAGGGAGTGATGAAGTTGCAGATAACTATGGCTGAATAATTTGATCAGGATGAACTAGAGTTGAGACAAGTGGATATTATTGGTGTCTGTATCAATGCTAACCTCCTAATAGGAACTGTCAAAAGTTATGGACCAGGACTGATAACTTCTGAGTACATACCTTCAAGTGAGAGTAGTGTATGAGGGTTTTGGACTCTGGTCTTGGTTTTGCTAGTTTGTGCTGAGCTTCCCACAGCATTTACATGCTGTGTTCAGTCCAAGTGCTGGAAGTGTTGATTACAGCAGGATGGTCACATCTGACATGTGGTAATAAATCCAGGTCACTTTGGAGTGGGTCTTAAAGATCACTTTATCCTCTGCTTTTGTATGCAATGCATCTGTACAGGTCTGTTCATAATACCAAGATTTCAATAGTTTGAGGATTTTTGGTCCTTATTGCTGCTACTGGAGCGTCTTTCTATTCCGTGGTATTACTCCTGTTTTCCATAGTTGCAGTGCAACTCCCAGTGGGCCTTAAAGATCACTTTATCCTCTGCTTTTGTATGCAATGCATCTGTACAGGTCTGTTCATAAAATCAAGATTTGAAAAGTTTGAGGATTTTTGGTCCTTATTGCTGCTGCTGGAGCATCTTTCTATTCCTGTGGTATTACTCCAGTTTTCCACAGAGTGCAGTGCAACTCCTGTCTTGCTGGGCCAAGTGTCTTGGTTTTGTGGCACTGTGAGTGACACTCCAGTACTCTATGCCCAGCACACCTCTCTGTGCCTCCTTGCAGTTTGGTAACCCTCTGGCTTGGACTTGGGTGATTGGGAGTGCCAGCTGTAATTCTGGATCAGATCCTTGCTGAGGTATGGCTCAGTGGCAGTCTTCCAGCTTTTGAGGAATTCTAGTTATTTGTTCATAGTTCTGGCTGTTCTCCCATTCCCTTTGTCTCTCCTGTTCTATTAATCTTTCATTTATTCCTGTAAAATAATCTGGTATTCCTTTGTAGACACAGTGTCTACTCTTATTACGTCCTGTTTGTTTGCCATGCATTTTCTGTCTGCCAAGGATTCCAACAGAAAAAAAGTAAGGTAGTTTCCCAAGATTGATTATTTAGAAATGGCTATAGCTTATCCAAGATCAATAATTTTTCTTTCATTAATAACCATGGTCATGCCACTTTAGTCTGTGAAATTCCGTAATCTTTACTGGGAGAAGAATACTGGTCTAGTTTATTTTTAGGTATTGAATTCTACCCTTTTTTCCATTTACTTCAATGGTTTTAGAGCAGATTTCAAATGAAAGACTAAGCAAGGCCTTAAACCTTTTTTCAAGTGAGATTAAATAATCTCTGTGGCTGTATTAAGTAGCTTTCTGTCTCTTTTCTTAAAACACAACTACTGCATAGGTAGTAAAACATGAAGCTTTTTATAGCAAATTTTAAAAATACATCAGCCTAAAGTGAAAAAGATTACAAAAACTTTTTGTCAATCTATGTATTTCACGCTTTTGTTCCTTTAAAATTCACAAGTAATGAACTCTGTCAGGCTTACTTTCACCTGAGCTAAATTTGATATTCTTCTTTTTGCCAGAGCTGGCTGAGCTGCTGTGTTCGATATCATCTTGACTTAAAGTGGAAATCATTCTCTTTGTGGAGCTCTTCATCTAAACTGCATGCTGGCTGCAGCAGTTCTTTTCCTGTTGAAAAAAATTTAACTCCATTTTATCTAAAATTGTTTACATTTTTAAGGCTATACAATTTTCCTTAGTTTATTTATCCCACTCTCTTTTTTTCAGACTCCACATTTTCCTGCTTGGGGCAGGAAAAATATGAGAAAGGAACCAATGCTTAGCTATTTATGAGATCCATCTTCTTTGCCTATACACACTGGGAGGTTTTGTTTTGGTTTGGATTTTTTTGTTTGTTTTTTGGTTTTTTTGTATTGGGTTTTTTGGGGGTTTTTTTGTGTGTGGTGTTTCAGGAAAAAATACACAGACTTTAAAAGGGCTGATTCTGGGTTCTTTAAAAAAATTCTGTTCTATCCAAATGCTTGAATTCTTCAGGTTAGCTGACTTTACCAACTAGTTCTACTTTCTGTAGTTTGGACCACATGTTGAAAAGGTTGAAAATCTTAATTGTATGTGTACTTTTATGTATCTTTTAATTATTTGGTTTGTTATAATTTGGTGTGGTTTATTATAATCAATGTGACTTAATGCAAGGATCACCTTGTGTTTAAAATAATTTTAAAAACCAACAAACCACAAGGGAGAGAAGTCTAATGCAAATCTAAAAAAGATAGAATCATCTTCCTTCAATGCCTGTATGCTAAGAAATGTATTTATATTAAGAAATCTGCTTATAATGCAGGTGTTAGATAATTCCTGCCATTTTTCTGGTTGACTTGTTGGGAGTGTTTTGTTTATTTAGGGTTTTTTGGTGTTTAGAGAGAAGGCAGATTAGTTACCTCAGGCCAAAGGAGAACAGTCCTGGACTAAAGCCACTTGTGTCCTTTTCTGTGCCAGATAAACAGACAAGAGAATGTGTGCTTACATGACAAGTGGAGGATGTGGGAATCTAAAGTTACTCCTTTGGGTACTAAAGCAAATGGAAGATTTTTAGCTTAATGGTTTCTGTTACCTGCAGAAATAACTACAGTCAGCTTATTCCTTCATAGCAATGGCTAAGACAGGCATGAAGGTTTGTGTGTGTACTGGAATTGTGACTCTAAATTCAGATGTGTAAAGTCTTAGCAAAAAGAGTATGAGCTATAATTTGTAAGCAGTATAGGAATGTAGAGCCTTAACTCAGTGAAAATTATTGCAAATTTTGTTTCCTCTTCACTTATCTAGAATTCTAGGATTTACTCAAGTGTCTTTCTAATGACTTTGTGTATGTCTGAGTGGGGTGATGGGAAAACAGAATTTGTATTCTTCTTTCATGATTAAGACTGAGCTCTTTCTTGTCTGTTCGTCAGCCTGAAGGCAGACTGCCTTGTTAGAGAAGTACTGCAAGTAAAGGGAGACAATAATTGTGCCTCTCTCCTGTGTTGCAGGGTTATGCTGCAGAGATGGACAACCCCTTGATGGCTCATCTCATTCCACCAGAACTGCAAAATAAGAAAGATATCTTGTTTGGGAATATGGAAGAGATTTATCACTTTCACAATAGGTGAGGATTTGCATTTGGTTCTAAGAACAGCATTTGGATGAGATTCTTTACTTTGTATTTTGATCTGCCTTAGATTGCTAAAAGGTCTTTACAGAGTTCTGCTTGTCTGTATGGCATGTCAACATTGTATTGCTTAGAAGAGGAAAAGCAAAATATCTGTGGAAGATGAGCAAAGCTGTGTGAAACTGCATACATGCAGTACACAGGTAGAATTTTGCATTGTGGTCGTCTTTCTGAAGCAAGATATTTGAATCTGGTTACAAGATAATTAAAGTAGGTTTTATTTGCATTTCTTTTTTTCATTGCTTTTGCTATGGAAAGTGAATTATGGTTCTAAACCACAAATTCTCAACTCTTACATCTGATTGAGGGTGATTAATTTTATATTTCTATAGATGTATTAAATAATATATAACATTAATATATAAAACCATATTTATTTGTATATATTAAAATATATAATGAGTGACCTCTCTGAAGTCTGAGTCCTTGCTGCTAGAGAGGTGTTTCTTCATAGGATTATATTTAAATTCATAGGAAAGGGAAATTGATTTTCAAGAGAAGTTAAGCATATTAAATAGTTGTTTCTTATTCAGTCAAAACTAGAATGAATGCTTTGTCACTCGATTTTTTTAATTTGTGTTTCAGATGGGTTTATTTTCAATTTTGGGATGGTGGTTTTTGAGTCGTTTGGTGTGTGGTGTTTGGTATTTGGAAAGCAAAACCCAAACACTTTAAACTGTACAAATCCTGCTGCTGAATACATAAGGAAGGGAAATTAAATCCCCCTTCCTTCTCCAACACTGCATTTGATTTCAGTTGCAGACACAGTAAGCTAAAATAAATTGGTCAGAATATTTGTTTTAATTTGCTATCCCCTTTGAAGTACACAAAGAATTATGTTTAATTTGGCAGCATTACAACTCTGTTTCTGAAAGTTTAGAAAACTAATTGCAAGACTGTGAACATTATGACACTTTTCCTGATTATGTGGTCTAAGAAAATTTTCTTTCCCATAGGATATTCTTGAGAGAACTAGAAACCTATGTGGAATACCCAGAACTAGTAGGACGGTGCTTTCTGGACCAGGTGTGTGTGGCCTTTTGCTGGCACTTCATTCACAAACCTCTTTAGGGCTGTAACACGTGAGAGTGATTCTCATTACCACCACATCCCCTTTGTTTGTCCTGAGCATGTAATAGGTTGAGAATTTAGATGTTATTTGAGAGTTGAGATCTTTCCCTTATGCAGTACAATTGATTTTGTTAGAAAGAAACTACTATATTCTTAAAAGAAAACTGCTTTTTTAAAGTGTCAGTCAGGAAAGCATAAAGAGGAATCATGCTCTGCATTGTTTCACATCACTATAAATGGTTGGTTTACTTGGTTAGATTTCTTTAGTGGATTGTTGTTTTGTTCTTTTCTGTTTTCTTTAAAGAGTACACCTCAACAGAGTAAGTCCAAAACATTTTTGTTACAAAAAAAGAACACTATGACAAAAATAAACTTTTTAAATTGGGGATATGCTAACCAATGAGTCTCACCTGTATTATGCTAAAGGCTAAATAAGAATGTGTGTATGAAAATCAGACTCCTGCTGTTGCTGCCTATTGATGCTCTAAAGCTCCTGGGAGGAGCCATCCCTCTCCCTTCTGTTTTACTGCCTACATCCATTTTGATGCTGTTTCCTAAAACTGAGGGATGGAGGTGCTTCTGTGCCTGCTGATTTCCTGCCTGCTCTTTCCTTTATATCTATGGTTACTATGACATTTTCAACAGTCTTTATTTCCTTTTGCTTTCAGCAAGTACTGAAGTAATGCTATTTAATTTTTTAAGTAATAAGGGAGAGCAAACTGCTTGATTTACCTTCGTGTGAATCCTGGTGAAAAATACATTTGTGAAAAGAAAATAAAGGAAAAGGACAAAGTCTTTTAAAAAATCTACAAAGTGGGTCTCGTGGCTGGGCACACAGAGAGATATTTTTCATATTGTAGTAGAAATATATTTGTAAATATAACATATGCTTCTTCATGAGGTGTTTAACATTCAACTGAAGCAAAAATTAACAAGAATGTTTTATTTTGCAAATTAGTAGCCATTACAAAATCAGTGATTTTGCAATTCCTAGAGGCATGCTAAGGAAAAAACAATGATTCAATTTTTGGTGGTGGTGGATTCTTTCATAGCATTATTGAAAATGAAAAAAATTGCTATGAGCTTTGTATATTAAAGTCACAAGAATTCATGAATTTTTTGCTTGTCGCCCCAATTCCAGATGGAAGACTTCCAGATTTATGAAAAATACTGTCAAAATAAACCTCGATCTGAAAGTTTGTGGAGGCAGTTTTCAGACTCTGTATTTTTCCAGGTATGCTTGCCTGAATCCCTAAAATAATGGTGGCTTTGATTTTGTTGGGGTTGGGGTTTTTTGTTTGGTTTATTTTTACTGAAGTTTCTCAAGAGCAAATACTGATTAGTGTCCTGATGAAATCCAACCCTGATTACAGGAATGTCAAAGGAAACTCGACCACAAGCTCAGTTTGGACTCGTACTTGCTGAAACCTGTTCAAAGAATAACCAAATACCAATTATTGCTAAAGGTAAGCCTTACTAAACTATAATGCTAAGCATATTTTTTGCAGTTTTTTTGAATGCTGCTTCTCTCATCCTGTTGGAGAGAAACCTAAAAGTTAGTGAGCAGGTGTGTAAATGGAAACCCAAATCCCTGTTCATCAGTTTTCAAGTCAGTTCTTTTTTCTTTCAGTCAAAAAATTTCTAATGAGCAAACATTGCACAGAGACATCTTGTGTAACTACTTTTGCCCTTAGATTGCATCTGAAAAGTAGGTGCAAAGTTGAGGGGAAAACAGAAGGTTCAAGAAACCCTTAAAAAAAAGATGATAGAGTATCTGAAGTACTTCAGTTATGGTCACCCCACCCATATTGCAGCAACTTCTCTTGCTGGACTCTGGGAAATGCACTTGAGAGTGAGCACTGCATGGTGTTTGTATGGAGGAGGCTGTTGCGAGTCACTTAAATATGCTGTACTGAGAGAGCAAAATAACAGCAATATACTAGCATAAATTTATTTATAGTATGATATAACATTTTGCCATGTTTAAAATATTTCTCACAAAGACATGTTACAATTCTTGTATTTAACAGTAGCTTAAAAATTCACCTCAAACCAGATTTACTCGAGTTAAAACTGAGCTGTTAACAGCCTTTAAAGAATTAATTACTTCAGTCTTGTGTAAAAAGAGGAGAATTATAAAGGTTTTTTACTTAAAATAACTTCCTACAGTCCATGACTAAATTCCTATTTTTCTACTGTGAAGTCAGAGAAGTTCCAAATGAACTTGCTGCTGTGTTCATCTGTATCAAATTGGAAGATGCTGCTTCACCAGTAATCCCTTTAGAGAAGGGATTCCTTTTTAGATGTGTAGCCAGTACCCAATGCAGTAAGGGTAAATCTGCTACAAGCATGCAAGGTCTTGCCATAATTAAAAGAGTAATTTAAGTTTGACTAGTTGCTACTGTTTCAAAAGCTAGGTAAGTGTGTTGTCATTCCATTGCACTCAGGAAATGTTGAAGTACAGTAAGAACTGTGAAGGTGCTGAAGATCTTCAGGAAGCACTAACATCTATCCTGGGCATTCTTAAAGCAGTTAATGATTCCATGCACCAGATAGCCATTACAGGCTATGATGTAAGTAGCAGTATTTTTGCTTACTTTTAACTTTATTTACATTTCTTTTTTAGATATATGTACAGCATGCCCTATACTATGTACTAATAATGAGAAGAGTGTTTTACAAAACATGCTTTTAACTTAATTGTGTAATGAAAATAATAGGAAGGGATCTCTTTATACTGTTGAAGTTTTCCTGCTATGACTAATATTTTCCTCTGTCTACCTAAGCTGGTTTTTCCTTTGATCTTTGTTTTTCTTTGTTCTTTGTTTTGGGTGTAAAACTACATCCAAAACTTTCAGTTCCCCAAAAAAATAACAAAGCCCAAAACAATACATAAGCAGATTTGGAGCAGAGTTTGCGGGGAAAAACCAAATAACCAAACATGTATTTTGCTTCCCTCTCTCTGTGTGTAGTTCTCTGTGCCAGTGCCTCTGCTACTGGTACTTTCAACTGTAGAATCCTGCCTGAACAGTGATGGCCAGTGCAAATTATATGGAGAAATTCAACACTGATTTCATTGCATTTCCAAATCCAACATAAACACTGAAATGAGAGATTATTGGGAACAACATTCTTCTGAAGACCTGTTCGGAGTCTATTGTAATCTGATGTTATCTCTGTAGTTACAAACATGACTGGTTTTTTTGTTCCAGGGAAACCTGAATGAGCTGGGCAAGCTTTTAATGCAGGGATCCTTCAATGTCTGGACTGACCATAAAAAGGGTCACACAAAGGTGAAAGATTTGGCACGCTTCAAGCCAATGCAGCGACACCTCTTCCTCCATGAGAAAGCAGTGCTGTTCTGTAAAAAGCGAGAAGAAAATGGAGAGGGATATGAGAAAGCACCTTCTTATAGCTACAAACACTCCTTAAATGTAAGACACTGATCAGTCAAGGTACTGAGGGCTTAGCCTGTAGTAATATTCTGGTTTTATCTGCAAACCTGTGTTGCAGCATTGTACTGGGAACTTCACTCTTTCAGACAAACCTGACTGGTGCTGCAGGTCTGTGTTATTTTGTGTTGCTGTCTGTCCAGCTGAAAGGCAGTTGCATTAATCACACAGAAAACATAGGGAAAGGTAATATAAAAATCATGAAGGGTTTGTTGGTCTGGATTTTAAAAGCAACATTTTACGAGTCAGTCTCAATCTAATGTACCTACACACTTCTTCCCTCCAAGGTAGCCAGGCTGATACAAAGCACTAAATCTCTTGTCTCCAACACACAGATCACAAATTGTTAGCTATTCTTTTCCTTGTGCAAGAAGCCAGATGGGGTTTTCCTTTTCAGAAATAAGGTACCAAAGAATACCAGTAGATTTCCCTCTTCTGTTTTTAACATAATTGCAATGCAGTAGGTCAGCTTCTGTTCTCTTTGCTTCCAGATGGCTGCAGTTGGAATAACAGAAAATGTCAAAGGTGATGCAAAAAAATTTGAAATCTGGTATAATGCAAGGGAAGAAGTTTACATTGTACAGGTAAATAACATGGCCCTACATGGCCCTACATTCAAAAAAACAAAACAAAACAAAACCAAAAACAAAAAAAGAGAGAGAGAAGAAAAAAGGGGAGGAGGAGTCTAACCCTAAGAAGATCTGGAGGGTTTTTCCCCTCTGTTATATCACTTCTAGAGTGTTATGAGGAAATGTAGAGAAAAAAAAGAATACCTTAATCATATTTCAATGAAAGAGACTTCTGGGGAAAAAAATTAATCACATCTTACAGTGTCCATAGAGGATATTTATACACATTACTATAGCTGTCACTGAAGTAGTGGATGGCTTGGGAGATGGGGCTTGGCTGCAGCACATGCACAGCCTCTGCCTCAGCCTGTTCCAGTGGCTACAACCAGTTTCTGGTCACAGAAGCACTGGAGGGGGAGCTTTGTCTATCCCTCTTGAACGATTCCTCTGAGGCTATGCTTTGGCATGTAACTATTTGTGTAGTAACTATTCTGTGCTTGATGGCTGATTGTATTTATTTTTGGGTAGGCACCAACCCCTGAAGTTAAAGCTACTTGGGTAAATGAAATAAGAAAAGTGCTAACGAGTCAACTGCAGGCATGCAGAGGTAAAATACTTCGGAGATTCTCTTTTTTATTTGTCAATCTTTTTAAATCTATTTTCTCTTCGATCCTCAGATCCTGCCCTCTAGATCTTCCTGGTGTGGGACACAAATTAATTCTAATAGTTCTTTTTCTTTTCTCTGTTATAGAAGCTAGTCAGCACAGGACACTAGAACAAACACAGAGCTTACCTCTACCACTACCAGCATCATCTTGTGCAAGGTAAGTATGTTGTCACATCATCTTGTGCATATACTAATACATCTGAATTGCAGCTCTTCATTGCTACCCCTTAATACTGGTCCTGGTGTTTTAAGGTTTTAGTTCTCTTCTTACTGTAAAGCTGTAAAGCCTGGAGTTTATACATTTCCAGAGCTGTTAAACTGAGCAGCAGTGGCATGTGGTTTGCCAACTGATAGAGAATGCCACTGAAATATAATTTTCTACACCAGCCAAAATCCTGATGGGATTATGTGTCTGCATGTTGAGCAGCTGATTATATACATTATGGTCCAGATAAGAGAGTTTTATGGAACTTTTTTTTTTCTTTTTATGAAGCTTTTTTCTTCCTTCACTGTTCTTTTCCTTTACTTTTTCTTCCTTTTCCAATCTTCTTTTTTGGCTTTTTCACAGCAGTATCTTTTCTCTGTCTCTTGTTCTTTTACTCCAATTTACTTTTTTTTTAACCAAAGTAATGTGTTAATTCCTCCAGTGTCCCAATTTCAGGGTGAAGTTGTTTTTTTTTCTATCCTTCCCCATACCAACCTATATATTCTTCTGTTCCCATCTGTTGTTCTGCCCTTGCCTGACACCTCTCTTTAATCCTCTGCTACTCAGTCTGGTTTTTCATGTGTGTGTGCATATACCTATCCACAAGCCCATGTGCTCACGTCCATGTGGTGTGTGCTCAAATATATATTGGTAGCTGTCTGCCCTGCATCTTTTATGCATCTACTTATTGCTCAGGGAGAATTTCCCAGATATATTGTATTTGTGGAGTGTCTTTCTCTATCCCATTCCCAGATGGAGTTGTGATGGGTATCCACTGCAAGGTCCCTCATTTGTTCCTGTATTAAGAGCTTCTGAGAGGCAGAGTTTATTCCTTTATCTTTCTTCATTTATTCCTAGTACATTCAGGAGGAGCCTGTTAGCTGCAAGTGAGTGGAAGTTGTCCTGAGCCATCTTTCCAGTAACTCCCACTGCCGTGGTACATGTGATTGCAGTTAGTCAGGAGAGGTGTTTCTCATCCATATGTTCCCATGGGCTTTAAATGCACAATCACCAATGACTTTTTCAGTCCTGGAAGCTACAGTCTGAGAAGGAACAAATGAATGGAAGTTTTCAGCCTATATATTTGTATGTAAAAACCTGTGATTGGATTGATTGTCTTCTCTTCTAATAAACAGTCCTTCACGGAACCACATCAGAAATACCAAAAAAATGGAGGAGAAAAAAGCTGATCTCACAAGTCTAGAAGGTTGTGGCACTACAGTAGCACCAAAGTACCCCGAGAAAGGCAAAGGTGAGTTTTCCCATACATGTTGTGGTCTTTAATTGCAAGGAGCATGCCTGCACTGCAGCTGCACAGGCAGATCCACCAGCAGAGTAGCCACGGTAGTGCAGGGGAGGCAGCAGGGCTCCTGAAGGAGCAGGGCTTTGCTGTTTTCAGCCCTAGGGCAGCCCACCCACAAAGTGCTGCCCACACTGCCCAGCGTGCTGGTCCCATCTGCCCTTAGTTTGCGATTGATTTCTGCATTCCAGTGTGTGGTGTGGACAGGCCCAAAGCCATCTTGAGTGGATGGTAGCCAAAGGCAAGTGGGAACTATTTGTTACGAGGCCGAAGTCTGCAGTAGATCTTCTCTTAAGAGAAGACCAACTTCTCAGGGTTCTCTTTCTCTGACAAAATTTCTTGGTATTACTTGATGTGAGAGGGAGTTTTTTGTTCTGTTCTGCTTTTTCTCTTTAATTTTTTTCCCATCATGGAAATTATTTATTGAACTACTGATAGTACAAGGCCTTGCACAGCAAGAACTGGACACTTGTGTTGTACCCAGACTTTCAGTGGTCCCTTCTCATTCTAACGTGCAGGTTCCTGGCATAGCTGCAAATGACTTTGTGCCTTGATCTTTTCATGGCATTCTCCCTTTTCTTTCTGTGTCTCTCTCTTCCTTTGTAGACAACACTAGCTCTACCTCAGAATGCTCTGTACTGTCAAAAAAGCGCTTTACGCTGCAGGGCTTTACTAACCTCAAAAGTCAGAAAGGTAACTTAAAAATAAGTCTAGCCTGTTTTCTGTGTAAGGCTGTGATTGGAGCATCACCTTGTACGTGTGTGTAGTGTGGTAGGTTTTTAGTGTACACACTAGCTTGTTCTTCCAAGGTCAAGCTAGGTTCCTTAGTTGGTGCCTCTGACAGGGAGATTTCAAGGGAAGCCAGCTCCAGAGTGGGAGGGGGAGATGCAGCTAGGAAAAGTGGGGCTGTGGAGATGCAAGAGAAGGAGTGTGGTTTGCAGTGCCTCCAATCTCACTGTCAAGGCCAAGGGTGGAGTTTATAGTGCCTCATTTCTGTAGAAAAACTAGAGGAAGGAAGCTGTGTTCTCACCAGACACCTGGCCTGCTCCTAGCTTCAGTGGATCTGCCCCAAATGCACTTGTACTTGGCAAAAAGGAATCAAGGTGATCCTGTGAAGGTTTTATAGAGGGCTTTTTATCGGCATCCTTGCTAACAAAATTCTCAAAGCGTAAATAACTACAGCAGAATGTGTCTGACAATGTTTTGCTGGATAGAAAAATAAGAAAGAATTTCCCTATTCTTCCAGAAGTGGTCTTTGCCTCTTTTTTCCTAGACAGGAAAAAAGTGTTTGAGACTTTTCTTGCTTCCTCCTGCCAAGTAATCACACTGGTACAGTCACTTCTTGCTTTGAAGAGCTGTCTTTGAACAGTCTGAATTGCATTAAGATGATGGCACTTGATCAACAGCATGGTATTTTTTCCCCATCAGAATGCCTGTTTAAAACCCAATTACCTTTGAGTTCTTTCTGGAAAGACTCTAGGATTGTTTATCTAATGCTATAGAGGTGAGCACTAATGTCCCATGCTTGCCTTGACAGAAACTCCATCTCCTTCTGCTAAAAGCCAGACATTGCCAATGATCCTTCTTACAGGACCAGGTATTGCTGTAACACTAGATTTACATTAAAATGATTGCTTAATTTGGTAATGTTTGCCTGAAATTGAAGTATTCAGTTGATGTCTAGTCAATTTAGGAAAGGTTACATATATTTTAATCTATTACTGTAAAATAAATTTGTCCATTTATCTTCAAATATCTACTTGTAAATAGTTAATTCCTTCTGCTGCCATGCACCAGTGACAGCTAAAATTTTATTACAGAAATCCACTTGTTTTCCAGTGTAAACTCAAAGGTATTTAGCATGCAATCCACCTATTCTCCTTTTTCCAGTTCTTCAATATCTCTCTTCTGTGTTTTTTTACCTATTCATCCTCCTGCAGCTTCTCCTACCAGTCCTGACAAAAAAGCCAAACGGCACGAAGTAGTGAGTGACCCAACTCCTTTTGGTTCAAGAGGTACAGTGCTGCCACATCTTGTACACCACAAGAACCCACACATCCCTCATGTAGCATGTTACATCAGAGTGCTGAGAATACCTGTGTGATGCTGTTGTGTGCAGGACTATTGACATCAGCTGTGTTTTTCCAAGGGGATCTATATATACTGGTTTTGATAGCACAACTGGTTGAAGTTTTACCTTGGTTTACATAGAGTAGCATATGAGTAACTAGTTTTTAGAAGATGGGGAAAGAGATCTGTTGCTGAAGAGAGCCAGAAGCCATGTGTTTAATGGAATTACAGGCTGCCATGTGTTTAATGGAATTACAGGACTGCCCAGCTACTCTGCCACCATGTTTTTCCAAGTGTTAGAATCCTTCTCTCACTGGGGCCCTTGTGGCGAGGATTTAATTTCTAAGAAAAAAAAATAATTCCAAAACTGAGATCACTGTTATGAGGAATTTCCATTTTAGATCTGCATTTATTACTGCAGACACAGCCCTGTTGCATTTTTCTTTGGGTGATAGTTGGCAACTTTTACTACCCTGTGAACCCCAGATGACTTAACTGAGCCCCTTGCAGCAATTTGCCTCCCATCCTCCTAACTCACAGCTAAGCAGAGAATAGGAAAGTACTTCAATAAACAACCCATTTCTAACCAGCAGGGCTGATGGTGAAAGTTTGAGTACAAATCCCTAGGGCTAATGAACTAGAGTAGTAGAGAGTACAAGGAGAGCAGTCCCTCTCCTCCCAACTCTTTCCACCACTATGTTCTTTAGAAAATATTTGTCTAAACCTGAAGCTGTTTCAATCCCTACCATCAGCCTCCCCTCCAGGTTTCTGAAGCCTGTTGTCTTGTCTATGGAAATGGTGCAAGCTCAGCTGCTGTGCTGCAGAAACTGCAACATCATTCACCTTGCTGAGCAGCAGGCAATGTATTCCTGGGCTAAACATGTGCAGAAACACCACAAGGGTGGATATGAGACTTATGAGATATGAGGTTATTCTCCTGCAGGTAGCAGACAAAACTCAGAGAACTCCAGGTACCATGGAAATCCTGAGGGCCCAAAAATTTCTGAAAGAAAAGTGTGTTCTATGGCCTTTTCCTCAGGTGCTGGAATTTTCCAAGGAAGAGAGTCCTAGATCATTGCTGATTTACAGTAAAATTATTGTGTCCTTGGAACAGGCTTATCCGATTTGGTGTTCTGTCCCATCTAGAGTAAGAAGCATCTTACTTTATGAAACCACTAAACCAAGTAAATTAATTTAAAACATCTACTAACTCCTCCTTCTGTCTTGCACCTTCCAATCTATTTTATGGCACTTTATCTCTTTTCCTTGCCCAGCTCAAAGAGGGATGAGCATGGAGCTGACCCAGGCATTTTGGGATGAAACTGTGCCTGGTGATGGCCACAGCAGAGCTCATGGCCCCCATTCATTTCCTTTCACTGCTGCATTGCTCTGATTTATGCTGAGCTCAAGGAATATGAACTAGTGTCAGAATTACATGTCATAGTCTGATCATAGCTCTTTGGAGAAACCTGTTAGATTATTTCTGAAGAGAAGCAGTTAATGAATTCTTGGTTTCCCTGGCATCATTATATCTAAAATAATTTCTGAATAACCTTGTCATTTCTCAGGACTGCCTACCCTTTTCCTTCCCTGCCTTTTTAGGGAGCTCTGATGTAGTCCCATCCTGGAGAACACACACACACAGATGGAATGTACATGCGTAATTTCACTCCCATAGTTTGCTAATGTGAATTCTACCACAGTGATCACCTCCCTTCCCAGCAGGAAGACTTTAATGAATTCTTGGTTTCCCTGGCATCATTATATCTAAAATAATTTCTGAATAACCTTGTCATTTCTCAGGACTGCCTACCCTTTTCCTTCCCTGCCTTTATTGGGAGCTCTGATGTAGTCCCACCCTGGAGAACACGCACAGATGGAATATACATGCATAATTTCACTCCCATAGTTCGCTAATGTGAATTCTACCGTAGTGATCGCCTCCCTTCCCAGCAGAAAGACTTGTTAATTGTAGAGTGCCAGCTTGCATGAGGAGGAGTATCCGTGGTATGGCAGGATCAGGCCAGTCTGCTCTTAGCACATCAGCATAATATAAGAAGAGGCTGGGGAACAAGAGCTGTTACCCAAAATATACCCAAGCTGATATCCAGTGAGTATGAGGTTACAGGCTCTTAGAGTGATTTACTCTTCCTTTTTCTTTTGTGAAACTCATTGGTACTGTTTCTAATGAGAGCTTGGAACAATTAGGAGAAACCAAGTTTTCTTTTGTTGCATTGTTCCTAACTTAGAAATAACAGAAATGGTTTCAGCTGTGTCCAACAAGCCAACTACAAGATGTAAGATTCTAAGGAAATTTTCATGGAATACAGCAGAAATTTATTACTCAGTTTCTTCACAGAAAGAAGTTCATTCTTAACTCTCAACAGGGCCAAATGGGTCAGTACTTCCAATCTTGTGCAGGTCACTCAGCAGCATAGGAAAGGTAAAAGTCCCACTCCGTTTGGTGTGCTCTGGATGTGTTTCCTTTCTGTGATTTCTTTGGCTTTATTCTGATGCTGCTCAGGCTTTTCCTAATGCACTGGCATGACCAGCTGTGTGTCAAATGTCTCAGGAGCAGTGCAAAGCAAAAATGCTGGTGCTTTCTCAATTCAACTAATAGTTGCATAAAATGGGAGGTTTGTTCTTCCTTTCATTCTTTTCATTGACTTTCACTGTTGTTACTATTTGGCTTGAAAGAAAATCTTGCTTACAAATGCTTGTCTCTTTTATTATGACTTTTTTTCATTGTAAGCTCAACACATTTATTAGCAGCTGCTGAACTCGGTGTATAACATCCCACTAATAAAATGTAATGTACTTTTATTTGGAAGAGGATTTTGTACACTCTGGATATGATTCAGCTTTATGAATAAATTAAATGCTTCACCCTGAGAGAGAAAAAGCAGTAAATGACAGACAGGAGAATGTTTTGTGGTATTTGGTGCAGTGACTTAACACCAAGATAGTTCAGAGCACTTAAGTATTCTTGTGTCATCCTGAACACTCTAAAATATTGGACTACCTTGTCAGGTGAGGTAAAGAGTGCTTCTAACTTGTGCGGAATTTTTTGACAGTGTGAAGGAGGCTTATCTATCCCTTATTCCAGCAAGCTGGTTAGGTCACTTTGGATGACAACCCTGTTTGTTCAACCTCTTCCCCAAAAGTGTATGTTCCTGTCTTCTGCTTCCTCCCAAGAAAAAAATATGATCTATCCCTCTTTTATCTTTGTATAACATGTATTTATTATACAAATATTTTTATATATTTGCTTTTAAGTTGGACATTTGCATTCTGTCCATTAATTTCCCTTTATATAAATCCCAAGGGCTAAATTCACTGCCAGTGCATTTCCACAACTCCACTTACTCAGATGGAAACAGGCCAACTTTCACCAGCAGTGAATTTCCCCCAGTGCCTGTAATAACCTCCCTGTGTCACTTTTTCTCCTGTTCATCTTGATCACATACAAGCTTTTCAGTGGGGAGAAGGTTTCTCCCAGGCAGTGGCTCACTGCTGCAAAGTGAACTGTTGGCTGTTCCTTCCCCAAGGTTGGGCCAAACCATCCCATTCTCTTGATGCATCCGAAGAAAATGACGGCTGGTCTAGTGCTGAAGAACCGCTGAATTCATCGGATGCGGAGGAAGAAGGAGGAGAAGGAGGGGCAGGCGAGATCAAGCTGGTAACCAGAAATGCTTTCCTATGGAGTTAAGTGCTACCAGCACAGTGTGTGTGACAGGATACAGGAGTGCTTTGAAACTGCAGGAGGGAAAGTGTCTGCCTTGAAATGCTCAGCTGGGGCTGGGCAATATTCCCAGGGCGATGGAGAAGAACTCCTCCTCTTAAACCAGCCCAGTGTTTGTACCCTGGGGAGGTCCCTCTGTGCCTTTGCACACCTGCAGCCCAGTGAGTCGTGGCTGCTTGTGCCATGATGCAGCAATCAGGTGATGACAGGTCCAGTGACCACGTCAATAGACTTCCACACAGATGCCATGGTGTGGATTTGCCAGGTTTTCTGTTTCTTTTGGCTTTATTATCTGTAGCCATATGAATTAATTGTTGTAGTGGGAACATTTCACTGAATGTTTTCCAGGATATGAAAATTAATTAATTGAATTTGCATGTAATCAATCAGCAGAATTTTAATGCCCCGGTATGTATATTTTCACCATCTTCAGCATGTAGGTACATGGGAAAGAAGGGAAAAGTATTATAATTACATAACAAAAGCTGCAACATACCTTAAAGTATCAACAGAAATAATTTGTTTTCTTCCCTCTGTGTGCATTTAGACTCCTGGTAAATATACAGTTGTGACTGATTATGACAAAGGAGTGTCTGAAGAATTTACAGTGAAAAGTGGAGATCTGGTTCAACTGATTCGTGAAGGGGAGGATGGACTTTGGTATGCAGATCTGTGTTTGGAAATTTTTATATGCAGAACTGTGTTTAGAAGGCAGATGTTTAGGGCAAAACTTCCAAAAGCATCACATGAAGAAGTCTGACTTCTGTTTTTATCATATTTTTTTTAGGTTTGTAAAGAACCTGAGTAGTGGTAGAGAAGACTGGATTCCAGCAAACAATCTGCTGATGTTCATAGGCAACTCAAAATCAGCTCAATCTTTAAGCAGCTCTGGTAGGCAATGTATTTTAAGTAAGATGATTGTCTCTTTGAAGATTCCTATTATCAAAGAAAGTAATGAAAACCAACACTATGTAATATTTTCTTGTGTGGTTTTTGTCTCCCTTTCTTTTTCCAGAGTCAGGCACTGCCTCCAGCAATTTGAGCACATCATCAAGTTGCAGTGATAGCTGCAATGTCAGTAGCACCAGCTTCTCTGATATTAAGGGCTAATATGACATGTTCATCCCACCTCCCTGGAAGGTAAATCTGGAGATTGTCATTTGCTGCAGAGTTCTGAACATTGGACTTCATTGGAGAACCACAAGTACTGTGTTGCCAGCTCTGAATATTTTTAGTGGTGACTTTCACAGGTTCTCCCAGAAGATCCCAGTGAGAAGTGCATGGAATGTGAAGTTGTAAATAAAAGTTAAATGATTTGAAATAGGATTTTGTAGAGGTTTCTGCTCTGAAGAGCTGTTAGCATCAAGCGCGTTTTCTCCTTGACACACGATCAGGTTTCTGCAGAACTGTATCTTTTTGTAACAGCCAGAATCTGAATGTGAGCAAACAAAATGTGTGCAATGCTAAATGCTCATTGTAAACAAGTAACATAGCAATCACTGTACAGGATAGGTATGAGGAAAATAAATCCAAGTTTACAATTTCTTCTCCCCAAGAAACCCTTTCTCCAAGGACGTACCTCGGTCAGTGCAGTGAATGGGACTCCTATGGCAACGAGGAAGGAAGTTTGGTCCACCCTTTCCACTTGGATTTTCGAATATTCTTCTGCTCCCTAGAGGCTGGGATGCAGACATAACCAATTCACTGGCCACAACAACATCAAGAGAAACTATTACTTTTCCCCTTCCAACGTTTTGGTGACATGTGCAATAGAAGAGCCCTTTTTTTTTGTTTGGCCTCACAACCAAATTCTTTACCAAGATCACTGTTTACATAGCCTTGGCAATTTAGTAGTATATTTTTCCTTATGCAGGTGCACAATGAAACACAAATGTTCTTATTCACTAAATGATTTTTTAATAAACAGTAATTGCATGGTTACTTACAGCTCTCACAACATGCAGTTACAGGCAGAGGAAACTATTGTAACCATACTATGGGACAATAGCCATCCTTCAAACAAACTTATAGGGACTGGAAATCCAACATATTTTTAGTCCACAATGTTTGTTCCAGATTACTTGAAAGATAAAAAAACCCGATTACTTATTTTTTCTATAAAAGTGGAGCACCGGAGGAAAAAAAAAGTCAGATTTATGCTACAGATGAGTATTTTAAAGTTTTTTAAATGAAGGGTGATGCTAAGTTTGCCATTTTTCAGGGTATAATGCAAGCCAATGTTGTAAATTTTCACTTTGTTAGACATTCTTTGCACACCATCCTTACAAACAGTACAAAACTAAGTGCATATATAGAATACTGTATTCTTTCCTGTCCATCTCTCAAATACTTTTGCTTATAAGAAAACAGGTTTTTAACTGATTAATGTACCGTATTATTTAAAAATAACGGGGACATGATGAGCATAAGTTTTCAGAAGCAGTAAGCACAGCAGATTATGTCAATGGGAACTGCTGTTAATCACCAGACTCGCTGATGGCTGAGCTCTGAATTCTCTTTATGCCAGAATTTTATGTCTGAGAGGCTTCAGATTAGAAAACTTAAATGACAAACACTCCTAAGAATGATGCAGAAGCAACCCTGCTCCAGAGGCAATCAAAATGCAGCTGACCATGGTCAGACAAATTGAAGCATGTATATACACACACATAAATGTATGCACATATATATGTGCATGTACGTGCTTGTGTGTATATATCTGCCTGTGTAGATATGTATATGTGTGTAGATATGATGTATCAATGTAAAAGATGTATTTATAGTCTTCATGCTGCTGAATGTGTCACTTTACAATTCATAAATACTTAGTTTTCTTGTAGTACTGCAATATAAATGCTGATCAGGGTTTTACTTCAGGCATCTTTCTCAACACAGAAATCCTCTGATCTTTTTTTTTTTTTTATTATTCCATATAATACTGTGCTGACCAGGAATATTTAGTCTGATATTTAACAATGGAATAGCAACATGAGATTCAGCTTATCTTCATCTATGTAAGTTATTTTGTAAATTATCTGTAACATAATTTACTTATATATTGCTGTTATTGCTTGGATGAGACTGTTGTTTCATTTCTCACTGCAGCCTCATTTGTGTTATTTCAATGGTTTTTCCACATCATTGCACTTTAATACAACCCATTTCACCATTTCCTTTTTTACTGCTGTTGTGAATTAGAAGTTCAAAGTCAGAGGTCTCTACTGTAATTAATTTGAATAAATTTCAGCGCTTCTTGCTGAATGCCTTTATATAGACATGCTCTGGGGTTTATTTTGTCTCACAGTCTTGAAAGGTTTTTATGGGTATCATATTAAAACAGAGAGAGGTTCTAGGATTTGGAACAGAAAACCAGGTCTGTGTATTCAAATCCTCAGCCTGCTCATTCTGGCACCATCCCAGAAATACACCATTTCACCTTTGTGGTCGTGTCTCACTTAGACTCATGTGCCTGGCACTGGGGAATTAAAGCCTGTCTGCAGGCTGAGGATAAAAAAATGGAAGTCACTGCCAGGGAATTGGATTGATTCCCTTTTTCCCACACACCCTTTTCTGAAAGAAAGCACATCACCGTTGGGTTTTCCCAAAGAAAGCCATGTATCCATGGATCCTCTGGTATTAGCAGAACAAGTTGGAGGTCTGCATCTGGCCAGGGCTGGGTGAGAAACAAGACACCACGTTCACCCTTGCTGCAGCTGAAGAGGAACATGCTTGTACATTCAGGGATTGATGACTTTAAGCACCACCACACCATGCCAGGTGAATTTCATACTGACTGGAGTGATTTGGGCTGAGCTGTTGGTCATGTGCATTACATGATCCACTTATGGTGTTTTACTGAGAATTACTTGCTTTTTGTTTAGTCTTGATCTTGTCATCATAACAGCTCCCTCTGTAATAGGTAGTCCTACTTTTCTGAGAAAGAGGAGGTCCAGCCTTTTTGAGTAGATCCACATTATACTTGTTAGACCAAAAGAATGAATAAATTCCAGCCCAAATGTACCTTAGTAAAGAGTAAAACTAAAGGGTTTTCCATATAAAAGCCTAATAATGATTGGTTTCTTAGATCACTGTCTCAAAGTTGGGGCACAAACTGTTTCATAGATACAGAAGCACTTTGCTAGTTGGAATACAAAACATTTTCTCCATCCTACACAGATGTTGTCTGTGAGCAAAACCAAGGAAGTTGAGTTAGGTGTTACATCACCTAACTCAAAATGACAGGAACTCCCATTCCCCTTCTCAGGGATATGTTAGATGTTACTATGAACTCCTCTGTGAAGGTAGGAGTGTCCACACAAGGCCCCAGAATTAGCAGCCTCCCTAGATCTGTGTGGCAAGAACCAGAGCTGCCTGGTATGATGAAGCAACCCAAATTCAGGAGTATTCAGGTAAAAGTAATCAAATCCGTTAATTAAGGATGCAGGAATAGAAGAGATAAATTATGTTGTTCACTAAGACTTTGTGTAAACTTGTGTTTAGAGATTGTATTACCAAAATCAGACATTTAACCACTGAAGTGCCTTCTCTGGGCATTAATTTGAAAGGAGGTGAATTTTTATTTATTCCTCATCCATTGGCAGGACAGCAAGGCTCCCAGCTACATTTAAAAGACCATGGATTTGCTAGTGGTGCTGTTGTAGCTATGATGGCCTCAGTCAAGAAAAGGTTTTTAGCAGAGTGTCTCTCGTTACCAACTGAGATGTGGTTGGTAACGAGAGACACTAAACTCTCAACAGTTTAGACAAACAGACAAAACAGACAAACTCTGGAGCACACTGCTCCAGAGTTTCTATATTTTTCTTCTGTGAAAGAAAGAAATAACCCACATCAAAATTAAAAAATACAATGTTAAGCTTGTATTCAGAGCTTGTCACAAAAAAAGAGTCTTCCCATCTTCTCTTTCCTCTTTGTGAGAATAATTGGGGTACAGAACTGTGTTAGACAGGCAGGTAGTTCTCTCCAATAATGTAGTTCTATTTTGAGGTCTAAATCTCAAATAATTTGCTTTAAAGTGCAGCAGCATAATACTCATATATTTAGAGATTAGTATAACAGAAGTTATTAATTTGCTCAAAGTCTTTGCTTTTAGTCAGTCTGATAAATGACTAATGGCAAGTTGCTATTGTAAATTCAAAAAGCAGATTAATCCTAAAGCTTTCTCACCTAGACAGAGTTTTGGCAGCTTACTCAAATGATCTCTGATAGCCTCTTCAAAATGGAATTAATATTGATTTGTTTTTTAAAATTGTTTCCTGCTGAGAAAACTCATGTTGAAATGACCAGTGACTTGTTGGATCAGATCAAACTGCCCAGTTCCCAATAGCTTCCATACAGATCTTCAACTCAAAACATTAAACTAAAACCAACAAAATTGTAAGAGTACTGCTTTTAAAAATGTCAGCAGAAAACAAAGCTAATATAAAGAAGGGCATGTTCTGAGACATCATCATATCTTCAGGCTCTTGTTTCTGCTTTAGATTTTTTTTGTAGTGTAAACATTTTTCATGTTTAATTTTTTTTACTTTCTTAGTTTTTAAAATAAATAAATGTTGGCACATCAAAAAAATATCCCAAATAATATTTTTTAAAGAGCTGTTCCCAGACTGATTCTAGTAGCACCCATAAGCCACAGAGGTACATGTTTGCATTAATATATATTAATTTTTAATTGAACAGCAGTTCTTTTTTGTTGGAATTGCTCAGAAAACATAAGCCAAAGTTGAAGGCAGTACTGACAAGGAGATTTATAGAGCAGAACTGCAGGGGAAATCTCATTAACTAGAGCAGGAATGCACAAGAAGGAAAACAAAGTAACACATAGGGATCTTCTGGGGAAGAAAAGCAACCTGTGTGCTCCTCTGGCTGGTGACATGGTTCAACCCCAAACAGGACATGACAATGCAGCTGCTCACTCCCACACTGTGGGCTGAGGAACAGAAAAGTAAAACCTGTGGGTTGAGATAAGAACACTTTAATAATCGGAACACAGTAAAATATAATAGTAATGTTAATAAGCTAATGATACTACTACTACTACTGGGAGAGAGAAAGAAAAAAAAGAAAAAAAAAAAACAACAAAAAAACAACAACAATGACAAGAAAAAGAAAAAAAAAAAACAAAACAACAACAACAAGGACAAGTAATGACTATGCAATTGCTCAGCCTCTGATGACCAGTGCCCAGCCCCTGAGCAGCAATCATCCCCTTCCAGTTTATATACTGGGCATGACTTCTAAGAAAGGAATATCCCTTTGGCCAGTTTGGGTCATTACTCCTGGCCATACTCCCTCATGGCTTCTGCTGCAGCACTTCACTGGCAGAGCATGAAACCCAAAGTCCCTCACTTAGGGTAAGCACTACTGAGCAACAGCCAAAACATCAATGTGTTGTCATTATTCTCGTACTGAATCCAAAATCCCAGTATGGCACTGAAGAAGAAAATTATCTCTGTCCCAGCTGAAACCAGAAGAGTATCCAACCCTTATTCCACACCAGTTTTGTTATGCCAGGTCCCACACTTCCAAATAGCCCATCACCTTTCCCATCTTTTGCTGGATATACACACAGATACCATTCTCTAAGTCTATAGGCCATGCTTATAAAAGTCCACTCAATTCATTCAATCCATGACCCCAGTCCTCATCTTTCATAATAATTTTTCAGGGGCAGGAAAGATGGCACGTGGTGTTGGACTGTTGCACGCTGAAACCAGTTCTGATTCCATCATCACTGTGCCACCATCAGTTGCATGATGTGAAGAGGGAACCCTTCCTTTGAACATCCAATGCAGCATGAGTAACCAGGGTGCCAGGAGGAGCTGTGCTTCTGTAGCAAAGCCACTTCAACACCTTCATAAGCTGCCAGTAGCTAGCTCTTCATCAGTTACAGTATAGCGGGCCTTTGATCCTCTGCAGTAGGTCTGACTCCATAAGGATCAGTCTTGAGTCTCCCCTGGTACTTTCTGCCAGGGGCTCCAGGCAGGACTGTCTCCCCTGTCTGTGGTGTACAGCACATTCTTTACATCTTGCCTGTTCAGACTAGCTCAAGGGCTACAGCATTAATGTCTCTTGCTTGACTTGTCCAGAGACTTGTTGCTCAGCACCCCAGTTGAAATCATTCTTCCTGGACACTTGAGAGAGAGGACAGACTGCAGTTTGGAATGTGCATTCTCCAAAAACCTGCAGCACCTAAGAAAGCTTCTATTTCTTTTTTGTTAGTTGGTGGAGACATTGCTGTTGTTTTATGATCACATCCATTGGGATGTGGCAACACCCTTCTCACCGCTGTATTCCCTAGAGCTGCATCTCCCGTGCAGGTCCCTTAACCTTTACTCTGTTTTATGGCAAAACTGTCATTCAGAATGAGTTAGACTATTTTCTCCCCTTTCTCAAAAACCTCTGCTGTATTGCCCCACACAATGGTATCATCAAAGTACTGCAGGTGCTCCAGAGCTTCACCCGGTTCTGCTGCTTCTGGATCCGCCCATGGCAGATGGTGGGGCTGTGCTTCCACCCCCGGGGCAGTCAACTTCAGGTGTGCTGGGCATCCCTCCAAGTGAAATCAGCTGGAGTGTGAGTAGCCCCAATACTCGCTGACAGAATTTGAGTAGCTTCAGAGCCTGTTGCCGGAATTTGAATCCGTTTCCTGCCTCGAGCAGCAGCGCCTGCCATGGGGATTGGTGTAATTGTTCACAGTTCCCAGCAGATGGCTCCGGAAGGGGACAGCGATGCTGAGAACACACCGGGCTAGTTTCGCAGCCAGCGGTTCTTATCAGATCAAAAGCCGATACGAGGAAGTACAACAGAACCCAGGCCCCGAAGGCGACAGACACCAAAACAGAAATGAATGCTGCACGTAAGGTATTGCTTAACACAGCCCTGAGAACAAGCAAAACCACTTCGGTGGCAGATAAATCAGCATTGTGACCAGTGACTATTAAACCAATGCAATGAAGGCTTATAACAAACTTGTTTTAATACTGTCTGGTCAGATCAGTCATCATCTCAACCTTCCAGGCCCTACGTTGAGCACCAAGGAGACTGTCATGGTTTAATCCCAGCCACCAGGCAGCTGCTCAAAGCCAACCCCCCCCATAAGATGAGCAGAATCAGGAAAAATGGGTTTAAATAAGAACAGTGTAATAATTGAAGCAAAATAACTATTAATAATATAATGTAATAATATTAGTAGTATAAAAAGCAGACAGAGAGAGGAAAAAAAACCCAAGAGAAACAAGTGATGTATAATACAATTGCTCACCACTCACTGGCCAATGCTCATCGTACTTCCAAGCAGTGATCATCCCCTCCCAGCCGACTCCCCCAGAGTTTATATACTACATAGAAGTATACAACCATGTGTATAAGCATGACATTCTGTTGTATGGAATATCCCTTTGGCCAGTTTGGGTTACCTGTCCTGGCCGTGATCTCTCATTGCTTTTTGTGCAGCTCCACACTGGCAGAGGATGAGACACTGAAAAGATCCTGACAGGAGAAGAACTGCTCAGCAACAGCTGAAATATCAGTTTGTTATCCTTATCCCCTCACAGAATCTCAACCACAGCACTGTATAAGCTACTGAGAAGAAAATTACCTCTATGCTAGCTGCAACCAGGACATTTAGGGTCTAAGACTGCAAGGAAGGGGGAACTCTCCTTTAAAAACACAGCTCTTTAAGCAATGAACAGGCCCAGCTGAAGTTAGTAGGAAACACCTGTGTGATGAGATCTGTCAGTACAAAGTTCTTAAACAAAGAGTTGGAATGTAGTCTTGAAGTGCTGAATCCTTAGTGACCCTTCTCAGGTTCATCCCAATGGAGCCCAATTGCACTAATTTTCTTGGAAGAAGGATGGTCCCCATATGAACTGACCCTTGTTCCCAGCACTTGGGCTTCTTCCAGGGCTCTAAAAATAACTGTTTGGCTGTATTCCCAAGAAATAAAAGCAAAACCTTTCAGGTTTAAGGCACGCCAGTAGAGGAAGGAAGGCAAAGGGAGAATACTGCCTCAGTCTCGTAAGGATGTGCAGAATCTCACATTACAGAGAAGTGGAGGCTGCAGAGGTGCTGCGATGCTACTGCAGAGTGGCAGCCACCCCACTGTCCCTGGCAGGGAGATGCCCACCCTGTGTAAGGAAATAAAGGGAGTGGGGGGCATAGGTGCAGACTCAGCCTGGCCTCAGGCAGAGAAGGCAGAACTTCATTCTCTGATCTGCATGACTCACACAGATAGGTGGGGCTAGATCATTCCCAAGAAGATGAGATAAAAAGAAATTTTCAAGCTTAGTTTTGGTCTTGCTAATCTGAAAATGCATTTGCTATTTTCAACTCCCTGCCACAGGCAAGCGAACAAGGAGTAAGGGCTGTGTTGGCAGACTGAGAGGTATGGAGAGGGTTCCCAAAAAGCAGCAGAGGGCTGCTGTAGTTTCTTTTGCATTCCAGTAACTGGCTTCCTTCCTCTGCCTGGGACAGGACATGCCATCTGTTCCCAGCCATCCCAGGAACTGGGCTGCTGGGAATTAGCCAGGCTGTGATCCAGAGAAGTGCCTGGATACCGCCTCTTGGGAAAGTGATTTCAAAGCAGAATATCCAGCTGTGTGTACTGCCCCTAAACAACAGGACTGCATGGAAACAACAGCCAGGAGCTGACTTTCCTAAGCAATCACAACTTCTGCAAGGAGTTATGCTGAGCATTGGCACAGAGTAAAAATCCAATTGTTGATTTCCTCTGCTGTAGCATTCAGATGTAGGGCTGACCCTCCTTCCTTTTCAAGCAGGAAGGAGAGAACAGCCTGGAAAACACTCCAGCCTTCAGCTAATGCTTCACTTCTCATAGACAAACATGCTCTTTACCTTGCTGCTATCTTAAGTAAATATTTCCCCAAGAATGTTGTCAGCTTTCCAGTCTGATGCCATTAATTGATTTCCATTAAATCAGGGGACTGCTCATGTTCCAGATAAAGCACTGTCTGCAGAGGGGCCCCCTCAAGCCCTGGTAGCTCCCAGTGAAGTACAACATGGATCAGCTCAGTGCCACTTCCAGCTGCTACAACCTGTGCAGGCCACATGGGTCCAGCAGCAAAGATGGAGAGAACCAGTGCAGGGTGTCTCTTGCTGGTTAATTAGTGTCTCTAAGCAAATTCAGGCAGAAGTGCACAGTTTCAACTGGTGATAGAAAAATGGGAATAGATGCCAGTAGTACAATCATACTCCAAAGCACTGAAAAGCACTATCTTGACTGCTGATGCAAGATAATATCACATCACTGCTCTCTGTATGTGGTGCTATGTGGCCAAGTTAACGCCTGTCCTATAGATTCAGGGTCCCAGCATTCATGTTTCTCATGGCAAAGGTGTGTTAAATGGAAAATGCATGCCTGGGCTAGCAGCCTGTGTAACCAGCACAGCTTTTGCATGGGTCAGGAGAGCACACTTCAAAACCAAGGTCCCTGTTCCTGTGAAAAGGGCACACTGCAGGATTTGCATGCGCCCTGCTCAGCTCACCAGGCTGTCATGGATCTTTTGCCATTTCCATGACTTGCTGGCCCCTCCTCTGGCTCCAAGCATTTGAAGCTGAGCCCTTTGGCCAAACAGTCCTTGCTGAAATGTCAATACACTACCAGAACACTGGCTCACAGGGTTCATCATGATTTCCAGGCAGTATGTGGCTTTGTTTCTCTGCTTTCTGCTACTGATCCCTCTTTCTCTGGATGCAGGTATGTTGCAGGATATAGCTGTAATGGTGTTTACTGGCAATGGCCCTGTTTCCTGTTACTGCAAGGTGATTTCCACTGCAAGTTTTGAGTGCTGTTGTGTGTTTGTCGTGTCTCCTGCTGTGCCTGTGTGTTATTCAAAAGTTCTAATTTACTCTCAGAGATGGCTCCATGCACTTGTTCTGCCAACTAAGGAAAGGCACCTCTAGACTGCTAAATTCATCTGTTATCTTGGTGCACAGACAGCAGGCAAACCACCAGCTGTCTATACAAAGAAAGGAACTGGGATTTACTGTTATTTCATGCAGAACTGGGGCATTTTTGAAAGAAAAGCGTCAATAGCCTGTCACTCAGGTGATGAGTAATAAAAGTGGGTAGGATCCACCCTGTTTCAGTAGAAGGCAGACAAGAAGTAGCTCTTCAGTTGCTCAGTGTATGTCCAAAAACCAGCTCCCATATTAATAAAGCAGATCCAGTGCTCTCAGATTCCCCACTAGCCATTGTGTCTTGTTTGTTGCAGTGAAGAAAGGTGGAAAAAATAGGTAGCAAAGTCAGAAGTGATCCAATACAAAAAAGTCAATAATGAGTGGATGGATGGCCCAAACCATGTGCTCATCCCCAGCCATGTGCTCAGGCATGTTCCTCTGTCATAGTCTGTTCAAGCACTGATACATGTGCCACCTATCTGCAACATAAGGTTAATTAAAAGCCTTTAAAGAGAGCCATACCAAATGCATACATCCTGACTGAAATCAAGGCAGAAAGACCCAGCTGACATTCCCATAATGACCAAATGCTTATGAAGCACCCAGGGATAAATTCAGGGCACAATAATTTATTCTTCTAAGTAACTTTGAAATACAGGGGGAAATTACCACTATTCTACATGTAATTCAGCAGCTATCCTGAATTAGACACAAACTATTATGGAAACACCTCATATCACTTCAAAATGGAATAACCCCTCTCAGCATCTATGATTGGGTGTGTATTGGTGATGGCACGTATGAGTCTGTCTTTCACCATCCCTCAGGGCCCTTTCAGCAGGTAGAAGATAACTCCCACTCTTTTGGAGAGAATGTCCTGGGGAAAGGCAGGCGATATGCATCAGCCTCAATCCCCAAATCTATCCACAAGCAGAGGTGAAACAGTTAAAGCACTGAAATCAAAGCTGTCATGAAGCTCCAGAAGCTCCCCTACAGGGAGGAGAAAAAAAAATTAAAATATCAATACTTTTTCTTGTAGTACATGGAGCAAAATTACACACCAGCACCTGGACTTCTTGTTCCTTATCCTGACCTATACTGGGAGAGCACAGTTGTGTGATGTGCTAAGATCCTGAGGCTGAGGAGCAGGTCAGCATGGGGACCATGACATTAGTGTTTCCAGTGCACACTTCTGCCAGTTGCAAGCTGATGCAACTCTAGGAAATGAGCTCTGCTGATGCCTGCTATCAAACCTATGCACCCAATATCCTTCCAAAGCATGGCAGAGACACACAAGACCCCTTCCTGGCTGTAGTCTGTGGTGATGGCAGGAGCTAGGAGCCATTCACAGGCTCCACTGGGAAATGCAGTCCACATTATCCAGCCTTCCTATGTACCTTAACATAACCTTTTCCACAGAAGAAAATCAAATATATTAAAGCAGTGGTTCAAAAATTGTGGTCTACTAATGATGGGATAAATCCCTTCTTCAGGTCCAACAAGTGGAGGGGTATGAAATAACATGTGACTCTGGGTGAAGGCTGACTGTGGTCCACCTGTCACTGTGACTGACTTATCAAGTACAGAAAAATCAGCTTTTACCATGTACACCAGTGCTAGATAAAGTGACACAGGCTCTCCAGCTGCTACAGCTGTAAGAAACTGCTGCACGTGCTAAGATGCATATGACATGCAACAGTAGCTCAGGAGTCACTGACATGCAGACAACACACACACCCCACTGCTGTAACAGGCCATCTTCTCCTGAACTCCGGAATCTCTAAAATTCCTGTGTTGCCAGTTTACCTTGAGGCAGGCCAGAGAAAGGAGACTCTTCCACATCTGCCCATTTCTTTTCTAAAGTGTCTCAGAAAAAGCTTGGGAGGCAGAAAAGCTTTCAGGGGAAGTGGTCCCCCCACCCTCTCTGTCTGGCAAGCGCAGCCGTATGACAAACAGAACGTGCCGCTGTTTTTCAGTCTTTCTAAAGCAGGAAGAGGCAAGCAACGTTTTGCAAAGACAAAGACGAGCCAACAGCTTCTTTGAAGAGATAAAACTGGGGTCACTAGAGCGAGAATGCATAGAAGAAAGATGTTCCTATGAGGAAGCAAGAGAAATTTACGGTGACATTGAAAGGACAGTAAGTAACACAGGGCTGGGTGGGCACTCATTGTCATAAGGACTCTCCCTACTCAGGGGTGTGCTTTGACACTTTAAACCACCAGAGTTAAAAAAGCACCTTGTGTCCTGCTGTTTGCATTTTTCTTTTCTATTTACAGGGGTACACAGTAGCAGTGAGTTGCAGGAGGGCACACTGCATGGGCAATCCCAAGCAGTAACCATCTAAGGGATGGTGGGAAAATGGATGCTCTCTAAGGCAAACCCCCAGTAATGCCTGCCCTGACAATACTTTAAATTATTGCATTGTGCAACATTTTTTTTCAGTCAATCCCACCTGAGCTATACAGAGCTTTTATATTTGACCCATTTATGTGCATTAAACAAGGTCCTTCTCTATTAGTATATGAAAATAATGTACAACCTAGAAAATATAATATTTTATGGATATTAACTGTCACAAACTATAAAGGCAGAAGTAGCATCACTCTGGCTGTCTATAACCCACACTGTGCAACAAGGGCTGTAAGACTTGACTTGATTCTTCTTTAATTAAATCTCACATCTTTTTCTTCCAGGAAGAGTTCTGGCTCATCTATTCTGGTACGATCATTCAGGATGTTCTAATAGCTGTGGAACACTCCCACTGCTGCAGCTCTTTGCGTGAGCTGGACTGACACTGAGTGTTTTACAGACCCCAACCAGTGTGCCTCCAACCCCTGTCAGAATGGTGGGATTTGTGATGACCAGTTCCAGGATTATGTCTGCCGCTGTCCCGTTGAATACGAGGGAAAAAGCTGTGAAAAAGGTCAGCTGTGGCATAACTTAATAAAATAAAAATGCTCTTATTAATTCAAATGCAAGGCATTGAGATAAACAGTAACAGTCCTTGTAATTCAGGATTTGGACTTGATGATCCTCGTTGGTTCCTTCCAACTCAGGATATTTTAGGATTCTGTGATTCTGCATCATTCCAGCTGTGACAGCTTCTGTTCATAGTGCTTTTGGTGTTGAGGGATGGATCTAACCAGATAGCAGTCAGGTACTGCAAGGCAGCAAGATACTTATTGCCCTATAATGACTTTGTGATTAAAGAAAAAAAAATTGCATTTGCACACCATCTGAGAGAAAAGGAGGAATTTCAAGTGCTGAAGTTATGCTAACTTAGAAGCTCCATGCCTTAAGTAAGAACTACACTGCATATGCACAGACACTACAAAGCCCAAAGGGAAGGATCCAGTGGTTTATGAAGTTAATATGCACCTTTCCACTGATTTCACTGAAACAGAGGACACTGAACATTGAGTGTTACATCCTCAGAGTCTGGACAAGGCTTATGAAGTTAATATGCATCTTTCCACTGATTTCACTGAAACAGAGGACACTGAACATTGAGTGTTACATCCTCAGAACATGCAGAGTCTGGACAAAGGGCTAGGCACTCATCAAGTCTAGGCAGGCAGTCTCAACAGTCACCACAGAGCATCCTCCTGCTAAGTAGCAAAATGTCACAGAATTAAAATTTTTCAGTCATATTTTACAATGGTTATCACACAATTACAGTATCTCCATTCTTGAGACAGCTCAGGTACTGTATAAATGCTGATTGATTTAATTTTATGTATAAATTTCTTAACCAAAGCCTATCCTCCCCTAATCCCTAGAGATCTAGGCCTACTTAGCTTTTGATGAAAAGCAATTTTGATGAAGTTGCTCTGCATAAATCACAGAAATCGTTTTTCCTGCCTTGCTTTCCTGACAACATTCCAATTGCAAGTTATCACTGTTAAGCAGAAAAATCCAAGTCTTGAATCCTAAATGTTCTTTCTCTGCCTTTAGCTGTGGCTGACAAACTGAAGTGCATTTTTGACAACGGTGGCTGTGAACAGTACTGTACTGACAAGCAGTCCAAAATACGACTGTGCTTCTGTGATGATGATTACACTTTAGCCAGTGATGGCGTGTCCTGCATCCCTCAAGGTAAGACACTACCAACCTGATGCTAAGTAGAAAAGTTTTCAATGTGTACATGTCAGGACACACAATGCTCTGATACCAGCTCCTCACCTCTTCTCCATGGGCAGAGTCCCAAATCATACATTTGGCTTCTGGTGCAAGTTAGCCACCCCAGAAAAGCAGAGGTCAGCATGGCCACCAAGCAGAGATCCCTTTGGACTTCTTCCTGGTACCAGAGGTTCAGTCCTCTGGAATGTGGGAAATTCAAGTTTGACCATCCCACCTGGTCAGAGCTGGGAGGGAGCTGAACCTGTCCCTTCCTTTGGGAGCACACTCACTATTAGTGGAGTAGAAAGGAGCTGAGCAGTGGAGAGAAGCTCCTCACTCCTCACCAGGTGATCTAAATAAAGCAGGGCAGCAGGTGGTCAGGGATTTGGGGTCAGGCTGAGGGGTATCTGGTAAATGAAGGGGCTCTGGGCCTCACAAGTTCTTTTTAGCCTACACCCACAGTAGGAAAATACTTTGGGGGCAGATTTGTTTTACTATTGTCTCTCCAATCTGAAACTGTGACTAGATTTTACCACTATATTATTTCAGCACAAGAGTCATGAGAGGAAGAGACCTAGAAAAACAGTTAATCTTTTCCTTTTCCTTTCATTTCTTCTTTCCTTTCTTATTTTCTTTCCTTTTCTTTTCTTTTCCTTCCTCTTCTTTTCCTAATTGTTAGTAATAATATACTTTTGGTATTCCTACAGACATTATGGCTAGATATTTCTTTCATCTAGCAAGGTAAAATTTCAACTGGGACTAGGGTAGTGCAAGTTAATCTTTTTGCCAATACATAAGCTGGCACCTGACTCTTTTGCAGATGCCTACTTGAATTACTTTAATAGAGGGAAAAGGAGACCCCTGGGGATATGAACATAACAACATAATGGACAGAGCCACAGGGAGCATGCAAAGTAATTCTGAGGAGTGGTGCTCCCCTGCACACACTTCAATGGAACTCTCATGCAGAGAGCTGGTAATGACAACCTAGCTCTCAACAGCAGCAATTTCATTAGAAAAAAATGTCTACTAATGTGCTTATCCCTTATTAACAGATTCTGCAGTACCACGTGATGGGAAAGCTGCTTTTGTTAAAAGCTAAAAACAAACAATTCAAAATTCCTCACAGGCTTTTCAGTGCATCTTTCCCTGCAAGGAAGATGTATTTGTTGCTGCTTGTTTCTTGGGGACCAAAATAGCTGTAAAATTGACCATGTGTTGCAAGTAGAAAAAACTGCAACTGCCAGGCTGACAGTCCCCTCACTGTCCCTCTGTCATCTCCCACAATGGCCCAAATTTGTGTTGCCCTACACACTATGGGTATTATGTGCTATGGCTGTTTAATCTTTCACCAGCTGCCAGCAAAAACCTAGTCCTGTTTCTCCATACCTTGCATGTACCTGTAAAAGCCTGATGCTGTCTTCATGTCAGATGAGGTACTTACAGCTCCATGGAGATGTTGCATGCAACTCAGCAGAGACTATAGGACCCTGGCTCCAAAGAGGTAGAAAAAGAGCACTCCTCCTCACAGTGCTATCACAGAGTGAAGGGACTGCCAGACTGAAGGGATGGTGTGCTCAGTTACAGCACAGACACGTGGCACACAGCCACCCCCAAGGGTAGACCTTCTCCTTTACAGGAAAATTCAGCTGGGTGAAGGATGTACTGAAAACATCAAGATTTCCTCTGCACTACAGCTTAACTGCAAGTTCAGTCAGGATTTGATTCTCTCTATTGCCAGTCTTCACGTGCTGGCTCAGGCAAAACAGAGGTGTGCAGTCTGGAAGAATCCAACAGGCCCTGGACACAAGCAAGCAAGATAGTCTGGGAGAGGCACACCAGAAAACACTGTCTGCCCTTGGGACATCTTTGACTCTTCCCAAACAAAGGATGGCAAGATGATTAAGCCTCTGTCTCATCCTGCCATGGATACTGTCAGCAGGGACAAAGAAAATGTGTAGACTGCAGAGCTTGTCAGGGCCACCTCTGCACTCCAGCCTGCAGCCTACCTCATTGTGCTGATGTGTATCTTAAGCAGGTTACTGTCTGCAAAGACCTGTGGTAGGTGACTCCGTGTCAGTGATGCTGTAAGGGCCTCAACTCTAATTGCAAGAGCATTTCTGGCTGTTTCCAAACAAAAAAAGACTACTTACCTGCTGAGCTGCTTTACATTATTTTTGAGAATCCATGCTCCTAGACTAGAAATCAGTTTTTTCAGCTGACTTAGCTTCACTGAAGACATTACACATTTTGCTGTGAATTCAGTACGTTAAAAATCTTTGTTGCCTTTTGTTGTTTTGGGGTTTGTTTTTTGTTTTCTTTTTTCTCAGTGAAATACCCATGTGGAAAAATACCAGTGTTGGCAAAAAAGAATTCAACTGTACATGGGAGAATAGTAGGTGGTTTCATCTGTCCTCCAGGTGAATGTCCATGGCAAGTGAGTTTTCAAAAATCTTTCATTGCTTTTATTTTTTAAATTTCCTTATGAAATCACTACACTAAATTAATAGTTTTAAATCTATGATGTTAAAAATTCATAAAAAGTGCCATGTCTTGATAACCAAATTCCTTCTTCATGCATAGCCAGTAGATCCACCTGTTTCACGTAGGCTCCTTGGCTTTGTTCCAGAGTACCTGGTTTCATAGGAGTAGAGAGCACAGCTGTCTCTGTCTCCTGACCCCTCAGTCCTTAACTTCACTGCCAGCAAGAATTTTAGTTGCAGCTTCCAGGGATACGCTTTGGGCCATAATATGCAGGGTCCATACTACAAGATGAAGAAAATGTCCACGGGAAGACTTCCCTTGCTAAGTTCTCCATGCAGTCAGCATGGTATTGTCGAACACAGTTGCATAAAGGGACAGAAAGAAACAATATGAAACCCATATCTACTGAGATTTATGTCAAGCACATTTGATGAAAGACATAAATTTGCTTTATGTTGGCAGGCCCTTATAATACAGGATCAGAGAGAAAAGTGTGGTGGCACCCTGCTTTCCCCAGGGTGGGTGGTCACTGCAGCCCACTGTTTGGAGCATACTCACCCTAAACAGCTTCGGGTGAGACTGGGTATGTATCCTCCCCTCCTCATCTTATCAAGGGGGTGGCAGCTTCTCAACCTGATAAAATCAGAGTAGAAGGCTCTGGCAGTACAAGGTAATCATCCTTAGAGGTGTCAGACTAGAAACATCCCACATCCTCAAACTTCCAAGGACTCAAGGAGCTACCTGACATGACCTGCAATTAATAACTTTTCCAGGTGAACACAAAATAAATGTTGATGAGAAAACTGAGCAAGAAAGTGGAGTTGCCAGGATGGTCATTCACGAAGACTACAGGAATGGACATGTCAATAATGATATTGCTCTCTTGAAACTGGAAATACCCGTGAATCTCACAGACTATGTGGTGCCAATATGTTTGCCTGAGAAAAGGTTTGCTGTGTATGAGCTGTCCACCATCAAGTTCTCCACAGTAAGCGGATGGGGACGCCTAATAGATGGAGGTGCCACCTCTTCTGTTCTGATGAGAGTTGATTTGCCACGTGTAAAGACACAAGAATGTGAAAAGGAGACTGATTTAAATATCACAGAGAATATGTTCTGTGCAGGAGACCTGTCTGGGGTTAAGGACTCCTGCAAGGGAGACAGTGGTGGTCCTCATGCTACACGGTACAAGAACACTTGGTTTCTGACTGGGATTGTCAGCTGGGGAAAGGGCTGTGCTGTTGAAGGCAGCTATGGGGTTTACACAAGGGTATCCAAATACATCGACTGGTTGAGGAAGCACATGGACTAATGATGTTGAGCCACAGCATTTCCAGGTCGTGTTATTGCCCCCCAATCCCTCTGTACCATTTCCCACTGAAGTATTCCTTCATTATCTTAGATATTTGATACAGGCCATACACACAACACTATTAAAGATTTGAAGTGAGCCTAAGGCCTATTTGAATACATAATATATCTTCCCTCTCAGTGTTGTTTATAAACTTGTGTATCTTGTCAAGCAGGCAGAGAATGACCGTAACAAATCAGACACAATGTCCCTCCTGTTCTGCATCCATTTCTGCTAAAGATCAGAACTACATGCTGAGAGAAAGACTGTCAGCAACATATCATGCAGATCATAAGCCTTCCCCCAGCTACTCTCTCAGCTTCTGGTAATCAGTGAAGTACAGACTTCCTGAGCCAGAAGTTGCATTAGATTGAACAGTCATGAATGAATGCGTTGTCCCTAATTGTGTGCAATCTCCTTTGAACACATTTATGCTTCTGGCTTTCATAACTTCCTATGCTATGGATTCTGTAATATAATGATGAAATAGCAAAAACAAAAATAGAAAAGGTGCTTCTTTTAGCTTATGTTAGAGCAGCTTTCCCTGCAGCTGCAGTGGCAACAGGAAGATTTGAAGGGGAGGAACTGCAGGCACGCTTCAGGACAAGAAATCTGAGAAAAGGTTGATGCCATATTTGCAGGTCTGCTATGAAAACTTGATTTAAATCTTCTTACACCAAGCATTATTGCTGTAAGTCTAGTAAGTGCAATATTTAAACCTATATTTAATGACTGGTAAAGAATACCACTGATTTAATCTTATCTTTGCCTTGGTATTATGCGTGTCTATAGAAGGAGTGCAAATGAAAGGGAATGTTTATCAGTTGTCCAGTATAATCTCAATTGTACTCTTTATCCTGAGATCTAAAACCAGAACAGGATAATTGTCTACCCCTCTGCCAAACACTGACCAAAGACCATTCACTAAAATCTTAAGACATAAATGATAGAACCTGAAGCTCTCTGAAAACATATACAGTTCAAAAATATACTTTCTAACCTTAACATGAAAACACTGAAAAGGTGAGGAAGATAAAACTGAACCAGGAGATTGGAAAACAGTTTAACTATCTCATGCAGAATTTACACTCTAGATTGTTCAAATAATGCAGAGCATCAACGCAATCACAAAAGCTTATCAGCAAGTAGGACACAATTGATCATACTCTATTATTAGGGGAAAATATTGTCACTGTATGGTACATACCATGTAATACTGAACATCCTGTAACCTGTTTTACCGACAGAGAGGAAGTTTTACTGTTCATGTAGGCAGTGAACTGAACTAGGAAAGGCAGCAAATTTCAGAGACCTGAACAAGAAGAGATGTTACAGTATATATGCATACATGCACTAGAGGTTCTCCATGCTCCCAAAGACAGTCCAGTCTCAAGGAGAAAGTAAGCAGTGACCAGCAAATAAAGCCTCATTTTCATTCAGACGAGGTGCTCAGCACTGTAAAACCATCCCTGAGGACCCCTCAAGGTAGAATAGTTTCTGTTTACCATGATCCACAAGATGATTTCTCCTCTAGAGCATTCCAGTGAAAATACTGATATTTGTGAACAAATGACCTCTCAGAAAAAAGGGTAAAACGCCAAAAGAAATCAGTACTAATAACTGCCACATAAAAGTACTTTTTCAAGTCTGGGTTTTAGATGATTTAGATTATTTAGATTATTTCTTTAATAACTGCCACATAAAAGTACTTTTTCAAGTCTGGGTTTTAGATGATTTAGATTATTTTTTAAATATAACAGCCTGCTTAGGAAAGCCAAGAAGATGCAGGAGACCCGATGGCTGGCTCTGGAAGCACCGAGGACGTGGCCTCGGCAGCGCACTGTGAGCCCCCCAAGGAAGGGGAGATCGAGGCCAGTGTCAGGCAGCGCCGGCCGAGGTGGCTGGTGCGGAGCCAGCAGGTCACAGTGCTGGATGAGGACGGGACCAGGGCTGGAGCAGCCAGGATAGCGCTGAGGGCTGGGAGCCCGGCCGTGCCCAGCGCCGGGGCCACGCCGCTTACTGAGGGACCACTCACTTCCCTGCTCCAAAATAACAGGTGCAATTAAAAACAAAACAAACCTCACGCTGCCTTGGGCTTTGAAAAAATAAAGAACAAAAAGAAGAGCGGCCTCATCCCCCCCGATGAGAAATCCCGCCGCGGCTGTCACCCTGTCCCGGCGCTTCCGCTATTTCTGGGCAGGGTGAAGCTGCGCGGCTTCAGTCTCACCCCGCCCGAGGGGGCGAAGACTTCGCCTCCCGTCCCTCCCGTCCTTCCCGTCCCTCCCGTCCGTGCCGTCCCGTCCGTGCCGCCGGCGCGGCCCCGGGAGCGGCCCGGCGGCGCCGCCATGGCCGGGCCCGTGCTGCTGCTGCTGCTCTGTGCCGCGCTGCCCGCCGGCCTCCGCGCTCAGGGAGCCGGTAAGGCGGCTCCTTTTCCATCTTGTCGGGACGGGGGAATCTCCCTTCCCAACCCTGCTGGGGGCGGGCGATGCTGCGGGCCGGGGCGCGCACCGGGACAGTGCCGGGAAGGGAGGGGAGCGGGCACCCCAGGGCTCGCCTTCCTCGGCAGGGTCAGTTTCCCCACGGCTGAGGGCTTATCAGCACCTGTGCCGACCCCGCACGCTGCCGTAAGGCGGGGAGCTGAGCTTCGGGGGCAGGGAGCTGCTGCGGGCATCGCGGGGCCCGCGTAGGAAAGGGGCTGGCCGCCCTCGCAGCCCGGGCAGGCGCTCCCGTGCGTGAGGGAAGCGTGGCCGAGCCGTGCCTGGGCGCGCTTGGCCGTGGAGGAGCTGGGGCACGGCGGGGGAACAGGTCCCGCTGCCCTCTTGTGCCGCCAGTCAGCGCCCAAGCCCAAGGCAGCATCACAAATAACTTCTCAAAAGCTGTTAACTCTTCCTTCAGTGAGTCAGACTGCTTGGGGTGTAAAACAAGGTCTTTGGCATGTTTCTGGAATATCCCGCTTCGGTTGGCCAATGCCTGTTGCTCCTTAATGTCTCTAAAGAAGAAAGTATGGTAGAGAGCTTGGGAAGAAGAATGAGCAGCCTCAGAAAGAGGCCAGTTCAAGTCTACAAAAACATCCGCTTACGTGGGTGGCGTGAAAGCCAAGGAATATAGAGGCGATAACCCCACCGGCTGTGTCCTGTCAGTTTCCTGTCACTGAAGGAGGGGATTTGAGGGCAAATAAGATAGTGGGTGAATGAACTAACAGTCGCTGAGCTGCAAGTTAAAAGTACTTTCTGTAAGCCTTCCTTGAGAGGAGCCTTTTCAAAGTAAGTGGGGCCTCAAATTATGCGAGGGTTTGCTTAATATAAATAACACAAACAGAACTTGCCTCCCTGAGGATGATCCATCGATTTCAGTGAAAGCAGAATAAGTCTCCTCTGTGCTCTCTTGGAGGCTATTAGGATATATAATTACTTTTAGCGAGTTTATTTATCATGAAATTAAGCTGCATGAAGAATGGTCCAAAAGGAATGTGCAATGCTCCCAGTGAGCATAAGTCATTGTCCTTGAAGTCACATCTGTAGCACGTTCTTCCACATTCCAGCCTAAAAAAAAATTGGGAATATAAGAAATATTGGAAAGTATTTCCTCAGTGCAAATTCCAGGTGCTAGAACTTGATTAAATACCACCTTCCAAACTCTTCACACTTTCCTAGAACATACACTCTTTACAGGGTAATTAGCAACTTATTTTATCCCGGGAGGTCATTCTTCCCCTGTACTGGGCACTGGTGAGGCCACACCTCGAGTGCTGTGTCCAGTTCTGGCCCCTCAGTTTGGGAAGGACCTTGAGACGCTCGAGTACATCCAGAGGAGGCAACGAGGCTGGTGAGGGGTTGGGAACACAAACCCTGTGAGGAACGGCTGGGGGAGCTGGGGGTGTTTAGCCTGGAGAAAAGGACACTCAGGGGTGACCTTATCACTCTACAGCTTCCTGAAAAGTGGCTGTACTCAGGTGGGGGTTGGTCTCTTTCTCCAGGCAGCAGCTGACAGAACAAGAGGACACAGTCTTAAGCTGCATCAGGGGAAATACAGGTTCGATATTAGGAAAAAGCTTTTTATGGAAAGAGTAATAAAGTACTGGAATGGTCTGCCCAGGGAGGTGGTGGAGTAACCATCCCTGGATGTGTTTAAAAAAAGACTGGATGTGGCACTCAGTGCCGTTTAGTTGAGGTGTTAGGACATGGGTTTGACTCAATCTTGGAGCTCTCTTCCAACCTAGTAATTCTGTGATTCTGTAATCACCCCAGCATTCAGAGGAAGTCATTCCATTCAAGACTGAGTCTTGAGCAGGAGCAGCAGAAATACAAGCCCTCATTGGCAACCTTTGCAAGATTAAAAAGAGTAGGAGAGAATTTTGGGGTCCTACATTTTGTTCTGAGGCTACTGATTCTCAGAGAGACTCCTCTGAGAGATCTCGGGATGTATCAGCCTGTGTGAGGACTAACCTCGCAGGTAATGTGTACAGGTACCGTGGTCTGTTTTGGCTTTGTTTCTACTTCACTCATTTGTCGTGACTCCTTTCCACCACCAAATGTTACCCACCTGTATAATTTTTCTCTGCTATCTAGTATTCATCAAGAAAGAAAATGCCGACAAGTTCTTGGAAAGAACAAAACGTGCTAACTCTTTCTTAGAGGAATTGAAGAAAGGGAATATTGAAAGAGAATGCAATGAGGAGCGCTGCTCAAAAGAAGAAGCAAGAGAAGCTTTTGAAGACCAGGAGAAAACTGTAAGGATGAACTAATATGAAATATAGGTCTATATATTTCATGTTTAAAAATTACTATTCATGTCCTTTGAGCTGGGCATCAAAACTCACAAGTTGTTTCCAATCACTTAACACAGAGAACAAATAGTGATTAACTGGGGGTGGAATTGCTAAGACAATAATCATCCCATAACAGTCTTAACTGAGCTCTTGCATGGCCAACCCAGGTTAAATCCTCCATTCTTTTACCTGTTCTGATCTGTTTAATTGCCATTGAATGTTATTTGACGTTCAATGGCTTTGCTGATATCAGTGTTGAAAATACGTTCGTTCACCCTGTCTGGGTTACATCCCTGAGTGCCATGACTGTGCCCAAGGCAGTCCACGGGGAGGCTGAGAAGGCAAATGCTGACATGGAACCTCATGAGGGAATTTTACTGAACTTATCTCAAGCAGCTTTGCTTGTAATTTTGTAGCTTTCTTTATCTGAATTGAGAGAATGTATACTGTGAACAGTTCATAAATGCCTTAATGTTGACTGGAATGAAGTTTGTGTGACTCTTGTGTCACCTGCCCTACCCCAATGGCTTGCTTAACTTTAGACAGAAATGTGGTTTGTTCCCAAGCTGAGGGGAAATTTAAAGAGATGGGGCAGCTGTGTGGACTGTAAGTAGAAAAGGTGGTATTGCAAACACAGACTGTAGCTATATGGTTGTTTAGAGCTACCCTGGAACTGGAGCTAAGGCCAGATTCACTTCCCTTTAGCATTATTTGATGTCCAGAATGTTCTTGGAGTGGCCCTGAGGTGTCCTGGGTGGGGAGTCCTGGGTGCATCACCAGTGTACTTCAGATGACAAATGTTGATTTACCTATAGCAGAACTGGCACAGCCTGTTCTGCCTGGTGACCAGATGCCACTGGAAAGGACTGCCATGCACAGCCAGCATCCTGGAGTCCTCAGTGCACATGGACAGGAGGACACAAATCAGACAAAATATTTTTAAATGTCAGGATTTGTGAGGTCCTGATTGATGGGAGTGTGGGGTGGGGATCAAGACTGAGAATTTGGCATTATGGGAATATAAGTAAATTCAGTCAAAACTGGTGGAAAGGTAATTATGCAGGAAATCTAGAGGCTTATGCTGAATGGTCACACTGGAAAAACTCTAAGGAGGTTCAGATATTTCTGAAAAATGCACAAGACTTGTTTCTGTAGAGCTGGGAACCATATGGATCATATGGTTTTAAGTTATTAAATGGTAGTAGTGGGCTGCTAGGCATTGTATGTATCTATTATGTAAATATTTCCTTTAACAATTGTTAGCTGCAAGTATCCTGTGTATGAAAAGTCTAATATTTTTCTGAGGAATTTAGTAATTCTTCTCTAACTTTATTTCTTTTTCTTCTCCATTTCCCACACTTACTTGTAGGAGGAATTCTGGAACATCTATGTAGGTAAGAAACACCCTGTGTTTATTTAGAAGATTAAGCTTCTTTATTGCAAGGTTTGAAAGGGTGCACCTCTTAAGTAACCCTTTCCTGCTCCCTTGTTTCCTCTCTTTTCACTCTGAGACACCCTCACGTTGTGTTTCCTCTGAAAAAGGAATCTGATTTACTGCCTGCCATTGATTGAACTCAGTTGCTTCATTTGAAGGCAAGGTTCAGCTGTCTCCAGTTGCTGGACTGACCTTTGTCCTCTCAAAAAAATAACAGTGGTCCTTTGCACACAAGGGACAGTGAGGAGCAGAAACTGTGTGGGACTGCAGATAGTTTTCCTTCAGAGGGGTAGCTCCAGATAGGAGAATTCAAGATGCATTTAAGAGACAGATGAGTCTCTTAAATGCCATAACCAACACAAAGTTTTAATTACATTGCATAGTCATTTGCCAATTTCTTTCCTTCCATGCCAAAGTGTTGTTGATTCCTGTCTTAAAGAGCATTTTTTGGTTGTGTTTTTTACAGAATTCTTTGGTATTCAAGGAAAATATGCCAGTAGATACTACCTAACTTTCTGTTTTTTTTATCTAAGTATGTGAGTTTTATTTATTAGGGTTCTAGTGTTTGTAAGCACTGTGCAAGGACAGATTTTTAATGTATTACTGTTTGATAACATGTTCTCCAGTAAGTATATGTCCAATTTGCACACTAGGAGGAGTGCCTCAAAAATGTTGACCAAAGACAGCTCAGCTTTGTCTTTTGGAATCTGCAGAAAAATGAAGACAGTTACCATGAAGAAGACACAGACTTTCACAATCCTCTAAGCACAGGATGAACTCTGCAACCTACAGACTAAAATTTCAAGCAAAGCCTGTGTCAGTGTTACAGTAAAGAGGATTGGAATATTTCAAACCAGTTTCTTATGAGAATACAAGCAGCACAAATCAGTGCCAATGCTCTTAGCAGAAGTGTTAGTTTTCATAAATTTTAAACCACAGTCCACAAATGCTTTATGAGTGTTCAGAAGTATTGAAAACCACAGCTATGTTCAGCCAAGTTACTAGAACGATTTGTTCTTGCTTCCTGTTTTAGTAGGGGATTCTGCAATTTGTGCAATATTGATATAAAAACTTATTACCACAGATGCAACTACAGTGTAGGGTAAGAGCTAAATAAGTATGTTTTCTAACAATAGGATGCTGCTTAGGTAAGACCACTACAGAATAGACTGCTATGGCACTGCAGAGGAGGCAGAAACCAGAAGTTATGATGCAGGCCTTCAGTCTGTCTTTTTTTGGTTGATGTTGGTCTTGTCTTCCCTCTGTTAAGCATGGACATCAGTGTCCAGATCCTCCATGGCTGGTGCATTTGGAGAGCTCTTGGTTTTGGCCCAATGCAGTTAGAAAATGCATCTTGATGTGTGGGTACAGTACACAAAGCCCAGCAGCTGTTCCCCATGACAGGCAGAGCTGCAGCAGATGAGGTTATGGTCCAGAAATACCACACAGGGAGCATGCTGGGTCCTTAGGATGAGTAGCTTCTTGCAAGTTGTTTCTGCTATGGACATTGCTGTTTCAGCTGCTCCAAAGAAGGGCAGAACAAGTGGTAAAATAGAGGGTAAGATCATGTTATCTAAAGCAGCAAATTATAAAGTGTCACTTTTCTAGATATCTTGCATTTTGTTTGCAACAGAGCAAAAACTATAGGGAAATGCAAGGGGCCAGAAGTTCAATATCCTTAGGCAGTAGTTGCAATGTCCTGTCAGCTCTTACAGGCTTCACTGTATGTACATTCTGACCACAATCAAAGAATATTCTGGGTTGGAAGGACCCACAAAGATTATGCAGTCATTGACCATTCATAAATGAACGGCCCATACAGGGATCAAATCTGCAGCCCTGTCCATAAAATGTTTACCCACCACAAAAATTAGCAGCCTGCAAAACTTTTCTCCTCAAAACCTTTATTTTTATAGAAACTGAAAATGTTAAGTAATTATAATTAATGCTACTTACACATGTACATTATAGCACTTTTATAAAAAGATTGCAAACTGCAGCTTCACGGGGTCACAGCCATTTTAGATGGAACTGTCTACCCTATGGTCAGAGAGCACTTCAGGGTGATTTCCAGGCCATTTTTGCAAGTTACATTTTGGTTCTGTCTGAGACCGTCCACTCAGGCAGCACTCCTGAGGGCAGGGTGATAAAGCAGATAAAGCCAGCGTTTAGGTTCAGAAATACACCCTCGTGTCTCAGTTTCACCCTCGAGTTTGGGCCTCGTATCAGAGTTTTACTCTTGAGTTGGGCCTCGTATTAGAGTTTTACTCTTCAGATTGAGCCAACCAAAATGAATTCCTGTATTTGCACATTGTTTGGGGGGTAAGTCCAAGGGATGGGGTGATCTGGAATCTGCACTCAGCCTGCTCAGTCAGTCAGTGCCTGAGGGACGTTACTCAACAGTGGGAGTGAGGTAATGTGGAAGCCAAATGTTAACTTGATATAAAGACAATCTAGACTCTGTAGCAGTAGAAGTCAATCTGCAGCCTCTGCATGCAGGAATGCAATGCTAGGAGAGACGTGGAGGGACACATACATGTTGCAGTAAGCAGGAGATCATGGATGTCTAAATAAAGAGGGGTTTTGCTTTATAAGAATTGTACTTTATTCTAGTTTAATTTGTACACTCTGCTCATCGGAAAAAATATACGTGCACATTCACTGTTTTCTGTATCTTGTTCTGGATTGTGTATGGCTGAGGATTGGAAAACTCCTTGCATGGCAGCGGTGACGCGCGGTGAGCTCGGAGCACAGGCATGGCGGGTGACCGCGGGACAATGCGGCTTCTTCCCGTTGTCCTCCTCTTCCTTCAGATGAGGCAGACAGGTAGAGTGTTTGCTTCAGCTTGGCTTTGTGCTGCTTTGCCTAAGCCACACAGGTAGTTGCCAATAGTTTTCTTTGTGGGGCAGGGGACATGAGTGAGCACCTCTGCTCTCTCAGAGTGACCAGCTCTGCTGTCTCACCCACCTTGCTCCACTTGGCCAGCTGCAGTGCAATGATATCCAGGGCTGAGGCACATGGGGAATTCCATTTTGGAGTGCCAATTGTGTCAGTGTAAATTATGGGGTCAGTATGTTGATATGTAGTGTTTTCAAAGGCTCAGCACAATTAATGGGCTATTTCTCATATTCTCAGGAGACATGATAATTAAATAATCTTTGCTAACTATTGATAAGCTACTGAGGGTCATAATGAACCCCACAATATTTAATAGTGTAGAGGGGAATGAGATCCCTACCCCATCACCAACTGTAGTTTTTTACATCTCCACTAAACCATCACATCTCCACTTGATAAATCATCCCTCCTCTCCTTTAGGTTGGACCATGAGATCTTCTCTACAGAGTAAGTTTATGAATCACGTTGTGGACATGATGCATGCCTTATGTTTTAGTTTTGCTGTTGTCTCTGACTGGAGACAACTGAACAAACACCTGAGTCATCACCATTGCAAGAGCTATGAGTTAGGGGTGGATTTTGACATCCCAGACATGAGATGGGAGAGGTACTTAGTGGGACACAGGGTGCCCTGAGAGTCTTCAGAATGTTTCAAGGAAGATCTCATATAAACACGTCAAAAGCACTTATATGCATTTAATGTTAAAATATAGACTAGAAGTTGATGACAAAACAAAGATGGAAGATAACTTCCATGAAATTAACTGTAAAAATGATGGAGTTCATTAATGAAGTAAAGAAAAAGAACAAGAGAATAATATTAAAGTATTTTTAAAAGAAAAGCTGCTTAAAATCCCCATGAACCCCCAAAGGATTGAAGGCATCTGTCAAAACTGTCCCAAGGTCAGGAAAGTACAGGACAATTGATTAAAACTTTGACCTCACCTCCAAAACCAAGTGTTAAAGTGCCTAGCTGTGTATTAAGAATTGTAAACATCCTGACATAAAACAAGAAAATCTGAGAAGTAAATACAATAATAAAAATGTGATATGAAAATCAAGAGCTAAGTATTTGAATAATGGAAGAAAGAACATGAGTGTTAGTCTGTGCCCGATGGAGAAGAAAGTCATTCTTCCTTAAGGTACCAAATAACTTGCACCCAACAAGGAGGAAAGAAACTGCTGAACTGCACTATTCATGAAAAAATCACATCAAATTTCTCCAAGGGAAAAATCACATCACTTTTCCCCAAAGACAGGGTGATGGACTGTGTGGCTGCAAAAGATGGAGTAAACCTCAGGTCTCTCCTTTAAGGGAGGCTTCTAACATCATTTTATCTGACACTTTCATTGCAACAGAAAGAAAAACATCTGTAAATTTGGTGCCAATCTGGTCAAGAAACTGTGCTACTTGATTGAAAGATTATATGGAGTGCAAATCTCCATACCTCTGAAGACCTCTGACACTGATATTTTCCACAATAACATGCAAGACAAAAGAGAGTGTTTTCTCACTGTTTTTTTACCTCATTCCAGAGTGGAAGGACTACCATAAATTGAGATGAGCATTCAGGCAGTCTTGGGAAACTGAAACGCCAGTCCAATGTAAATAGAAGGCAATTATGTAAACACAAAACCAAAATTTCACCTTTGATCCCACAACATGCAACCACAGAGATTTGTAAAATATGTAACAAAAGCAAGACTTCTTTGTTTTCATGAGGATGAACAGCTAGGACAAGAATTAATGGGATCCCATCACTCTAAGGGCTACTCAGATTAGATATTAGGAAAGACTTTTTAGACATTATAAGGCTAATTAAGGAGTGCGTTAATCTGTGTGGGTGAGCTGTGGAATCTCATCAGAAACCTGTAGGAACAGGTTAGACACCCTCTTTAGGTTCAGTTTACTTGTTCTTGCACAGTTAGAGCCAGGAAGAGCTCTCTCACTCTGCCTGTGACCTTGCAATACCAGGACTGAGCTAAGGTAGCATGAGCCATAAACAGATGGAAAAGGAATATTGCAAGGATCTACCAAGAGCCCAATAACTCGTTTGTTACTGGTGCTTTAGTTGTTGGTATTTTTTGCCTCTTACCCACAGCCATGCTCATCTTTGCCTCAGTACAATGGCTGTTCTGGCAAGTACAGATTGCTCCTTGAATTGCCCTCTGAGAGCTGTTAGTTACAGCTGGGAAACACAGCATAAGATGTAGAATAATAGTGCTCTACCTAATGTTGACAGCTTACCATTTTTCAAATAATACAACTATTATGAATGCCTCTTGCAGGAATTGTACAGTATTTACTAAAGTGCTGAGGTGTTTGTGAGCCAGCTTTTATAAGCTGCCTGTGCTTTTATGAAGTAACCACAATCCTGTAACCTGCCTATATATTTGTCTCCTCTGCAGTTACACCAGGTGATGCAAGGTCAACTTGAGAACTGTGAGCAGTTCTGAAAAACTGAAGGTGGAGGAATCATAAGTTCCTGTGCTGCTGGCTGTGCCCTGGGCAATGATAAAGCCTGTGTTTCTGTAGGTACAAAGTACATTTATAGTTCATTCTATGGGATACATCACACCTGTACCACATTCAAGAAGTGCTGCAGTGTTTCAGTGCCACTGTAGCATAGCAAAACACTGTAGCAAAATTAAAACATAAAAATAATGTTAATTGTTCAGGCCTTTCACATGACTTACTTGAGCTGTTGATAACAAATTTAGTAAGATCTTAGCCAGAGGACATAATTTAAGTAACATCACATTATGCAGCTGTGAGGGATGTATGGCAGCAAAAATAGCTCAAGAAAGTATTTTGTGCAATTGGGTGTGTTCTTTCAGGGCACTGCAAAATCCATGTCCCAGCAGGGGGAAAACCATATCAGAAACTGGTATTTTCACCAGGGCTCAGATTCCTCTTCTCCCAAAGACTGAAACAGTCCTTTCATGCTATGGAGGATTTTGTTAGAAAGTAACAGGTTAGAGTTTTTGATTGATAAAAGTTGGTGTCTAGTTTCAAGGCCTCTGAGACATGCTGAGCACCTACAGATCTAAATAGGTAGAAATCCAAGAAATTTCTCCCTTTACAGTATACTGTTCACAAAGACTCATTATCATTTATTAGTAGTAACATCATGTGACTGAGTTATATTTCACTTGTTTCTCCTCAAATATCACCTGTTCCATCTGAAAGAAATACAATCTGCCTTTCTCTTTTCTTCTAACAACAGGTTTTCTGCAGTTTTCATGTGGCAACCTAAATGCATTAATAACCACTGATACTGAATTTAATTCCATCAGTTTTGCCTTCATTCAAATTGAACATTAACAATTACTTAGTCTATTCTTCTGTGTCTATGTTATAATACCCTTTGTAATTTAATGCCAAATTACTATCATGAGCTTATGATTCCAAGCATAGAATACTTTACTTTATTTTCCAATAAAAATATTTATTAACAGCAGGTACATAACAATAATTATACTAATAATGGAAGATATTTAACTTTCAAATACTTTGAAATGCTGAACCCACTTGCCTACTTGCTTAAAATGGGTAAGTTTAAAAAGAAATTAAAATTATTTTAATTTTTCAGACATTCTGATCTTTTTGCATGTGCAAAGTTTTTGTTAATATCTTGAAAAATGTAGCAGAGCCATACATGACAAGGACACCTCACTTGCATATCTAATTAGATTGCAAAACACTGCCATCAAGGAGTTTTTCTTCAAATGAATGTTAAGCAAGTTTTCTCTTGTTTTCATGAAGGGTTGATTCTCTGAAAGTGACCTGCTTCCCTGCAAACCATTTTCCTCCACTGTAGGTGTCTATCTGTAACTCTAAAGGCTGCTTTTGGCTGAAAAACTCGTGTTCCAGCAGGTTTGAATAATTGTGGTAAAAACCAACTCAAGATGCAATGGAAACTAGCTGTACTTTCCTGACCATAAAACTATTGTTTATACCAAGGGCTTCATCAAACGAGCTCTGCTGAGTGGCACTTCAGTGACAAAAATTGCTTCCAACAGCAGCTGCTCTGCAAGGCTCCTTGCATGTCACTCAGCTTGGTACCTCAGGGACAGCACAGGCACCATGGCCCACAGAGGTGGAAGACCATAGTCCTCCATTTCCAATATATTGGCTTAAATCAGCTATTTTTGAGCTCAAGTGGAGGCTGGTAACACCAGCTGAGCATTCACAGAGTGTGTTCAGTGTTATGGACAGGGGCTCTTTGCTGTCAGCAGGCAACACACACTTCGAAGTCCCAGTACCACCCATACAAGAAGAATTTTGATTATGCCTTTGGAGTCCAGCTCCCACATAAGGCTCAGAAATCACAAACTAGATGGCAGAAAGTCACAGGAATCACAGCAAACCCAGATGCCCATCCTGAAAATGAGGAGTCCACTGAGGCCTTAAGCAGACAGTCACAGGGGAGGCTGGTGTTCACCCAGCATGTCCCCATGGCAGGCAAGGAGCCTGCACTGGTGGCCACTTTCTCCTCATCCAGCCCTGGGCCCAAGAGTGCCAGGCTTCCCTGATGTCAGAATTTGGGTGGGTAATTCTGCTCTCCTGTGCTGCTGCACAGGTCTCCAGCCCTGAATGATCTTGTATCCTCATTTCAGCATCAAGCAAGTGCTGAGAGGGGCGGCCCAGGGCAGAAGTGGGTTGCGGGTATGGGATTGCTGGTGAGTGCTCCTCATTGTGTCCCTTACTACAAAAATAAGAAACTGTCCCAAATTTTATTCTCCATATGCGAGATACAGAATTCTAGCAGATCTTTTCTTACCCTCTTGTTGCTCCTCACCGCCTCATTTATCTCTTGATTAACAGTGAAATACATGGCCGAATTTATAGACTAGACAGTTTCTTTAAGCTTGGCTTGACCTAGTGTATTTTGTATATGTAGAAGCCAAATATAAACTAGGGAGGAATGTGGGCAGGTATGGCTGAGCTGATGTAGTTAAACTGGTGTAAATCTAACATTACAACTTTATGCAATTTCCTGTGTTGGCTAAACACTGAAGAATTCCAGATGCCTCATTCAGATATTAGCAATAACTGTTTCGACAGCATGTAGATATTATTCTGGGACTGTTCCATACTTGAAACTTCAAATATTAACATTTACTATTGTTGTTTATTAAAAAGTAGTTTATCACAAATTCTAGGCACTAAAAAATTAGTCATAACATTTATACTTAACCTACCAGAGTAAAGCAAAAATTGTAGTTGCCTTAACTCCAATTGCCAGACCATTTAATTCCCAAAGAGACTTCACACAAATTGAGGAATACCAAATATATATGTGAATTTATAGATTTTTGTATGCAGAATGTTGAAGTTTTAAAAGACAACAAGTATCTCTTTTCTCTTTAAGTCTCACTATATTGCTCTACAAATGAGGCAAAATTCTTCTCTGTTGAGGCTCGTCTATCATGAGTGCCATAGCAATACTGTAATGAAGCCCAAAGTTTTCATTGAAAACATTATTTGAATTTAAAAGTTCTGATTTTCTACTTGCTTGGCATTTTGTCAGCCCTCTAAAACCTCTCCAAAATGTATATGATTTGCTACGGCTTCAGGATACAGGACTGGTCAATTTTATTTGTACAGCACATTACATGTAGAGAGTGCAAGGAACTTTGGTCCCTTCTATTGTTGATTTGCCTTAGACTTGTTGGTATTGTCTTATTAGCAGCTACTTTCATTATCTGGCATGGGGATGGCAGACAAGAAAAGGTAAGAACCAATGCACGAGTGGAGAAAATGTATGGCCATGCTGAATTGGATACAGAAACTTTCAGCAGCAACAGCAGCAGCACAGTCTTTCTCAAACTGGAGAAACATGTCACATTTTCTGAAGATGTTGTCCCAGCATGCCTTCCAGAAGATTTTGCTAGATATATTCTTGTGGAAGAGGTTTTACAGTGACTTCTGTGAGCCAGAAACAAGTTTGATAAGAGGATCCATGTTTACCCCTGAAAGAATCTTCTACCAAGGCCGTTGACATAAAAACCAAGAAAGAAAGAAGGACAAATAAGATCTCTTCAGAAACAAGTTTGAAAAGAGGATCCATGTTTACCCCTGAAAGAATCTTCTACCAAGGCCGTTGACATAAAAACCAAGAAAGAAAGAAGGATAAATAAGATCTCTCATGTATCTGCAACTACCTGCTCCAATAAGCACTTTGTTTGTCTTTCCTGACCAATGAGTAAAGTGTAAACTTTTGAGTCTTGTAAGAATGTAAAAAGTATGCATGCTGTAATAAAACTGGATTTGAAGCCTTCTGAAAATGGAGTGTTGCGTTGCATTGTGACCATCTCAACTACAACATATTCTGATGAATTAATTAGAATTGTCAGTGGCTTTGAGAACATATATACAGAAAAAAACCCTAGAAAATGCAAATCCACTCATGTATCCAGAAGTGTTTAATTAACTGTGCATGTCACTGAGTGAAATGAGTTGTTAGATGAGGTTTCTTGAATTGGAAAGGCTTGCTTGCTGTCACCAAAATCACTGCTGTTCTGACAGCTTCTTGCTTTCTTTCTGAGATAATTTCTTCACCAGCATTATTGATATAATGGCTTTGGCTATCATAAAGTGAATGCATTTCATACCCTACAAGTTACAATATTGTTATATGTTATTATTTATATGAAGTATTATTTAGATCATTCACAACTGAAAAAAAAAATTAAATCTGCAAGGGTAACTAATATTTCAAGACTAATAAAAGCCTAACTATCTTATCATCTGAGCCTGACATCCTCTGTCTGCCTTATTTCAATCCAGAGAAAAAAATTATTTGTTTTGCAGCTAGTTCAGTGGTATGTAAAAAATTGTGAAGCAGATTTTGAGGTATTTGTGCCCCTACAGAAAAAGTACTCTGTGTTGTACTTCAAAAGGTGTTTAGTATGTATTTTGGAAGAGAAAAGAAAGATGTTACAAACTGGATTGTGGCATAAAATGTGCAATATTTTTCTCATTCCCTGCTTTCACCATATCCAGTTTTCCAGTGTGAAAGTCACCATGAAATGAATAGAGCAGTCAGCCTTGTTCTGCAACGATTGCTGTCTGGTTTGCCTATAAAAACTCAAAAAACCCACTCTGGAGTCTGTCCCATTTGTATTATTTCCCTGCCACTTTTCTCTGACATGTCCTGAACTTCAGGCTGCTAAATGAACTCGATTCAGGAGTGACAGTGCTTTGTAGGCCATGGTGTTCAAGCCAAGGATAGAAGCTCAGCCCCCGATGGCTGCATATGTCACTCCCTGACATCACTGCTCCGAAGGATATACCCCTGTTTGAATTCCACAGGACCTCCTTTGAAACCTCTGGTTATAGCTCAGCCCTAAACTATAGAAACAGCCAGCCTGATACATGGAGCAGGGGGCCAGGCTCGGATGTGTCCCAGGGACTACAGGGAGGCCATAGCACAGGGCTGGCTCTTCCTGGCCCATTCCCTCATTGCCATCCATCTCTCCTCCCACCCAGCCCCTCCATGGCCACTTGTCCCAGTCCTGCAGCACTCCTGGTTTATTCATAATCAGTTACAGAGGGCACAGACACCTCTGATGCGCTCTGATTGCTGTCTTCAGCTCAACATGCATGCAGAGGAATCAGCCATCTGAGCTTCTCCTTCCTCACCTCCCAGTTTGCATTGCCAGGCATGACACACCACCATCAACCTCCTCAGATATTCAGTACCAGATAAGAACACATTCTGTCTGCAGGGACACTTACCACAGCTGCTTAATTGTACAGAGAACTGCAATCCTCACTCAAGACACACAGCCAGGCACACATCATCAGTGCTCTGCCTCAGTGCTCTTTGGGTCTGCACAGACAGGATAGAGTTTTAACTCCAGTCATCCTGAAGATGCACTTTGAAACTTGAATAAGCTTTTTTGCCATCCTATTTCAATACAGATAGAGATTTTTTTTCCTGTCATAAATGCAGAAATCAATCTCCAAAAGCAGTCCAGCAGTGTGACAGTTGCACAAGTCCACAGAATCCATGTCTCCCATGGCTTGGAAGTCAGGTTGATGGCAAAAGCCAGTTCCTCCACCCAGTTACAGATGTCTGGGCTGTGGGTGGAAGATGTCGGGTGCAGTCTTTGCACTGGTGCTGCTGAGGTCATGTTAGGACTTCCCTCCTGCTGAATCTATTGCAGAAGAAGTGACTGGTTGGTCAAAGGAACAATTTAAATTACAGCATCTGGACACAGCTGCCCCATGTCCTTAGTGGAGAGGGTCAGGCAGAAAGACAGAGAAACAGGAAACTTCATTAAAAAGTCTGCACTCTGGGTAAAGTCCAAGTGCTTTCTTATCTCTTCATTGTCCACTTCAGACTGCATCAGTGTTCCAGGAGTTTGCCTGAAAAATCTGCTGTTTAGGTTCCTCTGCGAGCCATCCTTAATAATCTTTATCCTGAACTCCAGGTTAGAGCAGTGGGAAGATGTTACCAGACAAAACCAGAGGGAAAAAAATCATCCAAATGTCGCAGATTCCAGTTATTTTGCTTCATTTTTCACATGGGATGAGGGGATATTCCTCATCTCAGAGGAATTAAGCATATTACCAAACACCCTTAAGCATTATTGAAACTGTAACTAGGAGCTGAAGTGCAATGGTGCTGTCTGTGCATGTGCTCTCTCACCTTCTGGTTCTTCCATAGCCAGGTTTTTTGGTTGGAATTTTGGTTGGGAGAAAAATTTTAATATATAAGTTGAGAGAAAAGGTAAAGAAACACGAAGGTGGAAGTAAAGAAATAATGTATTTTAATAAATAAAATATTAACAAAAATTGCTATTTTTAACAATATGTGCGCAGAAAATGTCAGAGCTTGCATCTACAGAGATCATAGAAGCTTAGAAGGGCTTTGGGCAGAGGGGACCTTCAAAGATCACCTCGTCAAACACTGCCTGCCATGGGCAGGGACACCTTCCACTAGACCAGATGCTGAAAGCCCCATCCAGCCTGGCCTTGAATACTTCTGGGAACGGAGCAAATGTCAGAGGAGTTCCAAGGTGGCTTTTGTTTTCACTGCCAGGCTGTCGGAACACTTGCACATCCTTGAGGGTAGGCTGACAGTCTTCTTATGAGTGCAGCACCCAAAGCAGAAAATCAGAGCTCCCTGGGGTTACATTCCTTGCCCTGTTTGCTCCTGCAAGGTTTCCTGCAATCTGTAACCAAACCACAAAGAGACCGCTGATGTTCTTTTGAAACAGCCGTAAGTTCCTCATTTAGAAATGCTGATGCACTTTGGATTTGGCAAGAAAAGCTTTTTTTTTTTTTCTGCAGGTGGTGAACAGACTTGGCTGATCTCAATCCAGGTGTTTAGCTGAAATCAGTACCCATTTTAACTGCACTAAGCAGCTCACTAGCTGAGGTATGCATTTCCAAAAAAGCATGTGATGGGTTACTCAGGACAGCTGCCCTTGGTACACCATGCTGCAGCAGGGCTGATGGCCAGCCCATAGCAGGAGATGGGTGGCATTGACATGTCCCCATCCCTGCCCCATCACTGCCTGGGCAGCAGGTCTCCAAACCCGCTTCCCCTGAGTTGCTTCACTGGGCAAGGAGCAACGTCCATGCGAACCAGTTGCTAAAGCAGGGATAATAACTCCCTTAGCTGCTCCATCCTGAGGAACTGCTAACTTGGTATCTGACACTGCCTGCAGCCTTCATCCTGGAATGAGCTTCAACAGGAAGGCAAGTCCTAAACAGGGCTGCAGGAAACCTGTACCTGCAGGGTACAGGTCTCCATAATGGAACACATTGCCATATGCTCGCTGTGGCAATTAAAGGAAGGGAAGAAGAAATCCCAGTCACAGGAAGGCAAGTCCTAAACAGGGCTGCAGGAAACAGGGTACAGGTCTCCATAATGAAACACATTGGCATATGCTCGCGGTGGCAATTAAAGGAAGGGAAAAAGAAATCCCAGTGTCTCTTTATAAAGAAACACATGAGGAAAGGACTGCCATTTTCAACCCCTCTTTTTATGAAGTTTTCACAGTAATACGAAAGTTAAAATGTAAACCTGTTGCATTGATGTCAATACAGAAAAAGCAAAGTCAGTGCCACGCATACTGAGTACACTGTGTCCCATTCCCAAGGACACAGTCGCTCAGTCTAGGAATATCTTTTGTAAAAAAGATCATGACCATGTAAACTAAGATCTCGTGAGACACAGCTTCTGAAGCTCTGTGTTATTAATATTAAATCAATTTGAATGACAAACATACCTACAAGAGTTCCCTAGTTGACATAGGTTTAGGTTTGTAAAATGTAAACAGTTTCCTTAAAAAAAAAAAAAAAGAAATCTGTGGATCCATATTTTTGTGCTGGGTTCTGCAAAGTCCTGTGCTGACATCAAGTGGTGACATATTTTTCACGCCAAAGGGAGCCAGACTGGCTGTGCTGTGGATGATATTCATTATCATGAGAGGTAAAGGCAAGTGGCCCCAGGCCACTGGGGACTACAGCAGCAGCCTCACTGGCAGATGCTCCCGTGGGGATGGACAGCCAGAGGAGTGTGGAAAAGCAGCACAGCCCCTGCAAAGCAAGGCAGGGGGGGTGAGGTGAGCCTCCCCAGTGACTCCTGGACACAGGAGGTGCTGTCTGAGCCCCCAGCACCCACCAAATGTGACCACTGGCAAGAGCTCTCCCTTTGCTAGCCATGAAAGCTGTGGCTGGGAGAGGTACAGTGGGGCCTGGTGGCCTCAGGGGACTGAGGGGAGCACAGAGAGCTCATTTACTGAGGAAAGCTGGACTCACAGTTAACCAGAGGATGGGAGGCTGTCTTAATTAGTTCTGCAGAAATACCAAGGAGGGCAAAACAAATACATAAGGTCATGAACTGGCTGTGATTAAAATCGAGCTTGGCATTAGAAGAGTTTTAACTCCAAGTGAACTTCTGGAACAACAGCCCTGCGGAAATTGCAGGAAAACCCTCCCACAATGGAATTTTAAAAGGCAGGTTGATTATTTGCTGCAGGTATTGTGGCCCATGATGTGAGCTGTAACATCAGCCCTGGGTTGGTAGGGACTGGCATTGGTGAAGGATGTGGTTTGTTTCCCTCATTGGCCTCAGTACTCACTGAAGCTTGTTTTCAAAGGTGCAATTGATTGGGAAGTGCAGATTTATTTGTGGATTTACCCATGGATGTTCAGGTCAATCATACTTTGTCAAAAGAACTGTGTACTCAAATAACAGCTGGGGATTTATAATATGAAAAGAGAGAATGGCCTGGGTTCATAATTCAGATTAAGGACAAAACCACTCTTCCTCTCACTGATTGTTGATTTGAGTGTGGAAATGGTTTCCTGCTCTTCCCAGGAGCCTTGCAGCAGCGGGAGCCCTGCAGCAGTACTGCCATTGCATGCCCATGGGTTTATCCTTCCTCTTAGGGCTGGGAAGCAGGGTCACCCTGCCCACAGAGTGCACAGCTCAGCAGCCCAGGAAGTATTTCTGTCCTCTCCATACCTACACCTCCTTTCAGACTCCATCTGGCTGTGCCTCTCTGTGTGACTGGAATCCTGACGTCAGGAAAAGCTTTCCATGCCCTCCTTCACTGCTGGGCATTACAAACCTGAGAGCGAAAAAGAAAAATGCATATCCATTCAGATGCATCCCTAGGGGGAGAAAATCATGTCTGTGGGCTTGGTTGCTCCAAAAGATGGTGGGATTTGCCCATTGCAGTTAAACCTTGGTAAATATTTCGTGGGGAAAATGTACAAAAAGGTGTACATGTAAATGGTCCCTGAGGTCATTGCCCAGCCTGTGCTTTGATAGGGCACAGAGAAATGTTCGTGCTGTTCTTTTCCACGCATGCTGTGTTACTGTAAGTGGGTGCTGGACCACCCACACCTCGGAGCAGCTCCCAGGGCACTGGCACAGGGCCCCAGTCAGCCGGGGCAGGGGAGAAGGGCACTCTTGTGCTGCTGAGCTGGGCGTCGATTTCTTCAGTTCGGTTTGGGTTTGTCTTTTGGGTTTTTTTCCCCATGTGTTGACATTGCAGCCAGGATTTGCCCACAGAGGTTTTGTTTTCTCATGAGCAGCTGGACTTTAAACTCTGACATCTGTCCTGTGGCATTTCCCACCAGGGCTGCGGGAATGCAGGCAGGCACCGCTAGGCTCAGCGGGTAGCAATGGCAAGGTGCTCCTGGATAATATTCTTCCTTCTCTCTGCCCTTTTCCTTCAGACAGAGCAGGCAGGTATGGCTTTCAATTCTTTCCACTTTTAAGTCTGATTTTGCTGCTGCTTTTCTAAAAACACCAGCAATTTTGTATCTTGTATAATGTTTACTTTGTAGCACAGAGGGAAATCAATAAAAACAGCCCGTTCCTTGTTTTCTTTAAATTTCTGCTGTTTATTTCATGCACCTAAGTGAAAACTTCTGTAAACGAATGGGGTGATGTAGTTTTGAAGTACCATAATTTATGCCAGGGTAATATTTTGTCTTTTCCTACAATTTTTAGAGTGTTTCAGTTATTAATGCGAATTTTGTTTTATACTTCTAGTTGCTGCTGAAATAAAAATGAGAGAGTCCTATGGAAGAGGGCAGTATACATGCTTGTTATAGCTTGAAGAAGTTTATATTTCTGTATTAATCCTCCATGGTTTGTCAAAAATAAGGAGGAGCCAGGGAAGGAAGAAAAAGATGGTGTTCTCTTAAGAAAGTCGAAATACCCTGCAGCAGAAGTTCACGGCCAGCTGTGCTGGATGTGGCAGAACCACTGCATGGCAGAAATATGTGCTGGGGGTCAGATAACATTTAAAATGCAGAACAGAGTCATGAAGCTTTTATTTTTTTTATATCATGTTCAAGACAGTTGCTTATGGGATATCCTTCAAAAAGATAACTAAATATCTGTACACAATTTTGGAATAATTTTGCTGTTGCTCTCACTTTTTCCAGATCTATGATATTGATTACTTCAACCAGCAGTGTTGGGTCCCCAAATACTGTATAAAAGAGAAAAAAAACCCTGAATATTCCCTGCCCCAACCTATTTACTTTCCAAGCACAGGAGAACTGACAAACACGTGCTGACACACACGGTCACACATTGCTTCATGTGGAAGAGGAGGCTCCAGGGTGGCACCAGCTGCCCAGCTGGCAGGCAGTTTTTGATGGAGGTGTCATTTGCAAAGAGGAGTTTTAACATGTGTTAGCTGGTCTCTCCTCTAAAGAGGAGTCTTTACTCAAATCTGAAAGATTACAGTGTCTTCCACATAAACAGTGGTATAGGATATAACCCTCATAACTATGAGCATTGCTGAGGGGTAGTTTTTATTTGCTCTCCTTAAGAGAGAATTGACTGAGAATTCAGCCATGTCATGGCTTTGCTCCTCAGCAAAAAAAAAAAAAAAATTTGCCATTGAACTAAGACTGAAGAGCATCAGTTTGGATCCACCATCATAATTTCTTACCACTAATATCCACGTCCACAAATGCATCTGAAACCCCTTTGCAGTCTCCCAAAATAGCCTTTGCCTTTTATAATAATATTTTCCCCCTTTTCCTGGCTGTGCACCCACACTCTGCTCTGTGTGTCTTGTGCAGTAAAATAATTTGCCAGGAAGGGCTTCAAATTCCCCGTTTGGGAGCAAGTCAGGCATTCTCCAGTAGTGAAAGGTCCCAACTCTCAGGTGAATTTGGGTTAAGACAGTAGAGCTCTTTGAGTAAGTAAGGTTAATATGGCTGAAACCCAAATCAACCAAAATTATTTATCTTATAAAGAAGGTAAAATTCTATAAGAAAATTAATCTAAGTACTTATATTAGTGTTTTGTCATACAATGTTCCAGTATTTATATCAGCTCATGATGCAAACAGTGTTATCAAGAGACAGAGACGTGCCAGTTCCATACTTCTGGAGGAGGTCCTTCAAGGCAGCTTGGAAAGAGAATGCCTAGAAGAGAGATGTACACATGAAGAAGCAAGAGAAGTATTTGAAGATGATGAAATGCTCGTAAGTATTTTGTTTCCCTGCATGCACAATAAAAACTGCTGTCACGATCCTTTCCTTGTGAAACACAAGACTGCTTCATTTGTTAGGGTTTCTCTCCATGTGAAATCTTTGCATTTGCCATTTCAGCAGGTAGCAGGCAGGTGTCTTCCATGGTCAAAATGGAAATGAGGAGGTCAGCTCTGATATTGTTCAAGTCCTCTCCAGGAAATTATGTGTCATGCTCCTTATATTAGTAAATCATGTGGCTGTTCTCCCATCCTGATCACACAGAAATACAAAGCTTCAGCATCCCTTAGGGACCAGGAGGGGCAAAGGGGTGTTGGTCAGCAGAAGAGCACCTGGAGGGCAGCACAAAGGAATTCCAGTCACTCCAGAGAGTGAATTGGCTTCATCAGGGCCCAACTCAAATGCTTCTATGCAAATGCATGCAGCATGGGAAATAAATGAGAGGAGTTTGAGTTGTGTGGGGCACTGGCACAGGTTGTCCAGAGAAGCTGTGGGTGCCCCATCCCTGGAAGTGCTCAAGGCCAGGCTGGATGGGCCTTTGAGAAACCTGGTCTAGTGGAAGATGTCCCTACCCACAGCAGGAGATTAGAACTAGGTGATTTTTAAGGTCCCTTCCAACTCAAACCATTCTATGATTTTATGGCTGGGGACAGAGGGAATCAATACACCAGCAAGTAGTGGGACCTATAGAGAGAAGCTCACTTGGTGAATATCTGCAAATTCCTTTGCACCAGGGGCTCTCCAGACATATAGAGATGGATGCTGTGCTCTTTAATGGGAATCTGGATGGATTTTGTTTGTTTTGTTTGCAGGGAAAGCAGAGGAAAGAGCTGTAGGGCTGCCCATGGACAGCTGTGGTGCTTTGGGGAAGGGAGGGGTGGGCAGAGGTGTGGCTTTGGGGAAAGCAGCTCCAGGATCAGCTGCAGTACCAGGGAGATGCAGGGCACAGGGTGCAGCAGTGGTGCCCCACAGCTCTGCTCTGTGCTGACCACTCTGCCTCCAGCAGCACCTGGGATGGGACAGGATGGGGTCACTGCCAGGCTGCTGCACGCCAGAGGGACAATAGCCAGCCAGTTTGTTCAGGGAGCTGCATTGCTGAAGGATCCTGCTCCTCTCTGGCCTCTGAAGTGTTTCTTTTCTTGTACAGCTTCTTAAACAACCAAGTAAGCAGCAGCCAAAGCCCCTCCCTTCTCATGTGTATATTTGCTAGCAGCACATTAGAGTTGTGCAACTTTGTAAACATTAAACCACTGTATATATTCTCTCATAACATGTTTTTTGGTTTAGCAAAATATTTATGACATATTACATTACTTGGGAATTAAATAATTTCCTAATATTCTAATTTCCTTTTTTTGTTTTTTTCACACAGAAAATGTTTTGGGATATCTACTACGGTAAGCTGGCCTCTTGGTTTCTCTTCTTCATGGTACTGTCACATAATGAACATTATGATTCAGTCTAATAGTAGTTTTCTAAGAGTTTATTCTATGAGAAACAATCAGTCTCTATTTGTCAGGTCTGTAGTAAAGTGGAAAATTCTTGTAAATAAATTTTACAAGAATAAAAGTAAAGGAAAATTCTTGATGTGAAATAATTTTTAAAAAGTAATAGACAAGAAAAACAATTTAAATCTGCAAAAACAATAAAAGTAGAAGATGAGTAAAGGTTATCATAGTAAATAGGCTCCTTCTTTTCCTGAATCTGAAACAGCCTGGGACAGGAGAAAATATGTTTTGCTGATACAATAGAGCAACACAGTTCTACCAGCAAAATCTCCCAAATACAGAATTAGCACTTAAACCTGGGCAGATAAATAGATATTAAAAGCTACTGAGCTATCTACAAACTCTGCACAGTGGGATTGCATCATTCCCTGTCAGGTGCTAAGGTGAGAAACAAATCTGTAGGAGCTGAGGTCCTGATGTAACTCAATGCCACCTGAACAGGAAACCTGTGACACCAGCTCATGGTAACTGTGACATTCCCTCCTTTTTTTCTGTATGCTTCATCCCAAGTTTTTATCTTGTTTTTGACTTAGCTATTATTAATTTCTAATCTTATGTTTAAAGAGTGGATAAGGAGGTGGCAAAACCAGCAGTCAGTAATAATTTTCTGCACAAGCCACTAAATCACTGAGTCCTGGGAACCATTGCATAGAAGAATCCCATCAGTGCTATAAAGGTTATGAAGAATGATGCTAAATATCTGGCATTTTATTACTTTTGTGAGGGTGGGATTAATTTCTAATTTGAGTCACTGGATATTTGTACTAAGCATGTCATGCAGGCTTCCTCTCTAGCCTAGGATGAGAGAAGGGAAACCAGCTCAGAATGGTCCCTCCAAACAAGCTTAGCAACAATCAGGACACATTACTGACTTCAGCCTCAGGGATGGATTTCTTGCAGTAATTAAAAGCCATATGTTCTGTCTTCTTCCTAAAGAACAGCAGTGTGTGTTTTCTTCTCTGTGATGTTTTCTCTAACATTTTGGAGAGTGTTGTCTTTGAAAAGTGGCTTTTTCCTCCTCGCTAAACAAACACATTTTTTCATCCTGTCTTCCAATAATCTCATTTTCTAGACCTCTGGTATCCATGTTGCTTTCTGCTGAAAGTCCACAGTGCAGTGGATAAATCTGCATTGTGAATAAAAGAGGAAAGGCTGAGCACCCACCTAACTGCTGGGTCACCCACCAGCTCTGCTCTGCACTGTTTTTCCCCTTCAAGTCAAAACTGATGCAGTGGCAGCTTGCTGGATCTCTGCTGTCAGGGCACTTTGCCTGAGGTCACACTTGTCCCTGACTCTCTTTGATCAACATTTTAAACTTCACCATTGCCAATCTCTCTTTAAACATCACTTTCCAAAAGTTTTGTGCAAGCCTTATAGCAGTCTGCTCACTGAATGACAATGTCATTGGGACATTTCTATTCTATGATGTTCACTGATTCCTCCTAGGTCCCTTATCCTATAATGTGATTAGATTTAAATGGTTTAAATTAATTACTTGAAAAATGTATGTTGGTTTTGACTTCCCACCTTTTTATACTGCTGTGTGCTTACAGTTTAATCATAGCTTGCCAGTAACAGAAATCAGGCCAATTTCTCTATATTTCCTTGAATATCCTCATTCCTCCTTTAATAAAGCTAGGTGCTGGATTTATTTTCTTTCCAGCAAAAATTTCAGAGGCTTGAATCCATCTAACTGCTTCAGGCTGCAGGGGTAACCCCTCCCTAGCTCCAGCTCCTCAATTCTGCCTGCTCAGCTGTGCAGGTGAGATTCCCCCAATTCACCCAAAACCCCTCTCTGGAGGCCTACATTGTGCTTGGATATGCTGGTGGCATCTGACTCAAAGGTGCCCACAGCCTAAGCAGATGACGATTGGTGGTTTTTTCCCAGTAGCTGGCAGAGTTTTCACTTTTCCATCCCCGAAATCAGGTAGGGCAGCTCACTCACTGAATTAACCTCTCTGCCGAGGTGTTAATTTTTAGAAAGGTTGGACAGCATGTCCCAGGTTAGGCTCTTGCTTGCTTACTGGTGGCCTATGTGTATAATAAGTAGTTGTTACTTGGATCATGTTTTCAAACTGCTTAGGAGCCATTCCTGTGGGCAGCTTGAAGGGAACCTGGCAGCTCTGCCTGGTGCTTCACTCACCCTCTTGTTTCAATGCTCAGTTCAGCAGAAAGAGCAAGCTTGCTAGTGTTTGAGCTGCTGCATGATAATTGTGCAGATATATAAAAGTTATATTTCCTCCTGTTTTGATGTTGCTTGCTGTACACTTGCTCTGTAATTTTGATGCCAGCTTTTTCTATCTAGTGCATATCAATCTAACATGGGAGATCTAAAACACCAGTCATATTACATTTGTAAAAAAGCAGGAACTGTAACACAGTCCTTTTCCCTGAATCGGAGCATCCATCCTCCAGAAGGAGGCTCTGCCTCGGGGCAGCTCCCAGCCTCTCTGACAGGGGCTGCAACAGCACCTCTGGAAGCAGATTTGAGCTAAAATTACCCCTGAGGAGCAGCTTGGTGACACTTAGCCCATTTCCTTCCAAAGTGCTCTCACATTTCTCTGAACAGCACATGTGTCGGGATGGGGGCTGTGTAATTTGGGATCAGTGTTGGTGATGACTCCTCCCTCTCCATCTCTTCAGGGGGCAGGAGGTGCTCCTCAAGCCCCTGCCAGCACAATGGTGTGTGTGAGGACAGCATCCGTGGCTACACCTGCACCTGTGCTGAGGGCTACGAGGGAGAGAACTGTGCTTTTGGTAAGGCATTACCCCCTTCTGAGAAGCCTCATCTCATCTGGTCACTGGGTGTCCCCATGAAACCATACCCAGCTCTCCCATGGTGCCACTTACCATGGTTTTGGGTAAAACCCACAGTTCTGGCAGAGTAGGGGTGATGTGTGCTGCCTGACTACAAAACATGATGGAATCCTGAGGTTCCACAGCTGTCCCTGTGCCCTGAGCCTCCCTTCTCCAGGGATGCAGCAAGAGCTGAAACCGAAGCACCTCATGGGTACACCCCAAAGCCAGCCCTGCCACTGCCCCCTGCACTGCCTGGCTGCTTGTCCTGCTGTGGTCCAGGTGTGTGGCCTGAGAGACCAAGGCTGCAGAGCCAGGGTGGCTTCCCAGGCACTCTGGTACCTCTGAGGCCACACACCACCACAAGACAGTCCCTCAGGACAGAAGGACTCCAGAAAACAAACTGTTTCCAGTGGAAGTGAAAAGCATAAAGTAAAACAGATGTGTTCTGGCACAGGAAAACCCTGGGCCAGATACTACATTTTTATATCTGCCAGGTTCTACTTTCCAGCCCTGACATCAGTATTTCTGCTGGTTCAGAGGTCCCCTGGGGTGGGAGACGCCCTGGCTGCAGCAAGGCAGGGTCGTTCTCTGTGTAAGGGGTGTGACTGACCAGCTTCTGGGGAGCACAGAAGGTGACACAGCTTGGACCAGTGCTGGGAACTAGATCATCTCAGAGCTTTAGGCAGCCATGTTATACAAGATTTTTTGCTACCTATGAGCTAGATCAAGTAACAGTTGCTTTGTGCTAGAGATTTAAGTGTTTGCTTAGCTATGGAAAGTTGAGCATGTTTTGCAGTTCATGCTCCCTTTCTTTTTTTCTTATCTTTGGTAGTGATGTGTGCAAAATCAAACAAGTGTGCAAAATGAGAGCTACAGCTTTTTGTCAAAAAAAGAAGAAACCTTACCTGCCTTCTTCCTCAAGCAATACTCGTCTTCATAATGTGCAACAGTTCCCCTTGCTGCAGACACTTGGTGTTTTGTTTAAAAACCCATGGCACCCTTTCCCAGAACTCAGAGGTGCAGGGAGAGCACAGTTTGCAATGAGTCTGTGAATGCTGAAGAGACTCAGCTCTCTCCAAGTTCTGTTTAACAAGGGGAAAAAATCCCAGTGGTAAATACTACCAAGCCAGATTCCCAACCCACATCTACACAATGTGAATAAAAAATAAAACATAGAGGACTCAAGCGATGAAAGAATAGTTCATGTTTTTCCTCTGCTTGCTCTGTTTAGCTAAAAATGAATGTCACCACCAAGCAAAGGCAGGATGTGACCACTTCTGCTATCCAGGAAGTGATTCCTACCGCTGCTCCTGTGCTGATGGCTACGAGCTTGGGAAGGATAAAAAGCAGTGCATCGCATTAGGTGGGTGTGAGATGGAGGTAAAGGGGGCACCTGCTCAGGGCTGGGGTGGGCAGGCCACCATCCCATAGATGTGATCAGCCTGCCAGCACTACTACTGGGTAGAAAAAGGAATCTAGGGACCACCACCCAAGATGCCAAAGTAATGGTAAAAGAAGGGCTATTTGATCAGAATGTTTAAGTATGAATCAACAGAGAGGACTTGCACCACCCTACACATCACTCACTGGACCAGGCTTTCCACTCCTGTGTTTCACCAAGAGTAATTCTGTTGAACATGTGTTTGCTTGGGAATGAGACTCTATTGATTCCCATCAGGTGACCAATAGTCTAATAAATGAAGGGAAACATTTGCTGCCATGTTAATTAGCTTGAAACAGTAGCCCTTTTTAGTTCTTCAGCCTCAAGTTAGGTATCTCATTCAATTTCATCCCCTTACAAAGTAGGTCTACTAAAACCAGAGAAGTATATTTAGACTTGGTGGGGCAGCCAAATCTGAGTTCAGCTGTAGAGGCACACTTTTGGTGGTGACAGACTGATGTCCACACTCAGGGCACACTTCAGGTGGCCTTTACATCAAACTGGCCTAGTTCAGTCCTGTGGACTAAGCACCAGTCAGCTGTGAGAGCATGTCATGTGCACCTGGAAGGTGTCCTGTGGTTTAGCTTCACCCAAACAGAATCCAGTATGTGTGGCCCAAACCCAAACCAAGAGGGTGTGACAAATGCAGATAACTGGGTGATCCAATCGAAAAGCATGTGCGTTGTTTGAACCAGATGAGAAAGGCACGCGTGTCCCTAGAGTGACAGCTGTAACAAGGAACACCCAGGAGTTATGCTGTTCAGGCTGGGCCACAGCTCTCAGGTATTTGACACAATTTGAATACAGGATACAAAGACGAAAAAGCAAGATGGGCTAATGGTTGGCTGGAGAGAAAGCCTCATTTCATTAGTGAAATGAAGCACAGGGAAACCTGCTCCCTACAAGCCTTACACGGTGACCATGTTCAACCCATTGCTAAACTATTATCACTACAATTGCCAAATTATTCCAATTTTCACCAGCTGAGACACTGTCATTCTCCTTTCCCTTTGCACAAAAGCAGAACCCCAAAGTCTAGGTGGACCAGTAGGTATTAGCTGTCTTGAAATGTTACAGCATGAAGTTTTGACTTTTCTTTTTAAATTCATTTGTTAGATGCATGTGCATGTGGCAGACTTCAAGACAGTGATAACCTTATAAGTGAAACCAGGAAGAAAAGTGATGAGCGATTTCCTTGGCAGGTATTCCTAGCAATTCATGAAACCTATCACTTATGCTCACATGGATGGTGCTATCTACTGTCTTTGTGCATTTTCGTAGGTACTGCTGCTAAACCCCGAAGGGAAAGGCTTCTGTGGAGGAGTGTTGCTAAAAAGTAACTTCGTGTTGACCACAGCAGACTGTGCCCTTCTGCACAGACATTTCCAAGTCAGGGTTGGTGCTGGTAGGTGATCCAACACATTTTTTCTTCCTGCAGCACATTTCAGTATTGACAAGCTAAATTTTAAAACAGCTTACTAAGCTTCTGGCTGCATAAAAATATTGTTAAAGGAAACAAATATGATGTTATTTCACTTAAGCACCTCAGTCAAGTATCTGAGCTAGAACTACAGGTACCCCACATTCCCCTTCACAAGGCAAGCAGAAAGTGCCTCCTGAGCACAGTTCAGAACCCAGCACCCAGAGATCAGCTAAACATGGTGGATTTAGTGGTGAACTTTCATGCCAAAATTCACATCAGTGCTGGATATTCATCCTTACTGCTGAAATCATTCATGCTCCTACCAGCATTAAACAGCTGCCAGTGCGTTATTCCTCGTTTCCCTTTACTGCAGCAGGAGTTTTGAGGAATAGCGCCTTTGGCTCCTCCCCTGCACATGTTTCTCAGCACGACCAGGCAGCTTGCATGCAGCTTTCAGGTCTCTGATAAACTATTCCTAAGAGCAGCCAAATGTCATTGCTCCACAGGGCCTAATGCAACAAGTGGAACTGGGAAGCTAATGCAAATTAGTGAGAAGCACATCCACATCCGGTACGACGAAGACACTGGTGAGAACAACATTGCATTACTACAACTCCAAGAGCATGTTGAGTGTGACAGCTCCCACCTTCCCGTGTGCACCCCTGAGAGAGACTTTGCAGAACACGTTTTAATTCCAAAACTGGCTGGTACAGTCAGTGGCTGGAGAATGGAGGGTGATGAACTTCAAGGCGAAGAGCTGCAGGTTTCATACCTGCCTGCTGAGGACTGCAAGCAAATACTCAACATCAGCCTCACAAACAGGCAGTTCTGTGGGCACCTCCAGGAGGCCACAGACAAACACCTGGCTGGAGGGAGCTTTTTGGTTACTGACTACAAGGGCACGTGGTTTCTGACTGGTATCCTGGGATCCTGGCCGCTGGAAGACACGGACTGGGAAACACTGCTTTTCACCAACACTGCAAGGTATATGGTATGGGTTAAACAAAAAATAAAGTAAGACACAAACACAACCACCTCTCAAGCACCAAGCCCCTACCAATTGTTGCAAGGAAACATGGATGCAGCCAGTACCCCCATTTGACTCTGCTACTATGTGCGGCAATGGAATTTGCAACAATGACATGTATTTAACTCCAGTTTTTACAGAAAAGCCTGTTTGTCTTTCCTTCTGCTGACACACAGCACTGTGAATCATAATACAGTAAACCTAGTTATTGAACTAAAAATTGATTTAATTTTAAATTTCTTAGAACTGTTCATCCATGGTGAATATTTTTCTGTGATTTCACATGTTGCTAGTACCCTGAGGTTTGATTCAGCAAATTCATGTTCTTCTTTCAGGATCCATACAAGTAAAACTTTAAAGACATGGGGAATGCCAAGCTCTTAAATGTCTATGTTGAGGTAGCACTTGACATTTTCATCATACTAAAAAATGCTTTCCCTCATACATGGAATCTATGTTTTCCTTTATGAATGATGCCCATGTCAGTTAGAAACCCAGCTGTCAAAGACAACAAAAAATACATGTTTTATTTGTTTTAAAAATAATTTTAAAACCCCAAAACTAAAGTTTTTAAATTTAAATTTAAAATTTTGTCTCATCAGTCTGGACAAAGTTATATTGTACCACCCCCAAACAAACAAATCAACCCCCAGGGTAGTAACACTTAAAATACTGGATTCAGTAGTAGTGTTTTCCCCAGAAGCAAAATAAAACAGAATATGGATAATTTAGCTACATGAATTTTTGTTCATCATAACAAAAATTAAACAAAATATTACCAGAATTTAAAAAAACCCAAAGCCATCTGTGGGCACCTACCACATATACTCAAAACCCGTAAGTATTACTGACACAATAAAGCTTTTGGTGTCAAACACTTCTCTATTTTTTAGAGACAGTTTGAAGACAGTATTTAATACCAGAAAAATTATTGAGAGTTAAAAAAAAATGGAAACCATGTAAGAAAACATTACTTCCACTCTGAAGAATGGATTAACACAAGCAACAAAGGCTGATACTTCCCTCTGAAGGATAAACACAGATAGTAACATGAAGTACTTTATAAAAGCTTTTAAGTAGTTGGGAAGGAATTTGGAATGCTTTGCTTTATTTCTTTATGAGATACTTTGAATGATCTAGAAAGCCTGTGAAAACTACCATTTAAAAGTCAACATTTCATTTCAATGCACTTTGTAACACTGGCAGCCTTGGCCATTCTGGGAAAGGAGCCACAAACAGTTCCTGGTATTTCAGTCCTGGACATGAACCAGGCCATTTACAGTGCTCTTGGGTCACTGGGAGCAGTCCCACTGGGCAAGCTGAGTATCTGAAGAGTACTTTCATGGCTAAGATGCAATACTCAACAACACACTGTTGACAGTGGAGGAAATGGGTTCTGCTTGCTGACCACAAGCTTCTGATGCTGATGGGATATGTAGCCTTTAATGTGACCCTGGCAGGAGGAGGAAAAGGCAGAGTTAGTACTTAGAGCTGATAACACAAGGCCTACAACCCAAGCAAACACCTACAAGCTAACCATAGCAAAGCTGTTTATGGTCACTCACCACTGCACTACTGTACTTCAATGTCCATGAGGGTCCAGTTTGGGTAAGTGGGTCACTTACTTGGAGAGCAAGCACAAAGCTGGAGCCACCACCCTGTTTGTGTACTAAGGGTGCTGTCAGACTGAGAGCCTCTTGTCAGGCCCCCCATGGGCCTGCTCACACTGCCTCGAAGAGACAGAGCTCTACAGAAGTGTTTCTAAGTTCACTCTTGCTCACTTTAAAATGAGGATTTTAATCAATTAGTATTCCATACCTAATAAAATAAATGACATTGTACTTCCTTTTCAGACATAGTGTTGTAACAGTGAAAAAAATCTCCCAGTGACCTAGACCACATCAAATAATGTTTCAGAAACAGAGTAGTGGTTAATCTTCTTGCTGACACTATAGTGATGCTTCACAACCTCTGATGTAATACAAATATTTAGATTTCAAGCTTTTATCCATTCATAATGAGATTCATTTAGAGTAAAAGACAAAATGTGGAACAGAACCAAAGAAATCTAGCTCTATTTTTTTCTAATTTGAGAAGACCAAGAGTCTCCTACTTAAATGCAGAACAAATCTTTTTGGTGCCACCTCAAAGTTCCTATTTTTAAATCAAAGTTTCTGCATATATAGAAATGTCAGTATTGAATTTGTAATGTGAAATTCAACTTCAATTTTAACTGATTGCTGTAAAAAAAAAGCAGGACCTAGAGGAAGTCCTCAGGGCAAATGAAAACATTTCACTTTGAGCAGAAGTCTCTCAAAAAAACCCTAAGAAAACCTGGGAGATTACTGATGAGTTTTTTGTCACAAACTGTTATTCTCTATCTAGTATTTTTCACTGTCAGAAGTGTGGAAGCACAAGACAACAAGTGGTCAGCACTTACCAAATATATGAGGTTAGCTAAAATACACTGGACTTCATCAATATCAACATCATCTACTTGCATGAACTTCAGGGCAATCAGAAAAGCATCTAGAGATAGCTGATGAGTTTTGAGTAGTAAATATCTGAAAGAAACAACAGGAAAAACGTGTTATTGTGAAATAATCACTTTAGAATTCTGTTTCTTAGAAAAATTGCCTTTCTACAATAAATTCACTTTAACAGAAAGTCTGCTCTCCCAGAGAAAACTAAGGAGCATAAACAATTCTACCCCACTCCCAGGTGAAACCATATTAAATCTGCTGTTGCAAAAATGTAGTTTTTGTTATACTTACACTTTCTTGAAGAGATTCCTATATGTGATGATTTTCAGCTTCTCAAGGATAAGAAAGATTCCACATCGAATAAAGAAGGTCTCATGCTTTGTCAGAGCATCATTCAGAAGGAGAAGATTTCCTTCACTGCAAGGATAAAGAAATGAAAAAGTAAGAAGGCCTCACACCAGTAAGAAAAGAAAGTACGACTTGATAGGAATATACTTCCCCTGCCTTCCTCAATCACCCCAAAGAAACACTTTTAACTTAATACTTCTTGAACACAAAGCAGAAAAGCAAGCATCATACCTCACAGACTTTGTTACTTCAGCAAACTGCATAAGGTCATACTTTTTTAAGAGCTGAACTGTTGGCATATGGCCCTGAAAAATAAACGGTGTCCAAGTTTTCCAGGGTAAAGTTAAATGCATTTTAAATAGAATCTAGTAAGCTATAAAAAAAATTGTTAAGAGAAAAAGAAGAATGTTTAACCATTATTTTTTTTTGCTACAGAATAAGAAGTGAATAAAAGTATTTGCAAGACAACCCCCTCGTCCCTCTCAAACACCTTGTAGCACAACTCACAATAACTACTGATTTATCATTATTTAGGGACAAGTAATACTTATTGTTAGGGAACATCTATCAAACTTGTAGAATCAAGATCTTGTGACATGAGGCCTTGGCAGATTCAAATTTTATGTCATAGCTGTATCATCTAATCTACAAACAGAATAACTGCAGGACTCCCAAACATTTCCAAAGGAGTATGAGCAGAGCTTCAGCCTTGTCAAGTTGTCAAGTGTTATCTCAGTCTCAGTCTGTAACAGATTTTTTTCTTCTCTATGTCTCCAAGCGGAAATAAAAATGTTCTCTCAAAAAACAAACACCACCACCATGCCCCCTCCCCCCCCCCCCCCCCCCCCCAAAAAAAAAAAAGGGAGAGAAAGGTTAACTTTAAGGAAACAAAATTAATTCTTATTGTTACATCAGGTAAGACTGAACCATCTACAGAATAAAAAAGAAACTTTGCCTTTTATCCCCCGTACAGCAAAGATCAGAATGCACATTGACTTGGTCAGACTTTAAATTTAGTTACATCATGCTATGCTGTTGCTAACTCCTTTCCTGGATGAAGGATTAGCTGAGAGCAGAACTGGGCTGCAGGTTTACTGAGAGCTGTTAGGAACAAAAAAACCAACACACAAGCTATTTTAGTAGTCAGAAGTTAGTGTTAATATTTGGGCTCTGATTTAAAAAAAGCAACTGTAAATACAATGACCTTTGTCTAGCTTCTTTAATGTCTCTTGTACACTAAAACTGCTTCAGAAAAGCCACAGTAATTCTAAGCACTAACAGACCAACCAGTTTAAGGCACCCAGTCAGGACTGGGACAAAGCTTTTAGGAAGACTGTTAATAAGTTTTCCTTTATCAACCCTACCACTCACTGATCTGAAAACAGCTGCTAAGAAAGTCAACAATTAAAACAAAGAAAACAGAAGCCAATTATCATACCCACTATATTTCCCCTTTACCCACTTGACACAGCAAGGAATTGAAAAGAAGCACTGAAAGGAAAAAGCAGGGAGGTCATAAACAGGTCAGGGGGAAGGTGGAAAATGGCAACTCAATAGAGGCAGGTGATAACATTCTACATGGGTAACTTGGGGAACAGGGCCAGAACAGGAAACTCTAAAATCTAGTTCCTGTCCCCTAAGTCACAATTAATACTCAGCATAATCCACTAATTCAGGGATATACAAATGTTAGCACAGCACATGGGAAAGAACAAGAAACACATGTGCTTAATTCTTTTAATAGAAATATGAAATTATCAAATAGTAACAAGTTTTCACTGATTTTTCAGACCCAAAATACTCTGCTTCATGACCCTTCTGACATGCTTTGAATGTGAAAATGTACGAGGTACAAATAAAAAAGCCAAAGGCAGGCTGTAGCTGTGGCAAACCCCTCTCAACAGTCCTCAGCCATCTGCTTGCACACCCTTCTTTCTTCCACCAGGTGAAAGAGGCAGACAAATTCTGCTTCTAGTGAATCCACACCCTCCCTGGCTTTTGTGTGCAGTTGATCAGCAGAGAGGCACTCTGCTACAAGACAGAAGTCACACTGTTGAGTGCTTCTCCAAAGAATTCAAATACACCTTCATTAAAGTAGTAAGATCAGGAGGGGTGGGAGAAAGGAGGGCCAGGTTGGTTTAGTTTGGAGATGGGGTTTTTTTGTTTGGCTGTGTTATTTCCCCTCCTATCTCCTTTCCCATGTGGCTATAAATGACAACTCAACACTTTTTGCCCTCACATAACAAGGTGTGCATACACTGGCTTTTACGGGGTAAAACAGCCTCTGAATTCCACTAAGGGAAAACCAAGAAAATACTGAGCATCAGTTTTACAGTCTGCATGTGTACCCCCTTCCCCTTATTAAGGAAAGTAGTATCTACTCACCAACAACATTTTTACTGGCAGCAGGTAGATCAAAATCATTCTTTTGTTCTTCTGGCTTGATCGGTGACAGTGCTCAAAGGCAAATGACAGATACTCTTCAGCTGCAAGAACAAGGGACATGAATCAACCACAAAAACAGATTAAAGCTGTAACCCAAATTCTGTGCTCAATGTTCATCTCCCTTGAACATATAACATTTGAAATTGTATAAAAAAAAATCATGCCATTCAAAATACATGAAGAAAAATTGGAGATTCACACAAAATACAAAGTATTACTAGAAAGATAAGTTGTCCTTCAGAAAGTCAAAGAAAACTAGTCAAGATCTTCATGTCAGACATTACAGTTACAAGTAATATTGGATTTTTCAGCTCATTTCAGTAATATTATTGTGCTCCTATTACAGAAGCAGAGAATCTCAAGAAGTGCTGGTCACTCTATACACTCTATTTCCTAAATTGAGATTAGGTTCTTCAAGAGATGAAAGCCGAATGCAATGCCCACATCTCCTGAGCTGCAAAAATGTGCCAGTGAGACCATACAGCATAACAGCATGAAAATCTCTCAGCAGCTTCTACTGATAGAGAGAAAATGATAAGTCTGAAAGGCAGCACACACTGTTTGGAGTAACAGAGCCAGCTCCAGAACAGATGTTGGTCAAGGGCTTCAGTTAGTGATGAAGCTGTACCCCTTAGCTCTAGAAGCATTTCTATTAGAAATTTAGGAAAATCAGTTTGTACATCTTCCAAAATCAATGGATCAAGAAACTACAGTTTGCTACACTACAGTTTGCTGAAGATTTCCTAAGTGGCACACAGCAACTTGAAGAGTTGAAGGCTCCTCTGCAAAACTTTTACAGACCTATTCTTTTGGATGCTCACACATTTTGTAATGCACACACATAATGCATAAGACTGTAAGGAACTTCACTGACAGAAATATTTTAAAGCTGGGCAGACACTACAATTAGAAGTGTCATGTAACCTCATCTCTGTTTTGAGTCAGCCTGTGGGCCTTGGACCTTTCAGCATGACTTTTCCTTGGATCAGTGCAATTCTGAGTCACACACACACAGAACTTCAGCAAGATTTCATGCCAAGCAGCAAGACTTTAAACATGTCTTACTGGCACACAGTACCTTGCTTAAAGTCGCTGTCAAACATGGCCTTGCGTCCAACATAGTATTTGTATGTAACTCTCTGTGCCATACTGTACTCCTCCTTCAGGTTTGAGCTGTCAATTGCTCTAATTAAGGGCTTACAGAGATGGAGCTTGTTGATCTGTTAAAAAAACCCCAACAATTTAATCAGAGTGTAGATAGATGATATCATATAAAAACAGAGTGGGTTTAACTTTGAATATGAAATACAAAACACAGCTTACCAGACTTGAACCCTACCTTAAAATAAATTTTAAACAGCTGATTCACAAGAAACAACATGCCCCACTTTTTTGAGTCTTCGATGCCTGCTCGACTGTCATAAGGAAAAAGAAAAAAACTGCTAGTACTGAACATTGTAAGAAAATAATGACTTTATCTTCACAGTAAATTCATTCCACAGGGATTCACTCCATAGCATTTTTAGGGTAAACATAGGTGTAGCTATGCTATACATTTTCTCAACATAATGAAAAGATGTCATGCAGGATATTATTCATCTGCATCAGGGTACTCACTCCAGTCTGCAAACAACATACAGAAGCACAGAAGTGGCTTATAATACCTGAGATGAAAGAAAGACCCCCCAAAAAGCATATTTTCCACTTCAGAAGTGTTAGAATTGCTAACACTGGAAACCAGAGCCACCTCTTTTCCATCTAATTAATTCTAATAGAGCAAACTTCACAACTACCAGGGCACAGAAGCATTTATCATCTTTCCTGAGAAACAGGGACATCATCAGTCCCTCCCAACAACACCTGCTAGGAATGCTAAACCTCAAGTGAGGGTTCTCCCTCTGCAGTTAACAGTCAAGAGATTAAGACAATAAATGAGAAGAGACAAGCCTCAGAATTGTTCGTTCTAAGACCCATATTTGGTCTAAGTATGTGGGAAAACTTAAGCAAAGTTCATTATGTTCTCAGTAATTTACTAGTGCAAGTCCAGCAGAGGGTCTTTCACTTACGTGTCACTGGCACAGACTCGAAAGCAGCCCATCAGCAGCTCTGCTGCTTTTTCCAACATGTCACCCACTTTGCTCTTCCCTTTCTTCACAAGCTGTTGATCTGCCTAGCAAGAAACAATATGCAATTCTACATCATGGTACACTGGGTTGCAAAGTTTAGTCTTTTAATTTAGCATTCTATAAAGTGTTATAGCAAGAGATCTGTCATGGCTGCTATCTCCCAAATCTAGAAGGCAGTCAAGCTCCCAGAACAAAAGAAAACACTCGGAGAGGCTCCTGGACATGTACCAACCCCAATGTAGAGAAGGACAGTCCTTGGAAAATAGCACTGACCACTATTACCTTTAGTATCACTCAGCTTAATGCAGCTCTCAGAAACCTAAATTCAAGTTTAATGCCTGAACTGGAGCATTAACACTTCAACTCAAATGTACAAAGACCAAGAGCCTAGAAAAAAATTATGGAGTTTGAGTTTTAGAATTTATAATTCAATTTCTCTCCACAGCACAAAGATTAGATGTTATTTCTAAACCATATTCAACAGTTTCCAGCAGTAACACACACTGCTGGGACCTGAGACTTCCAGAAGAAAGATAAAACATATGTTACAGCAGCAAAAGAAAAATAATAATTCAGTTGTCAACATATCGGAAAGATCTACACACTGACTAATGCAGAACTTCAACAGAAAAAATATAGCAAGTATATATTTATTACATGCTTTCTAAAAGTTTTATCATAGTGTTTGCATTCTCACTAGCCAAAACATAAATAAAAGAAATGGAAATGCATTCTGCAGCAGAGGTCTTCCCTGAAACCGAATCCTCTGAATAATACACTAAGGTCAGAAGATAGAGTTCAAACACTTCCAGCATGACTGATTCAACACTACCCTTTCTCATGCATCTCAGAGATGTGGATTTCCCTCATTCAAACTGAGAACTGAGACTTGTTGCAGAGCAGTCACACACACAAAAAGTACTCCCTGTGCAAGCATTCCCATTCCTCATGTGGTTTTGTGGGTAAGTGAGCATGAGAGTGATGAGGGGATGAACACTGAAAATACTGGATATTGTCAAACCCTAACCTCACTTGAACTCCAGCTTCAACTCTTCAGTGAAGTGGCTACAAACAAAATCACAACTCTGCCACCTACCTTGGCCTGAAAGTTCTCAATAGATCCCTACACAAGCTACTTCAATTCACCAGCCTGAGAAAAATAATGTAAATTTGGGGATTATTAGCATGTCAGCAGTTGTATGGGCTCACCAAGGGCTCCAAAGAGCCTCAGAAGTGGTTCACACATCTGGAAAAGGGGAGCAGAAAGTTCCCTCTTCAGATCTGGTGAATGGTTAGATCAGCTTGGTTGTCTGTGATACCTCCAATTTCCACCAAATCCCAGGGATAACATGGAAATAGTGACTTACACCACATGCTACTCAATAAAGAAAATATTTATCCCTTCATAAGTTCTAACCAATTGCTGGGAGCTGCATTCATGTCCTCAGAACTCCTCTAGTTTCATCTGCCCACAGGAGGTGGACAGATCGAGCAACCTCATCCTTCAATAAGAGTGGATGAATTTAGCATGTCAACAAAATCCTAAACCATGAGTTAAAGAGAACTGAGCAAAAATAGACTGTGTAATAAACTCTGTAAAAATATTTCTATTGTGGAAATACCAAACAGATAAAAGTAATGAGGCTGTTAATCAGATCTACTTACATTATTAGCAAAAATTCGAAGATCAAGGGCTACAGAATACATAATAGGTAAGGCCCTGGAAAAGAAAATCATAGTATACTTAGTAGGTGCAAATCAAGCAATAAGTAAGACATGGGAAACAAGCAATTTTTTTTTGTTAGTTGGTCATGCAGCTAGAAAATGATATATTAATCTTTAAATGAAGAAGGATGCACTTCTTAAAGGGAGAGTTCTTCAAGATCTCAGTATTTCAGAAATCCTATACTACAATAATTATTTCTAAAGTCTTTTTTAGTATGGCTTTAATAAAATTCCACTTCTCTTTGAACAAATCCTTCATGTATTTGCATATGGACCATTCTATGTAATTAAGCTCAGATGTTTAGTTTTCACACTTTGCACATAAAAACTCAACCAGTCAACAATGCCAATAAGGCTTGATTTTAGTATCACTGGGGATAAATAGAAGTATAGCTATAATTTTAGTTTGACTCCAATAGTATTATACTAGGAAAAGATGAGTATATTTTCTAGTCGTTTTCTACCATGTACTCACCAATTTTCTTCTTTATGAGCCTGAAATGCTCGCAGGAAAGATGTATGGTATTTAGGAAAATTTAAAATGCCATGAAATGAAGCACAGATTTCAGAAACAGCTGTTCAGTGGTACCACATATTAATTCATGAAAGACTAGAAATCAAAATACCATCAAGAAGTTGAGGAGCTGAGTTACAGTATGGAAGAAAGTGAGCACAGCCATCAAAATACCATCAAGAAGTTGAGGAGCTGAGAAAGTGAGCACAGCCACGCACCCCTTTGAGTGGCAGCAGCAGTAAGAAACACTGGCCAGAGATAAGATAGAAGCTTCTTTATCATTATCTTCCCCACCAGCCACACACAAACTGCAAGGTATTATAATGATTTGAGACTCTCCTACATTCTGAGAGAAATTAATATTCTATTTTAGAGCCAAGTAAAACATTCTTTCTTAGCCCTATAGAAAGCTGGAAGAAGAATGTATCTGGATTTCCTTGTTTAGAAACCTAAACAGCTGAAGTGTATTGGGAAGCAGACCACGTTCTATTAGATTTTTAAAAACCATGAAGAAAACTTATTCTACAAGAAGTTAATCTGAAAAGAATATGCAAGATTTATGGAAAAGGATATTGCACAATAACTGTTTGGCATTTGTATGCTTCGACAAAGTCATGGTTTGCAACAGCATAAGTACACCTGTCAAAGAAAAGGCGAATTAGTGCATCAGAAAATATCCATAAATGAAATATTTATTTTTGTGCCCTACCAGGCATGAAGGTTTACAGTTTATTTAAGGCACAAAGCAGTATGACTAGAAGCATTCCTAAAAAATTGGCACAAATATTTTAATAGAGCACTAAGCTTGATAATTGTAGAAAACAGATGCTAGAGATTAATAGGTATTTGTTTTATATAAGCTAGTGCTTATTGAAACTGTCAGCAAGATTAAATTTTAAAAATGCTAGATTGTTGAAAGATACTAGATGCAGAAAATTATTTAGTAAAAGCCTTGCAGAATTACTTAGATACTAAGCTCTCTTAAGAGTACTTTTATGATTAAAATTCCCTTTAAAAATATTTATTTCCCTTGCTTATTTCACTCTAAATTCTTGTGCAGCTAGTAGGCAGACAGGAAGCACTGACACCAAAGCTGTGCCAATGGCCACACACAGATGACAGCCAGGTACACAGAGCAAACTTTACGTGGAGAGGAGAAAGAAAGTCTTTATTTCCTGCAATTCTAACATTATTTATAAGAGTAACAAACACCAAGTTTTCCTGTGTAAGCCCTTTGAAACAGGAAAGTAAACTTAAGGATATCCTTCCCCATCCCTGCTGCACACCTCACAACTGACTTTACATTCTGGGCCCACCTTTACCTTAAGTGGGCTGCAAACATTTCATCATATGGTGATTCCAAAACTTGTTGGCACTTCTCCTCTGGAGATGGAAGCTAAGTGTAGAATAAATCAATAAAACATTAAAGGAACATCCAATGCACCAGAAACAGAACATCATATGCATATTTTGTCATGGCAGTTCTCACAGATTTGCTAGGGTTGGAAGGGACCTCTAGTATGCATCTACCAGAACTTTAAATCACATTAACAATCATATCCAAAATAATGAATTACTAGTGTGCACTCTGTCTCCAGAACCTGAACAGAGCCAGCCTTAAATAAAAGCATCCAAAACACACAAACACCAAGCCCTCACTGCCCACTGCTTTTTTGTTTATAGTGCCTTCCATAGTGCTATGCTAATAACTAATGCAGACCTGGTCAGAAAGGACATTCAAAACTGTATCTATCCAGAAAACAATTCAAAACGGAACACAAAGAGCCAACCAGAAAACAAAAATTATATCTAGTGTCCTGATAAAAAGAAAAGGGAAACAAACCCACATGGGGATACTACCTCAGCCTGTGAAACAGATTTCTGAGGTTTCTCTCCAGTGGAAAGGAACCCACACACAGAGCTGGGAAAACCAAAAGCAAAACAAAAGGTCAAAAAACACAACCTCACCTGTAGCCTTGGGTTTGCAACATGTGGATGTTTAAATGATACCAATTCTGCACAAAATGTACCATCTCTGGTCTCAATGGCTTCTTGTACCTACCAAAGTAAACAGTCACATTACAGAATAAAATCCAGCAACAGGAATACAGCATATTTCCACAACTACAGAAGCCACCACCTAGTTACCACTACATATTAAATATACATACATATATATGAACATATTCATACATATTAATATCAAATCAAATGCGAGTTTTTAAAGGCTTAAAATGGAATAAGTACTTTTGTATTTCCAATACACCTGTTGTTCAAAAAGGTCTCAGGGAGAAGGAAGAGAGAACACCATTGTGGTTTTTTCCTTATTTGTAGGATGCAAGCAGATGCATGTACATGGGTTTAGCACTGTTGAACAGCAGTTGGGAGCCAGATTTGGGTAAGCTTTTTAAAATTCCAGTTGGACTTATAGGCATCAAACATGGATGCAAAGATGCAATCTTTGAGAAATGCTTTAAATGAAGACAGGAAGATTTAACATGCAAATATCATTCCAAAGGCAAAGCCTGATATTAGACTGATATTCTATCTGTATCAAATGCTTTTGAAACCTCCTAAGATTGCAAATGTTATATTCTGTGGAAGAATGGTTTAATCCTGCTTCCTGCTAAAGATAACTCCTTGTAAAAACAGTCTGCTTGGACAGGTTATTGTGACATCAAGGTGGAAATTTATTCAGTTACGGAGGTAGTCTTAGGCATTACTTCTTAAGGGTTTCCTTCCCATTGCTTGTGCTTTGCCATATTTTTGTGTCCCAATATGAAAAAAAAATCTTTTTGATGTATGGAAAGCTCATACCAAATGGGAAAAAATGCTGTAGACTAAAATAGCAACAAAAAAGGGAAAATCAACTGCTTAGACTCTTTCAGAAATTTGTGGGTAGCTTTTATTTCAGGAAAAAGAAGATGCAAGTTTATGTTTGCGAGATATTTTTTCATCTTGAATGTTCAATGGAGCATCAACCTCACAAAACGTGGGCTTTTCAGAGCAGACCGCTGTCCTGGGAGGTCTCAGGTGCTCCATTTTTGGAGACTAAAACCCAAACAATTACTTTCTTTTTGTGCCTTAACTAATGCCAGATGAAGTAAGATGGTAACAGTGAGGAGAATACCACGGTCCAGCAAGAACCACGCAGAGTGCAGACACAAGAAGCTCGTCAGTGACAGCTCCATGAGGCTGGAATCCCTGCAGCTCTGCCCCTGCCTCTCCATCCTCTGTGTCACAACTTGTGTCCGCGTTGGTGTGCGCCTCCGAGCCCTCTGCTCCCCAAAACCTGAGCTGCACCCGCTCCTGGACACACAGACACACACAGAGACACAGACACACACACACAGAGATACAGACACACACACAGAACAGACACAGAGACACACACACAGAGACACATGCAGACACACACACACAGACACACACATATATATACACACACACAGACACAGAGCCCTCCGTGGCGGTGCCCACACACACAGAGACACATGCAGACACACACACAGAGACACACACACACGTACACACACACAGAGACACTCACACACACAGAGAAACAGAGACACACACACAAAGACACAGACCAGACACACACACACAGAGACACAAAGAGATATACAGACACACACACACACACAGAGCCCTCCGTGGCGGTGCTCACACACAAACTACCTCAGAAACCCCCCCACTTTTCAGGCATTGCAGCTGACACCCTGGCACCCACACGCTGTGTGCCCCACGCACGCTGAAGGGATCTATTATTCCCCCACCGCACCACTCCTCCTCCGCTGATTTATTTCTCACCGCGGCACCACACTTGCAGCAAGCCAGAGCACACCCGCACACTCGAACAGGGCCCGCGGCTCATTAAAGAGGAGGGGAAAGCGTCGCTTACTTGCTGCAGGTACTGGTTGATGGTGATGTGCGCCATCGCGGAGGACGTGCGGCGGGCGGCGCGCGGCCGCGCGAGCCCCGGAACTGCCGGAACTGCGCGCGCGCTTCCGGATCCCGGCGCGGCCGAGAGCAGCGGGAGCGGCCCCGCGCGTCACGTGACAGCCCCCAGCGCCCGCCGCCCCGCCCACCGCGTGCCCGGGGCGTGGCTTCACCCGGGCAGCCAATGGGAGTGGGCGATGGGCGGGGCAGAGGGCGCGCGTCAGCGGTAAACCTCGTGCGGCGCCGCGCGCTGTACGCTGTGGTGGGGCCGTGTGGGAGGTGTCGCTGTCAGCCGCGCTGCCCCTCGTGCCCTCGGCTGGGACGGGAGGCGGGCAGCGCCCTCCGTGTGGGGGGTGCTCCGAGTACTTCCCCGGGAGAGCTGTGGAGGCTCTCTCCTCGCTAGCTCCATCGCCCACGGGGAGCGCTGGCGAGGGGTCGCGTGAACTTGGGTGGAAAAAGTTGAATTGAGCATTAAACTCCCGAACTTCAGGTTGACTCCTAAAGGCGCTGGCGCCAGGGAGATGTGTGAGACGAGGACACGCTCCATGTTGGTGCAGGCTGGGCTCGGTTGGGTTTGGCAGGTGCCGGTGAGCGGGGCGCGGGCGGCCTCGGGCTGGCGGCTGCTCCTCCTTGGCTTTCGCTCCTCCACCCTTGGGCGGGTGCCGGCAAGCAGAGCCAGGCCAAGCGGGGGGCACCGAGGGCGGCAGGCTGCCCCGGCCCGGGAGCCATCTTGAGAGCGGGGCTGGCTCTCCCGAGCGCCGCGGGCCGCCCGCACTCGGGATCGGCCCCGAACCCGGACCCGCGCCGAGCCGGGAGCCCGGCGGGCGGGGACAGGCGGGCGGCTGTCGGTGCCTCCCCCGGCGGCACTTGGCAGCCGCCCGCGGGCAGTGGGGGAGGGCGGCTGGGTGGTGGCGGCGGCGGAGGAGGAGGAGGGGGGCGGAGGCGGGGACCAGCCGGCCCCGGCCCGGCCCAGCCCAGCGCGTTGCCCCGGCCGGACACGGCGCCCGGGGCGGAGATGGCGGACGAGCCGCAGAAGAAGTCGCACTTGTCGGCCTTGGTGGGACACACGAACGGGCTCACCAAGCCCGCCTCGCTGACCGCCACCCGCTCCGCGGGAGGGGCAGGCGGAGGCGCGACCGCCTCCTCCAAGAAACTCGTGATCAAGAACTTCAGAGGTGGGTTCGGGGCAGGCCGGGCCCTCTGTCCTGGCAGGTGCGCTCGGCCCGATCTTTGTTTACCGCGGCCCCCGCCGCTCCCCGCCCCCTGCCCGCGGCCGGGCCCCGCCGCTGTCACCCGGCCGGGTGACACCGATAACGCTGCCGGCCCCGTGCCCGTGGAGGGCTCCCGGGGACACGCGTGGGGCTCCGTGCGCGGGGGCAGCGGCCGTCGGCAGCGGGCAGAAAGCCACCGTGGTGTCAGCGCTGATTAAAGCCAGGCCGGGGTGGTTGCCTCGCTGAAAGGAACACGGGCGTCAAACCCAGCAGCCGGGGGTGAGGCGCGTCGTGCAGAGGCTCGGGTGGAATTAGTGACCCCTCTGAGTGCCAGACGTACATGGCCAAGAGCACAGTGGCTTGGCAGAGCTTGATGGAGCAGCAGGGACAGACATTGCTGCAGGCTCCCCCCGTTGGGTGGCCGGTTTCAAACTACCTGTGTCTTACTTCACAGAAAGACCCAAATTACCAGATAATTATACTCAGGACACCTGGCAGAAACTTCATGAAGCGGTGGGAGCAATACAGAGTAGCATTTCTATTAAATACAACCTTGAAGAGCTCTACCAGGTAAGCGACATGAGGTTTTGGTTTCGTTTTTTTTTTTGCAAATAAACTGCTTTGGCACACATTCAACTTACTGTATTTCAATTTGTTAAAAGTTGACTGAATACTTTGCTACATACTCTGTTTCTAGTCAGTTTTTGTTTATCAGTTCCTCAGAGAGCTACCAGGATCTGGGCCCATGAAAAAGCAGTTTCTCTTGGGAGGCACAGAAAGCTATTCCTGGGCAGGGCTGAGATCTGAAGTGTTAGTATCTTCAATACTCTGCCCACTCAACATGCTGAAAAACAGGATGTTACTCTAGCAGGGTTATGAAGTTAAGTATTTTATGATGATTTTTGTCCATGCTGCGGTCTCTTGTAAGTAGTAATGTTGAAGTATTTGATATTATTGCATTAAAATACTGTACTTCTGTACCTTTTGGGGAATTAAAAAGGAATCTTGATTGAGCAGGCAACAAACTGTCCCTTTATCCACATTGCAGATTACTGTTAGATTTTTATAACAATCTTAGTTTTTTGGTTCAAGTGGTGAAAAAGCATTTCTGGAACACCTGGACCACTGGAGCGGGGGCTAGTGAGGGTAAAAGAGAAAGAGACTCCTGAGCCATTTCTCTACTTTCTACAACTATGTGGTTTAGTTCTGTGTTATTTCAGATGTATGTGCTTTGAGATACTTAACTGAAGTAGCAGCTTTTTAGGGTGATCATGCTGTAAAAGACTACTGATGCACTAAATTGTGCTACATAACATAAGTTAGTTATGAGTTTTCTGTGGGTGCAAGTGTTTTATTTGCAGATTGATGTCCTTGCTAGACCAGGACTGAAAACATTATTATGCACACCTAAAATTTTCTAAATGTTTAGTTGAGTTGTGAAGGGGAGACTGTGAGAGAGGAGAAGGCCAGTAGTCCTTACTGGGTCCCTGCTCAAGAAGATGAGCATGGATTTCAGAACTGACTATTCTTATCTCTTTAGTTAGGGTATGTAATATATGGGTCTAAAATGGCTGGTTATGTAAATGTATATTGATATAAAATAACTATTCCCTTTAAATTGAAAGCTTGACTGTAATATATTTATCTGTTAATACTTGCAGGTTTGAACAACATAAAGCATTTTATTGTTTTAAATTCAGCATTTGAAAAACCCTGCTTTTTCAAGTCTAGCAAAAAAAAAGCCACCAAAAACCAGCCCACAGATGCTTTGAGTGTTACCTAACTTGTTTTCAGAGGCTCAGAAATGAGATTATAGTAATATGGCTATGAAATCACTAGGGTACGTGCTTGAGTTTTGGCAGAAGAGGAGAGATATTTCAGATAAACTGTGAAGGGAGAATTGTACTTCTTGCTTTTTCTCTTTGCCTTCTTATTTGTAAAAACTGTGCAGGGCTGGTTGAATAATCCTTAACACAGCAAATCAGGAAGATTTCTGCACAGTGGGTGGTGGTGCTCGGTGTGCCTGTGCATGGACAGGTATTTACTGTCCTGCCAGAGGAATAAAAGATGAGGTTCAGCATCCATTGGAAACCTGATCTGTATTTACAGATCATTTTAACTGCCTGTTGGTGAGCATAGAATCATCCACAGGGAAAAATATCTCTGGGTGCATCAGTTCATACTATCAGGCCTTTGTGGTGGTTTTTTGGGGTTTTTTTGAGTCTTTATCTGACATTGTGGGAGGAAGTGAGAGGCCTGCTCGAGTTCAGTGCACCAGCCTGGTGTACCAGCCTACAGTTGGACCTTCTGATTTATTTATTTAATTTGGCACAGTGGCTGGGAAGAAACTGAAGAACAATGATGAGGCTGTGTGGAAGCCTGAAGGATACTCCTTTCCAGGCATTAGGGGCAGCATGGAATCAGGCATGAAGGTGCTTGGCAGAAATGTAGCCAGTGAGCAATGGGAGGGTGGCAGCCAGTTTTTTGTGACTAAAATAGAAATGATGTCTGGGATTGGTTGTAGATTGCACAGATCTTGATAGAAGTAGCTTGTACTTGATGGGATAGAGAAAGTGGGGCAGTACAAAGAAGTGCTGAATGAGGAGTGAGCGATAAAAATAATGGAAAAAGAAAATTACCTTTGCAACGAGGTCCTAAATAACCTGAATTGGGGCAGCACTGCCCTTCTGGAGGACATAGAAAAGGACAGTGTAGTAGCAAAGGAAAGACAGTAGAGCAATGAAGGAAAAAATTATGAGAGTCCTGACTAGACTTAAAGTTGGATGGGTGGATAGGAGTAGCTGTAACATTATCTGCAAAGTGATTGTCTGAATACTGTTTGTTGCAAGTTATCATTTTACTTGCCTTAAGACCACATGAAAAATGTTACAGGCACTGTGTTATAATTTTGTTTGTTTGCCTGCTTTAATATTGTATCAAAATTGTGGAGGCTATTTTTATGTGCATTTAAATAAAATTAGATTAGGTAGGTTACAATCTTCTGGAGCAGAGGAAAATATTCTTGGGTCAGTTTTAGCTGCTCAGGTGACAAAGTGCTTTAAATCCTTGGCAGTGTTCTGTGCAATATCGCCTCATAATATAACAGCAGTTGATATTGATGTAATGACCACCAGAACATTTGGCTTTGGGCAGGATTGGCATCCTTAGTAAACTGGGATAAATAAATAAATCCTATGAACTCCCAATGAATATGTTCAAGTCTTTATGTAATGGTTAATGTGGGGTTGGTTTTGGGGGTTTTGTTATTGTTTGGGGTTTTTCTTAATTATTTTTTCCTCTCAGTTTATGTACCTCAGCGTGTGTGAATCGGTGGAAATACTTGGGAAGAAATAAGTTGATAAAAAGACAGGAAAGGCACTATACTTATTTACCATTTAGAGCGATTGGTTGAAATGTCTAACTTAAAGTTATAAAAAAATTAAAATATTTCATATGGTTGTGTTCCTGCCCCAAAAAAGCACTTGTGTGCATACTGAGGAATGCACAAAATGGACTTTCTGGAGGACTTCTACTGCTGAGCAGTACTGAAGAAAGCAGAATTCTGGTAGTGTTTAACAGCACATCTGAAATATGACCCAGATTGTGATGGTGGATCTTGTTTGTGACACAATCTAGCAGAAAAGAGGGGACCAAAATCAGGAAGGACTCCTGAAGTCATAATTTTTCTACATAACTTTGTTTTGATGTTTTGGTTTTGTGCACAGCTTGAACATATAATGCTGATTTTTTTTTTCCTTTGTCAGCCTTAATTGCATAGACACAAAAATTTAAGGTTTTTTTTGTCTTATTCATAATCCTTTTTTGGTTTTTAGGCTGTTGAAAATCTCTGTTCTTACAAAGTCTCTGCTACACTGTACAAACAGCTGCGACAAGTCTGTGAAGAACATGTGAAAGCACAAATCCTTCAGTTTAGAGAATATCCTTTTGTCATGCACAGAAGTGGTTAGAATGGTTAGTTTAAATGATTATTTTTTAAAACAAGACTTTGCAAAAAATGTACCAGTAATTGTCAATGTGTTAAAGAGGTTCTTTGCTTATATGTTTTTAAATCAGTCATGGGCACCTTTAGTTATCTGGGTGAATAATTTTTGTGTATTGATGTGTAGCATCCTAGTAAGGATTTATCTATCATTTTAATAGGGATGGAAATTTTACACTAAATCTAGAAAATGTCAGTAGCACTGTGAGATTTCTCAGCAGCTTTGAATTTCTGTGGCAGGTGAGTTAGTGATGGTTATGGCAGCAATAACTTAAAAAAATCACAGTGATTATCAACAACAGTAAAAAATTTTCAAACACAGTGTACCTGTTTGACCAAAAATAACTACTGCTCAACAGTGATGTATCACAGAGGCATTCAACAAGCCTTCATGTGTCTTATGTGTATCTTGGGAGGTTCCTGGAAGAGCTCTAAGTTCAAGAGCTCATTTGGCTGTCTTGGGATGCATAGAAGGATGAAGTTTTATGGTAAATTTCCCCATGGTTTAGTGAGGTTACATTGCTGGACTTTTCTTCTGGCTGATGGGTCACAGAAGTGCCTTTTGATCATCTGTGGACACTTGGCTGTAGCCAGCTCTGTTTCCTGAAGCCAGTCAAGCTTTGCATGCTGAGAAGGTGCTTTATATCATAGGTGTCTTTGTGTAAGAGCCACGGGCTTGCATGACTGGAGCACAGGTGAATAGTCCATGTCCACCTTGCTGTCCCCAGATTCCTGGAAAATGCCTTAGCCAAGCAGATGGTGGATGGAGAGTGCCATATTGAACAGATATTACAGCACTGTGGCTTCTGGCATTGTTTCCCAGCTCTCTATGGATTTTTTGAGCAGAAGATGATAGGATAAAGTAGAAAAAAACTAATGGCCAGGGCTCAGGATGAACCTGCTTTCCAGGTGAATGCTTTAAATGTGCTTTGAACTGTGACTCTCAGTTTCTTGGTTCACTGCATTCCCCAGGTGCCTACACTCAGAATAATTTAGGGTTTGTAATGGTATGTAGCAGCTCTCTATGGATTTTTTGAGCAGAAGATGATAGGATAAAGTAGAAAAAAACTAATGGCCAGGGCTCAGGATGAACCTGCTTTCCAGGTGAATGCTTTAAATGTGCTTTGAACTGTGACTCTCAGTTTGTTGGTTCACTGCATTCCCCAGGTAGGTGCCTACACTCAGAATAATTTAGGTTTGTAATGGTATGTAGTGCCAACATGGTTTTGGGCTGTGTGGTTTTGGTTTTTGTTAGTTAGCCTTTTTTTTTTTGCAGTCCTATTGATGACATTTGGCTTCTACATAGCACATTAGTACAGTAGTCTTTAACATACCTGGTCTTTGACAACCAAATCTTATAGTCTTCTTTCAAACAGCTTACAACCATCTTTTACCTTCCTGCTTTTTCAGACTTCAGATGATGATATGAAGAAAACATTTTAAAACTAGTTTTTGCAAACTTTGCTTTCACTCTGCCCTATTGATAGGGTGATGGTGGATTGGAGAGTTGAAAATTTAATATTTTACAGGTGTACCACTTTGTATCCCAAGGACATGAGATCAGATTAATCAGATTTAGCCAGGATGAGTTGGAAATGATAATGTGTGGGAGAGGAAGGTAAAGCCTCATTTCGATTTACTTGTGAGATACATGAGAAATGTATTATTTGTAAATAACAGTCGGATGTGTTGTGTAATGAAGAAAACTCTGTAGATTACTTAGGGTGACCTGGAGATGTATGTGAAAAGAGTGGTATTTGGATTTGTTGAGGATTATTTGGAACTGTAACTGCTTTTAAGAGATTAGGGTCACTCCTGTTGTGCTCGGTGTGAACTCATTAAATAAACAAAATAACCTCTCCATCCCTTTCACCTCAGTTGGTGACAAACGTGTGTTTGACACTGGTGGGATTTCTTGTTTAAATCTATATTAAGGTTGCACAGTGCAGCCACTAGATGGTATTACTGAAGAGCTGGGAGTGTTATTCCTTGAAAACACAGGGAGGCCTTTTGGAGAGCTGCCAGCCACTGTGCTGGGCAGCTCTGCAGTTAAGGGTTTATCCCTGGCAGGCACAGTAGCATTGGAATATCCATGGAGCAGCTTTGCCTAATGGCTGGCAGAGATCATCTCCAGAATCTGGCCTCTAAAGGTACTGGCAAACTAGTTTTCCTTAATGGATGCTGTACAGATTCTCTGGATAGTCTTTTATTTTTAAAGAAGATAAATAAATGCTGGCAAGATCATTGCAGACAAATGGTAAGTTGAATGTTTGTTCAGAGTACATATCCTTGAGGTGTGAAATCTGGCTAAAATTAGTTTGTCATAGTTTTAACTTGGTACTGCACTTCATCTCCTCCTCCAAGTTTTAGCATTGCTTTTCGCTTTTCACTTTGCTGGCTGAGGGAACTTGTTGAAATGTAGGTTCTGTTAATTCTGACTTTCATAGGTTCATATAAGGATTAAACATCACTCAGAAATATATTGAGACCTTTTTTTCTTTGGGTGGAAAGAAAAACTAACCAAGAAATGCTGAAGTTATTTGCTGTTCATCATTTCAAGTAATTGGAGAGTCTTTGCTTTTAGATACCTCCAAGAACTAGGTTAACTTTCCAAAGCAGAGGTTGTTATCCTGACTACAGAGCTAAGAAACAGAAAAGATAAAGAACTGAAACTTGCTTTATATCTGCCCTTTTTGTCTTCTACCTCCACAATGATTTATGCTACAGAAAAAAGTCCTCTCTGAAACACACTCTATGAAAACTGCCTTTAAGAAGGCATCATTATAATTCCAAAATAACATTTTACAATGAGTTTTTATTGCACTGTCACTTACTTAGCTCTGGCTGCAGATGTCTCATGTAGTTGAATTTCTATTTTCATTCCTTGAATCCACTGTTCTTTGCTTTCTTGTGAGGTTAGGGCAGAGGTATATGTTTTTTATCTGAATTAAAAATGGAAGGTGTTAGGGAAACTATTTGAATTTAGCAGTCTCATGAAAACAGAGTTGAAGATACTGCCTTGAAAATGTAGTTAGCATGAACCTGTGTTTTCATGAAAGGGCTTATGCTGTGAACACTGTTTGCTTTAATTACTTCTAAGCATTTTTCTTCCTTAAAGCAACAACCTGTAGCAAGTGGCTTTCTTGTCTATGTGCTGGGTTAGCACTTGTGCTATTTAAGAAAAAAAAAATCAGCCTTACTGCTGGTTACTTTAATATGCTTGGCCAGTAGCTATATCAGCTGAGAGTTGCTTCAGAGGCAGTGAAGTCTTTTAGGAAAGGAGTAGGTGGACAGCTGGGAATAGAAATCTCTATCTGGCCTGGGGGGGAGTTACTGACATCCGGAGTTACACTAATGCTAAACTGGGAGTTGTCAGCCTTCTTATGAGTAAAGTTAAAAATGAATTTTGAATGTAAAATTCTAGCAAGCTACAAAATCACCTCCTCCTCCTTCCACTTCTTCAATTTAAAAAAAAGATTATATTTTTAATCTTTTAACTGCTGGATGTAATGTATCTCTATTTTTCTTACAATTTTGGCAGCTAACTTTTACTATGAAAAGTTCTGTTGCACAGCTTATTTCTGTCTTAGTTTAAATCTCTGGGTTTTTTTGTTTTTTTTTATTTTAAAGCAAGAAGCTTGCTATTTCGGGGTGTTTACTGACTGTATTGGAGGTACTGTTTGAATAGCTTTGTATATCAGTGGTATAAAACTCCTAACAAGGTAATAAAACTATTTAGTTAATGTTTATGAATTTGAAAACTGTCTTGGATATACTTGGAAATACCACCAAGTAATTGTATTAACTTCAGCAGATTGCATACCCATGGCTGTACAAGTCACCATAAATGTTTAAAATACCTACATCAGTAAATGAGATGTGTGTCTGTGATGTAGTTTTTCAGAAGTTGTTTTATAATTTAAAATACCACATGGAGGTGAAGAGAAAAAGATTTTATTTGTATATTTCAGATCATGATCAGAAGCATTTTCTTATTTTTGGATCGTACATATGTGCTTCAGAATTCAGTGCTTCCTTCTATATGGTAGGTATCCATGTAAGTATTCCTATAATCTTTAGAGTGTTGATGTGCTATTACATTTGCAAAGATAGAAAATAAATTTTTCACATTATATTTGAGCTATATAATAGATGTCTAAAATTTTTTGTCAGTTTATAGAGATGCATGTGTCAGCATATGCATGTGTCATGTCCTCCTTTCCCAGGAGTATTCACTGTCAAGGGGGGTAAAAGAGGAAGGTCTGTGAACAGAGGCTTCAGAGCCAAGGCTTATGTGCAGCTGTTGTTGTCAGAGCCTGGGTGAGGCTGGGTCTGTGGGAACCTCCCCTTGACTGCTGCTTCCCACCTTAGCACTGCTCAGCATTACTGTAGCTGCTCCTGGTTTATGACAAAATTCAGCTTCTTGCTCTGTTTTTTAAAGTAAGTCAGATACAGTGACAAGGTGCAGATTATCTTTCCAGCTCTGGCCACTTGATGATGCTTTTGTACTTTCAGCTTACCATGGTCACATCTTTGGGCATTCTGCTTTAAAGCATCCCCCCTGGGGGGCATTTTACATCATTGCCCAAGCAAACAAACCCAGGCTTTGACAAAAATTTCTTGTACTGTTACTACGTTATCTGAAGCGCCTTCCCCACAAAAAAAGTAGATAAAGTACTGAAGTAAGAGCATGTCTTCTCCCTGCCTGGCTGGCTGCTGTGCTCTTGTGAGTTTCTCAGGCTGTCTGAAGAGCTTTGGCATCTTTCTCCAGCCTCTTGCTTGTCCAGTGGATGTCTTTTGTTCCCAGCTTCAGCAGTTTTCCTCCAATTCTTTGTGTTGCGCTTCTTTTAACTAAACATTGGTGATGAGGTCTGTTCATACTTTGTATTATTTTTCTCCCACTGGGAATATTGCTTTTATTGAAATCCTGATGCATGTGAAGAAGTCAGAGGTAACAAGTTCTATCTAGGATTGCTCAGTTTGCATTATCATTTAGCTTCTTCATGGCATAGAGGCACCATTCCTCATCATCTTAGAATGAAATAAGAATCTGATAGAGAAGATAAGATCCTACAGATACCAAGAATTCATGCTTTGAACAAAATTTACATATTATATGTGGAATGTCTGATGCAGGGAATTTTATTTTCAGGTATATGATCAGGTTTGTTTTTTTTTTAATAAGCAGAGAAACTTATAGTCTATTATGTGAAAGTTGGACAAGCTGGTAACAGGTTATATGTGGAATGTCTGATGCAGGGAATTTTATTTTCAGGTATATGATCAGGTTTGGTTTTTTTTTAATAAGCAGAGAAACTTAGTCTACTATGTGAAAGTTGGACAAGCTGGTAACAATTCTCCACTGAAGTGTATGCCTGTGGTAGCATGTGATCTGGTCTTCTTAGGATAATTCTTGGTACAGTTTTGTTGGAGGATGGTGTCAAAAAGAATATTAACGTGTTCTTTTTCTGTATAATAAAAATACGCACTATATATTTTAAACATAGAAGTGTATGCCTGTGGTAGCATGTGATCTGGTCTTTTTAGGATAATTCTTGGTACAGTTTTGTTGGAGGATGGTGTCAAAAAGAGTAGTGTCAAAAAGAATAATAATGTGTTCTTTTTCTGTATAATATATATACGCACTATATATTTTAAACATTTGTATGATTTTTCAAAATAATCAACAGTGTGACTAATTTCCAATATTCACATAGGGATATGGGGCTAGAGTTGTTTAGAAACCATATCATTAGTGACAAGCAAGTTCAGACCAAGACTATTGATGGAATTCTCCTGCTGATCGAACGAGAGCGAAATGGTGAAGCTGTGGACAGAAGTTTGCTGCGGAGTTTGTTGAGCATGCTCTCGGATCTGCAGGTGAGTACAGCCACATTCACTAGTAACAGCTTTGTTTTGAAACACAGTGTGGATTGCCTGAGTTGTGTTTTGTACAAAAATTATTCTGTTCACCTAGTAAATGTGCAAAATCTAGCTATTACATTGGTACGATTGCCTCTTCTTTACCATGTGCAATCATGTGCTATTTTTAAATGAGACCTCTTTGCCTGTTTTCCTTAGCAGAGTTAATGGCCTTAATAGATTTACAGGTCTTCTAGTATGTGCATTATTTTGTCTGTTTTAATCACTTAGTGTCTCATCCTAGTGTCAGTAAATGTAGGAACAGAAAAATCCCTCTCTGTCACTGTAAAAAGGTGTCACTTTTTGGAGTCCAGATCTTGGGTCTACATCACAAAAACATCACTCTACTGGCAACTTCTTAGAAATGCTGAGGCTAGAATGGGATGCCATATTAAGGCCAAGGTTTTCAGATAGATCATGTCAAGCTGCAACTTACTGGAACTTTCCATGAGCAGAGACAGAAAGTAACCAAGGAGACTGACAAATACTGTGCTTCTGGCTTCCACAGGTTGTCCTTGAGTTAACGTTGCAGCCTTGTGTGATCTGCAGTGAAACTTTGGAGCTATCCTTCATTCCTAAAACCTGCTGAGGTTGCTCCATTTCAAAGTGGCAATACAGCTTTACAAAACTGGCTGAAGGTTTGAAGGAGTTTGAAGAGGCAGACTACATAAAAAATCCCTTTCTGGTTAGGCAGCTTACCTGGTTTTCTGCCTTTCATGTTAATCCTCTTGACTTTAATATGTAGCTTCCTCTATCATCCCAGAAAAATTAGTCTGTTTGAGAGAGAAGCCATTGAAAAAAAATTAAAGTTTTGAAAGTGATAGAATGGGTTGGGTTGGAAGGGGCCTTGAAGATCATCTGCCTCCAACCCCCTTGCATTGGGCAGGGAACCTTCAACTAGGAGTCCTTTCGAGACAAAAAGTGGTCAGAATGTAATGAGTTTTACAGCTCTGTTATGTGTTTTGGAAAAATATTTTCTTCTATTCTTCCACCACACTCAAGGAATTTTCCCTTTTTCTTTTCACTGTCCCTCTGTTTGCATATTAATCCCTAGTTCCTCAGACTGTTATAACTTTTTATTTATGTAGCTCATTCTGACTTATTTCCTTTCTATAATAAACTGTTAGTCATTATGCAGAGATTTTTTAATGTCTATGATTGTTACTGGTGTCCTTTTTGCACACCTTATTTGTTCCCTGTAGAAGAAATTCACCTTATTTGATATAATTCATTTTTCCTGGACCACTGAGAGAAACCTGGCAGATCTGAAGTTGTGTTACTCAGCATATTAATATTTTACTGATGAGATTTACCTGGTTTGTGCTAGTTGGAGGTTTGGGGTTTTTTTTGTGACGCAGAAGTATGAGTGGGAGTTTAGATCTCGGGTGGGTTGGATGTCATTGCTGTGCTGTGATGTTGGGTACTGGTGTTGGGCTGTGTTCCTTAAACAGAAGCCTGTTAATTTAGGCTGTTCAGGTGCTGATGACTGAAACAAATTGTTGCTGCTCTGGGAAGTCAGGTCTGATCTCAGTCTTTCTGAAACCAGTGGGCAAACAGAGAATTTTTTAATGTTACGTTGACTTTTTTTAATGTTACATTGACTTTTCTCACAGCTGTGTACATCCTTAAAATTTTACTTGCCCTCTTACACCTGACAAAATAGGATACTTTTATTGTGAGCTTAATGTAAGTAACTAAATTGATTTCTCAATCCAGGTTTACAAGGAGTCATTTGAACAGAGGTTTCTGGAAGAGACAAATTGTTTATATGCTGCAGAAGGCCAAAGATTAATGCAGGAAAGAGAGGTAGGTGCATGTGGTAGATGATTGCTTTTATGTTAGTTTACTCAACTCTGGGTTTACATAAGAACTTTGGTAGTGCCATGGTGTATTAATGTCCAGTGAAATTTACTGGCACACAGGTATTCAGAACACACATGTGTGTTGATATGGACTGTGGTATTGTATCAACAGGGGGAGCAGACCCCAGGTTGTAATGGAATTTGGTAGATACAATTGTGTAGTAACACAGTGACATTTTTGTAGCTAAAGTCACATTATCAACTATAGTACCTTTAGTATGAGGTTACATTGATTAATAAAATACAGATTATGTAGTACATAATATTCTGGTGGAACAGTCCTTTGCAATTCATGTAATCTTTTAAAAATGAAGTTTAATTGTCATGGAACAAGATAAGCTGTCTTTCATACCTTTATAGTTGAACTGTCTTGTCGTTGTCTTGTCTTGTTAGGTCCCAGAATATCTTCACCATGTTAGTAAGCGTTTGGAAGAAGAAGGAGACAGAGTAATAACATATTTAGATCACAGCACACAGTGAGTACAAATTTTATCATTTTTACTGTAAGTCAAGCATTCTTCATAAATCAGTATGATTATCTATGGTTGTAGAGACACTGAGATAATGTCTTCATTGTCTTACAGATATTATCTTGTTGAGAGTGCTTGTGAAATAGGTTTTTTTAAAGGCTTCGGTTTTTTCAAAAGTTACTTCCTCAAAATAAAAGTATATTTTCAGTAAGAAAGAAAAAATTGTTCAGAAATATTAATTCTGTATACTGCAGTTAGAAAACATTGTATAAGACCTCAAATTTCCATTTCCAAAACAGCAGCTGATTTTAGCCATTCTTGTACTGATAAAATCTTTAGCCACAAATCTCTTGAGGGAAGGAAAGACTTATTAGAAAAAAACCCAACCAAAAAAGCAAAACCACAAACAAAAACCCAAACAAAATCTGAATAAACCCAGAAAGGCAGAGGACATGAGTATCATTTGTAAACAGTCCATGGTGTGTACTTAACAGTACATCAGCTATTGTCAATGTCCTGTGTGATGTTGCTTGTCCTTTTTTCACTTGGATTTTAAGTAATAGTTTGTGTTTTGTTGGATTAACACATGCCTGCAGGAGCTGACACTACATAAATCCATATAGAGTTTGTCCTGTAGTAAACTGTTGCTTTTTTCTTTAGTTAAGAATGTGACATTAAATTTATTGGGTTTTAGTCTTCTGGAGGATTTATTGGCATGTCAAAAAGGATAACTGAATAAAAATTTTTTTAACTTATTCTTTTATATATATAGATGTATTTTTGTGTATTTATATATAGATGTATAGATATACATGTGTGTTGTGTGTCATGGCACATACTTGAACTTGGATCTTCCTGTAAATGCTGATTGCAGGGTGACTTGCATTTTCTGGTGAAATCACTCATTGAAATATATGGAACTATTTTTGTTTATAAGTTATAGCAGATACATGTATTTATTTACTATTTAGGCTAAAATATAGATTGATACCATTACATTTTCAGTCTAGAGAGCCATCAAGTACTTGCATTGAATCTTGCCCTTAAAAACTTAGAAACCTACTTTTAGAAGGTTTCACACTAATTTTCTTCCCTTGTATTAAGAACCAGCAGTTACAGTTGGAGCACTTGGTGTTCCTGGAGTCATACTGTTTCTGTGTGTACCTGAAAACAGCAGAGAGGATGCTGTTTAATTGCAACTGGCCTGATCTTGAGATGGAAATGATACTTCCAGGATAAAAGCATCATGTGAAACACCATGCCAAATACTTCAGACAACACCTGAGACAACACAAGTGTGTTGTTGCAGCCCACAGAGGGATTCTTTCAGCTCAGCTGAAAGAGTAAATGCTGCTCTGGATAGCTGACCAGATGAAGTGTGTCTGCTTGTCAGTCAGTAGGTGACCAAGGCACATGGCTTAGCGGTCATACAGAAGATACCTTCTGGCTCCTTCCTTAGCCAAGATAAATACTCATTTTCTTTGCTTGCTAGGATGTGGTGCTTGGCCTCAAGCAGACAAATTGTCCCTTCTCCTGTACTCAGAACAGGTCTTCCAGGGCAGGGGATGGTACTTCATACAACCCTGACTCCTGCTGTTGGAAACAGCCAGCAGCTGCAGATAGCAGTTGTTGGAAATGGCAGGGGATATGGCAAGTACCAAAAATGGCCATGTTAAAAACAAGAGTCTGTATAAACAGCATTTCATATTCACTTACGACCACTGCAGGGGTCAAATGTGATGCCCTGATACTCTCCTGGTGTCTGCCTGTTTTCATCTCAGTGTATTTTGTGAACCTGCTGGGGTTTGTGACTTTGTATCTCAGAAATATTCGCGGTCTTTCTAGGGATTCACATCAGCTTTTCTGTCTGTGCCAGGCTTTGGCAAAAGCCACAGTTCCACAGGTGATGAAGTGCCTCCTTTTAAGCCTGGTACCCAGTACCATCTCTGATGACCCCAGTTCATGCATTGAAAAGTGATCAGTCAGTTCCTTTCACCCCTTTCCTGCCTGCTAATGGTATCCCTAAGTCATCTCCTTCCCAGAAAGAAGAGTCTAGACAATTGCAGCTGTCTCTCTTGTAGCTGCTGCTGCATGTTTTGATCATCCCTGCTTCCTTCTCTGACCCTTTCCAAATGAAGGACCTAAACTGGTGTGTTGTAGGGAAGGTCAGGCATGTCACTGATGGGCTGTTTCAAGAAAGAGTGTGTTAGCAAAGGCACACTTGTGTTTCAGCAAAAGTGCATCCTCCTAGGAAAGGCTGCCATCACTCCAAGTTGAGCACCTCTCTTCCAGGAAATCCCAATTAAGGTTCTGAGAACCAGTTTTATAATGCTTAACTCATAAAGAAGTGGTTGATCTTATGTTGTTCCATTGTAAGCAGGGTAGAAGTTTAAATATTGGAATTAATTAAGGAAGGGCCTTTGCACTTCAGTCATTTATTTTCTTTTAGGTGATGAAAGATGTTAGGGAAAACTTCCCATTTTTCTGTCCTGTCTAAAATTAATGTACAAATGTAAAAAGTAGGGGATATTCAAAGGCAAATTTAAAAGTTTTTGCAAATTTCTGTCTTCTGCCTCTTGCTCAATTTATGCTTGTGTGCATATGTAATACAATTAGCTGAAAATTTTACAATTAGCTGAATTTTTAACATAACTATGTATTGTTTTGTTTTGAAGTTCAAACCTTTGGAGGTTTTTGATTTGCTTGCTTGTTTGTTTCCAGAATTCAGTGACTTGTTTCCAGTTATGCTTTTGTATTGTCTTTTGCAATGTAAACTTCTCACTTCTACTTTGTAAGGAATTTCCTTTTATAAATTCTTTATTTTTAAATTACATACACAGTTTATTGTTGTCTCATATCATGTGATGATTTTTGTCTTAATTTGTAACCTCTAAGTAGAAAATTGTTGGTGTTTTTTGTATTATATTATTATTTGTGCAAGTTATGCACAAATACTCTTTGACAGAAGGCAATTCCTTTATACTCTAATGCTTCTAATATTTTTTTCTTGTATTATTCAGGAAACCATTGATTGCTTGTGTGGAGAAGCAGCTACTAGGAGAACACTTAGCAGCTATTTTGCAAAAAGGTATTTTTTTAATAATTGCAATCTGTAATTAGCAATGAAGTTATTATTATATGAATTATCATCATACGCGATAGCTGTAAATTCCATAGCTTTTACTTTAGGAGGTATATTAGTCATGGGAAAAACTTCCACAGACACAGAAAGCCAGTCCTGTGATTGTTACCCTCACAGTGACAAGTAAATGGTATATTTGGAAAGAAATGTCTAAAATCTAATTCCATATTTGTAAAGGCTGCTAAGCCTCTAAATCTCCTTTAACTTGCACAGTGGGCTTAGGAATTAAACCTTTGGAACTGCTTCTTTCCTAGAATTACATAAACTTCCAAATGAGAGCTGCAGTTACTGTTGTAGCTTCTGTTATGTGATAATCACAGAGCTGAAGTGCAATAGTTTCACATATTCTGGTGATTGTGTAGTTTAAGAATTGTGGGTTACTGGAACTGGCAGCATTCGAGGCCATGAGCTTTCCTATGCCTTTGTCTGTACCTTACCTTTTGTCTGGCAATTTCAGATAAGAACTGCAGCCTTCTTAGGAGGTCCTTTTTCATACATTAGTGTGTTCAAATTGCCATTTGTTCCTTTTAAATTTTAATCTCTCCTTTTTCACTGAATTTCTGGATTTCTTCAGTATTCCCTGATCTTTTAATGATCTTTTCCTTCTCTTGCAGTAGCTGTATTTTATGTTTTAGATCTTCTAACAAATTGTCCTTACATCTGTAGTTTTTATGTTGCAAACCAGATGTCTCTGGTAGTCTGGTATCTTCAAGCTCCCTCACACCCATGTTTAACTCTTTCATGTTATACATACCCTTTCTATGTATTTTTCTTCCTTTTAAAGAAGACTTATGCTCAGTCTTATCTCAACTACACTGGGAATAGCTTGTTTCACTGGTTTCAATACATTTATAGAAATAAGCTTGGTCACTTAATCTTAGCTATTTTTAAACTTACAAACAGAAGGTAAGAATAATTATATTGTGCTGATATTTGTCAATTTTGCTTGCTCTTTAATTCAAGTGTGATTAAGTAACTTTTCCAGTGATATGCTTGTTTATCAAGTGGCTTAAACAGGAAGTATGTGGTCTTGTTTTAAACTGAACTTTTTACTGGTTTGCAATGTGTGTGAGTCATCCATGTCAATACAGAGAGATTTTTACATTTTTCTAGCTCTCTGGTTACTGTGCTTCAGGACTCCAGTATTGTTGGAGCAGGTTTTGCATTCTATGTCTCTACTGGAAAAAGTAATTTTAAAAGCTTCTATCAACACTTGACTTTCTTAGTTTTCTGTATTTGTTTGATCTAGGACACGTTTTAATTTGCTTATGGCATCCTAGTACCCTGTTCAAGTAGAAGAAGATGCTGCCTTTTTGTTTTCTTCATTAAGTCAAGGAATGTGAAGTAGTCAGTTTGATACAGGAGAAAAAAACTTAAAAATTGCAGGGTCTGTATAAGAAGCCTTTTTTCCTTATATTAGTATAACTGCTGTTGACTAGATATTTGGGGTCAGACCTAGTGGTGAGGGGTTTTTTTGGGAGTACAGTAGATATTCCCAAGGCTATGGCAGTGCTTTCTGGAAGCTCTGTGAAACCTTTTATCAAAGGACTTTACTGCATGTCCTTTTCGTTTGTCAAATGTGTGACTAAATATTTTTTTTCAGTCACACAGCTCATATTGGAGAAAAAGGGAAGGCTGTATTTTGTGATCTAGGTTAAAATAAAGCAGATAATGTTCTGGTGTCTTTAACTGAATAGGAGGTAATGGGATGGGCTTTTCTTAATTAAGACAGCTGGGGTTATTCAGCATGGAAAAGAGAAGGCTCCCAGGAGACCTCACAGTGACCTTCCAGTTCTTAAAGAGGACTTATAAAAAAGAGGGGGCAGGTAGTGATAGGTCAGGGGGGAATGGTTTTAACTAAAAGATGAGAGATCCAAGATGAGATGTTAGGAAGAAATTCTCTGCTATGAGGGTGGTGAGTCACTGGAATATGTTGTCCACAGAAGCTGTGGATGCCCCATCCCTGGCCAGGTTGGGAGGAGATATGAGCAACCTGGTCTGGTGGAATGTGTCCCTGCCAGCAGCTGGGAATTATAACAAGATGATCTTCCAATCCAAGCCTTTTTATGACTCTTTGGTTTACAGGATTTTAATTCCATGTTCAATGAAAAAAGAGCACTAAAACCCTGTGTTCAGGACTATGTGTATTCTGTTGTCTTACATTTAAAGTATGTCTATTCTTCTGATATCTCAGAAGTATAGGAAATCTCAAAACAGCAGACAAAAGTTTACCTGGCATCATTCTTGAACATTGCTTGCCTTTCTGAACATGTATGCAAGTTAAAATATACAGTGAAAGTATTTTTAAGCTGAAGAATATAGTAGAGTATGGGATAATTTGGTAGTGATTTGCAAATCAATTTTTAATGTAATTTAAAAATTAGCATTCATGAAATAATATGATAAAGTAGGACAGTTGTACAGTGTCAGCTACAGTGATGGTGTGAATTGTCAACCTGTGTAAAATCAAGATTTTTGCTTTTTAAAAAAATGTCATAAGTCTTTGATGCTATGCTCTGGTATTACAAAAGCCTCTGTAACTGGCAGCAAAGTACTTCTGATTACACTGGGACTACATTTGCCATGCTCTCAGATGGAAAAATGTGTATGAAGTTACTTGCTTGTTACCTTCTTTGGCCTTCACTTCTCCATTTGTTAGCCCAAAGCTTAACCTCATGTAGGGTGAATCAGCAAAGCAAAAGTTGCTTGAAAGGAATTTGTAATCTTGTGTTATTCCATTGGTAGGAGTGTAGATTGTTCCCAGCACATTCTTAATCTAAAAACATGGCTCACCATGCTCCACAGGACAAAAATCTTGTGAAGTATTTATCATTACATTAATTTTAGGGTGGTTTACTTAGCTTTCTATTTTCTTTAGTGGTTCTTGATAAAACTATACCCTTGAAGGTTATGAAGCTCTCTTCATAACCATTCTGCAAAAGGCGCACGATCATCACCTTGTTGGGAAAGTATTTCAGTTGAATTACTAGTATATTCTCTAATATATTTGTAACTGTATTTATGTAACTGTATTCAAATTCCCTTTTTTTTTCTAATTTAATTTTTTAGGACTTGATAGTCTGCTTGATGAAAATAGAATATCAGATTTGACCCAGACATACCAGCTGTTCAGCCGGGTAAAAGGTGGGCAGCAGATCCTTTTGCAGCATTGGAGTGAATACATCAAGGTATTTCAAAGATCTATTACTAATGTGAAAATTTATGCTGTTACAAATTTCTTCTGTCAAAGCCAAGAATAATATATAGGTGTATCACCAAACTTTTGTTTTAAGGAAATATGGGGAGGGATGTTAATGCTTCTGCCTCAGCAACAATCCCATGATAAGAAACAGCAACACCTGCTTTGGTTTTAAATTTCTGCTTGGAAATTGCTTTCCTTATAGGTTTGAACATTATACAGGATGGCATTACTTTTAGATAGAACCACATGCACATGTGTTTAGACCATTCTGTACTGTACTATGTGTTGTTTTGCTGCAAATACACTTAAATGTTTACATATCTGCAAAACCTGTTACTCTTCTGCAGCTTAGGCAGGGCTACTTGTAGCCAACCTACAGCAATGCTGATGGGTTTTAAAGCTGTTGGGAAGGGAATGCTCCTATTGAAAAGAATTCATCAGTCATATTTAGATGTTTTGGGTTGGTTTGTTAGGCATAATATCCATATAGTATGCTGTCCCATGGAGCTTGCCCTCTAGTGCTCTTGCAAGGTGAAGGCAGGAAAGAGTCACAGATTTTTCTCCCTGAAGTTGATAATTCCTGATGTCAGGGCTCTGCCCTGAATTGCCTATGTGTTCATCAACCTTCAGGATTAAGTGCACAAGATCAGTTGATTCCAGAGGTGTCTTTTCTGCATGCCTGTGTCTGGAGTGGAGTTCAGCATGATCCACCAGTGCTGCAGCTCATGGGAGTGGAACATGACTACCCTCTGCCCCCAGAATGGAGAAGGAGTTTACTCCTTAGGGTGTTGCCCAATTGAATGGTGGTGAGGTGGCTGAGGAGATCCTCCTTCTGCCTTTCTCCCAGGTCATGCTCATCACTTAATCCTAGTGCTGCCTGCCACTCCATAGGCTCTCCTGTTGTCTGTTTTATCACAATACCTGGGCAAGGTCAGTTTAATCCCAGGTTCAGAGAGCTAAAGAGACTCACAGACAAGTCTATGTGCTGGTCCAAGGAAAGAAGTAGGAGTTCAAGATGGGTAGAAAACAAGGAAAGGAATCTCTCACAACAGCAAGTTGTTAAATTGGATTATCATACCCTGTGTTTCACAGAATCAGGCCTCTTACAGCTTTAAGATGGTTGTGTACCTAGAGCCTAGGTACCAAAAGCCTAGAAAACCTTTTCTGTAATGTCAGTAAATCTCATTCCAAACATTGTGCGACAGTGAAGAGAGGCTTCAAGAACTTGTAATGTTTGTCTTGTGAGCCAATTTACTGTGGTAAGGGTCTGTGTTCACTGTAGTCACCCTTTATGAATTCAGAGGTGCCATTTGGCTTTTTGCATCTAGGTTTGCTGTTTCAGAATGGGGGGAAAGCCTTGCAATTTGTGAATGTACCTTATAGAGACTGTGAGATGCCCAAATGCTGATGAAGGGGAAATTGTGACAAGTGGAAGATCTGATGGACTAGGTGACCATCAGAGGTCTCTTCCAGCCCAAACTGTTCTGTGATTCTGTGATACACATGTTGATTCTAAGGACCTTGGGAGCCTTGTGTTCAGCTTTACTCTGAAATGGTACTTGAGCGAGATCTCCATGAAAGATGACAGTGGCTAAATTCGATAATGCAATGGAAATTCTGAGGCTGGAGAGGGACTTCCCCCATCTCTTTTACTGTTGTTGGCTAACATACATCAGTTGGCAAAAATATACACATTGATTACTCTTTTGCTTGTGCTGTGTCCTCTTTCACACCTCAGAAAACTGATCATTCTGTCCAGGGCACTGATTAAGCAAATGTTAATTGTCCAGAGGTGAAAATCCTCCTTCACAGGGTATTTTAGACATCCATTAGACAAATGGTGTTCTGTTTCTGAGATAATAAATGTGGGAACAGGAAGAGAAAGTCAGGTCTGTGGCTGCTTCTTGTGCATGAGAAAGTTTTGTTTCCCTGCAAGTCAGCGAGGATCATTTTGGTGTAGAGTACTTGATGAAAAAGAAATCTTTGAGGGCTGAGCAGCAGTTAAATTTTTGCTACCTGTTTAATCAGTTAAACTCTGTAGTGGGTTTAATAAAAATAGTGCTAAGTTTTCCTTTATACTTGACATTTCTGAGGCAGTTTCCATTTAATTTATTTTACATGAATCATAGTTCTGTATCTCACTGTGAACTTGCACATCATGGTCATGTCTGCTGTATATTTTTTTTACTTTTGTCTTAAATGTAAATAATACTTCAATCAAGCACTAATGTTTGAAATCCATTAATGTGTGTCTAGTTTTTATTTTAGATTTCAATGCATCTCATTTTTTTAAACCTGAAGTCATAAGTAGTTCTGTAAAAAAATTCCTTTTTCTAATGGTAATTTTTATAAGGGTAAATGTGTCTGTTGGGGGAGATAGGTAGCACTCTAAAGTATTTTACTATCAAAAGTGTTTGTTTTACAGAACTTTGGGACAACAATAGTGGTTAATCCTGAAAAAGACAAGGATATGGTGCAAGAGCTACTAGATTTTAAGGATAAAGTGGACCATATCATAGAAGTGTGCTTTCAGAAAAATGAAAAATTTATAAACTTGATGAAGGAGTCCTTTGAAACATTTATCAACAAGAGACCAAATAAGCCTGCAGAATTGATAGGTACACAAATATTTTTCTGTAAAATATTTCAAAAGTCTGTAGAAAGCATGATAATGCTGCTGAGTGTGCTAGTGCAATGGTGGTGCAGTCACACTGTGCTTTAGCAGAGTGGTTTTGGGACACGAGGCAGATGTTAACCCAGGCGTGTGGCGGGCCCCAGAGCTTGGGTATGCTGTCAGGGGGGCCTGGTGGGGCATGTCACCTCCTGTCCCTGCACTCTGCTGCTTGGCCTGGTGCTAACACCTGCTCACTGGGGCTGCCACGGGAGTAACTGGTCAGGGGGAAGAGCAGCTGTGGCAAGTAAAGGGGAACTGGCTTTAGTTGTGGTAGTAGAGGAGCTCTGGGGATGTTGTGGATCTCTCAGAAAGGAGTAAGTACAGCCCATCCATCTGCCTTGAAGGCTGAAGTTGGGATAGCAGTTTTAAAGCCTACAGATAAAAGGAGTTTTAATAGAGGGAAAAAACCCACTACCTTGACAGGAGAATTTGTGCTTATTAAGGGGAAAGATAATAACAAATACATTAAAAATATTGTTTAGTTTATCCCTGATTGGACAAAAGCTGTCCTGACGGTTTTGCCTGCTGAAAAACTGGAGCTGTGGCATGTTACACCAGGAGAGGATCCTGCTCCTTGGTTGTTTGTTTTTCCTCTGTACTTTGTTTTGCCTTTATTTGGCTGATTTTGTGTCTTCCTTCTAAAATCAGCTTTATGTAGGACAGATTGCACAAGATAGTGATACAGGTTAAAGCCATGATATGGGCTGTTGTCATTTGTGGATCATGGTGTTCCAGCTCCCACAAAGGTTTTCTTCTTACACAGAAGGTTGTATAAGGATACTAACGTGGCTTAATAAATACTTAGCTAAATTCAAGGCTTAGCCTTACTTCTGGCATTCTGAAACTACTAACTGGAAAGCATTGCTTCTAACATTGTGTTAAAATGTTAATATGCTCCTACCAAGGAGCATGAGGGACATGGTAAAGATCTATAAAAATCTAATCTTCTTTATGTTGTTTGTTTCTGTTTCTCATAAAATACATTCATATACATTGTACGCTTCCAAAACATTGTCTTTCAACAAGTAATGTGCTTGTATGACACAAAATGTGGGAACTTCTAATGTATTAATTTTAATTATTATCCTGTATTCATTTTTTGCCTTGGAATATTCCTTTTTGCAATAGTTTTCCATTATATATACTAGGGCTCCAGTAATATTCCAGTAATACAGTAGGGCTCTGTCATTCTACTGAGCATAGGGATGGGAAAAAGGAAAATAGAAAATGTAGTGCTTATCCTGTGTTTTAACATATAGTCGTACTTAACACATAGTAATATTTCAAGCAGGAGATGCTTAAGTTGGTTATTTCAGATCTGTTTTTTAAGCTGTTACCTAATTTATTTATTTGTAGCAAAATATGTGGATTCCAAGTTAAGAGCTGGTAATAAAGAAGCAACAGATGAAGAGCTGGAAAGAATCCTTGACAAAATAATGATCATATTTAGATTCATTCATGGTAAGCAATAGCAGTTCACTGTCGATGTAATTAAAACTGTTCCCTTTGCTATTATCAGGGCTGCTTTCCTCTGAATGCAAATCCTTTTCAGCATGAATTTCTGTTCAACTCGGTCTTTAATTCAGGTTGCCTTACTCTTGAAGGAGCACAATAAATATACAGGGGAGGACAAATAGTTCTGTGGAGATGGCAAGTTAGACCTTCCAGAGTCTTGTAAGTGGAGACCTGAGAGTTAGAGGTGTTGCTGGAAGTTTAACATAAATTAACCATGGCTGTAGCCACAACTTCTCTAATGACAGTACAGACTTTCCTGTTCACTTATGTAAGTTATAGGTACAAAGCATAAAAACCCAGCGACTTTTCTTGACTTCTCTTTTCTCATCATGGCTGAGAAGGAATGCAGAGGAGGGCTCAAAATGACAGGAAAAAGTGTTATTGCTGAGTTTCACTGCCTTTGAAATGCATTTCCTTCATGTATGTCACTGTCTGAGCAAAACTCTTGAATGTGTTAGGATTTTTTTTTCTAGATTGGCTATCATAAAAACCAGTGGTCTAACCAATATAGATGCATTGTCACTGCTGTGAGGGAAGTGGAATGTGTATCCTGGGCTGGGGCACAATAGCAGGAATTACCCAGTTCAGTATTAGGTTGTCTGAGATTTATGGGGTTTTCTCCTCATAAAAATCCCAAACAAGTACAATATGATGGGAAAGCAGTCAAGTCATAAAATAGAATCATTTGCATAATTGAATCATAATTGCAGCATTTTTGTCAGATGGAGATGGTGAATGAAAACAGTTGTACTGGCAGCTTGTCAACCTAAGAGAATAATTTTTCTTAATCTGAAACTTTCACCACTCTTTCTCTTCATAGTTTTTGTAGTACTGAGCTAAAAGCATAGATTTTATTTTGAGCTGTCTAGTACATAAGAGCTCTTTCAAGAGCAGATAATAAGTAGTAGGTAGTTTCTGGGCATTGGCCTTTTTGATAATGTCTTGATGCAGCTGGTTCATGAAACTTCATCAGGACAGGATGGGGAGGGAAGAAGAATATCATAAGAAGCCCAAATTGGAAGGTGTTCACAAGGAATTACAAGAGGCTACTGTCGGCAGCACAAGTAGTGCCTTGGGTTACAGTAAATTTGTTCCTCTTAAAAGGCAAACATCTTTCACTGTCATATGGGAGAAGTTTGGGTTTAAGGTGTGAAAATTTGTGGATATCTATTTGACTCTTTCATTTCAAAAGGCTATTGGCAAACCATATGAGAAGACTTCTGTTAAATTTTCATTCCCTTAGGCTTTTAAAATATATTCTTTAACACATAGAAAACCTCGCTCCTCCCTTTTTTCTTTTAATAAATCAGACTAGTGGAAGGAGAATATTTTCTGGACCCCAGAGTAATTTTGTGTGTTTTGTAGCTGATCCAATGGGAAATACAAGGCAGCTCAAGGTCCTGGAGCAGAATAAAAAAAAATAAGTAAACATTTTGCAAAATATGTTAAAAAATAGTAAAATTTAAAAAGAACAAAATGTCTACATGTTTTTCTTCATTGCTACATAGTGAATATTGTTCTGCTAATCAGCTTTTCATGAGAAAGGCTTGTGTCACAAACCTGAAGGGCAGTGATGCGGATAGAATGTATCATTTCACTTCATTTTATTTTTTTGTTTCAATTTTATTACAGGGAAAGATGTGTTTGAGGCATTTTATAAGAAAGACTTAGCCAAAAGGCTGCTGGTTGGAAAAAGTGCATCAGTAGATGCTGAGAAGTCCATGTTGTCAAAGCTTAAACATGGTAGGTGTCTTCAGATGTGTTAAATTTGTATTACTTTTTGGCATGCAAATTTGGAATCCCTATTTTCTCATGCTTTTAAGAAGTGACAAGCCAAATTTTAAGTAATAGCTGTTTAGCTCTTAATTTAAATAGTAAGGGAGGATGTAGTGTGTGTATATGTATATCTATCTCAGACCTTTCATTATGCTTAGCAAGAATTATAAGGCTGACTTCTTAGGTATGAGACTGGTTTATTTAATGTACCTACAAAGGAGCAAAATCCTGAAAAGGTACCTATTTGAGGGTGTTCTGTAACCTGGTAAATGTGTGAGACTCCGCTGTCTCAGGTTAAATGTTTATCACTTGTTCTGTGCTTCTCTGTAATTGTGGGATCTTTGACTTTTTTGTGTGTGACAGAATGTGGCGCTGCTTTTACCAGCAAACTGGAGGGCATGTTCAAGGACATGGAACTGTCCAAAGATGTCATGGTACAGTTCAAGCAGGTACATTAGCTTTTGTTTGTATACTAAATTTCCCACAGTCATGGGGAGGCTTTTAATGGTCCTGTCCTTTGGATTAAGCTGAAATTAAACAAAACAGATTTTAAGCAGGTCCTAGTCATAAAAATAGTGTCTACTTACTGTTCTGTTTATACAACAGAATTTATTTATTGTATACAATAATTTTAAAATTTTATTTGGTTCCTTTTAAAGTAAATTAGTCTAAATACCACATAATAATTTAGTTGACTGACATCCTTGGAATTATGTATCCCCTCATTCTGTGAACTGGTGCTGCTCTGATGAATTTTTTGTGAATGGACCACACCAGAGAAACTCCCTGAAGATTGCCAAGTGCACAGAAACTATGCATGTCTAAGCTCCAGAGTTTCCAGCTTGTTCCTGATGCTTGCAGGAATTACTGTACATGCTCACCCTGTTGTTGCATTTCTCTCTGGGTACTTGTTTTGGGACCTTACTGAAGTCAGGATGTTGGGTTAGAGATCCGATCCAGGACAACACCTGTGATAAAATACTGTAGTGACTCTTCTGTCCCAGATTTTGCAGTCTGGCTTGACTAATGCTCTACTCCAATTATATGAAAAAGTTTTGTCTAGCAGATGTAGAAGTCCAAGGGGATCCTTTTGATCTTGCAGTCCTTGCCTTGGCTTCTTTTCTTTGGCTTTATTTGCATGTGATTAAAGCTTCTTTGACCTTAGCACCCTGTATAGACAGAGGTCTAGAATATTTCAAGGCATGTTGATCTTTTTGTAGTTCCAACTGCTTGCTGTGTTTTGACGTTGGGGAAGTGGTCATTAGGTAGTTACTCAAAATGCTGGTAGAGCATGTCTAACCAAGGTTGTGGCCTTAAGAATTTTTAATTGTTACACTAGTCCTAAATTTCTAACTTAAGTATATACATTTTCTAATTTAGTATGCAGATAGTAAGTATACTTGAATAACTTTTGTCTCTTGTATTTTAGTATATGCAGAACCAAAGTGACCCAGGAAATATAGACCTGACAGTAAATATATTGACTATGGGATATTGGCCAACTTACACACCTATGGAAGTCCACTTAAATTCAGAGGTTTGTGTTTGAATCTGCTTCTAAATACACTTTACCAAATTAAATCATTATCACAGAGTACATTAATGCCCTTCATTTAAAGTTTTTCTGCTAGATATCTAAGGGGTTTATGTAATTTTAAGGATTCCAGAATTGCAAAAAATAGAACATAGTGGATAAAGTTCACTTTCTTCAGATGATTATTTCGCTCAGTGTGTTTGGGGTTTTTTTACCTGTATAATAATAATAATATCATTGCTTTACTTAGCATTGCAGTCAGTTACTTAAAAGTTTGCAATGGTCAGTTCACCTTAATTTAGTCAATCTTTAACTACATTGGTTAGGCACTTTGAACTAGTCAATAGTTGTGGTTTTGCAAGTTCCTTTTTTCAAAGATCCTTCGTCTGTTCCCTGCAATACACAAAACTAGTCCCTGCATTTAAATAGTATTTGCTTGAAAAATGATTCGTTTCCAAGTTGAGAGATTCTTGTGAAGCTCCTTTCAGTAGCAATTTGGTTGAAATGTGTATTTGGAGTCCCTATTTCCTACAATGCCTTGTTTGATTGGAGGTGTGGGAAGCACTTCAGAGGCCAGAAGTGGTCATGGGGTTCCCACTCAGTTTGATAGATATGGAAGCTCTTGTACTCTTGTTCCTGAGGTGTCTTCTCCTCTGTGGCAGACTACTTCTGAAGGATCCAACCTGAGCAACACACCATGAAAATGGAAGAGTAGAACCCCCTTACTTGGAAGTAAGAGGGCATAAAGTAGTGGCACTGGACTGGAGTTCCATTCCATCCTTGGATTGCAGGAAGAAGTTAGGAGTAGATGGTACTAGCCAGTGTAAAGCTGTGAGATGGAAGCTTTTTGTCCCATGACTTCTAGGTCAGATTCAAAGTCTGGGACAAAACCAGTATCTCTCTTGAGGTTTAAAACCCTATACAGGGAGTTTATTTTACTTTTATTCAAAACAAGCAAATTAAAAACCCAAGGAAAACTCAGTTATTTTTGAATTGAGGCTTCCTTATATGCATAGTAGTACTTGAGAGCAAAATTTTGCTCTTTGGGTTCTGTTTTTCCCACAAAAGAACCTATTTTGAAACTTGGTTGAGGAGAATAAAGAAATTACAATGTGAAATCATTTGGTATTAACTGCAAGATAAAATTTTCATGTTTCTTCTTTTCTTAACAGATGATAAAGCTTCAAGAAGTATTTAAAACCTTTTACCTGGGAAAACACAGTGGTCGAAAACTTCAGTGGCAGACCACTTTAGGACATGCTGTCCTAAAGGCAGAATTTAAGGAAGTGAGTTTGCTTGGATAATGCCTTGCCTGTTAGGTTAAAATTCAAGTCAATTATTTGGAATCTAATAATGCATTAGATTAAATAATAAATATAAAATGCATGTTGCATTTTCTTTATAAAGGTAGTAACATTTTTGTGGAGGAACAATCACAATTCAGTACTGTTATTTTGTACAGAAAGTAGGCTTTTTATTATAAACTGAAAGCTAACAAGACAACAATATGATGCCTTTTGGTAATATTAATTTGACAGGAATTGTTGCTAATTCAAATAAATCAGGTTGTAATAAAGCAAGAAATTAAAACAAGAAAAAACACAGCATTTTTTATCTGTAATTTCAAATTGTTTTGATTGTAGAAATCCTGGTGATGCTTTTGGTATGTTTCACATACATAAAGAAACTGAAGGGTGTTAGTCATGTGATGGCTGTGGTTAAAATTTAAATGCTTGTTGAATTATTTAACTGTTAAATAGCTGCACTGTTTGTTCATGTGGTTTTGTTTTATCTCATGCAGTATCTTGCCTTGTAATAGGCAGCTTCATGGAGCCACAGCAAAGACAGAAAAACCCTTGAATTCTTCTACTAACTCGTTGTAAATATTAATTTGAGTTAGGGACAAATTCAGTATTGATGGAGGCGACACCAAAATGTCATATATTGTAATTAAAATGAAGTGAAGGATGTGAAGTAAATACCAGGCTATTCTAACAAGCTTCTGCTGTGTGTTGTATTGTTACTGTAAGAGGAGCAAAACCAGGAGATTTTATAAATATCCTGTTTCCTCAATGCTACATTCAGCAGATTCTTGTGTGCCAGGCATTCTAAAATGCGTATCCATTCTTCTAAAAATAGAAAAATTAATGTATACTTTCTGTGACTGTCAAATGTAGGCAGTACAATAGAAAATTCTCTGAATGTTACTATTATTTGTTGTTTCTCTTTTAGGGGAAGAAGGAGTTCCAAGTATCACTCTTTCAGACGTTAGTATTGCTTATGTTTAACGAAGGAGATGAATTCAGTTTCGAAGAAATTAAAATGGCTACTGGTGTAGGTAGGAAGAATACTTTCTGGTTTTTAAATTTATTCATGAAGTGATTGGCAATTGTGATTTGGTATGTGAAGGCCTAATTTTAAGAAATTTGTCATGATCATTAGGACAAACTTCATGTGCTAATAGCATACACACACCAAAAGAGATGAGGAGAGCACACTGCAGGTGTTTCTTAGTGTATTTTCTTGGTGTGTAAAATTGACCCTTCAGAAAATTATTAGTAAGAGCTGTGTGGCATGTGGTACTACTAACAACCTATTAGATTTACAAAATGTATCTCTGCAATTCTTAAAATGTAAGTGGGGATGAAGACTGTTGTGTGTACAGACTGTTTTTGCTCCTGTTCAGTTTCACATACTATATTTTGAAAATGGTCTGTTGTAGAATGCTCTCAGTTGGGGGTGATTTAAGAGATTTTTTTTCAGTTGAGCTAAGAGCTCACCTACCTGTTGCCCATTCTTGTTGCTGGGGTGCCCCTTGACAGCAGGTCTGCTTTGTTCAGAGCAGCCGTGTGTGCTGGGTGTGTACTCTGTAGCTCTCTGCCTCTGAAGGACAAAGAAAGCTGAGGAAGAGTACAGTTTTCTTTTTAACCATCTGCAGTATCTGTCTTGTGTTTTTATGTTCCTGGATGGATTTTTTTCCCTGAACTTACACTCTCTTAAAATAGTTATAGCAAAACACTCTCATCATGACTCTCTGCAAATTTTGTATCTATCAGCAGCTTATACCCAGTAGTCCTTCACATGTTGAAGCTTAAGATCAACCTAATACAGCAGTACCTGAAAGAGTATTTGAGCCCTTAAAAGTACTAAAATATTGTAATATATTCACTAAAAGACTGTAACATGGAGATATCCAGAATCATTGCAGTTCAGAATGATGCGTTGCAGAAGGAAGTACAGCCTGGGTGTTCCATTGTCTCAGTGTCAGTGCTTCAGGTTACTTAGTCATCCTCTCCATTAATGGTAAGGGAGCTGAAGAAAATCCATGCCAGTGATAATAATCATCCAAATAGTCTGGAGAGGCTCATTAGGTTGGAGTGCAATGATTACAGAACAAACACAGGTTCATGCAAGCCTGATTCAGGTCCTGCTTTCTCATCTTGGATTGCTGTCCCTTGGAGCTGGCATTCTGGCTGCCTGACAGCAGCAGATAAAATCTGCTGCATGGAAATCTGTTCCATTATAGCACAAAATAAGGAATTCAACAGACTGTTTTTAAGGCAGGTGGCTGGAATTGATAGTTTGGAGCTACCTCTATGCCATTGTACTGAGCACCATGTCTATATTTCTCTCCCCTTTGGAGAAGTAGTATAAAAATTTAAGTGGTAAGGACAGTTCATGGTCCATAGAGTTCCTGTGAGGCCAGGATGAATAGCACAGAATCACAGAATGGCTTGGATGGGAAGGGGTCTTAAAGATAATCTAGTTCCAGCCCCCTGCCCTGGGCAGGGACAGGTTCCATTAAGCCAGGTTACTCAGAGCTCCATCCAGCCTGGTCTTGAACACTTCCAGGGAAGGAGCATCCAGAACTTCTCTGGACAACCTGTTCCTAGTGTCTTGCCAATCTGACAAAGAATTTCTTTCTAATACCTAATCTATTCTGTTTCAGTTTGAAGCTATTCCCTCCTTGTCACGTCACTATGTGGTCTTGTAAATTTACAAGTTCCTCTCCATTTTTCCTGTAGGGATTAACTGGCCATGGCTGGAACTTGTGTTTTCCAATCACTGTTACAATAAATTATCATCAGCCTCTCTAATGAGGTTGTTCCTGGTACATTAGGACAGTGAGAAAATGCATAAACTGTTCCTCAGAGAAAGAATGGTCACCTTTTCTCTGTGCTTCTTCAAGATGTGTTATCCAAATATATTCTGTGTTTTTGCTTGCCTGTCAAGGGAGCCTCTAGGAGCTCCCTTGGAGTAGTTTTTACTTCTACTTCAGAGATTGATAGGCAATTGTAAATTTCTTCCCTTTGGCACACTGTAACCTGTGACTTCACATGCAAAGCTCCAGAGTGTTTTAACAGCAGCCTTGTGTTTGGACAAAAACACAGCTCAACAATCTGCATTTACTGAGGCTGAAACACACAAAATGTATCAAATGTCAGTTTAGCCCACATTGTTTAAAGGGTTTTTCAAAGAAATCATAGAACAGTTGGACGTTTAAAAGAAGGAAAAGGTGGCTCTGTGTAAAAGATTTTTTTTTAAATAGGTAAAAGATTATTTTAAAAATAGCAATAGTGTTAATCTTTTACTCAGCTGTACTGCAGCACTAGATTGCAAAACCTTTCGTTCAGTTTTTAGGCTACAACTCTGTTCGGGAGATCCAACACATTCAGTGATAATTTTATGCTGTGAATAAAGTATTTTAGAGACTGCAGAGGCTGTTTCAATGCAAAATCTTGATACAAGATTTTGCAACATAATTAGAATGTTTAAGACTTCATTGTATCTTGTCTAAATGCTTTTAGCCTTAAATATTACTAGCTAAAATTTTCCTCACACACTTGTGTCTATTACTTTCCTGGTTTGGGTGAAATTTGACTATAATAGCTGTCAGCTCTACCCTCCCACAAAACTTCTTCCTGTCAATTTAGATTTCTGTACTTCTATTATGTATTTTTTGCTGTGTGATAAAAGCACTGATCAAATCTTGAAATCGGTGGCTTTGAGGTTCTTGTCATACACTGACTTTTTCTTTTCCAAAGTCCTGTTACTACCACACAAAACTAAAGCAATAAAACTAAGTTGTGTTAATGTGAAATCTTTTCTGAAATTATTTTGGAAGGAAAACTCACTGAGATGAGCCTAAGTCTGTCTTTGATGTATATAATCCTATGCATGCTCTCAGCATTTAACCTGTGAAAGACAAGACCAAGTTTGAAGGCTGTGAGCTACTTCTTAATTGGAACTTAGTTGGAAGAAATTATTAACATAAAACCATTAGCTTTTCAATTTATTTCTAGATTAATCCAATAAACTCTTGATGTTAATGTTTTGTTCTGCTTTCTCCCATATCTGAACTCCTTCACAGAGGACAGTGAATTAAGAAGAACCTTGCAGTCTTTAGCTTGTGGAAAAGCACGAGTATTGATTAAAAATCCAAAGGGCAAGGATGTAGAAGATGGAGATAAATTCATCTTTAATGGTGATTTCAAGCATAAATTGTTTAGAATAAAGATCAACCAGATTCAAATGAAAGAAACAGTACGTATTTTTTGCATTCATTCAGTTTATGTATTAACTGTTTATCTACATATCCCATATGGAAAGACATTATCTCTTGTATTTTTTGCATATAAAGAAATTAAATATTTAAATTCAAATTATAATTAATTTTTAGTGTAGTCAAGATGACCCAGGCAATAAAGACTTTAAAATCACCGAAACAGAAAACAAGTTAGGTTGCTTCCTATGCTTGCAAATTTAAATGTCTGTATATTAAACTAAAAGGATCTTGTAGATGTTTCAGTCCATCTTAGAAGTTTCTGTGGTATTGTGAAGTGTGGGTTCTATATTGAACTCATGAATCAAATGTCACCATGTCACTTCTATATTTAGCAGGTAAGAAGGCTATAAAAGTCAGGGTTGTCCCTGATTCTGCACTGAAAACAAACCTTTTTTGTTGTATCTGAATTCCCATTCTTGACACAAGGTGACATTTTAATTAACAGTGGCTTTTTTTTTTTTTGCCTTTGCATGTTAAAGTCCCTGAAAGTCAGACTGGAGTTTGACACACAACGCTGCTGTATTTGGACTGTCAAAGTGTTGTGTTCTCTCAAAAATCTTAAGGATCAGGGGAGTTTCTAAGATTTATTTATCAGATAATGCAAAATAAGACACATTTTTTTTCTTTTACATTATCCTGAATTTTCTCTCTTATGGAGTTTGACACACAACGCTGCTGTATTTGGACTGTCAAAGTGTTGTGTTCTCTCAAAAATCTTAAGGATCAGGGGAGTTTCTAAGATTTATTTATCAGATAATGCAAAATAAGACACATTTTTTTCTTGTACATTATCCTGAATTTTCTCTCTTTAGCAGTACACTTCAGACATCACTTAGCCCTCAGAATGCAGTAATGCATGCATCTGTCTCAAAGAAGAATGCATGAGCTTCGTTATATTGCAAAGGCTAACTATAGAGATAGAATTAATAAAAAGTAGCAACAGAGGGTGATATGATTTGTGGTGCTGTATTCTTCTTTAGGTTGAGGAACAGGTCAGCACAACTGAAAGAGTATTTCAGGACAGGCAATATCAGATTGATGCTGCTATTGTACGAATAATGAAGATGAGGAAGACTCTTGGTCATAATCTTCTTGTTTCTGAATTATATAATCAACTGAAATTTCCTGTAAAGGTAACTCATGTTTTTGTTTGTCATACCATCCTAGATTTATCTAAATAGATGTAATATGTTTCCATTAATCTTCTCTATAAGAGCAAGAAATGTAAAACATTTTGGGATTAAACCCAAATATGAAGGTATTGTGTGAACAGAAATAAGTCAGTACTACATCACTTATATACTGTGGTGCATTTCTCATGTAGCTTTTTGAAGTATTTTTTTAATATGTTTGCCTTTGATTACTAACTGTTATACTAATCTCATCTTTTCTTGTAGCCTGGAGACTTGAAAAAGAGAATTGAATCTCTCATTGACAGAGACTATATGGAGAGAGACAAAGACAACCCCAATCAGTACCACTATGTTGCATAAAGGAGAAGAAATAGTTTTATTTAAAAAACTTAAAAACCCTAAAAAATAAAAACCAAAATCATCCACATATATCTTTAGGACACCAAATACATATGCTGTTCCAGACTTTCCTTTTAGCAGATTTCAGGTTGATGTATATTATTCAAGCAGCTGCATGCACTGCTGTGGAAAAGAAGCAAAATGACATGTTAATTGATCACCTTTGTCAAGACTTCTTACTAATTTTTAAATGCCCTTGGTTTTTTTTCCCCCTTAGTTGATTTTTTGTTCTTTTGGGTTCTTCAAAATTTAGTTTTGCAGTTTTGTTTAACAATGTCATTGAAGTTGGATGGAAAGGTGAAATCACCTGTGTGAGAAATACTTCTGTCATGGATGCAAGTCTGGTTTCTTCATGTAGGTGTTCCTAACTGCATCCACAAAGTCCCTAAATGCTGCATTCTTTAGCTACAGTTACAACTTGGGTAACTTTTTAAAAATCCTTCATTGATGAACATGTATGTACAAGCAGTGTTGTTGAAATGCACTGAAGTTTTGCACCATGAAAACCTTTAAATTGTGTTCAGTTAATTTTCTTCCAAGTTATTACAAACTTCAGTCTGGTTTGGATAAATCAGGTTTTGAAGTGAGATTCTTGAAGTGCCAAGAGGACAACTGCATTCATGTGTGTACTGAGCTGTTGGATTATTTAGCTAAAATATGGATTGTTCTATTATTACTACTTCTGCTGGCTTGGGTGGCAAAGATTAGATCTGAGTCAACAAGGCCCTACCTCATTTTAGGGCAGCAGGTGTATTTCACTGTTTCTGTAATTGCTGTAACATTTAGTTTTGCCTTGAAAATGACATCCAGGGAACCTACCAAACAGCGTGCTCCACTTTAAGAAAACAAAACCTTTTTAAAAAAAATACTTTTATGGTCTCAGTATTGGGAAAGCATAGCTTTTTGCCTTGAAAGACTAAGGACTTTGTGAGTACTTTGTTACATATTGTACATATGTAAGTTGATTTGAATTAAAGAGTGAAAGACACTGTAGATCTGTTAGATAACTGTAACTATAAGGAAGACACCTTTTCTGGTAATACTTGCAAGACTGTTTATTTTCTTGATTTGTCTACTGGTATGTTTAATTCTGAAAAAGAGCTACCAAAGGAGTTTTGATCACTACATCAAGAAGAATTTACCTGAACAATATTTTCTTGAGAGATACCTTACTAAGTTTATGTAATGTGGGGTTTGTGCATCAATTAAAAGGCCACTTCTTAAAGTAAACAGTGCTATGAGGTGACAGTTTGTGGAACTACATATTAAAAGTCCTTATTCTGTCCTCTGGTGTTATTAATTGTATTGCATTCTGAATTATTTTTGTTCCCTTTGTGTTTGGAAACTAAACACATTTAGTTTATTGTATTTAAAGCATATTTAATATTATAATTTAATGTAGACTTATTTTAATATTTCGATCTTCAGTTAATGCAAATAAAATCTTTGATGCGTATTAAGGATTAATTTATTAGCCTTTGTGAGAATGTGGCACTTCAGTTTATTTTTGAGGTTGTTTTTTTAGAGTTATACCTTTCATTTTGTAGTTCACTTTTTATGTATATGAAAACCAATCAGATCCATCTTACCAGACTTCTAAATCAAAAAGGAATATGTGCCTCACAGAAGGGTAATGACCAGAGAGGCTTTATCCACACTGAAAACTGGTGGTAGTGTGCAGTAGCTGTTAGGAAGCAGTGAGAATGTACTGCCTGTCCCTTCTGAACCCAAATGTTCTGGTTCAGTAGTTTTGAACAATAGCTTAAAGCAGTGGTTTTATCCTGAAGATGACTGAAATGGTCTGCCTCAAGAAGCAATGTTAATTAAAAGTGCTGAGATGTGCAGTTTTTCTTAATTGTCACGGACTAAGGGCTCTTTGGTCACGTTATTCTGGTCTAGCAATTAAAAATTAATTGTTCCACGGCAGTGGAAATTATGAAGCCTGTCTTTCTGTGCTCCATGCTCTTGGTACCCAACTGTATCATCCCCTGCAAATAACCTGAAGCAGCAGGATTCAGAGGGGTTCTGCTTTCTGCTTGTGGGAGTGGGGTTTTGTCCCTCATCTGGCTGCTCATCCCCTTACCCCCCTGAACCTACAGAGAATGTCACGATCCTTGAAGACTTTCACTCTTCCAGACTGGTCTGCAAGTGGCTTCAGAGGTTCAGAAGCTTTGGGAGAGACTGACAGGCCAGGTAATTGTGACTCTTTCTCTCAGGTCCTTATTTTTAATGTGATTTCCTCAAATTTTTCTAACTGGGATGTTTTATGTGCTCAACCAAAGAGGTAAGCAGTTATGTTAAGAGTCAGCCTGGAAATCACTTCTCCATAGTGAAATAGCTGCATTTGATTGCTTTGCAGTAGCTCGTGGTGGAATTTGGCTGAACAGTCTGCCTCAATCAGTTCTTTGGGGTCACATTGCCTGAGTGTACCTGTACCCATAGGGCAGAGGTTGTTCAATGTTTCTTCCTGGAAGATCACCCAGTGTTGAAGATGTTGGACAGTAGCAAAGTAACAGATGTCCTCTCTAGAGCATCTTTGTTCAGGTATGTCAGAACCCATAGGGCAGAGGTTGTTCAATGTTTCTTCCTGGAAGATCACCCAGTGTTGAAGATGTTGGACAGTAAAGATGTCCTCTATAGAGCATCTTTGTTCAGGTATGTCAGGGAAACCTGGATCTTGGCAATTCAGCGTCCTTAGAACAAACTGTATAGCAGCTTCTATGGAATGACAAAAATAACAGCAGGAGCCTGGATACATCTGGGGGCTCTAGCTTATCCAAACATACCTACATTTAAAAAGCAATTTTCCTAAATGTGACACTCTGTTATCTAGCCCAACATTTCCTGAGGGAAAGCATGTGTGGGAATGTAGGCTGGGGGCTGACCTAAAGGTTCTTCCCAAGCCTGGCAGTCACAGCTCTCCTTAGCCAGCCAACAGCCTCCTTTCTGCCCTCTCCTTGGGTCTTTTTTTCTTGGTTCTCTATTTTAGCTTTCCCTGGATTCCTTTATCTGAACCTGCAATTTAACTCTTGATCTGCTGCATGTAGCTTTTTTCATCCTTTCTTTGTGCTATACATATTTGAAAAAGATAAAATTACACACCTTTCAGGTAACTTCAGTTGAAGGTTTAGATTGGATACAAGGAAAACTTTTTTTACTGAAAGGGTTATCAATCACTGGATCAAGCTGTCCAGGGAAATTATGAAGCCATTATCCCTGCAGGCATTTAAAAGACCTACAGATATGGTTCTTGGGAACATGGTTTAGTGGCAGGCTAGGCAGTGCTGGGTTACCAGTTGAACCCAGTGATGTTTGGCCTGCTGTCAGGTTTTTCCAGCCTAAATGGTTCCGTTCTGTTTGTAGGTTTACCATCTTTGGCAGGTATGTTCAGGAGAGTGGACTCTGTACCATGAACCTGGTTAGCCATTCCTTTCCCTTCAGAAAGGAAGTGACTGTGTGGAGTCAGGTAATGCTCAGCAAAAGGCTATGGGAAAATGGAGTAATGTTTTGTGGAAATTCTTTCCTTGTAAAATCTCCTAGCCTGTACTCTGCCTTGACCTCACAGGACAGCTTTTACTGTAGTAATGGCTCCTAGCTCTCCTGGGTGTTTGCCATGAGCAGCCCATTCTGCATCCACAGCTCTGAAGAAAGGCCAGGGAGTGCAGCAGGTTCCTCTCAGGGCCAGGGAGCATGCTGGCTGGCCAGCAGCTCTGCCAGGTGAAATGTGCAGTGGCTGGACGTGGATTACATTTCCTTTCCCTCAGTGAGTCTGGACCTCCAGGCTGTGTATCCAGCAGCTTTCACAGCAGCTGTAACTTTGTGTCTTGCCCTGCTACCATGTTTGATTGATGTCAGCCAACAAGTTACCAAGCAGTGGGGCTGAGGGCCAGCACAGTTGTGCTAGACTGGATGCATTTGTCCAGCAAACAGCCTGGCAGTACTTGTACTGAGAGAGGTGGAGACTGACAGGGTGCTGTCTGTGCCCCATTAGCACAGGCCCAGCGAGCTCATGAGCCACAGCACGGAAGGGCAGCATCATCTCTGCTGAGAACCTGATGTTCTTCGTTTACCAAATTTTACCACAATAGTGTTGCTTTATGCAACTTATCTGTATTTAGTGATCATTTTTTTGTTAGCAATCCAAGCGCCTGTCATTTTTCCCTTCACAGATGCCTGCTGGTTTTCCAGCAGGGAGGCAGAACGCTGCACACCAGGTGAAGTTTAAACCCGACCTTGGGCCTCCCTCCCCGTTTGTCCTGTGGCAGACTTTGTGTTCCACAGACCTTCCTCCGCTCCCCGTGCAGCTTCCAAAAACAGTGATCCAAAATGAGAACAAGCCATGTCCCACCTCCTCAACTGCTCTGCAGATGAGTCATTCAAACACTTGACCAGAGCTGCTCATTATGTCCTTTTTCAAATTAACTTCTGCTTTTGGCAGTGCATGGAAAGAATAAAGATTGCTAGAAGTGTTGTGGGGAAAAAAACAAACAAACTAAAATAATAGATTATTGTGTCTAAAAATGCACAGATAAAAATGCAGCATTAAGAAATATATATGTATTTATAGCAATAGCATTGAAAAGGAAAGGTAGATTCCCATGCCATCCTAAGGAGCAACTAAACTTATCCAGGATCTTTTGGAGAAACAGGAACTGTGAGTGAACTGAGACAAATAGCAAGGAAAGGTCAAGTTCACAGCAGCTGAACTTGAGTTTAGCAGCTGGGAGTAGCTAAAATTGCCTTTCAAATGGGTTCAATGTAAAAATGTATGAAGGCAGCTTGGGAGCAGAAATCTGCTTCAGAGATGATTAATCTGGAACAGCCTGGGGTGAGGAGAGGGACTGTACAGCCGTCATTGTGAGAAACAGAGGCACACTGCTACTGGCACACATTCCCATCGTGCTGGAAACAGGATTGCAGGAGCAAGATACAGCTTCTGAGGTTTCACAGCAAGTAAGCACACCCCAACAGAGTGCACGAAAGAGAGCACTGGATTACAAAGTGATCAAATTACCTGGGCTGCCCATCTCCATTACACCTGAGAATGTTTATATGCTAACTTCACCTGGTTTTGGTTTTCTCAAAAAAAAAAAAAAAAAAAAAAAAAAGAAGAAAAGGGATTCCTTAACAACCATCAGGCATCTGAAGCTATGTGAAAGTGCAATTTTTACCCATGCAAACACACGTCATTAGCAGTCCCTGTTTTGTTTTGGAACACATGTGCCTCATATGTATATACCTGGGTATATAGAGACAGAACACTTCAGCGACAACAGCCCATCAACTTTCAATGTTTTTATACAGCTGAGGCTGAACTAATTCTGTGCGAGACGACTGTGCTCACCTTAGACTGCCTTCAGCCTCAGCGGCAGGAAACACAGTCTGGAGGCAGTACAGAGCTCAGCGGGGTTACCGGCACCCAAACCCCCCTCGGCGGGGTGGCGGGGGCGGGTCGCTGCGGCCTGAGGCGGCCCCGGGGCCGGCGGCGCTGGACGCGGCACCTGTGACTGGAGACCCGCCCGCCCGCTGCCGCCTGCTCCGGCCTTGCCGGGAGCTGAGTGACCCGCGGGGGCCCGGGGCTCTGGGGGCCATCCCGGGCCCTGCGGCGGCCGGGAGGCGCTGGGGGCCGGCCGGGCGATGCGGGGCGGCGGCGGAGCCCGGGAACGCCGCTCCGAGCACCTGCGCGGGGTGTCGGACTGCGCTCCTGGAAACGCGCCTGGAGCGCGAGCCGTGGAGAGGCGGGAGGCACTGATGTCATTGCTGGGAAGCAGCGCTTTTCCATAGGGCATGTGGTGCTCCCGTGCTTAATGGCTTTCTTCCTGCCCTATCTTGAGTAAAACACGAAACGTGTCTGGAATAGAGAGATTTCAGTGCCTCGATAAGAAGGTTTGTTAGGTCAGCAAGGCTGTTTTACGAGGAAGTGTGTCTTGCTTGTTTACTGATAACTACCTTGCTTTTGGTTTCTTGTCTCGAAAGCCACATCACACAACGCTATCAGGTTTCTGAGCTGTGGCTTTGGCAGCAAAGGAAACTTGTTCTGTAGCTGGCCAAAATATTTCTCAGATAGAGTAGCAGTTGAGAATGCTTATCTGCCATACACCGGCACCCCAAACCCCCCCCACCCCGGCCCCGCTCTCGCGAGACCCGCCCCTCCCTCACCGGCGCTGCGCTGCCCCGCGCCGGGTCACGTGCGGGGCGGCCCGCCTCTGTGACGTCAGCGGTCACATGAGCGGCCGGGGCCGTCGCAGAGCGCCCCGCGCTGCCCTCGGTCCGCGCCCGTCCCTGCGCCCCGCCATGGCCCGGGCGCTGCTGGCGGCGGCCGCCCTGCTCGGTAAGGGGGTGACGCGGGCGGCTGTGCGCTGCTGGCCAAAATATTTCTCAGATAGAGTAGCAGTTGAGAATGCTTATCTGCCATCATTTTTGAGCTGGGACGGTCTTCTTGGCGACTCCTGTAAGGTCTCCTTGGTAGTAAATATTGTTATCGCCGTTGACCGAACTTCAGTTTCACTGAGCCCAGGAGATGCCGCTCGCAAAGGGCACTGAGCAGTTCAGATATCCAGCCCTCGTGAGCCAGTGCAGCAAGCACAGTGATTTACACTGCTCCTGCTTTGCAGGGCTGCCAGCTGAGGCATGGCTGAACTGGTGTCGTAGTGGGAATTACTGGAATAGATTGTTTGGTATAGTTATGGCTTAAATGAAGAATTGCTTTATAGTTTGCTTTCAAATCAGCTTTTGTGATTTTTATGTGGTACCACAGTTAATACGTTTAGCCATTATAGTAGTCTTCTGCTTTGTTGGCAGTCACTATCTTTGTTATTTTTATGTGGTACCACAGTTAATACGTTTAGCCATTATAGTAGTCTTCCTCTGCTTTGTTGGCAGTCACTATCTTTGTCGCTTTCTGGCACGTGAGATGTGTTAGGTTTCTGCAACTGAGGCAACAGAATAGTTTATTTTACCACAGATTTATTTATTTTTATTTGCTGATAGTAATGACTTTGTACCAGCGTCTGGTAGCTTAGTAGCTGGGTGTTTCTGCATAGCTTTATATGACAATCTTGGGGAAAGAGCTTGTGGTGCAAATAGAGACCCCTTTCTTGCTAGAGTGTGTGGTTTGGGTTGTGGGTGAGGGGAGAAGAATAAGAGATAAAAACAATAAATGGGCTGAAGCCTTCAGATGTTTTAGGTCGTTTGCAGCCTTTTAATCATCTGAGTTAACACTGGTTAGGATAAGGTCATGATCACAGGAGACTGAAAGATTAGTATGGGTGGGGCAGATGTGAAAACTTGTTTGGTGATGCCTTGACTTTAGGACAGCAGAATTTTTTTTTCCACCTGAATACCTCACCATACCTCACTTACTGTTTCACTTTTCTATTTAGATGGAGTAGCAAGCACTAAGCTGAATGTTTCATGTGTCAGCATTGAGCATTTTGTGATTAATTTCCTCGCCACCATCAAATATACACATGGAATTAAGAAAACATTTAGGTATCATATGGTACATGCAGGAAAAGGAGGCTGTGGGAAATGGAAGTACCTCCCCTAAACTTAGCTGCTGCTTTTTGAAATACTGAGTAAGATGGTGCTTGTCTGCTGTTGAGCACGATGAGTCAGTTGGGTTGTGTGCCAAGCCCAACAGAGCTGCTCATGCTCTCTGAGATCTAGAGCACCCGTACATTTTTTCATTATTGAAGCACAGACAAAGAGAACACATTCCTGAAAATTTAAGGTTAGAATCAGACATGTGTAGTGAATAAGTAATGAAGTGTTTGAGAATTGCAGAAGGGAAAATTAGTTTTTCAAAATAGTGTGATGCCATTTCAGAGTCACGGACGTATAATCCACGTGTTTCTATTGTGCAACTCTAGTCCAAAGAGGAATTTCAAACCTTGCTACCCATGTAGAGATAGATAGTTGAGAAACCTGATAATGAATTCCAGCCAGTGAGAAATCTGGTGCAGAATTGGTTTTTTCATGTTTGGCATTATTGGGTGTTTGCAACTGAGACCAGTATAACTTGGTTTTCACAAAACCTAACTGCTTTAATGTTGAGCAACTTTGGAAATATTGTTTTACCAAGTGCTGCCCTTGACACGGTGTTTGCCTGATAGCTGCTTGAAGTGTGTTGACACAGTCTCTAAGGATCTGAATTAGTGTGCCAGTCATCATGTGATAGGTTACTTGGCTTTGACTTCAGCAGCTTTTCTGACTCGTGAAGTAACTTCTTACTTGCTGAGAACTCTGCAGATTCCCTGACATGCCACTTCTGAGTTATGTTTCCAAGGTTTCTGTTCGGGCTGACCAAGGAGTTCATTTTTTCGTGTAACCTCCTTCTAGATTGTTCTGTATCGATTAGGATGTTTTCTAATCAGTAGCAGATGACAAAGTGAGGAATTGCCTCTAAGTTCTGAGGAACCTGACTCAAAGATTGATACTCTGTTGCAACATTAACTGCTGTTATCTCTGAGAAGCCTTTGTAGGTCTCAAAGATAAAAGTTTATTTCTAGCAAAAGGCACACCTTGCTTTTGCTTGTTTCAGCTTCAACAGTTTGTCTTTGCTCTCAAGTCAGCTGTGATTATTTGGAAATCCCTTGAGAAAGCTTGGTGCTGAAATGGATTTCTTGGTATGTGATCTCTTAAGCTTGGCAGAAGACACTTCTGGGCATGTGAGTGGGGGGAATTACAACAGCCATTTGAACACTCCCTTGCATTATCTTGTTTCTATATTGCATACTTTTAAATGTACCTTATGTTTTGGTAAATCAGGATTCCACAGTTTTTGGGCATCTGACTTCAAGATGGACTGGTGTCCCTTTCAGTCTTAGTATAACAGTTTCTTAACCTTCTCTGTCCCTTGACAGCACCACTGACTGTCAGTACTACTTTTTCTGCTGTTAATTCCAAAGGTGAGAGTTTTAGGTGCACCCTGGCATTAAGAGTACAGAGTTTAAATGTGCTTCATCTCTCTGCGGTGGATACTTGTTCCCTCTCCAGTGTTCAGCATTGAGCACAGTAGTTCACAATTAATATGTTTGGTTTTCTTGTATTAAACTTCTGATGGCATCTGTTTTCTTAACAAAAATTCACTCTGGTATGGGAACACCTGTATTCTTACTTTCCTTGTGTTAAGATCTACTCTGTAGGACTAGGAGAGTTGTTTTATTCACCAGTTAGTTTATTTCCAGTATCCTCTGCTCTGGGGAAGCTTTCTCTTTAAATTGTCACACAGTGCTCCTTTCTTCAAAACATTGTTTGGGGCTGGCAGCTGCCTTGAAGAATGTGTGTTACTTGTGTGGTGTGATACAGCAGCACTAACCAGAGCCAGTGCAAAATGGACTTGTGTGAATGCTGAAAAGGGTCTGGCCAGGGGAGTTCAGCTCTCCCAGTGCACTCATCCAATCACTTGCTGTAGAGCTATCCCAAGACTTCCTTCCTTTAGATAGGAAGCTATAAAGAAGTTTCATGTGACTAAATTTGACTGAATTGCAGTTGTGCAATTCTGTGGTCAAATGGCAAGTGTATGGCTGTTAGGTAGCCTTTCTTTTCTAATGCTTTTGTACTTGTATAATTTGGTTTATAAAGACGGGAGTTATTAATCTTCAAACTGAAATTGAAAAACAAAATGTTTACTGCCTTAATTGAAGTCAACAATATCAAAACCATAATCTGAGATTACATGAATTTGTCTCTTGGTTGGCAAGGATGCATATTCTGGGCTGGATCAGGAACTTGATGTAATCAGGTGCTGCACCTCCTCAAGGGCAGCAGGTTCTCTTACGCTTGAATTAAGCTCTGTTCTCCCTTTCCCCACCACTGTGTGGGTATTCAAGTGAGTCCAGCCTTGTCTTTCCCTGCCAGCTTTCCAGGTAGCCAGCATTCAGTCTCATGTGTCCATTGGTGAAAGGTCAGTATAACTCATCATTTTATGGAGACCATCTTGCTTCTTGCAAAGTGTTTTGTACATCAAGCCTGTCACGGGATATTCCTGCTTGCAGTTGTTCCTGTCTTTTTCTTTCTGTATTATCCTGAGGTGGCATAGGTGCTCAGTCCTAAGGAAGTGATCTTGACTTGGTCTTCTGATAAAGGACTTGGTCCTCGTGTCCCTGTGGGAGTGGTGCATGCATTGGAAGACAGAGCATTGGAGGAGAGTGTAACTCCTTGGCGATTTTTCCATTCCATTCTCTGGCATAGATTTAGGAGTTAAAAGTGGTGACTAAATTTACCACTGTTCACAAAAATGGTACTGAGATGACAGGATCATTCTGAACCATCAGAATGAGTAAACTACTGGGCAGTCTGGTTAACATGTACAATAGAAAATAAACCTTCTTTAGATAATAACCAGCATTTCTTATCTCCTTGGATTAATGCCCCACAGATAGCAGTGTTCGCTGTGTTTGTCATCAGAACACCTGGGCAAAGGTGCAAGGCAACACGGGAGTGCTGCAGCTCAGGTACAGAATGATTAAGTAGGGCTGGCATCCCTTATCCCAGGGTGCTGCTGCACAGTATTTCCAGGGTGGGCTGGAGCTGAGGAGAGTCCGTGGGTGTGACCAGGCTGAGGGGTACCCTGAGCCCCATCACAGCACATCCTGTGCCGCAGCCATGGTTTTCCTCCTGAACACTGCAGGCAGTCCCATCCACTGGATATCTGTATGGCTTAAAGTACTGATGATATGGGATGTGTGCCCAGGTGGATTTGGATGGCTTGCTGCCCTTTATTCCAAGAGGGAGAGCAATGCTAAAGAAGTTTTTACTTATGCAGGAAGCATGACTATAATAATAAACCCGGATTATACATTTATTCCAAGAGGGAGAGCAATGCTAAAGAAGTTTTTACTTATGCAGGAAAATGATTATAATAATAAACCCAGATTATACGGCAGTAGCTTTAGTTTTTCCTTATAGTCAGTGTTTCATGTTTCTAATAAAAATTGGAGGCAAAGTAAATCATTAACTGTAGTAACTGAGGTCCTCTTTGCAAGCAGATGGTGTACACAATTACCATTAAATATGCTTGGTTTTCTAGCACACAACAACCATTCATCTCTCTCCCTTAGTAGGTTTCCATTATATGGGAGAGTAAATCAGGAGTAGCTGTGTTTGACTAACAGGATTTCAGTTATAAAAAAGCTGAAACCTGAAAGCATGTGCTAGATTGTTTTGTTAGCTTTGTAGTTTCCAGCTTAAAACAAACAACTTTATGAGGTGGATTTCTTTAAGATAAATTGTTAGACAATCAAGGAAGTATTTGTTTTGTTTGACTTAGTTATTTTATCTCAGACTGTTAATATACTTTGGGGTTTTTTTAAGGTAGGTATGTTAGATAAAGAAGGATGCTGGATTTAATTCAAGCAAGATCTCTGGTTGTTGTTTTAACAGTTACCTTAAGTATTTTCTTGTGTGAGACTGTACTTGCAGAAATGAGATATAAAGGGAGAGATTGTCTTATGATTTTCAATTGAAAATATGCAGCTAGAATAAATAGTATAAGCAGTCTTTTTTTGGAACTTACTGGAACACAAAGGAAGCATCTGAACCAAGTGAAATTTCTTTGATGTTAGTACATTTTTGGTAATTCCATTATGAGATATTCATAACGTAGTGCTTCCAGCCAAAAGAATAATGAACCCAACAAATTTTACTTTTTGCTATTGAAAGGTCTTGGACTGCTTCATTTAAATCTGAAGTGCTGCACTTGCTGTGCCATGGATTGTTGTTGTAGAAGGCTCTGCAGATTATTAAGAGGAACGTTTAAAGTCTAAAGTTAAGAATCTGAAGGTTGTATCAATTTTTGTGTTTAACTGCAAAGAATGATATTGTTATGAGATGTACAAACTATATTCTCAACTTGTAGATATGCCCTGATAGAATTAAGCAATACATTATGTAACTTTAGTAGAAATATTCCCAGGATGGATTGATTCAACATCAGTTTGCTTTTCTGAAGTCTTGACATTTTGACTGTAGGCTTGTAGTGTTTGTAGGCTGGTGATGATTCATGCATTAATCACTACTCGACACTGCCTTCACAAAACTCAACAGCTGCTTTCCTGTGAGCTGCTCCTGTGCCTTAAACTGTCTGGAGCAGAGAGTAGGCGGGACCTTCTTTCCTTCAGCGTCTTGATTTGTTCTTAGCTGGTTTTTTCTAATTTTTTCTTTGCTCCCATACATTTCACTGGGTTTCATCAGGACCTTGGGAGCAGATGATGTTGCAGCTCAGCTCTGTCTGATCACCATCCCTGTGAGTGTTGCTTTGCTTGCAGTGAAACAGCTCTCACCACTCCATCAAGGACACTCAGTGTCTCGTGCTGGATGCGTCTGTCTCGTCACTGAAACTGCAAATCCAGCAGCTGCTGAATAGTTCTTAAGAAGGACTGGGGTTTTATAGCATTTGTTCCACACTAAGGAAATCAGGGTTCATATAATGATATGACTTCAACCTTACAAAAATCTAGTAGTTATGGAGGTGTTACTATTTAATGTTTATTCATACCCCTTATTCTCTATTACTTAAACTTCCTGAGGCTGATTTATCAGCACTTCATTATTCAGAATATGTCTTCCATTTGATGCTTTCTGGTATCTCTGCATTGTCTGTTTTTCTCTGAATCATTTGTATTGGACAGGTCTGTCATGTTTTCATTTAGGCCAGCAACATTTTTCTCAATTGTTTTTCAGTCTTTTCTTTCCCCTGCATTTCTTTTAAGAATTGTTTTTCTTTCATTCTTTTACTCAGTTACTTCATTATTTTTAGCTCTAAAATTGCCAAGATTTTAATAGCTATCAAACAAGGGAGTCTGCATGCATACTGGAGGTATTCATTCTAGCACATTTTTCAGTCATGGTGTTAGTTCAAGGAGCAATTGATTCTTATTCCCTGCCTCTACTCTCTCCTGCACTGTACTTTAGGAAGGTGTAAGCAGCTTGCTTTGGAGAAAACTAGTGCTTGCATGAAATGTAAACAAGTTCCAGATGTAAATGCAGATTTAAACTTCCATGTGGATGAACCTGTTTCTGATACTGCTCTGAATTGCAGTAAATAACATTTCTTTGGGAATATGTGGTCCTTAATGAACATTTTATGCTGGACATAAAGACAAAGGTAGGACAGTTTTCATTTGAAATAAGAACAGATAGTGTAGAAAACTTAAGCATTTTCTTTCTTCTGTCTATCTCTGATTTCAAGTCTAGACTCCAAAAACTGGGTACGTTGAATGAATTCCAGTTTCAGCTTTGCCCTCCTTGGTGCTGGGAGAAGATGTGATGTTGCTAAGAGGAAGGCAACAAGGGAAAATGCTTGCTGGGTGCCAGAGAAATAGTTTCCGCTGTGTCCCTGCAACTGATGTGCCTTCTGCTGCAGTCCAGCTGACAAAAGTCCAATTTTTCCTAATAATTGTCTTTGTACAATTGTACACACCATAGTTTTGCAGTGAAAAGTTTTAAGATGTCTTTTGAGAACTTCTCAGGGGGAGAAGTTAGCTAATGGATAATGCCTCATCTGGATCTCTTTGCTATTATCAGCAGTTGAATGGATTAACATGTTTGGCTCCTTAAAGCTTATTTGCTTGTGATAATGGCTTATGTCTTGCAGCTGTTTTTTTATCAGGTTTTCTGCAAGACTGAAGTTGTTGCAAATGCAAACTGATAAGGTGCTAGCATGAGAAGGTGTAGGCTTTTTGCAGTGAGGTTCACTTGGGGGGTGGTGGTGGTGACAAATTGAGAATCTGAAAAATAAAAGATTCTAAAATAAAGAACTAGTCAGGTGCAGGAGCACTGTCAGGTATCTCTTGCCACAAGTGAAGTAGGAGATAACCAGCTTTTCAGCTGTTTCCAGCCTGCCAGAGTGCATCCCCTGTGTGAAGCTTTGTTGGCACTGGTCACTGTGCCAGTCCGTGCTGCCATCAGAAGGGATGACTGCGTGCTCCCCTTGCTGCCTGTGCTTGCCTGGTTGAGTCAGTACTTTGGGCAGTTGTACTCAGTGTGCTCTGAGCATAGAGCCTGGAGTGGAACAAGGGGCAGAAAGGCTTTTCTTTGCTTTTCTCAGCAGCTCAGTCTGAGTTTAGCTTAAACCAGTCAGGAATACATAACCTTAGTGTGTGTCAAGGTCTTGGCCTCCTCCTCCTCCTCTAACGTGTGGAGAGCATGAGGACGGTAAAGAGAAGTTCTCCTGGCAATGGTAGCATGCTCTATCATGCTATTTTTGGCAGTGCCTTCAAAACATCTGCAGTCAATCCAGGCTTTCTAAATGCTGCATTCAGTGCATGTACAGCCGAGTGTCCTGGTACAGCAGGAGTGAAGGCTGCATGGTGTGCTGTGGGGGGAAGGCAGAGTGTTGGAGGCATGCAGGATCAAATAAGCTAAGCCAGGTCTGGCTGAAGATGGTAAAATGGTTGCTGTGTGCAGAGAACACAGAAGCTGCCTTGAACACTATGACTGGTGTTTGTTGCCTGTCTTTCTTATCTCTTAGGAACCAGAATGTCAACAGTTTTGGTTTGGGTGGCTTTGAGTTTTATAAATGAGGTGTTTAATTTATCCTCTGTTTGTTAGTGATGTTGAAGCTAACCTAGAAACCGTTAATGCCCAAGTTTCCAAACTCAACTCATGCTTAAGTTTTACTCCCAAAATGTACAGTTGTACATATTTGTCTCTTTGAGATTGAAAATGCAAGTTAACACCAAGTTAACCATTTTTATTTTTCATCAGGCTTTTTACAGGCTTCCTCTTCATTTGAAGTGAAAGATTCAAGTGGTAAGGTCTGCATAATTGCTGATTTGACAGTAGCCTTCTCAGTGGAATACAAAACCAATCTGCAGAAAGAGGTAAGGATAGTTTCTGACTGCTTGTCATTTATCAGTATTTTTAGTATTTATAAAATATATGATATCTTTGCAAGTGTGCAGTATTTAAACTTTCGCTGAGTATCTGTACATGAAGAATTGCTTCCATGAAGATTTTTACTCTCCCAGTCATGTTGCATCAGCTTTTCTTTATTACCAATGCTTCTTCTCATTAAAAGGCAAGGCTGAGGCTGCCTGAAACAATCACAAACAAAACATGTGGAATTACTTTTGTGACTGAAATTCCACACCTGTCCTGTTGATAACTAAAGTGGCTTTCACTGGAACTGTAGAGACAAAAACATTCTTGAGTTCTCTTTTGGTAACCTGATTGCACTCATATGGAGTAAATCTGAATTGAAACATAGCTTTTAAACTTTTTAAACTCTGGAAATCTGTGACCTTCTTAGAAAATCTCTACATTTCAGTGTATCTACAGACTAGTGCAATGCTTACAAATTGTTCTGTATTAACAGCAAAAGGTTGTTAATGGAAAATTAAGAATTTGCCTTAGCAAATAAGTTTTGGGGGTTTTTGTATCTTCCCTACTGAATAGGAATTGGGGATTATTTATAGTCTTCTTGCAGTTTTGTGTTGTTGATTTTTTTTCCTAGGCATCAGGTGTAATACAAAGTTAAAAAAAATCCTACTACTTTACCAGTGATACACTTGCTATGTGTGATTTGAACTGAACCTTATATTGTATAATCCATGTTTTTAGTGGTGCTGATGGTCTGAAATCCTGCTGACACTGGTATATGTGTTTGGTGTATGTGTTCAGAACTGACTTCTTTCATGACATACTTTTGACTGTTTTGTATTGTAAGCAGTAAGCTCAGAACTTCTCAGTAAATGTTGTGTTGGTCTTCAGACAACACATTTCTTCAGAATGTGTAATAAACTCAAAGTATTACAGCCAAGCTGTGTAGGATGCACCATTCACTTTTGTTCGTGCTCAGTTGTACTACAAGAAGCAAAGCTTAAATTCTCCCCTTTTTCACGTGTCCAGAGTTTGCCAGATTTGATTCTTGTAGTACAGAAGTACCTGCAAATTCATGTTGCTGGTTTAGAAGGAAGAAAAGTCTAAGAGGTGCTGTGAGTATGTACTGTTTAGTCCTCCAGTTTCAGAGAGCAGGATTCTCAAACTTAAATGTCAGTAGCATGCTGCTTGCTATATACTGGCGTATAACTACACATCTTATACATTAATGTCTGCTGGATGTTTGCAACAGTTTCACAGGATATTAAAAAAGCTGGGAGAAAAAGCTTACATGTGTTTTATTTTCTACCCCACAGTTTGTACACTTTTTTCTTCCACAAAATGCTTCAGTAGACTCACAGAGCTCATGTGGTAAAGATAACACATCTCATCCAGTTCTGGTATTGGATTTTGGAGCAGGACATTCGTTAAGCCTGAATTTCTCAGAATCTGCAGACAAGTACCAAGTTGAAGAGTTAGTTTTTCATTACAATCTGTCAGATGCATCTTTATTCCCAAATTCAACTGCAGGTAAAATAAAAACTTACTGTTGTTATTGTGAAACCCTTCCAGATATAATACTAAGTCCTTTCTTTGAATACTGGTTCATACTAATGCATTGTATTTTTTTACAGGAGGCATGAAGACTGTATCACATAAAGGTATCATTCAGGCACATGTGGGCACAAAATACAGATGCATCAACTCCAGGCACATCAATATGAAGAATGTGAATGTTACTTTTAGCAATGTCACTTTGGAAGCCTATCTCACAAATGGCACTTTCAGTGTGAACAGTAAGTATCTTGTAACAGAAAATGTACTTGATGAGCTAATATTTCCAATAATAGGTTATTTCTTTTTAAGTCCTGACTAATCATATTTAAGGTGAGTACTGGATCTAAAACTCTGACAACAGCATCTTTGAAATGAATGGACTTACCTCAGGTTTTCTCTGTAGGTTGTCAGAATCCGTGGCTAAGGAATAGTGCCCTGGGTTCCCATGGGTATTGTACTGGGCACTTCATGAGCATGGGTGTTAAACAAATCTGCAGTAGGTTGAGTGGGCACATGGCCAAAATCCTAGTTTACCAAGTATCTGATAACTTCCAAGCATTATGGCCTCTACCAAAGTAGTTTGAACTAGTACTCTGTGCTCTGGGGAAAATTAGTGAAATAATGGCAGGCAGTAGAGAATTGGTCTGTAGAAAGCAGAAATGTACATCTTCCTACAGGAGGTTTTATGTCAGCTGCTAAAGTCAGGTTTTTCTCCTTCAGAGACAATCACAAAGGCAGATTTTTATCCTGATTGTTTGTATTGAAAAGTAGTGTGGAGTTTTACTTCAAATTATTAAGGGCCAATTACCTCATGGTGTGTTTATGTCCTTTGCTTTTGTGGCAGCAGTCTTCAAACACAAAAGAGATGTATAAACTGATCACCCATACTATCTTAAGGAGTGATAACTCTTTGCCTTACTTTTAGAGTCTTCATTTTCCCTGAGATGTAGAACTTTCCTTCAGCTGTTAATCACATTTATGCACCTCCTAAGCTGAAACAAATACTAAAAACTAGGGTAGCCATTGCTAGCATGGAATGGTTACAATGAACGAGTACCTTCTACTGGAGTCTACCTTGTCCCATTTCTGTGAAAAATGCCTTGCCTGATGCATGGTAATAGTGGCATTGACTTCTTTTATAGCTGCTTCACATGACTGGCTCAGATTTGTATGTATCACTCCCTTATCAAACTTTTCCATTCAGTGAATTAGTTTGCAGTAAAGATGTGTACCTACATTTATGCTTTAAAAAACTCACACCAAACCCCGATTTCTGTTACTGCAGTCTTCAGAACTATATATTTTTTTATTTATTCATTTTTTAAATTATGGAACTTTGATCTAATTGTTTTACCAGGTAAGTATGATAAGTGATCATTTATCAGCAGGCTCAAACATAAGACATGATACTGGGAAAAACTGATTTTTAACTTCAACAAAACTTTAATAAAATCACCCTACTGTGTAACAATTTTCTTTTGAAGACATAAAGATCTTCTTTTATATAGACCTCTAGTTCTGTTCTGGTAAGCTTGAGCGTTCCCCTGTCCCTTAGGCAGCTAGTTATTGATAAACTTTACATCTGGGATTTTTCCTTAATGTTTTTCTTTTCTCTGCAAATCTTTAATGAAAGGATATTTCTGTCAGTGATCAGTACAAGGCTCACTGAAGGGAAGAAGGGTCAATATTCAGTGCATCTGCAACTAGTAATTGTGACTTCTGTCAGTGTACTAGAAGTTAGTGACTGAGGGGATAGTAGTGGTTTTCTGCAGCTCTGAAAGGGAGACTTCCATTTCCTCTCTCTTGGTAGTTTTGCCAGCTGCTTTCCTGTAACTGTCAGGAAAAGACAAAAGGATTTGTCTCCTCTTTTGATCAGTCCTGAAGAGCTACTAGAAATTGCACTAAATCAGTTGAGTAAAAATAATGTATCAAAACTCCAACTAGGCCAACTTCCACTCAATGTGATTTGGTTGTTTCCATCTCTGACAACTTAAAGAAGAGCCTGAAACAACCTGTGCATTGAGGTCTTGCAGATAGAGGGTAATTCTCCACTGAAGTGCCCAGAAGGATGCTCTTTGGTTTGTTAGGAAATGATTGCATTTTGGGGTCAGACCAGTATCAAGTCTACAAAATACAGGATCACTCCTCCTTCATCTGCCTTCATTCTGCTCTTGGACTTTCCAGCAATGGAGTAGAAATAGGAAAGCATGCTATGTTGGAGTGTGTGTGACTTCAGATGGTGTGATTAGAGTTCTTCTTTCTGAGCCATAATCAAAAATTAAGCTGCTTAAACTGTTTAAGGATATTTATTAGGTGTCTTGTATCTGCAAGATACATATGCATTACATTTTAGAAGTAGGCCCTCTGAGTGAGAGTTGATTGTTGCTGCAGTTGCTGTTTCCTTAAAAAGTTGCAAGTTGTTATCCCAGGCATGTGGAGATGACCTTGGCTTGGAACATGGAAGTCTCTACTTTAGTAATGTCTTTGTTATGACCTTTGGTTTTGGCTTAGATGTTCAGTGCAGGAACCTTCCTGGCTCCCAGATCAAGTTAAGATCTTGCTGCCACATATTTCCAAGTAGTCTGGCAAATAAATCAGAGTCACTGTTCTCTGGGAAGTTGCTGCTGGACTGGATGAAAAGAGAAGGTGAACTTGCACACCTTCACAGCCTTGACCCCGTGGAGGGTGGCTCCTCGTGCAGGGCTGAAGGGAGGATGAATGTGAGAGGATACAGCAGAAAACTTGGCATCAGAAGCAGTGTCTTAGAATCCCCTTGTTAAGGACAGAAGAGCCAGAGCAATATATTAAGGCTACTCTGGTTATTGCCAAAATAATGAGAGTGAGTGGAAGGAGAATACATCTCCTGGGAGACCACTTTGAACAGTGAGCAGAACTGTTCCTGTGCTTTTCCCACACGAGCACCCAGGGATCCCAGCCTGGCTGTGAACAGACAGCAGGAATGCTGCCCCTGACAGATTTACTCTGACCCAATGGCAAAGCGAAATGATGGATGTGAAGGAGAGTGGATGTGGTCACCATGAGCTTCAGTAAATTACCAGCAGAGGTGTCATTTTCTCATGGCATGCTTTAAAGGGTCTCAGACTTTGCAACAAGATTTCAGGTAATGCTTTACCGTTGTGTTTCTGAGCTTTTATTATCTTTTATTAGAAAAAAGCTACTTGAAACTGCATTGTCCTTTCCCTCAAGGATTAAAAAGGTAGATCATCCCACATCTTGATTTTGTTTGGTAATGACTGTTTTCCTTTCTCTGCAGAGACAGAATGTGCTGAAGATATGGTCATTACTACTACTATGGCGCCTACAACTCCTAAACAGACTACTCCAACAGCTAGCCCAGCACCAACAGCATCACCCACAAATCCTGCAGTTGGTAAATACAATGTGACTGGTCCAAATGGAACCTGTGTACTTGCCTACATGGGCTTACAGCTTAATATCACCTATCCAAAAAAAGATGAAAAGGTACATTTTGATTTTTTTCTTCAAAGCCTTCAATTTTCTTCTTTGAGGAAGACTTGGTAAATTATTATAAGCTGACCTTTTTCTTTTAGAAACCCGGGTGTTTGTGTTCATCCATCATTATCCTGTATTTGAATTGCTTAACCAGATCTGGACTAGTGACATTCCAAACACTTGTACTGAAAGTGATTCTTAAGGATTATGCCATTCACTAAAAGCAGTATTAAACTTGTCTGTTGAATTTAGGAAGTGTATATATGGTCATTTAAGAGAAGTAGTAAAAATTACCAAGATATAACTAGGGGAATCCTGTTATCAAAGTTGCAATCAAAACAAGATTTTTGAACTGTTAAATGAAATACAGAAATTTGGCCTGAGGTGTAGAAAGAGTGAACGACTAGTAGAAGAGAAAATTAGTACTGTAAAACTGGACAGGCTTCTGACTTAATTACCCTTCAGCCAGCACTGAAGACATTTGAGTTTCACTTTGATGCTTAAAAGCTACTTTACAGCTGATTTTATTAGTAAAAAAAAAAGAAAGAAAAATACAAGGTTTATGTAAGATGCAGCCCTGGCACAAATTCTTTCCCTCCACTATTGGTGCAGAGTCTGGCTTGCTAATCCCTCCAACAGGAAACAGTGGTTTGCAAAAGGAGCTACTGCATTTATTTATGATATTGATGACTGAAAGGTAAAATCATGATCACTTACAGCTGGTGTGTGGCTGTACAGTGGCTTGTTGTGATGGTAACTGTGTTTTAGCCACCTTAATTGTGTGAAATTCCCTGCTTCTGGTGTCCTGCTTCTGGTGGAACAGCTGATTTCTAGTGTAATGACCACTGAGGGGGTGGCAAGTAGGTTTTCTGGTCACACGAGGATCAGCTGAGAGCTACTGAAAGGGTTTCTATTTAATTGTTTGGCAAGGGGCATTTAACCCACAGCCTTCTGTAGATGCAAGACAGTATAAAATCACGAACCATGGACAAAACTAAGACATTTTGAACTGAAATGACATGCATGATGATTGTGCTGACAGGTGGTTCCCTTAATTGCTTCTACCTTATGTCAAAGCAGTATTTTATAGCATCTTGCCCTCTGTGTGGTGTGGTAGTTCTTGATGTTTTTTCTTATGCTACAAGGACCAAAGCAGTTTGTGTGGAGAAAGCAGTTGGGTTCTTGGCTGCAGAAAGCTTTGTTAGATGTGGCCTTAGTTGTGTGTCAGCCTGGTAACTCAGGTGCAGCCTGCACAGCTCTGCCCTGGTGCCTGGAACACAGGGCAAACACAACACTGTAGGCACGAGACACAAGCCAGCCACACCTCAGCTGAGTGTAACGTGATGTGCTCAGTCTCTTCAAGTGTCATAATTGTTCCTCTTCTCTCACAGATGGGTTTGGATTTGCTGAATTTCATACCACAGAATACAACTTCTTCTGGGAAATGTGACAATACATCTGCCTTGTTGAACCTGACTTTTGACAAAACGAGGGTTATCTTCCAGTTTGCCTTGGTAAGAATCTCTGCACCAAGTGTGTAGGGTCTGCAGCATTTTCCATGTGGGAAAACTAACTGGGGCAAGAGGAAAAAAGACAGCTACAAAGAGAGTAACTAGTTCCCTTGGTTTTAATACTAGGATTAGTGGGTTTTATGCTTGGTTACCACTGTGTGAAAAGAATGTGTTTGTGTATATATGCACACATACATATGTGTACACAGAAAAGTATTTTGTTTGGAGTGGGAGCTTCCTTGAAGATTGTGTTGCTTACTCTTTAAGGCTTCTTGCTGAAACTGAGAGCAGCCTGTGACAAGTGGGCATCTGATCTAATTTTAAGCCTCTAGCTGGATTTAAGTCCTCATTAATATTCTGTTTACAGCCCAAAGACCAAGTGTTCTTGTCTTCTGCTCTCCTATGATGGTTGGGAATCCTGTTTCCCACAGCCCTGCCCCAGGTGCTGTATTGGAGCTGCATACCTTTGAGGACTGAATCCACTGCTTGTCAGAGCTTCATGCTCCTTTTTATGTTGATCACGTTGAGCTGTTGCTATTAAATGACTCTACAGCTCTGTGGGGTACTGAGTTCACTGCAAGTAGGCTGCTTAGGCAATGGGTGGGACTATGCCTGCAGTGTGGAAGTCAAGTCAACAGTTTGGGGGTGTCAAGGCCTCCTTTCTCTAGCTTTTTGCCCTCTGACAAAATAACCTTCCTTAAGGTGCATACTTTCTGTAGCTTTTCTCTCCTCAAGTCCAAGTAAACACCTCCTCTGGATGCCAATCCCATTTGAGGTCTACATTTTAAAAACCTTTCTCAAAATGCATGCAGATTGGTACCTGAACGTGAACAGCTTACGTTGTACATCATCATCTTAAATGACAACTACTGATTCGTTGCTCTTTGTTTTTTTTAAAGAATGCAAGTGCTGAAAAATTCTTCCTGCAAGGTGTGAGTGTAAGCACGACCCTGCCTCCTGAAGCAAAAAGTAAGGACTTCTAAAAATCTACTCTCTGTGACTACTTCTTTAAATATTAAAGGTAGCCTGCACTAAATAATGTATGAGAAGTGTTGGGGATGAGTGTATCAAATTGTGGCTTTATGAGCTTATAGCTCTTCAGATTTATATAACAAGAGTTTCTCTTACACAGATCCCAAATTTGAAGCATCAAACAACAGCATGAGCGAGCTGAGAGCTTCAGTAGGGAACTCCTACAAGTGCAGTTCTGAGGAGAACCTGCAGGTCTCGGACCAAGCCCTTGTCAATGTATTTAATGTTCAGGTCCAGATTTTCAAGATTGATGGAGACAAATTTGGACCAGGTAAGAGGTTTGCATTTGGCAGCTCCTGTCAAACCAAGATTTGTGAAGTATATTTTGATATAAATACAACATTCTGTAGTCAAATGTCAGCTTGTGGGTGCTATGCTTAGCCTCTGCATGCCCCACTACAGATGATGTGGGGGCTGATTAAGATGTCCAAGTTGAGGCTGGTGTGAGAAGTATGTAAAAAGCTGTGAAACAACTTGGACTTGTTCCTGATGGTCCAGAGAAGAGTTAAGGAAGGGTGCTACCTTTCCCTCCAAACTGTGTGCAGACAGTTGTGTGAAAGGGACAAACCTGTCCCTTGTGACTATGATGAAAGCAAAATGACTGTGGGAAGGGTTGCATGGATATTTATGATGGCTAAATTTGTGTGTAACTAACAGCTCTTGAGGAGGAAACAATCAGTATAATCTCCATATTGTGCATCCAGCTGGTACTAGAAAGACTTCATCCTGAATGATCACAGTTAGTGGACCTGGCTTCCTTTTCATTGTTGACAAGCTAGCTGAGCCAGTTTTATCGACATGCTGAGAGCAGAATGCTGAAGTTCTGGATGTAGCCATCTGTTGGTGCAATAGTACCTAACGTGGATCTTTTTCTCTCTCTTCAGTGGAAGAATGCCAACTGGATGAAAATAACATGCTGATCCCTATAATAGTTGGTGCAGCCCTTGCTGGTCTTGTTCTAATTGTCTTGATTGCTTACCTGATTGGCAGAAAGAGGAGCCATGCTGGATATCAAACAATTTAATTACTTGCACTAAAATCCAGCATAGAGGAAAAGCAATTGCAAGAGGCTGGGGGGAAAATCCCCCTACGTTTCCCCTGAACTGGTTGATATTGTAAGGTAACATCTTTTCTTGCAAATTGCTTCTTTAAAGTCTGCTTTATTAAATGTGAAATCATCTTGCAGCATTTAACTATGCACAAAAATAACTTCTGAAGATTCTGGTGTTTAATTTTGCTAACTAGTTTTAATATTTACCCATTTAGAAACAAGCTAAAAGTTTTTAAGGGTGCTTTTTTGGAATTGGCGTAAGATTATGTCAGCTACAGATTCCAGAGAGGGATGTTGCTAACTCTGACTCAACTTCAGAACTCTTAACAAAGGGAAAAGTTCATTATTTGCACCGCTGCCACTGAGCGATGATGTTAAGTATACTGATGATGCATTTCAAAAAATGTAGTAACAACTGACAAAATCGAAATCTAAAATCTGAACTTCACCTTGTCTCTTAGGTGTGTATTTTTTACTAAGCTTTAAACTGGCCTGGCACATGCAGGGTGTGAACGACGCAATACTCAAACCTTACAGGAACTCTTTATGATTGGACAACTCCCCTGTTTGATATTTTTGATGCTATGCCAGCTTGTTAGGAGCTGGTACTTTTTTAAAATGGGTGTTATTTTTATTTACTTTTTTTTGTAAAGTTATTTCAGTCTGTTTTGTTGGAAGGTTCAGAGAGATCCTGTTACTGCACATGTGTACAATATAGATCTCAATCTGCTGATTCTATTGCTTTAAACTTGGCTGGGGGGTTGTACACTTTAAGGATCAGTTCTTATGTATGCATTGCCTGTAACAATGCTAATAAAGACACTTTTTTTTCTGTATTTCTTAGTATTGCTGATCACTCTTAAAACCATTTGTTGAGGGATGAAGTCATGGTTTGGCTATACTTGGGAAGATTGAGACAATCTTTAGTGTGGAGTTAAATAAGTGCTTACATTTTTTCTTTGTGGCACAAAGGAAAACCTTAATGTGTGTGCGTTGGAATCAGGTTCGGTTTGCACTTTGTGTTTGGAAACAAGGAAAGCTATGTGCTGGTAACCTGAGACCTGGAGGAGTTAACTCTTTAAACTTCCTGAGACATGTCGCTATACCAGTCTGCCTGCCTAAGCCTCACTTTCTGACAGTACTGCTAAGGTTCTTAGTCTAAGGACTGTGTAAATGACATTTCATGTTTGGTTTTGAAGTTTTCTACTTTCCAGAAAGTAGGAAACTCACATCTGCTGAGAGCCATGTGCCTTGTTAGGTGTTGGAAATGAACCTTGGTGTTTAAAGCTTCCCTGACTCCCTCCTGCAGGAAGGCTCTGGTGTTAACAGTACCAGCTCTGCAGGGCAGCAACTGGGGCACACCACAGCACTGCACAGAACACTCCTGACCAAGAGAGCCTAATGCAGGGCAGGAAGGCTGCCTGTGGACCAAACCCTGCGATTTTGGAGGTACCTGGAAGCTGTGAATTTTCCTAGTAGTGAACAGTGCTTCCCACTACCTGCTGACATGCTAGAAGTATGTTACTGCTACTGTCCTTATAATTCAGTACTTAAAGAGAATGTGTATGTCTGGTACCATAAAGGATAGGATAGCTCAGAATTACTGTTGAGTAGCAGTCTTTAGTTGTCTAAAGTGCACTCCTGTACTTCCTCTGAAAAAGGTGATTTGTTTTTTTTTCTGCTGAGGAATGAAAACATTTCAATTTGCGAGATAGGGGGAAGCCATGTTTCACGAGAAATGAAAAGAGAGTGGAGTACTGTTCAAAAGTAGTTGTTGCACGTGGAACATAAAACCCCACAAAATGCTCCAGCTGTCTCTCCTTTCCCCAGCTGGAAGGAGAGAATTTGGCCACGAGAGGGCTCTGTACGGACAGGAAAGCAATTCCCCGACTCCTGGCCCCAGCAGGGCTAGAAGTGGCCTAGTGCCAATACAGGCTTAGGAACGATGCCGTGTCTTCCCCTGTCAACAAAATCTGCTTGTGGATGGCTTTACAAGTGTTTCTCCTCAAATTTTTAGGGGCATGGGTGTGGGAGAATTGCACTGCTGTGGGAGCTGCTCTGTCTCACACTGCATAGATCAACTGCTAGTGCTGATCACTGCTCTCTTGCCCTGCACTTTTTGAGTTCCTTAAGTGAGAGCAGTGAGGAGAAAGTTGCTTGTATTCCATCCAGTGACTGGCAGTCAGGTCACATAATTTTCTCTCTACACCACAAAACAGGTTCTGACAAATTAAATTAATTTATTTTGTACAAATGGTAATGGTGTCACAGTTAACACAGTAATACATAATTTTATACATCTGTTTGCTCTTAGTATTACAAAATTCCCTGGGACTGTTTATTTAAAAGGAGGGTCCTGACATTGATCACATTCTAGTCTGAAGATACCTTAATCCTTAAAAAATAAAAACAACACACCACCAACAAACAGTAACAGAACCACCAGTTCCAGTTATCAAATCTGACATACAGTACAAAGTGTTAACACACTTACTTGAAAGGCAGGAAAAATTGGTCAAGTGTCAATTAATTCATGGAAAGCTTAAAGTGTGCTTTAATCAGTGCAAATAGAGGAATGTGTCAATTGCTGTAGTATCTGACCACCTGGTTACATCTGGCATGTTATCCCTGAGAAAGCACCTTCTCCCTGCAAGTCTCTCGGAGTTTGTTGATTGTTGCCATGGATAAGCTTCCAGGATCAGTGAATATTTTCTGAGGGCAAAAGAAGAAAATTCTTAGTTAAAATGCTGGCTTTGGACAGCATGCTAGAATTCTCACATAATTCTCTGAGGTGTGAAATTCCTGCTTCAATGTCCATACTGTGAAATTGCTCACTGCTCTTTGGCCTGCCTGTAACAGGGTAACCTCTTCATCTTCTGGGCTGTAAACACACAGTAAACCTGCAGCTCATAACAAGTGCAGTAAGTTACACAAAAGCAGCAATAGAAGATTTGGTTTGAATGTGTGTCCAGTTGAGATTATTTTAGATGGCAGGTGGTGGAAAGTGCCATATTTAGAACATATTAAACTGTCCTGGGTAATGTGACAAAGCACCAGTGCACTTCTCCAGGACATGGTTTTGTGCACATTGAGCAAACAGTGACAGTAGAGTTGACAAAGTGATTTATGACAGATGTGCTCCAGTTACTTGTTTTGCAGCTACCACCTTTTATGATTCCATCTTCTGAGATAAGCCCTGAATCTAATGTTTTATACTGATGTGGTACTCACTGTATTAATAATTTAAAAGAATAATCCTTAGCTTGCAGACTGTCGTAACACTTGGACATTCACCTTCATGGGTTTTTGTCTGGAAATAAGAACCTGCTGGTACCATCTTGTTCTAAACAGAATGCTGTGTGTTCAGGCACTACAGCCATTTATCAGTGCAAGTTTAAAATTCACTTTGTGCTTATTCTATTATACTGTATTTACAGTTCATCTGAAAATGAACTGCACAGGATCAATATCCACAGTTCACTGGAAAAATGCACTAAAATTATCTTCTCATTAGACTTCCTGCCATAACTGGTAAAAAGGGCAAAAATAATTTTCTTCCTTGTATGACAGAAAATGTGGATGGATTTCTATATATATAATTAGAGAATAGCCATTAAAAAGAATATTTCCTTTATAACAGTTATTAAATATAGACTATTTAATATATGTATTAGAAAGGTTTGAGTTTCTTATTTAAAAAACAATCCTAACAGCTATGTTTCTCCCAAATGTATCCATCTTTTGCTCAGTGAAAAACATTTCTAAGTCAACCTTGGTTTTAATGTGGAATGACTAAAAGCTGCAGAGAATTTACCTGCATGAAGCTGTGACACTCTGTTACAAATGTTCCTTTGGTGATCTGCTTAAATTTATCACAAATGTCAGGGAAATTCGTGGCTTCCAAAATAAAAGCTTGGTTTTGCTTAATCAATGTTAAGGCCACACGGAAGATGATCTTTGACCCTTCATAGAATAAACAATCCCATATTCGGAGCACAGTCTGCAGTAAAGGAGAGAATTCAGATGAACCTTGATTGCCAGTAAGCAATTATTACTAAAGCAGTACAAGTGAAATAATCAGGGTGCAGTAACAGAACTTTATGTTACCAATTACCTCCACTGGAAGAATGTCAATGAACAGACATATAAACCAGCGTGACACCACTAGGGTCCACATGACTCCATGTCTTTCCATCAGCTCTGCCACAGCTGGAACTTTCATTTTCACAAGCTCTCCAAGGACTTCCTGATCAGTTTTCAGGCCCAACATTGCAGGACTGTAATAATCTTGGAGAGAAGAAATCAAAACTCAGGAATCTGTGCACATGATCTTTCCATGAAATTGAAAAGAATGTCCTCTGCAGCTGAATGTGTAAAGGCACACTGAGCCTAGGAATACCTAGGTGAAGTAAATTAACCCACAGCACAAAGATCTCTGCACTGTGGTCGTAGAGTGCTGCTCTTTGAGCCAAGCTGATCCCTCTACACAAACACTTCATTCATTTCTTCTGAAGTATCTTCTTTCTCTCTGATGATTTTTGGCAATGCATTCTTCCTTCCCAAGGAAGGATTGTTGGTGGTTTTTGACTGCTAGCTTAAATTACAAAAGTTTAAACAGTTCAATAAACCACTAACTCCTTCCTGTGTGGGGGGCTGCACAACTCCCAGTCCACACGACACCCAGAAAGGTAACAAAAAACCCAAACCACCACAATAACCTGCAGTCGAACTAGAAAAGCAAATTTCCCAGAGCATCAGCTGTGCAGGGGTGTGGGAGGCTAGATACTCCCCATCTTCCTAGGTGTGACCTAGCCATTAAGGTAGGAGCTTTTCTCTCCTTTTCTCTGAGCCAAGAAAATCCCACTTTTCACAGAATAATTCCGAAAGGAAGTGAATGACAGATCCCTCAGGCAACATCTCTTCCTACTTAACTTACCTGCAAGACAGGGACTGAAATAAGGCCTGCATTCCTGCACTTGTGGTCACTGCAGTAACTGGTAAAGTCACAATTAAGAACAGAGCATTCTCTGGCTGTCAGTCCACAGCCTGTTTATCAGGGTAAGCATTTCCATTACCAAGGTGCAGGCTGAATAAAAAGCATCTCAGCTCTATAAACGAGTAGCTTTGGGTATATTTAAGGGAAGAAAAATATGTTTCAGTTCATAAGTATTCAAATGTCCCAGTATGACACAAGAACTACACAGATGTTTAAGAAATTCATATTTTGAGTTTATATGTTGACAGAAACATTTGAGCTGGATTTGGCCACTCCAGTCCTGGGAAGCAGCTTGTGATAGTTCACGAGCACTTTGCTGACAAGACCTATGTTGTTAACCTTTGTTTATGGAAATAAACCAGTGGTAACACAAGTGCCTTTCTTTCCTTCACTGATTCTGGAAAGCTGCAATTCAGGTTTCTCTGTCTTAACTGGTTTCTGCCAATGTCCCCAGACACACAGCATAGGCCAACAGTTCATATAAAGGTGAAGGAATCAGAGCAAAGTCTATTTGCCTGAAATAATTCTAATAAAACCTGCCAGTGCCACAGGTAAGTTCAAAAATATGTCCAAACTATGTAGAACATCTATAACCACTTAAATTTCTGCAATTTCACAACAGCAATTTAAAATTCCACTCTTTCCTGTGCCAGTGGTTGACCTGAATAGACTTCCCACTCCATGAGCTATTTGGTCTACATTTGTTCTTTCCAAACTCTAGAACATCTACAGGAGTTTTTAACAGTACTACAGAGCATCACATTCAATCTTTAGGAACATAGCTTTCTGTCTGGGATCCTTTGTTCCCCCTGAAGGCTGAGATGTAAAACTCCTCTACAGACCTAATAGTCACTGCCATTCATATATATTCTTTAACAATCTGCTTTTCAGTTGCTTGTAGGGAAAGCTCCAACAGCTTAAACAAGTAATCCCATGGAAAAGTGTACTGAAAACACACCGAGACCTCGGAGCCAATACAAACCCCTCTCCTTCTGCATATGTTGTATTAGTGCTGTGCTCATTTTTGAACTGGAATGCAGTAACAGTAACATTAATTGGCTGAGGACATATTTTTTTAATATGCTGCTTTAATGCAAGAGAAATCTAATCACATCTCAAATAACAAGTAACAGAAGAAGCCCTTTCCCTTTCCTATCCTTCCTCCTCTCATACATCCACAAACCATTTTTCTCCTCTTTATCTGTGCCCCTGAAACACGTGAGCACTGAAAACTTCTTCAAGTTACCCCTGGCAAATGTCCTCAGGAGGAAGGACAGCAGCCCACTCGCTCTGCTGCAATCATCTGATATGCTGAAACCAACAGCAGCTGCTATTTTTAATCTGTACAGCAAAGTAAATGTCAAGATCTCATGAATACAACTGGACACATACCCAGCTCTTTGAGAGCTGGAAAGCAAAAAGTTAACAGACAGACAACATAGATATGTCACTCCACAAATGACTGAAGCAGCCAGGAAGCTTTGGTGTAAATTAAACTTTCATTCAAGTCTGTTAGATTGTACTGCTGGACAGCAAGAAAAAAGGAACTATTCATCTATGTAGGGCAGCCCCCTGCTGTTCCTCGTGGAGCAGGAGCAGCTCCCATGTGCCCTGGTACACAGCACTGCAATGTTCAGCCCAGCGCTGCTGCACAACCCGTGGGAGGAGTGATTAACAATTTATGCAAATGCCAATAACTGAGGAGCAGGGGTTTTCAGGGTATTAGCTGCCAGTTCACAACAGAAGTTAGGTCAAAAGAATCTGCACTCAAGACATATTTACATGTAATTGTTGTATGTTAATTATAGTTCATGTAGGTATTAATTATAATGATTATACTTAATGAATATGTAATTATAATTTTCTATTTATTTTTCCTGTATATATACTTTTATACATAAATGTATATATACAAGATTAGGTCCTTAAATTAGGAAAGCCACATTTCCAAATCCTTCAGAAACAATCCTGGAGGACCTCATATTTCTACAAAATTTACCCACAGATCACTTACAAGGAATACCTTTCACAGTCCACATCTGGTTTCACTCGGGAAAATGATTTTGTAGCTTGGGTCAGTGCCTAAGTGCTTGGTAACATTTAACCTACATGGCTCTTCTATTCCCTTCTTATTTACTAGGGATTCCCAGTCATTAAGCCTTCTGGAAATGCCCTCTCAGCAAAAATCCTGCAGCGCTCCCTTGCTGCAAATGCTTCACTGTGTGCCCTACTTTCCTAATATTTTATAATTGGCTGCTCTGCCCAGAAGTCAAAATATCCTTGTTTATAACCAAGTCTACACAAGCCTACCCCTCCCACACACCACAAAGCTGTTTTTCAGAAAATACAGTGCAGGCAATTATTTTTACTCATCTACCATTGAAACACATTAACTTTATATTCCTTACATATATCTTACAAATTGTTTGAAATTTTTAGATTGGCATGATCCACATTAATTAGCATCTTAATTCTTTTTCCCCTCTCAATCATCTGGCAAAATACTGAGCAGCTGATGACCCAGAACAAACCTGAGTCAGTAACTGCTCTCAATCTGCCACTTACTAATTAAAAAAATAGGCTAATTATACTGTTGATATCTGTTGATCTAGGTGGTTTATAGGAATGTCCTCTGACAAAAATCATTCCCCTGAAAAAAACACATAGCCAGGTTGTTTCATATTTTCCTTCAAATGGTCAAATGGAACTGATAATTTTTAGGTGATCACACACTACATTAATTTTCATCACATTTTCTGGAAGGCAAGAAATTAAATACTGCATTATAAATTATTATTGTATTATTAATTTATTACTAAATTGCAGAAAAATATCTAGATGAAAATCAAGTTTCTCAATATGCAATTTGGCATTTTCAAGTGCTTCTGTAAACTGATCAAAGGCTTTCTGTACTTTCCTCTCAGCTTTCCCTTTGTTGCTTACCCATGTGCTTTCCCCAGTCTGTTGTTCCAAGTACCTGCCTATGGATTTTGGATGCCTGCTAAGTTTAGGAGTGCTTGGGAGTGTAACAGAGGGCAATGTGGGCAGCACCCCACATGGAATTCATCCTCCCAAGTGCTCCTTCCTCACTGAACAGCAGCGTAGCCCTGTGGCTCTGTTGGGATCATCAGCTGCTGCTTCTGGGAGTCAAGCAGCAAACAGGAAAAGCCAGCTTCACCAGCTGCCAGCTACTTTATTGCTACTGTACAACACAGGTGACCACATGAAGGGACTTCTTCCCTTGTTCAAAGGGCTTTTTGTTACTAACACTGCACTGCCCGTGGCACGCAGTCACTGAGCTGGAAACCTGTCCTGCAGAGACATTCCTAACACTACATTTCATTGTCTCCCTGTCACATTAGTTAGCACCTCTGGATCTTACCAGAATGTACAGGACTAAGATATAACTGGCTGCTTGTGCTCCAGAACACTAATAAGATTTGTAGGAAATAAGGATAAAGCTTGTAGGGACTCTATGACCTTGTTCTCTGTTACAAATAGATTAAGAGGTTCCAAAAATAAAAGTTTAAGAAGCAATACTCTTATAGTCTTAAATTATTTCTAGGAGTCAAGAGCTACAGAAGTTAAAAAAAAAATCCTTCCAGTCTGTTGCATATACGTCAGGTTAAATATACATATTCCTAGTGGAACTAAATCTGTGTTACAAAAATGCCCAAAACAAGACCTCAGCTCTGCTGCTTATCTTCCAGCATTTCTATTCTTTCAAGAGCCTACACAGCCCAGCCTGGAACAGAATGATTTGTCTTGGAGATTGAAACCAACTGGAAAGTTAAAAACTGGCTGGTTTAACTTTTCTCACAGTCTACACAATGCAAAGTATTTTATTCACAAGAATATGTTTATAAATGTCCATGAGAACTGGGGGTGTGTGTGTGTGAGATGATGATAATGTTCTCTTTTCTCCCATAGTAGCAGAAATAGTTCATTTTTATACCACCAAGCACCATTCAAGAATGTCTCCTTGCTGGAGATACCATTTGTTACCACACCTCACTGGAATCCAGGAGGGAAATAGAGCAGGCCTAAGGGCTGGCACAAAAATTCTGAGGTTTCCATTAACAGAATTTCATGCAAAGCTCTCTGTTCTTCATTTCCTACATTTCAAGTCAAACCCAGAACAGATTCCATCATGTGCATTTGTAGAGGAAAAATATAAACATTTAAAACATACCAGCTTTTGTGTCTTCTAAGTATCTATATCATGAGCCTTACATTAAAAGCTGAAAAACCTACTTTTGGGAAGAAATCAGAAAGCCACAACAGGAAAAGGAGGAAACCCAAGAGTACTGCCAATTCTTTTTGCAGTATCAGGCCAGAGTGACCCCTGCAGGTGTCCTGTCCAGAGTGATATCCTGCAGATATCTGGTTAAATGGCAAGCTAAAACCTCTTAACTATGCTATTTTTAAAACACAAATTGCCTAATTTTCCAGGGAAGAAAAAATAAATAAAATCTAACAAACCAAGCAAGAGGCTCAAGCTATATTTTATCTCTTCCTTCAAACTAAACTGACTGAACTTCTGTCCTGGGGTACTGAACTCACACAACAACCAGCATTAGCTGTTTCATTCACAACTGAACATTGGCTTTAAGAAAATATACAGAAATAAAATTTATTTTGAATGGCTGAACTATCCTAAAAAATGGGAATCCAAGCATTTTATAGATCCTTATTGGTTGATATTGAGATTACACAGAATTCAGAGTAATATATCTTGAGAAATTACTTACTATTAACACCTTCCTAGCAGCACAAAAAGGCTGTGTTTGTTTCTACATCATGCCATCTGCCTGTATTCATCTTTTGCTTCTAGTCCCAAACTTGGAAAATAGATCCCAGAGAGCTGAAAGATCCTTTGGTTTCTCATTTGCATTTCACAGAGCACAGTGGGATTCTGAGCAGATGCAGTAGCTACCTGCCATTTGGAAACTGAAGAAGGATGCTTGTTAATTAGAAAGACAATGGAAAGGCAGGCAAAGATGTCATCCTTCCAGACAGCACAGAAGACAGAGATGAAATTCAAAGAAACAAAGACTTCATGTATAACCCCTCAAAGAAACAAACTGAGGTTAGCAGCATGCTGGAAAACACAAATGCAACTTTCTCTGTAACATTCTAGTTACAGAGAATGAAATTGGCTATTTTGGTTATTTATTTACATACCAGCTCTGTTACAACTGAGCAAAATACTGTTGGCCAGCTCTCCTCTCTGCCCTCTTCATATCTGCTACCCCTGGAATGGCTACATTTGTCGATAGCAGTTTTGTCACAGTATCACTGAGCTGACAGGCACCATCAGACACAGTACACACAAAATATTGCCCATTTGCCTGTTCCCAAATAGCCTGGCCTGACTCCAGTCATTGCATCCCAAGAATTGTGCCTGTCTAAAGAGCTGCGTGTTTTGGAGAAGTCTGCACCTTATGGGGCTGACCCAAGAGCCAAGGCTTTTAACTCACAAAACCCTTTGACAGACATTTATCACCAATGTCCTCAAACCGAGAGGAAATTCAAGAACAAGCATTGAAAACTACAACTGCTTATCATGCCTGTTGAGAAAACAAACTTTAAAAAAAAAAGCTTACAACTGTATAATGAGTCTTAATGACTGATGACTTCAGCTGAATAAGGATTCCTGGATCTGTTGTTTTAACTCCTCCATGGGATTAGGAAGAATAGGTATTTTATCAGTTGACCACACTGACAAGTTATTCTTAACACCTCAGCACAAAACACAGCAGTGATATCCTCTCATGCTCAAGAAAAACCCCAGTGACACATTTTCATCAGCTCTTCACAAGACTGCTACAGTCACACCATGGGGGCCACTGAGCACATTACTTGAGACTGGGACAGAAGCACCTGCAAACAGAGAGCTGGACCAACACATATGGTTCTAGTGCAACCAAGGTTGCATTTTCTAAGCATCTCTCTCAAACTAAACACTCACATCTTGTACATTGAGGTAGACAAAAGTTATTACTGTACATGATTTTCTTAATTTAATTTCCTTTACTCCCAAAGCACGTCTCCTTACACCAACACATTCTTTATGTTGCCACCTAAGCTGCATTTGCATTATATTATATTTTGAAACAGTATCAAAGCTTGCTGTCAGTGCTTCTTTCTACTATGACATATTTTTTTTAAAAAACAACACTTGTTAGAGTTGAACTTTTGAAAAAATTCCATTTTGCAGTATCTTAAGTTGCAAATACAGTAAATCCAGAGTAAGCACATCTTAGCTCAAAAAAGCCAAAGCAATCCTTGGATATATTCACTACTGAAGAGAGAATATATCATCTCTGATTATGACATTAGGAAAACTGAGGTTAGAAAACTGCACCCAGCTCTGATATTTACAATTCAGGCAGAAAGTTGAAGAACTGGAAAAGACACGAAATAAAAGGTTATAAACACTACTTAGAAAAACTGATTTCTGTAATGAACCTCTATATTTGTAGTATTTATGCAAGAAAATGAGAAGTGATGTTAACAACTTCATACAGAAGGCATTGTGGGCTTTTCAATATAATAAGAGAAAGTCTTAAAAAAAAAAAAAGCAATACCTGCAAATGAGGACAACTCAAATTCCAATTAAAAAATACAAGGGTTTTTTAATAAGACTGATTTACAGTTTGTATACATTACTTGCAGTGGTGGCAGGGTTGCTCTTTCAAACCAAGTCTGGGCCCTCTCACATATCCTGACCTAGCCTTGAACACTTCCAGGGACAGGTCACCCACAACTTCTCTGGGCAGCCTGTTCCACTGCCTTACCATCCTCTGAGTAAAACATTTCCTTCTGACATCTAATCTAAGTGTCCCTTATTTTAGTTTAAAACCATTCCCCCTTGTCCTATCACTATCTGCTCCTGTTGTTCTCCACCTTTTTTAAAAGCTCTCTTTAAGTACTGAAAGGCCACAATGGGAAGAATTACTATTTCCTCACCTGGATTTTTGTATGGAAAGTTAGATTTTCAGTTACATTTACAGTTTTATGAGTTTTGGTATTTAATACACAGATAACTTCAAGCATATTAATACATTTTACGGGGATTTACAAGTTAAAATACAAAACTGTATCCTGGAATTGGCTTTGAGCACATATAACCCATCATACATTTGTCAGCTGATATGTTATGCTTCTTACTGTCAAAGCGATATATTCAGGAAGGTTCATTTATTAAAATTGTAACTGAACATACAGAGCCCTAGCTGACCATCAGAAAGTAACAAAACCCAAAAAAAGCTGCTGTGGCTTTGCTGCGTTAACTCTGCAGGCAGAACAGCACAGTCCCTTTAGCATGGAGATGGCTCTGTCTAAATGCACGAGTGCTTTCATAACTCAAGCTATTAGATAAAAATAAAATATTAAAAAAGAAACTAGAGCTTCCTCTAACATGGCTACTCTAATACAATATAAAGCACAAACTAAGTAAGCCTTGTGCTGCATACTAAGGCTTGGCCACTAATAGGTTCTTCCACATCACAAAAAACCCAGGACCTCTTCTTCCAGACCCACACTTCTGTGTTTATGCCACTCTACCTACCTTCCTCCTTTGTGTGCAGCAGGGAATCCTACCTTTGATCAGTCCTAGCTGAACTAAGATTTCATTGGCACGTTATTTTGCTGATGGCTTTTGAAAGGGATGCCACTTTACTGGGTAGATAAACTAAAGAAGCAAACAGCACTGTCTGCAGAGACAGCCAAAGGCTGCAGTCCCACACAGAGCAGTGCCATGGATGGCCTACTGAAGATACTTCAACATAATCACATTGTATCAAGGAAGGCTTTCTTGTCAGAATGAAGGAGGCATTCTTGACTTTGCCTTGGTGGAACAGGTTCTGTTTCCAGTGTAAATACAGTAGTGTAAAGACACATGTCAAGGAACACAATATTCTTCAGTGTTTTTAAATACTAGAGGTGCTTTTGCTGCATGTTTCCTCACAAAAGTAAGGCTGACAGTATGGATATTCTTGTCATGTACAGCAAACCTCTGTTTCACACAGAAGTTTAAGAGTTCTACCCAGCCACCTAAAACACACCTAAATAATGAGATTGTTTTTTAGTGATGAAGTTTGAGACTGGGTGGGAGGGAGATATGATACAGAAAGTAAATAAATTATTTCAAATGTATAAACACCTGTGTAATTTTAAAGAAAAAAAATCAGTTGCTTATTTCCTGCTTGCTCAAGTCTCACAAATCCCCTAGCAGTTCAGATTTGTAAGTAATGAGGATTTCAGGCTTATCATGGTTTCTAAATACAGGCACATGACTCCTTCATTCCACCTTCAGCTTAACAGGACACTACATGCTTAACTCCTAGGTATATTCAACTGACCTCTAATGCTCAAACATTAATGCTTTCATTGTGGCTGGGGTTAACAGTAAAACATGATGGAGTCCCATATTTCAAAACCCTTCATTGTTCAGCTGACCAGCAAAATGCTCCTGTCTCTGAGTACCAGATGTGATGTTGGAGGCCAGAGGGGCACACCACCAATGGCTTCAAATGCAATCACAGAGGAACTCCATGGATGAGTGAGAATCCTGACAACTCACAGACCTGTAGCTGAGAGCTGCTGGAGGAAGAAGATAAAGAAGCAGCCCAGAATGGATCAATCTGCTGAAATGTTTTGGGTTGACAGTACTATAAATAAAGCTCAGTTGTCAAAAACTACTTTGCAAACATGGTGTCATGCATGTCATAGCCCTGAAAGGAGCACATACTTGAGGTGCTCAAGTCTTCTCTCTGAAAGGAAATGCTTTTCATCACAACACTCCCCCATCTTAGGCTGCAAATTTAGCTCAGTTTAGGTCTAGCAGTGTTTTCTACCTGCACAGCTAAATAAAAATGCTTCCTGTGAAGAGGTCCTCTCCCTTCAGAGATGCAGATCTGAAAAGATGCAGCTGCCAAGCCAGTTCTGCATTCAGAGGTTCCCTGCCAATACCCAATTAGGGCATTTAAATAAATTCAGCCACAAGAACAAAATAAATACAGGCTCAACTGCAATTAAAAGCAAACAGTCTAAACAGAAATACTTTACAGCTTAGTACAGCCTTCTACATTTCCCAAGCGGTCCTTCCCTTCAAACCTGGAAGTCTGTATGATGGGACTCGAAAGATTGTTATAACATGAATCACTTGGAAGGATATTCAAGAGTTTGATACGTAGCTAAAATGCCTTTCAGTTCAAATATTCATGTCTCTTACTGTGCCTAATCTCTTGTGCAACCTGCGAGTCTCTGGCTGATACAATAGCAAGTCAGAGCTGAACACACATGGGAGAGCCACCTGCCTTAACCAGCAGGCACTACACTGCACACCACAGTGGCACCTTGCTTTGCACCTTGTGCACTTGCAGCTAATGCAGCCTTCAGTGCAGCATACTACTTTGGTGACCATTTTATCATTCAAAACTCTCCTCTTTTTATTTTTTATAAACAACCAGGCAGTACACAGGGGTAAAAAAATTTAGTAGAGGCTGCTAAAAAGTAATGAGACAAGGAAGATTGTTATTGCTGCTAAAAAGTAATGAGACTGATTCTTGAAGAATGCTACACCTCATTTAAGATTTTTATTAAGAACATTGGAGAAAAAGAAAAAGCTGGTATTTATTGACAACACTAAACCAAGAGATACTGACCCATGTCAATACACAAAGCACAACAAAGGAATGGTGGAAAGACTGGAGTAAGAGACATGATGACATTTAAAATAACAAGAATGTGCAAATAAAGTTCAGCAAAAAAAAGGTGTTACGAATTCCTAAATGCTGTGATACACAAAGCACAACAAAGGAATGGTGGAAAGACTGGAGTAAGAGACATGATGACATTTAAAATAACAAGAATGTGCAAATAAAGTTCAGCAAAAAGGTGTTATGAATTCCTAAATGCAGTAGAAAAAATATCTGTTGACAATGAGAGAGAAGGAATGGCACACGCATTATGATGGAGATCACAAATCAAAACCACAGTGCCATTAGGAAAAAAAGGCAAGGGAAATCCTACAGCTTTTCTCTCTTAAGGAAAACACTTTCCACTGTGAGAAGAGTCACTGCACAAGCCACTAGCTGATTCTCCACCAGAAAATAAAAGTGTGCCATTGTGATCAGGTTTATAAAAATAAAATTTGAAAAATCAATTCAAGCTGGAACAAGCACACAGAATAATTATTAGGCTAAAACAAGAACAGAGAAAAGTTTCATGCAAGAGAAAAGTTTGACTGAAGGATCATAGCCTTTCAAAAAACCTCCAAAATTAATTGACTGCATCCTACAAATACATGAAAAGTAAGCACAAAAGAGGGGTTTGACTTTTCTCACCCCTAAAAGTTGGCATTGACACCAGAATAAAAGGATATCAAGTTGGCCATGGATGGGGTAGTGCAGAACTCATGAGACCTCTCTTAACCACAGGAGAAGTACTCTCCAACTCGTTTTCAGTAAGAGTAACTCCAATATAATAGCCCAGTACATGTTGATATACACAATTGCTTCCAGACTGAGAACCACTGAAGGTGGAAGGGGGCATTATTCTTCTATATACAAGCATAACTGTCATGCTAAATTGAAACCAAATTGTTGAGTTTTTTTTCTCATAAGCTCACCATTTAACCACAAATACGTAAAATACGACAAGTATACACCTTTACTTACATACTAAGGTACCAGTTAAAAGGTCCTACCTACTCAATGCTTTCTAAAGCAATCTCTCCACTCTTTCCTTAACAGCACAAAAAATCCACAAAACTTCTCCGTGAGGATCAGAGTGATGAACAGAACAGAAATAGCAGAGCTATGCTGTATGCAAACTGCAGGCACATCACTCTAAGCTTGCATTGAATCTATACTGCTTCTTGTGGGCAATGCTGTCTGCTCCAGCCATCTGTCTGAATGAGGGTGGGAATAAAAAAAACTTGGTAACACCAAAATTTCAGTTAAACAAATAATTCTCTTCCCCCTTGCTGTGTTTAAATGATAATCCCTCCAAATCCCTGGCTGAGCTGCTGACAGCCAACAGGCAGAAATGCATGGGCTTGCCCTCAGCAGTAGCAGGAACTTTCTGGCCTCAGCCAGCTGCATCCAGCAGTGCTGGGTAAATGAAAGTTCACCCAAATGAAAGGCATGCACACAAGTCCTCTCACCAATCAACCAAAGCCTAATTTATTGTCTGTCTCTCCCAGCTGCATTATCTCCATTTGGAGGTAACAGAACAATTCAGGCCAGAAAACCTTTACTGATGGAGTCCCATTTTCTGTCACTTGCCCAGAATGTTCCCATCTGTCACACTGTACATTTCCCAATCAATGCCATTGATCTGTGGCTGGCTTAGTTCATCTGCTGAGCAAGAAAACCACTGTCAGCATCACAGTTCTGGAGAGGCTGTTTAATGTAATTAAATGCATGTGGGCAGGGGAGGAAGCACCCACAGGGAGATGGCAGAGGGCAGAGAATGGATTTCCAAATTGTCCTAAAGCACTGCTGATTTAACTGGAAGTGACAGGACCCACTCAAAAATGAGGACATGACCTGGAGGAATATTTGGTGCAATGACAGGGGGAAAACATGCATATTATAATGCAAACAAATCAAGAAAACCAAATCAGCAACCAAACCAATGGAAAAATGTTGGCTAATCAAACTGTTAGGATCCAACAAAACTGATTCCTCGTCTTCCCTCTGAAAACCTGGAAAACATTCATGATCTACAAGATCTTGAGAGGTGTTTCTCTGCTTCCCTGACAAATAATTATAGGGCTTAAAACTCAAATGTGCAATACCTTGCACTGTTAACAGAAAGACAGTAATTATTTACCTGAGTGAGTTGCTTTATGAATATGGTTTGTCTGATTCTTTCTCTCACACATGCACACACAGTATTTCACTGAAATTATGCTAACTATTTTATCTGTCATGCTTTGACTTTTATAAATATACAAATAAAACTATATTGGAGAGTGGTGGGAATAGAGGGGATAAAAATATTTTTTAAAATCCCGGGGCGGGGGGAAGAGCATCAACAAGTTTTCTGTAAATAAAGCCTTGTATTATTAAATACAAATATTCATACTATATAGAAGATTCGTATTGCCTAGTTGGACCCAGGCTAAATTCAGTAACAACAATCTTGTTACAGAAAAGTAAAAATATTCTTATAACTTGAGTAAATATACACTTACTTTATACACAGTAATTGCATTTCATGTTATGAGCTTCTTCTCATCACTAATGCTACCTGCCTAAGATAAAGTCAACAACTAGGAGGGAAAAATAAGAACAGCTTTTGCCACAAGTATCAGTAAAGTGTAGAAGAATATATAAAAATGAAGGTTTTCTGATAAAGTGAATTAGGTTCCCTACCAAATACAACAAACAAAACTTTCTGACTCTACCTCCTTTGCCTCAAAAAAAAGTGTGTAAGACTATTGAAAGGATTAACAGCAAGAGTTTCCACACATCACTTCACAATAAACCTGCCTTTTACCGAGTGCCTTATCCCTGACACAGTGATGTCAAAGCAGACAAATACCCATGCAAGGCAGCAGCAGGTCCCAGGGCAGACAGCAGCCCTGTTTCCTACCTGTTTGCACAGCTCAGAGCTCTCAAGGCTGAACAAAAGCAACAGTCAGTTGATTTCTTTAGACTATTTTTACAACTTGAAAGTAAACTTCAAGGCTGCATAATGTTAAATATTTGCAGACTGACTGAACAACTCATAGCATTCCCTGCCTGTCTCTGCTCTTTCAGTCTGGAAGCAAAGTCCAACCCCCGTTTCCACACAAGGAAAATCCAAGTCCCTATAGTGTGTATTCAATGTAAAACAATTTCTTACAGTCATCCAACAGCATGAAATGAATCTTTCAGCGATTCTTCTTTATTTCTCAATGTCTTTCCTTTCTATGCAATATAAATATTTGCAGACTGACTGAACAACTCATAGCATTCCCTGCCTGTCTCTACTCTTTCAGTCTGGAAACAAAGTCCAACCACTGTTTCCACACAAGGAAAATCCAAGTTCCTACAGTGTGTATTCAATGTAAAATAATTTCTTACAGTCATCCGAAAGCATGAAATGAATCTTTCAGCTAGCCTTCTTATTTCTCAATGTCTTTCTATGCAATGGGGAACCAATTGTTTTTTGTTTTATCCTAAACATATACAGACAGAAGAAAAAGTGAAAGCTTCAATCAGCCTTGATCAGTACCTAGTTGACAGTGTCATACTGAATTCCACCTTCAACCATTTGAGATAAAAATCTGTGCAAAAGCGAAACTAGGCCAATAAGGAATCAGTTCTCCATTTTCTACTGGTCTTCCAGTGAGACCTTCCATCTACATTAAAGATGTATCTGTAGTCAGACCTGTGCAATGCTAATAGGAATTCACAATAAAACCATTCTCCCTCTGTAATTAAATCCCAAGAAAAAACATTCCCAAATGGATTTCACCAGAGTAAAAAATATAGCTGTGCCTGGTCTGCTTCTGGTTTTAAACCACCTCACATGTGCAGTGAGGTTCAGCTTATACATGGGGCAAAACTGACTGTGTAAACATCTCCTGCAAACCCAGGGATCCAGGCAAGGGAACTCAGAGCTACTGAACAGACCAGATGCAGATATTGTCTACATCTGGAAAAGAATGCAAAGATAAAAGCCAAGCTCCAATATATTAATAAAACTATGTTTTTAACATACCAGGCAATATTCTTCCAATAAGAGCATCTAGCAACCAAAAAGACTCCTCTTCATTCTTTGTAATAAGAATCAGGTATCCAGCAATGAAGTTCATGCCCTGAAATAGAAAGGTTTTGAGATGCATACACTTATCTTAACAGTTTCTAGGTTACTTCTTTTGATTAAGGGCTAAATTACTAGAGTTCTACAAAGTGTGCATATTCAATCAAATGTACATATTCCAGTAATGAAGGCCACTGGTTGAGTAACCTGCTAAACCTGCACACAAGAATTATTAACAAAGACCAAGGAGAGGAAAACTAAAAGAAAAGGCTTAGCAGTCTACACTTTCAATTTTGCCCTTTTTTTTTTCCAAAGTCCAGTGCAACTGAAAGTTGCTTTGATCAGAACCCAAACACAGCTGTATTAGGTGAGCACTAGAAACACAACAAACCTGCAGGTACATAGTGAAGCTGCAGGAGGAGAATGGCTGACCCAAGCACATTAAGTAAAATGTTGCAGTTCCAGCAGCTTTTAGAAGCTTTTGCTGCTTAACTCATCCCAAGGTTGTGTGCAAACCATTTTCTTCCATAATACCTCCAGTACTCCACAGATACATGTAATAGCACTGATCCTGTGAGGAGACCAGATGTGCAAAGAATCCACACAAGGGTTTTTTTTATGTGTTCTTCTTGCATTAGCCCATTAAACAGGAAAGGTACCAAAATATTTTATTAACAATTGGACATGTAGAAGCTACTACTAAACAGAAATTTTGTGTTATGTTGTTTAACCACCTTGATAGAGAATCCTGACACTTGCAAAATTGAGTATTCTTAATTCTACCCCTTCTGTTATTATCAAATATTAAAATTATATTTTGATAAATATGTATTACTGAAAATAATAGAAATCATTCATCTTTTGAAGAATGGGAGTAAATTTCTGTACTAAAACTAGTTGGGGTACACAAGAAAAAAAATTTTTATCAGAGACTTCAGTGTACATTTAAGTCCCTCTGAGTCTTCTCTCAAGATTTAAAAAAATGCTGTTCATATTCTTTCAACTTTGGAGTAGTTGTATTTACTACAAAACTTTCTCAGCTAAAATGAGCTGTATGTTAGCACACATATTCTTGCTTAGGAAGCAGAGGAGACAGAAGAGAACTTAAGTGAACTGAAAACACATTTTGCTCATGACAGTGCCTGCTTCTTTAAGATCCTTAAAGACAGACACTTTTTTCTTGACTGTCAGACTATCACGAATCAACTTATGTTCTTTGTGTCCCACAGGAAACTTTACAGTACTTGACAGTGATAACAGAAGCTTTCTTGAGCTGCCATCAAAGCAATAAAAGGTTGAACTTCAAAGAAATTTTCTTCCTACTTATGTTATTTTTATTGGAAGATGGCACTAAAAAATGCTACCAGCCCCCAAGTACATGACACCACATTAATGCTGGTCTGTTCTTTGAAAAACATGACACTGAAAACACAGGAAACTGAGATCTCATGATGCCTTGTACATACCAAGGACTGTGTGGGGAAAGCTGGCAGGACAAGGGAAAGGCAAGTTCGCTTCCTCTTGCTCTCCCCTAAGCAACAACTTATGCTGCAGCTAACAAATGGAACCAAACTGATCAAGCTGGCTACAAGAACAGTCACTGAGAAATTCAGAAGGACATTTTAATTTGCCTGAAGATATTCATACCCCACCCCACCCTCCCAGGGCCAGTCTATAAACAGAAATAGTTTGTGGGTGCTTCTAAAAACACACATTCAAATGGACAAGAACAGTTAGCACTGGTGAAATGCAACATTGTACACAAAACAGTGATTACCTACCTGACAATATCCTACTGCTTTATTATGGTGCCCATATGCTACCAATACATTGTAGAGTGCGTGTTGCAAACATGGATCAGCAGTTTTGCGGAATTTTACATTATCTGGAAATGTTCTGTTCATGTCTAAACAAAAGGGAAAAAGACCAAAATTAAGAGCTGTTCCTTGTCAGTTTCCAAAAAAACTTTTATAGGCCATCCAAAAAAACTTTTATAGGTCTTCTGAAGTACAACTGAAGCTTCACTATGGTTCATTGAACTGTTGTTTTGGTGGATTAATATTAAAAACAGCTTCACCTCCATTTTGGCTAAAAGGGCACTTGCATTCAAGGATAATCTATTCCTAGAAAGGATAATCCTATTAGTATACAGAAACCAATTTCAAGCAGACCTAAAGAAATTCTCCTGCAGATTGGACTCCCTCCATGCCTGACTGCAAAGGCTTAAATGAAAGCAAACCAGGTATTTAGACTGACAGACACAAGACACGCCAAACATAGCGAGTCAGGTGGCATGAAATGAGTTTGCCTCTAGGAAAGCAACAAATCAGATGAACTTTCAATTGACGTACTCAGTGAACTTCTACCAAACAGTAGTAGCCAAAAAACCCAGACCTGTTCCCGCAGCTGCCGATTTCCACTTAAAAATCACTTTTTAAAATTTAACTTTCTCCACGATGCGATCATGAGAACAGTTGTGTTTGCACTGGTGCAAGATCATCAAGAATGGGAGTGGTTTCTGATAACCAAGCAGCAGAGCACATTCCCACATGATTCAAGCTCAATGCTTAACCAAGTAAGGAGTATGCAATTACTGACATTTCCAGCCATTAATTTCTTTCAGACCAAACATTAATGGTAGGATTCATCTCTCCTTAAAAAGGTCTAAAAGTTAGACATGCAGGTTTGAGCTAGTCACCCCAAAATAGCCCTTAGTTGCTGGAAAACAACAGGCAGAGTTAATTTTTGGCCTGCTTCATTCCATAAAGAGAAAACCCAAGGTCACCTGCAAAGAGCTGTGCATATGACCTTTAAATAGAATTTTTCTCTCCAACTTAAATGTCTAGAAGTAACTTTGCAGATTTTCCAAACCCACGAGTTATTAATAAAATATGAGTAGTCGTTTGGGTTATATTTGACAACAACAAATTGGGTTAAAGTTGAAAACAAACTTCAGTAACAGCACTTCTGTACAGATCTTCATGTCCTAAGAATTATCACTTTTTATCAGCCTTTTCCGGCATAAAGGAAGAAGTCTGTTACAGCTTTGACACAAAGTTCAGCTATAAGCAACCAAAGGAAGAAAGCTCCCCAAAATCATGAATAGTGTAGTGGAAGTCACATGCATGAAGGAGTTATCACACTAATTGCTATTTCTTCCTTTTAAAGGGAACAAATCATTTGCAGGAAAATATTTCACTTTGCCTCTCATGTATGAGAAGAAAAGCACAAGGAAAAAGACAATTTTTGAGAGGACCTGAACAACAGACAGTTGTAGGACAAATAAATTTCTTTTGTTTCTTCTTGGTAGGAAGATTATGCAGCATAGTATTTGCATAATCAGAATTTATTCTTTATTAAAGTATATAAGGAATGTTCCAGAACAGATTAATGCTGCATTTTAGCCATGGCTCTTCTCTCCAGGTATGCAGAGGGTAAGGGGAGAGTAAGAAAAGGCCATCACCTACAAAGCAGGGACTACTCAAACTGAACTCATCTGTAATTTCACAACCTGCAATTGAGAGAATCAGCTGCAACTTGTTTTCTGATTGCAGAGCATGTTTTTTTCCCAGAAGGACTGGGGGAAGCCTTCCCTAGTTTTATGAAGGATTTAAAACTTTATATTTAGTAACAATATTCTAGTTTAGGGTGAGGGGATGGAGAGAAAAGCTAAAAAGCTTTACCCTTAATAGAAGATATGGAGCATGGTTTCACAGGACTCCTTGTGCCAGATTATTCCTTTGAGCACAAGAGCAGAAGATTACATTCCCTCTCCATCCTGCCCTTTCTGCTCCATTTGCATGCTCTCCCTCCTCCTCCAGTTCTTCCAGAGGCTCCTCTGACTCAAGATGAGGGAACCCAGCCCTCCACAGGCACACACAAGCCAGTGTTTTACCCTGGTACAAGATGAGGGTCAGAGATGGCCTGAGGCAAATGGAAGGAGCAGGCAAGAGCTGTTCATTTGGCTTCACCACTTCATCCACTTTAACCCATCTGTTCCAGGAGAGACATACAAACACCTCCTTCTCATGCTCTGCACAGCCTACCCTCTGACCTATTCTCCATTAATCTACTTCACTCTTAATAGACATTACTGTCCAAAGGAACACAGCCTCAAACTAGTCCAGTTTTGGAAAAACAAAAAAAAAGAATCAGTGTTCTTTTCAAACAGCAAAATGAACATTAGAACCTTACAATGCTCAATAAATCCCCAAATTTTGACCATCTTTTCATTATGTGCAGATCTGCTGCTTATAAATAAACTAGGTATGGGAGCACAGAACCAGAAAGAAGGTCACAATGAAAAGACTAGCTACTCTTTTGTAATAAATTCAGATTAAATCTCAATAGCAAATTTTTTTTGCAATCTTTCAGCTCTCTGAGCTGGCAGTTTTATGCTGCTATAAAATAAAACAAAGCACCAGCTTTCCTGCTGATTTATCTCTGTGCAGCAACCCTGAGAAGACCACTGGATTCTTTCTTCCTTTTCATGGGTCTGCAGTATTTCAACCTCATTCAGTAATACAAACAGGCAGAATACATTAGCCTCAGTTTATAAAACTGATGTCTATTTTGGTACCAAGAACCACAGTCATTGATGCTATTTCTGGAGCAAAGAGATTTGAAAGCACAGTCCAGAAAAACAACGCTTTTGAAACCAGTCTCATGCTTTTCCTACTTAGGGTACTTCAAAAGTCATGCACCTACAAGACAACCTTCTTCACCTTGCTAGCTCATCTTTCCTTTCTGTCCTGATCCCAGCTAGGACAGAGTTAATTTCTGCAGTAGTTGGAAGAGGGTGTGGCTATAGGGTCTGGAGGTTGTTCTATACCACCTCACCAATGCCAGGGGCCTGGGAAAGGGACTGTCTTCCAGGGAGAAGGGGTTCCATCCAGTTGAGAAAGTTGCAGAGGGAGCCACCTGGTATTGTCTATTATCATTTGTTTTCTTTCTGTGTGAATTGTTTTATACACCTTTTGTTATTAATATTGTTGCTGTTACTGTTCATTTTCGTATCTCATTGCTGTTTCCAGTAAATTGCTCTTATCCCAGCCTGTGATCTTTGCCTTTTGTCCCTCTAGCTGGAGACGGGGAGAGAGCCGGCACGTGGTTTTAATGGGAGTGCTAAATTGAAGAAAACATTTCCTAAACCATGGCACTTTTACTTTCATATCCTGGTACTTCCCACTTCAAGACACAGGTGGTCAGTAAATTACACAAGTATTTTTATAACTAACATATCCAATCCACTTAGGGTCATTTCTTTGCCACTGCTACATCTGTGATGCGCACCTGCTCTGAAGAGCTTCCAGGCATGTGATTTTTTCTTATTTTACATAGTAGAGAGCAGAGCAAAAATTCGCTTCAACTGCCAACTACAAGCACTCAAAAACTCCACTGCAAATCCAGAATAATGAGGTTAGGCCATAAATCGCAACTTGTACAAACAGCATACTTAAAGGGTATTTTAGATTTGTTATAACTGGGTGTTTAGCAGTCATCCTCAAGCTTTTTCCTGCAACACCTGGAAACATAAATTGTTTTGGAGGTCTGGGGGGTTTGTTTGTTTTAAGGCCAAGTTTTTCATTAACTAAAGTCAGAAAAACTGACCCTCACAACCCCCCCTACCAAGTAACAGTTCAAGAGCTTTCAGTAATCAAGAAAGCTAACAGGGTTAGGATTTCCTATAAAAGAACAATATTGCCACTGTATAAATCTGAGAAGCACATGCATAAATTCCAGTCCCCTTCATCTCCAAAAGATGATACCAGAATTAGAGAAATTACAGAAAGAATGGCAACAGGGAAGACCAGAGATATGAATGGCTACCATCTATAGCATAAACCCAGGTGGATAAAAGCTACTTAGTTTAGAGGGAGATGATTAACAGCACTGAGACAGCACAAATCTGCAAAATCATGAGCAAATTTTTTTAATTTTTTCCTATCCAACATTATTAGGTACAAACATGCAGCATATGTCTTGGCAACTCTCGAAACTGCAGATAACTGGAGAGTAGGAAAAACATTCTGAGGAAGTGTCACTACACACTCCATTCCCTTCAGCTGTTCTGGTCGACCAAAGACCACGTGAGGCAGCTGCTTGGATATGACCTGAGAAAGGGCTCCTCTTACAGAGAGGCACAAGAGCTGACAATGCTCTTCCCCTTCCTTTAAATGCTTTAAACTCACCTGAAAATCCCCAGCTTCCACTCACAGTTTCAGAGATGCTTCAGAGAAGCTTCTTAGTGCTTTCGATAGTAAAATATTCCCTGTCTCCAGTGAAATGGCAATCACCATTGTTTGAATTACTTTTCTGACCCTGTCATAAACTCAATTAAAGCTCCTGCAACTATCATCCAATCCATAGTCAGATCCTTATGCCAGCTGTCACACAGCACAGCTCAGGCTCTGGGACTGACTGATAAGCACAAAATCACAGCCTTCACGGCACCTTACAATTCCACCTCATGAACTGCAAGAGTGGAAACACAGATTAGCTGCATGTACGTGCCTGAGCACTTGCAGACACAGACACTTCTGTCCAAGAGTGTGTTTTTCAATGGAGAGAAAGGACAAGATACAAGAGCTAAAATTCAAATCAGCCCAGCCTAAAGGGAGCTTACCCCAAGGAAGCTACAACTTACAATCCAGTCTTTTTGCACCCAGCCCAGCCATGTAGTCTCTGCATTAGAAGGACAGCCACTTCTTATCCTACAACATCATTTGTCCTACTAAACTTTCTATAATAGAGCATGAAAAACCAAGTGTTGCTGGAATGCATGTACTTCTAAATGTCTACATAAACTAAGACATGAAAATTTAGACACCTGCATTCTTTTAGCTCTCTTTCAATGGTTAGAGTAAGAAGCCTGTTCCCTCTTACATTTTTCTTTAAAAAACAAAAATGTTCAAAGAGCAAATACCATATAAAATAAAGTAGCAATAAAGCTCATCAGATCAGAATCAGGAAGTTAAAGGGCAAAAATGGTGAAAGAACAGATTACAGATTTAATTAGCTGAAAGACTTCTATTACAAATCAGATTTTTCTTTAAAGATTAGACCACTTCTTCACACAGTCTACCTCCCCTTTTTAACCTGATTACCACATCAAAAACTTTCCCATATGAAAACTAATTTCAAACATACATGAAAATTGTTTGCAGCTTCTGGGCATGTGAAAGAAAAAGGACACATTGGCTCTTACACATTTTAAATTGAATTTGAAATAAAGTCTTTGGTTGGCCTTGTCCTCCTGCCCCTCCCCTGGGAAAAAAAGAAAAAAAGTGTGATTGCTGTTCTCTTGTTTATAAACCTCAGCACTGTGCTGGGCTGTAACTCCACAGCTGTGGGAATAAATACTGCACCATTGCATGAAAATTCTGGAAACTGCAAATATGAAAGCAGAGGTACAATTCCACACCTTACCTTGCTTTATTATTAAAAACAACTACATTAATGGGAGAACAACACTTGAAGAGACAAAATCAAAGTCAGGCAACAATTCACACTGAAATTTCGAGTCCTCAGCCAAAGCCTCATACAATGTGCACAGTCAACAGGAGCATAAGTTAATTAAACACACTAACCACAAAGTTTACATTCACCTTAAGTACTTTGTTCCTTTTATCCATCCTATGGTCCACATTGGTTCTTCCTTTCCAAAGGAGGAGTGTCTGAGGTCTTTATTATATTTCTCCCCTCCAATAAAATCTTCCAAGCCATTTTTCCTTATCTTTTCCTTCACTTGCTCCACGTTAATTTTCTCTTCTGCAGTTTTCCAATCAATGCAGTAGCTCTTCCGAAACTTTATTTCCTCCATAATTCACAAACAGATCTTTATCCTCTCCCAGTATTTTTCCTCCCCCACAAAAATATTTTTTCATTTTAACCTGTGGGGAAAGCCAGCTACTGACCCTTCCTGTCTTTGTCTACTACTGGAAAAAAGTTGTTTTCAACTCTCTCTTGCAGCACTTTTACCGCAATTGAATAGTTTGATGCTTCTCCAGACCCTTACCAAGGTGGGCTTTAGAAAGTCATCTTACTAGCTCCTTCTTTATTCATAATAACAGCTCTACTGTTTCTAGTTCTGAGCAGGATATAAGCCTGCAGATTTCTGGCTAGTCTCCATATTCACAGGAACATGAAGTTTATGCTCCAGAATACCTTACTAAGGCGTGTAGTCCCAAAAGCCCAAAGTACTGCTGTTGTGGGGAAAGGCAAGACAAGAAACTGCATAAACCAAAAGTTTTTGGATGCTTATCCAGCTTGAAAAAAAAATCCATCACACCCAAACTTTAAGTACCTGGGTTTTTGCAAGAGGAAAAAGACAACCTGCCTTTCTAACCAAATGGCCTCAGCATTGTTCTGGAGTACAGCCCAATCTCCTGATTTTTCAATTGGACAATTCAACCAATATCAGCTCGGCCACAAAGGCTCTGCTGTAGCAGGTTTCAGGACAAGTATCAGTGAAATCAAACTCCTACTTGTCCTCACCTACTGCCTTTTTCCTCCCAGTGGGCCAGCCTAAGGTCTGGGTGCCCTTATACCCTGCCATCAGTACTGGCCACTGATCAATGTTCACAGAAAGCACACATGAAAATGGATTAGTAGGGGAGGGGTGTTTCACCTCCTAACATTTCTCCCAGGGATTTACATTTAGTGTTTAATATTTCATGCATCAAGTGGATTCCCCCACCTCTCAGTTTATCAAATTCCTTTTTAAACCAGTTCATACTTCTAACCTCTGCAGCACAGTAACAAGTGCCACAACTCTTCTAACCCTGCAGCACAGCAAATTTCGTTCAGTGTCCTTGGTTCTTATGTTACAAAAAACAACAATTGCTCCTTATTCACCCTCTTTGCACCACGTATAATTCACATATATCTATCAACAGCTTTTTCTTATCTGTCTTCTTACTCAACCTGAAATCCTAGCATACTTCACCTGCTCCTTATGGGCCTCTATGCTACATCTTCAATCATCCCTGCTCCAGTATCCTATGGGATAGAATTAAGGAGAAACAGACCCAAAGGCAGGTGTCATGGCTCAAAGTTACAACTCTTCAATCACTTGGATGACACTGTAATGTTTTCTAGTTTATTCCTTCTCAAATAATTTCTAATCTTCCTTAAAAGCATTTCTTAATGCTTTTAACCACACAATGAACCTGGAAAGATCTGTGCTGTTAAAGAGCTTATGGCTAATCTAATTTAAGTGTTAATTCAGCACTTAAACCACTACTACAGAAACATCAAGTTTTCCATGACATAACTTGATCTCTAACACTTAAGGCCATAGGATGGATAAATACAGATAAACAGCATTATCAAGAGAATAACCTGTTTTGATTGCTTCAAGCAGCTTGGCATTCTTCTCTCCTTCAAGCAGTCTGTGGTAATACCCAGGGTTTTGTTCCATGTTGGTTTGGGCCCCACTCACAATCATCCAGACCAATGCACGGTGTTCATTGGGGATGCCTTTCCTGATATATCTCTTTACTGCAAGACAAAAAGTTTGGTTTGGTTCATTTTTAAAGAAATAAAAAAATATCCAACTGTATTATTCTTTTTTAAATGAGCAGCCTGAAGTTAAGAAGTCATAGGAAAACTCTTAACTGGATATTATTATGTTTTCTCTCCATGCTACCATTTTAGGATAAGCATTTACTTCTCAGCTGCATAGTATATTTTAGATTCACTCCTAAGTTCTTGTCACTCAGACTCCCCCCTCAGATCTTCAGACTCAGGTTTTCCTCCCTCCTCTCTTCCCTTGTGTCAATTTTGAATCCTTTCCTCTTCTGCTTTTCTGGATGGAGATACAAACAGCAAATCTTCCCCCTTGATCTTTGTCCTTCTCCATTCTGACAAGCACTGACTTGACTTTTCCTACATGACCAGTGGCCTCTGAAACGATGGCTCTGCCCATTTAACTCTAACATCAATGACCATGTTACCATAACCCTCGGGCTTCAGCTCAGCACTGACCACTGAAATACAGCAGAATCTGAGGATTATAACAAATGTGCCTCCTGTCTAAATGAGCCCCAGAAGAACTGGAGATGTAAGTGAGCAGGAGATTATTTTTTCCTAGAATAACTGTGGAAGTATTTTCAAATCTAAAGTATCTCTTATCTACTGCATCATTTTCATCATAAGGGTGTGCTTCAGCTTTTTTTTTAAAGCAGATGATTCAGTGTAAATAACTATGATGCAAAATTACAGGAAAAAGCATCAGGCTAATGACAACAAGAGCAGCTTCCTCCTGGGAATGGTATGAAAAATATTAATAAGGAGTCAATGCTGCTTACGGGTACATAATCCTAAATCTGCTTTGCCTTTTCTGACCCAAAAAGACAGCTGAATGTTTGAGATTCTTCTCCTTTTTTCACAGAGAAGAAAATAACAAATGAAACAGACATTTTGTACTAAATGAATCATTTTGTATCAATAAAAGCATCAACTTCTCCTCTCTAAATTTTATGGGACTCAAATCCAAGTGGGGATTTTTATTCCACCCACACATTACCACACACAATATCACTACCTAGCCAGGTTTTATTGAATCACACAGTTCTGTAATAAATGCTGCCTAAATTAAAGGCCTTAAAAACAGCAGAGTGAAGCAAGGTTCTACAACTCAGCCAGACACCTTCTAAATACATTCCACCTAATTACAGCTGCCCATCCTTCAGGACCCAAAGCTGCTTCTCCCGGGACACCCAACATAAAAATGCACAAATAATGAGCATTTCACCCACCTAAAATCTAGTATTTTCTCTCAAAGAAACATATTTGTAATACATGCCTGGTCTACAGTTTTTGTTTAACTTTTCAATGAGGATTTATATTACAGGTTACAGACTAGACTTCTAGCTGTAAAGCTACCTTAACTACAACCTTCTTTTAGACTGGAAATAATTCACTTGTTTCCATGGTGGTTTAATAATCCCCACTTCATCTTTTTATAAGATTTTGAACTCCAATGCTCAAGAAATCCTATACATTGACATAGCAAATACAGAGATGACTATCCTATCAAGAACCAGTCCCATTTAGGTTAACAAGGGACATTCAGATGAGTCTAGAAACAAACTTACTGGTTTAAATACTGGATTATAGCATTTTAGCACATAATCCCAATGGCATTTTTTTCTGGAACAACTGTAAATTCTGGAAGCATAGCCAACATTGATATCCAACAATACACATTAAATTCAAGAGAAGCATGGACAAGCCTTTGACAGTGGCACAAGGGGAAAGCAGCCTGCAGCACAGCACACACTCATTCCTCAGTGTCATTCTCATGGCAATAGACAGCCAGGGGCTTGTATCACCCCAAGTGACTACTGACCCAGCTCCCTCACTCCCTGAGGAATGCAAAAGCCCTTTACATTGTGCTTTTTTATCTCACACCATTATAATACCTGCTAGGATCTGCAAACTGGCATGCAGAAGCAGCAAAATCATTTTGAAAAGGAGGACAGCTGCAGTTTAATATATATAATTTATATATGTAGATAGACATAGATATATCATATTCTATAAATGGAACTGTCTTTATACAAATATATACATATATAAGCTCTCCTCCACATTATCCCTGGGAACTAGGAAGCCCACAAGAACAGTTCACACTACAGAATACCCTCCCACTGTAACATCTGAGAGGCTTTCCCAGATGAGGCCAGGTCGTGCACAGGTCTCCACCCACACATGCAGTGCCAGTTGTAAACCAAGGGCTTGATCTCAAAAGCAGCACTGTTGAATACCCCAAGCACTGCACACAGAATCACTCCCAGGACAGGTGATACAGGTGATCTAAATTCTAGACCATACACAGGTAAGAAATATCTTTAGGTAAAGTTTTGGCCTCTGTTCATTAACAAAATATGAAACACCAATTTTTAGGAAACCCTCCTCCCCCTTAATAATTTAATTGCCTCTGACACTTAGTGCCAGTTTCACAAGTTTAGAGTCACACTTTATGAATGTGATTTCCTTTTAACAAGAAAAAACAGCTACCTGATAGAGTAGCAGTCTAAAAGTGGTAAGTTCCCAAAGTAACTTTCAAGAGAAAATTATGCAGAAAATAACATTTCTCTAACACTGTACACTACTTACAGTAACAAGATATAAAAATAAGTAATTTCAACCTGCCTGTCCTTGTTTGATGGTAGACTATGAGATTTTGGAGACTTCTGCTTCAAGGCAAGTGTTGCATTGTCTTTTTCCCCTACTAACATTGTTTCATTCTACAGCATAGATTCAAGTTTATGTAGCAAAAACTCCCTAAACATTTAAAAACAAAAATTATCTCATTTTGAAAATATTTTTTGAGAAGCATCTGCATCCACTTTTTCAAGTACTAACAATTATTGTTGAATGTTGAAGAAATACACTTGGGCCCCAGAAGAAAAATTCTGTGGAAGAGCTGGAAACAGCATACAAGGAACTGAAAGCTTTATTTCATGAATACATAACAGAAAAAACACAGCACATAAGTGCTGTAATAAAGTTACAGTCAAACTGACTTTTCTTCTGCCAAGCCCTGGGCTGGAACAGAAGTGCTCATGTTATGACCACTGTTTAATAAGTTTACTTTTCCCTTTCACTGTATTTTATCAAAGATCAGAAAGTTTCTTCTGCTACTGGCCACTTTTCACTAGTACAGCCAAATTCTTTTGTGTAGCATGATTTTGGTCAGAATTAGGATAGTTTGAGCAATTAGGTCAGACAGTTTGTTGCCCACCTGTAAACAAAACAGAGCAGAAAGCTGTATTTTTGTCCCATAAAGACAGAGCTGAATGATACAAGGAAAAAAAATAGGAGGATCTCAGTAGTGGCAGAGGGAGAGATAGAGAGAAAGAAGCCAAGTCACAAACAATGATTATAAACTCTCATGTGCAGTGGAAACAAGGGGAAGGCGGGGGGGGTGGGAACAGAATACCTGAAAAATAAAAATTAAAAAAAGGAAGAGACTGGAGAATGAGTGAAAGGAGCTGTTAGCCAAATTCTCATGACCCACCCTACCAGCATGCTGCAACACAGAACAAAAGAACGCACTGCTTAATTACCATTGTTAAAATGTAGTCTAATTCTTTTTCTTTATAGTGGAACAGAATTATACACACACAAACCACCCTGGATATGAGGCAAACCCAGCAGCATGTGAACATGCCATGTTTCCAAACTGGAAAATTAACACAAATCATCACTTCTTCCTGTTCGCCTGGGCAGAAATTATGAGCTTCTCTGTGTGTAGACAAATGGGTGTGGAACTACTGAGATACCACACATGCACTGCCTCTCTCATATCTCCTCACAGCAGGACACTCAACATTGGTTCACAGCTACTGTGTTTGGGGAGGGAAGTGGCAAATCAAATATTCTTCTCAGTTCTAGCTTATGGCAGAGCCAGCAGCTCTGAGCAAAGCTTCATAGCAACGAATCAGGTCCTGGAGGAGGGAAATTCAGTTAATAACCAGCAGAGCTTCTGCTATTTGCCTGCAAGGAAATCACTGCATAATCATCTTGCAGGATAAAGCACACACATGCTTACACAATTCCATGTGCATGTCACAGAATTCAATCTTAGTACTGAAATGAGAAGGACCATATTTAAAAATCAGTAATTGCACAGGTTAAGCTTTCACTCTCCTCCTCTGAGGTGTCAGATGAGGCTAATGTAGAAAGCTTTTTGTAACAACCCTGAATCTATATTCAGACTTCATTTCCTCAGTATTACTTTTTCCTGTCACCCTCCCTGCAATTACCTGTATATGTGAGAATCCATAGCCTAGAAATCGAGGTATCTTTAGCACAAGTCAGTAGCATCAAAGATGATGCACCAGTCAAACACAACTTGTGACAGTCCAGAGCCATTGCCTGTGTCCCCTCAGTGCATTTATAGAATCCCAGCTCCCACAGTGAGCAACCTGTTGGAGGCAATCAAAGCCACATGAAAGGCTGCTGCCATTATGTGCCCAGTGGGGCAGCATGGCCATTGGTTCTGAAGCCTGGTGCTCAAGTTGAGAGATTTAGTCAAAGCTTTGACTCCAAAATAAGACCAAAGGCATTCCACTGTTGGTATCACAGTAACATTCTGTTTCTAAAATGCTAGAACTGGGAACACACAGAGAAATGAAATGAACTCACAGAAATTGCTAAAAGCTGCCACTGTTACCACTCACACATTAAGAGAAGGGTATGAATCAAACTGAGATTATTCTTCCCCAGCTAGAAGACTAAGTTCTGCAAAATTTCAAAATCCTCATTAATTCAAAATGGCATGATGTTCTCACTACATTCAAACTTGACACCCCAAACAAAAACATCTTTACATTTTTATGAAAAAATAATACAGTAGAAGTAGATCCTTTGTGGTTAGCAGCATATGATCTAGCAGTTACAGCTCAAACCTACATTTTCTGGAATTTCTCACCCACAATACAGACATCTGTACACAAAATACACTGTTATATTTAAAATGTCTCGCTAGTTATCATCCCTTTTCTGGTGCCAAGGAAGAAAAACAGCCCCAAAACTATCAGAACCACCAGCCAAAGGCTGCACCTGGAGCACAGCTCTAAATTTTACTCAATTTTTCCTTAATATTCTTCAGAGAACTCTGCCCAACTCCAAAAGACAACCAGAGAAAGCAACCTGATAAGCACCATTTACAGCAAACAGGAAAATGTAGATGCTTATATGAAAACATAACCCAGAAAGAGAGAGGGAGGGAACTCCATCCTTTAGTTTCACAGGATTCCCTAACACCTTCTGACTCTCTGTATTTATTTCTACCTGTATCTCTTGCAAGATAAAGCATTTCTAGAGGTTTTCATGCTCTTTGAAGCATGAAAAAAGTGTTAAAAGACATTAACACTTCCATCAGCATTTTATCCAGTGTTGCGTTAGCCCCTGCATTAATCCTACTTTCTTCCCTTTGTAAGGCATTTACCATCAGTTCTTAGTACACAGCTTCTGAGCTGCATGGTACATGTCATTTTACAAAAGGAGGATAAGGAGAGCTAGAAAATCTCAGCAGCCTAAAGAACTGTTAAAGAGGCAGCAACTGAGAGCCCTAACATCCTGATCCCTGGGGTTCAAGACAGCATCTTCTACATAATCTCATCTCTTTTTAAATAGAGCACAGAGTACAATACAGCCAACAGCTGCAAAACGGCATCTTGGAGTGCCAGTGGCCACAATAGCTGGGTTACAGATGTAACAAGATATTCCTGTGCTGAAGAGGGATTACTCTTTTGGAAGATTTAAATGAAATCCCTCTAACAATATCATACTTGCTTATGAATTATTACTATTTATACTATTGGTTTTCATTTGAAGACAGAAACAGTATTCAACACTTAAAAATACAAACCTACTGAATCCTAACATAATGCACTTTTACTGATAAAGAGACATGAAGCTCACCTTTTAAACTCTTCTGTATACTGTTATTCCCCTTTAGGAGCTTGGACCATTTTATTGCTCTTCTAGTGAGTACCACTAGGTATCTGGAAAAGAATGCTTCATAGGATGCATAATCAAAGTCTTCTGGCCTTTCAAACCCATATGGATCAACCCTACAAAATAAAAAGAATTCCTATAATAATGTTTCTACATACCTACAGCTGAAGAAAAAAAAAGGCAAGTATGATTTAAATAACTTCCAGCTGCTATTTCTAAAAGCAGCTCAAGACTCCCTCCTCCCAGCAAAAGCCTACTTCCCACAAACTGTTACACTCCATTTAGCATATCAAAGCTGTTTAAATAAATGAACTTAAACATGCACTGTTCAGTCAGTTTCACAGATTTCCCTGGTTTTTTTAAGTAAGGAGTTTTTGGAGCAAAGGACCCATTGTGTGCAAAACTGACACAAAATTACGGCCACATAAAAGTCTGGGAGGTATCTGCTGAACAGCTGAAAAACATGAAGTATAGCACAACAGCTCCAATATGGCCTGAATTCTCTTTCCAGACAGTTCTGCACAGAAAAATGACAACAGAAAGCACACATGTAACAAGTTACAAAGGTTATTTTTTAAACAAGGAACTTCTGAAATTATTTTCATGAAAATATACAAGGAAAAAGACAAATCCTTGTGTCGAGCTACCTTCTTCATATGTAGTACCAACATGCTTATTTTATTATCTTTTAAATTGTTCAAAGTTACAGCATATTATCTCAGGCAGCACAATAATGACAGAGTATCAGAACTGCATGGCTAATTCTATTCTAATATATCAACTCACCTTGCTAAATTATATTTATGGCAACTTTCCAGGGTGCTCCATACCTGCAAATTATCACCTGAGTACAGGACACTAATGGGCTTCGCAGAAGTTAAACAGGCAGAGGGATCTGTCCAGTCAGACAAGGTTTCAGGACAGACTTCAGCATTTAACTCCCCAAAACACTGTCTGTTTCATTCATAGCGAAGGAATTTGGCCATGGAGCAACACTGGCACAGCCTTGGGAAAACTGGCTCACGGGAGCGTCACAGGTAGTAAAGCATGAATCAGATGAGGAACAATTAAATATTCAGATCGCTATTAGATTGTTGGCTGTTAGAAGAGCATTCATGTATCCTCCAATGCGACACAAACCCCACGGGTGTAAAAGGCAGCGAGACGCCCGACACAGGTTTCTCTGAAGACACGGAACATGAAACCACACACACACACAAAACCCCCTCACACGTCTATCAACACACATCTCTTATTTACGACTGCGACTGCCCAGGCAGCAAGTGCAGATTAATTTCACGCTCCACTCCATTCCCAAGGTAGAAAGGGAAAACAAAGAGGGAGGACGCAGGGTTTAGGGAAGCCACCTTCCCCGGCTGCCCTCGGGCAGGGAAGGTTGCGGCGGCCGCTCGGTGCCCTCAGCCACAGCCGCGCCCGGGCCGGTCCGCGGGGGCTTCCCCGGCCGCAGCCCCCGGCAGGGCCGGCTCCGAGCGCCCGGCGAGGCGCAGCTCGCCCTCCCAGCGCGGCCGGCACGGAGCGAGCCCAGCGCGGCCGGCAGCCCTACCTGTACGCCCAGTCCCGCCCGTCCTCTCGCCTCGCCATCGGCCGCCCCGCTGGCGCCCGGCGCGGGCGGGCGCTCCCCAGGCCGAGCAGCGCCGCGGCCGCGGCCCCGCGCCGAGCTCCGGCTCCCCAGTTCAACTCTCTGCCGCCCTGCGAGGGGCGGGGGCGGCCGTGGGCCCGCCCCTGCCCGGCCCGGCAGCGGGCAGCGGAGAGCCGGGCAGGGCAGGGGCAGGCAGGGTAGGGCAGGGCAGGGCAGCTCCGCGCCCTTGGGGCCGGGCCGCCTTCCCTGCCCAGCCAGCACCGCAGGGAGGCGCGGGTGTGATCCTGGTCCCGGCTTATATGTGTGCGTTTCACATTTCCCTCGCATCTTGGGGGAAAAAAAAATAAAAATCAAATGTTTTAGCACGAGGGAAATGTCTCACTAGTACGAGGGGAGGGAGAGTGGTTTCAGGTACAGCTCTTCAACCCCTAGGAATTTCCCAATAACGGGGGGAAAAAAGGTGGTTGGGTTATTATTTAAGTTCACTTGGTTTGGGAATTATTTTTTTTCCCCGAATCGTCACAATCTTCTTTTTAATTTCCCCAAATTATTCATTACAGTCATAATCACAGAATATTCTAAGTTGAAATGGACCCACAAGGATCATCAAAGCCCAACTCGTGCCCCAAGAGGGACACCCCCAGAGCCACACCATGAGCCTGAGAGCACTGTCCAAATGCATCTTCAGCTCTGGGAGGCTGGTGTTCCACTGCCCAGCCATCCTCTTGGTGAAGAACGTTTTTCTAATACACTGAAATATTCCCAAGTTCAGCTTCTGCTGATTAGTTTCCACTGTAAACTAACATTCATTTAGATAGTATTTAAATAATAAATGGCAGAATGTAAAAAAATGTGGTGTAATAATACAGAAAATTATATTTTTAAAAATTGGCTTCCCCATTTCCAGAATCCACCTCTAAAATTAGCACACTGTTCCTCATATTTAGAGGTCTTGAACAAAGCCTGAAGCCCACAAGGACTTGGCCCTACCTGACTGCCAGCAGTTTCATTCATAACACACCACAAAACGGAAGGGAGAGAGCAAAATTATATCCCTGCTTGTCCTTTTTTGAATAAAGTTCTGACTTTGCACCCAGCAAAATGCTTGGAAAATTACAGCTACTGCTAGGGAAACATTATCTTGTTCAGGCAGCAAGTAAGAGTTGCTGCAGACAACAGATGGGATTTCACAAGGGAGATCAACAGTTGTTCCAGCACTCTCTTCAGGAAAGCCACCTTCCCTCTGCGGGATCACAGGCAATCACCCACGCAGAAATGTAAAAGTAGTTCGGCTCCAGTGGCAAGGGAAAGAAAATAAAGAGGTTTGTGCTTGGTTTAACTGGCGCTGCAGTGCTGTGAAAATCTGTGATCGTTCAGCAAAACGTAATTATTACTTTTTTTGAGCGGGAGGGCGGGAGGGAGTTCTGCGCTTCAGCGGGCACAGGGCTGCTCCTGCGGGAAGGCGGTGCTGCTCAAATCACCGTGCGGCACCACGGGCTCGGGCAGGGCTGCAGCGGCATTGCAGCGCGGCCGAAGAGCCGCGGGCCGGGCCGAGCCGCGGGCCGGGCCGAGCCGCGGGCCGGGCCGAGCCGCAGCGCTGCCCTGGCGGAGCGTGGGCAGAGGCACACTCGGCAAACAGCTCTGCCCTGCGAGGTGGCCACGGGCTCACGGACAGTCCTTGGCACAGGGGTGAATGGGAGGCAGCGCTGTCCCACGGAAGAAAATGAAGCCTTAGTTAAGCAGAATAGCCTCTTCTCCTTTCAATCCTGAAGGCACAGGCTTTTTAGGTAACAGAGTTATACTTCATCTCTCAGCATCAGGCTCTTTGGTGTGTATGCCCCTTAAAATGGATGCATCAAAAGTTCCCTGCAAACAGCAGATTGTTTCTGTGATTAATTAAGGTACATCTGCTGTGCATCAAGGGTAGCCTTGTCTATAACACAGTGTACTTTTACTCAAGCCTCAAATAACAGTTTCTGTTGCTCAAACACAACTGTGTGACTGACTCAGATTTATGCCTGTTACACACAAAAACTCCCATTAACAATGCTTAGGTTATCAACTGATTAATAGAAATCATTCCTAAATTTCAGCACAATAATTGGATCCCCATATTTTGTCTGATAATACGAGCCAGCCCACTGGCAAGAGAGAATACCTTGGTTGTCCTTCCCAGGGTATCAATGCTGCTCTCTTCTGGGCAGATGAGATCATATTGCTTTTAAAGGCGTTCAAAGAAACTAATGCATAAACCCTCAAATCTGAAAACTGCTTTGGTGGTGTGATCAGCAGAAAAAGATACTATTTACTTTTTGTGTTTTACTTCTGAAGGAGCTGGTGACAGTGGCAGAGTGCAAAAGGGTAGGCTTAGTTCACATTCCGATCAGTGAAGCTCACAGCCTTCCTATCTGCCATCTGGTGCAAAAAGAAATACACTTTATATAACTTCTCCCCCATCCCCTTTTTGCATCAGAACCTTATCCCTGAAGTTTTTATGTTTTGGTGAACGTGTTTGGTAGAAATTCTCGTCGTTGTGCTCCCAGAGTAAAACAGTGACTCCCTTAAAATAGTGACTTCCCTTTAAGGGTAGGCATTTAGACATGTTCCCTGCAAAGGCAGATGAAGACAGCAGATGAATGTTTCACAGGCTGAGGCATTCAGAGCTTTGCTTGTCTCATACCCTGCATTTTAGTGAGCAAGGCTTCCCTTCTTGTGTTTGCAGAGCAGTTGCTAAATATCAGGATGATTCTCAGCCTTATCAGGAATTATTCGGGAGTGGCTTTATGCTTCCTAACATTGTGACATGTGTGCTGCCTCACCTATGTTTGATGTATCAGCAGAGCTGTAATGAGGCTCAGCTCCTCATATACCACCCCACAGCCATTGTTACTCTTAAGGCCAGAAGTGGAGAAGAAGCACCAGGAGAAATTCCTCAATGATATTTGTGCTGGAAGTATTTCTTTGACTGCTTGTGGGAACCATGAGGATTCTTTATCTATTCAAGAATGGAAGAAATTTATTTATTATTTTGAATATCAGATATGTGTCTGGCATTTTTTCCCCTGAGGTTCTTTTTTGCTGGCTTCAGGGAGGCCAAAGAACAGAAATTGTTAGGGGAAAGAAAAGCACTATAGGACCAAGAAAGAATAAGGTGTGTGTGAATATAGGTGTACATGGGTATAGTGTGCCAGATATTTTTAAAACAGCACAGGTGTTTGTTCATAAGAAATAAGAAATACCAGTAAGAAACAATATTTCCTGCAAAGGCAGCAGCTCTGCTTTTTCAGATCCAGACAGGAATTTAAACTTTAAAAAAAGCCCTTAAGTGCTTACAAGATGGTTTAATAGCCCCTCCTAAAACCTATGAATGCATTAGTATTGAAGAAGAGATAAAAAGATAATTCTCACTACAGACTGGGTGCTGTAGTATCCTAAGGGATGAAAATCCCACAGCATACGTGGCTTCCCTAGCTCATGTGATTTTCCATACAGCCTCTCATCTTTGTGTCTGTACTTAGTTAACCACACCACACAAGTGTACTCTGCTTCCTTGGAGCTCTATTTTTTGGCTGGAGCTACTTTCCCATGACCTGAAATAAATCTGCTGCTCCATACTTGGGGGAAAACTGTTAAGGTTGAGCAGATTTGGCAGTATAGAATATCCAGTAAGAAGTAAACATGTCTGTGTGGGTGTTTATATACCATATATATAACCATCACATCCAGACACCTTTAGTTCCTGTTACAACCAGCTACCTACCAAGTTTAGTCAATCCTCACCTACATATGAATTAAGGCTCTCAATCCATATTGAAATGTAATGAAATGCTGAACTTGTTCCATGTTTTTGTCCCAGCAAATTGCATCATGCTTACATAATTGTAGTCTGCAGGCCTGATTAAACCTGTTCACGTGAATTGTTCCATCAGCATTCACTGAACTTTAGAACAGACTGCATAGCAAGGACAGAAATGTATTTTTAAAATTAATTTCCACTATTCCCTAAAGGCTTCACAGCTTCATGTCCATGAAGGTTACTAGCTGTAAGGACAAGTTACATCCACGTGTAGTCTGGGAACCGCCAGTATTTTGATTATTCTCAGTATGACTGTGGCCCCAGGAGTCAAAGCATACTGATAACTGCATCTATAAAAAGGAGCTCTAAAGCTTGCTGCATAGCACTGCAGCTGCCTGGAGAATCAACATTACCCATGGAAACCTCTGCAGAAGGGTTTCTGCACCCAGCTGCCGTCCTCCAGCTGTGTCAGAAAAGAAGGCTCAAGGCTGTGACAATACTGGAAACAGCAGAAGAGAAATTATATGGTAGTGCCCTCAGTGTGAAAAACACAGCAAAATTATATGTCAGAAATGATATGGGAAAGACACTGAAACATTATTAGCAGGAAGTGTTCCTAAGGCAGGGACAAGGGTGTCCTTAGGAAAAAGGTCAGTAGCTACCACACATCAGAAACCAGCAGTGTGGAACTGAGTAGAGCAGGAGAGAAATTAATGAATCTACCTTAGGTCAAGCTCCAACTCTGTAAAACATTTTTGTTATTCAGCTGACAAAGTGAAGTATTTTCTAGATGGCTTTGTTCTGTTTATCTTGTTTTTCCTTATCTACTTGAATGATCATGAGGGATGTGCTGAAAGCCCTCTAAATCACACTGATGATGTTTACCTTCTTGGCTGCATGAGCACAAGGCTTATAAGTGAACTTTGAAATTTCATAGGGAGAGATGGTAGGCAAGATTGGAGATTATTAACTTCCTACTTGTCCCATCCCCTTTTCTTTCTTATCCCCAGTTATGAAGGTACCCTGCCTAGCAAATCTGGTAGCTCAAATATCTACTGATTAGGGATGGGGTTTAATTTGGATGTTCTCTGTCTACTATGACTTCACATTTGTTCCTAGTTGAGGAAAGTTAAGGCAAACCTTCTTCCGGTCTTTGATAGCTTCTGCTTTAGGATTCCTCTGCAAGGACTCTCATTTCAGTTGTCTCAAGTAGTATATCAGTTGGTAAGAAACAGGGAGAGTTACCATTACAGGTCTTTAAATACAGTATTTGCATATAAATACATAATCTTATCTGTGAATAACATTAGCTATTTCAGTTAGTTGTCTCTATGCAGTTAGGGGTTTTTCTAGAAATAAATCATTAAATTAAAAAAACCCCTTAAAGTAACAATATGATTTGGTGTAAAGAGAAGGAGGTATATCTACCCACTCAGGAACAGTCATCAATTTCACACATGGAATAAGGATGAGTTTTGTAGGAGCACAGATGTGAAGTTTCTGTAATTACATACTATTTTATAATGCATGCATACAGGGCTACTTAGTTTAAGTTAGATCAGCAAATTCACTTTCTGTGAGTTCCAAGCTTTGGAGTGCTGTACTCTGCAAAAGGTAATGTGCTCCCAAGGAGGTTGTTCTTCACCACAGCTTTCTGCATGTTTATCCCCTATAGATTTTCAAACTCACAGCCTGAAAGAAAAAGAAGTTTTGTGAAAACCTAAAACTGGGTTTGACAGCAAGAGCAAGTGAAGCTTCTTGGAACTGCAAGGTTATAGCAACAACCATCAGTACAGACATGCCTCAGTACTTACATGGGATCAGGATATCAGCTGAAGTATCATGTTTTTAAATTCCTTTGGAAGGGAAGAAACTGTGATTGCAACATCCAGGATCAAATTATTACTTTCTTCTGGCTTACTTTGTCAGGTTACAAATTACATCACATGACTAATACTAGAGGAAAAATGTCATTCTCATTTTGTGTTAATTTGCAGATAAGCGTTCCTAGTACTATGACAAACTGGTACATTATCAGCATTGAAATAATTTAATTTTTCTTTTTGATATTTCAGGTATTTCTGACACTGTTCTTTCCCATTTTAGAGTAATCACATTGAAGAGGGAAGCATAACATTGAAAACCATCAGCAACATTCTGGTATTTCCACAGTTTGCTGCACAATTAGATACAAAAATATGTTCTCAGTCCACTCTTTGATCCTTTTTTCCATTCAAAGTGTAGCTCTTTTGTCAACAAAACAGCAGTTTGTTTTTTTCAACTGAGAAATTTTATTTTAGCTGTGTATGAATTAAAGAAAATTATAGAACTTAATTTGCTGTAATTATTCAGGGAGCCATAACAATCACTGAGTGTGACAGTGCTTTGCATTTATATTGCTTCTGCAATAGGTACTATTTCTGTGTTTTCATACTTCTCAAAAACATATTTTTCAAAAATTTTCTTCTCAGAAACTCCAAATATCTAATTTTTATAATTTCCTTTTGAATGACATCTTTTCACTGACAATTCTCCATGAGCAGTTGCTAATTTTCTGAACACAGTCAAGTAAGCTTTATGATAATTATTATCTTTCCTGATCTATGCAAAATAATTTTTTTCATGTGGTTGCAAAAGTGCAATCATTGTCTTATTAGACGTTGATGGAAAATTGTTGATGAAAAATTGACTGTAATAATAATCTGCATGTATATGCAAATCAACTCACCAAAATATATAAGTAATACTTAGAATTGACATTAAGCCATTAGTGTTGTGCACATGCCTTGTAGGGGCCCTGATTCTCTGCCACACTCAGTTACAGCTTAGCACATGATATCTACATGTGATGAAATAATTTGGAATTCTAAAGAATGACTGTATAAGTAATTCCAGCTGCAATTCTCTTAACTTCGCTGTCTTCCCTCAGACAAAGCTTTTTGTATTTTGATGGCAGCATAAATGCCCTGTATAACATTTGTTGAGAATTACACACTTTGAGAATTTAATATTTCTTTGTATGTGGGCAAATTATAAACAAATTAGTTTGTATAATTGAAACACTTTTCAGCAAAGGAAGCTCAGATTCAATCCCACAGAAGTCAATGGAATGGGCTGAGTGTTCTTCACGCCTCTTAATAATTTTCAGTGCTTTGTTTCATCCTGTCCTAGCCCCTGGGGTTCAAGCAGCTGAGGAGTCAAGGATCAGAGAGAGTGTATGAATCACTCAAGAAGAGATGATTCTCCTCCACTGTGAAAATCTGTCACTCAGGCCTTCACTCAAGAAAAAAAGGGTGGTTTCTCTCTCCAGCTCCAGTGTCCAGCTCTGAAACCCACCCAAGTCTTAGAGCCTTCCAAGGTGCAACACAGAGTTGCTGATCCAGAAGAAGCAGTGCTGGGAAGATCTCATGCCCCTCCTAGCCAAAAAGATCCAGTCTCTGATTGAAGGAACTGACTGTCTCTCATGAAATATATTACGTGTGGCTGCTCTGTCTTCACATGGCATTTCTTTACTTGTGTTACAAAAAGTAGAGGCGGGGGCTATACATTAAAGCAAGCAAATCATAAACGTGAAAGTGTAATCACAGTTTTGCTTCACATCTGAGTGCTCTGGGAAAGTAAGCGTGAAGGAGCTGCAAGTAGAACAAAAGCAAGTTCGGCCTTCCATCTGGTAGAAAAAAAATCTGCTGGTGCATTGAAAATTGTCCAGAACAGTGCAGAATTTCCCCCCTGCACGTTACAGGATCAGTTATTGTTCACAGCAAAGTTGCAAGTCTGGCATCTCTATGCAAGCTGAGAATCAAATGGCCAGATACTAGGTAGATGGATGCCTTGCTGAGAACTTCCTCAGATTCAACCAGTGCTTCAGAAAATAAAAAAAATAATAAAAAAAAAGAAAATGGAAAAAATTAAAAGAAGGGACTCTTGGAAGTCCTCTTCTGGGGAGGACATAGCTGCATAGCTTTCAAAGTGCACACAGTACTCATGAGCATGACTGGGACTTATTCTGTGTGGAAAAACACTGTAGTTCTTTTGATTGCACTGGCTGTATTTTAGAGTACTGCTGTCTGGTTACTACATTGGAATGGCCAGAGTTAACAGACTAGGTTCTAGCACCAAACAAATGCAGGATTAGCAAGGTGTTGTATTTCCCACAGCAATGATAGTGTGTCCCTGACAATACCTTTCATATTCCCAGGAGAGAAAGCTATTGCTGGTCCTTGCAGTTAAAGTTTTTGTAGTCATAATAAGCAGTACTTAAAAACCTCACAGTTGCTGTCAAGGGTCCTCACAAAGGGTCATTTGTAATGAAACACAAGACCGCTCTGGTGGACTGATTTCTGGGAAGAAATAACAATTAGGTAACACTTACATAAGAGTCAATGTCTGGCTTTAGCTTTTTGGTGGTCTGATTTGCTGCTCCAGCACCCTTCAGTACCTTTTGTAAATACATCCTCCTGTGCACTTATTGGCAACTTGCACTCCCCTGACCACAGAGCTACCTTCAGTTGTCTGAGTCCAGCCTGCATTTAACATTTCTTGCTAAACAGTTTTGAAAACCAGTGGATGAAAACATCAAATAATATTTGAGAAATTTGCAGGAGGTGATTGCAGGCAGCAAAGCTATGAATGCTGAAATATTGACTATAAGGACATGCAAAGATGCTTGTCTTGTCACTTCCATTTTACCACTTACCTTTAATTAAACTGAAAAACAAAGGCATCTTCGTTCTCCTCCCTGAATATACATACTGCAATACAGTAATTGTGTTGATGGTCTGCACTATTAAAGATGGGTAAAAATGTTAAGAAGAGACAGAATCTGTTTTTGACAAATGTTAGGAGAGATGAGGCAGGATACTGCAGAGAATCACTGCATCAGGGTTTTTGCAGCTCTAATTTGAACATGACTATTTTTAGAAGACCTGTTGTACATACCAACAATGCTAATCAGACAACCATATTCCTAAAGCCAGTGACATCACATGCAGCTCTCAGGATTTAACTAAAGCACGTGTTCAGCAAATAGTGATAAAAAGTAATTAATTATTTTTGTTTCCATCGAGCTGAATGATGCTTTTATTTTGCCTGTCTTTTCCTTTTAGTAGTCTTGAGAATAATTTTACAGCCTTTAATTCTTAGTATTTAATGGAGTGAATGACTTTCTACAAAATTCATATGGTTTATGTTATGGATGGAAGCCATGATTTCCCGGTGCCTTCATTTTATTGCTATTCTGTGATCCTTCTAGGATTTGGGGAAGTAAATAACTCCTACACAGAAACCTGTCTCCTTCATTACTAAATGGTGAGAGAAGCAGAGAAGACTCTGTAATTGCTGGCAGGAGATACGTGAACACATTTGCCATATAGACACACATTTATAAGAGGAGCATGCTGAACTGGCCCAGAATAAGAGAGCTATTGCAGGGCAAAATTCTTGCCTTTGCCAAGGGCATCTTTCTTATCACCATTTACTACTAGCAAGCTGTTCACTCACAGATCTACCCACAGTGCTGAATGATAATGTTCATAAGTGATAAAGCAGCCTCATTAAAAAAGTTTCCGACTGGCTGTGGTGGCTGGGGAATGCAAATTGAGTGGCAAGCAGAGGGGAATCAGAGAGGCACTTTGAGCTATGCCTGCAGCAGCATAACACCCAAAGAAATCACTGTGCAGACATTATCAGTGAATGTCAAAAGGGCCTTGAAGTAAATTGTGAAGGATTTGGTTGTTGATCTCAGCAAAATACCATCCAGACCTTGTCAGCTGTGGAAAATGGAAAGAAAGAGTCCAAGCCTACAAAATGCAAGGGCTCCAATTAGGCAAAGCCACTTAGCTGTTGGTTCGTGCTCAGTGCAGGTACTGAGCTCACTGCAGACACTACATAGAATCACAGAATCTTAGTGTCACCACAACCAGGGGAATCAAAGACACTCTCCAACACCATCTTTAACGTATTAGAGAATCAGGCATTACTTTATTCTGGCTAGGGTGTGCAATGAGAATCCTTCCATCCACACATGACAACAGTATCAGAGCATCATTTCTGTTGGCAACAATCTTTAAGATCATTGAGTCCAACCATTAACCCAGCACTGCCAAATTCCCCTTTTGCCCTGAAGTGGCAGAAATGGGGTGAGGGAGAGAGAGGGGCTCAAAAAATGGCTTGTGTGAGGTGAAGGAACCAGTGCTGTTCTTAGAGAGAGATTGCCAGTGTTACAGTCTTCCTTTCAGTCCCGCACAACCACATCATTTAAATGACAACAAACCCTAAGATTATTGTTTTCCACAGCAATCTGGAAAAGCAGTTGAAGGATTTCCATCCTATAAAATTGTAATGGTTTTGGTTCGCTAATTTGGGATTTCCTGGCCAATGTACTAATGAGTGTGGTGGGTTCAGTGCTGGCCAATCACCAGTGCACTCAGTCTCTGCTGTGAGGTAAGATTAGAAGAAAGGCAAAGCAGGCTCAAAACTTTAAAAGGGTATAAAGAAAAAAATATTAACAGTAACTAAAAGAAGGAGGAAAAAGAATCAGAATAAAACCTTCAGGACACTTCTCCTCCCCCAACCTTTTCTTTCCCAATGACAATGCAAAGAAACAAAATCTGAAATTTTAGTCAGTTTACCACCTCTAAAATAGTCTTTCTTCAGTTCACTTAAGGAGAGAAGTCTGTCTTGTTAATGGAGACTTCTCTACAAGAAAATAGTTCTCTCATGGTTCTCTTCATGAACAGCAGCCCCCTGGGGAAATCTGTAATCGTAAAATCCCTCCCATTTTCCACAAGCTTTTCCATAGCTGTCTTTATGGGTTATGTCAACTTATGGGGTACTGTTTTAAAGATGAGTTGTCCAAAAGTAAAGGTTGTTATTATATATCTCTAAAATAATCTTCATCTCTGGGAACAGAGTTCTTCCTCTTCTCTCCCTGGGGTCACAGGGTCTTCATCATTCTCCTCTCTTGTTGCTCAAACTTCTCATAGAATACAACTACTTTATTTTCTTTTACATAAAAGTATACTCTGTGCCAAGTGGTAATAGGGCTTTAAGACCTCCATGGTCTGGTACTCCTAAGTCCCTGTGGCAACTTCACTGTCAACTGAGCCTGGAAGCCCTGTGTGCATCTGGAAAGACATAGGTAATGACATGAAAGGTCTTGCAGCAAGGAAAGGAGGTCCAGTCAGTCAAAATTCCTGGATTTTATCAGCCGAAAGGTGCTGTATGTACAAAGGGAATGCCTCCAGACTGGCAAAATATGGTATGGAGGTATTGCCTCTGCTCCCCTTAGCTTTGCTGACATAACTCACCAACTGTTGTGAGGTCAAAGATAAGCTATTAAAATCTAGGAATGAAATAGAGTCTCTGGATTGCTGGAGGGAGGAGGTACCAAGTGCTGGTCTTTGCTGGCAACAGGGGCTTCTGGGCATAAATCAAGGTTTCAGGTTTGTTACCACAGCCTTTGCTGTGCATTTCTCCTTCCCTGGTACTGTAGGAAGCCTCCACAGCCTGCTCTTCTGTGCTCCACAGCTGCTCATTGTCATGGAGGGCAGCCCTGCAGCAGCCCCAGGACAGCTTCTGTCATGGCTGCAGCCCTGCAGCTCTGGGATTTGCATGAGCAGAGGGAAAGCCATGGGCAATCACACTCATGTGTGACTCAAGGCGATGCCTCGTGTTTCTTGCACAACCCACCTGTTCCCATGGGCAAGTGGGGGACAGTGGTGGCAGTGGCAGAGCAAGAGGAGGCTGGTGTTTGTACCAGGTTTTGGATCAGGGCTGCCTTACAGAGCACAGCTCTTACGGTCTTGTGGCTTGTACAGAGGGAGACGATGGCAGAGCTCAGCCCTGGTGCAAATATAACAGGCCTGGCTTGTTTGCTGTGCATTTGTGGTCTGATGGCTGGGTGCCAGATATCCTTGTGCCATGCTGGAAATGGCAGAGGAGATGCTGTACCTGCCTTGCAGCAGTAGCACCAGCTGCCTGTGCCTTGTGCTGCCCAGCTCCAAGGTGCAGAGGACTCTGCCTTCCTTACCAAGTTCCTCCTGGAGCTGAGGTGGTGGCAGAAGGTAAAATCCCGAGGTATCCAAGGATGGGTGCGTACTACCCTAGAGCACAGGTGGGGGTGGAAATGCTTTCTCTGCTCCTCCCAGTATTTTAGTACCCAATTGTCACTAAATTTGAGATCTGCTGCCAGAATGCAGTATATGTGTGCATCTGTGTAGCTGATCAAAATAGCAAGTTCAAAATGCTGGAGTTTTTTAATGTCTGTGAGTGATTTCTTTTAAAAAATAGCAGTGAAACTTCAGAATGGAAAGATTACTATGTTACTGAAAACACAGTTTGTTTTCAGGGTTTTCCCAGGAATTAATGAGCAGCTGCATGTTGGAAAGAAATTCTTTCTCGTGAGGCTCTTGGGAGGGCTCAGGAGTCTTCATTGAACAATAACTGGAAAATCTGACCCAGACAGCAAGTTCTCTATGTTTCTTGGAAGCACATGATTCATGTTCCAGTCTCATTTTGTAGCCCTTGAACACGACAGAAATGTAAGGGGGAAAGTAGGAAAATGGAAAGGAAGAGAGGGAAGTCAGCAATAGGAAATGCATGTGTCACAGGATGAGTTTGGCAGAGTTTCCATGTGAGCAGTGAGGGCAAAACAAATATTCTTTTGTCTATTAAAACTCCTCTTTTTAACACCTTATTTTTACTTTTGTGAAGCATTCATAATTTTTCTTTTGTGAATTGGTGAAGGAATCCAGATGACTTTTAAACACAAACATGGATTTTGAAAAAAACAGATCTGAAAAACATATTTTCCTAGAAAGTGGTTCAGTGGGGCCCAGACTGAAATTTTTTGATTGGTGAAGGAATCCAGATGACTTTTAAACACAAACATGGATTTTGAAAAAACAGATATGAAAAACATATTTTCCTAGAAAGTAGTTCAGTGGGGCCCAGACTGGAATTTTTTAAACTCTAGAGTTTTAACTCGTTGTGGCACAGAGATCAATAACAGTGCAAGTCATTGCTTGAGTCTTAATCCTGGCCCTTGCTCTGAGACCTTTGGAGTCAGTCAATATGGGTATTAATTCAAGTCTGTGTATTACTAAAGATTGTAGGGGGAACCTGAAAATGATCAGATAATCATCATGTACTGTTGCTTCAGCTCCTGGAAGAGCAATTTTAATGATTTTGTGCTGTGGAGTGTGGCTGCTGCTGAAATTGGAGTAAAGATCCCTATTTCCATTACAAAGAGTGATGTTTAATGATCAGCTGAAGTATTGATATTACCATCCTAGGGCAATATCCTCGTGCCTGGAGCAGCTGGTCATGCACACAAAACGAAGCATTGTGGGAGAACTGTTGGGCAGGGTGAAGAGTTAACTCTGAGCTATCATCTTCAGGCAGAATTTGTTTTCCCGACTCTCTCAGGGATGCAGGGCTTTTCCTTGGCAGCAAATAGACATCTCCACATGGCAAACTCGCCATCTGCAGGCCAGTGAGACAACTCGCCGGGGCAGGGAAGAAACAGCCCCACAAGCTCAGGGACACCTTGCTTACGGTGCTCTTACGATTTCTTCCTCTTTTGTGCCTCATTTAACAAAAGGAAATCACTCTCTGGGTGTTATCCCGAAGAAGTTTAGGGTGTCTGTCTCTTCAGCTTAATCCTATCCCAGCAGATTGTTTAAAAATGTTTAAAAATGTAGACTTGATGGGGCAGGGAAGAAACAGCCCCACAAGCTCAGGGACACCTTGCTTACGGTGCTCTTACGATTTCTTCCTCTTTTGTGCCTCATTTAACAAAAGCAAATCACTCTCTGGGTGTTATCCCAAACAGTTTAGGATGTCTGTCTCTGGAGCTTAATCCTATCCCAGTAGATTGTTTAAAAATATTTAAAAATGTAGACTTGATATTCTTCTACAGCAGGCTTCTTCTGCCCTTACTAACTGAGGTCTGGTCTCAGCTGTGAGGAGAGAGCACAGCTTCCCAGCCCAGGCCTTAACACCCTCCCCAGGCTACTACAAATCAGTACTGTTTCGTCCCATGTAACACAGTTTTTATTAGAACACACTGTTTCATAAGCATATTTTTGCCATGAGAACATATTTTATTTTTTAAAGATACTAAAACGTAGTGTTTCAGGAAGTTTGAGCTTTCTTTGCCAGGCTGGAAGAATATTATTGCAATGCATTTTTGTGTTTGAAATAAATCTTAAGGAGGATATTGACCTTATTTCAGTGGTTATTTTGTACTGCTCTTGAATGTCAATTGCATCCAATTAACCATAGAAACTCAAAACCTAAAGAAAATGTTTCATTTTCATAATGTTTCCATTCAGCCCTCAAAAAAAACCAAGAGGAAACTGAAGCAACCTCAGTTTCCCCCCATTTTGAATAAAAACTATCCCTAAGCTGAGATGATTTTTCATTTAAACCTGGGTTTCTAAAGAAGAAAGCATAAAGAAAGAAATGTTACATTTCTGTCTGCTTAGAGTTGATTACTGGTGGTATACATTGGAGAGCAGTGTCCACTTGTTTTTTAAAAAATATTTAAAGAAGACTGAACCTAATTTGGTCACCAGATTACTGACTCCTTCTGCCAGCTGTGAACCACAGGTAGCCAAACCTGATCCCACCCTGCCAGAGCAGCAGGTTTCTATCAGGTGTGCATTTAAAAACTGCCCTCGGCAAGCAAAGGCAAGACAAGCAGTCATGTCAGGTCGTGCAACTCTGACCAGCCACCCCCTCGATGGGCAGCACAGGAGGAAGTTGGTCCAACCAGCCCTGTCCTTAGCCTGTTGCTTCTCCTATTTCAGTAGCCAGAGTCACCTCCCTGGCACAGTTTTCCTTTTACCCATGTCTGAGGAGCCAGCAGGGAAAAGGCAGCAGGGAACAAGGTGCAGAAAATGTTGTTTGCTGGGCTCTTTTCAAAGCCATGCCATTTGCATAATTAATGTTCCATATTTTCTACCTATTCCCAGCTGTCACATGAAACTTGGCATGTGTCAGCTCTCCTGGGCGTAAGGAAAACAGTTTGTATATTGATGAGACATTTACAGGTGCTGTTTGTCTTCATTTCTCATGCTTCTTCCCTGATAATGACAGAATTAATACCAGCTTGTTATTTTATATGCTTTTACTATTTTAATCTTCTCAACACACAAATAAGACTCAGTGGTACAAATAAAGAACCCTCTGAGGAGGAAAACAGTTTTATTAAGAAATCTGTATGCCATGACAATGGTACAGACTTTCTTGTCACATGATGTGTGTAATTTAAATGAGTTAATAAAGAAGATGTCTTTTGGGGATTTCTGGTCTTCTGCAATAAGTGTCCTAGAGCTTGGAGACAGAGTTGAGATACATTTGGTGGGACCTTATTTGGGTGTTCAGAACACTGCTGCCTGCGCTGTTCCCTTCCTGAGAAGGATGAAAGATCTCAGTAACGGGGTTAGCAATCCAGAGCTGCCTTTTGATTGTCCATTGTATTGGTAAGAATCCCAGGGAGCACACGGATTTCACTCTGATGGTGTAATTTGGCTTCACAGGTGTTTCTTGAGAAGGATGGGCTGTGTCCAAAAGTGTCCAAAAGGCTTCTTTCTTTGATTCCTTCCAGAAGTCTTGGGAAGTACAGTGATGGAAAGGACTCATCTACTATTTAGACTGCATCTCAGCCAGCAACTGCAGCAAATGGTGTTGTGCAGGTCAAAATGGTGTGCAGCCTGCTGAAAGTTGTTGAATTTCTTTGTGGTAAAGGCAGGCACTGGCTGCATTCACCTACAGGGCTGCAGGGAGCTGGCCATCCCTGCACACCAATTCTTTTGCTCACATGCTTTTCTTTTGTAGGTGCAGGGGAAATAGATGCCCATGAAACTCTCCTGTATTTCTGGAATCTGGGGCAATTTATTTAGGAGAGGCTTTGGTTGCCTAACATGAGGCATCTTACAAAAGAATCTTGATTTTCAGAGATTCAGAAAGCTGAGCACTTTCCCCAAAAATCAAATCTGTGATAAGATGCCCTTTTTTGGATATTCAGGGTCACTATCAATTTTTTAAAAGAGAGCCCAAAGCTATTTGGTGGCTTTTTGAGGATAACCAGTTCAGTGCATTATAGATTTTTATGGCTTTATTTCCCATTGCTATTTCCCTCTGGCAGTACATTTATGCTGTTGAATGACAAGCACCATTGAAAGCCTGCTGTAGTGCTTGTTTGCCAAATGAAAATCCCACCATCTTACACAGTTGTTCTTGCACCTACAACTGAGGACATATTGAGGTTACTACCAAGTGCAGTAACAGGAGGTGTGTAGCAATTCCCTAAACTGTTTCAGGTCCTTCAGGTCATAAGAGGTAAAATACTGACCTGCTGATTCTTTGGTTAGTCAGTATACAAAAATATTTTAGTTGGCAGGAAAGCAGATACCTAGCAAGCTTTTCTCCCCCTCTATTTTTCCTAAATTCTCATCAAGGAATGAAAAACGTTTCGATTCTATAGAAAGATGTTTATGGAAATGAAAAGAAGAAATAAAGTTCACAGGACCTAATACATTTTGGAAACCACATGGTGAGTGCAACAGTTGAAACTGTTTTGCTGATAATACACGTCCCTGTGCTCATTTCTCAGGTAAGAGAAATTTACTTAGTGTTCCAGAGAAACCCCCTGCCCCAAAATCTGTAAGGATTTCAGCTATTACTTGTCAGGTTTGTCTGATCAACCAGACAAACTTCTTTTGGGTGGTGTCCATAGCAGCACAGGAATAAGAGAAGAAATGTTTCCCTAAATTTTCTTGCTATTCCTGGCACTATTTTTCCTCTGCTTTCACCACTGCTTGCCTACATCCTGCTTTACAAATTCAACCATTAGGGGGGGCATTTCCACTGTCAGCAGCTCAGATTTCATCTGTAGTATCTTGTGCCTGGGACAGATGCTGAATAGTGCTGGGATATGAGGTCTCTTCTGTTATCTCTAGTGCTTTCTTCTTTTATCAGCTCCATTGACATCCAAAATAGTACAAAGGGGAAAACCTGAGTCAAATGGTTACTTAAGGTCTTGGTCTCTATCTTTTTTTGTCATGTGTGATGTGTTAAATATTATCCAGCTGGAGAAGATGCTGATCAATTACTAAGTTATACAGTTCATAGCCAAAAGTGTGCACTCATTCTTTTTTTTTCTCATTTAAACAATTTGGAATCAGACAGCACTTCCAGGACAATTATCTCTTCCTGGCTTCGATGTCTGGGTAAAAGCAGTGACACATTTCCTGACACTGCAGTGGACCAGTTGTGTCTTATGATACAGCACTGGCATCTGTTCTTCAATGAGGTAAACCTTCACAGGGTCTGGGCTTCTTTTGCTGGCAATAGCTATTCTTTATGTGCCCTTTTTAAATCTAAACCACCTCAAACCTATCCTTTTGGGATTTCTGTATTACTAAGCCCATCTGGCAGGTGACCTGCCAAGAAGAAGGGCTAGGGGAGATTTGACTATGGCCTAATTAGAGAGGCCATAAAAAGTCTGAAGGACTTTACTGATGGCTGGTACCGGGAGACTGCCTGGCTTCTCTGTTGCTTCAGTCTCTAGGCTCCACTAACTACTGAGCCCCCCTCAGACCTGCTTCTGCAGATAGGACCCTTCAGGTACCCCAGCCCCAGCTCAGAGTCTGGACTCCCTTTAAATGCCTCTTTTATTCAGGGTTTCAAAAACTTCTGGAAAACTTCACTTTTGGAGACTCCAAATCAATGAACTATGCTTGAGGCAATAATGTCGTTATTAATTTTGCCCAATGTCCTTAAAAAATCTCTTTCTGTGAGAGTCTGATTCCATAAGAATATGAAATTTCAAAATATGTCATCATAGAGGGGAATCTTGAAAAACCTTGTCTACCTGGGCTTTGGGTTTTTTACATATTCCCTTTTCCAGGCCTGGTTGCAATTGTGTCTGTGTCTATAGCTAAGCCAGGGCTTTGTGGAGTCATTACTAAATAAAATACCTGCTACATTTAGTATAGGCTAAGGATCTAATTCCTCCAGTGACCTTGAGAGATGCTTGCCTTGAGAACTGTATATTAGTAAAACAGAGGGCTGTAGTATGGAAAAGGAACAGAACTGCACAGAATTACACCCATTGTCCAGAACCCCAAAAGCAGAGATTGCTGGCAGATGCCTCAAAAGTATCTGTTGTTAGGTCAGACAAATTGAAACAGCAGCTGGGAAGGCTCTGTTCACTGCCTCTCCTGTGATGGAGTGGGAGATGTGCCTAAAGGATAGCAGGGAGAGAAGGCTCCTGGGGATAAAAAATTTGTGAAAGACTACTGGACACTGAGAATGAAACTGTTTTCTGTTGTGTCAGAAAGGCTCTCATCAGAGTTCAAGCCTGGCCATTTGCACACCTGGCACCATTTGCATAGATTAATACATCACTCCTCAAACTCTCTTTCTTTCTGAAATAATAATTCCTGGCATTTCTTTGCTTATCAGCAGTGCTAAATTTCCTGTCCACATGGTTGGGAGTGACTTGCTTACTGCAAAGCACACACCAGTCTTCTACTGCTCCATCATGACTGGAATTTTCATGGCCTTGCTCTCTTCTTTCCTGAAGGATTTAGGTGTGCTGTCTCCCAGAATGAAGTGCTTTCCTTAAGGAAAAGGATTTCCTTACCCATAAGGATGCATTTAATGAAAATCTATGTCAGGTTTTAAGTGTACTTAGAGTGGGGGGGGGGGGGGGGGGGGGGGGTGTAATTTGACTTGCATGGATGTTTTATTTTACCAGCAGAGATTAAGGCATGCAACAGCCTAAAAGTTGACCCCCACAAGATGACCCTGCCTGGCTTACCCTGAACACAGGATGCTGCCTCTTAGTCTGCTAGTGTTGCATCTCTGTTGAGAAAATCACACAAGGCAGGTATAAAGTGAAAGACCTATGGGCTTCGTGGTGCCCAAGGACAAGCTCTTCTGGGAAGCACCTGTTTAATATTTGTCTTACTTTCTGGCAGAGACAAGAATTCCTTCAATTTGTTAAAGAGTAATAATATTTCCAGGTGCAAATAAGGGGCAACTTTCCCCCCAGTTTCTTTTAAAAGGTTAGCAAAAGAATAATTGAGATATTGAGAATAGTGGCTTCTAATCAGAATAATTAAATTCTAATTAGATTAATTGAAACTCCCTCTATGAGAAGGTGACATGTCTAGTGGATAAGAGAAAGGCTGAGTGTGTTGTCTAACTAGACTTTAATAAAGCCTTTGACTCTGTTTTCCACAGCACTGACCTGGAGGAACTGGCTGCTCATGGCTAGGAAGGTTGAACTGTTTGTTGGGTAAAAAACCAGATGGATGGCCAGGCCCAGAGGGTGAGGCTGAATGGAGTTGCATCCATCTGTTGTCTGGTCACCTGTGATGTTCCCCAGGGCTCAGTACTGGGTCCAGTCCTGTTTAATACCTTTATTAATGACCTGGACAAGGACAGAGAGGCTGGAAATCTCCCCGGAAGAAAAGGACCTAGGGGTGAACATGAGCCAGCAGTGCTCAGGTGGCCAAGAGGGCCAATGGCATCCTGGCCTGTACCAGCAATAGTGTGACCAGCAGGAGGAGGGCAGTGATTGTCCTCCTGTACTCAACACCAATGAGGCCACACCTCAAATTCTGTGCTCTCTTTTGGGCTTCTAGATGCAAGAAGGACTGTGGGGCTGGACGATGTCCAGAGAAGAGCAATGGAGCTGGTGGAAGGGTCTGGAGCACAAGTCTGATGAGGACCTGCTGTGGTGTTTAGCCTGGAGAAAAGGAAACTGAGGAGAGACCTCATCACTCTCTACAACTACTTGAAAGAAGGTTGTAGTGAGGTTTGTGTTGGTCTCTTCTCCCAGGTAACAAGCAATAGACAAGTCCAGCAAGTCTTGGACCCCAATAGTCCAAGACCTGAGACCACTCAAAACTTGAGTGGTCTCAAGTTGTGCTGGGAGAACTTTAGATTAGATATTAGGAAAACTTCCTTCACCAAAATGAGTGTCAGGCATTGGCACAGGCTGCCCAGGGAAATGGTGGAGCCACCATCCCTGGAAGTGTTCAAAAAATATGTGGATGTGGTGCTTAGGGACATGGTTTAGTGGTGGACTTGGCAGTGCTGGGTAATGGGTGGACACAACAGTCTTAGAAATCTTTCCCAACCACAACAATTCTATGCTTCTGTGATTTTCCTGTACAGGCAGAAGAAGCCAGCTAACAGAGAATTTATTCTTCAAGTCTGGTGCAAATGCTCTATGCTTTAACAATTTTCTCAAATGTGAAATGAAATAATGGACAATAAAAAGTAAATTACACTTTTGGTTTAGTACAAAATGGCCTTTATGGTTGCCAGCTTATAAAAGTTTGGTGGGCAAAGTAAACCCTGAGTGTAAGGGCAGTGTTGTATTTCAAATAAAATCTATTTTAGTTTTTGAGGACTGGTGTGATGCATAAATAAAATTTTTGTTTTGTGACCCTCTACATGCCAGAAAGCCTAATTCTTGGCAGGTTGGGAAGGAAAAAGAAGTCAAAGTTTAAGCCTCTTCAGTGGTCAGGAGACACAATGTTCGCGTTCCCACTTCCTCTCAGCCATGTCCCCAATGGGGCCAGCGCAGTTGTCATGTATGTGACTCATATATATTGTGCTGGCAAATGGGCTTGATCTCAGCTTGCTGCCAGCCTGCTCTTGTCCTAAATCTCTTGATAGCAGTGGGTGGGGGCATTCTGCCGACCTGTGCTTAAGGAACAGCCAGACCTCAGCTGCAGAATGTGCTAAATAATAAAAATGGAAGGGAATTAATAAAAATGGAAGGGAATTCACTGCCATAAGGAAGCAGGGCCCTGTTTGTATGAACCCTCTGTCCTGCTGAAGTTGAGTCCTTAGGATATGCCTTTGGGGCTCCTCCACAGTAAGTTTTAATACGAATGTGCAATTACAATGCTGAGATAAACTCCTGTATGGGAGAGCTGGCACTGTGAGATGTTCTGTCTGTCACAGCTTTACTGAGACACCCCAGGCAGCAGCCCTGCCCTCACTTCTCCAAAACAACGTTTATCACACACAAACCTTTTGCATAAGATGCTATTATTGTAAACGCAAAAATTTACCCTGTTTTTAGGATTCAGTGACACTGGCTGCTTTTTACTGCTGTGTTTCACATTGCATTGTAAAATAAAAGCTTCCTAAGACTTTAATGTCAGCTGAGGCACCTGCCTCATGTCTGTGTGCCCCGGCATTTAGAGTGGGACAGATGTCCCAGGAAAGCTGAATTGCTATGTCAAAGTGTTGAGCCCCTCTGGCTTACCTTGTCTTCATGGCCTTTCAGCGTTGAGCATTTTTGAGCTCTTACACTTGTTGCATATTCATTTGCAGTAATTAAGAACCACTTGAAATGGCGTACCTTTACAACAATAGTGCATACAGTGTGTATGGCCAAAGTGCAAATAGCTTCAGAGGAGGTTAAATCACAATTTTTCCAATATTAATATTAATGAGTCTGACCATTTGCATTTGTGGTAAATCCTCTTGTAGCATCAATGTCCTTTGAGGATTTTTTTGCAGATAAATGAAGGTTTCCCCTCCTTCCCTCACTACATCTGCTAACAACGTCACTCAGTGCAGCAATAGATCAACAGTTCCTGCTAATCTGTGAAAAGGCAGAGCTTAGAACAAGTGCTTTTTGACATAATTAAAGCTACACTGCCTTCCACTATTCCTGGAAGAAGTACTAGCAGAGTTTCATTAGAACAAGTAAATACAAATAGAGTTCAGCCTGAACAGTTGTCTTTGTTACAAACAAAGCCCATTAGTTAGCAAGGAGAATTTGAAGCAGGGCTGAATTCATGCTGATCTCAAAGCCCTTCTCATATTTAATTTATAAACTGATGATTAATTCAGTGATTAGCTAATTCGCTTGCAGTGATTAATTTAATTCATGTCTTCAGGCTAATGCTTAAGAAAGAAAAAAAACCCTAGCTCTGATAGATGCACATCAATGTCCTTGTGATTAAAAAATGATAATATAATGCCCTGGAGAAAAAAGGAGAAAAGAAAGATCAAGTGAATCGGTAGCATGATCTGTTGTAAGTTCTTGCCTAAGCTGTAGCCGTAATTTTTAGCTGTGATGTTTAAATGTGTCAGTTACTCTAATGATCAATGGTTTGAAAGCTGAATCTAAGGATCCTTCACTGTAGCTTTCCACTGTGTATTTTGAGAATGGCGTTGCTTTAGAGCAGTCCTCCAGCTCTGCCTTTTTCTCACTGGTTTTGCCAGCTGCCTGCCCACTCCCCTCCCTTTCAGCAGCATCTTTCTCATGCCTCACCAAAGTCTTTGACGAGAGCGCTTTGTACTTCTTAAATCCAGGCTGCTTTTCTCTGTTTCCAGCAGCATTTACCTCCTCTTTTGATGCAACATGTAATGATGAGAATGATTTGGGGGATTTCTCTCTATTAGACAAACTGGTCTCTTTTGGGACAGCACTGCTTTTACAGTTTATGCCATTGCTTGGTGATGGAGCTTGATAGCTTCTGAAATCACCCACAGGGCCCTCCTCTCCTGAGCCATCATTGCTGTGCCCCTCTGACTGAGCTGAAGAGCCCAGCTGGTATTTCTCTCTTCTCTCAGGTTCACTCTTCTTTTCTGGACTACCAGTTTTATACCTTGGTTTTTCATCACGTGGTGGTGGAAACTGCTCCTTTTTGAATGTGGCATTATTTTCTTGAGACTTCACAGGCAAATTTGAGCATGGGGACTGGCACATCCCAGAACCTGGATCTTTGCTTTTATCTTTTACAGCATTTGCATCAGGCTTTGTAAAACTTTCAGATACAGTTTCTCGTTTTTCTCCTCCTGGAATATTTTTCTCAGGCTTCAATAATGTACTTGAAGGAGGTAATGGATGGTTACCAGAACCTTGGTATTTATCTTTCTCTTTTACAGCCTTTTGTTCAGGTGACCTGCTGTTCTCTCCTGCTGGTGTCTTTTGCTTCTTCTCTTCTGAAGCACTTTTTTCTTGAGGTTTCAGCACTTCATTTGAAGAAGGCAGCTTCTCAGAATCTGGATCTCTATCCTTTTCTTTTATGGAATTAGTACCAGGCTTCTTAACACCTGAAGAATCTGATGGTTTTTGGTTTTGTTCTGAAATAATTTTTTCTTGAGGCTTAATCAATATTTCTGGTGGTATTGATGGACACTTTCTGGAACTTGGGAGCCCATCTTTCTCTTTTGCAGTATTTATATCAGGTGTCAGAAAATCTTCAAATCTCATTTGCTGTTTGTCTTCTGGAATATTTTTCTCATGCATTTCTGATTTTCTTGATGGAGGTAGCTGGTGTTTCCCAGAAAACTGCTGCTCAATATCCTCTTTTACTACCTCTGTTTCGGGTGATCCAGTGTCTTCTGCTGCTGGTGTCTTTTGCTTCCTCTCTCCTGAAGAGCTTCTGTCTTGACAATTTGGCACTTTGTTTGAAGGAGGTGACTGGAACTTCTCAGAGGTATGTTTAGTCTCTTTTTTGTCTGGCTCAGTTTCAGGCTTTACGAGGTCACCTGGTGACATCTGTTTCTGTGTCTCTAGAGGGGTATTGTCCTCATCAGCCATCTTATTGTCCTGACTTCTATGTATTGGTGGCATTGAATAATTGTTGAAGTCTGACTTGCCATTTTTTAGCCCTTCACTGTCATTTGTATGTTTCATTGGCTCATCTGATGGGTGCAGGTGGTTTTTCCCATTATTGTAATAGATGTTTTCATCTCCTGTCACATCCTGTTTGTGTTCCATAAAATCTCTTGGAGATGCTAGATTCTCCAAACTCTCTCCAGTATTTTTCACTCCTTGAATGTTGGTATCATGCTCTGATGAAGGTAACTGGGATGTTTGAAGACTGTGAGCATCATTCTCCTTTGAAGAGTTATTATCATGGTCCATAGTATTATTTGGTGTGAATACTTGTTCCTGCTCAAATTTATGCAAGACATTTCTCTCTTCTTTCTCCTCTGCCTCCATGCTATCAATTTCATAGTTCATGTCATTATCTGAGGAAAAGGGCTTATCCCTTACGTGTTCAGATATTTTATTTCTACTTTTTGCATCCTTCTTTTGGTCTGAGACCAATTCAGTTGATGAAGGAATCGGGTTCTCTTCTAGCATACCACAACCTTTTTTTTTGGTATCATCTAATATTGGTGTTTGGCTCTTCTCCAAGGGTAATAGGGGATTTCCTGCTAGTGTGGTTTTATTTTCATGTTTTCCTGGCTTTGTGGTTGAATGTGAAAGACAGCTCTCAAGTCTCTGACATGTATTTGTCTCTTTGTCTGTAGAGTTTTCATTTTCTGTTGCATGATCTGGGAATAGTGCTTGGTTCTTAAAATCACACATGGTTTTCTTCTCCCCCATTGTGTCATTCCCACCATTTGTTAACTCATCTGAAGCGGGGTGTGGGTGCTTCTCACAGCCATGGCTGTCATGCTCATGTTCCACAGCACCAGCTCCCTGTCCCACCAGATCCAGAGGTGGAAGTGCAGGAGGATTTCCAAGAGTGCGATGGATACTTTGTCCTGCAATCCCACTCATCAATATTGGTAAAGGGGTTGACAAGGGTGACTTCCATGCCTCAGAGTCAGGCCAGGACATCTCATCTGCCGTGTCCTCTTCATACTCAATGACAGATTCAGATGGCTTGTGGCAGGTCTCCAGGTCAGTTAAAGAACTCCTTTGTAGGGCTTGATTGTTTGCGTGATTCATCACTTCATTTGATGAAGATAATTTGTCCTTTCCAAAATCTTCTTCTGAAATAAAGGAACTGTGCTTCATAAGTTCATCTGGCAAAGGGCTTTGTGTCTTTTCCAAAGGAGAAGAGGTGTCCTCTTCTGCTGCAGCACCAGGCTTTGGCTCCTGGCTGTCATTTGAGGAGAGTGTAGGTTTATTCTGATTTGTGTCTGGAACTTGCATGTCCCCACTGGAAACATTAAAGTTATTTTGTGAGCTAAAATTCATTTGAGGAGGCTGAGGCTGCATGGTTTTTAATTCATTTTGCATTTGGCTGTTGGGTGTCTTATTTTCCTCCTGCTCTGTATTTGGGATATCACTAAAATTTTTGCTAGAAGACATTCTGTCTTCATTGTAAAATGTTGCTTCTTTTTTGGCTTCCTCAGAACATTTGCCTCTTAAATCCAGTGCCTCTATTGGTGGCTTTGTGCCAGAAGCTGGTATTAGGACTGTTAGCTGTCGATCATCCATCGAAGGCTCAACTTCACAAGATGCTGAAAATTTTGGAGAGTAAAATGGCAGTATGTTTTCCAGTGCTTTCTGCTCTGGAACACATTTTTGGCCTGCAAAGAAAGGATCTTTTTCTGGCTCTGTGAGCTCTGTGTCATCTTCATCTGAACAGTATACATACAGAGATATTTCAGGAATCTCTCCTGGTTTAGTATCCTGAGGACATTGTTCATGGGATCCTTCAGCTGTGCTACAGTCAGGTGACTCAGAAGGCAGGCTGTTTTCTTTAACATGTTGCAGAGCGTTGGTAATTCCCAATAGTGAAGATGTGTCAGGCCCAGCTGGCATGTTAGTCTTCTCATAATCTAGAGCACATTCAGGTAAGGGGGGGATGCAGTCTGCAAGAGCTTTGTTTCTGTGAGTAGTTGAAGAGTTATTTAGAACAGGATGAAAGTTGGGTCCCTGTTTTGTGGAATCTGTTTTAGCCTCAGCACAGTCCTTTGCATCTGACATGGCCTCTGGTGCCACCAGTAACTCTTCTTTGTCCTCCTTGTCCTGTGCTGCATTTCCCAGAGTTTTGTCCCCTCTGTGGTCTCTGTTGGATCCCTCCTTTTCCTTCAGTAGTGTGCCATGATCAAAAGGCTGCTTTGTGGCATTATTTTTCGACCAACTCCACGGATGGTTAATTTTGGTAGCCATGCTGAGTCTGGGCACTGGGACCATGGAGCACACTAAATTTTGGGACTCTGGACCCTTTATCCCTGTGGCTGTCATTGCTGCCATGCGCAGCACTCTGACCTCAGGCTTATGAATAGCTTTTCTGCTGGGGAAGTTTTTAGTCTTTTTCTCACCTTTGCGCAAGAGCGATGTTTTCACGTCTGCAGCTGAGCAGAGAGTGCTTTGTTCAAACTTCTCCTTCAGTTTGGACAAGACTGAATTCTTGTTGACTATTTTTGGCAAACTGCTGTTTGCTTCCTTCTTTTTCCAGCTGGGAGACTTCTCCTTGGCTTCTTTTTCCTCAGCAGCTAAAAATTTCTTGAGGATGTTCTTCACTGTGTTTTTTCCAGTGACATTAGTCCACCTTGCCCTGTCACTGGGTGCTGTGCCTGCATCCTCATCCACTGCTTTTCCATCTCCCTTCCTGTCTCTACTTCTGTCCAGCTTGTTACCAGCCCTGCTCACCCACATCTTCTCTTTAATGACCAGTTTGCCAACTTCTCTTCTCTTCTTGGTGTACGGCTCGCGATTGTTGTTTAGAAACCTGGACCGCAAGAGCTGAAATCTGGTTGGATACTGAACCCTGACTGGATCTGGACATGGCTGGTTAAAGCTCACCTGATTTTCTTTACCTTCTGCCCATTTTGTCCTCTTGTTGCTGATCTGTGGATCGCCAGCTGCAAGCTCGGTGACGTATTGCAGCAGGCTGCTGAGAACAGCAAAGGCTCCTTGCTCTGTTGCCATCCTATTGAGCTTCTTCTTCAGCACCAGAGGGTCTATAAGCGTCTTATTATCTCCACAGAAGTGTGCGCTTCTGGTGCTGTGCAAGAGAAAACATAAAGGTCTTTTCAGGTTGTCAGCATTGTCACTACCTTCTTACTTTGCTTTAATGGCATGCTGCTACGCATGAAATGGAAAAAAATCACTTAAATTTAGAACTTCTCAAGAGAGTTGATGTTAGTGGCCTGTTAAAAAGCATGCAAAGTGCTCAACAAGCTTCATGAGGCATGGTGTAGCAGGAGTGTCAGGGCCTCACATTGTCCCACACAGCACTGTCAGCTCTTTCTTCTGTGTTTTGTGGGCAGTGGAAGCACTTAGGGAAGCAAGCAAGTCAGGGTCACTGCATCTCCTCTGTGTCACTAGTCCCTCATTTAGAATTACCATGTCCTAAAGTGAGGGCAACACTGAAGGTATTTTCCTTTCCTGCTAGGTAAAGTATAGGTAAAGGCAAATATGATAAGATTGCAGTTAGCACAAAACCATGGTTCTGTCTCTGGTTTATAACCATTAAAACAAAATATCAAGGCTGAAGGGCCCAAATGCGCCACTGATGGTTTTTACTACTGGTATAGGTTAGAAGTCAGTAGATACCTCCCCAGAATTTAAAGAAAACACAACAGAGTTGCTGTTATTTGCTTTTTGACAATATTCAAATCCCACATCAGGACTATGCTCTTAAATCTGCTTTGTGAAGGCTACAAACACCACAACAACAACCCTGGCAATGCCCCTGGAGGAAGAAGGATGGTATATTGGACCTTTGCTTGTTTGAAGAATCAGGCCCTTGGACAGCTGGGGATTTAGGCAATGCTTTAATTGGTGTGGATCAGTTACTAAATAAAATACTGAACTCAGCATAAAAGCTGGAGCTTGAAGTCAATAACAATAGACAGGACTAGGAGGGAAAAATCAAGAGGTATCAGCTTTCTGACACCATGAAAATCTGGAAGGTTACTTCACCATGCAGTGAAATAGATTCGTGCACAGAATGCAGCTTGCATACCTGCAGGGGATTAATTTTTATGACCAGAAGTGGAATAAAAAAATTCTTTAAATTAAGTCCACATGTAGAAAATGAAGAAAGGCTGCAAAGAGGCTCATCCTTTAGGGAGTGTCAAGCTTGGAAAGTTGGGGAAGGCGCAGCTGTGCCCCAGCAACTGGCACACCATGGCCTCTGAAGGAAACTGGACCTGGCCCCCCACTGCAATATTATGGAGGCTGTTTGCAAAGTGAAGGGCTGGTCCTTGTCCAGTTGGGTTGTGATATTTGGATTCCACTTGGCTGCATTTCAAGTGCACATATTGAAAATTACATCCCTCGGCTGCATTTGCCATCTTGAATGGAAGAAGGTCTATTTATAATGACTTTGTAGGTATTTTTAAAGGCCAATAAAAGAAAAAAGCCTGACAACTGGCCCATGTCTAATGTGACAAACAATACCTTATAGGTTTTGATAGGGAATAAGCACAGGTGGTGTCATCCACCCTTTCCCTTGCCAAATTGACCACAGCCAAAGAGGCAAAGCTTCTATGTCACACCAAGAAGCTCATTTATCCCAAATATGGGAATTTTCAGAATAAAGAAAGAACCAAAATTCAGAGCATAATTGGCTAAAAATATCCAGGTTCATTCCCTCTCCTTGCAAGTCTGCTGATATATTTTAAGTGCAAGCTTACCATCCCTCTCCTCCCTAACTAGTGTCTGGTGTACTCAGAAAAACATGTGGGGCCATCAACCAGTGTGCTTCAGGGTCATCTCTGATCTCAGAACAGCAGTGGAACCAGATGCCCTGCTTCCCCCTCCCTTCTGGACTGCTTTGGTTGCTATAAATGGCCACAGCAAAATACAGACTAGTCTTACTTTCAGCATAGCCAAACTACTATTGATTGTGAAGGAAAGGAGATCAGACCCTCTCTGCTAGGAATATTCACAGTAATTAATCACATATGAGCTATGAAATTCAAACAACTTCGTTAAAATATACTATGAGTGAGCTCTATTCAGGGATTTCCTTTTCCATGTTAGAGTGTTATTATAGGATGCCATCTGAAATGTAGCATTTGTGGGAATACTGCATTGCCTTAAGTACCAAGACCTGTTGCATGGGTTGAGTGTTTGATCCATATTCACCAGCCAGCAGCAGAAAATGAACAAACAGCTATGGCACCTATTTAGGGCATCTGTAGTTCTTCCAAGGAGACGTCACCTGCAAATGACCATCGTGACCATGTAAATCTGAAATGCACTCTGTGCCAGGGCAGTGGTACAATGAGACTGAATTCTGAGACCACCACAGAAAATGGAGGTAGTTGTGAGTCTGCTTTAACTAGTGTTTGGGAAACACCATGGTTTCCCCTCAAGGAAGGAGGCCTAAGTAAGAGGCTTCTCATGTTTGGGAGCATGACTGCCAGGCTAAATCATAATCCCTAATTTTTCCTTACTGTCTTTTCCCAAGTTGCATCCTGCTGCTTTTAAACTATGTCATCTATCAATGAAATATAGTCACCTCTGTATCAACTACAGACAGTAAATTCTAATCCCATTGGGAGTATCCAGACAGATAATCCAAATGCACAGGGGAACCCCATGCCAGCAGAATTCACTTCCCAGGACTGTGAGCTATGCCATATGACAAGGCAGACACTTGAGTTCCTCCCTGATCCTGCAAAACGGCCTAACATGTGCTTTATTTCCCTCACCCCTGTCTTCCCCTGGAGACACTGGTTTCCACTTTTTAATGACTGTGATGTGCCTCAGTGTGCTGCTGGTTATGGAAGCTGGTTTATGCCGCTGCATGGTTTTCAGTGTCTGAAGGACAGACTGCTTGGACCTGTAGAGGAGGCAAGGCCACCTTCAAAAGGTTCGTGTCCTCTTGGCCTACAAATAATTAAGATGCATAAGACAGGCTGTTTAGTTACTTATTTATAGGTTCTTTGGGGACACTTATCACAGGCAGCATCAGAGTGGTAACAGGCTAATATGCTAATGGGCAGCAGTGCAATCCTATCCCGCTGGCCAGCCTGTCCCAGAGAAACCTCTGCAGTGGATACTCCTGTGTCATGGGCAGAGGAGAGCTGAGGTGCCAAGGCCAAGGGACAGGAGCTGGCACTCTCTCCCAGACCTGCCCGCTGCCTCCTGCACCAATGCCCTCCAGCCTTTCCATTCAGTTAGGGGTACTGATGCTGCTCAGTTGCAGAGCATGGTGACATCCCATGGCATTTGCTAAAAGCATACAGTTATAGGATTTTCTGGTTTAGTGTCTCTGGCATGGAAAAGAGAAGGCCCTGTCTCCTGATCCTGAATTTCATGTTAAATATCTGATCATCGTTTCAGACACTCTGGCTGCCCAAAGGACTGGCTGTTGCAGGGACAGTGGCATGGGCAGAAGGAAACAGCACTATGGAGGCCTCATCAAAAGCCAAGGAACAGATTGAAAACCACTGTCCTGCAAAAGCTGTCAGAGATCAATAAGATTGGTCTGCCTTACTGTTGGTAGGCTCTGGGGAAATGGATCTGAGCTGGAGTGTGCAAAGTGCTGCATCTCATGGCCTTCCTCATCCCTGGGCATCCCTACCTGTCTCTGTGTGGTGTTTGGTCCAATGACCTGCCCCTAGATAAGGAATACAGCCAGGAGCAGCTCTGCCCACTCAAAACGATGCACAGGCCTTTTGAGTGTGTTCAATGAAATGATGGCCAAGGCACTGCTCACCCCAACAGCTGCAGAAATGGTGCTTTAGAGGTTCAGTCCTTTTTTTAAATGAGATTCTCTTACTGATCTCTGAAACACTACTTGGTTCTGCCCAGGTTGGATAGAAGGTAATAAATAAAATGGGAAAGATTATGAATCCCCTTAATATTTGTCAGTGATTATTTTTTTTCCTAAAGGAAGAAGAAAAGCCAAAGTACTAGAAAAAGTCCTACCTTATGCAGAATATGTTCTTCTCTCTTCTCTATTGCTGAATTTATTACAGGAGTGCTAGAGGCATCCTAAACTAGAAGCAATGTTTTCAGAAAGTCTTGGTATTCTCTGGCACCAAAAGCTACTGACACAATTGCTGCCTTTGGTTTAACCCATCTCCAAAGCAAACAAGAAAGCACCTTGCGAAGCTGCCAAGAGAAAACATGCTACAACAAGAGAGCGAGAGGTAACGCGCGGTACGGAAAACCTCCCCATACGGACATGGTCATGCAGGCTGCTATTCCTACTGACAGGCATCACCTGCTCCTGTGTCTGCCACATTACATCCCAGTGATGAATCCAGCAGTGGCTTACACGGAAAAAGGCGTAGGAAAGTACTCATGTATTTTTAGCTATCTTTTTAAAACACAGTTCAGCAGCTGGAGAAAGACAGGAGAAACCAACACCACGTAGGCAATCACACATGGTGGAAATTAGAAAGCATTACGGAGACCTCACTTTCTGAACTTCTAAAATAAAACATGAGGTTAAATGTGGGAACGATTTTTGAGCTCACTTCTGCGTTATTTCATTGAGGATTCCATATTTGTGCCTGTGCTGCTCTTTGGGGGCATTAGGATCTCCTTCATCAAGCCTACTGTTCACTCTGTTTATGGTATGCAACTTCTAACCCAATCGTAGTTTGCTGGTTTTCTTGAAAAAATTAGAAAATAAAAGAAAAAGGAAAAATTAAAAGAAGGGGGGAAAAGGGGAAAGGCAAAGGGAAAGGAAGAGAAAAAAAGGATGAAAAAAAGGTAAAAAAATAAAAATGAAAAAAGAAAAAAAGAAAAAAGAAAAAGAGAAAAAAAAGAAAAAAGGAAAAAAATGTTGAAGAAGAACTTGGAGAGGAAAGGTGAGGTGAAGCCAGGCAAGGAAAGGCAAAAAAGAACAAAAGGTAATAAAAGGAAGGGGGGTGAGGAAAAAAAAGGAAAAAGGTAAAGCAGTTGTAACTTTTCTTCTTGGGGTTCTCACAGTGCTCAGACTTGTGAAATGTATCACAGCCTAACTGCTGACCTATTACAACTGCTTGAAGACCTCAGCCAAAAATTCTGATACTGATACAGCAACATATAATCTGTTCAATCTAAAAATAAAGACTGATACTTAGAAAATAGTGCAAGATTAATTTATTTACAGATACTTCAGCAAGTTATATTTTAGAGAAACTTTTGTTCTGAAGACTGAATAAGAATAAAAACATCATTCGGAAATTTTAGAAACATTGATCAGAAATTTTAGACACACTGATGCTTTGCTTGTTCCTTGGAGGTATTTTTAGTGTTGGCTTTTCCTTTTCTGGAAGCTTCTAATGTAACAATACCTTACACCACAGTGCTGATACAGGGATCAGTGATTCATTAAAAGCTAATCCATGAGACATTAGGTTTACAAGTGTCACAGACACATTAGATTTGAGAACAAGGAGGGACACAGTGGTGAAAGGATTGTCAAATATACAGAGAATATCCCCGTGAGTGGGTACTACCATTAGTTTTGCAAGAAAGCATTAGTTCTGAAAATTAATTTCATATGTGTAATTACTGGAAACAGCTGTTTAGGAAGTGGTATTATAGCAAGTTAGACTGAAATCAGTCAAAAGATGTTTTATTCATTTTTCGCCATTTGAGGTTTAAGCAGCACTCCTTATATTTAAAAATCCCTACATCTGTAAAAAAATCCACAAATATCACGTATATCTAATCAGTCTAATGATTCTAATCAGTCTAATAACTCAGCTGTCTTCACTTGCACGCAATGTACATAGAGCTCTTCAGACTAACTCAGGGCTACTTCCTTCACTATGAATGCCAGTCAGATATCTACAGGATTTGATGTAATCTTTATAGAAAGAGAAAATGGCAGAAACTGCTTTACTTTTCCTCCATGGACAGTCGGTAAAGGTTCTCGCCCAAGAACTCGAGCCTCTCCCTTTGTTCCAGGTCCTGGTACAAGCCCTTGGGCACCTTGCTCAGGCCGTAAACCAGGCCGAACAGGCAGCCAGCAATGGAGCCCGTCGCCGCGCTCTCCCCTGCAGGTTTAAACACAATTGCAGTGCTCTCTTAGTGTCACCTGCACACACACAGCCAAAAACTGCCCTGCCTGGAGGAGGGAGCATTCCACACTGATGGAGTGCAGTGAGGGCCTGTTGGGTCTTTCCTAAAGGCTAGGGATGCCTAAAGTGATGCCAAGGCCAGCACATGGAGGTGCCACTGTGCTGTGCATTCCTGGGCTGGGAGCTCACTTGGTTTTGGGAACATCTACACCAGCACAGCAGCTCCTGCAGGCAGCTAGCCATTGCTAAGAGCAAAGGAGGGAATAATAAGGGTGTCTACTGTACAACAAAGGTTCTGGACTGGAGAGTGTCTCTTCCCTCTGCACAGCACAGCACAGCACAGCACAGCACAGCACAGCACAGCACAACACAGTGTCTAAAACACCCAGCCTTGCTGAGGAGCACTGGTGCTCTGTGCATGCAGTGCCTGTGGGTTTGTGCCTGCCAGGGTCTGCAGTGGGGGGCTGTGAGCTCTCACCACTGTGTTGGGGCAGGTGGGAGACCCAGAGCCTCTGCAAAGGGCCCACACCACACAGGGAGGGAGTGGGTGAGTCAGGGCTGGGGTCCTACCCCCCAGCAATGCTGGCCTTCCCGACAGCCCAGCATGATGCGTCTGCTAATGAAAAAGTTCCCTCTCACAGAGCTGTAGAAGTACTTAATTTTGGCTGGCACTTGTTTGGGTGCTGTATTGTTTTTCTCCCTAACTTGGTTTCATTACATGCAGCTAAAAGTGCCCATGTTCTGTCAGGATCTGCCAGCCCTTTAAAAGCTGTGCTGGACTTAGACCTCACGTTCCTCTGGTGGAACCATGAGATGTAGATGGGCCAGCATTTGAAAAGTGCTGTAAATGGCTTGTGTGGCAGCTGCTGCCAGAACAATGGGGTTTAAAGTCTAAAACCAGAGGTGAGGACGTTACGGACAACATGGCGGATTGGCCCACAGAGGCAGCTGACAGCCAGGAGGGCTCCATCCCAGCCCTGGCGAGGGAGCAGGGGTGGGAGGCACAGGGGACCCTCACCTCCGTGGAACATGGAGCGGTTGCAGAGCTCTGTCCAGTCCCCACCACAGCCCATCAGGGCGTCGTACGCGATCATGGGCGCGTCGTGGCCTCGTCGGCCCCCCCGGCCTTCGGAGCTCCAGCGCCGGTACGTCTGTGGGAGAGAGCACGGGCAGGGCAGGGCACTGGAGCTGCAGGCCTGGGGCATGGCCACGCCAGGCTGGCACCTCCCCTGCTGAGTGGGAATAGCTCATTGGGCTGGGAAAGGGCAGCCGGGGCTCTGCTGAGGCTCCTCTGGTGCGGCGTGGGATGAGCCGCAGTGGCAGCTCCAGCAGTCCTGGTGATGCCTGAGGTGCCGGTATAAGCCTGCACTCCAGCTTAATGCACCAGGCCAAGAGGTTGGTTTAAGCAAGCCAGAAATGCCAAAAAGTAGGTCAAGATAGATTTCAAATTCACATCCTAGAAATTCCTTATCATAGAAAAGATTATGGTTGGAAAGGACATACTTTGTCATTCCTCTTACTGCCTCTGGGAATATTCTCAACACCTCTTGTCACGCATTTGCAAACGTTTCAATTAGCCAAATTTTCAAGAGGGGTGAAAATGTTCTGATCAAGTAATTTGTTTAGGGCCTTAGTTTCAGACTATATAATTCAAATCCCTTTCTCTGTCTTTTTCTTGCCAAGCCTTTTCTCTCCTCTTCTAAAAGCAGTTGTTGGACAAAAGGAAAAATAATTTGCAAATGTAAGAAACAATTTTTCCCCAGGAGAAGAAGGCAGAAGAAAGAACTTCAAACCCACAGTTTGGAGATTTGCAAAGAAAAATTGGATTTTCTGTAGAGCAGAAAATCCAATTTGTTATTATCTCAACATGAATAAATTTATAGTTAAAAAATATTGTCCTGTTAAGGACAGCTTTAAGGGCAGCTTTATTTCCTGAAGTTTAACTTACATCATGGCAAGCTGGATGTTGCTGGTTGGCTGGCTCTTGGCTTCTGCATCATGTATGAAGTGTTGGCATTTCTCTCTATTCACTTTCACCTGAGCTATTTCATACTTGCTTGAGGTCTATCTATACATACATCAAACATGGCAGAGTCGGACTGCAGCTTCAGTCTATGTTTCTTTCTTTTTCTTTTTCTTTTTTTTTGACAATATAGAGAGATTATTTATGCCTTTATGCCATCCTCTGCCCCGTGCAAATTTCCAGCCCTATTGCTGCAGTTTGGATGCTGGTGGAGCAGCACAGACAGACTTTCAATGCTACCAAAGGCAGGAGGGCTCAGCACGGAGAGGCTATCCTGGGTGTGCAGCCAGGCTGCTCAAATGTCACTCCAGTTATTCCTCCTCATCCTGATGCTCTGCACACGTCCGATGTCATCTCGCCTTGCTGAAATTGCTTTACATTGCAGATACCTGTCCTGGGACTGAACCTGCCAGGACTTCACTGCCCCAAAGCAGCACTTCCCAAACTGTTTCCTTCTCCTTTCAGCTCCAGCATCCTGTGCTGTGCTGTGGCACCAGCCCAGCTTTCCTTGGGTGGGCCAGCAAGGACCTAGGACTTGGATGGGGTGTTAGCATGCACTCTCCTGCTGAAGGCACCGAGCTGCTGCCAAGCCCAGGAGGTAATTCACATGTCCCCTCCTTGCTGTCAACCCCTGCCATCAGTAATTACAGCTGCCTCTGACTTCCCCACCCTTCAGGAGCTGACCCCTTGCTGGCTAGCACTCCTTTTCCATTGTTTTTATTTTCCCTCCTTTTTGGGTTCTTTCTCACTGCTGGCTTAAGCATCCCCAGCTTAAGGAAACAAGGTCCTTATAGTCTAATTGTCCTGGAACACTTTGGTTTTGTTCCTGCCTCATTTTGTAGCACATTGTGTCCATCACAGGAAAGTGAGTCAGGCGAGTATTTTGTTTGCAGAATCAAGGCTGATCTGATCCCACATGTTGAGCAATGTCTGCCCATTCACTATGTATCTAACATCTTCCAAAGCCACCTCACTGAAAAATTATATATGCCAGTTTATAGAGAATGTGGCCTTTGCTGCTAAGCATTTCAGGTTGTGATTTCTTTTTGGGAGGGAAATTGCCTTTGAAACATGCTTGGATCAATCCAAGCCACATTTGAGGGCTTCACTTTCACATACAGCTGGCACTGCAGAAAGGTGCACCTGGCCAAGCAGGAATATGCGTGTGGTGACCTGTGGGTGAGAGTTGTGCCAGATACTGGTGCTCTATTAACTGCATGTGGAAAGGCAGCTGGCTGTATTCCCAAACACCAGGGAACAGCTAGTCTGGAGGGAAGGCAAAAGGAGGGCACTCCTGGGAAGAAGGCAGGCAGAATGGTTACCTTCTCCTCATCTATTTCCATAGCTATTAGCACACTAATGAAGTGTCTCAACTTCTGCCAGGCTCTGATGTCAACCTGATGGGAGGGTTTGAGGATCAAGCATTTTTCCTTTCTTGTTCATCAAAATCCATAGCTCAGTAGGCCAAAATAGTTGGGCAAGGGTAATGAAGGTAAATTTTGCTTCTTTATTAGAAATTCATACAGTTCCCTCTTGCAGAGATCATGGGAAATTACTGCTTGGTTTAATCTCTCCTAAAACTTTACGGAAACTCCAGTAGTACTGGAAGGAATATAAAACTAGTAGCAAATTAATGGCACTGAATTAGTAAAATCAACCTGGAAGAGAATATTCTTTGTATTTAGAGTAAGCAATTTCTTATTATCCACAGTCAATCAGACTTCCATAGGCACCTTTCACTGCACAGAGAATCACCTAAAAATACATAAAGTGACTTGTAAGCATAGAACTATACTTACATAATCTGGAAAAAAGGGATTGATTTATGGCAAAGGGTGTCAAGAACCACATACTTATTGCTTAGCTGCTAAGTGGAGTGCTTTGGGGGTTGCCAGCCCATATCAGATAGCTGTAAACAGCAGGGAAGAAGACACATTATTTCTCTCAAGTTAAGAAGATATAACCAGCAAAGATCATGTACATTATAAAATAGTATCTCGTGGAATGTGGTGAAACACCATCTCTCAAGACACTTAAAACTAGCTTGGCACAGCCCAGGTTGGCAGCAATTCAATCACTTGGGATGTCTGTCTTCTGCTCAAAGGACCAAAAAATCATAGACTGGTTTGGATTGGAGGAGACCTTTAAAAACCACTGAGTTCCAATCCCCTGCCATGAGCTGGGACATCCTCCACTAAGCATGACCAAATTCATCTTCTAATATCTGGGGGTATTTTTGTCAGACTCTGGCCACAGCTCCATTAGACTTTAATGAGAACCCCAGGCAGGACATTTGTCTTTTCCACCCTCGGATAGCCATGGCCCATATTTTGTACCTGCTCTGAGTACCAGACCATTAAGCCTGCCTCTCTGCACTATTTTCTCCCAGTGCAGCAAACCCAGGACTGGTGGTAACTAGTTTTTGGGTTTTTTTGTTTTTTTTTTTTAAAGCTAACATATACTGGAGTTGAGGATGAGAGTTGTTCTTTCTTTCTTAAAATTAAAAAAATATTAAAATTAATTCCTGACTACTCTGGCACTGCCATCAGTTGAAAAATAGTGGCATGTCTCTGTGAAAATATCTCAGTTGGTTCAGAGCCACCCAAAGATCTTTTGGAGGTTGCAGTTACCTTTTCTCTCTCCTCCGCATCATAGTTGGCTGGAAAGACAGGTTGATTCTGATTTTCCTCATTGATTTCTCTCTCCTCCAAATAAAACTGCCACTTGGCTTCAAAGTAAAACCAGTGCTCTTGATATTCTGAAGGCAAAAGAAATTAATGATGTAGTATTTAGTTTCAAGAACAGTTTTAATTCTACTTTAACGTATTTTCAGGATAATGACTGACATGAAACCCCAGGTATTTTACATTAATGTACTGCATATATACTAAGTATGTATGGAGTGGGACACCTAATTAAAAACAGAGGATGCAGTGAAGAATTTTGTGTAATTTTAATGTCATTTAAGATATATAAAGATGAAGTTTTACAAGAATTTACTGAAAAGCATTCAAAGGAAAAGAGTCAACAAAAGGAAAATAATCAATTCTTTGTCAGTTTTTATTCCTTTACTATTATTAAAGAATTTCTAAAAATGCTTCCACATCCTAAATACAATTTTCCACCTACCTCTGTTATGAATTTTTAATTGCATAAATTCTCCAGTATTTCTGTTCTCTTTTCATCGCATTTATTGTGTGATCATTCAGGAAAAACCAGATAGGAAAGTCCAAAATTCCTATTTGCATATATTATAATACATATCAGCAAAGGGATAAATAACACACACATCTACTACCTGTGCCCATAGAAATAAGCCTTTTTTAATAATCATATGTCTTTCTCCTTTTTTTCTGCCAGTTTGGGAAGTGATCTCTAATCATGTTTAATGTTCTCCATGTAAATAAACTTATTAAATTTAGTTTATTTTCAAGCCAATGCTCTGGTTCACCCTTGTTATAAAGGCTTAAAAAGGCACCTAAGTGAGCCACACTGGACTGTTAAGCACATACACAGGCACCTGCCTGCAGAACTGAGACCTGAGGGAAACCCTGCCTGCCAAGCTGAGGGGGGTCAGGAGTTTGAGAACAGTGAGGTGGCCTGGATGGCTAAGTGTGCCAAGGCAAACCAGCAATTTGGGATGGGACTGTGGGTGTAAAACAAAATTTAACATTCCCACTTTTTCCCTGTCTCTCTCCTGCTCGGCTGCTCGGTGGTGTGTGCTGCAAGTGGCTGAGAAGCACACACAAAGCACAACCAAACCATTCACCTGAAGGATGTAACCTGATTTTGCTTCTTTCCCTGAAACACCACGGTGGTGGCTCTCTTTGGCAATTAAGATATTTAACGTGCTTTTTTTGTAAAAATCCAAGCTGCTTTGTAGGACTTGATACTTCCATAGAGTTGTGAACTGCCGGTGCCCCAGCCCCAGACAGTGATGAGCATTCAACCACGTGCCCCAGACACCTGGAAATGTCCAGCTGCCCTTTTTCTGAGTCTATGACCCAGTTTGGCCTCAATTCAAAGAAACCATTCACCAGAACCCTAAAAAGGTGAGGTGTTCACAAAAACAGAGTGAAAGGGCATTTACAGCCATCAGACCAAGGAGAGCAACTGGATGTATATATAGCATCTAGAGGAAAATAAATGTAAGCAAAGCAAATGTAAACTATCAACACCCACTACAGCAGCTGGTTATGATAGTTTTCAGAAATATGAGTGACCTGACATGTCTCTTTCTTTTTTGTTGGCTTTTTTTTTGTTTGTTTGTGGGGGTTTTTCCCCTAATTCCCCTCAAGACAATAAACCACAAATGCCTCAAAACTGAATGTTTTCTATGTAGCACCTTAACAAACAAGGTGCTTGTTCCACAGTTTCAGAAATAGAGGGATCAAGCAGCTAAAGGAGGTTTTTGCTGGGTGGATTTGTAGCATGGTCAGAATTCCATGACACTAACCCTAGCAAGGCTCTGCACCATCCCTTGAGCCCAGCCGAGGTGATGGTCACATTCAGGTCCATGGAACAATCTGGCCAGTAACTGCAACTGGATATCAGAGAGGGGTGTAGAGTCGAACTCTCTGTGACATGGATAACACACTCACTGTTTGTTATTCATGGGGGATAATATAGCTAAAATAGGGTTTTCTAAAACTGGAGGACTCTGTTTGGCAGGATTTCTTTGCAGCACATCTCAGCAGCCAAGGAGCTTAACTTTAATGCAGGACACTTTTCCCGCTACCAAAATAGGATGAAGCTCAACAATACGGGCCCTGGCTGGAGGGCATGCCTCAGGAGCCCAGCACACATACCTCCACTCGAGGGGTCCTGCTGGGGTGGAGTGACAGGGACCTGCTGCAAAGCCACTCAGAGAGAAGCTCGATCACATTAATCCTGCACCTGCTCCTCATGGGTCTCTGCTAAAAAAATCCTGGTGTGCAATGAGGCACAGATTAAAAAGCAGGGTCTTTCAGAAAGCCTTCCTGGGGCTCCTTTCAGATTTTAAAGCAGCAGCAGGGGTAGGTTTTAATTTCTGAGTGCTCTTGGGTAAAGATTTCTGTAGAATTCAGTCTTTCTCAACAGTTGTCCCTTAATCGCTTACCTTATGTTTCCATGTAATGATATTTGTCTGTCCATGGCTGGTCTCACCATTACAAACATCACTTCCTGGCAAGGGGGGACTAAAACACCTTTGCCCCAAAGACTCATGCATAGCAATAACAAAGTAGTAGTATCGAGTTCAGCAGTTGGGTGACACTCAGTTGTTTAAAATAAGGATACAACAGGTTGTATCAAATATTTGTTCAGAAAAACAAGTCAAATCTGAATTGTGGTCAAAAGCTTACTCTTGGTCAGGAGACATCTGCCGGTGAAATTTTCCTGGCAGGATTAGGAGTGTCAGTGGTTTTCCTTAAGGAAGATGTTGAACTGCACTAATTGATGGAAGGCAGCTGAATAATTAATCTCAGCAGTCAGTTTGCCTAATAACCTGCTAAATATAATTTCCTTCCACCCCCCTGCCCAGCAATCTCTGAAGATTCCCTAAAAATAAAACTGTGTAGTAGGGCACGGTCATTGCTATTTTGCTTTGTATTTTTTGCCACCAATACACCAGGCGACTAACTGGTGGTAAAGAAGGTGACACCACTTTTGAAGAGCTTACTTCTCTGAGCAGAGAAAGTAAGAGGACAGCCTATGGAGGGAAGAGAGGGGAGAAAGCAGCAAGATGTAAAGACTAGGGAGTGACATTTCTTCATGCCTTTCCAGCTAAAGATAGCTTTAAGAAAATAAACATTTGATCCAGACTCGGTACCTGCCATGTGACGAATGGTCTTCTTACAGTATTCTTCAGCCATGGGCACAACCTTCATCATCTCTCTTCCCCACTGTGCAAGGGGTTTCCCTTGTATTGCGTATGCCACAAAGAGAGCTGTGCAAAGGGACCCTAGAAAACCTGGAATTCACAAATAACGAGGATTACCAGTGTGCATCTGTGCTGGTACCATCCTTTTTGTCCTTGTTTTTCCTCGTAAAGTCACCAGTGGAATGCCTCATGGCTGTCAGGTAGATTAACAAATGTACACAACCCATCTCTGCCTGTTTGCAGCCTGACTTGTGGCATGTTGAGATCATTGGCTAATGAGTGCTGCCTGTTGGTTTGTGACTTGTCTTACATAGAAGGGAGCTTCTGTTCTCAGTGGTGTAATGTGATAGAAATTGAGGTAGGGGTCAAAAATAAACATCATCTACCAATGGGATACTGAAAATCTTCTAATTGAAGTCACATGAAATAATTGACTTGTACAAAGTGATTCAGTTACAGGCTATATCAGCTTGTTTACAACATCATCCAGCCCGAGTGGTGGTTGCTAGATCTAACACTATTTCTGGCTCATTTGACTCTAAGAGAACAAACCTATGTCCCCTTAGAAGAAAGACAAAATTGTCCAAGAAAGACATGCTGGTCTTCCACTCTGGTTACAAATATTTCACATTTTAAATATTACAAATATCATAACCGTTGATGGGCACTCAACACTTCCATGATACCAGAAACAGTTGGCTCATTTCTTGTATTTGCTTGTGCTCTTGGCATTCTGTCAAAGGCAAAAAATCACCAAAAAGTGGAAAAAGAAGGTTAAGAAAACCAGTCAGTCATCTAAATAAATCCAAGCTGAGCAAAGTATTGATGCAGATGCTTCTCTTGGTGCATGAGACCAAAAGTGTTCACCCATGCAAAGAGCTAATCATGAATTTTGTGTGTTTTGCTGAGGGTAAAACAAAATTATCTTTGGAGGTGACAAGCCCAGATGAGGTGATTACTAACTCCCTCTGCCACAAGACCTGCAATACTGGGTCAGGCCCAAGGCACATCCAGCTTGAGTCCCATAGATGTCCTCATAAAGAATAACAGCCCCTGCAGACACAGCCCAAAGGGTCTCACTCAGACAGACAGCATAGCCCAGATGCCACAAAGATCCCTGAGAGCCACATTTACTGTGAAGGTGGTAGCAGAGGGTTTAGAGTGTGAATCAAGGGGCTAGCAGGGGGCAGTGGGACAAGTCATTCAGAGGGTGGCAGAGGCTGGGGTGTGCCCTGAAGGTTTCCAGGGGCTGGCAGTCTCCTCCTGCCCGCTCCCCAGGCTGCCCACCCCCTGTTGCTGTCTCCCTGCTGCCCCTGCTCGTGGCAGCACTCACACAGCCTGCTGCTCCTCAGAAAGCATGCCCAGCCAAGGGGTCTGCCTCTGTAAGACAGAGGGAACCCCAGAGTGAAGTGGTTTGGCTTCTCCATTCCCCAGAGCAACCAGGCTAGTTTTAGGGGCCATTCTAGTTACACAGCTTGTTTGATTTTGACAGGACAGCCTCTTTGCCTGGTCTCCTTTGACCCCAGGGATACCTGTGGACTTTGGAGCTGCCTGTAGCAGCAAGGTCTGAGGCTTCACTGTGGACAACATGGTGTTACAACAACAAAGTATTTCCTTTGTCTTCATGTTTCAGTCCCAACTGAGACACTGGCTGGGTTTTGTGAATCTGAGTTACGAGGCTCATAACTGGCATTTCCCTGACACATTTCAGGATGGCAGTGAGGTGCATGTGGCCCTTTCACCCCTCTCATTCCTGCCTTCCTGCTGTGCTACTTGTTTCTTTTCCCAGCTGAAAACTCTTCCTGGATGGAATTTCTCATCGTATGGAAGGTGTCTGACAACTTGTATCCTTCTTGCTGCCATTTTCTGTGTCTCACAAGCCCTTTCTGACATGATGGACACAGACTACAAGCAATCTCATGGCTGCTAATGCACCACAGATTTTACATACCAGCCAAAATTTCTACTTCATTTTGAATGCTTTTCCCTAATTTTATGGCATCTTGGTGGCTTTTCTGACTGCTTCATAGCACTAAGTGTGTTGAACATGTCACCATTCATTATGATTTTATTTATTGCTGTTTAAAACAGACAGAATGAATACATGTTTACATAGCATAAAATTAGCAAAATGACAGACCTGAATAATAAAAACAACATTAAATCTGCTTATTTTGTTTAGGTTTTGTTTAGAAAATGTTTCAGACTGTATCCTAAAATATGTGGAGTTAGGTTTTTTTGGTTTACTACCTTTACCTACAGTGATTGGATATGACAAAACCTGCCAAGAGAAAAATGTTGTTATCCCGTGAACCATAAATTTGTATGATAACAGTGAGTCATCTACATATACATTAATCCTAAAATTTGATCAGGACAACTAACATGAATATGCTTTGGACAAGGCAGGTTACGTTTACATATTGGGATTTTAGGATAGAAAACAGCTATGCTTGAGGATGTTGTCAGCATAATATACAAGCAAATATATAAGCCTATATAAATAATATACACTGTATGTATTAACCAAGCAAAGTGCAAACTGAGGCCTTGAAGCCTGCAAAGCAGAAGTGGGTTAAGCAGGGGAGTTCACAGGAGCCGTGTTAGTCCCTGCAAAGAGCAAAGCTGCCTTAGGGGATGTCAGAGTGCAGGCATTACCTGTGGGATGGTTGTGAGTCATTCGTCCACACTCAATGCTCACTTCAATAAGGGACTCCAGCCTTTCTGGCTTCCAGTATCGCATCCCTAAACACATGGCTTTTGTGGAAGCTCCAAATCCAGAACCTAAAGTAAAAGGATAACACTATGCATTTAAAAGGAGACTGATCTCACACAAATATGTTGATAAAATGTGAGACAAGCACACTTCATTAATTCAGCTCATGTGTGGGAAGGGAACTCCTCAGGGAATGGAAAATTACCATGCAAAATGGGTTACAAGTTTTGAGAGTTTCTTGCGAGGAATTTTGTTCCTACATAGTCATTCTGGTTTTACAGGTATGTTCCAGTATAATCAAGTGCTATGAAGACCATAGTGGGCTCAGAAAGCCATGTGCTCTGTTGTTCACAGGACTTGTTTGATCCAAACTCTAATCCTATCTTCACTCATTTTTTGGCTAACACTGCTGTTTTGCTTGCACTGGGTACCCACACCAGAAACAGAACTTTGAGAAACAAATACATTTCCACACACCCTTATTTTATAGTTGTAAACACACAATTAAAACACTTTATATGAGCTTCACAGCTCACCTTTCAATTTTAATGCATATGTCATCCTGGAGAGCCTCACCAGTTTCTGCTACGTACAAAAATAACGTGTCCAAAAGAAACTAAAGGCTACTGAGACAAACCCTACAAAGTTAGGCAATGTCAGAACTGAAGTTGCCCATGCAACCTGAAATTAGTTCTTGTGCTACAGCCTACACTTACCAAGCTTAGTCTTGGGAACCTCCACCCACCCCATGTAGCACAGAATTTGTTTATTGAAGAGCTAATTCAGAATTTCTTTTACTCCTTAGCACTGAATGTGTGATCCCAGGTGTTCAACTTTTAAACACTTCATTGAATGGAGTTAAACTTATTAATGAGTTTCTCTGCAATACTTATCACAGTAATTTTAGGATCCAGAGAAGTTTTAATGAGCTTATCTTCACCAGGCACCAGTGAGGTGATTATCTCCTCTTTGCAGCTGGTGAGCCAATGCCCAAAAAAGCATTAACTCATTGCAGGCAACCACCCTGAGATGGACAGGCTTCTGTTTTTCAAAGTACTTGGCATTTTTCAGCACTGTCTTTGCTCAATCACACTTCCCAGTGACCATGGGAATAGCTGAGAGCAATCAGCATTTCTCTTCTAGGTTCCTGGAAGATAAGGGGCATATTTATGCCACCTAATTTTAGCTTGTGTGAACCTGCATTAGGAGCCCAATCTCCTTGTCTCTCCCAGGCAGGCAGCATCGAGAAAGGCAGTGTGTCCATTATTGTGTATGATGGCATAGCAGAGCAACTCAGGGGCCAGAGTGAATTGAAGCAGATGCCCAGGAGCCAGGGTCACAGCTTTCAGCCACTTGTCTGGAGAAGAGCCCTCAGCTGCTCCACTGGGCTTTGTCTGCTGTGACAGCAAAGCAGCAGGGGCTCTTTTGGAACACCTCTTGCCATCAAGTCTCATGCCAAGTGGCTCCAACTCCAGTGTCCTAAGATTATGAGTGTGATCCAAGTGGAGTAGTGGGGGTGGCAGTGAGATTTACTTCAAACCAAACTGAAGCCTGAGCCAAACTAACATAAACCACCTACTGGCATTTCCAGGTGCAACATCTGAATTTCCCTCTTAGGAAAAGACTTCCTCTTCTCCGCTAAGAGCAGCTGTCCAGGAGCAGATAGAACTCTCTGCTTATCCCACAGATCACATGGAAACCACAAGGAAGGGTCAGGAAGGAAATCCAGTCTTTCAGAGCATCACCCAACTGGGAGAAAATATCTCCTGCCTGTTTGAAGAACAAACTCTTCATTAAATCATCTGCTGCTATAGAGTAGCAGATGAGAGTCTTCACTATGCAAACCTGGTTTCTCCAAAGGACACAGTCCATGCTGGTTATCCAAGAGGGAAGGCTCTTGCACTACACAAAGCTGCTAAATAAATAACATCTCTCAGTATATATGAAGTGGAAGATGTACTATAGTAATCTGCCTGCTGGTCTGGAGGAGCTTTTCTTTTCTTTTCTTTCTTTTCATTGCCTTCCTACAGTCTTGGAAGTTCCATTAAAACCTTCTGCAGAATTAGACAAGTAAACTTGGTAACAAAAAATTCCATCACATGGAGTAACACTAAACCCAGACAGAGCTTCAGGGAACTAACTGCCATGTCTCACATCTACCATTTGAACTAAGGACACAAAGGACAGTAAGACTAGTCCAAGCAACAGGGGTGACACATGTGACAACGTAAGGACGGTTCTCCATAATCAGACCAAAGGTCAAGCCAACTCATCATGTCTGACAATGAAGAAGATACTCAAGAAAGAGTGAAAGAGAAGTACTATGACATTATCCCTTTGTACCGACTAAGCTGATGACAAGTTGTCTTCCTGATCCAGGAGGCAGCTGGCTATTCATCTTTCTTCTCAAAAACTATTGAAGGATTTCCCCTGGGTGAATTTGCCCATCTCATTTTCAAACTCACATGACCTGTAGCATATGCAAATTTGCATTGCAAAATAGTTATGCAGCTTATGTAGATGTTGTGTGAAGTTCTTTTTTTTCATCTTGCTTTGAGCTCATGACCTCCAAGTTTCATTAAAAGTCCCTAGTTGCTGTCCAGGAGGAGACAGTGAATTTTTGCTGTACTTATCCATGTTTCCCAGTTATTTTCATTTTCATTCGTGCACTACATAATTCTTTTTTTAAGATGTCATACCTCAGTATGATTTTCTTCACTCTACACCTGTAGAATAACAAAGATTAGGGTAATGGATGCTAAGTCCTGAAGAGGATGTACCTTTTGTGACTTCTTCATTCTGCATAAAGATTTAGAGCCCAGCACCATTATCTCCTGTGCACCTGCAGCTTAACCTTCTCTTCAACTTTCCCCTCACTTTCCTCATTTTTCCTCACGCTTTTCCCTCATGCTGCTCTGCCAATACCACCTGAAAAAGGTTCACAAATGCTTCCAGGAGGCCCAGAAGTGGCTTCCACAGCTGCAAATAAAGACCTGCTTGGGTGCTGCAGTCTCTGAAATACACGATACAGGTAGAGCCCAGCTATTTGATCTGGCCTTTCACAGCCACTCCAAAAGCAAATATCAGGCTCAGGGGGTACTACCTTACTTAAATTTTGGTTCCAGTTCTACAACATCAACGATTCTCTTCTGAACAATTTGAAGTTTTGGCACTGGGTCAAAACATTTTTACCATGTCTCAGAAACAGCAAACTCAGTTGCATGAAAACTTTAAACAAATATTTACAGACAAACAGAGGCAAACACTTAATGGAGAGAATTTTAGCCTTGTGCTTATCATGTTGTAAATTGTAAACAAGCTCTTAAAATGGAAGGTGTTAGACAATCTTGGGCAGGTTTTCTGGTGGTCACAGGAATCTCATCAGCCTCTAACATAACCCAGGTATCTCTGCAATGAGTGTGGCAATGAGCATGACATGAGGTGGCAGAGACACATAGGGCAATTTGACTTAGGGATTCAGTGTGCTGACTAAACCCACAAGAATTTGAGCAGAGAAGCATCCATAAGCAATGTAAAATTACCTAAGTCCATAAATGTTGGTACATGAATTATTGCTGGAAGCAAGATAAGATAGAATGCTCACAGCAAGTCAGCCTTTTGGTTCCAGCCCATCCAAAATATAATCTGACTGCTAGGCATTCAATGCCTGTGGCATGTTTTTGCCTCAAGAAGAATTTTGTGCAAATTCAATTAAAAGTTAATTATGTCCATAGCACTATTGGGTCCTATAGAAGACAGAACATCTCCACATCAGGTTCTTCTGCTCTCAGGGTGAAAAAAAGGCTTCCTGAAATATTCCAAATGCTTGTTTGTCAGACCAGATGGAGAAGGTGGCTTTTAGCTTCCAGATCTCAAGGCAGGAATTAATTTTAGATTCTTCTAGCCCAGAGTATCCCCAAAGCAGATAGTCTATCATGCAAAGCTGGGGAGGAGGAAGGCTGAAAGAAGAGTGGTAGCTCCAACACTGCGGTGGACCAGGCAACAGCCATACTCAGCTGCTTGTCAAAAAATGTTAAGAGCTACTTGGGGCCAACAGCAGCTCTCACAATTATTTTCCCCAAATTTTATCCACTGTCAGTCACAAAACACATGACAACTGCCAAAGGGGCACTTTCTCAGATCTGGCTGGCTGATAGCAGGGTGGGAAGAATACACCCTTTTCACTCCCAGCAGCTGTTGTGAGGAGCTGGGGGACAAGTGAGAGATGCTTTTTTTGTCAGAGAAAACTGACTGCAGAGACCCAGAAATAGCCATGGCATTGTGCCACCGGGTCTTTGCCATGGTGTTGCATCAATAGGCAGTTCTGTCGAGGCAGTGTGCTCTGCAGTGGCTGAGTGTGACACTGACACAGCCACCATGGGTGTGAGCTGGCTCCGTTTTGTGGCTGTCTGGGTCTCCCTCCTCTGATAGTGGGGTGTCTCTAGAGGCTTTCCAGATGAATTGCACTGTGTGCACATAGCTGCTTGCACATTATTTAACTTGAAGTGGAAATTTTATTCATTGTAGAAGTAAATGATCACAAAGGGAAAGAAAGAGAGAGTCAGGTGTAGGTAAACCAGGGTAGGAGTATTAGGGATTATCAACAAAACAATCATAGTTGTTAGCAGGGCATCCAAATGGAGAAAAGTCTCTGCTTTCCCTCCAGTGAACGTGTTGGTGCTTAAAGCAATTTACAGACTTGGAATTTTATTTCAGATCTGGTTTCACTGAAAAGATCCAAGTCTACAAATGTTTAAAGGAAAAATGGCAGAAAATATTTCTTAAAATAACCATTAAATTCAAGGACAAAGATGTGGACCCTGAGGCACAGAGCCAAGGACAAAGTCTCTTTAAATAGATGGTAAAATGGGAGGGGTTTGCTTACAAGAGGACACAGTGCCCTACAGAAGGAATTCTTGGCAGATCTCTTGTCATCCTCAGGCGAGCATGGAAACGTTTCAGGGGTGTTGGCCTTTGATGTCAGGGGGGAAAAGGAAACAATTTCCATATAGCCACAAACACTGAGAGCATGCATTATTCCAGCCAGGCCCCCTCCAAGGAAAGCAGTACCGTACCCTTTTCATTGAAGGGCGTGTGCCAGGCCAGAAGGTGGTTGTCTGGTTTCAGCTCCCTGCAGCCCTCGATGGTGGCAGGGTCCGGCCGCCTGCCCGAGAGCTTGTCCACAGCGTCCACGTAGCGCTTCACCAGCTCCCGGTACAGGTCTTCCAAACACCAGTAATCTGCCCCGAGGAGGGAAGAGAAGGTTGTTGTGTGAAGGCAGAAGAGCAAAAAACCCACAGATAATATGCAAGCAAGCTCACTGTACATTTGAGAAATATTCCTGTTTTCACTTCTAATATACCGAGTCCTGTTTCTGGTGCCACTGTTACATTTTTACACAACCCTACAGCAGGCTGGAGGGAGAATGGTCTTGACTCTCAGTTCTCATCTTTCTCTCTTTTTCTCTCCATGTTTAATTCCTGGCATGATGAAGCATTCTTTAATCAACAGTAGCTGCTGAGGGCCTTTATTTAAGCTCTGTGGTGTGAAGTCATTACAGAGATGATCAGCTGTCAGGTGACAGCGTGGCTGCCGTGGGGTCTGGGTAAAGCCAACTGTGCCTGGCTCAGTCCCTGCCGTTACAGACGTGAATCCAATTTAAAAATGAAAGCCTTTTTTTATTACAGAGTCACTTTAAGAGATATGTATGACTAGATAAAAAAACAAATTGCAACTTCCTTTTTTTAATCTGTATGTTATATGTATTTTGCCTAAAATTTGTAGGTCTTTCATACAGGGCTCCAAATATAATATCATGAACAGTGAGGTTTTAAAAAAATTATATAAAAAGCAGTAAGAGTAGTAAATCCCTACTGCCTGAAGGCAGTTTTCAGCACATAAATTTCTCTCTGTAGTAAGTTCACTAACAACATCTGTTTATAGATTAGTTTTACAAAGTCCTAAGGAGGAACCTTCCCTCTGTTAAACATAGACTGTTTCTTCTGTGTTGCTGCTTCTCTCGCCTGGTGTTGTCTGTCATTGGTCTGGAAGAAACCTGCCCTTGACTCGTGTCAAAGAAAACCTTCCACTGGCATCTAATACACCTGTGTAATCAGTGGGAACAGAGGCAAAGGGATTTATCCACTTATATATTTTCTACATACTTAGAAAAATCCCATTTAATACTTGATTAGTTGCCCAGGTTGAATGACACAGCAGGAGAAGTTCTTCTAAAAATATCTTCATTTTGTCAGAGATGGTGAATTCTGGAAATCCACAATTTAACTTAGGAGAAAGTCTGGAGTCCCAAAAGCAAGAGACATTCTGAAGCACCAGTTATGGAGGCAGGCAGAAAAGAAGATGAAGGGTAGAACAAAGATTCCTCTTCTTTCACATAAAAGAATACCCTACCAGTGTAACCATCCCACATATAATCCAGAAGAAACAAGACACTTTCAAGCTGCCAGCTCTTTCCAGATTTAGGAGTCAGGTGTCACAGTTTATCCAGATGGGAGCCAGGAGCAGGGTTAACAGGAGCCTGGCAGCTCCTGCAGAAACCTTGTCCCCAGAGCACAGAGTCCCTGTGGTCCAGCACCTCCAGACTGTTCAAGCCCACCATGGTTCCCATGCCTGGAGCTAGATTGATTGCTGTCTCAGCCATCAATAGGACAGGTTCTTTCTTTAGAAATCAACTCTTGTTTATGATTAGTTGCCCAGGTTGAATGACACAGCAGGAGAAGTTCTTCTAAAAATATCTTCATTTTGTCAGAGATGGTGAATTCTGGAAATCCACAATTTAACTTAGGAGAAAGTCTGGAGTCCCAAAAGCAAGAGACATTCTGAAGCAGCAGTTATGGAGGCAGGCAGAAAAGAAGATGAAGGGTAGAACAAAGATTCCTCTTCTTTCACATAAAATAATACCCTACCAGTGTAACCATCCCACATATAATCCAGAAGAAACAAGACACTTTCAAGCTGCCAGCTCTTTCCAGATTTAGGAGTCAGGTGTCACAGTTTATCCAGATGGGAGCCAGAAGCAGGGTTAACTGCCTGGCAGCTCCTGCAGAAACCTTGTCCCCAGAGCACAGAGTCCCTGTGGTCCAGCACCTCCAGACTGTTCAAGCCCACCATGGTTCCCATGCCTGGAGCTAGATTGATTGCTGTCTCAGCCATCAATAGGACAGGTTCTTTCTTTAGAAATCAACTCTTGTTTATTTTTTTAACCCATGTGTAAGCAAGAGAGGAAAACGATGATGCCTTTGTTGTCACAGAGATAGTTTCCCTGTGTTTGATGAAGCTGTCCTTGTTCCTCCCTTATAGGACAGACTCCTCCTGGGAGCAGATGTAGTGTCTATCCTTCATTGTCAGATCAACCTTTCAGTCAGGGCACACGGTGGACTTGGGGAGCAGCAGCTCAGTCTCCAGCAGTGCCCACGGCCCTGGCTGCTTGTGGCCATGCCCCTCTGGGATGTTCTCCGTGCAGCTGCCAAAGCGCTGCCGAAATCCCTTCCACAGGTGAGAAGTCTTTGTCTTTAACACAAGCCTGCACCTCAGCCTCAGGCTGGGAGCTCTCCGGGGGCAGTGCCCGACAATGACAGCGGGACTTCATGGCTTTGAGCCGTGTGCACGTTTGTCCCAGCCTACAAGCATCCCGCTACTGAGCGTCCTGGGAATGCTGTGGCCAGCAAGAAAACAGCCAGGCAAGCAGGATGTGCAGGGAGCAGGGCAGGGAACGACAGAGATATTTTATATTTTATATTTTTATTGCTTATTTCCCTGCCTTTTTTTTAAATTTGTTTCCACAGCAGTAAGGGCAGGTCCCCAGGGCTGGTGGCAGATGCCTGCAGCCTCACTCTGTTGACGTAGGTGATTTGGCACCTCGGCTGGGCCATGAGCAAGCCATGGGGCTTTTTACATTCCCTGTGTCAGGAGGAGACGCTGCTGTGGGTAGGAGAGGATCTTGTTTCCCTTGTGGGAAGCAGGAGAAGGACTTGTTTTATCCCACTCACCAGTGTTGCTGTGAAATGAAGATTTTTTCTAAAATTCCCTACTCCGCCTTGCTGTTTCCTCTCCCGCCTTTTTAAAATGCTTCTCTGATCAGGTCAAAGAAATGAGAGTGTAGTATAAACACAGTCAATGGAAACGGTAGCTTAAACTTTTTTCTTTAGAACACTTTACAGGCTGCTGTACTTAAGAAAAGAATTATTGTTTTACTGTTGTTCTGACTTGATTACCCAGAACTTATGATTTTAGAGGGTTCAATAAGCAAGAAACATATGATACGTATTTAATCATAGCCTATATTCAGAAATATGCTAGTCATCTTTTTTCTTGATAGGCTTACATCTTACCCTTATCTTTAGTGTATTAGCTACCCCTTAAACCATTGGTTAGCTAATAGCCAAGTATGAAGTGTCCTACACACTCTTCAACTGATCTCTACCTACTAAATTTAGAGCAGATTGGAAGCAGGCAGATAAAGGAGTGAAACACTAGCACAAAGGAAACCTCATTGAAGTGAAGGATACTCTGCCACATTGGGAGCTTCTGCTACAGGTAGTTATGCAGTGTTATGAGCTTCAAGAAAAATCAGGAATCTTTTTACAGAGATTTAAGAAAAATTGAATCATTCTAAAGAGGCAAAAATACTGTTGAGAGGTCACTGTCTTCTGGTGTACTTCTATGATCTTGCCAGTCTCATAAAGCTCTAGTTTGATGGGTAAGGTGTGGATACAAACACTTCTCATCTTAAAAAGACTACCCCCACCTTAAGAAAAAACAAACGTTCTCTCTCAAACCATTATGATTTTAGAAGACATCTTAATAACTTCCACTATTCTCACAGATTTCATTATAAATACAGTGTGTTAGGATACTTTTTGGACTAAAGACATGGAGCTCTCCTCATAAAACAAATAAGTTTTTGCAGATGCAACCCTCTGTTTGAGGGACAGAAAAGAGGAGACAGCACTAGTGCTTTTAGCCTGGAAGAGGTACTAAGGTAACTGTACTCCAGCCTGGAGTTCTGGACACAAACATGTGAAAAATGCACTCAGAAGAATTCTTATCTGTTACAGAAGACTCTCTAGTGGCTATATTATTCCCTGATGTACTCCAGCATACAGATAATTTACTTGGCAGTTATTTTTGTTATGCTGGACATGTGATATTTTAGTCTTTAACCAACTGTATATCTCTAGGGAAAATATAGGAAGAGCCCCTGCACACTCCCGAAATCAAGAACCCCCCAGTCTATGAGATGGTCACAGGATTGTGCTCATGGAGCAGCCAGCTAATGCACATAATCATTCACATAAGCAGCATTTCTGCCACGCTTTTCAGGGTTTCCCCAGCAATCACGCTTATTCTAAGAAATGCAGCAGCTCCACAGCTCTGCTCCTCTGCAGACCGTGGTCTACTCCCGCCGTACCTACCTGTGATGACAGCCTCAGCTGTAGCCATGTGCATGAGCGTGTTGTCACTTACTGGCCACTTGTCAGGAGAGAGCACCAGGTTCTCAAGCCCTCCGATTTCCTTCAGCTCCTGCTGGATTTTTGCGCCTAAGGCGTTGTTTTCGCGGGAGAAATTGCGATAACCGAGGGCATCCCCTACCCCAGCCAGAACAAGCGCAGCCTTAAATTTATCCATGCCCAAGACACTTTCCACTTTCCTTTTGCCCGAGACAGCCACCGAATCTTGATCTTCCTTTGTTCCTTTGCCTTCAACTCAGCTCCCCCGACACTTTATATCAGCCATTGTGTCACACCAAGAGCTCTCTCTATAAGGCAAGGACTTCCTTTTCTGGCTCTGCAGATGCCATCTCTTGTCTGCGACCCGACAGAGAGGAAATATTTCATAACCCAGGGATTTTGCAGGGGCTTTGTTCAATGAAACTGTAAGAGCAGACCTGCAAAAGCCTCGTTTCTGCAACCCAGCTTAAAGCAAGCCAGGAGGTCGTTAGCCCTACCCAGCCAAAGTAACTCTACACCCAGAAAAACAGATGCCTCCACAGGGGTGCTTATTTATTCAACAACTTGTAAATTAATATTTTTTCTTCTGCCCATTTCTGATAAGCTGAAGTCAGCCTCCCTCTCAGGGACCAGTCAGCAGTAAAGGCTATCATAAAAACAGTTTTCCAGGCTCTGCACATTCTAGAAGGAGGGATTAAGCAGTGAGAAATCTAGTGAAATGCGGATAACCTCTCCCATTTCTAATTACACCCTATGGAGATATTTTGTAAGCAGCTTTCTTGTTCTGTTCCACCTAGTACAAGAATGTTCTGCTAATTCACTGCATCCCTGGATAAACACTGAGCAAAACATCAATTCCATGCCTCTTGCTGCCTGGCAAAGAGTGACTTTTTCCTAAAGCTGAGGTCAGTCTACACTTCGACTCTGGAAGGAAACTATTTTGAAAGATGTATTGAAATGGCATCCTGTGAGTCTAATAAAATCCTAAAGACTCACAAATTGCTGCTACTTTACAGACAGAAATAGAAATGTAAATATAAACATAGGGAGGTAAACAGAAAGCATTGATTGACTTGACTGTCACTTCGATACCAGGGGAAAAGTTTTTGTTTTCTTTGATCTTTTTCAGAGGGTTGCTATTCAGATAGAAAAGGCCAGCAATATAAGAGATGCATCATCCTAGCAACAAAAGCAACAAGTTAATAAGCAATAAATTAATCATGGTCTGAGTTATTGACCTATGTAGAAATATCTCTGTACTTAATGGATTTTCAGGACATACAGAAGCATTGCCATGCCTGCTCTACATTAGAAGAAATAATGTGCCCAAATGGTGAAAGTAGCTTCTGTTAGTGCACTCTTGTTTTAAAGATTGGGATTGGTTAACAGAAGTGCTGAAAAGGACACTGAGAGTGTTTTTTATTGCTAGAAAGTAACATTGCCACACTGAAAAAGCCAAAAAAAAAAAGGGGAGGGGGGGGAGAAAAAGAGGACAATTATGCCTTAGGGACCAAAGGATATACAGGGACAAGTGTCAGTGGGGCATGGCCAGCCTGCTTTAGGGCTGGCTTGCCACAAGTGACGGATGCCAGCCCTGTGTGGGGCAGGGGGAACAAGCATCATGTCCCACAACCAGGACATTTACGCAACACAGAGGTAATCTTAGAGTCACCCCTGCACTGCAGGTTACCTCATGTTCCATGTGCCTGAAAACAAACACTAAAAGTGGAAAACCAAGGCCAGGACAGCTTACAGAACACACCAGGCAGAAGCACTGACGTTGACATCTCTGTTACAGGTCCATCCACCCCTCTGTGGCACACACCTGTTCTCTATTCCTGCATAGCATCACGGTTTGGAGGCACGTGGGCATTTGAACTTGCAAAGCAAGGACAGGAGGAATCACCTGCTGAGGCACTGTGATGAGCTAGTAAGAGCCTCATCAGATGGAAGGTTCCTCCCTGAAAATGGGCAAAGCTATTCTTAGTTTTCCATTTATCTTTTTCTTCCGAATGTGGCTGGCAGTTGCACTGCCCTTTTGCCTCCCATAGACTTCACTCTGTTGCAACACAACACACTCAGCTGCTCAGAAAACAGCCCAAATTAGGTATAAGGCTATAATAAAAACCCAGAGAAAATTTCAGAGAAGTTCTGTTTTTCAACTCTGTAAAACAGAACATGCAGCAAAGACATTTATATATATTTTTAAATTACACATGATCTCCTTTTCATATGATACTTCCAGTTACTGTGAGCTTTCTGAGCAGAGGTAGACTAGTCACACTAAACTAACCCTACTCCCCACAAAGACAATTGTTTGTAAAATATACCTACAAGTCTTAAACAGAGGTAAAACACAGTAATTCCATGAAGATGGGTAACTATTCACAAAAGGAAAAAAAGCAAAGAAGACCTGAGCAGAGCTGGCAAAACTATTTGGTAAATCATATTAAAATGTATCTTTGGTGTCTTTTCATTAGTGTACATACAAGAGCTTTCAGATGGGGAGAATCCATAAAAAAAAGAATGGGAAGGCAGGACAGAGAAAAGACTTGTCTGTGTTGGTGGCAACACAGTGTTGTTTCAGCTCAACTGCATTTGAAACCCGAGGTGAGAACATGAAAGCAGCCTTTGGCAAACGTGGCTCCTCCACCTTCTCCAGCAGAGGGAAGTACATGGATGGGCTCCAGGCCCAGGACAGAGCCCGAGCACCCTATGGGTGCTGAGCTCTGCTCTGAATCAAGGAACTGGTAAACGCTGGACTGACTCTGTGTCCACACAAATACTTTTTAAGTTAAAAGAAGACTGCACCCCAAATGCTTCCACCATGAGTGAGTGAGTGATCCTTTGCCATTCAAAGACACTTGGCAGAGAAATGCTCTTGATTCCAAGTTCACCCATCCAAAGGACGCGGAGCCATATCTTGGAAAAGTAAGGTTGATACCAGGTGGGTGCCAGATTTCTGTCAGAGCTGCATTTTTACAGCTCTTGAAGTGCAGGATTTTACTTGAGCATCAGGATCATTCCTTTAAAACACATTCATTGAGATCCAGGAAAAAAATAAACTGGTTTTACTTAATTCTTTAAGAATGGAGATGAATTATTTCCATACAGCTTTACACCATTGCCTTGAAGGAAAAAGATCCTTTAACACCACAGGATGGAGTTCTTTACTGTCTTGACAGAAAGCTGAGGTCATAACATGAAACCTATAGGGTTTGCCAAACAGTAGAGTAGTTAACTGTTGGGAAAAGGAGCCACAAAACCCCCCCCATGGGAATTGGTCAAATATGTGCACCAACAAGAGGAAGTATCCCAATACTTAATTAAAATGTGAATGCCCCTGAATTTCCCCAGCCCTTCTCATTAAGAGGTGAACATTGCATCCACTTGTCTGAAATACAGTATTTTCTGCATGTGGTTGTAGAGGCAGCTGCAGATCCCTCTGTCAACAGTTTAGAAGAAAAAAGTTAATTTTGTCACCCATTTCTACCCAGCACAATGCAGATAACAAAAAGTTCAGAAAACATGTTTTGCTGAACAGGTTTGTGGTTGTAAAAGCATGACACTTTTTCTCTTCCAGAAGGGCTGTGCCTTTTGGTGAGCGAGATGCTGGCTGGCATCAGCTGAGGGAAGTTACTGGTGCTGACACTGTAAGGAAAACAGGCTGCCATGGTTCAAGTATCACTGTCTACAGGAAATGGAAGACCAGACTTGTGCAACACCAAAGGAGCCCATGGTTGGTGAAAGCACTGGAGAAGGATGGCAGCTGGGTGAAGATAGAGGACAACTTATTTATTTTGACTTAAACTTTCAGAAGAGAATTAACAATAGGTGAATGCATAACTCTGAAGGTCTTTACAGATTTCTGAGCATGCTGCTTCTCCAACAGAGCTCAGAGCCAGGACTGAGCAACACTTTCCTGCAATTACAGCTCCCATTGCCAGCACAAATGAATGACACATTGTGAGAGTCTGGTGACCAGCAGATACATGCAGTGAACACAGTACTGCAGCTAAACATGTCAAGCCTCTTAAAAGCTTAACGGTGACACAGATGACCAAACCAAACATTTATTAAGGGCATTTAAAAATTAATGAGTTACATCCTTACCCTCTTCTGGCTGGTGGAGTAGTAACACAAGAACCTAATAAACAAACCAGAAAATAACAACAAGAAATTCCCACTAGACCAAGATTTCCAAAGCAGTAAACTGACAAGAACCATACAGACATCTCACATGACTGACTTCAATCCTTTGACAGTCCATTTATTCCTTTTTCCAGTGCCAAAAAATATACACACAAGTACAGCTTACTCAGCAGCAAATCTCCCAGGTGCATTGAACGAGCAGATGCCTGCAGGTTTGCTCTCCTTGGCATGACACACATGATAAATTACATTTAAATTTAGAATTGGCAAGTACAAATCCTATGGCTCCGTTTCAAACCAAACAACTTGGCACCAAGTTTAAAAATACATACAGCATATCTGTGAAGTAATACTGTATGCACTGAACAACTTGAAGACATCTGTACCATTTAGGATTATAAATTGAGCAGCCTAGGTGTTACCACTGTATCAGCTTACTTAAAATGGAAGTCAGAGTACGCTGTAAAGTGAAACTGTGGACAGCAGCAAATTTTTAAAATACGTAAGAAAACTTTTAAGGTGAAAGCAGTTTATTTGCATTTTTATGACAGTTTAAGTGTGAAGGTGTTACTTCATATGGGAATGTAAAAATCACATGTGGTTTAAAATGGGTAGAAGACAAGGAAGAAGAAAAGAAAAAGCATAGCAAACCTCAAAAGCTGGCTCACGAGGATCAACTACTATCTCTGGAGTATTTTGCCTAGTCTTCCACTGTCACCCATGAAGGATCGCCCCAGGAATGAGATGTAAGAGTAAATACATGTGTGTGTATGTGCACACACACACTGAATCCTGGGCTAAGCACCCCTTCCTTCTTGCTCTGATTAACAAGGAAAAAAACCCTCATCCCACATGCATTTTTTATGCTCTATTTATTCTAAAAGGTAGAAGGTTCATCAGAATGATTTGATGGAGCTCTCATCATGAGCAAATGTTTCACAAGCTCTAGTGCTATAAAGCTTCAGTTACATCACATACCAGTAGATTAAGCTACTTATGGTCAGTTAGATTTTATCTATGTATTTTAAATGGCAACTGTGTCAGTAACAAGCATTCCATTGCTTCTGGCTAGATAAATGCACTTGATGCTGCAGGATGTTACACATTCTGCAAAGCCTGTGGGACAGATATAGAAATGGCTGGTTTTGGGGAGGAGGCATAGATAAATCAAACACAGTAAAAAGAGCATAACTACTTCTAGCTCTCTGCTGACTTCTGTAGAATACTTGGAGTTACACAAATGCCCTTCTAAAAAGGTGCAGTCAGAAAGCAGCAATTTGGCAGAACCCCCGTGGGTAACTGCACAGGAGCACCAGGCAGCAGCGGGCTCAGACGCTGACACCTGGCGGCTGTTTGGCCGGGGTGACACTCACAAAAAAAGACAAATATTCATAACAAATCACTCACAGGGCACTTGTAACTTGCTTGCTAGGCTCTTACTAAGAGAAAAATCACTAATTTGTACCAATTTTCCCTCGTCTTGCTTTTTAAATGCCATGCACAACCGAAGTTCTAGCAAGTGGAAGAACAAAGGCAGTCTCTGTATGCAGCATGTACACTTGCAGGTTGTGTTAACATAATGCTTGTATGAAACTCTAATATTTAGAGTTTAAGAGAATTGTAAGCTTTTATACCCTAGAAACTACAAAATAAAAGACTCTGCTGTCATGCAACACTGACCAAGCCAAACAGATATATAAATTATATAACTTAATGCACTATTTTATCCAAAATTCTTGCATCTATTCAGCCTTAAATACAGAAAATATATTGATCATAGCTGTACATACTCTCTAGCAACTCTTCATTTTAACAAAATTTTACAGTGGCTATGACAAACTCATTTTGATGAGGTAGCATTTGCAAGAGCCCTGTGCGAAGACACACTGAATAGTTTCTGGTAAAACTTTTGTGCTTAGACATCAGAAGACACTGATGAGAAACAGAAGACTGACACCACTGTGCACTTCATAATCGGTGGCTGGCAAAAGGGGATAAACAAGTGACTGAACAAATCCAGATTTGGTAAGACTGGTCCAATTTCACCAGCCTTGAGATCACAGAAACTGCATTAATTTGCTTTTTATTCCCCTTAAAAGTAATTGAATGCACAACACATTCACAGGCATGCACACTTGTAATCATTAATATAAAGTCTCCTTACCCCTAATTATTTCTCCACCATGGAAGCCAAGTAGTTAAGTCTTTGGGCTTACTCACATCTATTTTCTGTGAGAAGTGCCAGGAAATGAATTTACAACTATGTTACACTTAGCTAAAATGTATGATATGTTTCAAGCTACAAATAAAATCCATATTCCACCAGTTAATTATTAAAAATAAATAAAACACATATTGGAGACTAACTGAATTATGATAACTAAACATGAATTATAAAAGCATCTTTGGTTGTTTAATGTCTGCTTTAAAATGGTTACTACAAAAAGCTGGAGTCGCAACACAGCATAGAGCAGCAGCCTGTCCTCAGCAATGCTATTGTCACATGTCCAAGCACTTCAACAAGAAAAATGAGGAAGTCAAATTCATTGGGAGAGAGCAAAAGGCTGGATGTAATCACTGTATACACCTAGGATGTAAAAATACAAATTTAACATTTTGGCAATAAGTTAAAAACAAAAAAAAGCATACCTTCATTTGTTTGGGGTTTTTTTACAACTCTGTATTAAGACAGATCCACAGAACTAACTTTTATAAAAATACAACATACTGCATAAGTTTTATTTATGGATTTAATTTATATACCACAAATACTGCTTTTAATATAAGTACAATATAATACATTTTTATTTATGTAACTGCTGGTGTTCACTTTGGATTATGAACTGAATGGCATGCTGTGCTGTCAAAACTTTAATAAAATGGCCTCTAGTTAAACTTCTCCAAAGTATAAAATCATGCAAAATCTACATCCTATATGATACAACCAGTACAATAATTGAAGCCAATAGCCTACAAACAGCTTGGATCTTCTGAGTTTGTTCTTGAAGTGTCCACACGTCCGTCATCATTTTCTTTAGGCAGAAAGGAGGAATTGCAGTTTTGTCTGCAGAATGTCATCATGACCACTGAAACCAGCACCAACGTGCAGTTATCAGCTAACAAATCTTCATTACCCACTGCAGTTCATTTAGTCCAGATCGACAAATCTGGGGTTAGGAAGTTTTATGTTTTCCTCCTGTGACTACTGGTCGTGCATATTCCACAAAATCATCTATTAGAACAGGCCATGCTCCTACAGAGAAATCAAGCAATTGAGAAATTAGCCAACCATTACCAGCAGTAAACTGGCGTAGTCTACAAATACAAAGGATTAGAAGCTCATCTTGACATTTCTGGCCTTGTCTAACTTTAACAGGCACAACATGATAAAATACTTGGAAAAAAAACACCTAACTAATAAATTTCACATTTGAATCTCTTCTTTCAGCAATAGTTCTTAAGACAACCAAATATTTAAAACACAGAACTCCACGCTAAAACTATAAACATTAGCTGATAGCAAAACCACGGCATTCTTATTATAGCCATTCATATCTTAGGACTTATTTCTGCACACATTCCAAAACAGAATTAGTAACAGAGTAAACTGCATTTAGGGTAGCAAAAATTTTGTACAAAACATTGTTTCACTCAGAAGTCTGTAGAATAACACATTCAAATAATGTGCTCTATCATGGTGTGACTGCATCTTTACCCGTTTTCAAATTACAGCAAACCAGTTAACCTTCTTATCACTACTATTTTGGCAATGACACTGTACTGTCAGCTGAAACTTTAAGGGTAAACAAATTAGGACACAAGGTAACAACACGTTCTTTTGTTCATTTATTGCAGTATTTTAATTCTGCTGTACCAAGTTTTGAAGATATTCAGGTACTGCTTACCTTCTTCATCATAGTTGGACATATCATCTGCAATCATATTTCCAAAATCTAACAAAAGATTCCAAGTATCTTTTGGAATTGATCTTTTATGATGTTCCTGTACAGAGGAATAACAGTACTGTTCAGTCCAAACTACTTTCAAATTCCATAGCAGTATTTTACATTGACACATACAAAAATACACATATTTCAAACATTTCTTCACCTTCTTTGTCTTAAAATAAACAATAACAAAAAGAAATTCATCTGAAAGACTTTCTGCTTGCTTCTCTCTTAGGTTGAAATCTTTTAATTTAAGTATTTCTTATCCACTAAATGTTCAGGTTAAATGTTTCTTCTAAAGTAACACACTTTAATACCAGGTCATAACTTGCAGATTTTTCTTCAGTTGCATCTGTAGATCTGAATTTGGATGTCGTACCAGGGTACTGAGGCAGTTACAACATGAAATGTTTCCAGAAGCCCTCTTGATGAAACTGGACATTATTCAGTGATTCAAATAAATACAAAAATGCCAAAAAAATTAGAAAAAAACTACAGAAAAATATTTCAGAAAGTGTACACCTTCCCTATTAAGCACTGGGGGACAAAAATGCAGAAAGACCTTTTATTTCTCTAAACTCCAGATAAAAAGATAAAATGAAGAAGAAAATCAAGATAAATTATATATTATCTAACTTCATTTTTTTGTAATTATATAGACATGCAAATGTAGAAACATGGATGAGTGAATCGGGTTTTTTACAAGAATATTTTTGAATTTCTAAGCTTAATTTATGCATCTCTACTTCATTGCCCACAGAATTGCACTAGTAATAAGCAAACTGTCAAGATCAGTTCACTACTATTAGCTAAAAAATTAATCAACGCAATTACTGAGGCAAAAAATTGTGTTGAAAATGGAAAGTCTTTTAATGTTAAATTCTGGTATGACCGATTTAAAAAGACTGAGTTCATACATTAGAACTACAAAAGGCAGAGCATGGTAAAAATACATGGTTCACAATAATCACAGCTGTGATATTTTGTCACTGAGAATCAGCAGCACCAGTTCCATCTACAATCATGGCTTCCTTCCATGCAGGAACTTTCTTAAGTAGGAGGATATGGGATTAAGCAAGCAGAACTTTGCTGCATCTCTTTGCATTCTTCTAAATTAGAAAGCCATACGAGAAGATTTCATTTGGCTTGATTTGAGGGCATTTTATATCAGTTTTCAAAAAGGAAAAGGTCTGAAGGAAGTATAGAGATATCCCATCTTTTTGTTATTGGAAGCATACAGCCAAAAAAAGCCAGACTACTCTGGAATAAGATAGGCAGTAAGAAATAAAGTATATACTTACCAACAAAAATTTATTCCAGAGATCTAAAAATTTAAACCTTCCTGACAAGACTAAATTCCAGTATGCAATTGCCATTTCTAGATCTGCAAGAGATAAAGCAACATGTAAATATTGCAGTACATTATAAGCAATAAACCCCTTCTGGTTAAACTATTAATGCTACATCTCGTTTATTATAATACAAATAAATAACACTCTTGCAAAATCACTAAAAAAACCTGTAAGGAATTGTTTTCTACTGTCCCAGACCCAAAAGGTAGAAGACAAGCAGTAACAATATAGATTTTGTACTGAACATCAAAATCAATAAAACTAAAATATTTGTCACCATCCACCAAAGCCAGATTAAAGCTACTTTCAATCTACAGAAACAGGACTCTTAATGACAAATCTCTCTGCAAATCAAAAAAGAAAAAATATACACATACATGCACAAAATAGCAAATATTGATAGAAAAAAACATTTAAATCCACAGATGTCAACTCCTCTTAATTTATCACATTTTGTACTTTACTTTGAAGGAAATTTAAGGACATGAGGGGATGAAAAAAGTAACTTATCTGTGGTATTATCCCTTACAGCAGTAATTCTGGCATCATTCAATAGACAAACACCTACACCCAACAGTGAAAATACAAATCCATTCTGCATCATGACCAGTGATCTGAGAGCAGGGTTCAAGGAAGATGCAGCACTGCCACATATTCCAGCAGAAAGGCAGCAGCAATATTAGATGCAGCTTAAGGGTAGAAAGGATGCTTCCTTGAAGGCCTGTTTTCATCCTCAGCAGCTCACAACACCTAATGGCTTTGGTGCTTGCACTAAGTACATGATAACTACTGGGCAACCATAATATAAGGCACAGCCTTTCTTAAACCACAGAACCATTTCAGCTTTTTCTTTCAGTATAAATGAAGCTCAAGAGAAAGTACTGTGATAGCACATAAAACAGAAGCTCAACCTGCACCTACAAGAAGGAAGAATGGTTTTTGAAACTGTACATATCACAATACAAACAGGACACTGCCATCCTAAATCAAGCTTCATGTCTTAAAGATGTTCCAGATTTTAACACAGCCATGCCCCTAGAGTCCCTGTTTCAGACATGGATGAAGAGATGTAGAGAAATGCAATATGCCTCTACCTATCTACACAGGGACAGTGCTGCCAGTGTTTGTCAGTGCTCTTCAGTACAGAACTTGAATTATGCTCTAATAAACTTCCTTCAGCTCTTCCTGTCTATGCCACCATGCTCATTTTTCACAAAAAATATGAGGAAGAGAGTACTTAATAGCATTACTTGCTGTTTAGATATGCAGATGAATTATTCTTATCTGTTATCCCAAATTAAAAGCAAAAAGAATGAAAAAGGAGAAGCCTAACAGTTTCTAAACTTTACTGTGAAGTAACTGGCTTTGATCCCACTCACTCAGGCTTCTGTATGAAGACTCAAACTCCCCAAGCAAACCTTGCAAATCTATCATGTGACAACTTTAAGCAAAATGCACTTTGAAGAAATAACACCTTAATAGTTGAAAAGTTCATACTTCTGATGGAAATATTCCTTGGAAAAAGGAGGAAAGTACAGGTAGGGAAAGAAAGATGATTAAAGGTACCACAAAATAAGAGGTAAAAGGGAAAGAAGAGAGAACACTTCCTTGGTTTTTGTCAAAGTGAGTATTAAGTTAAGGTGATTACTGTAAAATTGTGTTTAATACAATGCATGTGAAATATTGTCTTAAGCTGACACTCAAATGACACTGTACACACGTCTGTTTAATACAATGCATGTGAAATATTGTCTTCAGCTGACACTGTACACACGTCTACCAATGAATTCTCCTGCACAAAGATGCAGAAGTTATTTGCTACAACACATAAATGCATATCCCACTGAGGACAGTGGATCAAACAGATCCACACCGGAGCTGCTCTTCCCAGTAGGCACATGGAGGAAAGTTCTCATTTCAGTAAAACTTGCTAAGGGGGGGCAAAAAAGGTCCATCTTTCTCATCTGGCTCACTGTAATCCCACAAAGCCATCAACTAACACAAGTGTTATTTGAACACAAGGACTAGATGGGACTATCACTTTCAGTAGTGGTGCCAGTTTATGCAGCCTAAAAGTACAAGAGCAAACAAGGCCTTCAGGTTTGCCACAATCTCAGGGGATATGCCTACACTTCTGTTTGAAAACAATTCCCTACCTAGGTTGAAAAATCTGGCACTGAAGGAAAAAAAAAAAAGAGGATTTTTCTGCTTTAAAGGGAAGACCTAGTTGGAGAGTTCAAAGTCTCCATTAGCATGCTGACAGTGGTATCAATAAACAGCACTGCTGTGGATCTGCTACAATTAGTGCTGCACTGATAGACACTGAAAAAAGAGAAAAGCCCTTATGCCATTAGGGTTCTGCATGCCCACAGGAAGATGCTTCCCCCTAGGGTGAAAAAACTGGGCCGAAAAGAAAAAAAAAAAAAAAAAAAAAAAAAAAGAGGATTTTCTGATTTAAAGGGAAGATCTAGTTGGAGAGTTCAAAGTCTCCATTAGCATGCTGACAGTGGTATCAATAAACAGCACTGCTGTGGATCTGCTACAATTAGTGCTGCACTGATAGACACTGAAAAAAGAGAAAAGCCCTTATGCCATTAGGGGTCTGCATGCCCACAGGAAGATGCTTTTGCAAGGCAAAAATTCCTCAGGCAGTCTTAGGAATACCTCTTTCAATGCTGTATAGATACAAAGGCATCACGACAATAAAAATCGAACTACAACTATAAAATATGCTGGGTTTTTTTATACCAAAATATATGCTACCCACATTACAGAGCAATAATATAAGTTTTATAAACAGAAGAAGACAGATGCATGGATCTCTCAAAACACCCAGACAATTTAAGAGACTTCATTGCTAACATCCATGTTCATATCCAAAGCATAACATAGCTAAATTGTTAAAGAGCATCACAAAAATACATCATATACTGTACATTTATATAGTTTGAGCTTTCCTTTCAACCCAAAAATATTTTCAGTGTCAATATCTAGTGAGAGCTGGATGCAATGCAGACCTTTAATCAGCTTTTCTCATTCAGAAATAGCATTTTGCATGCAGTATGATCTATCCTCAAACATTAAAACCTCAATCTAAACTGGCTTTTAAAAAAACCTTAGCCTCCTCTACAGTGATAACAAACAGCACAATTAATGCAGAAGGAGAAATACAGTGTGTGTCTACTTTTAAGATTTGACCAAATCTTATTAAGAAAAAAAATGTATTAGATTGCTGCATGAAAAAAATAAGAACCAAATTAAGTTCCTCATGCTATGATTTTGGACCAGGGCAATGAAGTCATTGCACACTAGAAATTAACAAAAAGAGAAATCAACAGATAGCAAGGACCTGGCTGGAGAGGAGGATTTCTGAGGAACACAAAACGCAGCTGATTTACACCTGCTGTGCCAAAACCGCCCTCTGGGACTGCAGCACTCACTCGTCATCCTCTGCCAAACAGAGCCTTCTAGCTCTCACTCTGCCCTACCAACAAGACCTGTTTGTGCACTCCTGTTTGAAATGGACAGAATACTATCACTAATTCACCTGAATTACTAATGTAACTTTTCAACACTGTGTTGAAACTGATGCATAGGTAAGAACAATGGAAGCTGCTGTCAGTCTGTCTCAACAACAGGACTATTATACGTGCCTGACCAATAAGCATCAAGTGAACACTTGCAAGATTCAGTGAGTTAATAAATTCCTTGTTTCTTCATTTCTGAATGATTTTTAAGAGTCTTCTTTGGCAGTCAAATTGCTAACAACACAGACACAAGAATTACTTTCTTCTTTCCTAATCAGCAAAGTAACAAGAATATACCATGAGGATTAAACCTAAAAACACTTAATTGAATTGCTAAAAGCTTAGAACAAAAGAGGCTGTAGTTGCAACTGGAAGCTCCCCCACAGAAGATAGGCAGGAGGGGAAAGAACAAGTTAAGGGGGTGATAAAAATACAGATCATGGCTAAAGTCGGGATCTAGCTGAGCTGCATCCACTCATCCCTGCAAAGACATCAGCAAAGAGCTCCCCAGTGCCCTGTGTTAGGGGACAGATAATGCAGTGTCAGGCTCAAGTGCCTGTGGTGGACAGGAGGCATGGTGAAGCACAGCACATGGATTTCAGAGGAGCACTGCAGGAACCCAGCAGGGTCTGGCTGTGCTCACTGGCTCTGCCTCAGCATCTGCCATGCTGAAGCAGCCTGGTTCCATGCAGAACCTTTCATGTCTGCTTATCACCTTAAGCACAAAACCAGATCAACTGCTCTGGAATGCAAGTTAGACTTAGGAGATGATTGTCAGAGCAGCAGTTTGAGTGCAGCCTAATGAACCTGATTGAAGCCAGTTCAAAAATCCTTTCACCTCTGCAAATCTCTCCATGTACCATTCAGAAAAATGACAACAGATGACAAAGTTGACTGGGTGTGCATTTCCCAAGTAAGGCCCAAACATGAGTAAAAGAATCAGTGAGGCATTAGAACTGGCAGTTATGCCACCTTTTTACTGATCAAAGCACCTCTTCTATACTAAGCTTCCCAACTGCTGACATTTTCGACATAGAAAATGTGAACAAAAATAAAGCAAGAACCATACACACAAACCAAGGTCACTGGAACACCTAAAATACAGCATTTACAGACCTCTTACAAAATAAATATAAATTTCATTTATAGACCTCACTCAACTTCTTCCATGCACTCACTCCTACATATTGCCTATCAATCTAATTCTTCATTGAAAGGGGAGGACATCTTGATAACCAGCTTGGGTGAAGGACAGGAGTAAAAAAAGAAAACAAAATAGAAAGAAAAAATATCCTTCCCTAATGTCTAAAGATCTCTTCAAAGAACCTTGAGATATTGCTATGATAAAAGCCAAGCTGATGTTGCTTCAATTAAAAAGAGTACATTATACTCATCTGCTTATAGGAGAGGAAACCTCCTTGAAGTCCACATACCGGTTTCAAAGATAGTCATTCTTCTGGTCTTGAGGTAATATTTGATTCAAGTCTGAATGCCCTCCTCATCTTTCATCTCTTGCTTGATCCCAGGAAACTGGCAGAGAGAAGGAAGCACAACCTTTTGAGCCAGCAAGCAGACGAAGGGATCACAAAGAAGTGATGAAGGACCCAGTTGGCTTTTTGTTGCCATGTTGGAAGGTGAAGACCATGAAAGAATGCATTAAGCTCCTCCCTGGGGCTGAAACAAACTCTAACAAACTCCTGAGCATGTCTTTTTGGGGCTCAAAGGGAGACCCAGTAAGAGAATCAAAGCAAGTATCAGGTTCAAAAAACAAACAACCAAAACAAAACAAAAGAGATAGAGCTACGTCCTTGTTTTGAAAGTGCCCTTAGAAATCTGAACTGCTCTGTAGACAACATGACAAAAGACCTAAAATCCTATTCTTTAATACACTTACCAACAAGAGCTAGGATACAAAATTTCACTCAGACTGCAGTGGATAAGCTGAACCTTGGGAGCAGAATACAAGATAAACCTCTCTGAATCTGCCCTACGCAAAACTTTAAGATTCATTGCACTATATACAGTAGTAAGAACATAAGAAAGCAGATTAAAGACAGAATCACAGTTATTCATAATAATTTTTAAAGTTGCCTGGCAAACCAGATAATTTTATAAACTGCACCTTCAGAATATAAAGACAAAATGCAAATCAAGTTTAATATCTAAGTATTCTGAACTCCAGGTCCAACATGCAGCCATTGAGATGGCACTGCTGTGCTGAAACTTAGCTGGTTTTTTTCCTTACTTCTGTCCACCACTTAGAGAGCCACAGTTTTAACAGTTATAAGCATCCATTGTCTTCTTGGATAATGATCAAACCTATTCAGATGTATTTGAAAGACATTAGACAGTTGGGTGCTTAGTAACATTAATCAGAACATCCTTTCCTGCTTCAAGATCATCATGGCAGGTCTATGCACTGAGCTTCTGCCTCCTGCATCTCCCTCCTTACACAGGGTATCACCCTGGGGGACTGCTACTACAGTCACTTCTTCAACCAGGATGGGGCATTCCACCTGTAATACTAAGCTAACAAAAGTAAATGCAAACATTCGAGCTGGATGAGACCACAGCAGCAGAAATCCTGCAGATACAAGGAGAAATAAAAATTCCCTACTGTCGCCACATGAACTGTGGAGAAGAGACTCCTATAAAAGGCAGTCCTATTTCTAGGAATGAGTATCGGTGTACTGAGTTCTGTGTCTATTTTAGGGCATGACAGAACAGATGTAACTTAGTTTATTGGAGAGGATTTCTTCCCATCTAATTACATAATAGCAGAATTTCTTGCATTGGTTTTGAGGGGAAGTGGAAAAGAAGAAATTAAAACGCAAGAGAAGACAGGCTAGTCCAAAAATAGATAAAACAAAGAACTATACACACTGCAACTCTCCAAGACCACCTTCTTGGAGCAAAATCCCCTCTGAATTATGAAGACAGCTGTGTCAGGTGTCATCAAAATTCTTCTATCACCAAGAAAATTTCTAAGAAGGGTTTCTGTGCCTTCCCACTCACCATCTTACAAATGGCAGCTGGTGTGATAATGGATACTGTGTCCTGCTGATAATAACTTCAGGAAGTCTGGGACACTCCAAGATTTTTTTCCAAGCAAAAAAGAGCCAATGAAAAAACTGATAGTTATTTCAGAAAAAAAACTTTCAGAAACTCTGTCTTCAAGCACTGCTGCCGAAGTGAAGCCAGATACTGTGAAATTCACCTCAGTATGCTGAAGCAATCTCAAACTGCTTCCTACCACGTTTGAAACTTCATAGTGATCAAAGAAGTTCTGGAAGAATCTCAGGTATTCCCTGCCAAACTGGGAGAAAGTAACTCATCCAAGCAAGTCAGTCCTGCATCTAACGCTGCCCAATACTTAAGTAACTCAGATGATACAACAAAGAAAACTCCTGTTAAATTTGCAACTTAGACAAAACCTGAAAAAAGTCTAACACAACAGAAGACAGGATTAGGATTCAAAACTATTTGGACAAATTGGAAAATCATGTGGAAGTAAGTAAGAAAGATTTCATTAAAGAGAAGTGCAAAGTCATAGTGCTAATGGGAGTGATCAACTGCAGAACTATCAGATCAGAAAGATCAGACTCAGCTGGGTACATTGCAGTGCTGCAGAAACCCAACAGTAAAACAGACTGCAAACTGCAGACAGAATCAAACTTAAGCAAACTCAAAAGGATGCAAAACAAGAAGCAAAATACTTAAGACACATGGATGGTTATCTGGCTTGTTTGGGTACTACATGGCAAGAGAAAATTAGGTCAATTTGATTGCAAAGGAAATAAGAGTTGGAAGACAAAATTCCAGTATCAGAGAGCTAGGAGATAAATTTTATCAGGGTAGTTGGTTTTACTCAGTCCAGAGACTAAGTGAAGACACATACATCATCACCAACTATGTAAGAAGTTCTTACTCACTCTAAAAAAATATATTCTGCATATTTACTTTGGCTGGTTAAACTGGAAAATTCAGAAACAGAGATTTATCTGAGATGCTAGAAAAAAAGAATAAATCTAACAATAGGTTTAAGCAAAGATGGACAAAGATGAATGAAACCTGCTATCAAAAATTTAAGATTATATTTTATGAAGGCAATGGCTCTCAAACTTGTTCAGCCAGAAGACGAGTACAAATCAAATCTCAAATCTTATTAATACCTATTGAAACGGAAAAGGCAATTTAGTATATATTGTAGCATACCAAAGAGGCAATTGGTTAGAAAAGCATGTGCAAGAATTGGTTTTGGTAGATGTTGACCCTGTCTAACACAAGGGAATACACTATACAAGTATTTCTCTACCTTTTAAATTTAAAGACCACCTGGTATATTAAAAAGGAACCCATAAATCACTATTTCCTGGTGCTTTTCAGAGGAGAGGGGACAATAAATAAAGTAACTGTTGCACATCACAATTTCTTAAAACAGCAGATACAGACTTAAAAAAGTAATCTGAAATGATGGAGCAGTGAACATGATTCATAACCAAAGCATTGCTGCTTGAGCATTTTAAAGATATTTCATTCATTTCCTATGGTTTCAATATGTTAAGATAACAAACAAGAAAAAAACAAATAATAGTGTAAGTCAGTCTGCCTATCACAGACAAGTTTCTGGTAAGCTCTAGTCTCAAGAGTTATTTATTAAAAAAAAAGATGCCCTAGCACTTAGCCTGAAGGACCCAACAGAAGGAGTTACATCTTCTTTTATAAAAGGTTTCTATTAACAATCTGCTAAGAATATGAATTTCTCATTTGTTACTGGCACTATGTCAAACTTGGTTAGTTTTCCAATAGGCATGTTTATAGGTCATGTGTATATCGAAGAATCAAACAATGTTCTTTTAGCCTACAGATCAGTCCCCTAACCAATGAGTACAATTACCAGATTTAGTGATTTAAGCTCCCAGCCTAACAAGAAAAAGCACTGAATACTTCAGACCCTGGAAAAATCACATTAAAATATCCTGCAACTGAAATTTAGGAAAGAATTCCTAAATTATTTCTACTTTATTAATTCAAACTATTCACGATTATCCTTTACTTGACATAAACGTACAGACCTCTCAGTCTTCTCCAAGTTACAATTCACCAGAAAGACTTTAAGACAAGCAGCTTGGGCAGGAGCTAAGCAGCATCCTACACTGACTGAATGCCATCTAATGTGCATGTGGGGAAGAAGGAGAGGTCATCACTCTAAGATGACCTCGACAGAGCTCGGCACACATTTCTACCAGCTCAGATGGTAACAAATCTAATTATTCATTATGTTTAACTATCTGGAATTAATCAAAGTAAAGCCTCCAAACTGAGTAGGACAGAAACAGACTTTGTACATGGCTGATATCGATTCCCACATGGCCACATTCCCAAATCTGGGTTGGGCTGCCTCCCCTCCTCCTCTCTTCATACAGGCTTAGCTGAAAAGCTTTTGCAATGTACTGCCCAAGTTCATGAGTTTCATGTTGGAATGACCCATTTAAAACAGGAAGCTATCTGTAATACTTCTTTAGGTATCCCATAAATTCCAGCTTCAGCTGTAACTGGCTTACATTTCCTGCAATTTGAAAGTACTAAGCTTTGTTAATATATCTAAGGGATAGAACCCTAACCAATCTCACAGAGCCACTACAAGACTTCTTCATTTTTGTGTCAGTAAAAGTGGCACATGAGCCATGAGAGTAACAGATGAAATGAGAAATGGAAGTGCTGGAAAAAAAAAAAAGAAGAAAAATACAAACTGGCTAAAAGTTGTCCATAGTTTAAAACAAAAAAACCCCAAACAAAACAACAACAACAAAACAAAAAAACCCACAAACACAAAAAAACAAAAAAAACCAACCCAAAACTCAAAAACAAAACAAAAACAAACAAACCCCCACCCCCAAAAACAACAACAACAACAAAAAAAAGAGAGGTTATTCAAGTCAAGAATGTGGAACAGACACACCTGGTTGAGGTCTAAATTGATATTTTGTTCTCCTAACAGTTCTTGAGAAATGCATTTATCAACTTTCCAAGTTACTTAGACACAGATTTAAAGCGGCTATGCTAAAAAAAAGAAAAAAAACCCACAAACCACTTCCTCTCACACACAGCACAAAGAACAGGGATCATGGTACTGCTATTCTACGTACAAAACATTAATTCCTTCTTACACAGGATCTTCTGAAAGTGGACATAAAATTGAAGAGAGTGGACTTCATCCTACTGTTTTTTTCATCTGTTCACAAACTAGATATTTTTGATTTGAAGAAAAAAAATGGAATTTAAATGATGTATCAGTTTTACTCCAGCAATACAAGGCATGGATTGAGATAAAGCTCAAACTTTATGAAGAAAAATAGTTTAATATAAACAATAACTGTTTTTACTCACTAGTTTTAAACGAAGTCCATAATACCCTTTTCCTAAACTTTACATAAAAACTGAGCTAAAACTAAAGATTTTAAGGAGAAAAGTAACTTTTGCCCAATTTTCTCCCTCCTCCTGAGCTGATATGGACATCTTGTTTCAGTAGTTCTTAACACACAGAGCTCACTAGCTCAGTATTTTAAAAAAATAAAATTTGACAGGTCTTGAAGAACTGCAGGAACTTCATTTGACAAGAGGTGAGAGAATGTCAATACTGGCAGAGAACCCCATTAAATTATCTGTACCAAGGGGACATTAAGAAGAGATTAAATGAAAGAAGATGGGAAAGAGAAGTCAGTGAAAGAAATCAATAATGAGTTTACTACACAATTGCCAATGAGAATACTGTAGTACTGCAAACATTTGTAAGACTTCACTGACTGCAGACATTTTCTCTTTTTTTCTACTTACCTAGACCTTTTTGTCCAGGATTTTTAGCAAAGTTAAAAGTAAACTGATAAAAATCTTTGAACTTTGCTGGATCCTTTAGCTCTTGTTCCAGCCTTGGCAATAAAGCTTTTAGCTTTTCTGTGGAGTCACACCTGTTCAAAAGAGATTACATTATTTGCATATATTTAAAATATCTTCCTACTTTCCCCCCACTTTGCTTATGGTTTAGTTTAAGAGCAAAAATAAAACCAGTGGTTAAGACAAAAGACATCATCTTTGTGGACAGCACTATGAAAAATATAAATATTGTGAAAAATATAAATGCTCATGTGCCTTTACTAAAGAATTTTAAGTGGAACATTGTATACAGGCATCCTTTAGGTACACAACGCAACAGGATTCAGTGGTTTAACTTCTTTTGTATCTTTTGATGAATTTCTGAACAGATGCTATTCTGTTCTTAAAGAACATCCAAACCTCACTGAACTCTGTTATTCCTTCCCCTGAGACAGTTGTTGTAACACAAGTGTGTGGTTTTGCTTTAATCTAGATAGACATTGCTTATTCCCTGCTCTTGTGAATAAAGCGCTTCACACTTTTTTTACAGTTCATCTTAACATTTCAGGACCTTCCAACTAAATGAAGCATTATTTACAGTCATTCTCTCCCCATCATAGAACAATTAAGAATAAAACTGAGGAACAAAATAAGCCCTGAATGACAGCCTGAAAGCTAGTAACAGCCTGGCACAGGTAAGCTAAGACAGAATCAAGTTACTGAAATTCTAAGAGAAACACATCCCTGAATAATACCACCAAAGCATTTTCAGTGAAAACACCTGAGCTGAGAAGTCACACTTTTTTAAAAGGGAAAAGTGTTTCTGGCACAGTGAGGCATCAAATGAATATTCAAGGTTTACAAGGACATTACCACTATCTTGAATTGCACCTAGAAACTCAAAGTGAAGCAAATGGGTTTCAAAAGAAGCAGTATCACAACTAACACTGTGTATTTGAAAATTTCCTGCAGTTAAATATTTGTATTTATTCTAAAGATCCAAGAAAGATTCTATGAAAGGATGGGTAACTATAACAACATCCATAAAACACAAATGCAGTTTTAACTGTCTTGCACCGTACAGATAAAAATAAGTACCTTTCTGGTCTCCAGCAGTACCTGGCAGAGAAAAGAAAGAATTCTGCCAACAGTCTTCAACTCAGAAGCTCAGTTTGGGAGCCTCTTCTAGGGACTTGATGTAGACAATAAATACACCTTCTCATATGTATCCTAAAGATGCTATGTGATCTAAGCCTCGGGGAATGTCTTTCCATTCGACTGCTCACTTGTCTTCACTGCTCAAAGCCACAGACACTGTGCCTCCAAGTATGTAACAAAATCATTCCAAATTCTCACTAAGTGCTGTGGCAAGCAGCACAGCCACATTATGCTCCTAAGAACAGCTGTTCTTCCAAGAACAGGTGGTTTAGCAAAAGGTTTTTAATCACTTTTATGGAAAAAAAAATGCTGGCAACCTTTAGCATAATAGCACAAGCACTTAATTTCTGTCCATGGTTACAAAATCATAATTGTTCTTGTAATTTCTACTCAGAGTTACCCAGTGGGACAAAATAAAGCAGTGAACTTCAGATAGTATCAGAAGTTATTTCATCACAATTTCCTAAAAAGGAAAGCTTAAAAAGAAATCAGTAACTGATGGCATCAGAAACATCAGACTGCTACAATCTCTGTTCAAAAAGCGACCAACACATTTCCTAAAACTTGGTCTGTCCTAGAAATGTATTGATTAAGGTGTCATTCTAAGATCAAATGAAATTGTTTAGCTACAAAAAAGAGGAACAAGTAATAAACTGTACTTATCCACCCATTTAATCTGTTAAAAAGAGTCATTTATTTTATGATATATGCTTGACTTTATTGGTAAGCACAAGCAATGTTCAAAGTTTATTAACCAGAACAGCTCCATAACCCAGAAAGGAATTTTTATCAGTTAAATCACAGTTGGACCAATATTTTCTACCACCAATATCCTCATTTTTATTTCAATTCTTCATAGATATTTTGTACAAATGAAGTATCTAGTACGAAAGAAATCATAGGTGGTAAAATGGACAAAAAGAAAGATGTGTCCATTTGTTGGTGGCAAGGTAAAGGAAAAGACTTGAAGGCTCTTTTCTGTCTTCCTATTTCTTTTCTGCTTCAACACTGACATTTTTTACCTTTCACACACCTCCACTGACTTTCAGTTTTTAACAGCAGGAGGTCCAACTCAAATCCTTAACACAAATATGCATATGCTTACTATGAACTACATAAAAAGACATGTGAATCCATCTAACTCCCTTGCTGTACAGAAATTGTTTTGCTTTCCCCCTACTGTGGTCATTAAGGCTTTGCAGTAAAGCACCAATTCAAGGAAGACAAGACACTACAGGCATTTTGCACCTGTTAAGCTTGGCACTAGCCTCAACAGCTTTTTAAAGCTTCACACGATTTAAGTGAAAATGTTTTGAACACAAACTGGGTTCCAGCCTTACATTATAAACTGTGCAGAAATGGATACTTACCCCAACTCTGTCATGCCATCAATAAATTCTTTTTTACTGAATTCACATTGCGTGGCTGCCCTGAATTTCCATGCCACAACCAGAACACTGATACTGGCTGGGTCCAGGCTTAAATCATCACAGAACTGCTGAATCCCATCAATGCCAATTTTATTTTCATCTTGTGGGTCTGCAGTTCAAAGTAGAAATAGGAGAATTACAATTAGTTACAAAACATATTAACAAATAATCATCTGACAGCTCCGATGTGATGGATAATAGAGGTATTCATTTTCTCATAACCTTCACAAATGTCTTCACTTGAAGTCCAGATATTTTCAAAAGATAATCAGTAAACAGATTAAGTATTCTGTAAACTTACAGAGAAATTGGTTTGCAAGTCTTCCTGAACAGTTTTTCTGATCCTGGTGACAGAACTCAATTTTGTTTTCCCTCCACAATCCCCTATAAAAGATTTGAATTAACTCGGGAGATGCTGCCTACATTTAGAAACAATAAAGGTGATAAGCACATCAAAGTGTACAACATATTTATATTGGTCAGTGTGCATTAAGCTTAAAAAACCAAACCCAAAGCAATCCAAAATCAAGTCCAACAAAAACACATGTGCCACGTTAAACCCCAGATTTTTTTTCCCTGATAGTGACATATGGGTATCCACTATATCTACTTAAAGACCACATTTAAACATTTTGGGGGTTTAATTAAAAGTCAGGGAAATCACCAAAACATTGTTCAAATGATGCCTTAACATAACAGAGTCTTAAGCTAATTAATAAAATTTAGTACAAGCAAAACATAGTATTTCCCCATTAGTACCTTTACGAATGTTGGTAGGTGCCTCATAATAATTCTGTAAAATTATTATTTTACAGAAAAAGCCCCCAAACAAACAACCCCCTGCATGCAAACTTAGATAACTGGAGAAGAAAAAAACAATTGAAGACAAAAGAAAATAAACCCAAACCTCTAGTTCTCAAAGCTGAAGACTTTACAAAGCACAAAACTGTCTTTCTCTGCTTTTGAGAGGAAGACATTTCAATATCATAAGTCGGACTATGTAAAGAAAGCATCTCTTGAGTAGATTTAATACTAACTTCTTAAACTACTACCATTTTCAACCATGCTATTTTTAAGTCCTGATCCAATAAGTTGATTAAAAAAAAAAATCAAGCCTAGACAAACTCTTTTGAATTTTATTTTAATTCTTAAGCTAAGATCTCTTTTACTTTTCCAGCCAATACTACAGTGAAAGAAATCGTAAATTTGAAAGAGGAAGTTAATTTGGCAAACAGACTCACATCTGTAAAACCAAGAATTACACACATGGTATTATTCAGGGACCTTCAATCCCAAATAACAAGGAAATATATCTATTCAACTACTTTTAAGACATAAAAAACATATTTCTTGTGTATTTGGGGAGTAGTTGAAGAGCTGAAGGCAAATTTCACTGTCTTGAAATCAGTGGAAAAATTCCAGTTGATTTCCACAAGGATTTCTCATCCCTATCATATTTCACATCATCCAGACAACTAGTAACAAAAATGCAATGGTTGTTTTCACAGAGTTGCTCAATAAAGAGGTAGAAAAATGAAGAAAAAACAGCACAGAAAAAGTCAGAAAAAAACACAAAAAAACACAAAAAAATTCAGATTTCAAGTATAGTGCAGACTAGTAACAAAAATGCAATGGTTGTTTTCACAGAGTTGCTCAATAAAGAGGTAGGAAAATGAAGAAAAAACAGCACAGAAAAAGACATTTCAGATTGCAAGTATAGTGCACTATTCTAAAGGCTTTGTAGACCAAAGGAATCCCTTACTGTTCAGAGGCCAGTGACTCAGGTTTAAGCCTGATATGAATTAAGGTAAGGTACTTAACCAAAACTTTTATAGTCTTCTGTCAAATCTTGTGAAAGTTTTTAATGTTTACACCTTCAGTTTTTAAGTGCCAGAACTGCAAAGGTGTGCTGCTAACTAAAACACTGACATAAACTGGCTAGATTTGCTTTGCCAAAAGTCAGATGGTGCAGTTTGCCACTGCTAGAAATTTATAAATAACAAGTAACATTTATGATATCTTCTTCCATTTTAGACAGTCTTAACAGCATTTACGAATTTGAATATATATTTTTGGCCCAGCAATCTCCAAAAGACTGACATTCAAGGAGCAAACAAAAGATTCAGATATATGTATATGCTGTATATACACACATATATATGTAAACATACACATATATAAAAACCAAAACATGGTTCTCCGAGTTTTGTCTCTGGGTTTGTGTTTTCACAAAGAAATGATATAGCATTGCTGCCTCTTTGTCCCTACATAATTCATTACCACACAACAATGAAGTATTAAAGAATCCCTACACTTCAAATAGAACAGATTATGCAAAGAAGAACAAAAATGGTTGGAATGGTAACATAAAAAAAGGATGAAGTGTACACAAAGCATGCCATACATTTCAATTAGAAAAGTATATAAAATCATAGTTGAGTAGTGGTTAAGAGTTCATGTTTTCAAATGTGAGATGGATGGATTTCAACAGGAGCTAGCACTGATTCCAGCCTGCACTGCTCCAACACGAACAGCGCACACTCAAGCCAGATGGCCCCTGCTCAGCAAGCACTGTCACCTGCATCACATACTTTCTCATATTTAAATGCCTTTTTTTTTGTTCTTTTAACAATGATACAAAACAAAACTTGGAAAATAAACAACTCTGCCTTGAATCCACTTTCCTGTGGTTTTCCCTCCAAACCTCTCTGAAAAGGCACATCAGTTTTGCTCTAATATGCCAGCATGAAGGAATTAAATAAGGCTGTAGTTTCTAGTTTTTGAGTTTTCTTATCTGTTTTGTCACACTCCTAGCTGTAACATTATCTGAAACATTTTTGATTTTAATGTATAGAAACATTACTGTCTCTGAACAGAATTCATTCATCCAAATATTAGCATAACAATATGTATTATTTTGCCATGGAAAGACCATCATACACATTTAAGAGCAGCTATTGTCAAGAAATCACATAAGTTGCACAATAAACATTGCTACAATATTTGACAACTGGCACTTTTTCCTCACTGGAAATTTAATTTCCTACTTTTAAAGTCTACAGAAATCTCCACAGAAGTTGTGGGCAGATCATTAAGAGCATTTAAACCCTTTCTTTACTCTCATCTTATTACTATAAACACACAGTGAGAAGCAAAAGCTAGCAAGCTTTACTTAAAACTCCTCAATGGTAGAGAGAAAAGCAGAAAAAACTTCTCACACAACATAATTTAGAAAAAAACAAAACAAAATCCACAACAACAACCCCAAGCTTACCAACCAAAAACTCACCAGAAAACAAAACCTTACCTTTGTATCGATTATATAATTGTTCTAATTTCTTCTTGTCTACTGAATTTTTCATGGATTCTTTGTAGTACAAGTCTGGATTCTGGAAGTAGTTGTCTGTTGCCACTTCTAGTTTCCATTCATTCTGTGTTAAGCAGTATATAGCAGTCCTTTCACCAGCCTGGGTAAATGCCATAAACTGGCGGACCTTGTCCTTCTGGGACGATTTCAGTTTGTGCTTTGGGATGCAAAAGAAGCAGGAAAGCCAATGAAGCTAATCCAGAAGTTTGTTTCAGCATTCTACTACTAATGCCTATCTTTTAAAGGTTTTAGTTTTCTTGTTGATGACAACTTTCACTTCAGAATTACAGGAAGACAAAGCCTTGTTCTTCTGCAGTTAAATAGCATTTTCTTCTGAAAATTGAAATGACAGCATCTATATATACATTTTTAGCAGCACATATTCTGTCAGTAACAAACTTGTATTTCTGCTTTATTGCTCACATATGCTGTCGTTTTTTCTGTTCTGTAACAGCAGTAAACACAAGTTTCGTCATATTACAATATGGTTATCTTCTGAAAGATATGCCTAGTGGTTATAAAAAAGAGAAATTAAAAGGGTGCAACTTACAGATTCTCAAATTCTGTATAAGTCCATACATGGAGAAAAAATACCCAAGAGTTTTCCTAATATTTTCTTAGCCACAATTAACAATGCAAAGTTTAATCAGTCATCGGCTGAAAAAGGCAGAAGCATTTATCATATAATTATGTTATAAAACACTGCCAACAGAAGACATAAGGCAAAAATAAAATAGATGAAGTGGGTATACTGGAGACTGCTGAATGTTACAATGGAACTATAAGATTGCTGTAAATGTGATCTAAAATTTTAATTAAACTTTGAAAACTATGTTTATACTACTAACACATTAAACAACAAAAAAGCCTGGTGCAGTTGCCTACAGGAATTAATACCATGTTTCTCTCAATTAAAACAACCACATGGAAACAATATCCCTAAACTTCTGGAACACCCAAGAGGTAGGAATGGGCATTTTACAGGGAGAAAATGTACTGGTAACATATTTCAACATTATTCTTTACATTAAGTTCGAGGTAGAAGGAGATAGCTTAAGTCAAACTCTGTACTTTCCGATTTTGTAAACCTTGCTTAACACATGTTCTGGGCCAACAGTTAAGCTGAGAAATTGGTATAAATTCCCCACTACAGCTTAAATCATCAGGTATAATGGAAAATTTACGTGTCTCTTAAAAGAGAACTGAATTCTGATCCAGTGAGGAGTAAACATGGGACCATCTTTCAGATTACTTTTTATCTCTTGTACCCATATGGATGTCTTGATTATAGATGGTCCTGTGACAAGAAACATATCATGTAAACAAGATAAGGACGTTGGTCTTTCCTACATGACTTTCCAATCTAATATAAGAAGAAACATGCGGGTTTCTTTTTACACAAGAAATATGTACAGTGGAAGGGAAAATGTAAAAAATATAACTACTACACAATTTGGTAAGTAAATAACTAATAATCCTTTGGCTGCAAGCTCCAGCCTGCCTCCAAATTTTCATGAAGGTCTAGATAAGGGAGTCTCTGCACCTAGATCTTCCTCAGTTACATAAACTTCTGGGCAACAAACTTAGCGATAATCACTTCAAAACAGAGGGCTCTGCCAACAACGCCAAAGCAAACCCCACGTCCTCCTTCAAGCCTAGCTAACGCCAGGCATCACGGCTATTTTCTAGCGAAACGAAACGCTGAATTATTTGAAGCGATAAGGAACAGACGGGCTCTCCAGCCCGCTACCCTGCCACGTAGCACGGCTCCTACGGCTCGGTCCCTCCGGTGCCCTGCGGCGGAGCGGCACCGCGCACCTTCCCGGGCCCTGGAGCGCCTGTCCCAGCGCGACCCCGCGTGATGGCACCGAACAGGGATGCGCACCCCGCATCCCGGCACAGCTCAGCCGCGCTCCCGGAGCCCTCTCCCAGCGCTAATGACACCTCACCGCACACCCCGGGGAAGCGCTGAGGCTGCTGCAGCGGCACCAGGAGAGCCCTTCCTTCCCAAAACAGCCCCGGCCGACCCCGCCACCCCGACCCCGCAAGGGAATTCGTACGGCACCTTTCCCACCGGGCGCCTCCGGCTGCACCTGCCGCGTCCCGCGGCGGGAAGAGGCCGGTGGGAGCGAGGGACTGGCAGCTCCGGTGACCTGCCCCGCCAGCCCCAATCCCAAAAAAGGGAAAGGTACGCGCTGTGCCGGCTGCCGGCGCTCGAAATACCCGCGGCGGGGCCCGGCCCCCTCCCTTCCCCCGCCGCCCCCGGTGACCTTCCCCGCTCCCGGCCCGGCGGAGGAGGCGGCGGGAGAGCGGCTCCGCACGGGGGTGCGCGTCCCCGTGTCCCCGCGCCGCGCGTCCCCCGCGCCTGGCGCCTCCCCGGGCAGGGCAACGGGACCCGACGCGGCGGGAGGTGCGGGGGCGCTCGGCTCACCAGCCCGGGGGGTACCTGGGGCTTGTTCGAGGCACCCCCTCCACGGTTCCGCCGCCTCCCCTCCCCCCCGGGCTCGCACAACCTACCATTTTATCACCGGCGCTCCCACCAACTTCACCGCCCGGCGCCGCCTCCCGCGCAGGCGCGCACCGGCCCGCCCGCGCCGCCTCCCGCCGGGGAGCGCTCCGGGCACGGGCCGCAGAGGCGGAGCGCGGGGTCGCGGTGCGGAGCCCGCAGCGCTGCCGG